>NW_028262380.1:45027500-46277500 GCF_047370975.1 Nipponia nippon | reverse complement strand
AATATTTGTTTTTTTCATTGTGAGAAAAACATGTTCTATTAGATACTGAATGAAAGACGGCTATTTAATCTTAACCACTGAGTGTAACTCCTGGTATCTTTTCTTGTCTGTAGCATGGTTTAAACAAGTACTGTAACATTTCTACACTTAATGCATTTAACTAGATTTTATTTTTATTTTTCTTACTTAAATTCAAGTTCCCTGTGTGACTTCAGTCCTAATGTCTTTGCCCAAATACCACATCTAGCATTCTTTCATCGTGTCTGAAAACTGACGTATTTCTGTACTTCACAGTCGATTTTAAATATTACAAATACTTCCTAGTGACCAAAGCTTTCATAAATTTATAGCTTTGATGTATTCCATTACTTGAAAATATCATCTTACAGTAAGTTATGAGTGTGTTTGGTATTGGTGGTAGTTTATTCTCAACTTTGTCAGCCTCAGCTAGTGGTCGAGAGCCACTGCTCTGCTTTTCAAGGAATTGTGGATAATCATTGTCTTTTAACTAGCCTGTTTAAAAAATGGATAATGAAACAGCGTCAAACCCATGAGCCAGAGTTAAATCATCCTAGAGGTTGTGGGCTGAAATGAAGTTTTCTCTTAAGTGCTGTAGTGATTTTAAGTATAACATTAGCAAAGCCTCTAGACTGACATTAGTGTTTCTATAGTTGCATCTTAGGAAGTTCTAGTCTTGGATGTTGTTTTCATATCTTTATTAATGTTGTTTTGTGAGCTGGATATTGGAGGTCCACAATGGTTGAATGTAACACTTTGCCATGCAACTAGGATTGTATTTATGATTTTTTTTATTATATCATGCCAATAATTTTCTGTTCATGCCAACTTTTTTTCTTGTTTAAGCTTGTGGTTTACCTTCCATTTGAAGAAGATACAATTTTATAAATATTTATGTACAGTGGGGTATTTTGTTAGACTGTTTTGTACTTTTTTTATTTTCCCCTGAACATGAAAAAACCAATTTCCATGAGCTTGCTTTACAGAATAAATCAAGGTTTTTGGGTACCTTGGCATTGGGAAGCAGGACAGTGGTAGCTGCAAAGTAACTTACTGGAATTCTGGACCAGGCTTGTTTCCTGGGCATGAGTAACGACAGCAAAAGCAGAAAGGTTTATGTGTTTGTATTTTCTGATGTGGACATATCATTTTTCCCCATGTCACATTCCAGCGTATAATCAAAAGTATTCCTGCAACTTGCCTTTAACCTCTTGTAAATGTGTTATTTCAAATATTCCTGCTGCCCCTATTAGGAGAGTTCTGGATGCTTTGCAAAAACAGTATTTTAACAGCTTGTACCAAATTGAGAATCCTAATAATGTTTTCCTTATGTTTGTAGGATTTGGAGATTGTGTATTCCTATTTACATGGAATGGAAGCCTTGTCTAATCTTAGAGAGCATCAGCTAAGGTATGATACTTTATCATTAAAAACACATATATGCTAATGCACTAACAAAGCAAAGGACCAGTGAGGTTGCGAACTATACACTACTCTTGTGTACCCCGCCTCAAACTGAAAAGCTGGCTATCGCTGCATCCATTTCTTCCCTTCTTTATTGTCCTAACACTTTCTCCTTTTGTGAGTGCATATGGGTATCTCTATTTGTTCCTTCTGATTTCTATTATGGATGTGTTTGTTTTCTTTTCAAACTTTCAGACTAGAACTAAATGCTTTACATACAGAGTGCAAGTTCCAGTCCTGAATGAAAGTCCATATATAGTCCAAATCATTTATGTAGTATAATAATCATGAGAGCACAGTCTGTTATTCAGCTTCTGTTTCAGTTTATGCTTGCTTTCATGTGGAAGTTTCAGACAAAGTATGTACTACACGTGCAAATAATACTGAGTAAAAGATTACTAATAAATATCGTCCACATATTTTTTTATTAAAATGCTTCATGAAGCAAATAAATTAAAATAAAAACTTCCAGATGAACTTCCTATTTTTTGTAAAGACTTCTGTGTGTTTGATTTTTAAGTAATTGTTTTAGTTGTCCTCACGTAAACATCTTCCAGCTGAGGTTTCTAAGGGTATTTGGACATCGGTGCGAGGCTGGCAAATACAGAAGGAGGCCAGCAAATCTCTTGTATGCTTTATGGGGCGAGAGGGTGAATTACTGTTATTTTGTATCCTGGGGTTTGCCAACATTTGCCACATCTGAAGATGCTGAAGCAACTTTGAATTGATTAATGCTGGTTTAGGTTCTAATTTCTGGCCTCTTGCTTCATCATTCTGTCAGAGTCCACATTCCCAAGCCAATATTCTGTAGTTTGGAGAAAATAAAAGGTGGGGTTTTCTTTCTCCCGAAGTGCCCAAGACACATTGTGCAATGTGAATGTTGACTTCAAAGTAGTCTCCGTAATGACTTCTGCTTTGGAAGCAGGCCACGATCCCATTCAAAGTATTTTGTGTTATGCTATTATATGCAAGACTTTTAGCACATCAAGTTTTGCATAGCTGGAGTTGAACTGATGTTAACTTGTTTACAAAGATCAAAGTGTGCACATGTGGTTGCGTGGTGTGTTGATGTGTGCTTGCTGGCTTCCTGTGCAGAATGAGGTTCTTGCAGAGGAATGTGTGGAACTCGGGCTCGCTCTCCCGGCACAGTGAATTCCTAGAAGAGAGCTTCTGTTTACAGTACCATACATGGAAAAGGCTGGGCTCCCAGCAAATGTGGGACAGAAAGCTTTTATAGTATCCTTTAGGATACAACATTTCTTGTGGCGATGGGATGCAAGAAAAACCTCTGAGATGCATTAAAAACTAGTGTATTAAATACAGCCTCTAGAAGTGAATAACTTACCTTATGGCTTGCTGATGATGTCACCTTAAATTTATTACAGTTGTTTAGGAAGCAGACAAAGATCACGTTCGAGTGAAAATTAAACACCAGCATTGACCAGAACTAATTCAATTTTTTAAATATTTGAGGAAGCAATCTAGTTTGTACTACTTGGTCACTGTAATTTCTAGCTGTTCTAGTTTAACACAAGAATTGAAACACTTGGCTACCTTCTCTAAGAGGCATTTTCTCCCCTATTACTGTCTTAAAACAGGACCAAAATGCTGTAGAGTCAGTGCCAGTGGTGAACTTGCGTGACTTTATCAAGAATGTACTTCCTTTGCTCCTAATTCAGAAGGGAACAAAAGTTGCTTGTTAAAGTGATTCTGTTTCCTCTAACTCCCACTCTTAGATGGCCCATTGCCCAGCATCATTTCAGACCAGTAGGGTACAGACTATCATTGAGCAGTATTTTAACTTTTAAATCTGACTGCTGGCAATGTCTTTTCTTCTGGTATCTTCTCACCAGTAACCTCATGTCCGCTCTCCCCTCTCAAAACAGGATCAGAGAGAGAAGGTGAGGACCAAGGAGGCAGAAGCAGACAGTAGCTTTTCGGTGTCTGTAAAGGATTTTGGCAAGACCTGTTTTTATGGTGGGGAACAGTGTCTGAAAAAGAGAAGGTTCTGTCATTCAAAAAGTTTTTTTGCTATGCCAGGAAGCAAGAAGATCTTTCATTAGCTGAAATTGGTATACAATACATAATACTTCATTAGATACACTACAGAAATTGTCTGTGAGAAAAGTTCTCAAAGATGGTCCAAAGAGTAGATCTAAAATACCAGGGTGGGGGAAAGGCCGTGGTAGTAAAACTTGACTCTTTTTGAGCAAACAGAATTAAGATATGAATTTTCTATTCACAATTTATGAATTATCAAGACACCATTATAAGCCTGCCACTTCTGGACAGAAAAAAAAAAAGCATTATTTCTTAGTGGGCTGAATTAATAAGTAAAATCTTGAAAGAGAAGAGTGCTAAGGTAACTTTTGTAGCAGCCTGTTGACTATTGAAATGATCTAGGAAATGATGGGAAGTGGCAATAAGAAGCCTTTTAAATGTCACATCAAACCCAGATCAACTCTTCCAGGCCTCAGATCAACTTTTTCGAGACTTGTTGTCTGAGCAGGAATTCTTGAGCACTTTTGTCTGCTTAGGATATCATTGCAGGCAGCCGGTCATTTGTGCGCTGAGGTTCTGATGACTGATCCTGTAAGGAATAAGAATTTCTTTCCCAAATTTAAATATAGTTCCTCATTTGAATGTTCAGATGAGCTTCTTAGGCAAATCTCTGACTGACTGCCTGTCAAATAGCCTTGGTGTTTGCTGTCTGCTTTACAGCCATAGAAAGTCCAAGGGAGGTGGTGGGATTTGTTTCCTTCCCACTGTCCCAGTAATTTACAGGGTCTGTTTCCTTAAGACAATAGGCAGAAATGGCATGTTGATTTTTTACACCAAGTTAACATTGCATTTCCTAATACGTGGTAAGTTCTGTTATAGTTGCTCTGTATTATGCCACATTTGTCAGGCAGACAGTGAATGCAAAAGTGCTTTAATCCTCCCCTCTAGACAGAGGATTTTCTTGCAGGAAACTCTCCACTTTGAGCCCTCTGGGATTTCAGCATTAAAACCTCATGGTAACTTTTAAGTTGCTGAATTTTAGCAAAATGAGAAGCATCGATTTACCGTGCAACATAATTTCTTGTTTTATCAATTGGGCCTGACTTGAAAAAGGGAGCAGTTTTTATATCATGTTATCTCTGATTAGTGTTACATACCATGAATTTCCATCTATTTCTAAAATTCTGCATTGTTTCCTTATAAAGCAACTTACTTTTATCAGATCACTTTATAAAATGAGATCAGTATCATTTTACCTCTTTTATAGAATTTTTTTTTTATGGGGGCAATTACGTCAAGTGTCCTAAATCAAATCTGATCTTGGATGAACTAATAAATTTAATGCTTAGATTTAGCAATTTGTTCTCTTAAATTAAAAATCAGCTTAGCTTTAAATTGATGGTTACTTTCTGCAGGTGCTGGAGGCAAACATGGAAATGCTGACTAACTTCAGAAAGTGAAGTCTTTGTGACACTGATAGGAATCGTAATTAAAAATGATTTCTTCTCTTTCAGACTGATGTGTGAAACTGTTAGATATGAAAGGCATGAAGCAAATGAAGTTCTGTACTAGTAAGTATTTCCGCTTCCTTTCGTGTGATGTTCAAAGAATTAATTCATTTTAAAGTGTGTTAAGGACAGTGTTTAATGCCAACTACCTCACCCAATGCACAATCTGTAAACATAGATGAACCACTTCATTTTCATTGTCAAACAGTGGAGAAATTTGCTGGTGCCAGGGAGGGAGCTAACAGTGGCTCTTGCTTGGTGATGTGTGTTGTATTAATTTTTGTAACCAGTGAGATTATATAGAATTAGGGGATGTAGGATGTCCTCTCATTAGAGTAAGTTGTCATTTAGTCTCACTTCAATTTTGTCGAAGTAGTAGCGACCAGCTTTTCATGCCAGGGGTGCCAAATCGACATACCTGACACAGCTTATAATTAGCAGGGATGCGATCTAATGTCAGCTCAGATTTTACAGTAGAGATCTGAGGATTGCAGTTGCTTCGTTTATGCAAGCGACTTATTGAAACAAAAGGTTTATCAGATTTTCACTTACTGTCCCTAAACCAGATTCTAAATGCAGATTTTTCTATGTTGTCTGGTAATATTTGAACATTTAAGCATACTAAGAATGCACCTGCATACCTTCTTTTATATATGTGTAATTTTTCCTATATTGACCATCAGGAGGAAGATGTGATTGAACAAACTTAAATGCTAAGCCTTGACCATTCAGCAAAGTTAAAATGTCTAATGAAACCCAGTAGTCAGTTATGTATGGGAAATGCACAAGGTCGAAATCTATAGGTAGACAGATAATTTTAATTAGACCAATATAATCTTTATTCATTTTACAGACTAATTTGCTAGTGACCATTGTGCTGGTGATTTGTCCTTTTCTAGGCAATTGGTTTGTGTCCATTATGTGTACTAGAGTTTTTGTTTAGACACAATATCTTGGCTTATTCTAACTGTTGGTTTAAATTTGAATTATGTGCTGAATTAATCAAGGCTGCTAGTTATGTATATACTGAAGGCAGGCAAAAGTTACCAGGAAATATGTGCCTGAGAAAATACAATTCGCAAACAGAAAATTATGAAATCTGGGTTAACTTGAAGTGCTTTTTGCAATTCTTTTTCACTGATTTACTTTGTCACTCCTTTCGTGTGAATTCATCTTCACTTTGGTTGTTTGCCTGTCATTCCTATTTACTTGCTTCTTGACATTTTTTTCCCCATGATTTATTCAGTAGATTTAATGGGCAGTTTGGCAGTTTCTGGATATAGATGCTAATGCAAAATGTGCTTGCTCTAGCATCTCATATCTCTGATTTAATGTTTAACGGGCTAAACCTGAAAGTTAACACTGAATGTTTTTTTTAATTTAAAAAAATTTTAAACATTCAATATTTTGAAGCCAGATATATGCTTTCTGTTACTCTGAGTTGTAGCTTACATTTTATTTTAGTGAACAATTTGAGATCTGCTTGGTAAGAAAATCCCATGGAACCTGCAGTCTAATTTCAGTATTCTATTTTTACGATAATGAACTTGGAGGAATCCTTTTTTTGTTTCACAAATTCAGCATATGTACTGAAGATGTATTCTTCTAAAAAAGAGTTCCAATTCTACAATGTACATGTTTGGAAAAATTCTTTGAGTACTATAGGAGATAACCAATGTGATAGCCAGGTTAGAATCAATCCACTTAGTTGTGAGCTATAGGAAGTGAGCTTGGAGCATACAACCTGGCCACTTTTTATTGAACATGCCAGAATTTATCACTTGGAGCTCTTACTTTGGTCATGAAGGCTAAGGTTTTAAAAAAGCATTGAATTTGAACTCTAAGTTACAACGTTGTTTTTTTTTTTCCCCAGTGATGGTATGACTTGCATTGAAATCTGAAATTGGGTGCTAATCTTCTGTGTTCATTAGAAAAATCTATTAAAATAGCTGCAACTGTTGGAGCTGTTAATTGACCTGTGTGTGTGACCTCCCTGAGGCACAACTTAATGTCTCAGTGCGGATAAGCTAAATCTTTATCCCTAAATACTAACATGAAAACTAATACCGTTGCTCTGTGTATTTGATCAAAACTTTTAATTGTGAAAATTATGTTCATATCTGCATTGTCAGCTGTACTTATAAAAAGGTAAATTTCTATTGCATGTATGCAATGCTGAAAATAATTATTTGCATTCAGTACAAACAGTAATTTTTTATCACCTGCTTTTTAAAAAAAGTTGTTAATTTTCGTAGTATCACTATAGATGTGTTTTTATGGCCAAAAGGATAGAACAGAGCACGTTGTTGAAAATTGGCTCATCTCATCTGCATTTACTTTACTACCAGCGTGCGTACATGGTAGTGACAAATTCTCAAACCCTACGGCCATCTCCCTGTTTAAATGGAAACTGGGTTATTAAAAGTGGCAGTTCAGCTCGAGTTATTCTTCATTTGCCAGTCATCCTACTACTTTCATTTGATGGAAAATTAATGATAAAAGGGCTTAAAACCTGCAAGACAGAATTTCAGAATTGATGTTTACTTGACACATATACCTGATCTTTTTTTTTTTTACCTGCTACCTTTATTCAAATCTACTTAAAGATCCCATTTAAAAAATATTTAGTTTGGTCACTTGATACATATTTTATCGGTAGTTCAAAGAAAAAAAATAGTTCTTTTTTCATATCTGCATAATAGTCATTCTTGACATTTCCAACAGTAAGTTTCTAATTAGCATTTTCTTTGGAAACCAAAGTTTTAGTAGATTTGTAGGGGGGGTGTATATCTCTTGACAGTTGAACAAAATTTTTCAGATCAAAATTTAAATGTTTGCTATGATGGCAGAGAGGAATCTTTGGCAGGAAATGTTTTGCTTATAAGCAAATGAATATGTCTCTAATAACGGAAGCACCTCTTTTTTCCCCTCATTTGTCATACTGGGTCTGTATGTGGTTTTAAGCCATGCTCTTAGGTATTTCTGTATGTATGCATTAGTGGTGTTTTGGCTTACTCTTTGTGTAAAGAAGTCTTGTATGTCTTTAAGCTTCCCTTATTTCCTTCTTTAAAGGTATGGATTCGCAGAAAATATTTTAAGTTTTGATGACCTGCTGTCCGAAGTCACTTGATAATAAACCCTCATGTGTTTCTGAATTGCCATGCTATAGCACAACATGCTTTTGTGATCACATTCTTTTGAGTTTCTGTGCAGTTGAACCTGGAACTAACTTAGCTGTGCTTATGTTTTTAAAAAAGCTACAAGGAAAAACCCAACCCATATTATTGTAAAGCATGTTTTAGTTTTTTAGAGAACCTTCCACTCAAAGCCTGATAGGATATATGCTCCTACCTCCCACGTGTCCCTTCCAAGAAGATTGCAAGATGTATATTTTGGATTTAAGCTCTAATCAGTAACAAATTTCTCAGTCTGTAGCAATTTAGTAGTATGCTAGTTGTTTTGATTGCGTTGATTCTTAGAAAAGATCAAGTGTCTAAAGAAAAGTAGCTATCTCTTGGACATCTTGAACTGAATTTTAGTGTTAATGTCTACGGTTGGAAAAAGCTCTTGTCTAATGTCAACGTGTTTGTGTGCTTTCGTGTCATTCAGTTGTGCAGCCTTATGTGCTTTAATGAAATTCAGTATTTTCGGAGGACTGTATTATGAAACAAAAGTAGAAGGCATATATATAAACTGGAGATAGGGGAGAAAAAAATGTTACCTGTAAAATTGAGTTATTACTACAGAGAATGTCCACAGCTGAGATGAGAAATTACTGACTGTGGTAGGCGGGGTGTGTAATAAATAGCTGTATTTGTACAATTATGTTTTGTCTTGCTTTTTTCCCCTCATTCCCCACTTGTCAAACAATCTGAGATAAAAAACATCCACTTGTGTTAAGACTGTAGTGCTTATATTGGGGGGGAGGTTAGGGGAAGGGAACAGGGGATGAGAAGTGGAGAAGGGTAGAAAAAGGATAAAGATACATAATTTCAGCTGGTCTTTTTGGATGTTTCTGTGTTTAGAACCAAATTCTCAAATCCAGTAGCTGTAATATCACCATCCAGTCTTAGCCAAGTTTTCTGAGTTACGTCACTGTGGCAAATCACAAGATCCAAAATACTTGTTTTGAGCAAGCCATGCGGCCTTCTCCAGAGCTGGCTTGGCCCAGCTGTTGAAGCCTGAAATGAATGAAATCTGGAAAGGAAATAAAGGAGCATGACTTTATGGTTGTTACTAAAATACTTATGGTTTTCTTGGATGAAAATGTTAGCATCTTTCATGAGGTAGAGCAGAATGTTTAAAAAATGCTGGAGGGCATTGGCTTTGCATAGCTTTGGGACAGGTTGTGTTAGAGGATCACCTGAAGGCACTGGGGAGATGGACTTAGGGTAGCGACTGGCAGAGAACTTGCAGGTGCTCTTCCCAGGGAAGAGATGTGCTGTCATCTGTCCAGGTATCATGCATTACACACAAAGTCAAGTAGGGGTTTTGGGTGTAGCTATAAAGCATCTGGGTGTGTCTCGGCTAGATGGCTAAGCTATAGTTTTATTTGCAGCTGTAGGTCTATGTAGTTAATATACAGTAGTTCTGCGCAAGGACAGGTGAGAAGTAGATCTATGAGTAGTTTTTAAGAGTGTGAATCTGAGAGTCAAACTTTAAGTCATACAATAAAAGTGACATTTAGCAGATTCATGGTTCTTTCACAGCAGTGTGTTGCCCTGAAGACACTCAGGAGGATAGAAGCAGCGTGTACAAAACAACAAAAAGTGATGCCAAAGTTGCCGTACATTTCTGCATAGCCTGACTTAATTGTGCAATGAAGTGTGACAAAAATGAGCTAAAAGCTGCTTCTTTAGCTGTGGGTGCATGATTTTTAAACAGAACAGCTCTGCGGAGACCACCTCGCTGAAATTTGTCTTCTGATACATACACTTGTATTGTGAAGGAGTGCTTTTACGTTCTGTACATGTTCAAGAAGTTTTATGATGGTGGTATCATAAAACCGAGTTATTCTGTATAGATACGGTATATGTGATCTATAGCTATATACGTTTATATCTTAGATGTAAAACTTAAAACCTAAAACATTACAGAAAGGAATTGCTAGAGAAGCATATGAAGATCAACCTGATGTTTCCACTAGTGATATTCTGAGTTATCAGTAGAATTATTCTCTTGTATTCTTTAATACTTTACTTTTAATCAGAATTTCTGATTTTTGGACAGGATGTACCTGTTCATGGAGGCTTGGGTCACATTTTTGCATTTGTTGTCTTTGCTTACTGAATGTTCTTGACTACAGAAAGCCTCTGTAAAAGATTTCTTACTTGGTTTTATAGAAATATGAGACACTTTGAAAATTATTTAAAACTCTGAATAAACAGTAAACTCAGAATATGTCTGTTTGAAGCATATCTCTGGGTTAGCATCCTAATTTTCAGGTAGACCTCTGCAGGCAATATATATTTATTCTGCTTGCGCATCCATAGGTTTCTGTGGAAGTCATGCAGCAGTATATTTAATAATGCAAAGAACTGCTGGAGCAGGGCTGGTCTCCTGTGCTTTTTTTTTCTTCTCCTTAAAGTATTCCTAAAGGTGTATTGCACCTTCTGATAGTCGGGCAGTTGCCAAAGTAGCGCTGGGGTACTGCCAGTTCTGCACTGCAGTAAATCAGGAACCTGAATTTATACATTGCATTGTGGATGCATTTTCTGTGGGGGATTTCTTAGGCAATATGTATCATTAAAACAAATACATTCAAGGACTTGGCAGTTGGCTCTGTATAAGCAGAGACTGAATCAAGGCTTCTTAATAGTGTCAGTGATCAATGTTACAGTCTGTTGGCTTTGCGTAGCCAGCTCCAAATTTCTGTGTTATTGTTTGACCTGGTTTTGAGACTACTTTGAATGAAGACTGAGGTTTTTGAAGACATTTTATTTACATCTTCTTCACTGTAAATGTTTCACTAAAGGCTATCACATTTTTGTTGTTGTAATTTTGAGAATAAAAGCTTTGATTTTTGGAGAAATACTAAAAGGGTATAAGATTTAATAGCAGAATCATCTGTCTTGATTGACCTCAGAGTATTTTGGATGCAAGATCACTTTATTTTACTACTTCTGTCATTGTTTTCCTGATTATGTAGGAATTTCTCTTCTGATATCAAGGGCTAATTCACTGTACAAGTTTAATACCAAGACTTCAATGACAATAGGTCAATTAGCTTGCATATGTATATTAGCATAATGTATTTATTGATTGCCTGTTTAATCAACTTAGACTGACACTCTGCAATAATCTCTGATTTGACTGAATTTTCTGTTTTATTTTACTGAGTTTTATTTAAAAAATGGAAAAGAATACAAATAAATGAAATAATCTCAAGAAAAACATGCTTCTGATTACTTGTTTTCCTGTATACTGAGGAATTGTTTCCTGTGGTTCCTTCTTTATTTCCCACTCTTGCTCCCAGGAGACATCAGTTTTCATCTTATGTCCATTAATAAAAGATAACCATGGACATCAGTTGAAATACGCAGTTTAAGATGACTTTTTAGTGAAAATTAGAAGTTCTGAATTCTGAGTTATCAGTGTTATTACTGGATATGTTTAAGACTGGATATGTATAAGATTTTTTTCCTTACATTTAGAGTAAAGATTAAGGGTAAGAATAATCATAACTTTAATGTGTTAATCTAAAAAAAAGAAAAAAAGTATTTGGAAATTTTGTATGGTTGATGCATTAAAGTAGCCAATCTGTTTTAGTTCTGTGTTTGGGATATACCTCTTAATGTCATCAAGAGCATCTAAAATGCTTTGCCAGATGTCGGGTAACTGCTTAACTAGCTTATGAAGGAAGGTTATAGACAGTGTTGACAACGTGAGTAAATGGTTTTCTGATTATTCTGAGTGTTACAACAATACAGTGCTAGTGGGCAGGATCTTCAGGCAATGGGATGTCTACCTGAGAGAATCGTTGCACTTGAAGACATGCTTGACATCCTGAGATGCTTCAGGGCTAACGTCTAATTGTGGCAACGGGTATTCAATTAAACAATAAACTAGCCATAGCTTTCAGCATGCAGAGGATAATGAAAATGAGCAAAAAGAAACAGACAGATTAATCTGCTGAAACAGTATCTTATGGAGCATAAGCTTGCAGAGCAATGTTCTTTCTAATTTCTTCTTGTGTAGTGCTTAAATGCCTGAAAGAAGTCCCAGTTGTGACATGTCAAATTTTCATTGTTTCTGTTCCTCTCAAGTGGAGATCTGGGAGCATGAAAGATGTCTGTTCTGAATTACTCTGTGTTTGCTTTCTGAAATTTAGTCAACTTTCAGCAACATGGAGTATGATTTCATGAAAATGTAATCTGCTAGGTACATCTTGGTTTGTAATATAAGTTCTTTTATCAAGAGAGTTACAAATGTTATAGCTTGTAGGAATGGTACTATATCCAGTTTAAATGTAAGTCTTGAATGAATCCTTTAGTTGTTGGAATTTTAATGATTTATGGAGAGAATAATTCTAACTCGCTCTTTCACAACCAAGAAATTGTTCTTGCTGATTTCATGACCTTTTTATGAAGTTGCTTGGAAAATACCTCTGATTGGAAAGTAATTCTGGATGCTGATGTTTGATTTATGTTAGGGGTCCTTCCAGCATCTGGTGTTGCTGGACCATTCAGTCCAATGTTGGAGGGAGAATGACATCTCTGTTGTTTAGGTCTCAGGATAGACACATCTCCTGTAAAAGGAATATTAAGCAGTAATTATATGGAATCCACTTCCAGTCTTGTTTCCATTGAGACCTGCATACTGCTTAGCTTTTTTCAAGTGCTGTCTTAAAGGAGTTGGCTGAGAAACCAATGACGACAAGGTGGTCAGAGCAGCAAACTCTTCTGTTTAGCATGTGCTTTCAAGGCCAGGTGCTGAATTTTGCACTGAAGTGATGTCTTATTTGACAGAATTAAAGCACATTTGACAGCAGTCATCACAAAGACCTGTGAGTTCTTGCCACTGTACTTCCTTATGACCTTCATTATCTCAGTTGAACCAAATGCACACAAGTAAGCATGTACTGAATACTATTCATTATTCTGGAGGTTTTAGTAGTGCTACATCACATTTTGATGAAGAATGAGAATTAAATGAATTACTCTAATTAAAATGTAGCTATTTAAAGGAAAAAAGTTTTAAAGGAAAGTGATGCATCAGGACTTGTTAGGATAGAGGAAGACACTAGAAATGGTGTAAATATTTGAGATTTATTGGGTCTTTAGGCAGATTGAGTTAAGTTGTTATTGTAGCTGAATATTTTAGAAGGTCTTTCAGCTTCTTATGTGATCAGGAAATCTGAAAGCTAAAATTGGAACACCTGTGCTACTGTAGATAGATGCTTCATAGAATCAGTATGTGTGTGGGACATGTATTGAAACAAGTTATTTTTTGTGCATAATTTCTTTGGTATGCTGTTAATATTGATTCAGATTTGTAGTTACAAACCTGGTGTACAAGTGCTGCAAATTGCTTTAAGTCAAAATAAAATAATTATAAATTAAAACTTCAGTTTTAAGTAGTATATATGTAGCTAATTAGGGATCTGGGAATAAGAAGCTACCCCTTCCAGTGGAATAAATAGCTCACAGCATGAAGAGTTTTATGCAAGTGCTGAAGACTTTGAGAGAGCCTGCAGACTTCTTGGATCTTGGCAGTCTGGAGATTTATAAATGCTTCCTGATTTTCGAACTTTGAGTACCTCTGAGGTCTCAAAGAACAGTCATATGCTAGAAAATGTGAAGGCTTACGTTTGAAAATACTGTCTAACCTTATCAGCGGTGACAGCCTGGTGATGTCATCAGAGGCTATTGTATAACTTCGTAACTGAATTTTCCAAACAGAACAGTTAGGGAGACAGCTATGAAGTTACTTCACAAAGTTCTGTCTTCAGTTTTTTTGTGTCACTTTCAAAGTGGAGAAGTGTGCTGTCTGGCTGCAGGTTGTAGTTGCGTAAAAAGACTACGTCCAGGAAGCTGGGGAGGGAAACGCCATGGGAAGGCATTGCAATCCAGTCTCTAGATTTCCGTTTCTAGCTCCCAAATTCCCGTAAATCAAGCTCTCTTGCATTCTGGGAAATTAAATATAGATTCCCCAGGAAATCCCCTGCTCTCAAAAGTGCTATAATACAAGAGTCAAGATTTAAAGTAGCTTTATTTAAATTTTGTGCAACTAACTTAAGTGCAGGTAATGAATAAAGTCTGCTTATTGATGACTGTTTTGGTATCGGCTTTCAGTCTTGCACCACTTTAAGGTTGCTGCTAGAACTTGAGTATTCTGAAAACTTTATCAGTAGGTAGCTCTATCACAGTAGTTAGAAGAACATTAGATCTTGGTACCCGAGTCCTTTTGTTGTTGTTGTCACAGAATACAAATCTTATCCTCTGCTAAAGATCTCTTGCTTTTCTGCCTCATAGTCTTAAGATTTAGGCTCTTTCCTCTGCATGCCAGTCAAATGCTTTGAGTGCATGTAGACATATGGGCATCAGTCTAATCCTAGCGCTCTAACACAAGTTACAGTTGTAGTGCTGCTGGTGTCTTGAGTCTGGCCATAGTCCTGTTTGTTCTGTAAAGAATGGATGGAAGTTTGTGTCACCAAGGTTTCACTGGGGCTTTTGTTGGCTTTGATATAGCTAGGACAGAATGACTATATGTATTGATTTTGTTCTTCTGACTGCCCCTTAATGTGTGACATCTGGGTTGACATAGTTCTGATTCTCTGCAGGATAAATTGCCTGTGTCATCTTACTTTCTTGGTAATAAATCTTGTTTTCTGTAACTTGGGGAAGTGGATAGCTGTGCTGCATTTGGTAGGCAATATGACTTCAACAGTCCTGAGTTTCCTCCAGATGAATATCCAGAACAGTAGATGAGCTGGGGGCGGGGGGGGGGAAACACCAACAAACAAAAACCAAGCAACCCAAAGAAACCCCCACCATTCATTTGAAGCAATGTACTCTAATGCTTAAGGCCAACAAGGAAATTAGTTTCTTGCCTGCAAAGAAGATCTGTGAATGCTTGCTTGGAAAGTGGCATACTTACCTGGCAGTGTTAGGTTAACGGTTGGACTCGATGATCTTAAGGGTCTTTTCCAACCTTGACGATTCTATGAAATGTGCAACACATGTCAATAACTTCTGATTTCAAGCATTTCCACTCCTGCTGTGCATGCAGCCTTGCAAGGCTGGAGGGAGGGTAGGGACAGGAACTCAAAACTAGGTAGGAGAAGTGCTGTTTGCCCCGGTTCGGTGGACTGTGCTTTCAGCCTGATGTGGATCATTCACTGCACTTCCAGTCTGACTCCTACTGTCTGACTCCTAGTGTCTTGACAGCTGCTGCTTCAGTGGTGGTGGTGGACAGCAGTGGCACCCTTACAAAACTAGTTGTTGGGAAGATCTTACCTGAGCAAATGTCTTTCCTTCCTACATCAGTTTGACTGACAGGTGCTACTGGACCCTCCCCTCAACTGTCCCCAGACTAAAAAGAAAAAAAAAAAAAATCTCACTCTAAGGACTCCTTTGAGGGGAAGTCATCAGCATCTATTCTGCTTCAGCTAATTCTGGAAGAAGTGCTTACACACACTTAATACCGTTCTGCAAACCCAGTCAGGGCTGTGTCCTGTCCACAAAAAAAACCCTTTTTAGCACAATTTGTTGTCATCCCTTTGACAGAAGAAATATCCTTAGCAGGACAAATACAGTTTCTAGATACCACTGTAGACTGCCAGTGGTAGGCAATATTCTAGCAGTGACAGAAAACTCCATAATTAGGCTTAGATTTATTCTCTAGAATTCAATTTTGATGTTTGAAAACAAAGTGTAAAATGCGATTGCAAATAAAACCTTTCAAATGTGAGTATACTGCATTGGGTAAAATGGTATTTGCACGAGTCCTCGCATGGCTTGAAAAAATGCTTTTGTAGTTCAGTATAGGCTTCTTCTTCAGCTCCTTCTGTCGTTCATTACAGGCACAGAAGTCCTGAAGAATGCAAAATGCATTATTGTTGATGAAATGTCAAGCATAGTAGAGAAAACATGGAAACTTGATTGAAAGCCACCTGATGTTTGAATAGGATTGCAGAAAGCCCAGGATCCTTAGAAAAAACACGTGCAATTCTTTCATTTTAACAGCACTGTCTAGCGAAAGCTGGCTCCCAAATGGCTTTGTTGAGGCTTAATTCTAAACAACTGAAAGTGTAGCAAGTGTTGAGAAGTGCAGGAGTTAAATATATTTTCATATGAAAGGAATAGATCAGTCTCATTTGTCTGTGTTTTTTTTGTTTTGGTTTTTTTTTTTTTTTTTTGGAGGGAAGCATGTGTGTTCTGGAGGAAGCAATGTATTTGCTATACGTGTGGGTTCTTTTCAGATGTTTTGTTCAATACTATATTAAGGCACTAGTAGTTGTAAGAATGAAGAGAATGAAAATCCATCAGTGTTCTTTGCTCTTGAAGACTTGTCCTGGAAACATTTGTGATGTTTTGGTTGGCAACAAAAGTTTAAAAGAATACATAGTGTATTTTGGGGAAGATAACCTGAATACAGACATGTTCTGTAGTAACCTTCCACTATTGTGACACAGCAATATTGAGGATTTTTTTTTTTAATTTAGATAATTAACGAATTGAGTACAGTAGAATTGTTTTGTTTTGCACAACATGATGCAAGTACCGCAGGGCTTAGAAATTCTCAAACATGACTGTAACAATAAAAAGTTATCAAAATACACATAAAGCAAAAGGAAAACAAACCCAGTCAGATGGTATTCCTAAAGTTTGATATTTTTTTCTTTTTAATCAGCACTTTCAGATGTTAAATGAACAGATGCTTCTTTTGATTATATATAAAGTGGATAAAATATGATGTTCATGACAGATAAGTGAGAAGGAGCAACAACTGTTGAAGAGCTAACTTGCAGAGAAAGTGAATAAACCTGTGAACTGGCAAAAAAAAAAAAGATAAAACTGAGTTGGATGATGGAGTGAAGAGTCATGCTGTGTGTGATCAAATAAGAAAAATGTGAACCACTGCAGTTAAATGTATAATCATTATAGCTGTTTGTTAAATGATCCAAAGGGAGATTTAAAAGTAGCATTAAGACGAATTTGAATATTGAACATATTGACTGATGCTTGTGAAAGCCAGTGGCTGCCTTTCTCTTTGGGGATGAAGATCCCCAATGAGAAAAGATAGCTAAAGCCCCTTACAAATAGGTGATTTGACAGAGGGTTTTAAAACAGTTCATCAACTCTTAAAGGAGGGGGAAAAAAAAAAAGCTTGTGTATTACTAGATTTGTGAAAGTTAAAATATTTTACTATTCATTTAAATACTTTTTTAAAATTCTTGGTTCTATTAATTTATCATTGGAAAAAAACTTTCTGTAAAAGTATAAACAGATCTTCTAGGTTACTTTTGCTTTAGAGTCATAAAGCCTGTGACCCCAGGTGAGGTTCTTTTCTGTCAGACTACACTTTTATACATAGCCAAACTGCCAATTTTTAGGAAAAAAAGAAAACCCACAAAAATTCTTATGTGATAATATAATGCACTGTAATCCATATGGAAAAATTATCATTGACTTTCTAATAGAGTTACTTCCCAGCAACCTGGGAAATCACTTAGTCTAACAAGCATTGCTGAAAATTACTATTGTAGAAACTTTCAACTATGCTAATTAGTGCAGATTATTTGTATTTAGACTGACATCTATTAAAAAACAGAAACAACAACAACAGAAACCTAACAGACTTGCAGTTCAGCAGCAATGCTGGCTATATGCCTGTCAGCTTAGCACTCATTTGGGGGGAAGTGTGTTTGAAGATGTGTGACTTAAGTCAGGTGAATGTTTATGCTTTTGAGAACAATATTTTCTTTTGAAGTAGTGGTTTTCTTGAGTTTACCTGCTTTAACCTGGTTCTCTGTACTTATGTACAATGTTGATTTTTCTAGACTAATGAGTCTGAGGGCAATACAGGTCCATGTGAGAAGCAAGCATGTGAAGCACACTTCAGAAAAGGCAGCTTGGTGCACTTCAACTACGTAAATCAGAATGGTTTGTTGTTTTAGCTGTGACACCATGTTATGGCTTCATTTTCTATTGTCTCAGTATAAAAAAAGTATTTTCTGAAGTCTTCATTTTGAAGA
The DNA here is from genome assembly GCF_047370975.1 of Nipponia nippon. Taxonomy (NCBI): domain Eukaryota; kingdom Metazoa; phylum Chordata; class Aves; order Pelecaniformes; family Threskiornithidae; genus Nipponia; species Nipponia nippon. The sequence continues at coordinate 46,259,311 of NW_028262380.1, read as the reverse complement.
TGTTAGGTCTTCACTGGTCAGTGTGGCTTCAGTGGCCAGTCATAGGCTGATGGAAAAGAAATACAGGCTCCATCATCTTGGTCAGTTCTTATGTTCTTGGTCATAGATTGTGTCCTCAATTTCCTGTGTCAACTCTCCATGTTTCTGATGTTTGTCCTTTCTCTCATGGTTATGTTATAAAGTGCAAAATGGAAATAGGGCACATTTCTAGATTTCATGGTTTGCTGTTTTGCTCTCAGCTGTTCTAGCGCAGCTCCCTCCCTCTCTTTCGAACTTCAGCTTTCCTTTTAGAAAGTGTAGTATAGTGAGTGCCGACGAAATGGCACTCTTGTTTTGAGTACCCTGCTGTGTAAGTACTTTTTAAATTGAAGTTCTTCGAATGAAAAACATGCTGCTAACATGCACATAGCTTACTTAAATTTAAGATTGGGTTTTAATATTATGCTGTCATCGTCATTAAAAGATGTGGGCTGTTCTTGCTTGAAGTTAGAACTAAGTGTTGCTAAAGACTTGAGACATGTAATTTAAAAAAATGAAGGTGCTACAGGTTAATTAAGTAATCTGCATCTCTTAGTGTCACTAGGGACATGGTTTTCAGATAAGAATGTTCATGCAGTTTGTAACAGTGTACTTGAATGCAATTAGTGAGTTTCTTCGGAAGAAGCGGGAGTGGTAAAAACCGAAGTACAGTACAGATATTCAGTGTTGACTGTCGAAAAGGCACAAGACTTCTGCTGCAGCTATTTCTAGTGACCTTAAACTATTTTATTTTCCTGTCTAAACATTATTTGAACTTATCCAAGAAGAGTCTAAGCCTATGAAAAGGATTTTGTATTACTCAAGGAGCAAGATCTCAATCTACAGTAGAATGAACTGGGCCTGGATGACAAAGTCCTCATCCAGTTCTTCTATAGGATGAAGAGAGGGGAAAAGAAACTCTTTGTCCCTTTTATTGAGAATTTATTCTTCTGCTGGGAAGAAGCATGAAAGGGGCAGTGAGTAGTAGCAGCAGATAAAGTTGACTAACAAATCTGATGTAGGTTTACCATCTGCAAATGTATCCAGTGCTCCCTTATCTTGTGGGAAGGCAGACTGACGCTGAAAGGTGTCTGTCTTGAAGAAAGGGGGAAGAAAGGAGGAAGAAGGAGATGTCTAGAATTGGGAAAGGAAGCCTTATTTATAGATGTGAAGATGCTACAGTTCTTTTCAGCAAGAGGAAAGTAATGGATTTGACAGAATACAATATATTTACTGTAGTTTGACTTCATTTTAATCACTTTCAGTTATATTTCACTGGATTTGTGCTGTTACCAAATGGATAAATATATGCTTTTTAAAAAGTGAAGGAAATGAAATGGAGCATTCCAATAACGTATATGTTTGCAGGTGGAATTTAGAATAGTTTGACGGAATTGTTCTGTAAATGAGTGAAGTGTGGCTTTCTTCCATAATTTTGAGCATTTTTGCCTCTTTCATGTTCTTCGTACTGCAAATTTGATAGTGCTTTGAGTAAATTAAATCAAGTGTCTTAAACTGTCCTCTTTTGTTTTTTATTCCAGCCCTGATGATATTGGTACCTGTTGGTATATCCTGCTGTCTGGTTCGGTCTTCATTAAAGAGTCTATGTTTCTTCCAAGGAGCAGGTATGTCAGCTATGAATACATGGCATGCTGTGTTTTAAACAGAAATCATGAGATGTAGAGAATTTTTAGAATTACAAGTCAATGTTTTATGCTTAATGAAACATAGAAGTAGACAAATAAGAATACTCTTCCTACCTTTACTACCTGTGGTAGTTGTTTTATGCCCATAGCTAGAATTGCAAGCCCATCATTGTGGACGGCACCCAAAGCGTCATGCAAATGCTGTCAATTTAAAAATAAAACCACCAAAAACCTGGCAAATGGAGTGAAGTACCAAGTACTCTATTCCTTTGAGTAACCAAACTTTAAATCATAGGGTGAACTAGAGCTTATGATGCTTTCCCGAGGCTTTACTCACTGTGCACAAGTCTTCAGTTCATGTTTTAACATAACGTTAATGTTACTGCCAGTTTCGCTACTTCTGTTTAAGATTGTGCTTCATGTAAATGAATTTGCAATAAAAAGTGATATTTTACATGGAAAAAGATAAGTCTGAGTGTGAGACACTCGAAATTTACATTGCTACAGTAAAAATTAAATTTTTTTGAGCTATGAAAAAAATGCAAATGACTACAAGGATTTTAGACTACGGTGGCTGAGCTTGATCATTTTAGTGGAAGCAGAGCAGAATCACTTTAAAATGCTGGTTATATGCATATTCATTCAGGCTACTATAAAAGGCTTCTTTGAAGTAAATAGCATGTAATAAAATTTGTGAAAGGCAGACTGCAAGAATGACCCTTCTCTGTATGGAATGATGAGAATGAAAGCACTAGAAAACTTCCTCTACAGTTTTAAACAGTGGGAAACCAGTTGAAAGCTATTGTTGGCTGGCATATGAACAATTAGATGTTCAAAGCTGCCTTTCAGTGGGAGAGCAATGCTGGGCTTGGGACTTCCATTTGATGCTGGTAGCATGTTCTTGGTGTAAGCAAGTGTCTTGCATATGTAAGAGGACAGGCACTGCTGATAAAATTATATATTTGATGTGCCATCAAACAGTACTGTCTATAATAAAGGTGCAGAACTGGTTATTGTAAAAAGTAACACAACAACAGATTATAGGATCCCTGCTGCTGGCAGATGGAAGAAAATTGTCCCATATGTCATACATGAACAGGCAATGCCAGAAAAAAAGCTGGCAGAAAGTGCTACCTTTAGATGCCAGGAGAAGGGATATATGATAACTGAATTAATTGTTGGTTGTATATAGTCTGTGGCAAGAATCTTCTGTTCCTTTGAATTACAGCAATGCTTGTCCTTCAGACACTGTTTGAGACTTGATGAGAGGTGAGATTTAATAAGATAAACAACGAGCTTGTGATTCTTCCTGGACGAATGAACAGAAAATTACAGGTCCTGTGACTCTAAGTAGAGCATTTAAGGGCTGTTCACCTGGAGAAATTCAGAAATGACATCTGGGACAGTGTCTGAGATCTTGGTGAATTTCAAGTGTGGAATTTGGAATTAGAAAAAGTTTCATAGTTGTGGATGGAGTCAAGTAGCTGCCAAAGCAAGAGAGATGATTTGTTAATTAACAAAGATAACATAAGTCCATGAAAGCAAAACTAAGAAACTTTAATTTAATGGTCTAAGATAGAAAGTATTTCTGGAGAGCAAAACCAGAGTCATTCTAGTGAGAGGCTTCATGTCAGAAGCTATAGTTATTACGAGGACAGAGGAGGGCCTTATTTAAATTCAGGACAAGGCTAATCGGGATGTTTACTTTGTAAATGAGTAAGCTACAATATCTGGGCCTTGGGCTTATCCATGAATAAGAAACTTGGGAAAAGCGAGAGGGCACACAGGTTGAATTTCTGATTTGGAATACTGTTGGGTAATATATGATTTTTTTATTTTATTTTATTACTTTTTTTAAAGCAAAGGCTTGAGAAGGAGACTAAGTTTTTCACCTTTACTTATGCTGCCAGTGAATTGCTCACAAGGAAACAGTAAACTGCTCAGATATACAGACTGGGTAGAAGAGACTGATTACCAGCAATACTAAAGTAAAATTTTACAGTGCTCTAGAAAAAAGAGAATGAGACCCTCTCAAAAGGCTGCTGTCCAAAAAGAACTGATAGGGCGGTATTTTGAAATCTGAAGAGTAGTGTCAAAAGTGGGCAAAAGGCAGTTACTGGATAACTGTTTGCTTAAACTGATGATTTACATGTACAGGGAGTAATAATTCCGAGAGCCTTTTTGAGCATTGCATAATTTGGGACTGTTCATGTCTTATTGCCATTAAGATGAATTTGCTATGCTTTAGCAAATGGAGCATGTCCTGATGCATCATTTATGTCAGGTAATAGGAAAAGACCTAAACCTTGCCAGGTAGAGATCATCTAATTTTTATCTTGTTTGGCCAAAACATTGTCAATTGAGTAAATTTATTGTAAATTCATATTTAGAGTATTTTAGCAGTTTGTTTTTTTTCAAGTTTCATCCATTTTATCTTTGCCCATCTAGAAAGCCACTAGGAAATAATTTTGCAACATGTGAAGCTTGTTGATAAGAGAGCAGGATGGAGCTAAGAAGTCTGTGTAGGAGCAGAAAGCAAGAAGTATGTTCCTGTCCTCAAATCTGAGTGACGTAGAAAATTCTCATTTCCCTAACTTTCTTCTCCCAGGGTGCAGAGTGATCAGTACATACTATCCCCCAGTCCCCCCCCAGTCTCACCGTCCAAAAGCCTCATTTTTTCCTACCTGAAAATTACTCTCTCTTCTTTGACAGTTTAACCCAGCCTGCCCCATGCACCTGCAGTAAATCCCCTTGCACAGGCTCCCTGGGCCGCATCCAGCCCTCCTGGTGGGACCTCGGGAGCTGCCAGTGCTGCTCAGACTGCGGGCTTCCCTTTGCCCTTCCTGCTGGCTTTGTCAAACCTGACTTCACTGAATGATGGCTGGGCAGTAGCTGGCCAAATTTGAAAGAAATGTTTCCCCCTCGAGAGTTTCAAGAATTTTTGCTATTCTTTGTTGGGTTTTACTCAAAATGTCTGTACAAGCCGGGGTAAAAGTAGTACATAGGGTAATTCAGAGAGCCCTAGTGAATAAATCTGCCTGCAATCTTGAAGGTGTTTTCTCAATCCTGTGCTGAATTCCATCCTATTCTTAACTTTGTGACTGTTGGCATTTGAGCCTGTAAGGAATAGGATGGAGTGCTATCTTCAGATTTATAGCTGAAACTCGGAGGTACTTTAGTGCAATTTACTGCATATGCTCAGCATGTTATTTGCATTTGGGGCCTCTATTAGTTAATTTAGTTGCATTAGTTTCAGATATAGCATCCTCAGGCTGGTTGGTGGATAATACTGGAAATGCCGTTTCGTTGTGTATTTTATGTCAGGTAAACTTATTTTTTTTTCTTCTAAATCATTGTTTCCATGTCTTTGATTCCTGGTGTTAGATACCATTTAAAATTCTTTGGTGAGAGGGAGGGATGATTAGGATTGGCAGACAGATAATATATAGTTGGGAAGAAGAATGTCGAAAAAAAAAAAAAAAGAAAAAAAAAAGAGAAAAATCAAGCAGTCTAAAATCATAAGAAATGACCATGCCTGTGCTTTCCCACTCAAGCCACAAATAAATAATAGTATAGCAGTCCAAAAATAAGCAGCTTTATAATGTACTATATATGGTCACATAGCTGCTAGGTGAAATAGTTTGAAATGAATGGCATAGCTGCTAGTTTTGCCAAAGTTATATAATTTACTGAGTGACTTGTAAAACTACTTGTAACTAGCTACTTGACAAGTCTTTAATTCAAAATTTAAAAAAAAAAAAAAAAAGATTGTTTGAGATGGAATATTGGAATGCATGAAGTTCTAAATCAAGTAACTTGTTTTGGAAACTTTAACATCTAAACCATGTCTGTTTTGTGAAAATAGCATTTTCATTTGAATATAATTTTACTTCCCTATTGTAATATAGTTTAGCGTGTATTTGTTCAAATGCCAAGCCATCAGCTAGCAAATAGTTTTCATAAGATAAGGCTGGATTTTATTCAGTTAACTTATTATTTTAGGAAAATTTACAGTTCAGATTTTTAAAGAATTTTGACCTGAACAATTAAAGCTGCCATATTTTTGGTGATATAAAGTAAAGCTTAATCTTGTTCTCCTATTTAATTTCTGTAATTGCAACAGTGAAATTTATTCTGACAGCTTAATGAGAGGAAGATTTCTTTTTTCGCCTCATATTTTACTATTAACAGTTCTCATACTTATTCCTTTTCTTTAACATATCAGGCATGTGTTACAGTCAAACTAAACATTCCTTAATTCCTCCCTCCCACCACAACCACCAAACTAGCACAAATTAACACTTGGTCTCCTCACTGTTTCCCATGAGCAACTGTAGCCTGAAGCAGTTCACATGGTAGGATGAGGTTTATGCATGAAGTACAGAAAATAAATGAGCAGAAATTACAATTCCCTGAAGGTTGTCCTGGCTCTCCTGTGTTTTCACGTGGTCGCTGACAGCAGTAACGTGACAGTCCCTCGAAATATCTTTTGGAATGGCCTCCAGCATCCCTAGGTCTGCTCCGTGCTCTCGTCACATTTGCTCAGCTGCTCAGACTTCCCGTGTGGTTTTTGTTCCAGGACTTTGCTTCTAGTGTAAATTTTACTGTGGTCTTTCATCTTATTTGACTTGGAGCTGCACTACAAAAACGTCTCCTAGGTCTCCTACAGCTAACCTCGTGCTTGCCCATGGCCTCCACGACTGGAGGCTGCAACTAACTCTTAGCAGCAACAAAATACAGAATTGCAGGGCAGTTGTTCTCAGACTGGTAGGCTCTGGTGCTTGTTTTTTTCTGCTTCTCTCCTAGAATTCTTCCGAGACTGTCCGGGTGGTGTGTGCTGTGCTGCTCAGGCACGCTGTGATGCTGACTTGCCACGTGCAGACCTGGCTTTGCTCTTGTCTTTACTCACTCAGCTACACTCTTTCTTTGCTGTAGTCTCTTCTTTTCCTTCCTTACTGCCACACCCAACCAGTTCTCCCCTCACCACCTCATATGGTGATGCAGAGCTGCTTTCCCTTGGGCAAGTTCACAAATTTTACATATGAGAGCAATTATTTAAGTTTTTTCCTCTAATTAAAGGATTAAGTTTTGAAGTTGAGAGAACATCTGTTTTTTCTTTTTTCAAAATTAAAAGGGTTGTATCTATTTAAATATCGATGATTTAGCCCTCTTGTCTTTCCTACACTAAAACAATTTAAAAAATGGAATAGAATATCAAATTCTACTGGAGAGCCATTGAAGAAATCATGGACTTGTTTTGAATGTGTTTAAAGCAATAACAAAACTCAGTTTGCGCAGAAATGGTTTGTCCTCATCCAAGTGTGTCCTGATTAACTTAAAGTAACCTCAGAAGAAAATTTGTTAGGGATTTTGGCAGGTTTTTTTTTTTTTACTTTGCAAGTAATGCATGCGAGTATAATAGTGCTGGAGCAGAGCTCTTGGCTATGTACATGCATTTATACAGTTTTATGTGTCCTGTGACATACTTCCTAATTTTTGTGATGCCTGGGACATGCTATTTGGTGTGGTTTGCATATATCTGACTGATGATACATTTATATTTTGAATAGAGAACTGTGTTTGATCAGTCTTTTCAGCGAATAAAATTATATTGATAGCTTTAATCACAACAATAAAATTCTCCTCTCAATATAGGACCCTAATATATTTGCAACTTAGTGTTTATTAATAATGGCTATCGCTGGCTGAAACTTACAACAGAATGAAACTGGTGTTTTAACTGAAAGAGAGTGACCAATATACACAAATATTTAAACCAAGATAAATTTTGAATTTGACTAAAAAGGGATTTGTTTTTTTCCCTGAGCAGGAAACTGAGAGTTTTAGAACAATGATTTGAGGGAGGCTCAGAGTTATACTTTTGGGAGCTGCTGGTTTAGTTATTTAAGCTGCAGAGGGAGTGGATCAAGAGGTGTGCTGAGCTTATTGAGCTTTTCTCTGAGTTTTGCTTATGGCTAAGGATTTAGAGCGTCATGATGGAAACACGAAGACCATACATTGGATCTTTGTAAAGAAAGATAACTCCCCAGGTTATGGTTTCACGTCTATTTAAGAAATTACTTGAAAATGTGTGCTTTGGATTTAGTTTGCCCTCAGAACTCTCGCTCTTTAATATGAACTTTTTTTTTGCTGCTAGTTGCTGCTGCTGGATTTTCCCATGACCTCTTTGCTGTTTCATTATTTTTGTATCCAGCTAGTGCTGTTCTGAAGCCATGCCCACGACTATCTCTCAAGGCTGGTGGGAAGGTGTAGAGTACGGTATTGTTGTGGGTCACCCAGTGCCGTCTTGTCTTCTGTCTGGTTTGAATGCCTTGGTTCAGCATTTCAGTCCATCAACTGAAGCTGAGGCATGAAGGAGAGTGACGTTATGGTTTAATGTAGGAGAGATCGTAAGCTGAAGAAAAGTTGGAAGTAGTGGAGATGTCAGTCCGTTTATGACTGAGTGTAGGTCTGTCATGAATTATTCACAATGGATTTCAAATAGACATCAAGAAAGTAATACTAATTGCTTTGGTACTATTTGCATCTACCTAAAAGACTGTGTATGTCCTTTTGGATGGAGATGTTTATTGTTACCTGCAAGCACAAAATTAGACTGTCACAGTGCATGTGACTGTAATTATTTTTTGAGACTCAAACTCCTGGAGAAAATAAAAGCTTGCTTACAAGAGGGAACATTTTATTGGAAGTGCCTTGTCTGGTCATCTACTTTGAATCTGGTATCATGGCCAGTGTTATCAGTGAAGCCTGGAGCTCACTGATGCGTGGCATTGCCTTTATCCTCGTGAGGTGCTGGTGGAGCTAGAGCTGTTCCCTGAGGGCTGGTTAGCAGGGAGGGCATGCAGGGAGGGTTTCAAGGTCTCTGAATCTGGCTTCCTCACTTAGACAGCACAGTCAACTCCAGATTTAGCTGAATTAGCTGAGCCATAAATTAACAGGGCCTTGTCTTGTCATATCACCTGCTGTTACAGCAAAGTTCGTGGTGCAGAGCACATGCTACTTGAACCAGTAATGTCATCTGGAACTGTCCTTACTGTTTGCAGAAATTGGTGTATGGTTTTTTAAATACTAATACTTAAAATATGTTTTTGAGCTAAGTGAGTTTGGTGTTATGTACATTTTACTTTATTCCACCCGTCTCCTGCTGAATAATTCAAGAGTTCATTGAGGTTTGAAATTGGTCATCTTCCAAGTGTGCTGCCAGTATCTGAGGTGTTGGGAAATAGAAGAGGACGCAGTTCCTAAATGATGAGATTGGGTGGTGTCTGGCAGTGTTCCTGTCAAAACAATTATTTCAACGCTACTGGAATTTTGTTCTTGCACAGCTGATAAACTCTTAAGGGACTTAATCTATTTACGCTGGCATCTTTTGAAAATAAAAATAGCAATCTAGCGTAGTGGGGCTAGTGCTACCAGGCTTTCTTCCAAGTTTGTAATGAGGAGATGAGAAGGTAACAAAGAAGCAGAAAGTGTCAAATGACCTGAATAACTTTTAAGTGATCTTGAATATTTCTGATTCCTCTTAAGGCGGGGGAGGTTTTCAGGGACGGAAATGCTCTATATTAGGAGAGAAGCCAAGGAGCCCTCACAAGCTGACAAAGGCAACTAGTTTCTAGGTTTAAATCCTAGAGCTATGGACGTCTGTCTCTTTCCATATGAAAGACCTGATGAAGGACTTGAGAGAGTCTGGATCATCTGCTGATGCTCAGGTGCATTGGTGGGTTGTTCAGAACAACTTCATGCAGTTCCTGTAGGAGAGACACCATTAATTGATGGTGTAGAGCTTATAGATTCAAGAGTCCTTGTTCTGGTCCAGTTTTGCATTGTTTCACACACGGTAATTGTAAGCTAAGTCAAGATGGCCTCCTGCCACTGTTACTATCAAAATAAAAAAAAAAAGGGGGAAGTAGGCTTTTCTTATGTTGTGCTTTATTCAGGTCAATGGTGTTAATCTTCCCCTTTGAAACCGCAATTGTGTAAAAATACTAAAAAGTTAAATATATCTATTTTAATGTCAAAATTATGCTTAGGAATTTGTAATATGGAGCATAGAAACAAAGTATATAACAGTATAAATCTAAACCACTGCTTTTATAGCAAGTCCTGCCTGTGAACCAATTTATGTTATTTTTGCGCTTGCTATATAGAATAAGTATAATCAAATTTTCTCAGTGTGATGGGATATAGCCAATGCTAAGGAAAAACAAAATCTGAGGTAATGGGGAGAGTAGAATTTTTCTGTGAAAGCATGAATGTGTTTTAATAGCTCAAAGTAACTGAAAAGGACCTTATGGAAAAATAAATTAAAATTAAGCACGCAGAGGGGTTTAACAGACTAGATTCATGGGGGATAATCTTTTAGCAGAAAGAAAACAGAGGAAAGGAGAGAATCTTTGAAGGTAGCTGGTAGAGGAAATATAATCTTTGACTTCTATGAATGACACCAACTCTCACATCCCATTTTTTTTTTAAATGTTAGAAAGTTGGGGTTAAAATTATGGCTATTTAGTGTTTGACAAAAGTGCTGAAATTGTGGGCTTTTTGGTTTTGCTGGAAATGTTTTAGAATGCACTCTAGGATGGACGGGAAAAATATTAATTCCACTGAAAACTTGTTTTTCCTGAAGATGTTGACGTATTCTCACTGTTGAAAAATTATGGTGCTTCTTAGTTGATAGCTGATTTCTAAAATGTGCTGCAATGAAAACTGGCCTTGAAACAGTATATTTTTTTTTTTTTTTACTGACTCTTCTCTTTAGCTTATTTTGTGTCTCATTGGTTAGAGAGACCTTTCTAATCCCAGCATTAGGGTTTCTAATGGAGCATGTCACAATTTGAAGTAATTGAGAACAACATCTAACCAATCTCGGAAACATTGTTCATCTTTGCTTTTGCTTTTATTGTTCTTCTGTACATTATAATTATGTGATATTAATTTAATTTCAACAGTTCTCACTTTTACTGGTGTATCTTCTTTGTAAAATTTCAGGTTTGTTTTTAATATTAAAAAGCTGTTATCTGAAATGATAATAAATTACTTACATACAAATGGAGATGTGGAAAAACTCTCTGAGAAGTTAAGGAGGGGAAAATTCTCTATGTAATAAAGTACATGGTTATTTAAAGGTTAAATGTGAGACCTGTTATACCTGGATATTTACTACTGCTTACATTGCTAATTAAAGATATCTATCAGAAGAAAACTGTTGCTTTTTCACAATGGATATTGCAGCTTGTGAGATGACATGTTCTGCAATCTGTTCCTTCTGATTTAAGGTTCCTTCTGATTCAATACGGTAGTATTTTAAGTTTTGAGTTTTAGTACAAACCTGCAAAACATCAAAAAACCCTCAGTTATGTGAGAAAAGTTCATTATGAGATTCCTGCTGAGGGCAAAAGGAAGACCGTGTTTGTTTTACATGCTCTCAGGGTCTCTGTATGAGTTCTATAAGTGTAATGAACTGAGAAGTTATCTGGTCATTCCTTACACCAAAATAACAACAAAATGAACTATGTGCAAAAATAGCATGAAGAATACCAAAGAGGGAGAGGTATACCCATGTGGAGAGAGGGGACGGAGTGCACTGCAGAGCACGAGGGTGAGGATGCTGGGGGTCTAGGTATGATACGCTATGGAAAAGACCATTTTCAGCAGGGCAGTGAAGTTTTCACAGCCTAGGGAACAACATTAACTAGTCAGAGAGGTCCATTTTAAATCCTGAAATTGGAGATGATTTATTACTGCTGAACAGTTATATTTAAAAGAAGAATATATGGAGTGGAAGATCATGCTCACCAAAATTTGTGTACTCTACAGAAAAGTCAAGAGGTACCTTAGAGTCCATCCTGTGCTTACAAGTGCAAGACTTACAAGTCTTTTTTGAGAGAGAGAGTTTTGTGGGTTTTTTTTGTTTGGGTTTTTTTTGTTTGTTTGGTTGTTTTTTTTTTTTCAAAATATCCAAGAAAACTCTTGAGGGAAGTCCAATATAAATGTGTTATGGGATGGCTGTCCCTGGATTTAGGGTTGGGGTGTATGTGGGGAAGAGCCTTTTATTTGCTGCATGTGGAACTCGGGTTATCTAAACTTCTATAGACTTACCTTTAGTGAAGGACAATCTTGATAAGCTGAAGTAATGACATTTACTTATGTGTAAATGTTTGCAGGACTGTAGAAAGGTGGAAGGAATCAAAAGTATTGTTTTGATTATTAGCATGATTCTGCTACTATAATTCTTCTACGAATAGTGTTTTTAACAAAATGTTAATTCGTACTGTGGAAGACTTTAACATGTCTGAGCTTTCTTTCAGGTGATGCTGAAATTTTCAAATGTCCCTGGATTTATTTTTCAGAAACACTAGACATAGTATATAACATGCTAGGTGTGGCATAATTTATTTTGAAATTATAATCTAAACAGCTAAAACAAAATTGTCACTATTACTTCACTGGTTTAGTTTGTTTATTCATTTACAGTTATAGGGCACTTATTACAAAGATATCTTGAATACATCTGCATTGTACTAATAAAATTTATGGAAACTAGTAATTGAGGTCATGTGTTTAGCCCTCCATGTGAATGAATTGGTTGTATTGAATGAGTTAGGCGTATAAGTGGGGATGCAAAATGTCAATATGTATGGTCTCATTTTACTACTAAAAACCTAGATGATATGTCAAGTTACTAATTTTTTTTTTTTAGTTTTTTAAAAAGGTGACGATTTCTAATACCTTAATTGTGAATGTCTATAGGGGGACTTAAAGCTTACTGTATATTTTTTCAAGCAAAAAAAAATTCATTTAGGATCTAACATCTAAAGGCTTTGTATGAGGTTGGAAAAATACTCCTCTGTTTTAATGAATTTCATGAATGTTAATAAGCCAAACTGTTCAGACAAGGTCTTGCCTCTTAAGTAATGTTTTCCTACTCCTTCTCTTTCTTTGAGACCATTATGTAGATCTTGTGATGTCATAGTAACCTCCATGGCAACACAGACGTCATTAAGATGAAGCATAAGCAAAGCTGTCTTTATTCAAACCGTTTATTAAAATAATTTTTAAAAAAAGGAATAATAAAAAAGTAGGTTAGAAAAAAAGTTTTCCTCTTAGAATGTTTTCCAAGATAAAATAATATGAGAACTTCTAATTTAAAAATAAAACGAGGGTGATTTTTTCCAAATAAAGATCTTTTCTGTCAGCTGTTCCGATGAGGTACCTGCCTTTTAGCTTTCTGTACTAGAGACACGGCAAAGTTGAACTGCTGCAACAAGCTAAATTTTGTTGTTGCCAAGACTACTAGGTTCAGTTTTGTTTATCTATATATTTGTATATATAGTTTATAAATACAGATCTTGAATTTCACAGGAAAACTTCATAAACACATTTCTCTTGTTCAGTATATAGGAAAGGGTCATAAAGAACCCTAAGTGGTATTCTAGTCTGAAAAGTATTCAGGATCACCTGCTGCTATAAAGGCCCTGAGCATCTACCCTCATTTGCAGTAAATTTGCAAAACAATTAGTTATCCTTTACAACACTTTTTCAGATTGGGTTTTTAACTGTTTTTCAACTTAACTTTAGTTTTAAGGTAACATTATAAAAAGCTAAAGTGAAAAGCAACAAATTTGAAACTTTACTTGATTTTTTTTTTTTTACATAAACTAGGCAAACTCTAGGTAAAATTTTAAAATTAACCACACTTTTCAAAAGAGTAGCCTGTACTAAAAGAAAAACTATGTGAAGATCATAAGGCACAAGTTTCAGGGGTTGACTGAAGGGACTTTCTCTGGAAGCAAACCTCCAGAAGCTAGCTAATTTCAAATGATTCACTGTGGATTTTCTGAAACTTCTTTTGAAGTGCTTTCAGTAGTCAGCTATAAATTACCAGATTAATGCAACCTCTGATCTGGGTTGTATTTGCATAAGAATTAAGGAAATCCCTATGAGTATTACATAGGTAAAGCACCATTGCCTGTCAGCTGTAAGGATGCTAACTAAACGTGTTCAAAATACTGAAAAAGTTTACTAAAGCTTTCAGCTGGAGTTCATTTGAACTTTCACCCATTTTTAGCAGGAATTATTTAAAGCATTAATATACTATAAACATGCTTATGTGATAAATTTAGTGTCCTTCACACAGACTGGTTAGTTGTCAGGTGTTCTCTGGCTGACTCACTGGGTTCTTCCCTGCTTTACACCCTCCTGCTGCAGCATCGGGGTTATTGCCCTTGACACCGTGATTCCTCTTCCCCCGCAGGCAGCGGGTAGTTTGGGTCCCAGATGAAGCAAAGGAGCTGCAGTGATGTTTGAGGCTTTTTCGTCTTGTGAAACACCCCCCTAAAGTATTATTAAGTGGCATGTACTTAGCTGTGATGTTGCAAGTCCCTTCCCTGACACATGAGCTGTTGTATCAGAGACTGTAAACATCTAAGCTATCATGTGACACTGGATAAGTCTAATCATCCTTATCCATGGCATGTAGTGAGCTCATGTCTCCAGGATTTGCAAACAGTGACAGGTCTGCAAATGCCTCTTCAACTCATATTCCGGTTGCTAGCATCTCAGTTTTCCTCTCAACTGAAAAGCATTTCTGTAAAGCAGCTATTTCTTTTGCTGAAAAAAGTGCTATCAATATAACAACATTGTGAGAATTAAAGAAGTTAAACAAAAGGTGAATTTATTGATTATTTTGATATGTAGATGACTGCCACGGTTTAATTAAAAATTATATTTAACACAAGTCAAAGAGCAGCTTGGGGATTCACTCGCATACTTGCTTACTTTTTCTAAAAGACAGGCACTAATTCAAATGAGAATCAGAAAAGTCAGCCTATATTATACAGAAGATCAAATTATATGATAATGATCCTTTGTCTTTTAGTTGACAAACCCTTGCTGTCATACTTTCCAGTGTGTGGGGAAACCCACTGCTGCTTTTCCTCCTTGCATCATCCCCAGCGGAGGGCTGTTCACGTTAGAGCTGCTCTGCATGCATGAAGGGCTCTGTCTTTTTTTCCGAGGGGTCAGAAAACGGCCATGCCAAATTTAGTTTTCGTCAGAACACTTAAGCATTCCTCTAGGGATGGCTTGTGTATGCATACACACTTCTAAATTGTACCTTTCTTTTGTTTCATCTCTGTCAAGGGCAAGTTGAGTGGAGGAACAGTGTGCGTTTCACAGCACATTCATGTGAAACCTAGCTTGGTTAGAATAAGCCATTAACAGGGGCTGGTGTTTTAATTCTTTTCTGGACATACCAAAATGAGACGTGGTATTTTTTAATAACTTGACTGAATCCCTTAATATCTCCCGAAGTGGCAGATAGAAAATACTCCCCATTTTTTTCCATCTAGACTTCAAATAACTACTGCTCTCTAATATTTCATTCAGGAATGCGGTGTGACTGGGTTGCTTTAGAACTAAATCTAATGTGTTTTGGCATTGTTGCAAGTTAAACGTTGATTATTACATCAAGATTTGACTTTGGGATTTGTCAGAGACCAGACATTCTGCTCATGTTTGCTTCTGTATCATCAGAGAATAATGGATGCAGTGATGGAAAGCAGCTGCTGCTGACGTCTGAGGTCATGGTGCTGGTATGAGGAAGCAGTGCCATGCAGCATGCGCAGGTGGGACGTGCAGGCAGGGGTCTGGCCAGAGGAACGGTGGCTCCTCTGTGCTCCGAGGCTGAGAAGTGAAGGGTAGAGGGGGCAACACAGTGGAGAGAGCATTTGAATGTAAATCGTGATGGTAGTAATAGCATTTGCAGGGTGGGTGCTACCCAAAAGCAAACGGAGACTCTTTGCGTTACATAACTTCAAATTCTAAATATGTTTAACACAATACCTCTGGACTTAATTTTGGCAGTTTTCTGTGATTCTGCTAAATGTAGATGTCAACTGGAGCAATGTAATTTTTACAAAAAGGGTTTGGAGGTATTGGGTTTATGTAACTCAAGATCTGGTTTTATTATGAATATGTTAAAAGCTTGGGAAACTGAACTCAACTCAAGCCTTGTGCTTACAGATTTATTCAGGTACAGTCTAGCAGAGAAAAGGATTAATTTCAGGGACAGTGGGGGAGGGAAAACATTGACTTTAATCTCCATGTATATTTACATGTCCTGTATTGGCAAATAGTGCACAGTGGTGACCTTAAGCCGTAGGCTTTTTTGTACATTGCATTTCAAAACTTCAGAAGAAAGGTTTTGAATATCTGATTGCTAGAGTTTTGGCATAAATCATTTCAATAATCATGCATTACGTTTCTAGTTTCAGTATCTCTTAGAACTTTTTTTTTAAAAAGCAAAATTTATATGGAATTTATTTGCTCACATAAATATACCATAGAAAATTCTAAGAACTTGAGAAACAAGAACGTGTTACTTGTATTTTTCCTTGCTCTAGAACGTGTCTAAATGGAGTGTGCTTTTTGACTTAAAAGAAATGCTAATTAAATAGACTTTATTCTAAAACAGCAGCTTCGTTCCAAATACTGCATTTGCAAATACATAAAACTATAAGAATATTTTGCACTTTAAAATGTGCTGAAGAATGTGTACGATATAGATGACCATACTTTATGGAGCTTTCTTTGTAAGACTTAGATGTAGTTTCACTAAGACTTGTGATTCATATGTGATTTAATTATTACTTTAAACTAGTGCAAGGTGGTGAATATCAAAAGAAATAAAGGTTAAGATTACATGATAGGAGGAAAAACTAAAGTTTTATATGTCCTTTTGAAAAATAGTTGTCACCAGTGAAACTGGTTTTTCTGTGACCGATCCTTGATTTTTAAGAGGAAGGAAAAAAAGGGCTTCTCACTGAAAAACCTTTTCTTGGTGTTCATTGTCAGTGGAGTTTTCTTCAGATTCTGCATCACTTTTGATGAATGCATTTACATTCCAGTGCTGAGAAATATCTTTCCATTTGGGAGCTGGGCTGACGTGAAAACAGGAATGTGGAGGCCTCAGACGAGGGGACAGGACTGAATGCTGATAGGGAAATGTTCCCTCTTCAGTAGCTGCCGCCTTTTCTGCGAGCTTTGAAAAGAGCATCTGTGTGCGTGTACGAGTATTTCTGGGGACCTGGGGAAATGGATGGGTCATGTCTGGAGAAAACTACCCTGTCCTCCAGTGTCATGATAATAGTAGAAAGTATAGAATGAGTCACCCTCAATACCTGGAAGTTTTTGGCTGTCTCTACGTGTAAGTGCTTATAAAAATTAATGTTACTTGTATCCTTAGGCGTTTCAGTTAATGGAGGTACTTTGTTGTTTTGCTTTTATTAGTAAATCTAATAAATTTGAAGGGGAGGAAATGCAGACGGTGGTCTTAAATTATTCTCATGTTGCTGTTGGTTAGCCACTGCACTAATTGTAGTGTTAGAATTGTAAAGTTTTTTTTAATGAAAACTGAAAGTATAAACTTGGTAAACATGGAAACCCTTAGCTTTCACTTAAAACTTGTCCACTGTTAACCAGCGTGTTGTAAACTGTAATACATCTGTTCTTTAGCCAACTGTGTATGTTTTGAGTATAATGAGTTATAAGATGAGATATGTATGTAGTAAGGTACACCTTCAGAGAAGGGAACTGTCATCTACAGTCAGTGTAAACTCAATTTTAGAATGCATTAGAATGGAAATGAAGCTGTAAATTACTTACATGGATTAAAATACCTACTTTTAACAACCATAATAATTAAATTTTGTTTTTTAATACTAATGAAATTATTTGGAAATAATGCTTTTGAATAGGCAAGCGGGAAATTAGACTTTTTGTCAATTGCTTCAGGAAACAGTATAGTTAGGGAGCAGATGCTTGGGGACAATATTTAACCTTGTAAGAGGATGGGGTTTTTTATCATCCACTTTCAAAATTGCTATTGTAAAGTGGATTCCTGCAAATAAAATTGTTTTGTATATCTTTAAGGTTTTTTAAAAGTAGATTTGTATTTGCATCATGCATTCAGTAGCTGTATGGGGAATAAAAGTAACTGTGATAGAAAAGGACTCCAGAAGTGAAATTGCCTTTAGGACAGGTACTGAGGAGAGCATCTGTGAAGTTAATACTCAGGGAATGTCAAGTCAGAGCTTATGTGGTAGCAGGAAAAAAAAGTGTTGGAAAAACTGCTGCAAAACAAGGTTCTTTGGGGAATTCAGGTGAGGTGGCAATATCTTAACCAGGCAGCCTTCTGGCTCTCTAAATTACTGTTATAACCTCTACATCCCATATTGACAGCCACCATTGCAAAGATAACTTTACACTGCCTGAGCTTCCTTTGATGAAATTCTCTCATGCACATCACCGATTGAGAGAAAATAGTTGCAAAGCTGGGATTCTCTCAGTTGCATCACTGACTTAATAGTTGCTATTTTTAGGAGTTGAAATTAATAAGGCTTAGGTAGGAGAGAAGATTTTATCTTCATGTAATAAGAAAATTTTAATTGAAATTATTATGGAATAATATGATACAACCAAATGTGAAGTGTATATTATGTAAAATTCTCTACTGCATTTTAAACACAGAAATGTGGTTTAACCTTAAGCTCCCTAGTGAAGTCATATATCCACAGGCTTATTTCACACTACAGTAAGGGAAGGCAAATCCATGGTCCATTGAAATTGGTTAATAAAGGCTTTCTACATTTTACTTTAGCCAGTGCTCATGTAGGCTGCATAGTTTGTGATAAATCTGGGTAGTCAAACTCACTTTCTATGGTAAGTCTGGTCTAGCATCAAAATTTGGAAAGAACAGTGTCTAGCAGAAGTTACTAAAATAGAGCTGGTATTATGAAGATAATCTGTCAACCCTGCCACTGAAACTTTATTTGCTGCTACTGTTTCTTTGTGATACCTAGGATCCCTCAAGGCAGCTTGCATCTCAGCTTGTGGTCCCTTGTATGAAGCCCTTCTCCTGGTACTTTATAAAAGGCTTTACAGCTTGGGCTTTTTGATCAGCTCAGTAAACAGACTGTATTACGTATTGGGTATTTGCTTCTTTTTACTGCTTACTAGTATTTTAAGTAACTTATTTTCAGTTATATCAAGGTTGTTTGATGGCTTCCTCTGCCTAGTGGCTGGCTACTGCAGCTAGGGATTTTGGGTGGAGAAGAGTGCCACTGAAGTCCTTTTTCTCTGGTCTTTGCTTTTTGCTCTTGTGTGAAGCTCTGAGAATTAATTCTGATAAGACTTACTGACTTTGATATCAGTCATCTGAATTGAAACAGTGGGATTGGTGGTGCCCTAAGATCCCAGTTGTTTCTCAAAGTTGCATGTCAACAGGTATTTGCGTGACTGTGTGTAGGTATCAAAGTGTGGTTCTGCAGCAGACAGTATGTGACGCTGTGATGCGTGTTCTACCACAGTCAGAGCTGGACACTTCTGAAGTGTCCAGACATAGTGGACAGTGACAAGACAGTTTCCTGATTTTCACTGATTATGTGAATTCCTCACTGATGGTGAATTTTCAGCAGCAGATTGGAAATCAGGAGGTTTAGCTGGGATGGCATATCTGAGAACTGCAACACTTGAAAGGTCATTTAACTTTCTTCTGCCTTGACTGACTTGTCTTTTTGCCTACAATACTTCACAAAGATTGCATAGTTTGTTTGCAGCCTGAAGTGCCTTGTGATCTTTGGTCAAAGATAATACATACGTGTGATGTACTGTCTGCTCTGATAAATTCCATGTTGTCATGGGAATCTGAGCAGTACAGCAATGATGTGGTTATTTGCTGCAAGAACCAGTGTGTTACTGGGAACACAAATCAATAATTTTTTTTATAGTAATTCCATGCATGCCTTCTGTCTTAATATGTTCACTACCTGTTCCCTTGTGCTGAAAGGTAAAATCCAAACAAGATATTCAAGAATAGAAAAGCACGTCCAAAACATGGCTTTTTCTTTTTACTGTGTTTGCTAATGCTTGAAACTTTTGGATGTCAGCAGTGATTAGCAACAGGCAGAAGTTTAAAGTTGATACTTACAGCCAGCAGTAGAGGAAGAAGAAATGGTGGAGTGGAAAAGTGTATATGCGTTTTCTGTTGAAATTAGTGTTTGCTGTTGGGCTAGAAAATGGGCTGGCAAAAAATACAGCACTAGTGTATTCTAGACCAAAACCAATGGTTACAAAGAGGGAGACAAGGATCTGCAAGAGGAAAGGGAATATTCCTGTGTTTGTTTTCAATTAGAACATCAAATAAGTTGACTTCCTAATCACCATTTTTGCATTGTTGTTTTTCAATCAATGAGCTTATTTACTTTCTCCTTTCTCTCCCCCTTCTTTCCTTTTTTTCAGGAAAAACTGTGTGTGTGGATCAGGTTAATGACCAAGAAAATAAGTTTGTCACTTTTGCAGCAGTCTAATGAATCAAGATAATGGCTTCATTTTCTGACAATTAAGAGTAGTTGAAATTGTGTAAAATTCAAGATGGCATTGTAGAGTAAAGCACCCTGTGTTTTGTTGCTGGACTGTAGGAGGAAGCATGTGTTTGCCTCTAGGAAAATACGCATTTTGTCGAGAGCCTTCTTTATTGAATGTTCCTTTTCAAGAGGCTTAGTATTCTGGAAAATTTTTTCTATTGTACAAGTCCCATGTACCATTAAATGCGATTATTATTTTGATGAATAAGCACAGCTGGCATTTCTTTTCAATATCTGACTTGCCTTCTTTTTGAGCTATAAACGTGCTGTTGTCAAGAGATTAGCCTTTTGGTGTAGCAAGTTAAATTGTTCATTTCTACTAATCGCCAGGCGGGACAGGAGAATAGATATAAACTGGCTAGATAGACTGTTCCGAATGGTACATGAACTTCTTCAGTTTGCTTGTTATGAAATAAAGCTTAAAGTTACTTTTCACAAACATCATAGCTTAAGCGCGTCACCGTGACTGTGCATTACAGGATTGGTTAAAATTCAGATTTTATAATTTTATTTTTCATAAACTTATTTAATAGCTGTTGCCCTGTGAGCTTCAGATAGGAGGGTTTCCGATGCCTGTTGCATGGTGCCCGGTTGAGGAAACGGAAAGGCTAAATAGTTACATTGGCTCTTGGCAAATTTTAGGGCAGGTTTGTTACAGGCTTGTAGCCTTACAAGAGGGGTCCTGAAGTTCCAGCCATTTTGTCATCTCTCCTACCTTCCTCTCTGTGACGGGAAAGGTCTGGCATTGACCTGGCAGGCTTAAATATGAACTACGTGGAGGGGAAGCACATACCCCAGAAACAAACTTTAGCTGGTTATCTTTTCTTCTGCTGTGATGGCGTGTGATTGAGGATCTAACCATAAAGGTCTTGTATTTCACTGAATTATGTACTTATTCTCTGCACTCTACCTTTACCACTATTTCAAGGATTCTTTGTAGTTAAGCCTGTAGACACACACATTCATTTATTACAGGCAGAGCACTTCAGAAACTGAAACTAAAATAGCTTTGTATTTTATCCTACAGGAAGCAAAATAGTATCATGCTTAATTATTGCACTAAGGTGGGAATGTGTCGTGAAAGGCAGAAAAACCTTTTGTCCTCATCTGTTCGATTTGGGAATAGTCTCACATTCAGCATCCTTATTTTATTAATTTATTTTAAGTAAAAAAGAGCTAACTGAAGTTGATCAGCCTTTTCATTCTTTCCTTGCTATGCTAGTTAGCTTTCTTTGTAGAAATGCAGATAGCTTAGGTAACTTAATACTGTAATATCAGAAGATACTAGATCAAACTCTGTAATGTAGCTCAGAATCAACCATGCATCTTCAGTAGACAGCACTTGATTGACACTTGTTTTAGTGTTAATAGAATTATTTAGCAAATACTCTTAGTAAACTATGTAGATACAAAATACACGGCTCTTGGTATCCTTGGGTATCAGTTACTTGTCGAAGGACATATGCATGAAACTTGTATTGTGCAGAGGTATGTACGTTTTTTCTATGCTTTATAATATCTGGAGAAGATGTAAATATGCTTACGGACTGTGTTATAGCTCTGACTTTTGTTCTGACTGAAGTATTTTTGTTCCTCAGTTTTGGCAAGCGTTCTGCAGGAAGCTTCAGGCGTGGCTGTGAATGCATTGTTTTAGAGCCATCTGAAATGATTGTGGTAAGAATATTTTCATTCAGTTGCTTTCAAATTTTACAGACCAGCTTTGGTAACACTTCAACTTCCAATAAAACTGGAAGAGTTTTCTGTTTTGCACATGGTCTTTTTATAAATCTAAGATGTCATACATAACTTTCTTGCCATTCTTTGCACACATACTTGCATTGTTTGGGTGATAAAGGCATCTTTTTTATATTGCTTTTATGTTTACTTTTGCAGATTTCTTGTAAAACTAAAGTTTTCTTGTGCTAGCAGAATAGCAGAACAGTTTGTGTTTTTTTTTTTTTTTTTAAAGCTGCTTTATTATTATAGGTAAGCATAGATGCTTTAAAGTATTAATCTCCAGTTAGCTTAAGTAATTAATGTTTCATTGAATTAAATTTATTCTCAGCTGTCTGAGGTTTTAATAAGCAGTTTGAACATTTTAAAATTCTACTGACTTTTTGGGGTGAAGGTTATTTTGTTAGCAGTATCTGCTGTAGTCCAGTGGCAGAACAGCATTGTCCCTGAGGGTTCGCAGGCTCAAAAGTTTTTAGCTGCCACCTCAGGGTGCATCATCTGAACAAATGCACAATCAACAGGCTAAATGTGTTTTGGTTTTTGTTGTTTTTTTTTTTTTTCTGTCACACAGCGATCAGTTCATAATATGGGCATGACAATTATTTAATCCATATATAGATGATGGTTCAAATATAGGCTGTGACATGAAACATTTTTTTCCTAAAAAGTGACAGTTTCTGTAAAACTTGCAGAAGCTCAAGAAATTATGGTCTAGCTTTAGGCTTGTAGAAGAGATTAGGTTACTTGTTTAAAGTTGATTTGTAAAAAGAGTAGCTTTTCAACTTACCTTCATGCAATGCAGGCATGCTTTTGTGGGTGTTATGCTCTTTGTGATTTCACTATAAGCAGATAAAGATGATTGTGTAATGGTAGCTTTTTCTGTGGGATGTTTGTTATATCTCCCTCTTCCAATTCTAATTAAGAAAATCATCTTATGAAGCTAATACAATATAGTAGGAGACACAGAAGGCATACATGAGAAATGCCAGGTGCTTTTATGCTATCCCTAACTAAAGCTCTCTGTAACTTTACTTTGTAAAGAAGCATCTTCTCAACAGCAGCCTGTTATGCCTCCCCATTTGTCCCTGTATTAGCCCTCTGATTTGTCTGACTGGTTTGTGTAACTTGTATCTGACCACAATTTCGGGCAACAGTTTATTGTCCCAGATTTGTTCACTAGAAGTATACAATTTGGTGGTAGCTGTGTGGATGTCCGTCTGTCTCGCTTCTGCATTCCTTGATAAGTTTTATAAGGAAGAGTGATATAAAGATAGGCATAGGGAAAGGAGATGACTGAACAACAAGAGCCCAGAAGAAATCTTCTGGGCTGATAGATAATGTTGGGTCAGGGGCAGGTACTCCCATATGCATCATCTTAGTCCAAAAAAAACCAAAACCTCTAGAGTTTTGGGAAAGCTGAAACTGAACTTTTAGCTTCAATCCATCCTTTCAAAGGAATAATTGTACCTTGAGTAAAAAGAATCCCATCCCCAGAGTTTGTCGGGCACAGTAACTTTCAGTCTCAGGGCTGGATGGGGTCACTCTGTGGGGAGGAGAAGGAGGAGGGGTGTAGGGTGTGAGTGTCACTGTGTCAGATGTGGAACAGATACTCAGTGGTGATGGAGGTAAGTGTTACCAGCTCTTCCTGGTGAATCAGAAACTGTGTTCATCCCCTTGTATTAGTACACTCAAAGTTGTATTTGGTGACATGAGCTGACTAGTATGTGACACTTCTGACACAAATACGCTGCAAATTCCTGGGAGTATTTTGTCTAATATTTCTCTTCCTTGTTGAAAAATATGGAGAAACCTTGCAAGATGCCTCATAAGCTCTTATCTGCATCTTCAGAAATACTATTTATCACTGGGGCGTGGAATTGAGTAGAAGAATGAGTTAACTGAATCCCTGTATATGGCCAGTCCTGAAAGTGGTGGTTTGTTTGTTTTTTTTTTTTTTTCCTCATTTCCCTGTTAGTCTGGAGTAAGGTTTCTATTAGTAGGAAGAACACAGAAGAGATGTTGATTTTCAGCCAAATTGCAGTAAAAAGATTGTTCTCCTCTTTCAGGAAAACCAGCATTCCTAGTTCAAGTTTTTTCATTGCAGTATACTGTTGTGTAGTAATTTAGGATGTCTTTGAAGACTCTGAAACCAAGACGACTAATTTTATATTAGGATATACCTAATATGGTTTTTTTATTTTATTCTCTCTGCTGCTGTTTTGAAGTGATTTGTTTTTATGTAAATCCAGTCTATCAAAAATCCTTCTTTTACACTCCCAAAATACTTGAAGTAAATAGTAAAACCAGTGCTGCCTGTTGAAGAGCAAAGCCTTTGCCATAGGTTGGTTAGGGAAGAGCCCAAGTGACAAATAGAGGTCAGGAGGAAAACTACCAAGTGCATTCTCATACCAGATTTCTTTTTTTAATGTACTGAGTGGTGAAATGTTTGTATTTGTGGAAGAATAAGAGGGGAGGAACGAGAGAATGGAGGGGTGACCATTTATCTTCTGTCATTTTTGAAAAGTGTTCATACTCAGTGATGCTGTTCATGCCAATGTTTACTTTTTTTGTCATTCCTGTGGGCATTTGATTTTTATTTTTTTTTTTTTTTGGGTAGTGGCTTCACTCTTAGTGCTGAAAATGCAGGAAATTCAAAGCTAACTGCTGTTTTTTGAAAATCAGGTTTGTTGTGTTTCTAACCATAAGAAACATTTTTATTTGTAATGGGAAATGACACTTTCTTGCATCTGTTACAGGTTGATTATATGGATGAAAATGAGGAGTATTTTCAGCGTCAAGCTTCTCATAGGCAATCTCGAAGAAGATTTAGGAAAATCAACCAAAAAGGGGAGCGACAAACAATTATTGATACTGTTGACCCTTATCCTGTGGGGAAGCCACCTCTACCTAGAGGCTACCATACGGTAAGCTGTCTGTATTTATGGTTCACAACAAGATAGACAGGAAAACTGCTGAAAATAAAACAATCAAAATGGCTAAACTTGCTGGTATTTTTAAAGAAGTGTGTTCATAGAAACAT
Source organism: Nipponia nippon (assembly GCF_047370975.1). NCBI lineage: Eukaryota > Metazoa > Chordata > Aves > Pelecaniformes > Threskiornithidae > Nipponia > Nipponia nippon. Next base: position 46,234,430 of record NW_028262380.1, on the reverse strand, counting down.
AGAGGGAAGTTTTCCCCTTAAAATACTGTGAATTTAGCTCCATCATTACATGAACATGTGTGCAACTTGCATCTTAGTTCAGAGTTGAAAGCGCATTTTTTTATGACCGTGAATGTCACGTATTATTTCTTAATGTTCCAGTCATTGTTTGAAATTGTGAAAGAAACTATGTTCTCATTTCCTTTTGATATTAGGTTCCCATACGAATAGTTTAGTGTACAGTGTTAAAAGGTCACTTAGTGAAGCGCTCGTTCACATATATGATAACAGTTGTTGCCTGAGAAGGACTGTGCTGCATTGCAGTAAGCCAAATTCTTGGATTAAATCTGTCATTTCTTTTTGGTGTCCAGAACTTAAATGTCAAATTAACCTTTACCAGTGTCTGCCTCGAGCCCTTTATACTTGGGTTTCAGTGAGCTACATAGTTTGATCATCATCAGGGAGATCATTTGGTCATTTTACTTGATTTTTTTTTTTTTTTTTTGGGGTTATCTTACATGTTGAAAGTTTCCAGGCTTTCTCTTGAGATGAAAATAAACTAATAATTAAAACTTATTCTACAAAGTATTTTATATAGCTTTTAAATTGAGAAAAGCTCCATTAGATTAATATGTTTGTTTGGTATTGATTTAAACTGTAAGCAAAGTACTGGAAAAGCTGTTTGTCTTTGTCTCTCACTTATTTGTTTAAGCCCCCAAATCTGCTTGAACCATAAAGGCATGGGCATAAATAACTTTATGCATGTTCAATCTCATTGAGTTTATTGGGCTGAATTTTGCACGATGGAAGCCACATACATATAAATTTGCAGGATTAGAGCTTTAGTGTTTTTAAAGTACTGTCTTTGATCCAATGCAGTTGTAGTTTTTTTCCATTTTTCCTTCTTTATCCTTATTCCTTGACTTGTTTGCCAGTTCCCTGTATATTCCATGTGTGTCTGTAAGTGTGTAGATGTTTGATTACATCTGTTAATTATTCAACTCATGAGGAAAAGCCTGTATAATTACCTTTTATGCCAACAATTTGTTTTTGTTTATACGAGAGCTTTTAATGGTTTAATTTTCAGTGCAGTTTTAATTGCTGCTAAATTTATTATGGATTGAGCCAGTTCACTCGGTTTGAAGATGAAACATTTTACTGGTCTGTTTTTGAAAAAAATAAATCTGTGGTATTGTACTTTGTAGGAATTACAGGAAGAATTACTTTTGTTCATATCATTTAGACGTGTATGTTGTGCTTAGCGAACAGTTCTAGTGTGATTTTTATCTAACTCTAGAAGGGCAATATTTAGATTACACACAGCGCCATTTGCATTCAGAGGTCCATGCCTGTTGTATAAATTTCACTTTAGGTATGCCTAATGAGTTTTTGTAAGCTTAACGCTGGTACTAAGAGCAAAAGCCCATTGTGTGCCATTCTGTTGTGTGAGTTCATAATGATTTTGTGTATGTGTTGGGAAATTCATTGCAAGTGAGATTTCATATTGAGTTGGAAGAGATTGCCAAATAAACTGTAAAATTTGCAATAATTACAGTCAAATGTTGCTTTAAAAAGTGTAATATGATGCATATGACCGACTTTTTTTTCTCTTTTTTCAAAGCAAATAGACTCAGATAAGCTCAAATGAGCTTTACAATGTAGTCAAGGATCTCCATGCTGGCCCATTCCCTCCTATTTTTACAGTACTTGGTGATCTTGTATACATTGTTCTCCCATTCACTTCTATTACCAATATTATTTCTGTTGCTTTAACCATACATGTTAAAGGCTGCATTGTCTTTTCTCCCTTCCTATTTTGTGTCCCTTGACCTCATTTTTTAGTCTTAATTTCTTGAAAAATTGACTGAAGAAAGCAGGGTTTGGGGGTGTGTGTTTTTGTCGTATTTTTAAATGCAGGAATTCAAATCATATTATAACACAGATCTTGTGGACTTGTTGCCCATCCATTCTTTGGTCAGCATCTGTCAGGGTCTCATCTTTGGTTCTACTTCTGAATTTTGGATAAATAAACAAAGAAGCATTAAAAAATGCAGATGTTCAGGTGCTGCAGTAAATAATACGTTAAGGCAAATTAAAAAAGGATTAAGATGATGCGTTTGTTTTCAAGTTTGCCCTTCCTTGTGGATGTGTTCTGGTTTAGGTGTTAGGTACATAAGATTCAAAGTAATTAATCTGCTTTGGTAGCATCCTCAAAATCATCACAAAATGTGTAATTTTCTTATATTTTATTTTACTCTAAATCCATAGTTACTATGTAGAATGATCTTCTGTTTGTTTGTTTGTAAATTATTGATGCTTTATTTGCAGTAGTCTCCGAATGCTTTTCTTCAGAAAGTTCAAACAGGATTTTCTGAAGAAAGTTTTCTATAGCTTCGTGAAAACATAGAGTGAAATGTAGAGCTTAAATGAAGATGCATGGCTGAGCTTTTCAGGAATTAAAAATTAAATGCAGTGTTCTCGGTTGTGGCATGGCTTTCTGCAGTAGATCAACTTGTAGAAGACAGCGGACCCTCATTAACATAACTTTAACATTATCTTCATAGTGGTGGAATGTACTATGGCATGTCTGATAATGTTCATCTTTTCCTTTCCTCCTATATGGCATTCATTTCATTTTGGCTCACAGGAATGCACTAAACCTCAGGTATTGTAACTTACTGTGTATGGTCCACTAACAATTTACTTGTGGGTTTGCAGTGTGATATCATAATACTGATGCAATGTTATGACTAAAATTGCCTCCTAGCCTTTGCTTTGATACTTGAGCAATGTCACTATGATATAAAAATACTAACGTAAATGTGGAATTTGGACACAGCATAATGTCTCTTGCCCAGCTTGATTGACCTTTCTTCCGTGCTTTGTTGTCCTGTGAATTAGAGAAAATGGAGACTAATAAGTGAAGGGTATATATAAAATATTTAGTGTTTGACAGACACTTTCTCAAGTATCTCTTTCATGACACAGAGGACTAAATCTTTGATTTTGATTTAAAAAATAGGCCCCCTGTAGCTACTTAGTACCTGTAAATCACTAAATGGAGTATGGTAAGATGAGCACCAGAGATGCAACGGAAAGTTTTTTTTGTTAGCTGAAAACTTGTAGCAGTGCTTCTTTCTTGTTTTCCGTTCTGATGATGTGTACTGATTTGGAATAAAGCAGTTGGATTTTGTAGAGTCCTATCAAAGTATGTGTAAATGGCCATTATTTGAAAGGCTGAAGAGTTGGACACAGGCTTGCCAAGCTAGGGAGAAGAGTGTGCCTGAGGCGAGTCAAATATCTTGGAATGGCACCAAACCAAATAAGATGTAGAAGTTTTGACTGACATCAGATCTCAAATACAGTCAAAGTAATCTGACGATCTGAGTGACGTCTTTTAAACTTAAGCTGCATTTGTAATTGCATTTGTTGATGCCACAGTGGGTAAATATGCCAAAGTGAGTGGATGCTCAGCATCCACCAAATACAACATTTGATAAGAACATGTTTTGTCAAACTGTTAAATGTCTCCACTGTTACGACTGAGAAATCTCTTGTGTTAGCGCTGAAAAGAAATTAAAAGTATTTTCCTTTAGCTTCAAAATTCTTCCTTTCCTCAAATATTACTGGGTCAATTCTTCTGATATTTTATCAGGAAATGTATTTATTTTAAATGTTCCTTCTGTCCCATTGTTCAATTCATTTCTTTAAAAGATTAGAGGGTTCAAATTTCAATATGGTTCCAGTATCATAGGCAAGTGATTTCTGTGCTGAAATTCTCTCGTTCGTCAACAAATATGCTATGTTTCTTTTAAGGACCCAGTGCCTTATCTTGAGGTCAGTACTCACCAGTTTTTTAGTGGAATGAGCCCTGAGTCCTGAGTAACCTACGGTTACTAAAATATTATGGCTAAAAGTGATAATGTGTTCCTCAAATTATGATAGGAATTTGAAATGCTTCATAGGATTTTGATAACTTACCCTAATGCTTGAAAGACCATTTGAAATAAAATCTAATGTTGAATATCGTACTTAGGCATGTTACTTTTGGAACTAGTGTTGCTGATTTCTAGGATGAGGAAAATAGAAACTTCATAATGTATGGAAATAAAATGAATGTGTTTTATCAGACTGATAAAATGGCATCCTTTTTGCCACCATTTGTAGTTTGGTAAAATGAATCTGTTCTTTTTCAGGGAAGAAAAATAATCCTGATAAGTTTAGGCTGAGCTGTTCTTACTTGAATCTGGAAAACCTTGTTCAGATTTTTTTGACAGAAAATTTTTGCTTGTACTTCTAATGTGTCAGAAACTGTCTTTAACTAGATTAGTATAACACCTCCTTACTTAGTAACAGAAATTGGATTTTAACTTCTGAAAGTGGATTTTCTTTTGTGTGTATCTATACTTAAGGCTACTTAATGTTTGCAGTGAAAAGCCCTTGTTTTGAGTGACTGGACTGAGGGAGTGTGGACCCTTTCTCCTGAGAACCTACATGGCATTTCTTCTGCTTTAGGCTGAGGGTTGTTTTGGTTGGTTTTTTTGTTTGTTTTTTGGTTTTAATTTTAAAATGGAATAGTTACCTATGGAGTGAATTTAGAAAATGGTAGACTTTTCTTGCATTATTTTACTGCCAGTAAAGTTTGTGGCTGCTATAGTACATCAGTGAACAATCGGTCATGCCTGATGTGAGGACTGCTGAGCTAGTTATCATGTATTTAATTTGCTAAAGGCAAAATCTCAAAGCTTACTGCGGAATATTTAGAGAGATGCAGGTAGGCCTGTAAGTAAAATGCTGAAGAACCTGTGAATAGCCCTGAACAGAAACTATAGTGTGTGGTTTTTCACTCTGTGAGAATCTGTCCAGGTTTGAATTAGTTAACAGGCTTATGAAAATTGCTGCTAGTGCATCCTCAGCCAGGCTTTTTAAAGCTAGCTGCTGAAATCCCTGCAAAAAGGCTCGCTGCCTTTAGTAGCCTTTCTTATCCCATTCAGTTTGAGATTCACGTGAGGTGACAATCCGTTTATCCGGTGTCGGAAGGAAAAGAGCGGTGGGCATGGAGCCATCAATAACCCCGGCTTCTTCCCCAAGTTACAAGCATGTAATAATTTTATCCTCACACACTGTGCTATGGAGCCAGTCATCGCACTGATGCGTTAAGGGCAGACAAGTATTGTCCTTCTGGATTTTATTTGAAGGAGGTGACTGAAAATTTGAATGAGAAGAGGGCTGGAAACGAAACCATGTCTAATGTGGCTGAGTCAAGTCTCATCTGCAGCCGCAACTCCCTGAAAAAATAAGTATGAGGGTTTTTTCTAGCTCTTTGAATATTCTTTTCAGTATTAGAACCTGCTCACCTCAAACGTCAGTAGCAAATTGCAGAAGCCTTGCTTTCTGCCCTTGTCTTCTCTTGTAACTAATAGTTATTGCAATGCATTGGCAAAGTAGCCTTTTTTTCCTGATACCACTTGCATTCACGTTGTCTGAGGGTCTAAAAGCCCTGGATTGAAAATTTATATTCAGACTGCTCTATTTTATAAAACAAATTTGCTTTTCCTTTGTCTGCAAAATTACATTTTACAAATCAACAAAGCTTGTGTTGTATGTCATATTTCTATATTTAAGAAGGATTTAAAAAAATATGAATTTTAAATTTTTCTGCCTGAATTTGATGCAAAAGCCTAGTTGTTTTCCTCTATCCAGTGTGTGTGGCTACTGAAGTGATGTGGAAGTTTACAAGACGAAAAGCAGCATTTTCTTGTGGTTAGTATAGTAGATGAGAATTCAGAAAAGCTGATTCTATTTTAAGACTTTGTTACAGATGTCCAGTATAATTTGGGATGAGACTTAATGTTAAAAACCAGCATAATACAATTGTTTCTCTGCATGTATATTTATGTTTATGTTGTAAAATACATATTGCTAGTTGTCTTTCCATGGACCACTACAAACGATCATGAAATACCTCATATATGCTTGCTTCTCATCATTGTGTACTTTACAGTATTGTGATACACCTTTCTATAATGTGTTCTTGTTAGTGCATTGTATTCTACACAGTAAATTAATGCCAATATAGTAGTGTGCTTAGTCATCTCTATTACATATAGAATTTTGGTCATTTCGGTTTAAATCAGTAGGAACTGTTGTCAGATACCCAAACTACAAGAAATTAGTTTACAGGAATTCTGTCAATATTTCAGGCCTGTAAATAGCTGCAGCTTTTAATATTCCTGATGATTTTTAGGATTATCTAGCACTTTCATTCTAATACAAGTTCACTTAAAACAAAAAACAAACCACAGAAACAATTGTGAGTATTCATTTAAAAAAAAAAAAAGCCTGCTTTTTAGGAAGAAAGAACCACATCTGAACGAATTTGCCAAGTCTAGGAAAATTATTTCATAGAGCAGTGAACAAGGAGGTGTGGACACACCAAAAGTTGGACTTTATACAAAGATATAAAGTATATGGAGAGGTCGTGGGGAAAAAATAATTTTTTTTTTTTTTTTTAAAACATCCTTGACCTTGGAAGTGTTAAGCAACTCTATTTACAAAGGAAAAAAGGCACAGAAAAACTACTGGGGGTCCTAGTGTCAGGTATGCTTGGTAGTCAAAAACGTTTGGGGAGGCAGGATGTCTGAGGGTTTTGGCTTTAGAGGCTCATATGAGTTACGCCAGCTGAAGCTATTTAAATAGATTTAATTTTTGAACTTGATGCTAACTTAGTTTTCCCCCAGATAGAGGAAAAATGTGAAAAGCAAGGAGAAAGAAAGCTGAGAAGGTCCTATTATGTGCTATGTGCCAAATGAAAGCAAAAAGGTCACCTCACTTAAATAAAAATTGAACTGGACTCATCCTGTTCTTGGTTATGAAACTAATTCATTCAAGTGATGTAAGCACAGAAATGGTATTCAAAACATAATTGTACACACACCTAAATTTACAGTGTATTTCCGATGGGAAGTGGCATGGTATGCGAGGGTGTTTTAATCACAGGTTTGTACGTGTGATTAAACACGTTTGCGTGTTTGCATAAACAAATTTGTCTCTAGTGATAACACATTCAGTTTAAAATAATTTATTTAATATTTCCAATGTTTGTATTTAAAATAAAACATACTGTATTGATCATTCCATTAATAAAAGAAAGGGGCTAGTTTTTAACATTGTCCAGTGCAAGTGTCTTTTTACCAGGAAGGATATTTGTTTAGTTGCTTTTGTTCATTTACAAAATTCAGTGTGCAATTTCAAAAGCAACTGTTTGTATTATTCCATGATGGTGATAATCTACTCATGATTTGGAGTGTGATTGATGTGTATATCATACTAGGAAGTAATATGAAATACTAAACAGGTACACATAGTCTGCATATGTAATATTTGAACACATGCAGTAATGCTAATTCCTGAAGTGTGTAACTGTGTTATATATGTAGGCGTATTTTGAAGTAAGACACTACAAAAATTGTGAGGTAATTTTATCTGAAATATGAAATTCCTGAGATGATTTGGGCAGTTTCTATTAGCCATTTTTTGTATAGAAGTTGGATGTTTCTTTATGGGAACATCCACTGGTAATGTTATAACAACAACGTGTAATTCCCATCCCTATGTTCTGTGTTTTGTGGCAAAACACAATCTTTTTAGCCACATGACTTCCTTCCTTCACCTGTGTTGTAAGGGACTATTACTGCTTAAAGTTATGTATTATGTTATGTATTATTGTTAATATATGAGTAATGCTATCATTTTATTGTGTGTAGCACCCGAAGCAAAACAAAATTATTAGTTCATCATCCTTTTAGTAATGTCTACGGGCAAGCTAATGCAAAATTAATGACATGCAGTGTGTTATTTACTCAACTTGCAGCTTCTGTCAGAGGATGTCTATTTTTATATATTACATCATCCCTTCTGCAGAACTCATATATCCATTGGGATTTACTGTTCTTCCATTCCCTTTGGAAGGGCTCACATTGATGCCATAACTGGATTTGTAATTGTGATTAGATTTGGAAATTCAAAGAGAAACATTGAAGTTATGCGGTATTTTCTGCAACTGAAGTGTCAGTAATATTACTTTCTTTTTTTTTTTTTAAGATACGTTACTGATACTAGGTCCTGTTTACAGCTTGTAGAGTTGCCAATACTTTATGACCACACATATGTGAAACTTTAGTTAATAATAGCATAGATTTTCCAGAGTAGTGTGAGTTTTTTGCTGTTACTGACTTGTGATGTGCTCTTTTATATTATATAAAAGATTGCTTTTCTGAGATGTAGGGTATAAAACTAAATGTGAGGTTGGTCATCAAAGCAAAAGTTGTTCATGCAGCAGAAAAATGAATTTTCCATAACTCTTTTCTAAACTGATTGTTGCATAATATAACTAAATACAAATACTGAATTTCCACTACTTAAACTTGATTAGAGCTGAGGAAGATTAAAAAAACAAACACATACATGTGTTCTTAAATATTTTTTAAATAGGATATCCTCATTAGCGTAATGTTTGCATATAAAGTACATATGGGGAAATGGGATCTGCCTGTGCATTATATTTGTAGAATACCAATACAGATCCTTCAACCCTGGCATTTCTATCCAGATGGGCATCATGGGCGATAGTCTTAATATGGACATTTGCCCACTAAAGCATGGAAAGAAGCTGTCAGTTCATTTTTTTTCCCAAGCATCTGAGCCACTGTTATGTGAGCTGTGCTTGACGTAGTGACTTAAAGATAAAATGATTAGTATTTGATGTCAATCTTTCCACAAAAGGTTCTGTTTCTGAGTACTTTTAATAGTGCTTTTGTATTTTATTTGAATCATTTAAAACAATCATTTTGCTGAGTGAATTTCAAAGCTCTAAAAAATTTAAAAAAGTAGTAGTTTAAATATAGTGAGCAACTAAGGAGGTATGTATAGAATTGAAACATGAGAAAGATGGAATGTTCTAAGCTCCAAGAAGGCCAATGGCATCCTGGCTTGTATCAGGAATAGTGGGGCCAGCAGGACTAGGGCAGCGATCATCCCCCTGTACTCGGTACTGGTGAGGCCAAACCTCAAATACTGTGCTCAGTTTTGGGCCCCTCACTACAAGAAGGACATTGAGGTGCTGGAGCGTGTCCAAAGAAGGGCAACGAAGCTGGTGAAGGCTCTAGAGCACAAGTCTTATGAGTAGTGGCTGAGGGAACTGGGGTTGTTTAGCCTGGAGAAGGAGGGGGCTCAGGGGAGACTTCATCGCTCTCTACAACTACCTGAAAGGAGGTTGTGGCGAGGTGGGTGTTGATCTCTTCTTCCAAGTAACAAGCAATAGGACAAGAGGAAATGGCCTCAAGTTGTGTCAGGGGAGGTTTAGACTGAATACTAGGAAAAATTTTTTCAAAAAGGGTTGTCAAGCATTGGACCAGGCTGCCCAGGGAAGTGGTTGAGTCCCCATCCCTGGAGGTATTTAAAAGACATGCTGCAGATGTGGTGCTTAGGGACCTGGTTTAGTGGTGGACTTGGCAGTGCTAGATTAACGGTTGGACTTGATGATCTTAAAGGTCTTTTCCAATCTAAACGATTCTATAATTCCAAGTCCAGAAGGTTAGTTATTCTTTCACTTTCTATTTTGGATTTGCAAAGACTTCTTTTTTTTTCTTGGATAACTGGCATATGTTAGTTCCTTACTCGTCTTGCAGTTATCAGTTGTGAAGTGGGGGGAAAAAAAAAAGGCAAGACTGTTTCTCCATATTTTGAAATATTGATGTTATAGTCATGCCTAAAGGGTCCATCAAAGACTGGAACCTAGTGCGACACGAGTTTTTAATGACAAGTTTTGGTGCATGAGTATCAAATGAGTTTGAGATGAGGCAGGAGGAAGCTAGAGGCAATACAAGAATTTAGTAATAAAACAAGAAATGTGACTTGCAACTCCTGGCTTCTAGTCTGGTGTCATGATCTTCAACAGCAATTTATGGAAGTCAATTAGAATGGTGATAGTAAATTAGAAGTAAATCGTGTATATTTAGTTTAACATAGCTTGGATTTTCATGTGTTTGAAGCTTTGTGCTACTTGTAACTTTTGCTATGTGGAAATAATGCTACTATTCCTATTTGTGAATTATTTCGACTTTTTTTTTTAAAAAAAAGTGCCCAAAATCCTTAAAACTAAACATTTCGGAGTCAGAGATTGAAAACCTAATTAAGGTGTAAAGGAGTTGACCAAGGTCTCAGGATATATCTTGGAGGTTGTGTCTGTCATGGTAGTTTAGTGGTGGTGGGTTTCTTGGTGTGAAAGAGAGAGGTGCTTTGGTTTCTTTAGAAGCTGTGTTTGTTTAAAGTGAAGGAAGTACAGTTGTTACAATGGCAACTGCACATTCAACATAATTCTGTTTCTAAGCTTTTAGTTGAGACTCCGTAGCCCAAGTTACAGATACCAGGCTTCTCTCAAAGGGCTGTCACAGCTGCTAATGAAGATGCAGCAATGTCCATTATACTTTCCAGGTAGTCTTAATCTTAAATTTTAAGCAAAGGTTTGTCTTGGCCAAAGGTGCTGGTTAGGAAAAAAGGTGGAATAATTTGCTTTATTTAAACACTAATAAGCCTGAGATAAAATCTTCTAATGTGTAAACCCTTTTTACTTTATCGGATAGATGTGTATCTTATAGTGCCCTGGCCAGTCCTGCTAAGTGTAGATGCTGTTGTCCATTCTTGTGTCTTCCAGCAGATGACAGTTCAGTTCAGGGGAGCTAACAAGTCCTTAGTAAAGCAAGGTAGTTACTCACAAACCTTGTGGTAAATTCTTTCCCTCTCCTTCACCACCCTGTTAACATGCTTATGTAGCCATACTTAGGTCACTGTGAAATGAAGTTGTTCTTAGATGTGAGGCTGAGCACCCTTGAGCACTTTTTAAATTCCTGGTATTTACACATGTCTGATGGAAAGATTAATTTTTTTTTGTGTAATGAAAAAAAACTTTTGTTGTTTTGTGTAGGGCCTAGTCAAAGTGTTAATATTCTATTGTATGAGTAACGGGTATGGGGAGCTGGGCTTTAGTTTTGAGCAGTTAGCCTTAATTATCTTTGAATTTTCTGCTAGTAAAGTTTTGATGTGCACCTGGAACAGCTGGCAGGTGTTATGTGTGTTGTTGATGTGGCTGGCATAAAAACTACACAGATTGTGCTCTGTTTTGCATTATTTGTATATGTGTGTGTGTGTGCACGTGCTAAAATGTAAGATATTTTACCTTTTCTTCCTTTCACTTCACTAAATTATATTGTCTATATTACTCTTGAATGTTGTAATTCGGTGAGTATAAAGGCCTGCAGCTAACTGATTTTAAACTCTGCAAATGATCCGTGGCGCACAGAAGATCATCTTAAAAGTAAGCACGCTGACAGCTTTTCTGATAGTAATCTTGGAAGACAAAACAGTGTATAATCAAATTATTAGGGAGATTCTGTCTGGTAGGTGCATTTCTACCTAATTTTATTTGGCCCCTCCATATATAGGTAACTGATCTTGTAATTGCAAGGGAAAAATGTAGTGTTAAATTTGCAAAATGGGACATCCATTTGGTAGTTGGCTCCCTGATTTATTTCATTGGGGAAGAGGAGAGGGAAAGGACATTCCTTAGAATTTTATATTAAAGTCTCTTTATTTGAAGGATATTATATTGTGTTTTGACTTTATTCCTATCTAAAAACAATTTGGCTCATTTTGCTTGATAATTATTTTTAAAAGTAAGGGACAACTGAAGTTACATGGCGTTTGTTACTGATAAAAGTGAATGGTAAATGATTTCTGTACAGTTGTTAGAATCAGGGCAGAAAGCTCTTGAGATATGTTAGCGCATGGTACATTACACAAGGGAGGATATGCAGGGGCATGAGGAGTGAATTCTCCAAAAGGAAGATGATCTTATGCCAGTAAACTGTTTTTAGTATTGATTTTAATTGGGAAGCCCTGGAGTAGGCTCTTTGGAGAGTCTCCTTGGATCAGACTGTGGCTGGAGACAAAACCAAAAGTCATTTCCTTCCAACAGACAATTGAAGTGAATGAAAATCCTCTGTAACAGCAACCGGCCCTTTCAAAGTTAAACTTCCTCAAAATACCAGAGATAAGTAGTTAGTTACCCCAGGAGATGTCCAAATAAACATTCGAGAAGATGGACAGAAAGCACTCAACATCACATATGGTAGTAAAAATGACACACAATTTCCACCATTATTTGGGGAGTCTGGAAACCTAATGGCAGACTGGAGGTTTTCTGCCAGTCCTGTCTATGTCTGCACCTTGAATATAGTGATGAGAATTTCAGATTCTCCCTTAAAGCTTCTAAGTAAGTTCAAGGAAAACTGTTAGAAAGCATATCATATTTGCTTAAAACAAAAATACTGCCCCACCACTACTGCCAAAATCTCCCAATGAATAAACAGAAACTAAGAGAAAACCAGCTAGCATTTAGAGAAGATTGATAAAATCTGGGGTTTGTTTGTTTTTAATTCCTTAATATTTTATACTGAAACGTTCAATAATTGTTCCCCTGCCTTGGGTGGTCTCAGATGCATGCAGTTCCATGCCAGAACAGTCATCCTTGCCATTCAAACATGTCACCGTATTTCAGGTAACAGGATTCACTGGGGCTGGTAAAGAACGTAACGGTCTAGAATTTGGGTAGTGATTGACCTCAGGAAAATCTGAGTTTTATTCTTACCTTTAAACAGTGCAGCAGCAGGATACACGTGAAAGAGGTGTGCAGTTATCCAGCTTCCCTAAAGTTTTCCTGCATTATTATAGAGTGAAGCACATGAAATTTTGGGGGTGCCTCACATAAGTGAAGAACTTGTGTCTCTGGATTCCTGCTGTGAAATTGGTATGGACACAATGATATGCGGGACTTTTGTGGCTATTTTGTTTTGTTTTGTTTTTCCTCCAAGATAGTAAGGTGATTTGTATCTCAGTAGTGAACCTCGTCCCCAGCAGGTATGGATGTCAAGGTATTGTTTAGATTTGGTAAAGAGGCCTTGGTAGTCCTATATTCCTGGTATGATAATTCTTGACCTTGAAAGTGTTTGCTTTTTTGCTTTCATGCTTTTTTTCACAGTTTAAAAGCAGAAAACACATTCTCATGTTCTCTGATTTAATTAACACATTATCTTAAACTCTTGTCCTTACACCAAAGTGAGAAAATTTTATGAGCATTGGGAAAAACTTCATCTATCCTGACAGACTGCATTTTTTCCACTCCTGAAGTACTGAAACAGTTAAGGAAATTAAACTAATCTGAGACCATTCTGCCAACTGAAGTCATTAATATCTCAAATTTTAATGTCTAATTTTTAACATTTAATAATGATAATATATACTTTTAAAGCCATGTTATATGCATTAAACTTTAGGCTTTTGTAAGTAATAACTCTTTGCTTTATGTAAAAACCACAGATAAATCAGTTAAACATCACATAAAATGACTCCGTAAACATCATACTAAATATGATTTTGATCTTGCAAGTAAAATTTAGTAAGACCTTATAAGTGTTGCAGGAACACAAAAGATATGTTGATTTTTTTTTTTTTTTGTTAAAAGCATTGTTAGATTTAAAGCATAAATAAATATGGAGTCCAGAGAAGACTCTGTGTGCTCTGTAACTGTGGTGAGCCTTTGCTCAAGTCAGTTTTGTAAGCTAAATTAGGTACTCTGGAAATTGGACATCTTGTCACGTTTGGGATGAGTATCCATCAGTTATAGGTTTTCTTCATGTCTATTATAATTGTCATATGCAAGAGAATTCAATGGCAAGTATTTTAAATGAATGGTATAACTTGCTCCCATTTTAAGATGGATGGCATGCAAACAGAAAGTTTTCTGTACTGAAAACAGAGCTGAGCACAGAAGGTGACAAATGAGTCTGCCGTCAAAGGGAAGATTGGCAGTCTACGGCACATCCACCCAGCTGAGACTCCAGCCTGACTGCTCTGGGCTTGTCATTATTTTAAAGATCCGGATTATAGATTCATCTGCAGCAGCAGCTCAACAGAAGGGCATTTGTTCGAATGGTCTGTAACATTAGTAAATGTGTTATCAAAACAGCACACATATCTCCATTGTAACTGTTGCTTTGGTGTTGCCGATGGTGTGGTGAACATCGTTATAATGATGTTAATGCCACAGCTTTACAAATAAGAAAAATTAATTTGGCAAATATTGTTACTTTATCCATGTGTTTTGGCCAAAGTGGTATTTTAGTCATAGAAACTCACCTTGGAGAACATATTTGGTAATTTTCCTTTATTCAACAGAGTTTTATTTAAAGTTCTCAAGGTTCTTGAGAAAATGCAAATAGGACAGGTGTGTCTGGACCATCCCGTGTCTGCGTTATGCTGATAAACAGGAACTCGCTGGCATGAAATTGGGTCATATGGCCAGAGATTTAAATTACTGGCAGTAAATTTGCCTAAATACATTAGAATGAGACTTTCATGTTGTATGGGGCATTTGAATGTATTGTAGCATTTGGAGTGAATTACTGTTCTGGGTTTTTAGTGGTTTCAAGTTGGTGTTTTTAAATCTGATAGGAACATCAGATTGTTATTTAGCAATCACTCTCGTAAGGCTAGTGGGAGGGAGAGAGGATCAACATTATAAAATTCAGAAGCATGCTCCTGGGAGCTTTACAGTTTTGTGTCCAGTAGTCCTGAGCTTAAAATTAAGTTTTAAGCCTCAATTTCTTTCAAAGAGAGGAGGGCAGGGGGAAGTGAACATACCTGTGCCTTATTTTCCTTAAAATTATGTACTCCATTCTTGCACTCTTCAATTTAGCTGTCTATATTCCACCTACACAACTGTGTAATATCTGTGTAATAGTCTCTTCGCTGTGAATGTTTTTGGGACACACATAGTGATTGTGGTTGTTTCGCCTTATTCCTTGGTCTTTTTTTTTTTTTTTTTTTCTGTTTCTTTGACTTCCTTCTCACCCCCTACCCAGGTTTTCTAGCTACTGGAGTCAAGAAGTGGCAGTAAATTTGGTGACCTTACAGTGTTCTGTTGTCTTTTGCTTCAGTTTTTGAACATGAAGGAAATGATACTTTACATTGTGTTTAAAGGGAAGGGGAAAATGTGCTGATAACTTATGTTTTTGAGGTACTTCAGGAAAAGAATGGTTTCTGTGTGCGTAATCTGTATAAAATTTCAAGTATTCCTGTAAATAGTTGTGAGTTAAGGTGACTGCTTGAAATTGAAGATTTGAGGTAATCTGTTGTTGTAGCATTTGTCGTTAACCTAAAAAGGTTTAATACTCCAAGCGCTGTTGACACTGCTTAGAAGAATAATAGCTGTGTGAGATTATGTTCTAGAACGTAAAATAGTTGAGAGGCATTACAGTCAGATGGTACATGCTGCTGAGATCTCTACCAATTTTTACCTTGAATTCAGAACTACTCTTTATGAATCCTGAATCCTGTGGGTAGTCCAAGGATGTCCTAATGTTTGTAGTTGCTTTCGAAAGGGTTTTTTTAACGTTCTTTTCTGTGACTCCTAGACATGCCAGCTTTCTCATAAATACAAAAATTTGAAAGCAGCTGGGGATAGCCCATCATGTCCAATTACTGCACATCGGGTTTATTAACATCTCACTTTTAATTGCCTAAAAGCATTTGCAAAAATGTCTTGCTTTTTTCAAACTTTAATTCTAAGCAAGGAGTTCTTACGTGGGTTTTGAAATACACGTGAACGCAAAGTTGCAGTTAGGTTTTGTATAAACTATTCATACTTGTTTATGACAGAAATTTTCCAGGATATGTTATCCTGGTGTCTTACACTGATTTAAATTCTATTCATTCTTCATTGAAACATAACAATTCACTAAACTTCTGCTTTAATTATTTTCTAGAAAATATAATTTATATGTAATTATTTTCTAAACTTATAATGGACAGTACACACGATTACAATGCACCACTGTACCTGGAAAGCGGTGGCAGTTGAGGAGGAAGGAATAGAGAAGTGGAATCAACCATTTATTTCTTGAAATTGTTTTGACTCACAAATTGCCTGTGAGTGGTGTCTTCTTCACCTAATTACATAAATACCACTTTTCACATTTTGAATATGAAGAGGCTTTTTTCTGTTTTGGAAACCACCAAGTTTTCATCAGTCTGATGCATGTGAATATCAATTAGACTTTGTTAGGTTGATTTAAATTTTGCGTTCATGTATGAAGTACTGACTTAATTTTCTAACAGGTAAGTAGAGGTGTATAGTAGTGACCAGAATAAGTGTTTCATGGCATTGTCAGCTGGAAGTTTTGACTTTCACTACTGTTTTACTGGATTCATTCATGTTTTCATGTTACTCTTCAAGGCTTATGCCATAGAAACCTAGGCTAGTTTTTGGCTGGAAATACCAACTGATGCAGAGTAAGATGGACATTGATAGTTATATATGTAATGGAGTTCAGAAAGCGGTGCACTCCCTTCCTACGCTGGGGAGACATTTCTGTCTTGGCAGAACTTAATTTTTTCTTGACGTGAACGTAAAACACCAAGCTCAAATTCTGCTCATGGTGTTAACCGCAAGGCCACCGAATCAGACTCAAGAGGATTTTAATTGCTTTGTCAACAAGTAATATTTTTTGATTTTGTACTAGAGAGGGTTTGTCTAAGCTTCCTAGAATGAATAACTTCCGCTATTTCTGGTCAGCACTTCATCAGAAAATTGATTGCACTCGGCATTAGACTCTTTTACAAGGCTTAAGCATAATTTAACATTTTTAAATCATCTGTTAGTTGCACTGGCACATTACAAAGACTTTTAAAAATTCTAAACTAATTTTTGAAATTCAGTCATTTAAAAAATAACTTATCTTTTAGCATATACTAGAAGACCAAGGGCACAAGTGTCATTAAACTCTCGTAAATGTAAATATATTCAATTTAAAATGTGCTGTGTATGAAATGGTGTCCTTAGAATAACTGCAAAAAATAGACCAGATATTTCAGGATCTTTTCTTGCTTTACTAGAATTCATTTCCACTAATTTTTGTAGCTGCATTTACTAGCAGTCATTGTCAGTACTGAAAAAAATCACTGTGTAACAAACTAAACTCATTATCAGTGGGCACATTATTTTGGTGGAAGGCAGCTGCAGATTGTATGACATAATATTCTGTAGTACTCGTTTTTTCCTGTGTGTTTATGCCTGTGTAACAACTGTTAAGTCTTTTTTCTATTGTTCTTGTTAAAAAAAAAAAAAAAAAGACTTTGAAGTTAAAGTACAGATGGTCTCTGATTTTAAAGAATGTGTTGGAAACGTGTTATAGAGAACTGTGCTCAAGGTGAAACCTGATGGAAGAGTGGCATGTTCCTGTTTGCCCTGGCTTGGTCTCCCCTGTGTCAAGTGGCGTGAATTCGTGGCGCTTGAGATGTACATCGTATAGGGCTGACAATTAGTTTATTGCTTGAGCATGTTCCCCGTTGCGTTTCAGCTCCTCTGCAGTATGATGTTGCTAGTATAACACGAGAAGCAGTAGAGTGGAAATGGGAGTGACTGGGGAAATTTCTGAGTTTAAGATATAATTACAGTCAGAGAGGAGAATTATAAAAGCCATATGTATGTCAACCTCTTCCAGATCTTGCATCCCCTTTTGTTTTTAGTGGAATTTATGTCTTCGGTGTGCATGGAGAAGCAGGAGCTATATTCAAAGACTTTAAATGGTGTGTTAAAGGGTTCCGGACATTTACCTGCCACAGCCCCTGCCTATCTGTGGCCTGTGTAGCAGCGAGGCTGCTGAAAATCTGAGCGAGCTCATCAAGTGCACTGTTTATAAATACTTGATAACAATGTTTACAGCTCTGCAGCAGCACTCTTTTGGGTGGGGAAAAAGGGAGGTGATGTCAAACCCTCTGCTTTATCCTCATCTTCATGAAAAGTCGTGTTCAGTTCAGGATTTGGCAAGGTAAACGTGGGTCCTTATTCCCACCCTGACTTCAGTGATATTCTTAGGAGCCAGCAGCGAACGGATCCCTCCCCTCTGGGGCTGCCTTGATCTTCAGAGGCTGATACCAGATACAGGCAAGAGCTTGCTGTTTCATCTGCATTGTCCATCTCTACCTTAATGAGTGAAATGGTTAAGTATCCGAGGGGGCGAGCCTCAAGGAATGTGTCTTCCATTTGACTTGAATATTTCGGTGGATAAAGGGAGAGGGAGGGAGAGGAGAGAGAGAGAGAAATCCACTTACATCACTCGAACTGCATTGAGTGTGTGCCTGTGTGCAGGTTAAGAGACAGACTACAGTGTCTTTGCTTTCTGCAGGAAGCAGCAATGCCGTTTGTATCCTAAGAGGAATTTTTTATTTAGAAAAGGAAGCATTCTTTCTACCCAGGAAATGGCTTTCCTTGTGCGTTGCTATGCCAACTGCCTGCAGCCATGGTCTTCCAAAGTAAGCACAATAACGTAATTATATTGGCGTATTGCATTCAGACTCATGATTCTCTGGGTTTCTGTGTGTGTGTAACTGTGTTGTATTTTTGTTGCTGACTCTTTGGGCGGTAGATGTGCTTGTCTTGATTGCGAGGAACAGGCATCATAAAATTAAAAGTCCATCAATGTCATGCTGCTAAGATTAATTGTGCAAACTTGGTTAGCTGAGTGGAACAGAGATCACTGGTCACTACTCTGTCAGCATCGTTAGCAGCCAGGGGAGGAGGTCCCTATTCGCGTGCTCTGCCCTGATTTTGGGGGAGTGGAGGGTAGTGGTGGCGGGGGAGAGGCTGCGTGTGTGAGTGAGTGTGGGTGATTGCAAATGAAACAGGAGTATTAACAATGCTTGGCTGAATGCTGGAGGCTGGTTCCTGCACCCTGACTAATATAATACTGTATTAAGCCTTTTGGAGGGAGTCTCTGTGCAGTCAGCCATTTTAGCTTTTTTTCCTCCTTTTTCTTTTCTTCCCATTCCTCAGGCTCAGGGAATGGTTTTGTTCCCTTGGATGAATGCTGGATATGTAGGGTTTCATCAGGCTCTGTACGTCCTGACATGCTTAGACTTTCAGTGTTACAAAAATGGAGACTAACGCTGTCGTTTGGATTGCTGCTCTGCACTACAAGTGCGAGGGGGGTTTTGAGCTTACCAGTAGTGACACTTTTAGCTCCAGCTTGGTTTCCCCCCCTCCTCCTCTTTTTAATTTAATGCTGTAGAGGGTGACTTGCCATCCATAAGAAATTGGTACATGATGTGTAAATTCAGTTCAGCTTATGTTTCTTCATTATGAAACCACTTGCAATCCCAGCTAACCATGGAGTTATGGGCCAGCAGGAGAAACACTCAGTAAGTATTGCAAATTCTGTTTGTTCTATCAATAACCTGTCACGGGCAAACTGCATGGAGATTGAAACTGCTTGTCGTCCTGCTCATGGGCTTTCCTGCTTGTGAATTTAGTAGTGGGTTTTGAGGGAAAGCTGTACCTGAGGTGGCATGAGAGTCGGTGGCTATTTAAGATTGTTTTTAGCTCAGAAAAGGCAACTCTGTAGGTTCTTTTTGAATGTTAAAAATTTACTGAAAAAATGCTGACTTACTTTCACTGGGCAAGAAGCTATGAGCATTCAGTTGAAAATCGTTATGCCTTTGTTAAAACTTCAATGAAATATTCAAGCTGTATAACAAGTGATATAATTGTAGGTGGTGATAAGAATAGGTTTATTCTGTCTAGTGTGTGGTACTAGTGTGCTGTTGCCTTGTAGCGTGGCGTTTAACATCTGTGATACACTTATGCTGAAAAAGCAGAAACTGTTAGTAAAACATGGCATGAACAAAAGGCGTAAGTACTGATGCTTTCTAATTGATCCCATGAGTCAGCTACACCTTTGTCATGCTTTAATCCCATAGGCTGCCTGTGTTTATTGTTTGGGAAAAATGCATTCATAAGCAGAAGAGCAAACATTATTTAGCAAGGCCTCAGGTGTCAGGAATTAGAAATTTAGGTTTTACGTGACAAAAAGATTCCAGAAGTACAGATTCTTATCGCTCAGCTAACATGTTTAAATCTTCATGCTAGATTTTATATGGCTCAATATAATTTTCAACCTTACAATTTGTTTCTTGAAAAGATATATGTATATATATGTTCTGTGCACAGTGTGTGTTGGAATTTGCATGGGAATGTGTACGTATGTTCAGCATATACAGCTAGGAGTTGTAAATACTGGGAAGATGCGACAGCAGGAACTTTTTAAAGGAGGAACATTATCTTCAGGAATTCAGTTTTGATTGTGTAGAAATACGGAAACTAATTTGGAAACATTTCAGAATGTAACTAGTGGATTTTTTCTTATGCATGTAGCATACATATCACAGTTTATTGTCGTAGGCTGTCTTATTCCTTTCCCTTCTTCTTAATTACATTCTAACTACAAAGGGGTTCATGTTACCAAATCATTTGGTGTTCATGAAATATATTTAGAACTTAATCTAAAAAAAATTCTCCTTTCCTCCTGAAACTCAAATACTGAAGAAGCTGAAATAGAATAGGATACCTTGAATTTGCAAATAGGAATAAAATGAGAAAGCTGCATATGTATTGGTTTTTCCTGCTCTTTCTACTCTCCAGAGAATGTTGATGAAAAGTTCTAGATTGATTCTGGTAACACAGCAAGTCTAACTAATATAAAATAATTGCTTATGGATAAAGGAAAAAATCAACCTGGCATTTTAGAGGCTCTATGTTATGAACTCTGTCATATTTTAGTTGTATTACTTTGAGTTAATTAAATCACAGAGCTAGATTTCACTCTCTGGACCAAAATGTAGTAATAATAAAAGGGAAAAGGTCAAGATATCACTTTACAAGAAAATTAGTTTACCTTAAGAAATGTCCACATATATGTAAGAGAAAGAAATCATACTTTGACATAGGGCTGGCACGCAATTGCAGATTTTGCATGAAAAAAGCCATAGTTTAAAAATGCAACTGTTAGGACACAATGTAGCTGGGCAAAAAACACCACTTTGGCAATGAAACTTCTCCATGCTTGTTCTCCAGGTAGAGGTTATTTTGCTTGGAAAATTGGGACTGAAAGATATGAATTCTTGGTAGAGAGGGAAGGCAAGCTTGGAGTTTCAAGGTATAGAAACTTTGTCTTCCTTTGCCTAAAAGGAAAACTTAATGAATTAATAATTTTCGATGATGAGTTATTTTCATGCTAGTATGTTGCCAGAATCCTAAATCTCTTATTGATATCTGACTTGATCTTATTTCAAGGAGAGAGCCTTAATTACTTCTGTGACATCCCTGCCTAGAGTCTCACAGCTTGATTTGCTGGGACAATCTGGAAATGAATGCAAAAATCTCCTGTACAAGGTTTCACAAAATTCTGTGAATTAATTTTAGTTAATGCTGTTAAATCTGAATTTCACACTAGTTTAGTTAGGGAATGAGGGATATGGGTTAAATCTATTGGTCTGTGAAAATGGTTTGCAAACTGGCCATGATGTTCATCGTGGTGAGAATGGAGGGAGGAAAAGGGAAAAATTATGTTGTGTTTCCTAGATTACTTAATATACGAAATAAAATCAGCAGCATCAATCAAGTGTACTGGTCCTACATGCCTCGCATTTCATAAATTGGAAGAGTTTGAAACAGTGCTACAGATGCCTATCTGAAGGTGTTGATCCTTGATACACAACTGAAGGTGTTGTTCCTTGATACACAACTGTTGTCATCTGCTGAACAGGGAGTAAAAGTATGCTCTGCGTGAAAGACGGCAGAGACATGAAAGCTGGATTGTTGAAAAAGGCGTTCAACTTCATTCTTGTATTTAAAGTACTTAACCAGATTTCATGTAGTTCAGTAGGTTTGTTCTATTTGGCTGTATCCTTGCTGGTTTTAAGAGTCCTCTCAACTAGCTTTGTACTGCTTTTCGTTCTAATTTTCCTAATCTTAAATGTTAGGAAGATGAATGATGTTTCCAAAAAAGGTCATTTTGTGGATGTTGAAACATCTCTCAAAGTTTTACACGTTGCATCATATACCTGCTTTATTATGTGGAAAAATCACATGAAGGTCTAGCATATGAAGGTTCCCATGGTTGACTTGGGCCTTCTAAAATGTTAACTTTTTATCTCATTTCTCCTTTTCCCTTGTATGTGTTGTTTGTAGGAACTTTACTCAAGGTTATTTTAAAGAAATGAAAAAATTGACAGGTATATTGGCTTTTAAAAATGTGACTTGAGATGCATAGCTCTTTCATGACTGTGTAATGATTAACAACTCAAATTGCAGGGTACCTGGGAGTGACTTATGTACAACCTGCAAGAAAGGATAAGTTACATTTTTACTTTGGGTATTATTGAAGTAAAATCTGCTAATAAAGGATATGTTTCGCTGCCAGCCCAGTGGCTCTCCTTTAGTGATCGTGTAAGTACTGCAGTCTTTTGATGTGCTTGACCTGTCTCGAATTACTGAAAAATATTGAAAGTAGTAAGTCAGATCTTTGGCTTGTTCTTACCATATTTTAGTTCACAAAGATTTGTGGCCCTGTGCTAGGGGCCCTCTCGCTCCCAGGAATGAGAAGGAAAGGAGTGGTGTTTTGAGGAAGAGTCCTGAATGGTATGGTTATTTTAGTTTGGTGTGTGCAAAGGGTGTTGTTGGCGTGCTTTCCTAAGAAATCTAGAACTATACAGAATAAGCATAGTTTTCTGGAGGAGACCATCAGTATTGTTTTATAACTCAAACAATAAATGTAACCTGGGATAGTTATTTGTCCTTTGAGTGAGCCTCATGCAGCAGTAATAAGACATAGGAAGGAGAGGTGTGATGATGTGATCAGTGGCTACGCTTGGTAAGCTGAACAATCTGAGGTGGCATCATACCTGGATATTTTTATACATATATCTGGAAAAAAAAAAATAGGTGTATGAAAAAGAACTCTGACTAGGTAGTGACCTATTACCTGCTGTAGCTGCTGATGGTTGTGATTTTGTTCATCTTAATGAATTACGTTGGACTGGGACTTGATACAGATTTTTTTCTGTTGTTGGTAGGCACCTTTATTTTTATCACTTATTGAAACCAGATTTCTGGATTGGCCCCTTCCAATTATTCCTTTCCTTTTAATTTGTGTATTTTGAAAAAAATATCCTCCCTGAAGACCAATAAAGGAGTTGTGGAATTTTCATGTGATTAGGAATAGTGTTTCACCTCTTCATAGATGCATTATGATACAGTCTTTAATTACATGACCATATATCTTTCACAAGATTCACCTCAAGATAGATAGCTCTGGTTGAATGAGCAGCTGTTTAATATTTCGGGCTAGCTTCATTGCTCAAATGGCCAGGTTGTGTTTATGGTGTACTATTCAAATCCTACTCAGAAGATGAAAGCATTATTTTTTTTTTCTTCTGTGGCTTTTTAAGGTGTTTGTAACTACAGTGTTCATGCAATTCATTAAAGTAGTGTGGGGGGCAATATCTTCATTTTTCAGGTAGCTCTGCTGAAGCAAATCTTTGGCAAAAAGTAAAGACAGAATTTTGAAAAGTTAAGATGCTTATTCCTCAGCATAGCTAGGCCTAAGTAAGTGTTCAAAATATGGATTTTATTATTTGAATTTTCTGTGTATTGGCCCAGTTCAGGCACCCGCAGCCTAATGATGATCTGAAAGGCTGATTTTGAGTGACTTGCCTGGCATCCTACCAGAGATCTGTGGTAGAGTCTGGCTAAATTCCTGTTCTCCAGGACAACATTTAACTGCAGATTTTCACAAAAGCTTATAAATGGTGAAATTTGGACCATTTCATAGGAATGACAGTGAATGCATTAGTGACGTGTAGAGATGGCAATGAAAGCATCCTTGGCGCATAGAAGATGTCCTGCCATCTTTCTGTTACTGTTTCAAGGCCTGGGGATTGCATAACATATTTAAAAGAGGGAAAGAAAAAAAAAGAAAAGAGAACACCAGAAAAGCCACCACCTATATGTATATTGTGCGCGTGTGCACAAAACTGCTTTCTCTGCCTTCTGAAGAAGTAGCTGAAATTTTTTCAGGTCAACGTGGGTAGTTGGCATAGAAGATCTCACAGTAGGGCATTCATTTAGCGAGTTTATGAGGAAGGAAAAGTTCAGGCCTCGCAATGAGACTTGGGAAACTAACATGATCAGTATTACTGGTTCTGGTTTACGTTCCAAAGTGGCCAAATCTAGTGGTGGTGTTGGCGTTCTTGCAAAGTGATGTTTATCATCATGCACACTGAAATGAGTCATAGTCGCAATACAGATGTGAACCTGAAAAAGAAAACCAGCTTCTTCTAAAATGCTATTTTGAGACCAACAGACTAATGCTATTTATCATTACTGAGTTGTAGGCACTCCTACCTGATCTTCAGGCATGCTGAAAATCCAGCTGAAATTGGGAGGTGCCGATACCCAACACTTAAAAAAACCCCAACCAACCAACCAAACCAAAACAAACAAACAAACAAACAAACAAACAAAACCCCAAAACCCAAAGAAACCAAAAACCCAAATAACAACAACAAAAAAACAAGCAACCAAAAAGCCAAATATCAAAAGAAACAAAAAATCCTACATCCCTTAAGGTACTGTTGATTTGCTTCTGGTTCTATGAGTTAATAAAAACACAGGAATAATAGAAGCTCTAAGAAGCAGAAGATAATGGACTGTGTTGTGCTAAGTAGCATAGGTTAAAAGTATCAGGGAATTAGCAAAATGCATGTAGAGTATCATGAAGTGCAGTTTAACTAGAAGCAAGCACTGTCATCTAAGGAAATCCTGTGCCTCAGTATCTCAAGTTGATTCTTCTACCTGCAAAATATTTGCATTCCCTTGCAGAATACTGGCTTGAGAGTTTTAGTGGTACTTATGCTTGTACTTAAACAATTTCCAAGTGACGTAAACTTAACACTTTAGCAAATGGATGTGTAAAAATATTCCAGCAAGGTGAAGTAAATTAGATTTTTGGAAATTTCATTTTTAATTATCTAAGGCAGGGAATCTCAGATAGTGATATGCAAAGGAACATGTAGCTTCTAAGAGGATTAGAAGCTACTGTCAATTGTGTTGCTTGTTTTTGCAGTTGATTGCCGCTGCTGCTGCTGGTTCTATGCCAGTATGCAAAAGCAAGGGGAAGTGTCTCATGTTCTGTACCTGCTGCTGAGATCACCTGAAGCTCATCTGCAAAATACTTCTGTACTTGATAGCTTTACAGGTTGTCTGCAAAATCAATGAAATATCAAAAGATAACTGCACATGATTTAACAATATGAGCATTAGGAACCATGATTTCTAATTTTTCAGCTAGAATTGGATTAACTTTTAAACTGTGTTCAGACCATCAGCTCTCTGGGATAATGAATGATGTTGATGCTGGAAACTCTTAAGTATAATTTTTTTTAAGTTTATTTAAAGTTTGTTTTTCTTCAACTATCTTGGATATTTTTTTTAATTCCTTGGTGTATTCTAGGCTTTAAATTGCTACAAATTAGTCCTTAACAGCATCCTTGATGTCTGAAAAGCGGAACTAATTTTACTAACCCTTTCATGAATACACAGTGGTGTGATTTTTTTTTTTTGTCTGACTGAAATAAATACAAGATTTTCAGGATCTCAGGATTATTTTATTAAAGTCTGATCTTAATTTTTGATATCTTAGTTGCAACAGCAGATATATAACCAGACTATTAATTCTTTTCACTTACTGTTATTGTTGCATTTGTGTTAGTGTTCTCTAAATTAAAAAATAATAGAAGAAAGGGAAAAAAACCCTTGATAGTAGGGTATTTCAGGAGTTCATGCAGGTGAAGGTAATACTGAAGCAGTGTTTACAGTGTTCTTTATTGCCAGTGGATGAGAAGTACTACTGACTGTGAAGACCCTACAGGATAAGTATAGTTAATGTTAAGGATTTGAGAAAAATGAAATATTAATGTCTGAAGATTTACCCTTGACCAAAGAACCTTGTACCTGCCACACTTCATTTTCAATATTGTCTTTAAAAGAGTCTGGTAGCTGTAGCGCAAGAGAAGTGTGGGATGATGTCTGCAGTCTTTCTAGGATTCTAACCTCTGCATGCTTAACCCATCAGTCTGTTACTGAAATGTACCTGGCACTTATACAGTATCCCAGTACTGGATGGTTGGTGGTTCTTCCAATTTTGTCGGCTTGCCAATAGTCTTTTTTGCTGTTCATTTTGAGATGGTGATGATTCAGCTAAGAACCACAGGAAGAATAAACTGTACTGAAGGGGTCTCCGCTCAGTGGGTTGCTTGTGAAAGCTGATCCTATGCCCAGGAGCTGGAATTTATAGGAGTGTTTGTCATTCCTTCCTAAACTCTGTGTTTGTATGAGGATACTAGAAGGGCAGATGAAGGACAACAGATTGCAATGCTTTTATGTGGGTGGTATTGAAGGTAAATAGCCTTATGTTAACATAGCACCTGACCCAAATAGTGCTGCTACTTAGTCCCTAGTACATCTGAGGCACAGGGGTGGAGATGAGCTACTGCCTAATTTTTTTTTTTCTTGGAGAAGACGAAGGATCACAACCAATTGCATTTGGTGAAATAACTGGAAGATAGGATGAACTTTTGTGTAGGTGGTGTTTATAATTTGCACCTGTGATGCTGGACTTGATTGTTAGACTAGTGCAGCATCGTAATATGCAAGAATGTGGGTCCAGCCTTTGGACAAAAAGCTCCATCTGTCTTTTTGGGTTGCTTTCACTGCAAATGTGAAGCTTGCTACCATGAACCAACTTCACGTTATTTAGCTAACCAGGCATTTTCTACTTGGCCTAAACCTTAAGCAGGTCAAAAAGCTAAAAACAAGGGCATGAGTCTTTGTGATCCATGGTCTCCATTGCAAATGTTGGAGCACAGAATCCCAGCATGTTTAGTTCCCTTTTCATGAAAAGCGAAATACAATTTTCCTACATGGGGAGTAGCCTGCTAAGTCTCACAGCTTGGACTGGCCAGTTTTCTAGCCTTCCCGGAGTCCTGTGTTATAGGCAGTCAAGTTGATGTCTCCTGCAATATGCCATTCCTACCAAAGCCTGTCTGGAGCACCTTAAAAAGGCATCAAATAATTTGATCTGGTACAAATTTCAATAGTTCCTGTGTTTTGTGGTCCCTGTGCTGGGTAGTGGATGGGAGTGTGAGTGCCCTTCCTTTAATTCAGAGGGGCTTTCTGATTTTCTTTACGTATCTTCTGAGTTGCAGCTTAGTGGCTACTGTAAACAACAACAGAAAGCTCTCAACTATTTGACAAAATGTGAAGATTTGGCCTTGAATATGAAGATGGTTGTGACTCTACACTCAAATATATGCATACCTCCATGGCATTTGCAGCTTGTAATGGAGATAACACTTCTCCTTTGGACTGGGAATATGCAAATTAGTTTAACACCAGCCTTCTCTTTCAGCTCCGGCTTCTTGACTTGAATCAAGAGCCAATTCCTTTTCAAAATAGAGGAAAAGCAGGCTCAGGAGTTAGGATGCAAAGTAGTGCGAATTATTACATTATAGCTGCATTTACTATCTGTTAATAAGCTAAAAAATGCTACGGCAATGGTAAAATGTAGCTCCATGTAGCACTTGTAACTTTCTACCTGTAGATAATGTATTTCAACTGTCCCAGGGTTGGCTGGTGACCAAATGCCAATGTTCGGTCGCAGTAATGCGTCCTCTTGGTAACTGCAGTTACCTGATCTTCAGAGCTATATGGACAGCCAGGAACCACATTGTAAACCCAGACAATAACCCAGTGGTCCAGATTCCTCAACCTGTGATTTCTTTCACTCTGTCTATAAATATTTCCTCATTTTATCTGACTGCAGCCTTTCAGCTTGCTTGCTTACAAGCATAAGTGCTGTGCGCTGGGTCATTTGGACACACCGACTGGGTAGGATTTATTAGTTTATAGCTTGACTCCAAACTGTGACTTTGCAAGTAAGAAAAATGGATTAAAGCTTTTTTTTCCTCCTCTGAAGAATGATTTCATAAAAATGACGTTGTGCTGTTTTGTAGGACTGCTCCCTTTGTGTGTTTAGTCCTGTTGGCTTGCTTTATAGTTAAAAATAGGCTTTTACTGTTCTGTGCTGCTGTTATTCCTGCAGAGCCAGGAGAATGGGAGCTGGGTTGTGCTGCTAGGACTCCATCCATAGCATTGTTTCCTAAATGCCTGTCTGGGGCTGTGCACCTGCCAACCTACTGAGTGCTGTAGGAGTTACATGAGTGTCAGGAAGATCCAACGTGGGATGATTTGAAAGGGCATGATAATGCCTGAAAAAGAATATGGCTGCAGAACAGGACCGTAAATTTAATATTGGTAGTGGGATAGATAGCTTGAAAACGGGGTGATGAAGGACATTGTACTAGAAAACTGGGTGTATTTGGTTGTGGTTGAAAAAATCATTCTAGATTTTGGGAAATCTAAACTGAATTGTGGGAATTATTTCTTAGGTAGCTGTATCCTAGGTTTGCTGAACCATCAGTCCTATTCTTATTTTAACCGAACTACGTTTTTCGTGCCCTTGATTTGTTTTTTTCTTATGTGTAAGCAGCTAAAGGTACTTCAAAAGTTGCATTGTACACTCTGCCTCTGCTGCTTCACTGATCAGGGTACAGCTCGACCTCTAAATCTTAATGTATTCCTGATAACAAGCTAGGGGAAAAAGAAAATCTTCCAAATACTTGGCAGGCAGTAGCTCTTTACTCTTCTAGATTGCTCAGGAAAGAGCCAGATGTCAGACTTGGATGTGTCTCCCTGGTGTGCTTGCCTTTTCGGTTTTGACCCACATCACCAGTGGATTTTTAGCTAGGTTTTTTGGCCTTTGAATAAGAAGCTGACTGTTGGGGGCTTTTGTTTGAAATATCCATAAATAATGCAGAAGGATCTTTTTTCTGTTGTCCTCGCTTTTAAGGAATGATGAGGAAAAGGAAAATGCATGAATTCATGGATTTTGGAGCCTTTGTAAAGTGTCCTACTTAAATAATTAACTCCATGTCTGGAAATGGTGGTCCACTGAATTTTTTAAGGCAATACAGAAGACTCATACTAATTATTTTAAAAGTGAAGCTCTTCACAGCTGTAGGAGCAGAATAAAAGACAAACTACAATGAAAACAGTGTTAGTTTCTGTTAATAACTGTAGAAGCCTGTATGCTAGGTGTACCTCTCCTTGCCTGTTGGTGTATGACTTCTGCAAACGTTTTCTGTTGGCTGACTCCAGGAGTTTCTGTCCTGTTCAGTCTTGCTCATTTCCAAAACAGGAGGTTCTTTTAGCTGCTGATTTTTTTTTTTTTTTTTTTTTTTAGTTTTGTGAGAAGATGAGCGATTTCTTGCACTTCAGAGCAAAGGATTTCAGATATTTCTGTTTAGCAAGGAGTTTCCAAGGTCCCTGAATACAGCTGCTATTCCTAAATAAATGGATACAAAAGAGTAGTTTCACAGTGACATGCATGTCACCAGTAGTATACAGAAAATCTAGTTACCTAACTCTTTCCTGTTGAAGGAAGAGGTTGTTTAGACAGTTGAATGTCACTCCTACACCTGCCACTTCCATTAGTATTGTACGTTACTGTTCTTTCTGTGATGATGGTACCTAGGGAAAACTAAATTTAGGAATTCCTGAGTTAGAGTAATATGATTTTTTTTTTTTGAAGTGGAGGTTCAGTGTTCCAGCTGGGGTTTTATTCAGTTAAGCATGCAGAGATAACATGTTTAATGTAGTAAATGACTAAAATATCTACCACTTTTATGAAAGAAAGTAACCTTCTTAATCTCTTGCGCCGTGGGATGTTGTAGCGAAGACCATTCTAATGCTGTCATAAATCAGCAGTTAGATTTGACTCTCAAATTTTCTGGTTATTGCAAGGTGACCTAATGCAGTAGGTGATGTACATGCACACATCCTGGGTCTCTATAGCTTATCTTCTGGTAGGTGTGAGAAAAAAAGATAAACTTCACTAATTGTACTGGTAGAATGGGCTTCAGTTATTGGTCCTAGTATTTCCAGCTGTTTTCAGTGCTGCTCATTTTTTCTGCAGCTTGGCAATCTCTGATTTAAAATCTCTTCCTAAATAGGCACCATTGAAATATCTCATCATGTCGGTAGAATATAGAAGTTGCTACATGAATTGTGTTTTTTAGTATGCTGTTGACCTGAGGCAGTAATGTAAGGGATGATTTAAAATCTGTGTGCACACCTGCAAAGACGCAAATAGATAAATTTCTGGAAGTGACATCTGAATGTCAGCGTTTTAAGCAGAATAACATGGTGCTTCAATTCAATTGACGATGCTCTAAAGCTCCTTGCTCTAAAGCAGCCTTGGTTTTAGCAGGCGCCATGTAGGGCCTTCTTGTTTTGCTTCGTCATTTAAGGAAGCTGGGAAACCATTACCTTGTGAATATGTTGTTGTGGACGTTTGGAAAAGATAGGTCATTAAAAAAAAAGGGCTAATTGAACTAGGCATTTGATATTACCGTTTTGTCTAAGTGACACTTAGACTACAAAGAAAAGCTTTTCAGGTTGTTTCAAAATTCAATGGAAATGTTGTTAATGTAAAAGATGGTTCTGTGTTAATTTGCATGAAAAATTTTGAATGTCTCTGCATGGTTGGTGCTGCACGGTGCTCCAGAATTTAGGGAAGATCTTTGCACTTATCTGAAAACTCTTTGAAGAAAAGAAGAAAAATGGTCCTTTACTTTTTTCCCCTTCCTATGGTCACAGTGAGCACACACAAGTAGGTCTTTTGCCCAAATTAGTAAATATTCATAGTAGTTCAAAGAAGTAAGAATCTTGTTCTGCGTGACAGAATAGAAACTCTGGGGGTATGGGGAATGCATGATACCATGTATAGTTTTAAGAGCTTGTGTCAGTGTGAAAAACATTAATTAATTTTCTTTGGCTACCATATGTTGGAAAGTGTAAATAAAATAATGTAGCAAGCAAAGCTGGGGATGTGTTGTGGTTTAACCCCAGTCGGCGACTAAGCATCACACAGCTGCTTGCTCAGCCCCCCACCCCTCCCCAGTGGGATGGGGGGGGAGAACTGGGAAAAAAAAAAAAAAAGTAAAACCTGTGGGCTGAGATACAGTTTAATAGGACAGCAGAGGAAGGAAAAAAATAATAATGATAAAAGAATATACAAAACAAGTGATGCACAATGCAGTTGCTCACCACCCACTGACGGATGCCCAGCCTGTCCCCAAGCAGTGATCGCTGCCCCCAGCCAACTCCCCCCAGCTTATATACTGAGCATGACGCCATACGGTATGGCATAGCCCTTTGGCCAGTCTGGGTCAGCTGTCCCGGCTGTGCCCCCTCCCAGCTTCTCACTGGCAGGGCATGGGAAGTTGAAAAGTTCTTGAATGGTGTAAGCACTACTTAGCAACAACTAACACGTCAGTGTGTTATCAACATTATTCTCATCCTAAATCCAAAACACAGCACTATACCAGCTAGTAGGAAGAAAATTAACTCTATCCCAGCTGAAACCAGGACAGTATGTTATAGCAACATTCACTGCTGTTATATCGCTATGGCATGAGTATAGTTGCAGTTTCAAAGCTCATAAAATAATAATAAAGCTGCTTAACTAGTAGGCATGTTAGGATAGCATTAAAAAATCATAGATAAGGTAAAATCATACTATTTTAAGATTTTTGCAACATTAGTTATGTATAAAGGGAAATGCTTGTCATTTAAAAATATTTTGAGTAAGTTGTCTCGTTGCTGTGCTATTTTTGTTATCCAGAAAAACAGCAAGACATTACATATATTACTTTATAATGCAAATATGAAACCTTCTTGCTCTCTGTACATGAGTCTCAGAAGTATTACCTATAACTTTTCTTTAAAAACGTACCTTATTTTAAAAATATCATCCCCATTATTAAGCAAAATTATTTGCCTTTTCTTTTACCAGCCATTTTTAAAAATTTTGTATCATTATTTTGAAATGCTCACTATTATGCAATTAATCTCAAAACTTTGATTATGGTAATACACATTTTTGCCTTATATCAAAGAATGCTACAATCAGAATATTCTTAAAAACAAAATTGAGCAAGTGCTTTGATAGCCTCTTGCATGTCGAATATGCATCCTGCAATATTGCATTTCTTCAGTTTTTTTGCTTGAGATGAAGAAAAAGTGTGCATCTTTCCTTGTCAGACAAGGAAAATAGAGGCAACTTCCATTGTAGAGCAGGCACATGGAAAGCAAGTAGTTGTAGTGCATGATTTCTTATTTGCAGCCAGTCGTTAGCAGAAGAAATGATGCATGTTCCTCTTCTATTGCTTAAGCTACTGAAAAGCAAAGTCATTGCATTAGGAAAAAAACCCAACAACCCACTTTTCTCATCAACTATTCCTTGATACTATGAAGCAAAGATAATCCTTTAGGTAAAATGCCAAGGGTGGCATTGACATGGCTGCAGCCATCAAACATTAAAAAAAAAAAATTGTTTAACTGCTTGTGAATTGTCATGTCTCTATTTAAATTTCCTCCAAATTTCTTTCAAATTTCTTTCAATTAATTTGGTATTTATAGAGGTAAGACTTAGTGTACAAATGGAAATCTCCAGTTTTTGGATCTATGCACAACAACTCCCTATGTATCTATATCTTTTAAAAATATTTTACTTGGACGTGTACAGAATACTTAAGTCGTTATTAAGAAACTACCAGTAAGAAAATCTAAAATGTTAGTGTTAATCATGCTGATTTTTGTAATTTTTCCTCCTTTGGTTAGTCTGCTTCTGAATGATAAGTATGTAAAAAAAACCCAAACAAACAAACAAAAAAACCCAAAACCCAAACAAAAAAAACCACAAAACCAAAAAAACCCCAGGCTGGCTTCAGATTTTTCTCCTTGGAGGAGTGACATGAATCTGGAAGGGATTTTCTGGGTCACTGCCATTACACACTGTTGCACAGCACGTTCATAACTTTGTCTAGCTTCGGTTTGAAAGCCTTCTCTACCACAGCTCCTGTTGAGCCTGGTTTTGAGAATCTCTGTGGTTCATTAGATAGCAGCCTTCTTTCAACCTCCTGCTCATTAGGCTTTGCACCTGCATTGCCTTTTACTGGAAATATTCCTTTTTCCTCCTTCCTATTTCTAGGTAGTGATCATACCCTCTCTCAACTTGGGCTGAATAAGCCATGCTCCTCTTGCACTTTCTCAAATACTAGTTTTTCTTCTTCTGATAATCCTGGTAGTTCTACTCTGAATCTATGTAGGTGTGTGGCTTTAAGTTCATCTTTATTGAAAACATATAGCTGGGAATGTGTGCTACGTTTCCAAATCAGGTCTCTGCTGGGGCCATGGAGAAGAGCCCAGAACTTCTGTATTTCTGGATTATGCATGCTGTGATCTCATTAGGTTCTCCTTCTGCTGCATCACCTTAACAGTTCAGTCACCTTCTGATTAGCAAATATGCTGAAACTCTTTTCACAGTCATTTCTGACTGATAAGTTCCTAGATTCTTGTTTTTTTTGTCTCCAAGTACATGATCTCACATCTTCTCATACTGCATTTTATTTCTCTTACTCCAGGTAGGAGTCATCCTACTCTCCCAGAAGAGCGTCCTGCTCATCCCTCGTACCAAGCGTGTTTCTTTGCACTGTGTGACCAGCAGGTTTTACCAGCACATTTCTGTTTTCCCCCACTTGGAAAGAGGGGAATTCTAAGATCTTTTCTATATCTATCATTTTTCATATCCCGTCTTTAAAAAAAAAAAAAATTACTTGGGAAGCCCTTACTTTAATTTTTCTTTATTCTAGAATCAATTCACTTTGATTTCTTCTACTATTGTAAGTTAGTTCAGTGCAGCAGAATTCAGTGCTGTAGTTCAGTAGTAAACTGCAGTAGTTCAGATTAGACAGCTGCAGTTCAAAACTGAACTCATGAGTGTTTTGAAAAACTTACTCAAGCTTAGTTAGATTCGCTAAAGTGCTGTAATCATGACATGAGATATTCCATGATCAGGTATAAAACAAAAAAAGCAACACATGCTGTAAGAACGCCCTACTGATGGAGGCTTCAACACTTAAGATGTATACATGTCATAGGTCTTTGCTTTAAGCATTTAAAATGTGCCCAGGATAGCTGTTTTCACTTTTGGGCTAGAGTCTTAACTTGCCTGTAGTGGTTTTCAATCCTGAATGGTGTTTTAAAGCTGAAAATAAAATCTGGCTGCAGGTGCCATCAGTTCTACCCCTGCTGATGTAATTGCTCTTTAGCATCCTCCATTTCCACTTGTTAGACTGCCATATAAGAAACCCCAAATAAGTCCATATATGAGGTATACATGAGCATCCCCTCATTTAAAATATTCTGCAGGATTTAAAACGTCTTGCTTGAAAATGTTTGAATTAGCATTTCCTGTAAACATATGTGCCCACATAGTGTTCTTGAATTTTTTTTTTGCTTTTACATCCTTAGGCATAAATCTTTTGTCTGATTTCCTGTGGAAGCAAAGTTTGTGACCAGGTTCTCTGTTCCTTACTCTCCTACAGTTACTTGCAACAGGCCAAAGAGTTCAAAATTTAACCTTATAGGTCCCCAAAAATCCTGAAAGTAGGCCGTTTAGCTTCCAGGCCAGTAGTAGTTCTCAGCATATTAAGCACCCAAACAGCCACAAGAGGAAGTATCTAGAAATATCTAACTGTGGGAAAAACATTAAGTGGAGCATGCATTATGTTAGTATGAAAATCAGTTATTCCCAAGAGAGACATCTCTGCAAAGTCAAGCTTTATTAACTTTTTGCCCTCCACATCTATTGCTATTAAATAATGGGGATCTTTTACTGAAGTTCAGTGGTTGAGCTCAGTTTTCTACGCTCCTACCCTAGAGATATTTCAGAAGTCAATTGAAATGCCTCGGAATGGTCCTTCCTTCAGCCTAAACTGCAATCATCATTTGAGTGCCTGTCCCTAGTTGTCAGTTTTTATTATGTAGATCTCCACAATATGAATTCCCTTCCCAATTTTGTTCAGTGTTTTTGGGAAGCTGTTAGTTTGTGTGTGGGCATGGGCTGTGCAGGCTCTGTTAGGGCTCTAAATGCGAGTGCTTGGTGAGACAGTGGGCTGCTACCAAGAGTTGTATGGTATGTCCTTGTAAACGTGCAGGCATAATATACTGGAATAGAGATTCTGCTTTTCACAGTAGTTCAAAGTGACTAAGAATGGGATGTGATCTAAATTGTAGACACTTTATGAAACAAAACAAACCAATCAATATAAAATACCAGGTGCTTAATGAAAAAAGAGGAGGAAGACCTGAAAATCCTACGTACTCCCTTCTGCAAGGTTTCATTTCCACTGCACTTTTTTGAAAAATTTTAGCAGACCATGTTTCTTCATGTGGTTGAGGTCGTCAGAGAGTTGTCAGTACTTAAACGTATGCCTACAGTCAAAAGAGTTGTGGAATGGTCATTTTAGTTGGATCCCTGGAGCAGAACTGCTCTGACTTTAAAACCACCACAGATTCCATATTTTAAAAGTACTAAATTATCCTTTGTTGCCCAATGAAGAAGTTATGCTTTTACCAGGTATTTTCTGACTGAGACAGACTTCTGAGTATGGTTCTAAATAAAAATATTCTGATCTTGCAGATTTATTGCTGTTTATTGTAAATACATAATAATGGTTTGCGGTCAGAATTTCAAAAACCTGAGAAGAGCTTTGGAAAATTGTTTAACATGATTGAGTTTAGTATGGTTTAGTTCAAATCCATTCTGCATTTTTTTCTTTTGTATGCTTGGATCACAGCCACTGTAAATACATGCATGATACAATTTTTCTTTTTTTTTTTTTTTTTTAAAACATCATTTGAGCTGTTGCCAGTAAATTGACATTCGTGTTTGTGGAAGGAATATTGTTTATGCCAGATTTTCTGAAGAAGGCGCTTTTGAATATGAAGTGTTGCATTGAATCTGTGACACAAATGCTGTCAAAAGAAAAAGCAAATACTAACAGATCTGGCCCTACAACAGATACATTAAATAAGAATGGGTGTATGTCAGTGATGCATTTCATACTTTTCCTTTGAAAAGAGTTGTCCCTGAGAGCTTTTCTCCATTCCCCAGATACCCATTTACATTTCACCACCTCTGTCCCTCTGCAGAAGTCAATAATCCTTCAAGCAAAGGATAAATATGTTCAATGTATTAATTGCCCATAGGATTAGCTGCTGAGAGCTACGAGATGTACAGTAAGTGGCAGTCATTGTGTTTTGCAAGGGAAACAAAATGAAGTTCCCGTGTACTTGCTCTGTCCTGCTCTCTCGCCGAGACCCGCAGGTCACGCTGCATTAGCTTAAACCACTGAATAGTTTTATGGGGGGCTACCTATAGCAAAGTATCAGTGCAGGAAAATATGAAGAGCTTGCCAGAAAAGATCCTTATAATGCTTATTTTTTTATTAGAGGCATTCTGCTCTGGGCTTTGTATGTAAGTAACTGCTTAACAGCAATAGTGCCCACATGCAGTATTTTCAGAACATGGGTTGTGTCTTCTGTTGTACTTGAGATGAAGAACATTTTTTAAGAGTAGATCTTCCTGAAGTTTGAGACACAGTTTCACATAAAGATGTCTGAGGAAAATTTCGAGATTCAAAATACATGAGATACTACTGTATAAAGTGAATGATGATACAGAAAAGACATAATTCAAGTCAGAAGGTTTTTATTTAACTCTTGCTGAAATTTTCAGAGAAAATACATAGAAACTTCTTAATATTTTTCCATCCCACCCCTAAGTACAAGGAAATCCTGCTTCCATGGGAATTGCATCCTAATTTGACCTGTATATAGTTTAAACTTTTATTTTAAATGTAACTCTGCACTGGACATGTCAGCCTGCATCATGTCTGTAGACAGAATCGATAGAAATTACTTTATTATTCTGTAATTACTTACATTGACCGCTGTGTTTTAAATCACTGAACCATATAAATGTTTTCCTTGATGTCTCTGTTGGTTAGTGAAATAATTATGTTGAAATAGCATGTAGATGAATGCCCACCATTATTAGAAGTATTTCTTCAGTCATTAAATATCATAAATCTGGGTATATCCTTAAAACCCATAAAACAGACTTACAAACATTTAATATAAAAATGAACCTTTACATAAAATAGTGAAATAAAATGCTATTGAATTGATAGGATACTGAAGTATACTGGGTTGGTGATCTACACTCTTGTAGTGCAATAAACCGTTTTAAAATTTCTGTCTTGGTGGGGAAAAAAATGGGAAAGACTAAGGCATAGTATTTATTTTATTAGGCTGCTGTTCTTCCTTTAAGAAAAGATACAGAATACCAAAATAACTTCATGATTTACTTATTTAGATTTGTGGGATTAAGTGCATCATCTATAAAAGAACTTTTTTTTTTATTATGGTGGCTTTTATTATATTATTTTATTAGTAAAGAGGTACTACAGAATAAGCGCTCAGATGCACGTGTTTAGAGGCTGAAGAATTGGTGTTTGCTTGTGTTTCTTTAATTTCAGAAAGTGGAAATAGAGGCTATAAAGGTGATATTTTGTGCTGTCTTATGTCTACCGTACTTGCTTGGCCTGTCTCAGTGGCGCTTAATTACCTGTAGAATTGCATAACAGAATGTTACGCCTTTGCTCTCTTAAATTCCATCTTTCTGCAGATGTAGTTCAGTCACTTTGCAGGCTTTATAAATCTTTCATAAAGTGCTGACTGGCCTTCAGTAGAAGACCTTGTTTATAAAATACTTACTGATGTGTTTCCTCTGAAATGAGTGGTATATTGGAGCTCTCCAGTGAGAATTCCTCTTGTGTTTTAAAATTATATTCTTGTGTGTGTCTTTCCCATTGTTGCATTTATACTTCTTTTCACATACAACTGCATTTAAAAAACAAAACAAACAAACAAAACAAAACAAAAAAACCCTCACAACAAAAAACTACAGAGGAATACTATTTAAATGACGAAAAGTTTTTGGTATCATTTCACTCATGTTTTGCTGTTTTCATACCTTTTTTATGCTATATCTGAAGATTTTAATTTCTTGTCCACTAAATATTCTGAAAATATATTCTTTTTTTAGAATACTGTGCTAGTAGGATGAGCCCAGTGATTTCTCAAGTAGAAGTTGCAATAGAAGCTGGCTTTTGTTATACAGAAAGGCACGCTGTAGGGTAGGAGAAAATCATGATGTTCTTAAAATAGGAGGAACATATTCAGAGCAAAGTAATTGTTAGCTTTGCATGCATAAAGTGGTGACTCACTTTGAGGGTGGAAGTAATAAAAGGCTGCTTTTAAGATAGGAAGATGTGATAGGGTTTAAAGTATTGTACAGTTCAAAATGGAGATACCTCTTTGTCCTTAAGACGTAGAATTGTTTAAGTTTTCATTTGTTTTAGGGTTTTCAAGAAGTAAAAGCTTGTAGTTCCCAGATATATAGTTTTTCCTCTGGTTTCTGTACATGCGTGTAAACCGTTTAAATGTGTGTATGTATGCACACATGCTCACTTATTAAGAGCTACATGTATATTTATAAAATACTGTTTTGACCGCTGCCAAATTAAGATTAAGGCTTTGCTGTGAACTATTTTATCAGTTCATGTTTTGTATTAAAACCTTTTGTCCCCCTGTTATACTTTTACATCTATACATGTGCAGCCTCAATATTTCTCACTTATGAAGTTTGTCCTGAAAATAGGTTATCAGAACAGTTATCTGACGCTTTTAGTGACTATTATTTAATATAGTGTGCGTATAGTGTATTTTGAAACTATATTTACTTAATCATGCATTAATTTTTCTAAATTACCCTGCCATGTTTTTACTCTGTCTGCTAATTCCTTCTGATGCTGTGACTCCAAGTGTTCAGTAATAAAGTTAAGAAATACTGTAGTTGCTGGCTTCAGCAAAGCTGTAGTTTAGTGCTGTTGCAGAAAAATAAGTGCTTGTTACGTAAAATACACAAGTTGCTTTTGATCCTTATTACTTTGAATGACTCCTTAAAACTAGCCATCATTTAATGAAAATGGAAAACACACTAAAAATGACTCTCAGTTCTGATGCCATTTGTGTTGTCTTCAGTCTGTGATAGGTGATGTTCCTCAGGCAAATGGCATGCCCTTAGAGTTTCTCATATTGCTGCATGATCTGGAAGATAAAGTGTGTGCTAGCTCTAGCCTGTATGCGCTTTAAAACATTCCAAGAAAACCTGTATTTTTACCATGATACTAAATACTAAAGTCGGTACTAAACTGTTGAATAGAATGATAGCTGAATACAAGCACAGACTACTTAAAAATTTAATAATAGTGATATGCAGTAGCACAGCAAATATAGCTGTTGTAGTGAAGTTAACTGTCATGTTTCCCAAAAGCAGAGATTGATATTCCTAGCCATTTTTTCACTGGTTTTAATAGCATGGTTTCATGATGCTGTTTTCTAATCATGTTCCGCTGCAAGTAAGAACTTAGATGTAAATACCCTGGTGTCGGTCAGACAACTTTGTGCTGGTTGCTGGCACTACTGAGGTGGTTGGACATTGCATTTTATTCTTGCTCTGCTTACTGAAAACCATTTAGTAAACATTGGGCTCCAGGAGTGACAAGCGTAGCCTCTTCCATAGAAGACTTAAGCACATGTGGTTTTTCATTGTCATCAGTGCTTTACTTTTTTCCCCATTCTGTACAACTCTGTACATTAAATATTTTAAATAGCAGTATGTGACTAAGATAGAAATGCATGTGTTTCTCACAAACACTTTTCATTAAGCTCGCAATTTAAATGTTTCAGCTTATTTAATTTTTGTATTTTTTTTTCCCCTCGCACAACTTCTCACCTTAACTTATTTGGGGGTAGGGCAGTCAAAGTGGATGCTGCTTTCAGGCATGTAGCACAGAGATGTAGTATTCTGCAGAGATGTGAGCATGTGCTTTCTGCTTGTGAATAG
Source organism: Nipponia nippon (assembly GCF_047370975.1). Taxonomy (NCBI): domain Eukaryota; kingdom Metazoa; phylum Chordata; class Aves; order Pelecaniformes; family Threskiornithidae; genus Nipponia; species Nipponia nippon. The sequence goes on along the minus strand of NW_028262380.1, from coordinate 46,194,504 downwards.
TCCTATTTGATTAGGATCAAAGTGACTAGTTAGGTTGCCTTAAGTAAAATGCCCGCTTCTGATCTTCTGCTGTCACCACTTGGCAAGTCCAGCTCACGCAGCATGGCTTTGACTTGAGGAGTTATTCTGAAACCAGTAATCACCAAACATTCAGCTGACTGTCTACAGTAAAAAAAAAAAATCAGAAGGCTTGCTTTTATTTGCAATGTGTTTCATCAGTTATTGTGGAATCCCCTGCCTCTTCCTATTGCCTGTGTAGTAACAAAACATAAATCCTTGCTGTTCATTTAAAGCACTAAGTGCAGTCATTAAATGTAGCTTGATTTCATTTTTTGACATACTAACTGGATTTGCTTTCATGTAAGGTTCTTAAGAATTGTTATTGCATTGATAAAAAATAAATGCAATTTTTAATGACATGGAGATATTTGAAGGGCACTATGAAAAATTGAATGTGTTTGGCGGGGCTCGAGAATGTGTTGATATGTACCTCCCTATGGAGGTAATATTTATTTGTGATTGAAGTAGTTATTACTTTATAAAATGTAAAGCTCTCAAAATATTGTATCTTTGAGTTATCATTAAATGTGCAAATCTTAGATGATTTGTGCCTGTATCTCAAAATAATATATAAGATTTCTACTTGGAAATAAACCTGGACTACTTTAATTCTAAGAGATCGTACTTGTAGCAATATTTATCAACACGCTGCAAAAGCTGTGGTGGTTCATTTACTATACATTCTACCTATGGAATGTATACTTATTTGTAGAATGGCTTGAATCATGATAAAAAAAATGAATATAATGGCCTGAACATCAGTAAATACTGTTCGGTTTTGTGCTAATTCAACCTTACAGCTTGAAAAGGGAAGTAGCAGAGACAACATACTATAACTAATGCCCTCCTTCATACTGTATTTTCTTCTTCTGGTATACCATCAACAGTGGTGAGCATAATTAGATTTTTCTGGAGGCAGCATCCCTGGCTGTAGGTATTAGAGTATTGCTTTTGTTAATTGCCCTTTCTTTGTTGATTGCTGTATGAAGATCAACTCTAGCTCTGGGCTTACTGAAGCTTTTTAGGATTATTAATGTCTAGTTCCTGGTTTTAGCCCTTCTTTTGAGATAAAATATTAAGAAAGAATTGTTTAAAATGTAGCCATTTTTGCTATCACTGATGCAGTCATGCTGTGATAAGGAAGAAATCCTTTTCAGGTGTATTAGAATAGGAAATGCCAGTCAGTCTAAATAAGACTAAGTTTTCCAGTTGTCTGTGCTTTCACCACAAATCCTAAAGCCAAGGTTCTTTCAGGGCATGTTCTATAAACAGACCTAAACCAGGCAAGCAGCAGTAAAATCATTCAGTACCTTTAACCATATAGAGCTAATAATTTTCTCAGTCACACTCTCTTGTGACTTGCAGATGACTTTTTTCATAACCTTTTATACTGATAGACCTATTATATCAATGCTGAGTGAGCTCTTATTTTCATTTCCATCCAGGGAGAATGGTAATAGCGCCAAGGTAGCATTCATAACTGACATGGATGGACACACTGTGTATGACATTCTTGGTACAAACACACCTCCTCAGAGAGTACCTTGTCTAAGCTGAAACAAAATAAAAAAATAAAAGAACCTTTGCTCATTAATTTATTGAAGCATTTATCGTGTACCAAAATTGATACATTAACATACTTTTATTAAATGGCAGTGGGATGCAAGCTTCTTAGGGAGAGGAGTAATTTGCCCCTGAAATAGCATTTAAATATTTCTTCAGGCAGCAAATAGTTTCCTTTATCAAAGTTCACTTTCTGCAGTCTGGCAACATTTACAGTTCTTAAAGATTTTCATGGGAGCTGTGTGCATAAAGCAATAGTAAAAATATATGTCACAAATCTCGGTGGATGATTGTTAAATGATCAAACCTACTGTCTCAATTTGTTCTTCAGCACCGCATGTGAGCAAACTCATTTCAGGATTGTAGCTCTTTGCAGTTGTGTCAGTCTTCCCACATTTCCTATTTGCCATCATATTATTTGGCTCAAAGTACACCAGATAGCTCAGTGGCTTGGATTTTACTTGTTTCTAATGTACTTTGTCAACTTCAGAAGCAAAAGAGTTAGCCAAATCCAGAGCAGTGCTTGGGTTTTTTTGGTGTTTGTTTTTTTTTTTTTTTAAAAGTATGTGACTTTATTCACTGTTAATCCCCATTCTACCAGAAACCATTGATATTGAAACTAGCACAATATTCGTATGCCCTTTAATTCTATCCAAACCCCATAGCACGATACAGAAGGGTTTTGGCGTAAGGGTTATTGCTTCGCTGGTGTTTGTCCTCAGAGATATGTTTTTTTAAAATCTCTTATGTTTGCAGCAATTTGGTGGTATTTTGCTGACCTCTGCATGACTTAAAAAAAACCTGCCAAACTCAAACTTTTATGCTGCATTCTCAAGCCCCAACGATTTTCTTAATACACTTGGTACTGGCAGAGAGTAAAGTGTGACATAAATGATTTGAATTCATTTTGCTGTGTATCTACCTCAAATTGTAATGCTGCTTTTTCTGCTCCACCTATAGCTTCCTGCAGATTTCACAAAGCTGCACCTTACTGACAGTCTCCACCCACAGGTGACCCACGTTTCATCTAGTCACTCAGGATGTAGCATCACTAGTGATTCAGGAAGCAGCAGCCTTTCTGATATCTACCAGGTAAGACTGGAATGGATGCTGACGGGAGGTGCCATTGCCAACAGTTTTGACATTAATAGCTGAACGCCTGTGCTATTGTGTATTGTCACTTTTTGTCTGAAGAAGCACTCAATAGATTCCAAAAAAACTCTTTTTTGTTACAATCGTAATAATTTCAGGGTTTTACCTACTGCATACTAGATCTGATGTTTCTGAAAACTCAGCAAGTAACCGGCAGCACAGCAACGTGCGGCGTGTTGCCTTAGTTTGTCAGGATCCGAGTCAGCAATGTAGAGGTGTAGTGTTTGGCAACGTTTCAGGATTGTACTTCATTCATTGTGTTTGTAACTTGTGATTTTGGGGGAGGAAATGTTCCTGAACTTCAGCGTGGACAGCCAGTGTGGCCTTTCCAGCAGAGGTCCCTGGTGGGACCTAGGAGGTAAAGGGGTTTTGTTCCTGACGCCAGCACTTCACCTCATCTTTGTCTGTCCGATTTGCCGTGTGTAAAACAACAGCTGTGACGTTTAGTGCCAGAAGACTAGACTTTGAGATCTGCTGACAAAAAGTGCCCGTGAGCTGGGCATTATGATTAAAAGCTGGATCAGAATTTCAAAACTATAGATTTAGGACCTTGTAATGTGAGGGATTTTTCTTCTTCTTGATGCTGTATTTTACAGTTCTTAGAGTTATTGGCTTCAAAATCTAGAACGTACTCAGTGGTAGGGAGAAAGAAATGTGCAGTGAGCAGCCTGTGCTGGCCTGACTTGAGGGGGATATTCCAGTTTCCCCACCCTGTTGAGACCTGGTGCCAGCATCTCGGTAGTGCTTTCTCTTCTGGCTATCCTGGGAAAGATGAGGAGGTTGAACTGGTGAGACATTTTAAGTTGTTGTATTTCTGGGGGCGTTTCTTGTCATAAATATCTATGCTCTTCATTTGGTGCAGCTTGAGTTTGGAGAGGTTCACTGTGAATATGATGCAGAGGGTCCCTAGAACACTTTGGGGTGTGAGTGCTTCCTCTAAATAAAAACTAGAAAAAAAATCTGAAATAAAAGGTCTAGATCCTTCATTTGATGTTTACAGTTCTTGCAGTGTCAAAGAGGAGGATTTGTCCTTCTGATAAGGAACTATAGCAATTTGTTATTCTGAAAAAAAAATATCAAATCTAATCAAAATATTGTTCTATCAAAACAATAGTAAAAAATTTAATGAGACCGGTTCTACGTGAAGTAGTGTTTACTAGAAGAGGAATAATGTTTGTCTGGGATGCTTTTAAAAATGCAAATGTAGCCATTTAAACAATGGGAAAAACATCATCTACACAAATACATACAAGTTCAGTTGTGAGCACAGATGGAGCATGTAATCTGCTTCAGGTGAATAACCTTTTTTGTGGGAGAAGACAGGCTACAAAAAGGTCCCAGTTCAATTTAGATCATAATTGCAATAATGGAAAGGTTTATTTTTGTGAAAAAATTCAAAGTAACTGAACACTTTAGGCATAGCATATGCCAGTCAAGTATGTTTTTCAGAATTTCTTCTGAGAGAGGATTACTTCGAGACAGGATTTAGGTTTATACTGTGAGGGTGAGGAAGATGTAAAATCAGCTTTGCTCTTCAAGTCTTCTATAGATTTTCATACCTTTCCTTCCAAAGATTTTACATTTTAACATAAAAATAACAAGTACCTCTAGAGAGACAGTTGTAGGTGGCATTTAGTTACAGTACAGTTAATCTCTAGATAACTTGAAGTAAATTCTTGCAGAGTTTCAGCAAAACTTTTATAGCTGTGAAAAGGAGCACTGAATTTCTGGGAAACTAAAAAAAAAAAAAATACAGAAGCTTCAGAGAAATACATCTTTCTGTAGTCACCAACCTGGTGTCTGACTCCCATAATAAGTTTTGTTTGCAATAATGAAATCAACGGGATGGTTGGCGTTTGAAGAGAGTTAATGGTTTTGTGAAGTATTTACATGGGGAACATTTACTTTTTTGATATTCCTTTCAATTTAATTAAAAAAAAAAAAAAAATTGAGGATACCTTGACATACTTAGTGATCTTAAAAAATATTATCTGGTTTCATAAATAAATCTACAGTTAATACCTCATTTAAAGATGTCTTGGCACTGATGTATTGAGAACTGTGTAATTGTACAATGTCACAGTAATTATTAAAATGACCTACATCTTTATCAATATGAAGAAATATGAGCATATATTGTGGAATGTAGCCCCATGTTTGTGTGTTAATACACATACTTGAAGAAATGTTTATTTAAAAAATGAATCGATAAATTCGGGTGTGGAAACTCAAGGTTCTTAAATTACTGAATTTAACTTTATGGTACCAAATATAGTTTGATTTAATAATTTTTCATATTGTGGTAAATCATTAATTTCTTACCTCAATTTTAGTTGTAAAGGAATGTCATGTAGCAATGTTAAGGTAGGTTAAAGTACTGCTAAAAAAAAGCCACAACAAAATAAAATGGATGTAATTTCAGTTCCCTAGAGTCAAGTCAAGGATTAAAAAAAACGAAATACTTTTTGAAGCTGAGATTGGATCAGTCATTCTCTCTCAATTATTTGCCTTTTAATTCTCTCCCAAGTGTTTATTCAAAAACAGTAAACCATAACCAAATCATCTACATGTTATTTTTTTTTACTTCAGTTTTAATAGGTCTTTGGCAAAGCTCAGTATTGTTGTTACTCTGATTCTTATGTTTTGTATATAATATCATTGCTCTGTTCAGTAGAATGGACTTCTGTTCATTATGCCTAAGTAGAAAGGAATGATTTAGAAAAACTGCCATCTTATCTTTCAATTGATAAATAAAATAAATGTTTTCTTTTTCAGTTATTCTATTAATTAGATCTTTACTGTTGAAATCTGAGTTAATGATATGTCATGTTTTGCATCCAAGTAAGTTTTAGTTCTGTGGCCTTAAGAGCAGCTGTTTGCAGTGAAAATACATTCATGGCCTTTTAAGATTTTTTTGAATAAATCATGAAGCTGAATCTTCAGATGCTTTCAGCATTGAGCTGAGAATATTTCCTTTTAAATATTAATGCTGTAACTAAATTTGTTTGTCAAATGTTGCACATGAAAGAACTTCTTTTAGGATACGAAGTACTTACCAAAATAAAATAAATAATCCTTTGTGTTCACCCCACCCAAGGCTCAAAAATCTTTCAGGTGCCAATCAGTAAGGTCCTTAAATGTTGTTACTGTTATTTTAGGAAATAAGTTCATGAAGTGACTAACTCTGTAATGTGACTGGAGAGGAAGGGGATGCTGAATGTTAATAGATTGTGTGCCAGCTTGTATTTGCCAAGAACAATACTTGTGTTGATTTGGCAAAGTAAACCGTTCACTGCTGCTTCTCATGTATGACTGCTCACTCCTGTTTCTCATGCTTAGTTAATGCTTCCTGTATGGAAGCATATACCTGTTCCTATACGCTCCTAAATGCTTCCTATACCTGTCTCGTATATTACCAGATGATGATCCCGGGTTGAGAGCAAGGAGGTTTAAGCCCGTGAAGGCGTGTTATTCCCCCTCTCTGTTTTGGGAAGGCGTTGTTGTGTTGGCTCAGCTCCTTCCTTCGCCATCCTTTCTTTGCCTTATCCTGTCCTCAGCCCGGTGGCTTCCTGCCGGCCCTACGTGCCCGCTGATGTCTGCCCGCATACTCCCGGCAGTACAGGAAACCGGGAACATCCTTTCCGAGACCCTCCCAGGATGTGTGTATTGCTTGGAAATTTTCAAGATGTCAACTTTGTTTTCTCACGAGTCTGATACGGTAACTCCTAGAAAAAAGGTCCACCTTCCAGAAAGTCTTCCTGAGAGAGCCCAAACCTTTCTCTCTCAAACCAGAAAGTCCATGCAGCCTGCCCCTAAGCCACTGTAAGCAAAATAAAGAGGTTTTACCTTAAGATTGTCTATTTTTCTGACTGTATCAGCCTCTGCAGTGCAGGGCTCTGGGTAATGCAAGGACATCTGAAACGGCTCAGGTAAACTAGGTCCTACTGAACTCCCCCCTGCAGTTTCGGCTAAGTCCTGTGCAGTACTGTATCACTCTTGGTGAGTTTGGGTCCTCTAATCTATTCTGCAATTAGTAGCTTAGGAGTAACTTTCAGAGTCGTTGTTCTGTGTGCCTGTGGTCTCAGCAAACGTTTTGAAAAAAATGGCAGTTAGTTGGCGATAGGGGAGGACACTGTTCCTGTGGTGCGTTGTCTGGATTATTACATTTTTCCTCCTCTAGGGAGGAATAGTGCTCAGGCTGACTCTGGTGACAGATGTGGGCTGCTGGCTGTAAATTTTGTAGCAGATAATGAAAGAATAAATATGAAGAGAGAGAGCAGTAAAAATCTTAGACTGAAGGAGTTTTAAGGTTTTTCAAGCCATTTGTGCTCATGTTGGTAGAGCATGAAAAAATAATTTTACTGCCTTAGATTTATGTATGATTTGTGTGCATGTAATAGCTATAATTGATTGTTATATATATGATAATTCTTTAACAAACAAATACATATTATAATTACATGGATTGAATGTCATAGCAATTTATTTATACTGTAAACTTTTGCCTGGTGAGTTGAAGCCTAATGTAAAACAAAGCACCAGCCATGTTTTCTCTCTGTGGAAAAGCTGGATCCAATGTGCCTGTATAATGACAGGAGGAAATCTTTCAAGCTAATGGAACTTTTGCAAGTGATTTCACGAGAGGTGTAGTGCCGGTGTTCTTGGTGTTTGGTATCAATATCAGCTTATAAAATATGAAGTAAAAATTGAATGTTTTCACTAATAAACATTCTTAATTTCATGTTTTAGTTTATTTTTTAGCCCTTAAACTACAATGATTGAAAAATAAGGTGGGGGTGGTTTTCTTGAGCTGAGCTTAGCTGCTTTCTTTGTTAGCTTCGTGGACTTGAAGGACTGCAGCAGACAATGAATATATTTCTGGCTTGCACAACAAGTGTCTTCTATGCTTTTTTCGTGTTGGTTCCCTGCCCTCCCCCCCCAGTATTTTTCTCTTGTATGTTTGGAGATTTTGGATTGTCGATTTAGGTGGTGACATTAGTCACAAAGGGGTTTTATTATTCAAAATGATGCTTTTTTTTTTTTTTGTACTGTCTCCTAAAGAAAGTGGTTAAAATAAAAAAAGTCTAGGCTAAAATATTCTCTTTAAAATACTAAGAAATCAGTAGTTAATGCGGTTAATTTTAAGCGTTTTCTACTTTTTTCTCTTTATATTGTTAAGATCAGCTGGAAGCTTTTTCCCCAAACCAGTGTAGAAAACAAAACGGTGAAGGCCACCTAAAACGGAGCCTTGTAAGCAGTTCTCCAAGTCTTCCCACTTTCTTTGCCATAGTAAAGCTGGTATGTGTGTGCAGGTGTGTGTGATGAAGCAGCCATAATATGGGAGGGAGAGTTACTTGATTGTAAAAGTATAGACCTGTTGGATAAGCGAACATCCCCCTTGGCCTCTTCTGATATTTTTCTCAACAGATACCGAGAAATTGGTTGGAGAAGGAAATGAGGCAGTAAAGGAAGTCATCTTTAGCTGTTAATGTAGTCCATCACCTCTCTTAATACGTCCATGTTCATGATACCTCCAAAAATTGAAAGACCGGTAGAGCTGGGCTTAATCAGTTTCCTCTCATACCAGTCTAAAGGGACCAACAGGGTCTTCCCTTTCCCCAGTGTGCCCAGTTTGACCTAAGGGGAAAGAATGATAGTTCTTTTTTATTCCCCGCCCTCCTAGGATCAGTCAAGGAGACAGGGGCTAACTGAGAAAACTTACACAATGCTCCTTTACTTTCCGTTTTTTCCTAGTTGTTTCATGGTATTTGTTTAATTAGCTGTTATTACTTAAATCTAGAAGTGACTTTGGTCTTGGAGATTCGTAGCAGTTGGAACAACCATTTTTGTATTACTACAATATTAGCCTTTATAGACACTCCTTAAAATTGGGCAAGTCTCCTTAAGTACAAAATGTGAGATAACTCTTCACCTCAGGCTTGAAAATGTCTGTCTTAAGACTCCTGACTTTCTTGTTGGTGATGTGACAAATAAAATATCAGGCTGTCACTATGTGCTTCCTTTGAAGCTTCAGCAAACTTTTCATGCCATCTTTCCATCTGTGAAGAAAATTTTCATTGCAACTGGTGTTCAGACTTTGGAGAGACATTGTTTTGTACTTTAAGCTGCAACTAGCATTTTTCTTACATGCAATCTCTTTAGATTTATTTAAGTGAAGATAATTTCTCTTATTAGCCAAGAAACAAAGGACAACATGCACCTATGAAAGTATTTCGTCCTTGATTAAATGCCCTGGGAAGCTCTAAGCCTCATGACTGACTGTAGTACGAATTCTGTAGGGTATTCATCTTGTATTCTGGATCTTCTGCTGCTGAGGTTTATAAGGAAGCCTCTGTCCTCAAAGGAGCTAACTGAGGTTTTCCCTTTTTTTGTCTTACACAAATGCATGGCTATTGCTTTATAACTAAGGGTTCCTGTGTGGCCATGCTTGATTTTTCTAACATGAGGGAGTACAAAAGTACTCGAAGTAGGTGGGTTATGAAGTTTAATATGTCAGCAAGAGGACCTTGAATCTTTAACATCATACTTGATGCTAGTAAGCCTAAAGAAGCTATTTGCAATAGTTTTTTAGATAAATTGTTGTGTGCTTTTAACATGAACACAGATCCAATTATTCTTAATAATGTAACAAAACTCATGCAAAACTTCTTGCATGTATACACAGAAAAAATATATTTTTTTTTCTCAAAAGATGAAGTTTATTTTTAAAGGTGTGCTAAGTTAAATTAATAAATTTTCGTACTACTCTGTGGATTGTTGCATTCAATTCTGAGCTGCTTTGTTGCAGTGGTTTGTATTTTTTGATAACTAGTAAGTTAGAAATAGTTGCTTTATCATTCAGGTTTTACCAATAACTTCAGTTGTCAAAAAGATTTAATTAGCTCTGTAAAAAGTGATGATCATTTTCTGGAAATACTTGTAGCCTTTAGTAGTGTTTTTAAAGTATTTTCTGAATACAAAGTTGCATTTAATTTCAGTGTGAGAATTTTTTTTAAATAGCATCAACTTTTCTTGATAATAGAGCTTCAACTTCTGTCCAGTTTTGTCTTGTTGTTTTAAGACAGTCAAATAACTTGTCTTTTAATAATCAGATTTTGTACGATATGTGGAATTTTCTCATGTATGTTAGCATTGTGTGACTAAATTTAGTTCTGCATTCATTTTACTAATGTGCTTTTGAGAGAGATTAATCTGGGCGGGTAGGAGGGGCGCTTGTTAGTAATGGGAAGGTTTGCAAAACTGACTGAATTAGTCAGTACCACTGTCACTGGAATTGTCACTGTTGGAGACTTCTGATTCTGACAGATCGGTGTCATACGCTGTGTGTCTACTGACTCATTGTCACTAATTTTTCCACCAGTCACTTTTGATGAAGGCTATTTTGTAAGAGTAATTATAGCAACTGTTTCAAATGTATCATAGGGAACATGCATGTTAAGCACAGTAAGACTGCTAATGAAGATAGTGCTATCAGTGCTATCATTTTTGAGAGCTGCTTGTATGCCAGTTTAACATCCTTCTTCATCCTGCTTAAGAAACACTCAGCATTTTTCCTTTAAAAAAAAAAAACCAAAACAAAACACAAAAAAACCCACAAAGTGAGAATAATTTGAATATTGTGTAGGTGCTGCTATCATGCTTTTTATATTAACAAGACCCTGTTACAAAGCTTGTGTTGTGCTGTAGGACAGAAGCATGTAAGAATGACACTAGCTGCCCTGATCCGTCTCCAGCCATATGCTACCATTCATAAGGTGGCTGTGTTTAATGGCATTAAAGTAACAGATGTCAGCCGCAGCTAGTGAGGCAGGAATAGGGAAGATGATTCTATGAAAATACCAACGTGATTTGTCTTACCTTCTTTGTGTTTGGAGGGTGACCTAGTTTGGGGTGTGTTTGTTTTTTGTTTGTGGGAGGGTTTTTTTGTTTGTTTTTTTACCAGTATGAGAGAGAGATCAATAAAACAGGCTTCAGTAGCTGTGTTTGCCCCATGTAGTATTTTTAAAGTAGACATGAATGCGTTGTGTGCTTCCAGAGTCTCAGAAACAAGCCATCCCTGTAAGGCATGTGAAACTTGATTTCTCAAGCCATGGCATAAAACTTGCTCGTTAGAAGCTTGCATTTCCTTAAAAATTGTCGTAGCTGAGCCTTGGCAGCTGCCATGGCATTAAATCAGGTTCTGAGAAAAAGCAGCTTTATCAGCTGTGACACAAATGTTTGCGGGATCTATTAAGTGTTTGGTCTTAAAACTGAATCATTAAAATGTATTTACCTTTAGGTGCTATACTAATGACCTCAGGCTATATATGGTCTATGTTTTCCTTCATTTTAATACAATTTAATGGAGGTTAAGTTTGGCTGATATTCTGTGTAGTCCATCTGTGATGTTTTTTTGGTAGTGACTTTGCATTTTTTCTGCATCCATAAATTCTTTAAATTCTTATACTGTTTATCAGCAAATGAAAGCCATATTTAACTATGTTCAGCTGGAATTGGAACTGTAAAAAAAAAAAAAAAATACAGTCGTAGGTTACTGGGAGATAGCAAAATTCCTGTAGTGTTTTCATGCTGTACTTATTTCCCCAAACTATCTACTTAAAATTGCATTGCATTCCGAAGTTTCTGAAAATATAAAGTTGAGGAGGGAACAGAAACAAGCTGTTTTAAATGAACTATTTATTAAAAAAAAAAAAAAATCAGCTAATATTCCAAGAAATTGTTCCTTGAAATATAATTGCCTTCAATTCCCCCAAGATCTACTGATTAAATAATGTGTGTTGAATCATGTTTATATGTGGCTGATTGAAACAAGTGGTAAAAGTCCTGTGTAAACAATGGGTTTGAGTTGATTAATGGTTAGTTGTTTTTAAAAATATGCAAACAAAAAAGCAATATAAAAAATACTGAGTGAATTTGAATGATCCGTTAGGTGACAGAATTAATTTCTGTGTATTTAACTAGAAAACTGTAGCAGTGAAGAACACATTTGAATGTTGTTTGTTTTTTTTTTTTTTTAATTGTTTATACATGAATTTAGGCTACAGAAAGTGAGGCTGGTGATATGGATCTCAGTGGGTTGCCAGAGACAGCAGTGGATTCTGAGGATGATGATGATGAAGAAGACATTGAAAGGGCATCGGATCCTTTGATGAGTAGGGATATTGTTAGAGACTGCTTGGAGAAAGACCCAATAGACAGGACAGATGATGATATTGGTAAGTATTGCAATGTAGTAAAATACTGTCAAATTTGTTCTCCTTCACCAAAAAAAAGATTACTTTTTAAGCTTGAGGTTTTATTTTAATCATTGGTAAGTTTAGTGTTTATTCTGTAAGGTGATTCATAAATGCCATAAATTCAGCCAGTGAATGAGTACAGCCAAAGAAAAAGAAAACACACATGATATGGGTGAAAACTATATTAGTTGCTGGCCCTTTAGATCTCCAACTTCTAATTGATATCAGAACTGGTTTATGAAGTAAACATCATTGTGTCTGGAAAACAGTTAGACAGAACCTTGGCAAAGTCAACATTAATGTCCATAGTGGATGCTTATCACATTACATTTTTTAATTGTAAGTTGTTATGTCATGTCTGTTTTTAACCAGATATACATTTTTATTAAACATTGGAGCCATTAAGACCTTTACATAAATGTGCATCTAATCAAACTAATTTGCTGTGTTAATGTACAGGCATTGAAAGCAAAGCAGATCTAGAATTCAAATTCTTACAATTTCTAATAGTTTCACTGGCTGAGTTTTAAGTTTCTTCTTTTGTCAAAGTATGACTAAATGATGATTAAGGTTGATTATCAGATTAAGGTTGATTATCAGATGATTAAGGGAGTGAAGCATCTCTTATATGAGGAAGGTCTAAGAGAACTGGGACCATTCAGCCTGGAGAAGAGAAGGCTCAGGGGGATCTCATCAATGTGTACAAATACCTGGAGCGAGGGTGTAAAGACGACAGAACCAGGTTCTTCTCAGTGGTGCCCAGTGACAGGACTAGAGGCAATAGGCACAAACTGAAACACAGGACGCTCTGTCTGACGACCAGGAAACACTTTTTTTTTTTTTTTTTTACTGTAAGGGTGACTGAGCACTGCACAGGTTGCCCAGAGAGGTGGTAGAGAGGTCTCCCTCCTTGGAGGTATTCAGAAGCCGTCTGGACATGGTCCTGGGCAATCGGCTGTAAGTGGCCCTGCTTGAGCAGGAGGGTTTGACCAGATGACCTCCAGGGATCCCTTCCAACCTCAACCATTCAGTGATTCTGAGTGAATAAAGATTTAGGAAAAAAATGGTGTCCTGTTGACTATTTTCAGTAGGATTTTTAGATCGAACTGCATTTAGGGCATATAATCCCTCAGCAGGACTACTAAGAAAAAATGAGTTCTGTGGTTATGAACAATGTAAAAAGAAAAATACGGGAGAAGTTCACAGCGGAGTATAAGTGCAACTCCAGGGCATGCAGAAGACAGAGCAGCAGTAGTCACCTTTAAGACAGTAATCCTGTTCTATCTGGAACTTTGTGAATGTGCCAGATGATGATCATGTACAATTTACTGTTACGCCTAGCCTAGGAAGGGATGGTTTTACCAATGAACTTGCTCAGTTTTGTGGAATTTCCCTTCTTAATGTCTTGCTGTGTTTTATATAGGCTTATCATAGTCTTTGTGGACTTAATGCCCTGGCTGGCTGGACTATTACAATTTCATTGGTTGTATTCAGAGCTCTTGGTTACATTACAGTTCTTCCATTATACTGACTTTTACTTTGCAGGGCTTCTATTGATGTTATGACCAGCCAGTCTGTGTCTACAAAATACTCAGTAATTACAACAGGCCACTGTACATGATTTATTAGTATACAGAAACGATTGTGCAGCATTTTAGCTTAAGTAGCCTCAGGCATCTTACTGAAGAACTGCCTTTGCTGTGCTTTGTTGTTTTGACATGCATGACTCAGTGGGCTTTTTCTCCTTCAGAACAACTACTGGAATTCATGCATCAATTGCCTGCTTTTGCCAACATGACAATGTCAGTGAGGAGAGAGCTCTGTGCTGTAATGGTGTTCGCAGTTGTGGAGAGAGCAGGAACTATTGTACTAAACGATGGGGAAGAGGTCAGTAGAAGCTACTTTGGACTCTCCTATTATACCAGACATCCCAGATTACACAGGGTTAAGGTCCTCTTTTGTTGCTTAAAAATTAAAAAATAAAAAGTAACACTGATCAGGTAAATCATACCTCTTTATTCTGCATTCATTTGAAAGCTTTTGTTTAAGCACTCGCACAACATTTCTTATGCAATAAAAGCATAAGAAAATATCTTCATAATGTACAAAATGCTTCCTGCCTATTGGAGCTGACTTTGGGAGTTTATTTCAGTGTTTAAGTGGTGTTTTAAAACAACCTTTTTTGTTTTGTTTTTTTTAAATTTTTTTTTTTACAGTCTTACATAAACTTTAAACATTATAGTTAAACATAGGATTCCAGTTTTCTTGAGCTGGAAATAGCTGCACATTTAAGGTAAACTAGCTTATAAATATTTTTAATAGGTGCTAAAAAATAACTTTTCCTTTGGAAAAATGGTAAGGGTTGTATCTATATAGTATGATATTACAATGTTAAGTGATTCAGTCTTCACGTATCCTGCAACATTTGATTCGTAGCTGGATTCCTGGTCAGTCATTTTGAATGGCTCTGTGGAGGTGACGTACCCTGATGGAAGAACAGAGATACTCTGCATGGGGAACAGTTTTGGTGTTTCCCCTACCATGGAAAAGGAATATATGAAAGGAGTGATGAGAACCAAAGTGGATGACTGCCAGGTAGTGCCTCAGACTGTAATACACGCAAAATCATGTACATATAGGCATAATGCAACTCAATAGCCAGACGGTTTTATTTTAAACTGAATATATGTAAAATCTCCAGCGTTGTAACCCTGCACAGTAGTTGCAAAATATGGCTCCTGCATACCCACAGTCTGGGAAATTGAATTCTCTTCATCATATTGGATTAAGAGTTTTATCTACGTGCTTTCTCCAGAACTTGAGGTGCAGCAGCCTGTTGCATATATCCATTGCTTCAAACTTTCCCTTAGGATCTCAAGGTCTATTAGCCATTACAGGCTCTTTTACTTCTACAGGCAATAGCCATTCTTCCTTACTCAACTCAGCTACTGAATCTTAAAGTAATACAAGCTCTCTGTCCCATAGTTTGAGTAGAAAATCTAGTTTCAGCCAATCTGGCCTTTCAAGGAAAATGCCTTGATGTTCGCGGTAACACAAGTAGTCAGATTTAAAGAACGCTTCTCGTAGCATAAAACTACTAGCCTGATCTGGATGTGTTACGATTTATTTATTCCCATCCAGAAGATAATAGCCAAACCCTGGGTGAATTAAGCATTTTGCTTGGTGCTGATGGCTAATTAGCTTCCAGTAGATGCCATTTGAAATGGCTGTAAATGTGTGTTAATGTAGTCACCTGGTTTAGTTTGCCCATCTAACTTCCAAAAAGTGCTTAAGTGGTATCTTGTTAGGATAATGTTTTCTAATAATTCCAAACCATGGGAGTTCTGTTTCAGCTACTACTAGCTGCTGGAAATAGAAAAGGTATGTAAATGAATTATGAAGAATCCAGGAGAAAATACTATCTCTGTGAATCTCATGCTTTGTCCTAAGTACGTACATGATCATTTATCAACTTTTCAATCAGAAGAAACACTATCATTTCCTTTCAGTTAAATATGCAAATTCATATAAGATGACAGTTTAATCTTGAGTATTTGCCCCAAAAAAAGAGACAAAGGTATAAAACTTCTAACAAGTTATAGAAGAGAATTCATAGTGTATACAGTATTTTTTCTTCCTAAGTTGTAGTGGGTGGTCTTTATTATATTTGCATAGTGTAGATGCTAGGAATATTCTTGCACTTATTCTTGGCTGAGCAGATGACTGAAGAAAATATTTTTTTCCTGCTGTATGCTTTAATCCAGAAGTAATTTGTTTCTGTGTACCTGCACTCATGTAATTGAATAAATGTTAGTTTTCTTAATGATTGACTTAATTTTCATTTTTTCATAGCTATTATTAATAATTTACAGTAGCAGTAGGCACAAAATAGGAAAGCTAAGTTTTCCCTTCAGTCTCTTAACCTTTCTAAATACCACACAAAAGCTTGCATGGGAGAAAAAAATACCAGCTAGGATACTGAGCTTCAGCTCCAGCACAGGGGAGGTCAAAGCAGCTAAAGAAAAATGGCTGATAATGCTAAATCATTTTGCTCTGCTGAATCTTGGTCTCCTCTAACTGCAAGATTGTAGTGGAAGTACTGTGCTTGTGTATTCATCTGCTTACTACAGCTAAACTGCTGGAGAGACAAATTTGGCTCACTGCAGGTTGAGAAACTACTTTATCTTTTCTATTAATAGAGTACTTGCATCTTAAGTCTAAATGCTTTTCTGAAGATTTTACCTTTTAATACTGGTGCGCGATGATTCTTTCCAGTTTGTTTGTATAGCCCAGCAAGATTATTGCCGCATCCTCAATCAAGTGGAAAAGAACATGCAGAAGGTAGAAGAGGAAGGGGAGATTGTGATGGTGAAGGAGCACAGGGAGCTTGATCGCACTGGAACAAGAAAAGGTCACATTGTCATCAAGGTAAAAGCAAAAGAGGGAGTGTCTTGCGAAAGTCTGTGTTCTGTAAACTTACTAACTTGGCAAGTTAGGTCCAGATTAGTTGAGATATATATTATAA
Organism: Nipponia nippon; assembly: GCF_047370975.1. Lineage (NCBI taxonomy): Eukaryota > Metazoa > Chordata > Aves > Pelecaniformes > Threskiornithidae > Nipponia > Nipponia nippon. The sequence goes on along the minus strand of NW_028262380.1, from coordinate 46,177,947 downwards.
AAATATATATTTGAAAATAGACAGTTAATATTTCCAGTTTTCCTCTTTATAATTATGCACCTTGATAACTAAGTGATTTCTATAGAAATCAATTACATAAATTTTTTACATTTTTTTATCACAGTGGTTAAGCTGTTATGTTTGCTTAGCTCATCAGTCAATAGATGCCAGTATTCTTTCTAATGTAATGCATCTTCAGTATATTCCAAGAAAACAAATTCGCATTTATTGAAAATCGGGTTTAATAACTAAGACTTTTTTTTTTTCAATAGGGAACAGCTGAAAGGTTAACAATGCATTTGGTGGAAGAGCACTCTGTAGTAGACCCAACATTTATAGAAGACTTCCTGTTGACGTATCGGACCTTTCTTTCCAGCCCAATGGAAGTGGGCAAGAAGTTGTTGGAGTGGTTCAATGACCCCAGCCTCAGGGATAAGGTTAAAATCCCCTGAATTACATACGTGTTACCATTTGTATTGAAATATAAACTGTTAAAAATAAAATATGTTTTAGAGAGAATGACTAAACTGAACAAGACACAAATAGCTGGTGACATGTTTTAATGGCAGAATGTATGGATAAAACTAAGTAAATGTTTTTTCCTTATTTTATTGTAGTTTATTTAAGTATTAATATGCTCAGGCAACGTAAATTAGCCATGTTTTACCTTGCTGTGTTTTTACAACATAACTTAGTTGCTTGCAAGTACAGGGAAAGCTTTTTTCCAATAATCAGTATTTTTATTTAACATAATTCAATAGAATTCTATTGTGCCTTGAAATTTGAGCATATAACTAAGTTTTGTGTTTTCCATACATAATACTAGTTAACACAACTTGGCAAACATTTTGTGATAATTTATTTTTATATAAGGAGACTAGAAAATATAGCCATTGTTAAGAATCTGTTGAGCCTTACATAGCACTAAAAAAAAAAAAACCAAACCAACCCAAACACAAGAAAGCAATCAAACATCCTCTTCCCTAAACAAAACTGCCATAATGGAAGAATACGGCCCTGTATATCCACTTTTGGCACACTGTTGAGGCCTCACTGTGCTTCCCACTTTAATGCTTTATTTTCACTTGTATGCAACTCTCTCATATGTAAAAAAAAACAGTAAAAATTTCCAGATGTTTTTTTCAAACTTGAAACCAAGGGAATTATATCGATAAGGTTAAAGAGAAATTTAGTTTTCAACTTTTTTTTAAATCTGGGTATTTCTTCTAGGAATGCTAGTGTATCTGTGCCTTGGAGGAAGGATCTTGTATTTGGCAGAGAGGATAGGCTTTGCAGCTAATCATTGTTTAGCATAGGCTTGTTACAGCTTCAGAGCCATAATATTGGAGTTCATCTTCAAACCTGTTTTTCTTGTCCTCCAATGGATAATCCCCTCAGCCTCTGTAAAAGTGTGAGCCGGCACAGTTGCTGGTATCAGATCTGAAAACAGAGCCGCTCTTTGTTCTGCCGTCTCAATAACCAACCCTTTCTGACATCCAGTAGCACTGACAGAAAGGGAAGAGTCAGAAAATGGCTTGGGATAAGTGGAGATAAGCAAGTGGGGAACAAGGATTCTGGAAGATTTTGCCTGTTTTGTAGGGGCTGATAGGCAGTGAGGAGAGGGAAGTGGAGGAGCAGAACTTCCTGAGGATGATCAGTACTCAGTAGTAATCAGGGTGGGACATTTGAGATCCAGCCTTACTGATAATTTTGCCCAGCAGCATGGTACTTGACTTTACAGCTTTAATCCTCTTTTAATGCTGTTCTGGTTGAGACACAAGTAATGGCATTCCTCTGGAAGTCACCATTCAGCCCTTTCCAGCGCAGTGCCGTTTGGGTGTAAGTTAGTAAGTCCCAACTTTGAAAACAGCATTAATATTGAAGCTATCACTTCAGTGATTTAAAATACATTATGTGGTATGGCTTCCAACTTCCCAGCCAATTTTAAAAATCTGCCATTAGCCTAAATTTAACCAGACATTGTCTGGATCTTCCAATGTCATCTACATTAATGAAGAACACCACAGATGTTTAACAGAAAGGAAGTTCATCTTCCATTTCAAAGGTGGAGAAATCTCAAATATGTCAGAAATGCTACCCCTAGCCTACATCCCTGTGGCTGCAGCACATAGTGTTGTGCAGTTGCCTCCTGTTAGAAATCTGAAATCTTGAGGAGTTCTGAAGTACTTGATTAGTTTGGTCATTAATTTTGGCAATTCTGGATTCACTTGCTTTTCTGGGGTAAAAGGCAAACTACTTGGAAACTGGATATGAGGGTGGCAGGGTTTGGTTTTGGATGCCTGGTGTCAGACCTTTAGCATAAGAGGCTGCAGAGGTTTAGATTTTGTGCAGACACAAAGACTGGACAGGGGTTAGATTTAGCTGATTAAAATTTGTTTGAGACTTTGTTCTTAAGCTCTAGTTTTTGAAATGTTTAGAGGTTTTCCCCTACTAATTTACTTTCCCAGCATAACAGAAGAAATGCAGCTGTATTTTTAGAGATAACTTGGAGTGGCACAACTGTTTTGGATTCAGGAGCTTTTTAAAAATAGCGTGAATCAATATTAATTTAAGACATCAAAACTCCTTTTATTTTGTCAGGACGAGTGCTGCTGATGTTCCAGGTCAAGTCACATACTAAGATAAAATTTTATAGTGGAAGCATATAATTTTAAAAAATTAAGCTCTTATTTTGTGGCTTTACCTTCGGTAATATTAATTGATAGTATTCCTTTAGGGTTTTTTCCTAACAAACTGTAAAATACCAGCTAAGATCCTTCTGAACTTGATAATCATAGTTGCTTCGGGGGAGTAGAAATGGAGAGAAAGGAAGAGTAGTAAACTGAAAGATTAACTCTAAGGAAAAGAATTGCATGTATTTGCTGTTAAAACCTCTTTCCTCCTTCTCACAATAGCTCCTTTTTCCTGCCTCTCTAAAATACAATAGCTCTTTTACACAGGTAAATGCCTAATGAAGTTAATGGTGGCTTATCTAAAGATTTGTGAGATTCAAGAACGAATATAAAGCAGTATCGGAAGCTTTATGATCATGTGCTTGAAGAATTAAGCAGATTTAGAAATGTACATGAACAGGAAATTGTTGTTATAAGGCAGAAATGGATCTAACTCGTTGCCTTGTACCTGTGTGCTCTATTCCCTACTCAATCAAATTTGATACAGCCAGTGTGAATTTTCTAACTCATAGTATTCTTTATGAAATACAACACACAATTGCTTATACAAGTGCAAGCAATTTTAAATGCTTAATTCATTCTATCCTCCTGGTAAATGATTGCATATTAGTAAAGTTAGGTTTGGGTGTGTATATATATAATATTTAGGATTCCAATGGAAATTTACAGGGGCTTTAAGGAGCAGTATTTTTAAAGGACTTAGCACTAGTGCTGTTCTAGCTACTCCTGGAAAATATTTATATTATTGATTAATTTTCAGGTTACACGGGTAGTATTGTTGTGGGTGAACAATCACTTCAATGATTTTGAAGGAGATCCTGCTATGACTCGATTTCTGGAAGAATTTGAGAACAATTTGGAGAGGGAGGTAAGAGTGAGGGTTTTTTCTGACAATTTGGGATGGCAGGGAGTAGCCAGGCTGTTGTTATATATAACTCATTATGCTTTTCTCTTGTAGAAAATGGGTGGACATTTGAGGCTGTTAAATATTGCTTGTGCTGCTAAAGCTAAACGAAGATTGATAACCTTAACAAAGCCATCTCGAGAAGCCCCTTTGCCTTTTATCTTGCTGGGAGGGTCAGAAAAGGGATTTGGAATCTTTGTTGACAGTGTAGATTTTGGCAGCAAAGCTACAGAAGCAGGCTTGAAACGTGGAGACCAGGTATATAATTTTAAAATGTCTCCCCTCCGCCCCCCCCCCCCCCCCCTTTTTGTTTCCCTTCTCTTTGTTAAACAAAAATAACACTGCTTGTTTGTATTTTTAGATACTGGAAGTGAATGGTCAAAACTTTGAAAACGTTCAGCTGTCAAAAGCCATGGAAATCCTTAGAAATAACACTCATCTGTCTATCACTGTGAAAACCAACTTATTTGGTAAGTTTGTGTGCACTTTTTGTTCTAATTTCTGTTCTAATTTAGATGGAGTCTTCAATTTTGTTTTTAATAGTTGTACTGAGGAGAACAGGAAAAGGAAGCTTGTAGGTCCTAAAATACTTTAGTTCATAATTGCAGAGAAAAATTTATGAATAGGGTCTTCCATGAAGTGACTTCACTCTCAGAAGTGCATGTTTCCGGATTAAGTGGAGCTATTGCAACCGTTCAGCTTGAACTTGTAAAATGTGTTTGTACGTGTAATGTTTAGTCCTTTCTCAAGAAAGAAGCCTCTTTTGGAATTTCAGTTGATCAGTGATCCTAATCTGTCTGCTGAATTTGCTCATAGTTTTTCAGTCCATGCCTACAATGAATGCAACAAGGTTAATAAAAACTTTCTTGCAGGCTAGGTGAAAACAATCTCGCTACCCTCTGAATCTATTCTCTTCATTTCTCCCTCTAACAAGTACTAAAGCAGTTATGAAGGAGTCTTTAAGCAGCTCAGGACCTCAATTAGCATCATAAATAATCAATAGTTTGTGCATTTTGTTTGATTTTTACCACTGGATACTTGAATTATTTATATAATTGTAGTGTTGTGGTCCCCAAGTATCTCTTTCAGGATCAGGATTCATTGCAAATAAGTAGGGCAGAATATTACCACAGGATGTCACTGCACTAACTGATGATTAAATATGCTTAGGTTATCTCCAAAAGTCATTTGTCAAATCTGTTTCCTGGGGTTTTTTTTGCTTTGCAGTAAAGATTCTAAAATTTCAATTGTTTCTAATAATTAAGGCATTTCTTTATGTATCTGTATATGCCTGTTCAGCAGTATGTTCTTGTTTCTCTATGTGTAAGCTCTGCGTAACTATCCTTCCCACACTAGGTTTTTGGATCTCATGTGTTGCTTTAGTATGTTTAAGATTAAACCCGATTTCTTCATTTCTTCAGAAGTTGTGTTTTTTCTAAGTTTTTAATCTTGTTGCTCCACTGCAAATACTGAAATCGCATCACAGTAGAGTCTCAGAACAGCTACTTTGTGTATTGCATGCAGTATTCCTTATCAACAAATCCCAAAAGGAGAATTTCCTTTTTTTAACAGCGTCTTCTTATTTGTGTCTAATTTGTCTCTCCAGCCTCCAGCTCCTACTCGACAGTACAGTTATCGGCTTGGATTACTCTCCTCCACTTTTCTTTTTGTGTCTTATTTGAAGCTTTCGAAGTCTCTTGGTGATTTGTTGTGTACCTCTGGAGATAAGGATGAATATTAAGGACAAAATTAATACGTAATAGTAAAACCTAGCCCCTAATACTCATCCTTAGCTGGTTGCCCTTGTTCCACTTTTTCTACAATTCCTTGGTTTGAATTATCAGTTATTTGAATTTTCGTTTATTATTACAAATGAACTCATCAGATGGTTTTTTCCATTTATATACAGAGACTTCCTCTCACACTCAGAATATGTTACTTGATCTCCAGATCAGTTTTGTTATGATTTATTTAAATATATCAACATTTTTGTGAAACGAAAAGTTACAGTAGAACTAGTTCACAAATTCATCAGGTATTTCTGCCACAGAGATGACTCTGCTAGGGAGCTGAGGGAGTCTGAGAGGTTTTTTTGTATATCTGGCAGATGGGTGCAACAGCTGTGTCAAACATTGAAGGTGTCTCAGTAGTCTCATACTTTCTTATATTTTCCTTATGGCTTTGTTGCAGTTTTCCCTCTGATTTTTTGATCCTGTTGCTAATAATTTCTTGTCCATCTGAGAGCTTTTGTTGCTGGCTATCTGTTCAAAACCTTCCTTCCCAGTTGTCAGTTTTCCTGTCTCATTTTTGTCTAGTGAGCTCTTTTTATGTATGCTGCTATTCTGCAGAAGCCTGTGTCCTCAGCTTGAAAAGTCGAAGTCCTTCTGTTGACACCGTCTGTGCAACCATGTGGTCATCGAGTGTATTTCTATTGTGAGCTAGGCCAATTTACTGATTTTCTGATTCATACTACAGAAAATTAATATTCTTTTCAAAATTTAAAAAAAATTTTGAAGTCTTATATCTAAATTCAATTAATACTTGAATTGGCAGACTATCCTGATCATTTTTTTTTTTTAATGATTAATGTTAAACTGGTCTGGTGCACAGAGCTTTCTTTTACATTTTTGTTCTTTTTCTTTCCTCCCTTTTCCTGTCTTGTGCAGTTTTTAAAGAACTCTTAACACGGTTGTCAGAAGAAAAAAGAAATGGTGCTCCCCACCTGCCTAAAATTGGTGATATTAAAAAGGCAAGTCGTTATTCCATCCCAGACCTTGCTGTTGATGTGGAGCAGGTAATAGGATTAGAAAAAGTAAATAAGAAAAGCAAAGCCAACACAGTTGGGGGAAGAAATAAATTAAAGAAGATACTTGACAAGACTCGAATCAGTATTCTGCCTCAGAAACCATACAAGTGAGTTTTTATTTCCTCTTAAATATTTGCTTTGTGTTAAACTTTAGTAATTTCTCATGATACTCACAATTTGTCATGATACTTTTTTATTTATTAATGCAAACAATGCTTATATCTGAAAAACTATACTAGAAGGTACTAGTCTGAATATTTGAATGATCATAGACTACTAACAGTGCAGCTCCTGACATCAGTATGGACGTATTTTACTTCTTATAGATAAAGTGATGGCTCAAATACTTTTTTGTGTCATTTACTGTTTTCTTTTAAGAGGACTGTTAACTGGAAGCATCCCAGGCAATTAATTTCAGAATAATTCTGGAAGCAGGTCTGCTTGAGAATGGTTGATAGGAGCAATGATTTCAATTTATCCACATTCCACTGGTCTATAAGAATTTCTGCGTACTGCCATAAGGGAGACTGGGGTTAAAATTTTAACTTGGGTTCTTTGATAGAATTGAGTGGTTTTTTAATGATAGCTAAATATGGTATCTGACATCTTTTATTCTATGAACACATTTTAGAAATAGCATTCTGATAAGGATTGTTGGAAACAATAGAAGAATGAGTTTTATATGATTTTATGGGAGCCTGGTTCTTGGCCAAGACAGATGGCATTGATGGGAAAAATGAATTATAGAGGGTAGTTGGTGTGTAATCAGTGTTTTCTCTTGCATTTTTCTTTTCTGTGTCCCATTGAGGAAGAAACCTATTCTATGTAAATTCATAAAAAAGACGCTTGTGCTGGAAATTCAGGATTTTTTTCCTGCTCTTTAAAAAAAAAATTTTGCTTGACTAATGTTAGGTATTTCCTACTAAATGAATACTGTTCTGAAACATTATAAATAGAATGTTAGTAATGTAAAGGTTAAATGAAAATAAATTACTATATCCAAATAATGGATATTTCTTAAATTGGTGCAGATATATTTCAGTAGCGGAGAATCTGTAAATCCTCTTTTTAAGTTGCTTGTCTTTAGAATGTTTTCTTTTATTTCACTACTCTTGTATGTTTGTTCCTCTGATGAGCCATGCATACTGTTAGGTGTGATTTTTTGCATTGTTCACCATTGTTCGCAGCTTTTGCATAAAATTTTCTTGTTCGTTTTCTTTCTTTTTTTTTTTTCTTTGATTCCTTTCATTTTTGCACTTTTTCTGTGCAGGGACCTCTTTGGGTAAGACTCAGAAAAACAGTACAGTTGACCTATTTTCGTTTCCTTTTGCTAGCTTTACTTCGTGTGTTATATATAGCAATTTGTCTGCAAAGCCTGTTGGCATTCTGTGTCCGCACAGTTTCTGCATAGAGATGTGTAGCTGTAGACTTTCCTGTTTGTGCTTTTCTCCCCCTATTGTGTAGAAACTTCTATCTCACTCTTCCTAATAATTAATGGTATTGCATATATTAAGGGACTTTACCTGTCTCACATGTTTTTAAGCACCAAAAATCAAGAGGGTTGAAAAAGCTGATTTACTCATTTATTAAAGTAGGTATTTAAAGACTTCATGAGTCAGCTAGCTTATGGGGTGAAACTGTCCACCTTTTTTTGAGTGTGAATACTGCAGAGGTCTCCAGTGCCTCCAGAATGTATCCGGATAAAACCAATCTTTAAACTAGAATGAGGTCAGTCTTAGAGCGAGCTTGTTTGCTTCATGAGACATTAAATTAGTATGAAAGATGAACCAGTCTGAGCAAGAGATAATGCCTTCCTTCAATCTTGCTTTTTAGTCCAATAATGTCAAGTAACTTCCCGAACTGAGCAAACAGCACCATTTCCTCTGCATCTACTGGGAAATCTCCTTCTTTCCGCCAGCTATGAAGCATCTCTTGAAGTGTGCTTCTGGCTACAGCCTCCACTCGTGCTTTTTGCTTTCTTTACTCTTCTAATCCAGACTTTACTCTTCTAATCCAGAGTGGTTTTGTGGTCTGTAGGCTCAGTTGCTCCGAATAAGGATTAAACACAACTCCCACCTCTATCTCTAGCAAAGTTCTGCCTGGTTCATAGTGCAGCATCCCAGACAAAGAAGCAGCCCCCCTCTCTCTGTCTGCAGCCCTGCAGTGGGATGCGCAGTATACTGTATTTTGAAGGAAGAAGCATTCAGACCAGCTCTGCCATTCCATTATCCCTCTGCCCTGTTTGCCATGCAGCTGGAAAGTTATTGCTTAGTTAATGCTATCTCACTGCATGGCAAATGCATACAGAAAGCAATAGAAATGCCTTTCCTTTAAAACCACAATCTCTTTTCACCGGTATAATAGAATATTTTACCAAACAGCAGGGCAGTTGAACTTCATGGGGCCTGGAGTTTTCTAGTGTTGCTATTTGTATCTGAAATTTCTGGGGTTCATTTCTTGTTTGCATAAGTTAGAACGCACTCAGATTCTGATTAAAGCTTTAAAAATAGAGTAAACTGAATGTAAGGTAAATACTTTTCAATTTAGTATATGAATACTTAGAATCAAGAAGAATTTTAGAAACATTACTTTTACTTTTTTAAAAACCTAACATTTGTCAGTTGATCCACTTTACTGAAGCTGCTTCAGTCATGACGTACAGGATAGGTATAAGATTATATAAAACTCACAAACCGCAAAAGGAATACATAATGCAAGTGAAACTATTAATCTAAGGGGGAGGGTCACATTATCTTCATTTGATTTGCATTTAGAGAAAAAAATGGTGCTGGCACATTTATGAAATATTCTCTATAGCTGTTTAGAACCACCAGAAACCATTTTGAGGCTCAGGGACTTTTGGTTTTTTGTTTACGTGTGTGTGTGTGCGGAGTGGTTCCTACTTGAAAGACACTGATTGCTGGGAATGCTTTTAGTTGTAGTGAAAGACTTGCTTGCTTGTGGCTTAGCATAAATGTGCTGTGTGCTGAGTTGATCATTACTGCTTGTCACAGTATTTTGCACTTTATGTGGAAGTACAAAAATACAGATGTGCAGATTCAGCTTTACTTCTGATTGAGAGAGAATCCAAGAACTGGTAATAAAGTTATCTTATTTTTTAAAAACAAAACAATGAGAAAACCCAAACACATCGTACAGAGATACCCCCTGACCTTTTTCAAGTTGCATTGCCTTCTAAAAAGCAGTTGCTGTGTCCATGTAATTAAAATTGTGTCTTAAATGCCCAGAGATATTATTCTAACTTCCCGGAGTACTGTTCAATGCATAGCACTTAAAGAAGTGGTACAAGAGTGTACTGGGTAAAATAATTCATTGGTAAGCACAAAAGGATGCTTGTGCTGCCCTTAATGACTTCTGTTTAGGTTTTCTGAGGATGGATAGAACACTAGACAAAAGCTTAAGTGCCCCAAATTAGGGTACAAATGGTCATTTGTGTTGCATCATTTTATTTAGTAGCTTGACTTTTTAGAGTTGCAGCGGTTTGCAACAAAATCTAAGTTCTGGTTTATGCTTTATTTAAATGTGTAGATACAGATTTAGGTGTGCTTGGCTTTTAAAAAGGCATTGCCTATAGTAGCTAAGTTTTTAATTATTTTCATTTTCTATAATGGATGCTATTCAACATTTTACACCCTCAGAGTATTTCATTAAGGATTTGCATCTATGTATTTATAGAAAAGTTCAGTGGCTAGCTCCAATTCTATGTCCTGTAGCAATTGTTCTGCTTCACATGCTGATTATGAACTCGAAAGCAATAAGCAAATTAGTGCCTACTATAATATGATAATAGCTCTGTCTCTGATCCATCTAGCACTGCTGACCTCCTTTGGGATGCTGCCTTTCACAATTTAATTGAGAAAATCCTTCACCTTTATCACAGAATACTTTTATTTACAGCTGTCAGGCACTTTGGAGGGGATACCAATAGCACCCAAGTGCGGATGCTTACCTTAGCCTTCCAAGTTAGCTGGCATCACTTCAGTCACATTCAGTGAGGAGAAACTCAGAGGTGATCCAGGGTAGGAAAATGGATGATGTCAACGATCCTCTCTTATCTGTCTGTTGAAAGATCTTAGATTGTATGCCTACAATACGTCCCAAAGTACAGTTGCAAATCCTATCTGTGATGGGGTAAAAGATCTGTGAAATTCGGGTCTTATAAAATAGCACTGAGGGGACAGCAGTGTTAGTGAAAGTTTGGGTGATGGGGTGGTGCAAGAATGATGATGTGTGTACCACCTTTTGAATAAACATCTTGGCTGCTGTGAGAAATCATCAAAAAATAACGAGCCTAGCAGCTCCTCAGAGCTTAGTGGTGAACATGAGGATCTTCTGGCAGTATGAGCAGGCAAATCTGATCACTTTGAGTGGATATTTGGGTACTGTTGACCAAGCTAGACAGCAAGCACTGTTGTCTGGAGAATTTTAACTTCTAAATAGTGATTACTGTACTAACAATTGGAACTGTGAAAAGGTAGCGATATAGATGTCCCTGCGTCCCTCTAGTATAGCCCAAGCTCTGAATGTCTGTAAGTGTGGATTTTATTTCTTTCTGGATGCAGTGACATTGGAATTGGCCAGTCTCAGGATGACAGCATTGTGGGACTGAGGCAAACAAAGCACATTCCTCCTGCTTTACCTGTCAGCGGAACCCTGTCATCCAGTAATCCCGATCTACTGCAGTCTCATCACCGCATCTTAGATTTCAATACTACTCCAGGTAAGGATCCTTTTTTGTTGCTGCTCTTGACCTTATAATTTCCTTTCATTGATCTCTTTTTTTTTTTTTTTTTTTCCTGACTGCCAGAGTCTAAAGATGCATGTGAGTTTTTATGAACTATATGCTGTCACCCACAGATTAGCTACATATTAATGCCTTAGGATTTATTACATTTGCTCCAATATACTTTACCTGAACGTATTAGATGTCTGTTTTTCAAGTATGTTGTATACAGAGTGCCTCTTACTGATTGAATACTCTTGGCCAGCGAAAACTTTTGCTTGGTATTTTATAATTTGCCCTGATAGATCAGTCTTACAAGACTGCAGTATTTTCAAATAGCACAGTAGATCATTAGCTTACATTAAAGCAAAAGGGCATTGGACTGGGACACGGGACATGCGTTTCAGTCTTTTTCTGAACAGACATATAATCTTGTACTACATCTGTAAGGGACAGAGTTTCAAAGGTCCCTGTTAGTCACCCTGCCCTGCAACTGTGTGCTGAATTCTTTGTATATAAAGTGATTTAAAATCCCATTCTGAAACAGATAAAAAATGAACACATTTAGCAGAGGAACAAAGCGTGGGGGCGAGTGAGGGAGAATATGAGAAACTTGAGAGCCTTATCTTATGGGTTTAGCCAGAGCTCCTGGCGGGGTTGGGATTTGGGCTCTTATCTGGCTGCAGGAAGGTTCTTAGCGGGAAACCTTCTCTGAGTTAAGTATCCAGATCTTTGCTATTAAAACGTAGCTGCTGGAGGAGGATATGGTGATGGCAGCTGTGCAGACACTTGGTTATTTTAGTCTAATCTTTAGAGTATTTCTCAAAAGTAGAACTGAAAATTCAGTGCCCTCCTAAGCCTGAGGGATTTCAAACCTTACCTAAAGGGATGGTGCTTAAACATCAGCCTACATACTGGCGAAGTTGGTGCAATCATCGCACTTGAAACTGTGATATTGAGCATCACTTCATCTCAGGTTCTTTAGGGCTAGAGAAGACTACAAGAAGGTGGTGTGTGATTTTTGTCCCAGTGTCTAAGATTGCTTCTGAGAGAGTGGGAGGATTGCTATTTTTTTGTATTTTATCTAACGACTGGTGTCCAACACTTTGAAGATATTCTTTATCAATAAGAGCCTAACTTTTCATCAGCATTTTATAAATGGGTGAAGATTCCATTCTCCAGCTTGCCATTTACCTAGACCAGACGGTTCTAGGTAATTAATGTGTCCCTAATGCTGAGCACTGTGACTGGCTTAACTTCCAGAGCTGTGGGCATTGCTGTTTCACAGAGCTCAAACAAGCTCCATTAATTGAGAAGGAAAGCCATTACGGGTCTGAAGATCCTTCAATCACAGATGGAGTTCAGAAAAGTGTAACAAATGAATAATGTTTGCCTTTTGCTTTGAGGAAAGGAGATAAATAATGATGTAATACCATTGCTTCAGCGTTATAGCAGCTTTTCCATTATCTTTATAGAAAAGGTATTAAGTAATTAGTGCTTTCTCATTTAAAAAAAAAAGAAAGCTCTTTTTTTTCTTTGCTTAAAATTTGCCCAAATGTCCACACACTGAATATTTTTAAAGTAATTCGCAGGTATATTTTTTCCCTGTGTGGGAAGGAGGGAAAAGAGGGACTGAAATAAAAACCATATACCTTAAGGGCTTTAGGGGTGGTTACATTGTAGATAGAAGAATTGAATTATACCTCTATATACTTTAAGACTTGGAAAAAAATTAAAGCCTGCATTTTTAATTCCTTTTATTACCTTGGACTAAATTAAAGATGGAGATTGAGACAGCTTACAAGAAATTGAATGCACTAGAGAAGAGAGAGACAAGTGGTAGAACTGCCATCCTTTGAGGCTTTGGGGAATATCCCTCAGGATAGAAAATAAAACAACTTGCTGTTTTGGAAGGGTAGTCTTTGAGGACAAAAGGAGAACAGCTTGAAATCTGCAAGGAGTCATTTTAATTTCTCTTCTGATTTGCTCAGGCTTTTTCAAATATACTTTTTAAGGTTTATTTTTAAATGTTCAAAAAGTCAATAGCACTTTGATTTCTCTTCTCTTGTGCTGTCTTTGCTATTCGAGTGGAAGTCAAAATAATATAGTAATGAGGAGCTGCCAGTCACTGGTACTGCCCACCCCCCAGCTTTCTAAGGGACTAGATTCCTGTCATATAGCAGTGCATTCTTCAGCCTGCCACTCCAGTTTCCTTTTGAAAAGGAGTGAAGGGGGGTGATTACAATTCTCTTCAAGTGCTCTTTTATTTAAAAATTATTGTGCTGAATTACTTGCTACCATTGCTATATAGCTGTAATCATTTCAATTGCTGGGAGACTTCTCTGCATTCTGTGTAGTGCTTTTGCTACCAGCTCTGAAAGGTATGCAGCCTGAGAAACTGGATGGTAAAATACAGTGCAAAGATGATACTTTTCTATTTGCCGTTCTCTGCATTTCTTCATATTGACTTCAATGATCCAGCAGAGTAGGTCATTTTCTCCTTGCACAAAACACTCTTTCCTTGGGAGTGTTAAGAGAGTTCCCACCTTGGTATTGTTTACAGTAGCTTCCCATCTTCATAGCATTTCTTTGAGTGGCAAGTATTTCTGTAACAGCAAGAGGCAACAAGATCTAGAAAGCGGTCTGGTTTTTAACAGCATCTCTGAAAGGCTGTGTCTTTGGCATCTACCTTCCTCAAGATGTCAGAAAATACAGAAATTATTTCAGGCACTGCTCTGTATCCCTCCTCAACTAATTACTGAAGGAAGATGGGTCAATATAGAGTTGGTGATAAATTGGCTTGCTAGTTAAAAGGTATTTGTACATTTGACTCAAGTACTTAAAAAGGGCTAAAACCTGGCCTATACTGATAGCCGTTATGTGTAACTGATAATGTAATCACTCAAGTCTAATATTTTTCAGTATTAGTGCTTCTCAAGCTGCAAAAATACTACTGTGAGCTTAAAAGTGATGGGCTTCATTGCATGGAACTTGTAAACTAATATATTTAAGCCTAAACAGCCTTTGTGGCATGTAAATCAACTCATATCAGAGAGATTTATCCTAATGTTTTCCAAATGATTATTTTGGAGATATGCAGCAGCAGTGGGAAGACGTTAATTTTTGTTCTTTTGTCGCAAGATTTCTGTTGCTGAATAGATCTTTCTGTAGTAACTTGAATACATGTTATGTACATTCAGGTCTTGTCAAAAAAGATTGTGGTTGTATCAAAGTGAATGTTTTCATCTGGCAGCTGTTTTATCAGAATTTTTTTTTTTCTAGTAATGATTCTTTTTTGGCTGTAGATTCAGAAGGCTTTCTATTATTATCTATTTTCTTGTTCGTATGACCTTTATGATCTAAAAGAAATAAAGAAAATATTCTTTTAAAAAAATATATTCATTAAAGAAAGGATAATGACCAGATGTCATGTCACACAAAACTAGAAAAGGTTATTTGTAACAGAGAGAAGAAAATAAATTAACTGAAAGTACTTGTCAGTTAAAAATAACTTATGTTAAAAAATCCAGTGGTGGAGAGCTGTACAATTTTAGGTCTTTTTTTTTTCTTAATAATACAATGATAACAATCAAACTTCAGTTGATTAATGAGTCTAGATTTCAATACATTAATGGAAATATGGAAATATATATGGATTTGGTATTGCCATATAGCTTATGGAAATACCAAATCCAACATTTGGAGTTAGGCTGGTAATTTTCCAGATTTCCTAAAAATAGCTGCCTTGTAGGTGTTCACTGTAAGTTTTCTGTCATCAGTCACTTGAAACAATAATATATTTAGAACTTGAATATTTGTGAAGTGTTTTTCTATCTCTGGCTGCTTTAGTTCTTAATTAGTAAAACATTGGCACAGAGAAATAAAGAGCAAGTTTTCAGTCTGTTACTTACACATTTATTATTATGATTTAAATGTACCAAGGACAGAGTATTTTTGATAATTAAGTACTTGGATGCATTAATACTACTGCAGTTTGTTTATGTATACGTGCATGCTGGCCGTTATATATGCATCTTCCTAGCTACTTATGTGTACATGTCTTCCCTTTGTGTGTGGCAGTATGGCTGAGTGTCAGACTTAGGTAAATGAGTCTATTTTCTTAAAAATATCCTTAGGAAGATTGACACTCTTATCACCTAATTTGCTTAAACTTCTTATATGTAAGTGTATAGGGTAGTGTTGTTGAGTGTCCTTGATTTTTTGCAGACTTGGAATTTACCAGGACTCGCCACCTGTAAAAACCAGACTGCTTATTAGTTTGTTTGCCCAAACTTTAGAAAAGTTAACATATGTTTGTGGCTTGCCCCATCGATAGCCTAACTAACTTCTTTTCCTGGTTGAGAATAGAACTAGTCTTTCATTAAAAAACACAACAAAACAAAAACCCAGCTGTTTTATAAGGAGAGAAGTGACACGATACTGCAGTAAAAACTGACAGCACTAGTAATTAGACTCAATGTAACCGATATTGTGGCTTGTTCTTATACCGTAAATTTTTTTTTGCTTTACTAAATTGCATACCGTGCGTGTAATTTTTTCCAGACTTACCAGATCAAGTTCTGAGGGTTTTCAAGGCAGATCAGCAAAGTCGCTACATCATGATCAGTAAGGACACAACAGCAAAAGAAGTGGTCATCCAGGCTATCAGGGAATTTGCTCTCACTGCAACCCCTGATGCATATTCACTGTGTGAAGTCTCTGTCACGCCTGAGGGTGTAATCAAGCAAAGGAGGCTTCCTGATCAGTTATCCAAGCTTGCTGACAGGATACAGCTGAGTGGCAGGTGAGACGAGACTGTGAGCCAGAGCTGACAATGCCAGTTTATTAAGTCAAAATCCTGTTAACAGGAGCATTATTTAATTGCTAATGTTCTGTTTCTTTACAAGAAATTGCTCCCCCTGCAACTTCTAATTAATATCTAGGCCTGTTGAAATTCACTTTATTCTATGATTCCAACTGGATCATTACTCTAACTTTCACTAGTACTTGAGTATACTCTATCTGGTATCTTTTTGAATTTTGTTTTTATAGGTATTACCTGAAGAACAACATGGAAACAGAAACTCTTTGTTCAGATGAAGATGCTCAAGAGTTACTAAGGGAAAGTCAAATTTCTCTACTACAGCTCAGTACTGTTGAGGTGGCTACCCAACTCTCCATGAGAAACTTTGAGTTATTCCGTAATATTGAACCCACAGAATACATAGATGACTTGTTTAAACTCAAATCAAAAACAGGTTGCACTAATCTAAAAAAGTTTGAAGAGGTGATAAATCAAGAAACATTCTGGGTGGCTTCTGAGATTCTAAGAGAAACCAACCAGCTGAAAAGGATGAAGATCATTAAGCATTTCATTAAGATAGCACTACACTGCAGAGAATGCAAGAACTTCAACTCTATGTTTGCCATCATTAGGTATTGCCCCTTAATTTACTTCTAAGTAAAAAGCAAAGTCTAACTTATGTCAATCTAAAAAAATGTATTTAACAGAGTAAACCAATTAATACTACTAACACCAACAGTTGGCAATCCAATAAGGAGGGCATTTTCTAGTAGTCTGCATGTGACATTGAAATATTTGCTGTAATATTTGGAATGCTACTATTCTGTACTTATTGCTCAAGACAGTGAGGCAAGAGTCATTGGTGAGCGCAGCACTAGAGAAACTACTGCACTTATTTAAAAACAAAGACCAAAAGAAACAGCAGTTATATAAAGAAAAATAACAACATTGTCATAAATGAATGGGTTAATTTCCCAAAGGGAGCTCATAATTTTATACGTAGTTCCTAGTATCTTGAATTTATTGAGCAGTTTCTTGGATGGAACTCTGATAATAGTCAATAGTAGACTGCAATGCCATATAATAAGCTGTAAATAAAGACCTTTTAATACGAATAAAAAAAAGTACTGAAAAGCTCAGACAGAAATCCTTTCTTAGTTTTGGAATGAAAAGGAAGAGAAGGAAACTCAAATGTATGTGTTTATACACATTTTTTAAAACATTCACATTTCCTTTAGAGTCTCCCAAGTTAGGGAGAAAGAACCTAACAAAAAAAAAAAAATCTCTAAATACTGTCTCTTATGAAAAAACTTGAGTAAGTTGCATCAAAATGACAATTTTATCGCTGCCTCTGGCAAAAGCCCTTGTCACATTCCATCAACAGATTGAACGTGACGCTTTTTGTGAAGATCACTGGTTTTGAATACCATTCAATCAAATGTGGCAAGTTCCAAAGTCAAGGATCCATGCTAATAATCAGTCAGCATCTCTGAGACATAAAAATCTCAAGATTTAGCTCAGCTATTTCAGCTGATCTCAATGAGAAATAAAAACAGCCTGTCTGCTAGCAAAAACTGGAGTGAAAGAAAGATTCTAGATACCAAACTTTCCCATAGGTAGAAATGAATAGCAAGACAGGCAATGCCATTAAGGGAAAAAAAAACCCAAACCCTGGTCTTTGTACAAGCTACAGCTTCAGAATAACTTCAAATGTGTAGAGTCTGTTATAACAATTTGATCTAGACACAACAAAGTCGGATGGATTATTGCAGCAAGAAGGTGGGTCACTGTGCTGTTACCACCTAAACATTATATAGGTGGAAGGTGGTTTTTCCTCCACTCTGGTAATCTGGAAATAAGTGGTGGTCCTGAGGTACCCCTAGATTATGATATTGTTATCAAATTCAGATGCTGTTCCAAAGTGATAAGTACATACTCTCTATAAGGTTTAATTACTCATCCAAGTGTAACTTTTATCTGTTTATGGTTACATCATGCAGATATCTCCAGTTTTTATAGTTTTTATAATAATGATCTGAATTGTTCTATAATACACACTGGCAAAAGGAAGTTTTCACTTTCTGTTATTTATTGACATTGTTGTGCTACGCTATTCTGGCTATATGGTATTTCTCCCATACAAAATTTAACATGGTCTTTTCTAGGATTTTTTGTTTCTTTCTATTGTTCTTGAACTTTTTTCCACTTTTTTGTTTGTTTCAAGTGGCCTGAATTTGGCACCAGTTGCAAGGCTCCGAACTACTTGGGAAAAGCTTCCAAGCAAGTATGAAAAACTGTTTCAAGATCTACAGGACTTGTTTGATCCATCTAGGAATATGGCAAAATATCGTAATGTCCTTAACAGCCAAAACCTACAGCCCCCCATTATCCCCCTGTTTCCTGTTATCAAAAAAGACCTTACGTTTCTTCATGAAGGTAAAAGCAGAAGTACGTCATCTTTTACCAGCTAAGGAAAACTAACTTTGCTACCTAATAACTGATGTTGTTAATTGTTGATTGTAGGAAATGATTCAAAAGTGGAGGGCTTGGTCAATTTTGAGAAGCTGAGAATGATTGCGAAAGAGATACGCCATGTTGGACGCATGGCGTCTGTGAACATGGATCCTGCTTTAATGTTTAGAACGAGGTAAGTGTGTTGTATTAGGCAGACCTTTTCCCAGCTGAGAGAAGGCTAGGTGTCAGCAAGAGGTGCTTTTCAAGTGCTCCTTGTTCTATTGGAGCAGTATGAGTGTTTTGTTTGTTGTTAACAATTTACCAAAATTATGTGGTGTTCTAAAACTGGAGACATCATTACATTTTGTGTTTATCTATACCTATTAAAATATTTCATATTATTTCTTAGCTCCCAGTTACTTCATAAAAATGAGATTCCATCACTGGGAGGGAGGGGGAGATACTGTCTTGAACACACATGCATTAGTCTGTTTTGAAATGTTGATGTGTGCCAGCCTTGCCATTTTGATTTAGTAGAAGTGGGAGTGTATCTGGAACAATGTCAGCTGGTAGTGTTAGAAAACATGGAGTGAATGCTCTTTGGTTTCATGTTAGACCAGCTTATTGCATACTCTTTTTCTTAATTTGAGCTAGAAGAGTTTGTAATATCTGACTGTATGCCCGAGTCAAGGCTCTCTTTAATGTTTGTGGGCTTCCAGAACTGCTTGTCCTGAGGTCTGGTCTTTTTCTTTCTGAGCTTGTGATCTTTCTCTGTCTCTTCTTAAACCCATGCTTTACTCTTCCTGGCTCTCACTTGCAGGAAGAAGAAATGGAGGAGTTTGGGGTAAGTGGTTGGAGACAACACACACAGACATTCATTGTTCCCTTACCATTTGCATTGTTTCCTACTCGCTATCTTTAATTTTCTGGTGCTTTGACATTTTTTTCTTTTGTTAACCCTTTTTTACTGACAATACATTTTAATCCAGGCGTGCTTTTGCTTTTGAGGTTAAAACACAAAAGTTGTAAATTATTTATAAATGGTTGTAGATAGGAGTGGGGCATTCTTCTTCCCCACCTCCAACTTAAATTGCCAAAGGAAGTGACATTCAGTAAAAGAGAAATTATAACATGGTAAGGTTGCAACAGCTAAAAATTGCTGTTAACTTTCTTATGCCTAATAAGCAATTATCACAATCAAATACAAAAGTTAAAACTTACAGTGTCTGCTAAACTAACTTATTTTCATATTACAATTCAGCCATCACTTTTACTCTTAACAATACAGGAACAATGCATAGCTTTCATATAGACATACATACATTGAAATGTGCATGACATTTATTTCATCATGAACTAGCTGATCATTTTATTTAACAAAAAGCTGTCTTCAACCTAGCAAGTTACAAGGAAGCTCTGTTCTGTGAAACTGAGCTGCACATTTTGTATATGGTCTGATTTAAAACATATTTAGAGAGCTTTCAAAATGCCTTCTGTATATGTATTTGAATTTGAACCTCAACTATAGTCTTCTGTCAGCATTGCCTTACTGCATGAGCTTTTCCTAATGCTCCAATCTTCTCAGCGGCTGGCTTACGTGAGAGAGCTAGCTTGAATGCTTTTCTAGATGTGTGAAGTGATATTGCCTAGTTGGAGCAGAGTAGGTTAAAATATTTATGTAATTAAAATAGTGCCTGTAACCAAGTAAAAAGATTTCCTGGCCCTCATCTTTCTATCTATTATAGCTGTTTGACTTACTGGAATGAGGCATGTAAGCTTTGACTGTAGACTGACATTCATGCAACCTTCTGCACGTTTCATGTTTATCAAGTGATACTGTGTTGGACTAAGTCATACTTTTCCCCTCTTTCCTCCCCCTCCTGCTCCCCCTTCGCTCCAGGTCTCTCAGCCAGGGCAGTACGAATGCGGCCGTGCTGGATGTCGCGCAAACGGGGGGTCATAAAAAGCGGGTCCGTCGCAGCTCTTTCCTTAATGCTAAAAAACTGTATGAAGATGCTCAGATGGCACGGAAAGTAAAGCAGTATCTCTCAAACTTGGATCTGGAAATGGATGAAGAGAGCCTCCAGACACTCTCTCTGCAGTGTGAGCCAGCCACCAACACACGTGAGCGTTGTCATTTGTTATGGATTTCAAGGAAACTGTTAAATATACCTCTGTTTCTTCTCCAAGGAAGTAATTGGGAACAGTAACTAGACAATGAGGTGGAAAATGCTGTGTCTAGTCATTTCCAAGTACCGAACATCTATGAATCTTAAGGAAATCATCTTG
Organism: Nipponia nippon; assembly: GCF_047370975.1. NCBI lineage: Eukaryota > Metazoa > Chordata > Aves > Pelecaniformes > Threskiornithidae > Nipponia > Nipponia nippon. The sequence goes on along the minus strand of NW_028262380.1, from coordinate 46,157,253 downwards.
CAGATTAACAATATAGAGGAATAGCATTTATATAGGAGATAAGGCTTTCAGATGATGTCATGCTGAAGTGCACAAGGGTTCTTTAAATTTGTCTGTACAAAGGGTATGGAGGAGCCAAAAGTTCCTCTACAGTTCTGATGTATTCAAGATATTGGTGTGAATAGGGGTGGTCATCCTGGATATCTTGGCCTTGAGAGGGAAAAGGGGATTTCCTCATGTCCAGGTGTGTCAGAGACACCTGGAGGGCTGTACCTGGCTGCAGCAGAGGGGGACCTTATGCTGGATATTGGTTTCATTTTGATTTGAGGGAATGGTGTATCTTATGCGCTTCCCTTCCTTCAGGGTAACAAAAAATAGTAATTATATATCTGTTCTAAATTAGTTGTAGTCCTTATGATAGCCAAGTATAACTTCTGGTCATGTTTTTGATAACTATAACAATAGTAATTTATGAGAGTTTTATTTTGAGAAAGAGAGTAAATGTTCTTTGATAATGTACATATTTCAAATGGAGTTACATCTCCCCCTCTTTTCCTCTTCATCTTTTCTCTCTGAAGGTATCCTAGTGTATTAATTGTACAAGTATTTGAGCACCTTTTAATTATTAATTGGAGGGCTTTACACTGCTCAGATTAAAACTCTCACAATATTTCTAGCTAGTAGTTGTTATGTGCTTTCTCCCATTTCTTGCAAAGTGCCAAAGAATACAGGAGACAAGCGATCTGGAAAATCTGAAACGTCACCGGTGGCTCCCCGGGCAGGCATCCAGCAGAAGGTGCAGCAGCAGCAGCAACATAAAGTAAACCAAGCACTGCAGGTCCCTGCTGTATCTCTTTATCCCTCTCGCAAGAAAGTGCCAGTCAAAGACCTCCCACCATTTGGTAAGTAGAACAACGAAGTGTTTGGTTTAATACTCTGAAGTTTATTTGCTTATGTCAGGGAGACGTTTTTAATCAAATAAGATTCAGACATTTATTTCTGGTAGTAGTATGTGCAGGTTATGCCAGTTCATGCAGTGTATATGCATAATTCTCTACTCTAGAAATGGAAGGAGAAATCTAGGAAAGCATCCTGTCAATTTAATCAGTATAAGTATTTACGTGTTACTAGCAGCTCGAAAGAATTAATGTTTCTATCTGCCCTGGGATCTTGGCTTAACTTTTCCAAAGGGATTAGTGACTTGGAGTTTTTGAGTGACCCATCTGAGATGCCTCAGAAGTTTTGGTGTTTTTTCAAAAGTTGAAAAGTTAATGTGAAATCCAGGCCTGTTCAAACTGGTAGTCCTGTTAGAAATGTAGGCCTGAAGCTTCATGATGAGAATTATCCGTTTGGCTTCTGCTCCCTAGTGCTTTTTTATTGTTGTTCTTCAGTCGTTGTTGCCTGCATGTTGGTCAGAAAGATACCAGAGTATAGGAATTTCTTCTAATTCGATTTCCAAATCTGTGTCCCAGCATGTGTGCATAACATATATGCATTATTAAAGAACTTCTCACATATCACTGAAAGTACGGTAATATTCTTAGTAAGTATACGTAGTATAACTGGCCCTTCCTATTACATGATGGTAATTTCACAAGAGCTTAATTCTCTTTTTGCTTTTTATTAGTTTTACTTGTGTCCTGCTTAGGCTGCTAGCAAAATGTTAGAAGCAGCAAAATGAGCAAGAAACAATTCAATATTCATCTAGTTCTTGTTGATTTTACTATTAAATTTTAATCTTAAAAGGACTTTGAAGCACCATAGACTGTGTTTTTGCTCATGGTGGGAAAGTTTCTGAAAACTGACTAGGTTATGTTGATGAAGCAGCTGTAAATTATTGATAGCAGCATTGTGATCCAGCAGATCAAAGATAAATTCTGTAGAATGCTTGAAAATAACCTCTACCACAAACATTGGCAAAACTGTCAGAGAAGGTCTGTCTTCACTTTTAAGACCGTCCCAGGGTGGATTTTTGAGGGGAGGGGAAGAGAAAAATGGATAAATGTTCCCTGAGAAAAGTGGTTCTTGATGCCCTAGATCTTTACGTCATACATCATCTTCAGGATGTTTTTACTCTTTAGTTTCCTAAAATAAGCTGGTGCAGAGATAGTTCTCAAAAATGAAAGGGAGCAAGGCAGCTGCCGGATGGCCTTGTTTTGTAAGCCTAATCTTATTAATCTTCTTTCCAGCTTTCTTTGACCTTCTCGGCTACTCTGAGTAGAAGAGAAACACGAGAACAGTTTCAATTCTTACTATATAAACCTTCACTAACCAATGAGATTTGTGTGTGCTTTATTCAACATAATTTTAGTTCACGTTTCTCAGTAACCATTACTATGCATAGCCTTGGTTTATATATTGTATAGGCAGTATTCTGCAACACCAAATCTGCATTGTGACAGAGTATTTATTTTAGGTGGCCAGAATGAAAGACCGGCTGCACCAATATGCAGAAATAAAGCGCTATATTTTAAACAGGAGTAGGTTTAAATGTTTTGCTTTGTTTAAGCTGGAGTCAGAAACTCACAAATGTACAGAAAAAAAAATTAGTTATTTTTCCTGTATGGTGCCAGCTCTATAAATGCATTGTGAAACAGAAAGATGTATTTACAGTGGACTTTACATCTGCCTACATTAATTCTTATTTAAAGGCATTAACTCCCCACAAGCTTTAAAGAAAATTCTTTCATTATCTGAAGAAGGAAGTTTGGATCGGCACAAGAAACAGTCTGAAGACACAGTCTCAAGTGCATCTTCACAGCTGTCTTCTCCTCCCACTTCACCACAGAGCTCTCCAAGGAAAGGTATTAGATGTGCAATATTTCTCATCCTGTTTCCTGAAGCTCATAGACTTTGGAAACTTCTGAGAGAGAATTTGGACACTCGGGATAAACTACTGCTGCTCCAATTTTTGTCACATATGGTCAGCAAGAGGGCAGGAATTGTACTGCAGAGTGGAATACATGAAAGGATACCTAGGAAGTGGATTTCAGGGATACCTGAAAGCCCTCTGGTTAGCAAAAGCCAGGAAAGACAGCCTGATCTGATACAGGATTTGATGCAATAGGTCACTCTCTCTGCAGCTGCTTCTGACAAAAATATTCCCGTCATCAGTGTTTCCTGCCAGTGGAAGGATGTGCAGATTGAAACTTCAAATCTTTGTACAGCATTGAGCACGCTAGCCTGTTAGAGGAATTATTTGCTGTCATGCATCTGGATGGGATGTGACCTATTTATGACAGGCAGGCTTAAGATAATTTGGGATTCAAATTACTAATACACGATGTTTTACTAGCAGCCTGATTATTCAAACAATGTATATGGATATTTGAGGAATGGTATTACACATTGGAGCTTTCTTGACTGGGTTCTTTTGAAGTTACTTCATAGTGTTATTTTTTTAAAGTGAATTTAGGACTTTCAAGGGGTTTTCTTTAAGCCTGTTTTTTCATTGTACTTGTTCTGGTTATGAATTGACAAAACAGCATGGAAGCATTTTCCTGTAGTTTAAACAACAACAACAAAAAGTCTCTTTGGAAGTATGATAGCTTATCTTTTCAAAATATCATAAAAGTTCAGTTTAACAGTTACATAACATAACATTACGGTAAAATATATATATTGGGGTTGAGTCCTCATAATAGAAGTTCAGAATGCTAAAGAGATGTGTGACATCCCTGTAGGAATAACTTTCCCTAAACTGCACAGGGATGGTAAAGATTTGAAACTTATGTGAGCATCACTTTTTCTACTTTCTTATCAAATGTATAGCTGAGCCCTTTTCTTCACGTGGTAGGTGGCAGTGCCGACCAGTTGAGGCCTTATGGTTCCAGACTAATGGACCTAACCAGTTCCTCCTCTCCTCTTGGAAGTGAGAACAGTAACAAGAATAGCAATTCAACAAGGACCTCTGAGATAGGTGGGGCTTACAGAAACAAAAGGAGAAAAAACAAGTCCAATTGGATAAGCAGAGACCTGAAAAGGGGAGAGATGAATATGGCAAGAAAGTACAAATGCCTATCCAAAATCTCTACTGAAGTGATATTTACTAAGGTCAGATGGAGGAGGATGTTATGTAGAAAAGACTTAGATTATCACCTCGAGTCCCTGTAGCTATTTTCATGATTTCTCCCAAATACTACATTAGCAAAGATTGAATTTATATAAATATGATCAGACCTGTGCATTTATTGAAAAAGGAATTGGGATTCTGTACTTCACTCATAGTGGGGAAAGTGCTTTATTTTTGCAAAAAGCAGGTCATGAACATGATTATAAATTTTTTGAAAAATCCTTGGTTTGATGGTAACATGAAGGTAATAGTATGTTCTTTTGGACAAAAATGGCAGCATTAATTCCATGTTCTCAGCAAGTGAATTGGGATAGATCAGTTGAAGTCATCTTGATGCTTATGTGTAGACTGAAAGCAAAAAATGAAAACTGCACTTACTTGTGGATGTATGTTGTTTAATGATCTCTAACTTAGCTGGCAAAAGCATTCAGCACAACTTTGTTTAATACAAAAACAAAAGCTGCATTTGCTGAATTTGCCTCTGTGATATGGTTTGCAGATTTTATCTCAGTCTGGTGGTGTCAATGCTACCTCCAAATTCTGGTATAATTCTGGTAATATATGCTATTTGGAATGTAATTAGTTAGCCAAGTACCACAAAGAAAGCTTGAAAATCTGGCCCTCTCTCAGCCAAGATACGGAATAAGCAGTCAGCCCAGACATCTGGGCTTCATGTTGTATCTGCTGTTCATCTCTGAAGTGTAGCTGTGCAGAACAGCAAAACTGTGTGAGAGGGTCTCTTGGAGTACTTTAAGCAGTAATCTTGTCCAGGGCATCTCTTTCGTTCCAATCCTGGAGACAGTGTTTACGTAGAGGCGGTTTTTTGAGAAGCGAGATTTCATAATGCAGTGATACAAGTATGATGATGCATTTGAAAATAATTTGGGGGAGGAGAGCAGAGAAGAAGGAAGGTGAGCAGTTGGTTTCTAAATGAGTAGTGCATGTTCTCACAATCTTAAACCTCTCATTAAAGAGACAGAATACATGGTATTACACAGTTCTGCTATGTATCTTTATCTTTTGCAGTGCTGCTTCTGTGTAAATGTAACTGTAGTTTTGATTTGCTATGGTAGCAGTATTGCCAGCTGCCTGACAATAACTGAGCAGGCTTCTTGGAGAGTCTGATTAACGTGATGTTCCCTTTGCAGGCTATACTTTGGCTCCTAGCGGCACGGTGGATAACTTTTCAGATTCTGGTCACAGTGAAATTTCTTCCAGATCTAGTATTGTCAGCAATTCCTCTTTTGACTCTATGCCAGTCTCCCTGCATGATGAGAGGAGACAGAGGCATTCTGTCAGCATCGTGGAGACAAATCTTGGTGTGGGAAGGATTGATAGAAGAATCATGATTGAACCAGATCAATACAGCTTAGGGTAGGAATTTTATTTCTGCTTACTTACGTTATACTTTCATATAGTGTGTACGTGGCATGTAACTTTCCCTGTACCTCTCTCAAATATTTTTTTTCCCCTGCTTTTAAAAACTACTATTTCAATGCTGTGTTTTGTGCTAATGCTCCATTTTCTGACAAGAAAAGGTTTTGCACTCTTGACTGTGTGATGATGTCTACAGCAGTAAGACTTTACCTCAGTAGACCTTATCATCTGAGCATTTAGAAATGCTGTAGATTATCCTTTTTATGGCAGACTAGTATTCTAGCCTGTTTTCTAGGTGGCGAATTAACAGAATTAGATGAGAAATTATTCATACAATTATTCAGTGATCAAGCTGAGAACAGAAATAGCTAGTAATTTTCCAGTCTGTTTTATAGAAAAGTGCATATATATCTAACTCAAAAATATTTTACCCCAGTATCTCTTCTAGTCAACAATAATTGGAAGCTAAAATTCACATTAGGGTGCTGGTTTTCTAAGTAATTTTCTAGGTAATTAATTTCTGTAATGGTGGGGAAGCTAGTGCTGTGAGGAGTTCTCTAAATCTCTAGCAGTGAGCCTTGGTCTGAAAATAATTGGAGCTCTGGTTCCTATTTAGTCTCCACTCACTTTTCTGAGCTGTTATTTGGATGCTTCAGTCCTCTGAATGGTTTCAGGGGTTTTAATCCTGCAGGGTCTGTGGGTGGCAGGCCTGTTCCAAAACTGGCGTATGTCAGCTTTGGGAATCCCAGGCTATGCACACTCTTTAATCAGATGTCTTAAATATTTGGGAGGAGAGCAGGGTTCCAGTCTGCATAGCAAGCTGCCCTGGAAGGACAAATCCCAGGAGCCTGGATAGCTGCTAAACAAAAGTGACGCTTTGTCAGTTTTCTCTGCTGCCGTGTAAGTGATAGTGTCAGGCTTACCTAATCGCTGAAAGGCTACGGAGAACATACTTGCTCTACGAAGTAGCATGTGTTTCCAAAGTTAAGGTTAAAATACATTTCTGTGTGCAAGAAATGTTGAAAAGTTGGCTTTCAGAATTTCCTAAGCAGAAAAAAATAATCTGAAAAGCTGAAACCTAAACCTGAATATCAGCCACCTCTTGCTAAAATTCTGTTTCTGACTTTCGATCCTTTGCTTCACGTGGCTGGAAAAGCAATAGAAACCCTATCTATCAGTCTATTCCCCTTTATATATGTCAATGCAGTTTACCTGTCTTAAATGGCTGCTGCAAAGTTAAGATTTTACCTTTTGAAATGACTCCACTGAAGACTTAAGTTTCATCAGGATATCTATCCAGTAATTTTAGTTTTGTTTTGGTTTTTGTTTTGTTGAGGATAAGTTTGAAAGGAAAGTGTTCTATTCTCAAAATTGAATTAGTCATTAATGCAACTAATACTTAATATAAATTGCATCAAAACCTTCAATCGTAGAATGGTTTAGGTTGGAAGAGACCTTTTAAAGGTCATCTAGTCCAACCCCCCAATATGTTTGCTTTTCTCTTGACTGTTGAATTCTTCATGTGTCTTGTAAATGATCTCCAATTCTAACACTGGATTTATTTTTTTTTTCCCTCTTCAATGTGCATCTAGCTCATATGCACCACTGTCAGAGACCAGAGGCCTGTATGCTGGAGCAACTGTGCTTTCTTCTCCTAGTACAGAAGAACTGTCACAGGATCAGGGGGACAGAGCTTCGCTCGATGCAGCTGACAGTGGCCGTGGTAGCTGGACTTCTTGTTCGAGTGGTTCTCATGACAACATACAAACAATACAGCACCAGAGAAGCTGGGAGACTCTGCCTTTTGGACATGCTCATTTTGATAGTTCAGGCGATGGGGCAGGACTGTGGGCCTCGGGCAGTCATATGGACCAGCTGATGTTCCCCGATCATGGCACAAAGTATGGCAGGCAAAGTCAAAGTAGGGAGGGCCTCGATCAAGCACAGTCCAGAGCAAGCTGGGCATCCTCAACAGGCTACTGGGGAGAGGACTCGGAAGGTGATACAGGTACCATAAAGCGGAGGGGTGGGAAGGATGTTTCGACTGAAGCTGAAACCAGTAGCATAACAGCCGTACCAGCAGAGGAGTCAAAGCCAGCTCCCGTGCCCACTCATATAGCAGTATCATCAAGTAGTACAAAGGGGCTTGTTGGTAAGTTGAGTTTTGTTTACCATGAAATATTTTAGTTCATTTGCTTATGGTTCTTCATACTGCTCTAAAAGTGCATTTCTTTTGTCTGGTTTGATACTTTTATTTTTAAAACAAACCTGAACATTTGGCAGTCTCTCTCAAATTTTCCCCTTTAATTGTGCATTTATTGCTAGGGAAAATATCACTCATTGTTGATTCTCAGTTCTGGCAGCGCCTTTGTGCTTCAAGAGAGCCTGCCATACATCAGAAAACTAGCTCAACTGCTGGACAGCGTTTTGAGGGGTTGATGTATTTAGGTGTCTGTTCTGAAATGTGAATTTCTCTTCACAGTAAGGCTCCACATTCTATATTTAGGTAACTTAATAAATGTGGCCTGATTTTTTTAGAAGCCGTTTACTTTATACATCTGTATGACTTGTCTGATAATTGTGGATATTCCTTACTTCTGAAAATGGGATCACGTTGTGCTTAAATACCAACTGGGAAGTTTCTTTGGACTGCTGAAACTGAAGAGGTTCCTAAGAAATTAGAGCTGAAGTACATTTATAACCATTCAACAAAAGAAAGATCAGATAATATATAAATTAATATGAAAGTGCCTTTGGCAGTGCTTAACATTTTTCTCATGCTGTTCCTTCTACGCATGCCAGTCCTTGGGCCGTCCAAGACCTCTGCATTTTTCCCTCTTTCATTCCTTTCATTCGCCTTCACTTTGCCTTTCTTCAGGTTAATATGAAGAACCATCTAAAAACCATTTTGTGCTGACACAGCTGAAAAAGTCTGCCAGATTGGGGTCATGCCGAGACCACTGTGATAAACTGTTTTTCCGTTTTCTGCCCAAGTGTATTGCTTAGCAGTGGCTCATTGCCTCAAAGCTTGGGTGCAGATCTGAATGCCTGAACTGTGAAGAGGAGGAAGGTGTTCAGTTCAGGACTCCAGGTTCTCATTTATGCCGCTTTCTAATTTTACTCTTTGATGCCCTTGGTTTCTACCAGAATGTGGAACAAGCATGTCCAAACTCGCCTGTCAAGGCAGTGCTTTCCACTGTGTTTTTAAAGACTTAAGAGAATGTGAAAGAGATCTGAAAATTCAAGCCATACACTTCAGTACTATTAACTAATTATCCTGCAAATGTAACTCTGCATATCACTGTTCAACAGAAGCCACTATTTTTACATGGTTCTTTTGCACTGAATATGCATTGATCTCTTGCAGTATTCCAACAGAATTTTTCTACAGAATTTCTTCTGCATTGAAGTTACTTTTCAGAAATCTTTGAATAAAATTTCTTAGAAGCTTCTTCATGCTGCTTTGCTCAGTTAAAACAATTTGTCCAAGAAAAAGACTTAGATTCTATTGGAAACTATTTGGTCTTGTTATAATACCAAGACTTTAGTCTATAAAAGCTCACATCCCAGTAGCACCAGTCCATTTTAAGCTTGTACTGCCCATTCAGTCAATGCCATGCTGCGTAATGCAGGGTGATGTTGTCATCACCCCTTGTGCAAGAATATACAGTGTATGACAAGCTGCGGAGAGTAAATTGTCTGTGTCAGTGTTTTTTCCTGCTGTGTTTGCCTTTGTGCTGTAAGCTAGGTGGTCACGTGTTACAGGGGTAGACCCACAAAGTGTGTTCAGTATCAAAGCCCCAGCTGGCTTCTTCAGGTACATAAGTACATAATCACTGCTTCCTCCCTTGAAGTTCTCTGCAAGAGAGAACTTCTAAGTATGCCCAGAGCTAAGCCTTGTTCAGGTAAACAGTTGTACCTCAATGAGATCCACAAACTAGGTGGTGGTCTTTCCATCTTCTGTATAAAATCCTGTTCAATTGTTGTTCTTATGGGCATACTTTCAAGTTTTAATTTTGCAGATAATACAACCGTAAGAGCAGCAGGCAGTAATGCATACAGAAAGTAGGAAGATGAAGCCCACTTCTGTTCCTTACCTTTTGGAATTGTAGCTTATGTCTCATTAAGTGCTAAGATTTGTAGGGAGAAATAATGTACCAGGTGCTTCCCCCCCCTGCCCCCCCAAGATGCTAAAAACAAGAGATGAGCTCTGAGGTACAAAGCCCATCTTCAGAATTAAGATAGATAGTCATGCGTTTGGGGACATGCCAATATTCCTGATGATTGCCACTTCTGTGGACTCTTTGAGTCTTCCATGTTACTTTGATCAGTGTATGTTTTATTCTATACAATTGATGGAACAGCTTCAGTTGCCAAGTTTGAACAAATTCCCCGTGTAATTTGGTGAATTTTATGAGAGTAATGCTTCGCTACTGGAAGAATAGCTATATCCTGTGTAGGTTGTATATTCTATGCTTTCTTGCATGATTTATTTTTCAAGACCTCATTGTCTACCATATGGTAGTTAACTTTTGTCCTTCAGATTTTCTTCTCCTGGGATGTTGAGTTGGTTGATGTTTATTTAACTTTCGCTGTTTATTTTCCTCTGAGCAGTTTTCCTCTTACTATCTCTTATAATAATCTTGTTTTTCCTGCAGCACGAAAAGAGGGTCGATATCGGGAACCACCTCCAACTCCTCCTGGTTATGTAGGAATACCTATTGCTGAGTTTGCAGAAGGTGGTTCCCATCCAACCAGAAAGCCTCCAGATTACAACATAGCACTTCAGAGGTCTAGAATGGTGGCACGGACATGTGAGACATCAACTCCGCAGCAGCAGTCGCATGGCCATTCGACTAGCAGGCCTGTGAACAAACCTCAGTGGCATAAACCGAATGAGTCAGATCCACGTCTCGCTCACTATCCGTCTCAAGGGTTTTCCACAGAGGAAGATGGTAAATTTCTAACTGTTAGATTTTGAGTGTGCTGCATGCAAAAATGGTCAATGCTTTCACAGACACAAAGCAAATTGCGCAAATGTATTCTGCCATAGAAATTCTTGCCATAATTGGAGCTCTCTTCCATCTTTCAAAACTTGCTACTTGTTAACTTTTTGGAAGGGGAGGAATTCAGTTGATCCTAAATATAATTTAAAATTTGGAATGTAGGTCCACCTGAATCTTGGACAACCAAGCAGTTGACTTAGGCAACTACTCTGGAGGTGCCTATGTTCACCAGGTACAGCGCTGGCTGCCCTGAAAGTCTCTAGCATACCTAATGTTTGGCACTAACCATGTATTTAATGGTCGAAAAAGTATCCTGGTCTATTGTTTCTACCAATGGTGACTAAAGCGGCACTCAATTTTTGTGCAATCTTAATTTAAATAAATCACAGATACATTCAGGGAAAAATGTAAGATAGCTTTACGAAGCTATTGGCTATCTAGGAGTAGCTGTTGTGTTCCTCAGGCTGAGGAACTGCACCTAGCTTGGTTGTCTTATTTTCTTTGAAAGCAAAATTACAGAGGAGTACTTCTCATGAGACCTGAAATGTACAGATATTTAGATTGTTTTAAAATATATACCTAATACAATGAAATGGAAAACACATGAGCACAGTACAGGTTGTTTCATTCAGTGGCAGTCTTGTTCTATATGAATTGAATTTTATTTTCCCCTATCCTATTGTGTTTGCAGAAGATGAACAAGTTTCTGCTGTCTAAGACTTGGGGCTTTTCTGGATCCAGAGTGAGCCACCTTAAAGGAGAGCACAAGAAGACGTCCCTAGAATAGGAGCCTTGGAACTATAGTTAAAGGATGGTGGACCTGTTTGCCTCCTTCCCTGCCTTAAAGCAGCATGGGGCTTCTTCCTCCGCCCCTCCCCCTTCTGTCCCCTCTCCCCTTGCATGTGAAATACTGTGAAGAAATCGCCCTGGCACTTTTCAAACTGTGTTGCTTGAAATGCACAGTGCAGCAATCTCCAAGCTACCACTGTCGCTGTCTGCCACATCACACAGTATCATTCCAAATTCCAAGATCATCACATCAGGATGATTAACTCTGGCTGCACTTCCCAATGCCTGGAAAGGTTTTTTAAATCTTCCTTTTAGATTTTAATCACAATCCTAGCACTTAGTCTCATTGAGATAATGAGATAAGCTAGTTGTCAAATTACATTTGGCCTTTAACCTACAAAGAGAAAAACGCATTGAAATCCTTCAAGGAGGCAGTGCTTATTTGCTTGTTTACAATGCCTTTGTTACGATTTTCTATGTTTGTGTTTCGGAGATCAAATACGGCATCTGCGTAGTAATTACAGTATTATTTCATACCTGTAAGTAGGGTTGCCAGCCTCAGCTCCTGGAAAGCGTATTGCTGTCACGTGGCTGAGCAGGGCAGATGGGAAGGCAGAGGTTACGGGATGCAGCCTTTCCTTGACTGTCTCGCTTCACTCTTAATGTGCCCCACCCTGGAGTCTTCAAAAGTTTGTAAATGTTAGCCTTAACGGCATCCCCAGCCGTTAATGGCATCCTCAGCCGGGTCTAGTGTAAATGCAGAAACCCGCGCTTGCAGCTGGCCGGTGATGGAAGAGGACACTGCATGTCTCATACCTGTGCCTTGCGGAATACAGGATGGCATACTGAATAAGAAAGTGTCCCATTCTAATGAGACAGACGGCAACCCCACCTCTAAGTTATATATTATTTTTATTTTATTTTTTTTTACTATATAATAGTTATATTAAAAGAGAAATTAACTGGATAACATTGCAGTGAAGGCAAGTTGGGATGTCACAGCTTGTGTCGGCTGTTAACACTGATCTAATAACCTCCATCTATTGACTTTGGCATTAGGGGATAAACGAGCCTTTAAGTAATGAAAAATAACACGTTTAGATTTGCCAGCCTTTGCAATGCAGAAATAGTCACAACTGTTAATGGCTTCATGGAACACTGCATGTGTAGAGAAGGCCAATGTGTAGCAACCACCTGCTCACAGCTGCTATTAACCCTATAATGACTGAAATGACCCTCCCCTCTATTTTTGTGTTGTTTTTGCACAGACTCCGGAGAAGTGAAGGCTGCCAATCCGAGTAGTACTCAAATGTGAGGAACTGCTGGTCTTGGATTTTTTTTTTTTTTTCCATTGAACTCAGCTGATCATATTGATCAGTAGATAAACGTAACTAGCTTCAACTTTTAAAGATCAAATTGCAGTGTTTTTTCACTGTATCAAACAAATGTCAGTGCTTTATTTAATTCTCTCTCCTGTAATCATAGCTTTTGTCTATTTGCTTATATATCACATTGTCAATTATGCATTTGTACTTTTACATGTAATATGCATTATTTGCCAGTTTTATCCTCAAGGCTATGGACCTCATGTGCATATAGAAATACAAAATCCTAGCTCTATCACAAGTTGCACAAATGTTATATAAGCATTAAGTAATTGTAGACCATAGGACTGCTAATCTCAGTTCGCTCTGTGATGTTAAGTGCAGAATGTACAATTAAATGGTGATTTCCTCATACTTTTGATACTACTTGTACCTGTATGTCTTTTAGAAAGACATTGGTGGAGTCTGTATCCCTTTTGTATTTTTAATAAAATAATTGTACATATTGGTTATATTTTTGTTGAAAATGGTAGAAATGTACGTTTATGATTCTACATCCAGTTTGTATGAAGCTGGAAAATAAATAAATATAACATGAATGAAGTCCATATTGATTCTTATGCATTTTACATGTTCCACATACTTGAACAAATTTATGAAAAATTTTACTTCTCTGTGTATTAATATTAAAGGGACATTGCCAAGTGATGTGGGCAAACCATTGGTGTGGAGTTTTTCTTAATATACAGTTGTGTTGCTGATAATTTTTGAAAAGTCTGGTGTGTGTACTGCTGAATGAGAATGACTGATGTTGCGTGTCCCCAGGAGAAACATCTGAGATGCTGAAAAAGACGTTCCTATCGATATGGTCTTAAGTGTATAGATAGCATGTAAACAGTTTTAAAGGAAGGATTGTATTGATTTGATATTCTGTATGGCGTAAAAGGAAGGAATGCATGTTGTAACATTTGGGTAGGGAAAAGTACGGAAAGTCATCCATTTGAGTTTTTACCGAAAAAGGTATTTCAAGTAATAAAGCAATAGCATCCCCAGTAATAAAAGTTGAAGTTAATTCAGTGTCAAATCTGTAGATTTTTTTTTCCAGATGTTAGATTCTCTTATTATTTTCACTAGTATGCAGAAGAGTGGGTTAAAATGTCACTGCCAGAGCCATTATCAGCTATATCCCATTTCGCTTTAAAATGTTTGACAGGCATTGGTTCCAAATCTAAAATTAGCTCATTGCAAAGAGAAGCAAGAAAATGTTCTGTATAGATTTAATTCTTCCTAACATAACTCTAGAAATATTCTACACTTAAAATACAATCATAAGCAAGTTAAAAATCATTAAAAATGTAGGACTTGTGAACATTCTCTTTTTATCGCTGGAATCTCTAGCACTGTAAGGATAGTATTTATGGAGACTTAGATTTGTATGGTGTGTGTGTGGGGGTGGAACTAATCTGTGCTAGTCTGTGGCTAGTACTTGTCTGGGGACATTTCAACAAGCTAGAGAACTACCGTTGATTCTGACATCAGTAGAATGAAAGCATGTTTTTACATATCTTACCTGCAAGTTTGTCTTTTGGTAATACTAGAGGTATTTTATTAGGGAAATAATTCCTGTTATGGACTTGAGGTATGTGAACCATTTGCACGCTTGTCAATCTCTTTCTATATGCTTTGTATAGTATTGAATTAGGCAGCATTCGCCATCCTCCTGTTTATGCTTCCCTTCTGTAATTAATATTTTTAGAACACGTTATGTAGAGACATCCTTGACACTCATCATCCAGTACACATAGCTTAATTCCTTGTGGAGTCGGAGATAAAGAACACTTAACACAGCAACCGATTCAGTATAAGTAAAGACCTTGCTATGGTATGACTTAGGAAACAGATGCGATAGTTGTGCTAGTACGTGCAATATGAATGTTGCGCTTATTGTGTGGATGCAGCATGATGCGGACAAGTTAACTACTGATTGCTGGGTTTTGGTTTGCATTAACAAAAGTCACACCGAACACTGAAATCTAAGGAAAATTTTTCTGCCTGCAGAAATGTCAGTTATCTGTACTCATAACTTTTTTTAGTGAAACTCATTGAGGCAGAGGCTACTTCTTTATGCAGTACATTACACACTGAGTCAGCCATAAAAATCTTAAAAGCTGAGGTATTGAAGGTACTGCTTTTACGGTCATCTGGAGAAGTGTGCATGCTTTACATCTATAAATCTGAGACTGTAATATTTGGCCCACCTAAAGTGGGGAACAGTGTTGCTACTATTTGCTTATAAAGTTGCAATGAAGTTCCAGCCTTCCTGTCCTGTACAGATTGTACAATAGTTGAGACAAAATCAGCTTCAGGGAGTGCAAGTAATGATTTAATTGCGAGTAATTAATACTTATGTATTACTTGGTATGTGAGAAAGCATCAGAAATACTTTTGTGGACAAAAGCTTATCTAGCATCAATAGCCTGTCTAACATTCATTAAATAACGCAGATCTATTGGGGAAAATATGAACGTTGTTAAAATGACTCTGAAAAATTGACCCACTCAGGAGAAAGCAGCCATCGGAGATGATTAGTATAATTTGGTCACCTGTCCCTAGGCCATCCTTTAAGCTTTACAGTCTTGTGTCTAAATCTAGCATGCTTTGAGAGAAGGCTGGGAGTGAAAGTAGGTTTCTCACCTAAGATGGACTAAATTACTTTGTTTTCCACACCACTGAAAATGTGATAAATGAAAATTTGTAGTTTTTCCTAGAATACAAAAATCTTCAAAGCTCTATCTAGCTTGTATAAAGCGACTATTTAGGAATGAGTAGGTGTGCCCCAGGTACCAGAATATTAGCTATTCTTCATGTTCATAAATTGACATAGTTGTATCACAGGAACAAGCCAGGAAGCTATAAACCTTGAAGGCATTCAACTACTAGCAACCATCAACTGCATAACATAAACTATTCTCATTTGGTTTGCTTGGGATTAAATTTATATGGTGATAATCAACACCCACAATTGCACTCTCTGGGGAGGAATGAGTCTTTGCTCTCTGTGTCAAGACTCACTTTGTGAGAATTAGAAGTG
Organism: Nipponia nippon; assembly: GCF_047370975.1. Taxonomy (NCBI): domain Eukaryota; kingdom Metazoa; phylum Chordata; class Aves; order Pelecaniformes; family Threskiornithidae; genus Nipponia; species Nipponia nippon. Next base: position 46,141,614 of record NW_028262380.1, on the reverse strand, counting down.
CTGGCTTCTCCTTAAGTGTAGACTTGTCTACCTCAGCTTTTTAGTTGGTGACACTCTGCCGTGGCTTGGCATGCTTAGCCTTCTTCAGTATGGAGAATTTGTTTGGATATTTGTTTATTTTTTGGTAGGTCATTAAATGGGTAGTTTTGACCTAGGTAGTTTAACCTCTGAAAGTAGGACCGCTTTCTTTGCAGTAGCGTTGCCCTTGCTGGCAATGAAACTGTGTGTGTGCGTGTAAAAAAACATTGTATACTAATGCAGCATTCACTTTTTTTTTTTTTAGCTAGGTTGTCTGCACTGGAAAAGAAGCCAGTACAACATTAGTTAAAGGCATTTGAGGGGTGCAGTTTGTAAATCTTTTTTTCACTGAAACTCCTGCCAGAGTAGTGATGTTTAAAATACCTTCTCAGTCATTGCCAAAGTATTTTGACATGCAGTTGTTATCTTCTGATACAGTTCCAGGAAAAAATTGCCACTTGCCCCAGGGTCAGTAGCTGTGGCAGAGATAAATTGCCTAGGTGGTGTGTTCAATCTTTTTTGAGGCTTTTCTCATCACTAGAGAAATATGAAGGTTTTTTTAAACTAGTTTCTGTTGAGTTTTGTGTAACAAATAAGATTATCTGAACTGTGGCTTTTTCTAACAGAAGGCAGTCCATGTGGCCCAGGATGGCTTTGCTTCCTTGGTGTCTCTGGTCTCAGTCCAAGTAAAACATAGGGAATTTCACTGATAAAAAGCAGCCTTCCAGACGGAGGCCCTGCTTTTCAATATCAGCATAGAACTGGAAGGGTTGTTCTGACTTGACAGTGCAGGGAACCCTCATATAACCTTCTTGATACATGTGTTTTGCTCTTAAGAAGAGATGGCCTTTGTTGCTGGGCTTCTTAATTGGAAGGCTGTTCCACAGCCCCAGTAGTCAAATGGTAATGAGCCTCCATGTGCTCGTTTACCTGTGTACACAATTCTTGCATTAAACATTCTTTCAGCTGAGTAGCTCTCTTCCTTTCTCTTCTTGTACCTATGTCTTACAGTGGCCTTATGTTCCTCCTGTCTGTCTTGTCAGAATAAGGCGGAAACTTGTGTAGCCACTCTGCATCTTGGGCCGTTTGTTTGGTTGTTTTTTAAGGTAGATGTCCAAAACTACTGCTTGAAATGAAGCACGTGGTCTGCATCTTGATCTGAATGTTATCCTATTTCTGTCACTGTGATTATCATGTCATCACATCCTTCTCATACAATATTCTGATCTCTCTATTGTCAATGCCTTCCAACACTGTATTCTCAGCCAACTGTATTTGTGCTGTGGTGATTATTATTATTAAATTTAGTCCCAACCTGATCATCGCGAACTCCTGCAGTAGTCCCTCTCCAAACTGATACGTCCTCTTCTTACAGCACAGTTTAAGCACAGCTTCTTCCCACCTCCCATGCAGGTAGGTAGCTACTTTTACTTGATATCATCTCTACCTTGCATTTTATTCCTTTCTGTGTTTAGTTCAGGATCTAGAAACAATTTTCTTTTTTGAGACTTGTTCTCAAGGTTTTATTAGGTCAGACTGGTGGATTGTTCCCCCCACTTCTCTCATATGTTCATTATTCTCCAGTCACCCGGTATAGCTTCTCATGTGATAGCTTCATCAAGTTTTGTTACTCAATCTGTGATATCTGATACCAGTTCTTTCAGAACTCTGGGCTGGGTACCATCGCCGTTTTCATTAGCTTCTGTATTTAATGGCAGTTTTCATATTGAAGAATATTTGGCTTTGTTAGGTAGCTATAGATGGATTATTCCTGAGCTCTGTTCTTTCCTGGCTGTATATTGGCCCTGGTGACTCATTTCGTTTTTGAGGTATTTATTCAGTTGAAGAATCTTTTGCTTTTTGTGTCAATGAAAATCTAAGTCGGCTTGACTCCTGTCAATTTTGATTTTCATCTTCATCCTCCAAAATACTAGCTTGTTCATCTTTGTTTACTTTGCTGATTTTGGTTGGGGTTAGAGGATGGGGATCAGTTTTTTCTGGTTACTCTAAAACCTGTTTGGTTGGTTGGTGGGTTTGTTATCCTGGAGCCTTGCCCTACATGTTTCTTCCCCTTGCTGATGACACACATTCTGGATAGCGTTTGTATCTTGGCTAACCTACAAAATCAGTGAATCTTTCACTCTGTAATGTTAGTTGACACCTTGGCTGAAGAATTTTACCCAGGTTTTAATACCTTTGAGTCTGTCTGTTATGAGTGTAGATATTAGCATAGTGCAATTGTTTAAGCCGAACAAACCTGAGAAGTGATGGAGGTCCCTCTGTGATTAAGGCTGAACATAAGATTCTAAAGAATTTTGAATTTTTTTTTGTGTTCAAATAATAATGTTGACAAAATCACCAAAAATTTTGCATGCTGTCTCAGTCCACGTGAAGTTCATTTGGCAAGCCAGTTATTACATTTGTGAAAAGCTCACAGCAAAGACTTTACTGAAATTCATGTTCAGAAGGCTTATGTGTTTATTGCTCTTGAATGTGGTTCAACAAATCATTCATGTTTTAAGTGCTTTGTTGACTAAGAAAGGGTGTGCTTAGCTGCTTCTCCTCTTCCCAGCACATAGATGCTTTTCTCATGCCTCCGTTGTTGTTCTTTAGACGTACAGTTCTCCCTCCCTATTAACCTCTTCCTGTTGGTTCCATTCCCTGCTTTCTCACGGGGCTTCTCTGGGCGCCTTTGTGGAACACGGCACCACCCAGTTCCTTCCTCCCAAAGTGTGTTTTGTATGCAGTCTTCAGAAACAATGGAAGGAGGCACTTCGGTGCTCAAAAAGCTTGAAAGGAGCGTACCCAGGCAGGGCAAATTCAGACCTCGGTTCTTTGTCTGCATATACATAGCCCTTTTCTCAATTGTTTTCTGAAAGCTGGTTTGTTCAGGTTTCTGTGTCGTACCCTATGTATATTCATGGCATAATGCTTACTTTGCTGTACTTGCAATACTTACGATCTGATGAATACAGAACTTTTTTTTTTATTTGCTTAAGTCTTTGACAGACACAAACCAAGTGTGGCTTAGGACCAGCGGAGAGGGTTGGGGAGGAGGGGAAGCAAGGGAGGGGGTAGCGGCTCTGGCAAGGCTTCTCAAATTCACACAGTAATCTTACAGTGTACAGGACTGTGTAATTCAAGGGGTCTAGTCTATCTGACTAATTACATTTCTGCTGCTTTTAATCACGTTTGGCCAATATACGTTCTCTCTAGAAAAAACATGATTCTCTCCAAATTCATGTTGCAAACCTCCTGTCGTTAATGTACAGGGCTGAACTAGCTCCACTTTGTGTATTACAACGTTTGGTTTGTTGGGATGTCTCAGCTCTTGCACTTGCTCTTCAAATGGCTGCCCTTCCAGAGTGATAAGCATAGGCACTCTTCTTTGGTGTAGCTTTATGTTTGGATCTTTTCCATTCTCTTTATGGAAACTGGCACGTCAAAGGTTTATTTAATGTTTTTGAAGTCTCCCTGTGTCTTCTATAATTCATTGAAGATTGTTTTCAGTTCCTCGTTGCTTCTGCTGCAGGGCTACTGGGGTTAAGGAGCCAACTGAATACATCTTGCTTCTTTTCTTGTGATGTATAAGGGGGATGTAACGCAGCAATTTCAATCAGTATGGAGTAGTTTACAATCCTGATAGTTTCTGAATAGCTGAAGTGAAGTAATGTCTTCAGGCAGTTAGTATCACCCTTTTCCTTTAGGGGCTGGGCTAAGGCTTGCAGAGGTCAGCAAGTGTCCTGTAGGTACTAATGCAGCCAGTCTTAATTTCACTTTTGCAGGTATTTCTGGCAGGCATTTGAAGGTTGTGGCTATAGCTTCCGTCATGTTATCCTTGCACTAGGGACATAATGTCATCACTTGTGGGCAAGGCTTCCTTAAAGGCCTGTTTGCACATCTGCTTGATACACTGAGAATAAATATAACTTTCAAAATCTCTGTCCGCATACAGAGAGTGTAGTTACTCATTTATTCAGTCAAGTGATATTGTCTATAATTATCACTAACTGCGGATGAGCTAGTTTAGTGTTTGCTTAAATTGCTCGGATCTGATGCAGACATTGTTGTGGGGTCTTTACAACTACTGGTCTGGGGTTTAAGTGTCTAATTTCAACAATTTTGCCTTTGTTTTCCAGGATTTGTTTTTTCTTTGAGTGCAATGGGTTCTTCCTGAGGTAGGTGTTGCATGCTCTGCATCTTTTTAAATCTTTGCAGACCTCTAAGCGGCTGGGATGTTACACTACAGTGTTTGCTCCTACTACTGTTTTGTTTTGTTTTGTTTTTTTATTTGCCTAACTCTTGAATGAATTATTTGTTTCAGGTTTAGGGTCACTGAGATTTCTGAATTTGCATGTTTTAACTGAAATCAGGAGTACATGGTGTTTTTGTAGTACCTGCAGTGTCAGCCTTTATTCCCCTCTTAGTTGTAAACTTGTCCTTGGTTATAGAGTTGTCCTGATGATTGTGTCCTTGTAATTTTAATAGCTTTGGCTGAAATTTCACTTTCTTTTTCCGCATACTGTTAAAGAAATCATTGCAGCCGAATGCATTTGCTGCCTGCTGATGTGTTGATATTTTGTTCCTCTTTGCATCTGGTGCTAGTCCAAGTGTCGCACACAATTTCTTTTTCTTGTTTTGAAGCCCACTAATGCTATATGCACAAGATACACTTGACACTTAAAGATGGGCTTTTCTTGAGCATACTTTCATTTGCAGCAGTTAGTGTCTGGCCATCAAGCAGGACAGTTTCTCTTGAGAATGCATCTCAGCATGCAGACAGATGGTTGTGAAAGAAAATGTTGATGTTCCTGTATCCTGAGAAGTCCTGGCTTGTACTGTTATAATTCTTAATTCTTCATGCAATTTACAGGTGCTTGAAGAACTTACAGTTTCTCATGGCACCCTGTACTACAATGTCTTGTTTGCTGATTATTTTCTTAAAACAATATTCCATACTGCATAATGATACTGGTTGCCCTGTCAAGATGTTCCTAAAGGAATTATTTTTATGGCTGGCAAACTGAGTAGCACAGATTTGCAACCATTTCTGCTGCAGGTAGCTACGAGGTTTTCCTTAGTCCTTACTTCCAGTCTTTGCTAATGGAGAAGTGCATAACTATCCAGGTATGTAGTTGGCATTCTCAACACTTTATACTGTGAAGAAACATGCGTATTTGTAATCAGTGGAAAACCAATAATGCTATGTTTTTTAACAAGAATCCTATAAGCAAAAGTTATACTTCTTTCAATTAGGTGATCTACCTTTAATTCCTCCCTCCCGTTCCCCAATATTGCACCTGTATTATTCAACATTTCAGTTCTAACACCATTTCATTAAGATGTAGACCTAAATCATATTTCATTTTCGTGAGCCGTCCCAGTGGCTATGTGATTTGCTATGTACTTTTTCCACAGCAGAAAGTCCCAGTTCAGTTCACTCTGGAGCAATCTGTGCTCTGTAGCTGTGAAGGTCCTGCCCTCAGTCCCTGTGGACATTTATGAAGGTTGCCTATTGCTATGGGTCACTAGAAAACAACATCATGGTTGAAGCATGAGCTTCTGCAGATTTCTGATGCTCTGAAAGTGTGCGTAAATAAAAGGTACACGTAAATAAAAGGGGAGAAATGCAAATTGCTGGCCTGCTGAAAGCAGTCATGTCCCCCCTTCATGCCGAATGAGCTGCTGGATAGTAGTTCAAGTTCCTGTGGCACGGTGGGCTGAAGGCCCTCTTGTGGGCTGTCCCACTTTGAGTGCGTTGCAGATCCCTGCCTGCTTTGTGTCCTTGTGGAGACAAGGGCATAAAGCTGACTTAGCCTAGTGATCGGTGGTGGTGTTCTGATTATTCACCTAGGACTGTCAAATAAATTGCTGTTGCTGCTGTTTGGGAGTTTGGGGGTTGTAGGTTAATGTTTTATGCATTATTTCGCCTCTTTCCTTCTCCCTTCAGCTGTATATCTTGCAATCTTTGTAAATTTAGCCTATACCAATATTTATTTAACATATGAGCTTTCGCAGCATTGTAACAGCCCAATCTGCCCTTCATTCCGGTCCCTCCCTACTGTTTACCTTCACTTACTACATCAAATATGGATGCTTAATTTAGACTGGAGGCCTGTTGAGAAAGGCGGTATGCATTTATAAAATATCATCAGTGGATAATTCTTATTTCCCTAACAAAAATTTTTTCTTTCTTGAAGCATGCTCTGCATTTCCAAGGTTAAAAAAAAAAAAAAGCCCATTTCTCTGCAGATTTCTTAAATTATAGATGCACACTTAAATAGTTTAAAAAACACTGCTTGCTCAGTGAAGGTCACCTTCTTTCACCTGAAATATTATTTTATAAATGAAATGTGCTGGGATTTTAGAAACATAGAATTGGCCAGATGTACCCAATCAATACCCTTCACAAATCTGCTAAAAATATGTACTTAATAGAATACTGCATGTTGATGACATAGCATTTATTCTTATTACAATAAATTGGGTTTTTCAAAGATGAGAGTTCAGTTAACTTTATTGACCTCTTACTTCATCCATACTTAAGGAAGAAAAATAGTGACGGAACGACTAAGATTGCTATTGTTATAATGGTCTGGAGAATGTGAACAAATACAACACTTATTTCAGTCATCTTCACCTTTTACCTGTCGCAAACAATGACCTTAGTGCTTCCAACTTTTCGTTGAAAAATGGCATGTTTCATTCCAAGGAGAAAAATGTACAAGAAGGGTAATTAGTCCAAACCACAGGATGGCCATCATGCTGATCTGACCTTCTCTCAGGAATCTTGTAGGTATACTCACATTCTGGCCAAACCACAAGCATGCAGAGCATGGGTAATACACACACAAAAAATCTTCAACGCACTGAGTTTTCCAAGACAGAGTGGCAGCGATTCTTTCACTGGTTATTGGTGTTGGAAATGTCAATTGAATGAAATTAGATCTCTTTTGTTTACCGATCTCATTTCTTGCTGTAAATAACTGATAAAAGTAATCCAAACTAACACAAAGAACGAAGTACAATTCAGAGAACAAGGTATAAAAATAATATGAGGAAATTACTGCTTAAAATTTGTCATTGGAATTAATACCCGAAGGTAACAATTCTGACATTTTGTGCTTTAAAATCAAATTACCTGTATTTATAAAGATAAATTATGTTTATAAGTTGACAGGGTGATTCTGGCTGCTGATCATTACTTTGATCTCTTTTCGGGTCTCCCTTTCATCTCAGATGCAGTAAGTAATAAACCGTCTATACCTACAACATATTTACAGATGAGTAAAGTGCAGGGGCAAACAAGGCTCAAGGCAAGCTCAGTATATTTGGCGTGTTTGTTGCCTCCTCTGACTGTAATCTACATGGAGACAGAAGATCAGGTTTTTACCTGTACGCTACCTTTTAAAGACATCTAGAAAACATCTGGAGAAAAATATGGATGGGATAACAAAGCATAGAGGAATTGTGTTTGAACAAGTCACAGAGAGGAGTGCGAAAATCAAGGCTGTATTCCTAAAATTCCTAATACCGGTTTGTGCCTGAGTACCGCAATGTGCTCCAACAGGAGCATGCTAATATTATATTACAAATCGGTGGTATAGTTGTGTACGGAGTGGAAATATGTAAGGGCAAGGCAGGATGAGGAGGCAGGCAGCTCCAGGACCACGAGCAATGAGAGCGTGACTGCTCTGAGGATGTCCCTGCGTGCCTGCAGCTGAAGTGCAGCAAGACTTCCCACGTGTGTTTTTATAATACTAACAATAAAAATGTCAGCTCTCCGTTGCTTTTCTAAAAAACTTGCAGCTTAAGGGCTTGGCACCTTGTTTATGTGGGCCTAGCTGTTTCGGGGAGAGGTCCCAGATTTCAAAGCTAACCTGTGAAATGCTAGTTTTAGTGAACTGGGTGTGAGGAAAGGCTGGGGGACGAGTCTCTGCGAGGGCTAGAGACCTCGTGTGCCGACTGGGCGGTACTGCACTTCTTCTGGGGATGCCTGAAAAGCTGAGTTGGATTTCTCTGCTTGTGAAAGTGTTGCACGTCTCCGCCTAAAAAATCCCGAGATGATTTCTTTTGATGATTTTTTTTTTTCCCCCCTAAAGATGCTGCTGCAAAATCGTTCGATTTTAAGAGTTCTGTAAAGAAAACTGAATCTCCTCCTAAGGTAGGAACAAGACTAGAAGAGCAGCTGGATTTTAGAAAATGGTATGCTATCCACACATGGTAACCACTTGTATATTGAAGAGGTACCATTTATGTAAAGTAAATTTTAGAGATGCTGGAATTGCGGGGGATTTTTTGGTTTGGTTTTTTTTTTCCTCTCTGTTCTTGGGCTTTTTGCACTTTTTTTTTTTTTTTTTTTTTAAGGTATATGGTGATCATGAGCCAGCCCTGAGTTCCTGGCAATGATTAACATGTCCATTTTGAGTAGTCTGCCTTCAAGCCCAAGTCCTGGGAGCACATGTATCCTGTTTACATTTGGAGATTGTTACTCTGAAGATGCAGCCTGTGACCTGAGACGAGTGAGTGAAATTGCTCTTTGAAATGGTTTATGGGAACCCACGTGTGTGTGTCCAAACCACACTTTTTTTTTTTATGGCGTTCATTTTTTTATTGCATCAAAAACGTACTCATATCACAGGAAAATATAGTCACTAGCTAATAAGTAACCTCTAGAACTGAGGTCTCTCTTCTGGAATGAGATATTGGTCTTTCCAAACCTATTTCAGTTACATTGGCTTTCCATTATAAATTCACTAATGTGTAACTGCAGGCCATAGGCAGTTTGAATTTTTCGGTCATGGTAGGGACCTATGTCAGGTGTTGTTACTGCACCAGTATCAAAAGCTACAACCTAAAAATGGGACAGGAACTGAAAAGTGGGAAACAAAAATACTTGATTTTTTTATCCTTGTTTCCTGCATGGATTTTCTGACATTTGAAGCCCAATAACCTTTCTCCTACAATTTCCTATGCATCAGAAGAACAAACACTGGTTACACAACCCAGGGATGTTGTCACATTTCAAAGACATGGGAGCTGTGTGTGAGTACAGCATAGCGTAGAAAATTTTTGTTATTCAGGAACATAGAGTAGTGTCTTGGTTATTCAGGAATGTAGAGTAGTGCCTTAAACACATCATTAGGGTTATCAAAATTTATGGATTTTCTTCAGTAATAACTAAATACTTGGGGGAGGGGTTGCCTTCTGCAAAACATGCTATTAAGAAACATGTTTCAAGCTGCTTTATTATAATATCAGAACTGGGAAGCAAAAATCTGGGCACTGAAGGTTTTTGGAAAAGACATGCACCAAATGCTGTGAGCCTTGTTTAGAAAAACAAAATCATGCAAGATGACAGCAGGTGGCTGTTTTCAACTTGATTTGTCGGCAACAAGAGTGTCATTGAATGTTTCTTGGCGGTCAGCAGGCCATCTTGGACGAGGGCTGGTATGCAGACATTTGGCAAACAGGCCAATGTTCCCACTAGCTTTTCTCCCAAGCTGGTGTTCCACTTGACTACTCAGTCATTGCCTTTAGAAGAAAAAACTTAATTTGCAAATATTTTTCAGTAGTGGGACACACATAGCAAGTGACCCATTAAGTGTTGCCAATAGCAAGACAAAAAATACTTTGCTCTGGAAGGTACCAACAGCTATGGCTCAACAGGCAACTTCAAAATCTGTCAAAAAAACTAGAATAGCTCTAAAGATCTCAAAATCAAGAGTAAACCCTTCTCAACAGAATGGCTTTTGGAAAGCCTAGAGAGGAAACAAATTCAGTTCATGAGGGGTTTAATCAAAAAGTTTCCTTGTCAAATAATTTAAACTGTTTGCATTTACACTCATTGCTGAACATAGATCTGCCTCTAAGCTACTTGACATTTGGAATGGTTTTCTGCAGCTCTGCTTGCCAACTCCTTGTGCATGATGTTTAGCTTTGCCTGTGTACATGTTCTTGCCTGCTAAAAGTATGCAGCACTTGCAAGGCATAGCTTGTCTAAGTTTTCACAGAATGGTCGAGGTTGGAAGGGATCCCTGGAGGTCATCTGGTCAAACCCTCCTGCTCAAGCAGGGCAATCTACAGCCAGTTGCCCAGGACCATGTCCAGATGGCTTCTGAATATCTCCAAGGAGGGAGACTCTACCACCTCTCTGGGCAACCTCTGCCAGTGCTCAGTTACCCTTCCAGTAAAAAAGCATTTCCTCATATTCAGAGGGAGCCTCCTGTGTTTCAGTTTGTGCCCATTGCCTCTGGTCCTGTCACTGGGCACTGCCAAAAAGAGCCTTGTTCTGTCATCTTTACACCCTCCCTCCAGGTAATTGTACACATGAATAAGATCCACCCTGAGTCTTCTCCAGGCTGAATCATAGAAAAAACAGCCACAGCTCTCTCAGCCCTTCCTCATAGGAAAGATGCTCCAGTCCCTTAATCATACTAGTGGCCCTTCACTGGACTTTCTCCAGTATGTCCGTGTCTCTCTTGTACTGGGGAGCCCAGGACTGGACACAGCACTCCAGGGCTGGCCTCACCAGTGCTGAGCAGAGGAGAAGAATCAGTTCCCTCAACCTGCTGGCAACACTCCTTCTAATGCAGCCCAGGAATCCATTATCGTTCTTTGCCAGAAGTGCACATTGCTGGCTCATGGTCAACTTGGTGTCCACCAGGACCTGCAGATCATTTTCTGCAAAGCTGCTTCCCACCTGGGTGCCCCCCCCCGCCACATATACTACTGGTGCATGGGGTTGTTCCTCCCCAGGTGCAGGACTTTCCACTTACCCTTATTGAACTTCATGAGGCTCCTGGGAGCCCATTTCTCCAGCCTGTTGAGGTCCCTCTGAATGGCAGCACAACCTGCTGGTGTATCAGCCACTCCTCCCCATTCTATGGGGTACCTCAGCCTTTTCCATGTCCTATGTCAGCAGGGGCCCTGCTTCATTCAGCAGTGGGCCTACATTTTCCCATGTGTACATGTGTAATCAAGCTCCTAAAAATGTTCATAGGCAATATTTTCAGAGAATTTACCTTTGAAATAATTTACTATATTAACATAAGGGCCTTGCTACAAGCATTGTGTACAAGCAAAACTCTATCTTCTGTTACTGTATTAACATAAGGGCCTTATTATAAGTGAAACCCTCTCTTCTGTTTCACAATCTGTTACATTATAATCATGCTCTACATGCTGTTATTGCTGTTGGGGATAGATCCAGCTGGTACTTATTATCTCAACAGATTCATTGTATAATAGGAAACTTCATGCACTTGTATCAGTTGACTATAACCTACTTTAAGAATAGAAAAATATAGTCTATTTTAGTGGGATAACTATCCACTAAAATAAAAGAATAAAAATGTTCTGAGAAAATGAGGAGGGGTGGTTTTGTTTGTTTGTTTGTTTTTTAATCTGTGTTTTTCTCCTCATTGGTATTCCTAGAATTTATTCAGGAATTTTATTATCATACATTTTCTTGGAATTGTGAACTGATAATTGTTCAGACACATATCCAAGGAATAGATTTGTGGAATAACGTCAGCCAAATTTCAAGTGTCTTCAGGACACGCTGTATGTCTCTTCATGTGCACAGCTTGTGATGTATACATGGAAGCTGCGAATGTGTGCAGCTGCAAAACTGTCGCATGCAGGTTTTAAAAAAATGCTGTAGTTCTGTTTCAAAATAATGTGTATTAGCAGATTCATTCACAAGCCTGAGAAAGCTTCCGCCTTCACACAATATCCTTCCTATAGACATCATCTTAATGGGGGATAGTGTAATACATTTTCAACTCTCAAACATGAGGGTATTAAATAATTGAAGAAAATTCGTCTCTCTTAAGAAAAAAGAACTTCTCCGATGACAAGTTTCACACATCCAAAATAGGGCTTAAAGCAGTGCACCCTTTCTGCAGGCTTATTAGGCATTTTAAATGGAAAACATTTGAGTTTCTTTTTCATTAGCAAGATTATCTTTCTCTGCTTGTTTCTCTCTGCGTCCCCCTTCCCACCCCCCAATGTGCAGCTTCACAGTGTTACTGAAGCCAATCCAAGCATCAGCTGCCTTTGAAATGGGCAGCCCCATCTTTGGCAAGCTGTTCCCACTTTGTGTTAGCACAGACATTTGATATGCCAGATACAGAAACTGATATGGCTGGAAACAACTTCAGGGAAAAAAAATGTAGCTGGATCAGTTTCCCACAGCGAGTGGTGACACAGAAGAAGACAAAGCAACATGTGGCCAGGAAGGGGAGCGGCACAGTGCAGAGTGATCCCATTTTGGCAACCATAGCCTTCACTCATCCCGTCATTCTTTATCACCCCAGCTTCTGTTACCTTTGTATGGTGCTGGCTGATTCCCTGATGTACAGAAACGTGCAGCACTTCACTGGTCCTGCCACCTTGTGCAGTTTTCTGCCCTGTCCCCAGGCCCAGGCAGTCAGCGCAGCCAGGTTTGCAGGGGAACGTAGGGTTTCTGTCTGTATTACAGTCTGCTCGCTTCCAAGTCTTGTAAAATTCTGCTTTAGACGATGCCATGCTCACACTGCAGCTAAGCCATTTATTACAATAGCTTTTTCTATAAATGATGTGACACTGCAAGTGGATCTTCAAAGAAGAGTGAGCGAGGGAGAAGATAATTTGGTGCTGGAGGCTTCAGAAGATTAAACATGATGTTTACTTTTTCCATTTAGACATTAAATGCAAATTCAGGTGACGTACGCTAACATTAGTCTAGCTGCTTTCCTTATATTTTAGCTGTGCTCTTTCCTTGTATTTTACTTAAGCTGTCTGTGTGTGCATATGACAACATATCTGTACTCTGTGTATGTATTTAGCAAGAAAGCCTCAGTGAATTTGTGATTCCATCTATGGTGTTTGTTCTAGGCATAAACTGAAGTTATGTTGTTGATACAAAGGCAAGTGGCCGACCTTCCTTTCAGCAGAGAGGAATTTCTGATACCACTTACATAAGAATCTGAAGGGGGTGAGCAAATGGCTCAAAAAAGTGACTCTCAACTGATTAAAATAAGATACAATCCCAACAGAGATTGTGTGATTAAAATAATGCTAAATTTAATTACACCCCCCCCCAAAAAAAAAAAAAGAAACCAAAACGCAACAACCTCAAATTCCAGTGATTCCTTGGTCTATTGCAAAAAAACCAAACCAAACCAAAACCAAAAAACTTTGTCTAAATAAGTTTCTAAATAAGTTTGTGATCTGTGTATTAAAATGATCAGGTTCATTTTTAACAAAGGAAATGTGTTGTAAAATACTCCTTTTTCCCCCCTTGATGTAGAGATACCAAAGTGTGCTGATTGGAGAGTTTAAGGATTTCTTTGAACTCTAAACTGTTTACAGCATAATTCAGTTCTCATTTTCAGGTAGCTGGTTTCATAATGGTTAACTTCACTTTAGTTTCTCAGAAGTTAAGAGCTAAATCCTGGTTTCCAAGGCGGTAGAAGAATGCAGTTGATCACAACGTTTCATATCATGTCAAAACCCCAAGTTTTTGTCAGGAAAGTGTTATAGGGAAATGCGAGGAAATAAAATGTAGTCTAAGGAAATGGGGGTCTGTGAAGAACACGCGGGCTATCTTTAGTGAAAACCCTCAAATGTGAAAGAGGACGTTGGCATTCAAACTCATTCACTGCTCTGTATCAGACTTTCTAAACTTCCTGATATTGCAAGAGGTTAACTCGGGTGAAACTACATTTATTGACAAACTGGGCATATTAACCTAATATGTCAGTACTATTTACCTTTACAGAAGTTTACAGACAGGGTCCACCTAGGGTCTGCAATGCTCTGTACCGTACAACAGCCGTGCCACTTGCTTTTTGCCCCTAACTTAGAAGAGCTGCATTTGGGCAAAGTTAGTAGGTAATGTTCTGTAGGTACCTGGCAATGGGGTCAATGGGGTCTTTGCAGTGCCTGTCTGAAAGCAAGTATTTCTTGGGATAATTGCAAAGGCAAGTTCATACCTGCTGAGATCATGGGGGGGTGTGGGGGGGTGTGTTATAGAAGGTATTAAAGACACCTCTGCAAGCAGATTGAATATGAATGCAATCGTTCTCAGTGCCCATCTAACCCTGTGCAGAAAGCTGCAGTGGCAACAGCCACCTATGCGCCTTCAAGTCCAAGGTGGAGAATCTGTGTTTTCTTTGTTGGACCGAAGGAGATTCAGCTGGAGGATATTGTTGCAGTTATGCTAGAGAGAGGCAGGTGATGACTAGATTTAGTATTTTACAGAAGTGCTATGGTGAGAATAGGCTACTTTCCTAACACATAACATAGTGGCTGCCTGAACTATGAAAGGTGAAGAAGAATTTAACATTTTTGAGCTAGGGTTGTGTACAGCTGAAATTTATTCTCCTTCGCCTAGGGCCTTTGAGTTTTCAAAAGGTGAAGTAGCAATTGCTTTTTTGTGTCTGTGTGTACACATGTATATATGTACATATGCATGTATGAGTTCCAAGTCTGATCTTAACTAACTCATTTCCTCTAATGCTATAGGTAATTCCATTCAGCCCTAAGATGCTTCGGTTTTTTATCTTTATATAAATATATATACTTTTAGGCAGAATGAGGCTTTGTTTTACTGCAACACAAATGAACCACAACACACAAGCTCATTTTTTAAGACCAGTTAATGTAGTGTTAACAATTCTTCTTGGAATATGAAGCTTAGTAATGTTTGTAGTATAGACATAGAGCTAGAATTCAAGTCTGAAAATAATTTTATTTGGAAACGGTTCTGGCCCATTGTCTCCTATTGTTTTTGACTATCCCAAGGGGGGGAGGGTGGCTTTTTGCTTTCAGAATTTGAAGCATAAAGACCTATTATAGGAATGTGATGATTTAGAAAGCTGGTTTATTTTTGTTTCAGTTTCTCTAAGGCTTTAGTAATTTTCTTTTCTCTAGCTGCTTTTACTGTTAAACAGCTGCTTTGTCTTGAGTGTGCTGGTGGTTGACAGTCTCCCCAGAGTGGTGACTCGCAGTAATGCAGATTAGCTGCCTACATAAGGAATCAGAGAACGCTACGATCCAAGTATGGTTTAAGGATGCATATTCAAGGAGTGCACTTTTTTAGAGATTACTACTTACGCAATCTAAACTTTACCTCTTTCTGTAAGACTTCAAATGCACAGTTAATAGAGATAAGTCACACATTAAAAAGCTTACACCTATAAACTCCTCTAGATAACATGGAGCATATGGTACAGTGGCTAGTACCATCTCTAGCTCCTTTTGCATTTACTTCAAAACTAATCTCATATAGTTTTGGATTCTTTGTGATCTATATTATCTAATGGGGTGATAATATCACAGGTTCAAATCCTGCACAGAGGTGGTTTCCATGTGTTATGCAGTTTTGCTGAAAAATACTGACATAACTAAACTCCAAATAGTTAGCCAGTGAGGTTAGGTTATTCAATATTAACATTATTGTTTGCTGAGTAATTTCCTGGGTCTGCTCTCCATTCAGACAGCTGATTCAAACCCCAGTTTTCTCTGATGTCAACTTAGATGACTAACTTTCAGATACCTGCATTCAGGATCTCTGCCTGGAAGAGCTCTCGCTCTGGGAGCTCAGTTCATTCGTGCATGCATCAGTATTTATTGGAGGTGCCACAGGGTATCCCATCTGGTCTCTAAAAGAGCACGTATCTATGATAGGCGTCTGGCACTGCAGTGAGCATGTGTAGACTATCCTTGGACACAAGGCAGGGGCAACTAAACTGAGTTCTAAAAATTTTTCCCTCCAAAATAACTACCTCAAATACCAGCTGTTTGGTGACATGAAACTCTTTCTTTTTCTAGTCTTTCCCGAAATTCTTCCTACCAGCCAAGAAACCTTTCCTGACTGATTTTTTTGTTTTGTCTGTTCTGATATTTTCAATCAAGTTTTGATTTTAGAATACTGAAATACTGAATGCTACATTAGCTGAGCTTCGTTGCTATGATATTGCGCGACACTACAAGTTCCATTGTTTCCACAGGCTTTACTACTTAAATATATCCAAGGTGACCCAGAAACCTCTGATAACTGAGCTAACTAACTGATCTGAACAGTTCATGCCTTGCTGTATTGAAAGGAATGATTGACTGCAGGGATCTAGTGTTTCTGTAGACAGAGACTGAGCTGACTGCATATGCAGGTTATTAATATGGGGATATATTTTCCTGAGTTACACAAGCATTACATTCCATTAGAAAACGTCTTTACAATGAAAAATGGCATATGTATCCTTATGCTGTCATGAATCAGCATTGACTGGCAATGATTTAACTTAGATTTCCATTTTGAAAAAGGATCTCTAGCGTGAAACTGCCAAATGCTTATTATTTAGTATTAATTGCGTGGCAGCATCGAATAGATCCTGTTCAGAACAGACTCCTTTGTAGCTTGTTACAAAAATATATACATAAAAAGACAATGCTTGACTGAAAGGGAATCAAATATTAAAGTTCTGGATTTAGAGAAAAGTTAGTGGGCAGAAGCATAGCTGCATCTGCGTAGGAGGGAGTTCAGTGTTCAAGAGCTAAGCTTACATTAGTGTGTTAGTGCCTACCCAGGTGTACTTTTTAAGTCAATCTGCTGACTATCCCCACCTAATGTACTTTGGTTTGCATCCTGGAGCAGTCTCAAAGTTAGTGAACTGGATTCCTCTTGGATGAAACACTGGCAGCAATGCTCCAGGAGCCACCTAATGTTCACCAGCCACAGATGGGCATTCTGTTCATGGTGAAAAGAAGATGAGAGCTAGTCCAAAGTAAATAAACAGACAAACCCTAACCATGCATGGTGTGGATGTCAGGTCCTCAGGATCAAGTAGTTTTCATTGTAAATCTGCTCCTATTTTTCCACGGTGCCTCCTGGTGGTCTACAACATCATGCTGCCACATGCTGTCATGCTCCATTGGTAGGGTGTAACTCCACAAAATGTTGTCATGGCTGATAGAGAATTACAGCAATGCTTTGTAAGACGTGAACTCACCTGAAACTAGTTTTAGGTAAGTAGCTTGAAGCTTGAAGTTGGAGTGGAAGACAGGGAGGTATAGTGAGGAGAGAGGGGACCCTTTTCAAGTACTCTTTTCTATTTCAGCAGTGCCTCCGTGTCCCAAATGAAAGCAGTGTCACGGGTTCAAAGTAGTGTAAGCAAGTTGGAGAGAACCTTTCCCTCAGGAGCTCATGTCAGCTAACACAAGTTTATAAATAACTGAAATAGTGCTTACAAGAAAAACAGGACCCTTCCTCCTGAGCTAGAGCAATATATTTTCAGGAAACAAGTGTCTGTAGTTAATCAGCCTCTGCTCTTTCCACAAGCAAATTAGACATTGATTTTTTGGGGAAAAGATCTTATATATACATTCAACATTAAATTAGTGACATTCCAATCCTAAAAGTATTTTTACTGGATTCAAGCAAATTGATTTGCACATGAATGATCTTCTGTGACACAATTACAGTGCATTAATAATATCTTCTGTGTTACTACCAAGAATGTCGTTAGCATAATACGAAATTGTAGTTATGACTGAAGGCATGCATCTACTATGGGTTTAGTTATCGTATGAAAAATGCATATCTGAGAGATGTGTTACACCTCTTTTATTGAAGTTTAATCTTGTATCAAAAATAACAGTAATATTACAGGAGAGGTAGGGACTGTTCCCTCTATGTGCCCCTGATAAGGCTGGTGGTATAGAGCGGACTCCACGTTACAGACATGTTCATGAGGAATTCTTTTAAGTATCCAGTAGCATTGCCTCAAGCATCTTTAATCTGTGAATCCTGTTCAACCACTAAGTTCTATAATCCACCTCCTCTTCAGTACGTATCCTTACAGTTGAAGCATAGGATGTCTTGCTGCTACCAGCTGTTGACAGCTAAATTAACCAGCTAGTAACGCTGTTCTCTCTTACCTTCACTGACTAGGAAAAGGCTAATGTGGTGGGTGATCTATGGTGTCTCACTTAAATGCTCTCAATTGCACAAGGAAAGAACTTCTTTCTTTTGACTACAGAAAGACTTTAGATGAGCTAAATTAAGTGTTTAGTTTAGGTAATATGAACTATTTTCTGTGCTGATAATGCTGTATTCAAATGAATTATTTCAGATATCTACAAATGAATTTCATATTTTCATATAGTCATGCATTTTTTCCCCTCTTTATTTCCAAAAGCTCCCTCCCCTACACAGAAAGATTGTTCCTCTAACATCACCAGAGAAAGCTGATCTCCACTGACTGAGCACTGAGTGACACTGCAACATGAAGAGAAGAAACAAGGAAAGTCCAAGGATGGGAAAATGGGGCAGCTAAAACTTCTGCTGTTGTTGAGATTCACTATAACCTGGTGGGGGACAACGGGAGGAAGAGTTGTAAGTAGTTGTAGCTACAGAAATCAAAAGACTGTTAGATAGCTTTATTTTAACAACAGCTGGTTTTAAGCCATTTAGTCTGTCCAACTGTTAACAATTAAATTTAGTCAGAAGAAGCTGTGAATTACAAAGGCTCCAAACTCCAGTTTGTTGTGTAAAAAGGAAGAAATAAGAAATGCTTGGAAGAATGAGTGACCTTTACTTCCCGCAAGGTAAAGAAATTATTTTTTTCCAGTTACAGGACATGATTTGTAAGGGGAATACGAGCCTTAGAGAAAATATGTCATTGCAAGGAGTTAACAAAAAGCCACTGGAACAAGGTTCAGAGCTAGATTAGGTACCTATGAATCTGACAAAAAAACCCAAACAAACAAAAAAAATAAACCACACAAAGTGGCCTGTGATTGTTAAGGTGATAGCTGAGGAATTACATGAAACGATTAGGGAAACATATGATAAGGTGTGTATTTACAGCGTAAGGAAAGGCACTCTGCTTTTACTACCAAACAATGCTGAATGTAAGTGTTCCTGCTTGCATGTTTGGCAGGAGGCAGCCATGTACCTGTACAGACTGCCTGCCCCTGCCAAGGACAGCGTGGTGAATGGTATAGAAAGGTTATTTGGGGACTG
This sequence comes from Nipponia nippon, assembly GCF_047370975.1. Taxonomy (NCBI): domain Eukaryota; kingdom Metazoa; phylum Chordata; class Aves; order Pelecaniformes; family Threskiornithidae; genus Nipponia; species Nipponia nippon. Next base: position 46,122,584 of record NW_028262380.1, on the reverse strand, counting down.
GAAACTCTAATCGAAAGGCCAGAATTATATTAGATTCAAGCTAATTATGGCATTGCAAAAATTCTTAAGACGTTCATACGGGACAAAAATACAGACTAAATCAAACAATACACCTCATGTTTGGTGCTATGGGAAAAAATGTTGCCACAACGAGGTAGGCAGAGAATTTTTTTTTGCACTGAAGGGAAAAAAGACCACAAATAACTTACTTGCTGTGATACTGTCTTTATTTCCTTGAGATAAACTCACCAGAGAATGTTATAACTAAATAAGTGATCGTGCTTTGTAAATATTTTTTTTTCTTGTCATATGTTATGTATTTTTCAGATGCAACAATCTTTGACAACAGAACAGAGTTTGCTGAGACTGAATGTAGTAAATTGGTGGAAGAGTGGAGGTTTAGACATGAAGTTGCGAGAGCCAATTATCTCCAGTATAACAGAGTATTGGGAAATGGTAGGTCATGCTGGAAAAGACAAGCGAATCACTCTGATCCACATTTAACATTGTTAAATTGCAGAGTAATGTTAATGAAGCATAAGTTGTTATGTGCTAATAATTTGGTTGCTACTTAGAAGGATGTCTGTTGGGATTTGCAGACATATGATGACCCAGATAAGGAAAAAAAATCCCCCAAACCCCCTACCCTGTAAACCTAACAAAGCTTGGCATGATTTAGTGTGCAGGGAATTCTCCCTATTTCATGAAAATAATGATGTGAATGAATCTACTCTGTGCAATGAAGCACTGTACAATTGCCAGGACAGTTGTAGAGAGACAACCTCCCATAGTTATGAAAGTTTGCATCCCCAGGTTAGAAATACTCAGTGTTTTTACTGACCCTGCCAGAAAGAGGTAAGAATAAAAGGTTATGAGTCTTCTATTTATCTGAGAAAAGAGCGGTTACTGCAGAGGCTGTGTCTGCACCCCCATCCTCTCTGCAGCCAAACTGGGTCTGGAAAGACTACTTAAACTAGCTCTGAGTAAACTGATGTCTACCTGACTACGCAATTTTGATTTCTGGAAGCGTCGTACCCACATTATGGCAGCCGTTTGTGTGCTACTTAGCCATGATGACAAAGCTAGTTAGTCTGGGAGCATGCTGTGAGGACGTTACTGCATTGCTTCTAATGCTGGGGCTGGTTCAGGGATGCACGCGCTGCTCTGTTTTGTGCAGCGTAGACGCGCCTTGTGTATAACTGCTGGGGAAGAAAGGCCAGGGCTGTCACAAAAAATAACCTTTAAAGTCATACGACTCCGGCATCCCAAACAGCTACATGCTTTGGAGAAATAAGCAATGCCTATTGCACTTGGGATGGGAGGGAGGGAAGTGGGTCAGACTCGGGCATTTTGCCTGAAAGGGCATCCCCTTTGGCTGGGCAGCGTTGACAGGGACAGATTAGAGCTGCTTCAGTTACTGAACCAGAGAATGCTGCAGCCAAGGTCTGGGGGAGCCATCCTTGCTGTGACAGCCGAGCCTGCTGTACATTTATATTTCAAGGTGATATGTAAAAAGCACTTGTCTCTCTCGGATAATTAAAAAACTCCTGTGTAAGGACTGCTGAGTGAAGGGTCACGTTCAGCAGGCATTAATTTAATCTCAAGCAATGCTATAGCTATGATGTAGTTTTGGACCAGTGAGGTTTGTCTATCAGCACTGCTACCTTTTAGATTTGTAAATGTGTTTAGCCTCACAGTTATTTATCTTTCTTCTAATGCCATCTTTGGAATAGCTGCATGCATCCATCCATTTGTTTTTTCACCTGCATATGGACATGCAATTATCTCAACCCTATTAATATATTATACTCTGGCTTTCTGGGCCATATATTTAAAGAAGTGTGAAGTGGTACTGAAATGTGAGAGAGCATCATAAAGAGAAGCCCCCAAAGTATTACCTGCAATGGACCTGTGTGTGGTATGAAATAACTTTCTCTACAGTTGGAAGAGATGACTTTATTATACCTACAGTTTTGGGGCAAAACCACAGCTATAATTTGAAGATATTTTATTTTTAGCTGAGTGTCAGACATTCTAGAAATGTATTAGAGAAAGGTCAATGAAGCCACCGTGCAATTTCAAAGAGAGGTTCTTTTTACAATTCATTTCTGAGAAGACACTGAAATAAATATTTGCAACCCAGCCTGGTAATTCTAAGCACCACCATATCACTCATCAAAATGTTCAGTTGTGTAAGGCCTCTGTAAGACGTGTGTTATTGCAAGGCAGTTTATAGAGCAAATAATAGCTAGTGTCAATGTACAGTACTGTGCACTAAATCAATGAGAAGTGATTTTGACTTCAGGTTTGCACAGGTTCACAAAAGAATTTGTTCACTTTAGTCTCAGCAGTGGCTGTGAGATGTGTTAGCCTCCTGGTGAATGTATTCTTATTTCTTTGTTCTAGGACCTGTAGGTGCCTTGCTGACAGAGGATGCTATTGATTAAAATAACTGCACATTTTTTTCTTTTTTTCTTCTTTTCAAGCATTGTCAGGGTAAATTACTGAGCTGGTGTCCCCACTGAAAACCTTCAAATAATTCCAGTGCGTTTTATGAGGAAATACAATTCGTTCAACATACTACACCCTGTTCTTTTATCTAATATTTTGTTGTAATGAGAGAGGACACTATTACTGATGAAAATCATTGTTTGGTACTGAAAACTTGTAGCACTTTTAGCAGGATAAAGTTAAACTCAAGTTACCTTGAGCAATACTGAATTTGGCACTGATCTCCCAAAAAGTCCTCACTTCCTATTAAAAACTAATCGTGCAAAATGTGGGAAAAAACCCTGTGCAAGATATAAGACAAAGATAAGAAGTAATTTGGATAGCAAAACTCCAAATCTTTTGCCTTGGAAGTGCATGAAGAAAATATTCCTATTCCTGCCTCAAAGACATTGTTTAAAATATTCTTGTGAGTTTCTCTCTCTTGCCTGTGTGCTCATACGCAAAGATGACCACAAAGGATGGTTAAAGGGGTTAAATAATAATTTCAACTTGATGTACCATTTAAAACACATTTCTTCCCTATCTGCTGAGTTCCTGCTCATTCCTTCGTCCCCCTTTCCCAGCAAGTGTGTGGCTTTGCACCATCCCAGCTGTACCTACCGCAAACAGATGGGATACAAACACCCAAACTCCCTCCCTCCCTCCTTGCACATGGGTGTGAGATGGGTGTTGCTCTGAAGCCATATCCCTGACACCATCTTGCTGCAGGGAGTGACCGGCTGGTGTTTAGAGAGGTGGTGATGAGCAGATTGATGCAAGAGGGTGTTACACTGTGAGCTGCACAAGGAAGAAACCAAGAAAGGAATCAGAGGAATTTTGAATTAGTGAGATTTGTCCAGGGGAGGAGTTTCCACCAAATTGCCTTACAATGGGGCATGCTAACTGGGTTGCAGTAAAAAAAGGAGCCTGATGCCACCATCTTATCCACATTTATCTTTGTGGAAAAAGAATTTAAATTGCTCATGGGTTTTTTGTCACCTATTATTTTCCTTCCCTGGCAGTCAGTCAACAGGCACTGAGGTGTAAGAACAAATTCACCCAGGGAAATATCCATCCCTGAGGTGGACGCAGCGGCAGCAATGGGCTCAGAGCCACCAAGCATTCGGTGAAGACCTGAGGGAAACGGCACCTGCCAGGGTCTTCCCCGCTCCAGGGGCGCCCCTCCAGCAGGGTGCCCGGGGCCGGTACTGACTTCTCTGTCTGGCAGAGGTACCTCAGGCTCAGTTGGTTTGCTGTGAGGTGACACACAGATGTGCCTGTGCCCAACACCACCTGCCCCAGGCCACCTTTGCCTTCCTCCTGCCTCTACCCGGCCTGGGCCTGCAGCTGGCCTTCCCGCAGCCAGCGGTAACAGCCTGTTGCTCCTCTGAGGGGCAGGATACTTGTGTTAAATGGATTGTTTTAAAAAACATCTTTTGGAGGTTTTGCTGGTGTGCTGTAGATTACGCTGTGCCGTTGCTAGGTGGCAATGTGTCTTCAGGAAAGGCGGGCAGCGCTGGTGCAGGGAACGGGCCTTCGCTGTGGGCTGGCAGGGCCTCAGCAGCGGCCCCCGCCCAGCCGCCCTCAGAGGTCTCAGAGGCAACAGCCTCCCCACGGCTCTGCTCATGTGGTGGTGGTGGGGGCATCTGGATCAAACCATATAGAAATATATATATATATATATATATATATAAAAAAATTTATTTTTTAACTGCTCAAAACGTTTTTTATTATATAACTGTTTCAGGGGCGGGGGGAGACAGAACCCCAGTCCCCGCTCTGCCTTAAGTTGATGTAACACACAGGGCATAATATGGGTGTAGGTGGCGGGAGCAGGGGAGAGGCGGGTGCCTCTGCGCCGGGCTGCTGCAGAGCCACCCCGCTGCTGCAGAGCCACCCCGCTGCTGCCCCAGCCCGGGCGCTGCTGCGCCAGCCCCAGCCTCTCCGTGCGGGAGGTGCCTCATGTTGGGGTGGTTGGGAGATAACGGGAAGAGGCTTGCTGACAAACTTCAGTATAAAACTTTATACAACTTAAAGCAACTATTGGCAGGGATAGGCTAGTACTTCAGAGGCTGATGAGTATTCTTGGGTTTTGTGGGATTTTTTTGTTTTTTGTTTTTTGGTTTTTTTTTTAATTGAAATAGGAACATGCTGCAAGATATGAATCAAAGATGTCTCGAAATCTGCCTGCAACCTTTGCATGCTCAAGAGTGTGTTACCTTCAGAGTGCCTTTCCTTCTGGCTCTCCTCCTCTTTGTAAGAAGACCTTGTGTTACTTGGCTGAACATAAATTAAATTACCCTGTGCTAATTGATGTGCTGGAGGTAGCTTTTACTCAAGAGCAAGACACAGTCCGGGGTTCAGAAAGCTTTGCTCTGTATCAACAAATGCCGTTTGATATAGATGGTATAATGTGTTCCAACTTTATTTGTTCTGAGCAAGATGTGCCAAGGATATATCCAATATTTTTTTATGCTGGTAATTGAGGGTGGAAGGGAAAATTCTTTTCATCCATCTGATCCTGGTTGTTATTTACTCAGAAATGACAATTATTTTAAAGAGAATTAATTATGAGCTAGTCATAGAACTCTAGTTCAGTGCAGCTGGCTGGCAATGACTGATTCAAAAGCAATAATTATTACAGGTTTGGAAAGAGAGCTGAAATGACCCAGATGGTTAGCTTGATTAAACTGATCCAAAAGTCACCAGAAGTAATGCTAATCCTCTATTTCTACTGGGTACAGCAGTGCATAAAGACCTATGATAGCAGGGGACAGGTGCTAGTGAATCAGGTGGAGGCGACTGAGGGCTGTACCATAAAGACAGCCTGCCGTAAGCCAGCTGGATAGACTTTTGAAGCACAGAGACCCTGGTGGTGAAAAGCTGAAAGGTTAAAACAGAGACACTGAATGAAATAGACCCCCTCTGCCAGTCTCTGGCTGAGTAGTTATTGGCCCGTACACAGTAAAGGGATAAAACAAACTAAGAAAATAATCTGAGAAGGAGAATGAGGGCAAGAGCAGCCCCATTCAGAGCTGAAGCTCCCTGGAAATTAATCAGGACAGAATTTAAGCAGTGTTTTGTTTTCTATCGTATCTGCAAGCATTATATTCCAACAAAAAACCTTGCCTGGTTTTTGTCTGGCAGTTGTCTTATATGTGACTGGGTTTGGAGCACTTAATGTACGCTGGCAGTAATAGCTGTACAAATGTGTTAGCGGAAGATGCTTCTCTATGATAAAAAGAAACACATGACAGAAATGTTTAAAAAGTGAGGAAAAAAGCAAAAAAGTGTGTTGATGTGAAAATGTATTCATGACTGCTAAATCTGGTAATGTTGAGGGATTAGAATAATAGGTGAAAAAGAATGCAGGAAGGACCCTTAAGATTGCAAAAATATTAGAGAAGGATCATAGGTGCTGTATGCTCTCTTTAGCTAACGAATGACATTAAGGAAATTTTAAAAGTTTGGCAAGTTGTTTCCAAAAAATCGGGCCCCTCGGGGAAAAGAGCCGTAGTAGTATCAGAGAATGCACTAGTCAGGTGGCTATGAGATTGAAGTGAAGTATTGGTGTAGCATGTGTAATGCATGAGTTCATACATCATAATTTGGTGGAAAAGGATGTCAAAATACTTGAGTGCCTACTGGAGTGATATGTAGGTTCAGCCTGTGATCTCTTCTTAGCACTACTAAATTACATAATGGAGACAGTGAAGTGTGGTTTGTCATCTTTGACAATTTGTTCAAATAGGAATTGAAAACAAAAAAATAACTCCTTAATTAAAAAAAAAGTCTGAGTCAGCAGGGAATTGCAGATGTATATGGAGGCAACTAAGGCAAATCAAACCAAACCTTGGTATGCTTTGGGATCCTGGGAGCTACCCTTAATCCATAAAGATGAGGCTAGAAGTACCTGCAATAGAAAATAAAGGCTTTGAACAGCAGGAGTGTCTCGAAAGGTGGCCATTGGATTGAGTGAGGTTGTCATTCCAGACAGTCCCATATTCTGAAGTTACAGTTTCTGCAGGTTCCAGAAGGAAGCAAGATAGGGGATCTGAATTAGCTGGTCTGACCAAGGAATAGGCAACAGGCAGAGCAGTTTTAATTTGTGGAATTAATTATCTTAGTATCACCTGATAACTATGATGCCTGTGTGATGGGGAGATCACAAGAAAATGAAAGGATCCACCAAGACACCTTAAACATTGCTATTAAGCTTACATATCTATGTCTGTTTCTGGCATTCTGAATTACATGTAAGCTGGTGGTTAATTGTTGTTCTGTTTGCATGAGAAGGTGCACAGTGAACTGTCCCCTTAGGAGTTTCTGGAATAAGCTGCTGATTGTTGTGTGACTACTTATGTTGAATACTGTTGTGTTAGAAGTCTGACACCAAATGAATCTGATCTCTCCTTGCCTTGGATTTCTAAATTCTACAGTGTGCACAAGACAGATGTATATGCAGCTGATAAAAGCATCATACCAGACAGTCCTCTTTCAGGAAGACTAAATTCCAACATAGTAATGGCTCTTTATAAAAGCTTAATGTGATTTAGATGAGGCTGTCCAATAATTTGCAATATACTTATTATATTTTAAACAATGAAATTAGACAGTCTTTCTTCAAATAAAATAATCTCATCCTTGTCCTCTATACTCATTGCTATAGAGCTTAGAAAATCAGCAATTGCACTGTGCCATTAATTCCATTTATTTCTCTATATATTTTACATTATAAATATTAAAAAGGGTAATTACCTGAAAAGTCAAAGTTAACTGATTTTTGTTGACAGGCTGTAATGACTTAAATTAGCATCTTGTCCACAGTGCTCCCCTTGAAATGAAAGCAGTTATAAAAGCATATTCATAAGTTTGCCTAGCCACTGTACAAATATTTTAGAAAATAAGGTCTTTGCTCCAAGAAATATCAGTTAAACAGATACTGAGCCAGCAAAGACACCAAATCAAATGGAAGAGATAAGGAAGGCCGTTAAGAGAAAGGATTAAGTTATTCATCTCTGAATGGCGTTTCCATTACTGTGAAACTACTTGGAATGAAATGGGCAAATAGCTTTGTCTGAAGAAAAAATAGCTGCAGTGTGGTGGTATCATTTGCTTAGGTTATTATGAGATGACTTTGATTTGGAGGAAGGGTGAAGAAGAGTTGGAAAGGAATTTTAATCAGTGTTAGTAGCAAAAAAGAAAGGACAGAATGTGATTTACACAGAGGCGCGTACCCTGGGCAACAGGCACTTACACAGCTGGGCAGACTGTGAGTTAATTTCCTTGAGCGCTGTTTTCTTCATCCTCTTTCCAGCCAGGCTGTGGATATATCGGTCAATGTTTGCACAGTGCCACACACAGCCTTCCAAAACCTCCCTCTCTACTGCTTAGTGAGACTGATGGCACACTGATCTGTTCTGAACTATGCATGGGGGAAAGAGGAAGGAGTTCATAGAAATGCAAAGGAGGGCAGTCTGAGACAGGCAATGCCATCACAAGACTCCTGCTTTTGATCAGATTGTGTTATCACTTGTGACCTAAGAATAGAGCCTAGATTTGCGCAGGATGGTTCGAAGGTTATGAGTGTTATGGGTAGTGGGAGAACCAAACACCAGTGAAGGGAACTTGGCTGGAGTTGTGCCGGGGATAATACAGCGGTTGGTGCTATGTTCTTTTCTCTTCCCTGAGCCATTGCAAAAGAAACCAGTTTGGCTTCAAATACCACAATGAGTTTTTCATAAAAATGAAGCAGATAATGGTTTTGGAAAGACCTGGAAGCTTCCCAGCCTGAAAAAGGTGCACCCTGTTACCGTCTGCTGTTGCAAGGAAGAACGATACCCTGTGGGGACAAAGGGAGGGATTACTTGGGAACATGAGATTATTTTTCAGAAACCCCAGTGTTCTTGATATTGGGAAAGATGATCTCATTGCTGTTTTCACTGTTATAGGAAAACAGGGAGGGCTCGGTTTTGCTTTACCTTGGGTATTTGTTTTTGTTTTTTTGTTTGTTTGTTTGTTTTTTAAGTGGTAGTGATCCAGTTACACAGAGGGTAGAAATGTATTTGATTTGACTTGTCAGTGTTAGGTTAACGGTTGGACTCGATGATCTTAAGGGTCTTTTCCAACCTTGACGATTCTATGATTCTATGATTTCCTTAGTACTTCTTGCTGTTTCCTGGCTTTTGAATCACTCCAGTACCTTTACCCTATTCAAATGCACATACCTGTCAAACAGGTTGAGATAGAAATATATCAATTTCTCACTGGGAAGCAGGTGTCCTGGTACCAAACAGGGACAGTAGTTTCAGGATGCCATGGAATGAGCTTTCAGACAGAGGTGCAATTTCTGTTTGGGTCGTCCCCCCCCGACATTAGCAGTGTTAGAAGAAACAGAAAATTGCTCAGCCTTGTTTATTGCTCCTCTGTAGTATTTCCAGTTTGGTTTATTGCTCCTCTGTACTATTTCAGAACCCTCTAATGCTGTGAGGTTCTGTTACGTTCAGAGACACTGCTGTCTTGAGCCAAAGATATTAATTTTTTTTAAAGAATATATGGCATAAATTGAGTCTGTCAAGTAAAGCAGTCAGCAGATCTTGCTGGCTCTGTGAGCAGGGTTGCAGAGCTAGGCCACAACAGATATGAGAGCTGGAGGAGAAGGGTGATAGATAGTTGGTTGTTTGCTGCATGAATTGGAGAAGACAGAGAGGGATGGTGAATTTCAGAGAAAATATTTGGTACTCTCAGCCTAGAAAAAAAAAGAGAAAGAAAAAAAAAAAGGATCTAGATCATAGTCCAAATATGCACACTTGCCATCACAGAGCACCCACATGACCCCATTCTGCAATTTAGGGAGAGCTTGTAGTAAGCACTGTTTGCTTCCTTAGGACTTGGACCCAGAGTGCTCTGGTGGCTCACGGTTATGCTCTCTATGATACTATAAGTTGTTGAACTTTGATTTTATTTTTTTACTTTTCTTTTTATTTAGCTGCTACTTATCCTTTATACTTTTCTTTATCAGCTGAACGGCCTGTCCTGCTAAGTTCAAAATAGTTTCATAACATCTTGTGATTTTGTACATCCCTAGTAAACAGAAACACTATTGAGAGAAGCACACAATAAAGTGGTAAAATGAATGCAGTAGTGTACATCCTTATTTTGTAAATTCTATATGCTACCAGGGAGCTGGAGGAGGCTGAGGGGAGACCTTATTGCTCTCTACAACTACCTGAAAGGAGGTTGTAGCGAGATGGGGGTCGGTCTCGTCTCCCTAGTAACAAGCGATAGGACGAGAGGAAATGGCCTCAAGCTGCGCCAGGGGAAGTTTAGGTTGGATATTAGGAAAAACTTCGTCACCGAAAGGGTAGTCAGGCATTGGACCAGGCTGCCCAGGGAAGCGGTTGAGTCTCCATCTCTGGAGGTATTTAAAAGAAGGGTAGATGTGGTGCTTGAGGACCTGGTTTAGTGGTGGACTTGGCAGTGCTAGGTTAATGGTTGGACTCGATGATCTTAAGGGTCTTTTCCAACCTCAATGATTCTATGATTCTGTGATTCTATGATTCTATGAAGCACTGATGTCAAACAGTACGACATTTTATCTATAAATACAGACATACAGTTGTTCAAGTTGTCCAAAACTAGGCAAGCAGGAATACAAACTGATTTTCATTCCCATGGCTGTGCTATACTGATAGTCCCTTGGAGCTTGTTTCCAGTCTACAAGTCAGTATAATTTCTTGCATATTCCAATTCTAAGTACTCTTTTTGTGCAGCAAATGTCCTGTAATGCTACCTTTATAATGTTAATCTAAGATTGTAATCCAAACATTGCAGCAGGACAGACTCTTATATCCCAGACGTACAAAATTGTGCTTCAGTACTGTGTTCTGCATTTGCTTAGGGTGTCATTAAGATACTTCAACTGGGTAACCACATATTGGATCAAATTTTGCCACCTAGAGAACAAATGTGTGCATCTATATATGATGGACAGAAATGCCATGTTACTATTCATAATATTGGGAAGGATCAGAGCAGCTCTTTATTTGCTTATTACTAGGCCAACTTTATGATGGGTCTTCAAAATAGGCATCTCGATGTAGTGTGAGGAAGGTGAAAGGTGGCTTTGTAGTTTTTATAGCCTCGTTCACATTCAGATGGGACAGGTAGTGGTTGTATATGTTATACTGATGGACTTGGTTTAGGAAACCTAGTTAATGTAAGTTAAGTTATTTCAAAGGCAATGCCCATCTCTCCATCTGCAGAAGGACAAAACTTCTGTCATCACAGTGGTAAAAGGCAGCTTGTCAAGAATATGAATATCTGCACTGCAGGCAAAATTGTGACTAGAAGCAGAGAAGGTTGAGCCCATGCTTGGTTGCTCCAGGACCTTGCTATCTTCTTGCTGTAAATAGTGCTTCTGTTCCAGATCTTTGTTGCTCTCCAGTGGTTCTTCCAAAATGTGCACGTACTTGATCAAGTTGGATACCAGTGTTTAGTCTCCAACCATCAAAGCACTGAGACTTTCATGTCTGTTATTGCTAAAAGAATGAATCACTCCAAATTTCCCATTAAAAATATTTACCTTTAGTTCCATCTTGTTGCCCTGCAAGTCCAGCTTAACTAGCTGCTACTAAAAATACATTAACATGAAAACTGAAAATCTCTCCTTTTCCTTCCCTGGTTGCCTGCTTTGGAAGTTCTTTATCCATACATTGGACTGAGACATCTATGTAATGTTTGCTCCCATTTTCAAGCAAATCCAGGACTCCAACATTTTCAGTTTCCAACATATAGTACTTATGTATAGATGCTGTAAAGCCTTTTCAGCTCTTGTGTTCCTGCTGCTCTGTAATCAGGTTGCTCTGATTTTTTTACTGTGTTGTGACACCATAACAGAATATTAGATTATAGTAGTGTAATGTCATACATAATAACATGAAAACATGTAAAACCTGGAGCTTGACTTAGCCAATATACTCATGTCTTTAAACCCAAACTTGATTTCTTTTCAGAAGGCTGCTTCAATGATTAAAACATTTTGAATGCTTCCATAAGAAAATGAAAATATCTTTTTTAAAAGCAGACTTTTCAAAAGATTCACACCTTTATGAATCAGACATTTTGCACTCTGGAGCAGTAGATGAATAGGTAGGTTCTTCCTAGAAATGATTTAATAAGTTGGACTGGCAAGCACTGAGTCAGTATTTTAAAAGTCTTAAATAAGTCAGTATTCTGTTTGCTATGTTAGACCTTGTGTTTGTTTTCTTCTTCTATCTTTTCTCTATTCCAAGTTAAAATCTCCAGAACCACTAAAGCTCAGACATATAGAATAATTTAGTGAGATAGTGGATCTCAAGACTGGGACTAGAGCAGAGCCTGAATGAATCCTCCATTTGGATCACAGTTTCTTGCCTTTCTCACAGGGTGTGCCCTGCTAATTAATCAATCTTTGAATTGTGGCAAAAGCGTAGGCATAAAAATACATGCATATGTGAAAAAGAAGGCAATGACAACTTTATAGTTAGAGGTTTGTTTGAAAGCTGTCATTTTCAGGTTTAGATACCAGAAAAAGCCCCTATTACCTACCATATATTCAAAATAGGTATTAATCTTCGCAAGTTCTCTCAGACTATATTTACGTCTTATGGAGTCCTCTTCCACACCCTGAAAAAGTAATCACTAAATCTTCTTTCCAGTGTAGGTTTTACCCATTTACAGCCATTCTGTGATAGCTGTTACAGGTTCCCAGAGATTCATTCTAGGATTTCTTTTTATTTTTGCTTTGTTATCACTAACCATTTATATTGCCTGCCTTTGACTTTTTTCCAAGCAGTGAAAAATGTTGACATCTTCATATGATCAGAAAAACCTAGCAGATCGCTGTCAAGAGTATCGAAAGGGACACTCCCTCAAATACACGTGTATATGTGTGTAGGTGTAATATACATATTTAAGTGCAAGCCCAAATTTTAAAGCTAGGCAATCCTAGCCCCAATGATACATATTTATTATGAACAAACCTGACAAAAAGACTGGAAAGAAAGTACTGGGGAAAAAGCCCAACACAACAACAAAAAATGACCTTATTTAACATTGTTAGCTAAGAGAAGTAGTATTGCATGAGCCTATGTGGAGCATTAGCCCTCTCAAAAGAGACAAGGGTTTCAGAAGCTGCAGGGGATGGCAAAACATTCCAAGTGGCAGGCAAGAGTAAAGCAGGGCACAGCTGGATGTTAGGTGAAAGCAGGCCTCTCAACATTGGAGGTCATTCAGGCTTTTGCATGTTCCTTGTGTAGGAATGGCATCACTTTCTACATAAATCTTGGGAAGGAGCCCCTGTAATGGTTAAATGGTCCAGAGAATAAAGCTAGCAATTTGGGACTGAGACAGCTGATTTTTTTGGTTCAGTGACTGAAATGAGAAAAAAAAGTAGGACAGGTACTGTCTCACAGGAGCTTAAAACCAAAATTTTTCCCATGGGTGAAAAAAGGCAAAAAACCCAGAATGATTCACTTTCTCTTAGAAAATGATTCTGACTGTTCTAATTAAATGTAACCAACTTTGAAAGGGGAAACTGACTTTTTTTTTTTTTTCAATCTTAAAACATTTTTTTTTAAATGATATTAAATATTGGCTGTAAAGATAATGCTAAACCTGACTTGAATTCGCAAGGGCAAACAGTTGAAACTCCTCTCAGTTTTGTTACAGAAAGGCAGAATTATCAAGTTTCAGTTGTTGCTTTTCAAGGCAATATCAACATACCACATGACAGTTGAAGAAGCTAGAAGAAATTATAGCATCTGAAAAAGACCGTTTAAAAACTACCTGTTTGACCTGCCTGCTGTCATGGCAAATCCTCTTTTGCTTCGGTGAACTCCACTTGGATGGCTGTGTGCACTCATGTGAAATACCCATTAAAATCAAGGGGGAGTCTGCAGAGGCTCAGGAGTTTGCACGTGTAGAATTTACTGCTCCATTATTGACTAAACTACCCCGCTAAGGCAGGTATGGCTAAAAAATAGATCGGTTTCTGAAAGTACCAGATGCAAAAGGTCTCAATTCATGCTTTCACCTTATTAAGAAATGTAATCCAGAATGAGAGACAGCACCAAAAATAGAGTCATGATGGAAAGTTATAATGTTGTGTCATGCTTCCTATTAGTGTGAGTTAGCTCTTTTTAGAACTTCAGGTCTCCTCTTAATTTCTGTTGCAGTCTTTTTGTGCATTAAACAAGAAGAGATGCCAAATCTTTAGTTGACATTGGGATGAAAGTGATTGATGCTCCTTCATATGAGCAGGATGATTGAAAGGACAAATTTAAATGCTGTAAAAATAGCACCAAAGTGTTTGCTCACCTGACAGGCGAGATGATGTTTACATTCAACAGCAAAAAGAGGGTAAGCAAATGGTTAACGTTAATGGGATGGGAAAGCTATGCATCTAAGCAGAGGTCTGTACAAAATGGCTGCCTGCATTCTTAACTGTTAATTAGCTCCAATACTGGTTCAGCAACCACAACCGTGTTTTGTGTGACCTCACTGGTGTGGCATCTGGGCAATTATCTTTGGGATAATGAGCCCCTTCATCCATAGCAGAATAACAACATCTCACTTGGCTTGCGAAAGATTGGGCCAATCTGCTGCTCATCAGGGTGCCTGCCATCCCCTTTGTATAACACCTTATTTCAAACCTAACCTTTCACATCCTACATTAATTGTTTTTAGATTAAAAATTAATGAATCAATCTTAACAGCATTGGGGGGGTGGGGGTGGATAATAAGCACAAAGTATCATCCAAGGGGTAATTCGGATCTTAAATATTCCTGTCTGAGTTTTGAAAAGAAAGAGAAACAACATTCCAGGTCACTGGTTACAAATGATCCTAATCTTTTTCATCTGTGAAGAACTGTAATTAACAGAAAGTATGGTGGTTCTTCCTCAACAGTATAGTTTTAATGAAAATAATTCTTACTAACTATTCACATAATGTACAAAAATTATAGAAACAGCCACCAAAAGACTGTACCTTTTTTCTTTTTTTTTTTTTTTTGTATTCCACACCATGTTGTAGAGCAAAGCTTTTAAAACATTTGACCCTTCACTGAGGTTTTTCTCTTATTTCAGTTCATTCTTAAAGGGTAACGTGAAGACTTGCTTGATTCCACTGAAATAATTGAACATGTCGTGGCTAAACTTCTGTAAGACTACTCTTTCATGTTTATTGATGAAGTATGAAGTTTTTCCCCTTGTTTTGAAGAGTGCTTATGAAGATATATTGCAATTTCGCAAGGTGTGGCAATCAGTGCAGGAACATGGCATGAATTGTTAATGTTTTGAATTGCTTTGTTTCAACAATGTATAAATAGGAAATACTTAGAGAAGCTCGAATTCTGTCTCCATTCCCTAGATTTTGCAGAGTTTATGTGGCTTCACCTTTTCTCCCTCACTTGTCCGGTACAGTTAGGCTTCTTCTGCAGACTTTGATTAAACTGAAAGACAGAGAATTATGGCTTAATTTTCCTCAGGGTCTGAGGCAAGGCCGCTTCTTCCAGCTAAGAGTAGCTATTGAGTTTCCTTGAAGTGGCAGCTAGAAAGGTACCCATTGCCTAATATAAAGCAGCAACATCAACATTTTTTCTGTTGTCCTCCTTTTTTTTTTATATAAGCTATCACTAATAAATTATCATGTCGTGAGACCTACAGAACATACCTTTGATGGCTCTGAAAATACCTTGCTTGTATTTATTCACATAGCTGTCTCAAATTTGCTTTTATGTTCATTCAACTGTAACTCTCTACTTACGGTTTTCCGTGTCTTTGGACTGTTAGTTTCAAAACTCTTGTTTTTCTTTCCTTTGGATCAAACGAATCAAACACAAGTAATTAATTTACATTGTAACCTGCAGACTTTTCATTATCACGCTGGGAAGGTGAGAAACTAAGAGATTAACATGTATGGGATATTTGCTTGAGAAGGTCAGGAGGAAGTTTTTATGTTTTTATATATAAAATATATATAAAAGTCTAAGTTGCCCTGATCATCCTTCAGCATGGCTTAAAAATTACTTTGAATTTCTGCTGTTCAGCCTTCATGAATGCAATAAGTTGAAAAAACCTCTTATGGAGTTTAAATTACGCAGGTAATTTAAAGGCAAGGTATTTACCCTCAAAAGTTACCTCTGTCAGAGTCATTCCACAGCTCAGCTTTCTGACTGGCTTGCATGGTATGTTGTGAGGGATGACAGTAATGTTTTGGGAAGAGCATATGCCACACTGGACTCTCTGTGCCTCACCAGCTGATGCCATCTGATGGCTTTTGCTCATCAGAACCTGTCTCCTTTTATTTTGGATACCTAGTGAATGCAGCTTCTGTTGCTGTGCTTAAATAGCCATTTCCCTACATTAATTATCATCTGTGCAGTTCCTCTATTGATCCATTCCTGTGTTCTCTTTGCCCTTTCAAGTGCTGCCACAGCTTTGATGAGAGGAAACATGAAAAAAGACTATTGTTACCTACAAACACTCTTCCTTTTCAGTGGACAGGCAATTTAGTATATAGGCTCTTTTGCCATTAAAATCCCCCTTATGAATCTTTATGAGACATCACAAATGTGCGGAGTGCAAATACGATGGAGCACAGTTCAATCAGCAAAGGTTAATGAAGACAGCCTATTAGTATCCTGCTGGGTTTGTTGCTGAATGCACTGTGGTAATGCCTAGAGGCTTTACTCTCAAGGGAGCCCCAGTACAGTAAGGCAGGGCCCGCACCATATGTGGACAGAGAAATAGAGACTGCTTCTAAGTTCATAGTCAAGGCTGACGAAGTGTAATTGAGATGACTGACTGACTTACTTAAAAATAAAATTTAAACACTATGCAAGCACCATTCACAAGGCTCCCTGTCTCCTACTTTGCTAAGGTGGCTATGGAAATGGGTAAGTTATTAAGGACATGGCTTGAAAAGGGAGGCAGAGGAAATTCTGTGATTCAGTGAAAAAGTGGTCCAAAAGAATGTCTCGGACTCTTTTTAACAGTGATGGGGTACTTTGCACTGTGACTGTCCCAGTCAAACCAGTGTTATTCTAACTTTACAGAGAGAGACTAAAGATAGATGCAATTTCTTCTTGTAAAAGTGAATGGGAGTGTCTGGCTAAGGCTTATGCTCAAGGGTAAGGAGTGGCAGAAGATGTATGTCTGAGTTGCAAAATGAATTCCCATCTCCTTCATCACACTTCTACATCAAAATTATCTTTCCTTGCATTCTGCGTTGTTATAAATCCAAGTGCAGTGTTTCATATGAAAAAGGAAAATCTTCAGCACAGTTGTTTACCAGTTTTATACTTTTTCTGGATTTTCAAGGCATTATCCATCTGTAATCAAACCCTTTCTTTTGTAAATTCAAGTTAGCTCTTGTGCATTTAGGGTTTGAGTCAAATCTTTCAAGGCAATGACTTGCTGGGCACTGCCCCGCCCCCCCAGTTTTCCCTTCAATTTTGCTTGGAAAATATTTTGTTGCATAATTCCTGGCGTTTGCTCCTTTTATAACCAGTATATTATGCTGTGTTTTTTTCACACTGAATAGAAATGTACTTAGCAATTGCTATCTTTTTTCTTCCCTTTATTTGCTATCTCTTAGCCTGTAAAGCTAAAACATCATTTGCTCGTGTTTTTTTTTTTGTTTTTTTTTTTTTTTTTAATCTAGTTAGATTACATTACATGCATGGGTAAATTGTAAAAGACATCTATTAGTCTGGTGTCCTGGTTTTGGCTGGGATAGAGCTAGTTTTCTTCCTAGTAGCTCGTATAGTGTTGTGATTTGGATTTAGGGTGAGAATAATGTTGATAAACACACTGATGTTTTAGTTGTTGCTGAGCAGTGTTTGCACTAAGTCAAGGACTTTTCAGCTTCTCATACAGCCCTGCCAGCGTGGAGTCTGGAGGTGCACAAGAAGCTGAGAGGGGACACAGCAAGGACAGCTGACCCAAACTGGCCAAAGGGCTATTCCATGCCACATATGATGTCATGCTGAACAAAAAACTAGGGGGAGTTGGCTGGGGGATGCGGCCGCTGCTCAGGAACTGGCTGGACACCGGTCAGCAGGTGGTGAGCAATTGCATTGTGCATCACTTGTTTTATATATTATTTTATCACTATTATTATTTTCTCCTTCTTTTCTGTCCTATTAAATTGTCTTTATCTCAACCCACAAGTTTTACCTTTTTTTCTGGTTCTCTCCCCCGTCCCACTGTGGGGGAGTGTGCAAACAGCCGTGGGTTGTTTAGCTGCCTGCCAGGTTAAACCACGACACCTAGAGCTTCCTATTTAAAGTGAGAGCACTTTAAGCAATCTTGTGCTCCTATGGTATTGCAGAAATGATGGTTAGTGCTAACTGGAAGACTTATAGAATGCCGATGCCAGAAGTGTGTTCCCAGCTCTGCCGCTTGCTTGTTCTGAGACCTCTGTGACACACTGTCATACTTCACTGAAGCTTTCCAACCTGGGCTCTAAAAATTACTCTCTCTAGTTGCCTATGGATAACATGCCAGTGCTGATTTTCAGAGTTGCTGAATACACACAGTTTCCTCACACTTCAAATAATTGCAGGCCTGCACTGCCTCCAGAAAATCAGGTTGTTTCCTCTAATGCCAATCTATGGATCTAGACTCCTCATGTTGTATATACATTTGACTTCGCAGGTCATCCATCATAGTTACTTAAACTGTCTTGCTCTGATGCATTTGTCACCTGTATTTTTTTTTCCCCCCAGAGCTCATGATTTTGCCTCAGGTCGCTTAGGTTATTATTAATGGTACATCTTATATTGATAGGGAAAGAAAAAGACATTTTAGATGAGTCAGGCTGAAATACTCCCCTCTCCCTTCTGTGATTATCAGAGGAAAGTGCTCTTCTTTGCTGGCAGGCCAAAGTCAAGAGTTTGGGGGTAGGTCAAGTCATCTGAGGGTCATTAAGGCCCAGGGTCTAGCTGCTTTATGGACCAGCCTGGTAAGGGATGCTAGAGACCACATCACAGAAGCTGGAGCTGTTCAAAGTATTCCATTCATTGCAGATGAGCACATTGGAGGACAAAACCTGCTTTTGATTCTAGATGTTGTTTGTGATCTGGAAGAGGAAGGCTGTTTTGCTACTGAAGTTATTTCTGAGGGGTGAGCTAGAAAGTAAGCTGCTTGCTGATAGCAAATGACATCTGTATCGTCTGTTGGAGGCTTTCCAGATTTTCCGTCCTGGTTTTGAATGCCAGGGGCAGATATGGCCTGTCTCTTTTTGGAGCTGACTGGCAACTGGTGCTATTTTAAACAAGTCTTTTGCTTATCTGAGTGCTGACATATTCAGGGTGAAGTATTAGCATTTTATAACATTGTGAAGTGTTGCCAACTCAGGAGCTCCAACCTCACAAGTCAAACACCCAAATTATCAAGTGCAACTATTAAGTTTGTTAAATTTTCATTGTTATTGCAACTTGAAGAGTTCTAGTTTCCGGGCCTCTCCATGTTATGACAAGAAGGGCTAGAAACACACTGCTGAAAACCTCAAAGGAAAATCAGCGTTTCTTCAGTAGCTGATCCCCTTCAGCTGGAGTGAGAGCAATAAAAATACCAAATATAGCATGGCCTGGTGACTCGGAAGATACCATATCTTGGTGCAGGAGAGAGCTGTTTGAAGGAAATCTTTTTTATTATGGTGCCAATATTCTGGAGTCTGAAGATATCCTTCCTGTGTTACAGCCGCCTCCTGCCAGGCTGTGTAAAATGGACAGTTTGTGCCACATGGCTTAAATGTGGGGCATTACCAAATACTGTTGCAGAATGACTGGTAGGAAAAAATGCCTCCTCCCTTTTGAGATGTTCCTTGAAGCGATTGCAGAGCTAAGAGGAACAGTTTGAGAAATGTGTTTAATCTAGCAAAAAGTCCTATAATTTGCAATATCTCTTTCTATGACATAGCATGACAACAATGATTTTAAATGCTTGCGGCTATGCATGTTTTAACATGAGTGTTACTCTCTTGTTACGTATTCTAGTTACATCAGGATGTGCTTAAAAGGCATGTTAAAAAGGATATAAGCCGTTCATGTAAATATTTCTCTTTCCTGTGAATGACTTCAAGCATAGAAATTTCTGATATTTGAGAGGTAACAAATACATTTATAAAGAAACTACTCAAGTCAATGGTTTGTGAAGGATGTTAACATAAGTTAATGCCATCTGGAAACCAACGATTAGATGAAGATGGAGAAAATAAGAATTGGTGTGACAGAACTTTATTAGATGTTATTTGTCCATGACTAGAAGTCTAAGCTGTATCCTGAGTTTACTGAAAAGTTACCTTTATTTAAATTTCAAGTAAGTAAACATTTACTGAATATTGTAATATTCAGTAAACCATTTTCTGCTTAAGAATCATAGAATCATAGAATCGTTAAGGTTGGAAAAGACCCTTAAGATCATCGAGTCCAACCATTAACCTAGCACTGCCAAGTCCACCACTAAACCAGGTCCTCAAGCACCACATCTACCCTTCTTTTAAATACCTCCAGAGATGGAGACTCAACCGCTTCCCTGGGCAGCCTGGTCCAATGCCTGACTACCCTTTCGGTGACGAAGTTTTTCCTAATATCCAACCTAAACTTCCCCTGGCGCAGCTTGAGGCCATTTCCTCTCATCCTATCACTTGTTACTTGGGAGAAGAGACCGACCCCCACCTTGCTACAACCTCCTTTCAGGTAGTTGTAGAGAGCAATAAGGTCTCCCCTCAGCCTCCTCTTCTCCAAACTAAACAACCCCAGTAGTAGTCACATGCAACTTCATAAGCTTAGCAGGCTTGAAAGTTGCTCTCTTTTGAGGCATGTTGCAGCTATGTGGAACAATAAATGTAATGATGGCTATAGTTTTTCAGATTAGTTCCTTCTGTGTCCTCCTCTTTGATCCTCGGTGCCAAAGCAGGTTGAATAGCTTTTCACTAGTCCCTTTCCCTGCAGAGGTGATATGCAATTCTTTAGTTTTTATGACATATCAACATGTAGAAGTTTAAGAACTCATCTTTCCCTACCTTGACTACTGAATAACTCCTGTCCTGCTGATGCAGTTCAAACCACAGGATTTTTTTGTCTATGTATGTGGAGTGCTGATCCTTACTGAACATTATGCTAGCTATGTTAGGTCTGATAGCATTTACAGTATAGTCACGCTCCAGCAAAAGACGACCAGGTTTTACATATAATTTCTGTTTGTTTGCAGAGACCAGACAGATTGAGGCTTGTGGCTGCATAACACACTGCTGGATGTTTCTTGTATGACCTCATGTTCTCTAGTCAAGAATTTAAAATTAATACTTTAAAAAACAACTATAACATATCCACATGGTTCCTATAAATTTAACAGGGTGTAATACAGAATAATGCATGTGTGCAAGAGCATGAGTTATGACGCCTATGGGAACCATAACTTTGCATTTCCTGACTTCTGAGTGTTAAAGTGGGTTTTAAATTCCTAGTCATACTAGCATTAATATAGTTTAGTGCAGAAAATACCTTTCCTGGCCCTCACCCATTTTTCTTCCAGACCCCACCACCTGTTTCACTGGTGTTTTTTGGGCGGGAGAATAAACAAAACTCTTAGTATATGCTTAGGATTAGCTGATTCTTGCTCTACCTGAGTTAACAAATCCAGGTCATACTTTAGATAAAATAACCCTCAGTATTTTGCTTAGTTGCACGGCAGGAATAAAGGAGAAGGTGAGAGAGCTATTCAGCTGTGGGTGCTTGTTCAACAGTGGGGAATGCAGAAACTTCTAAATAAAACAAATCATGCTTGCAGGCAGGAAACTTGAAAAAATAAGTTTAACTAGAGCACTACTGCTTCTATTTAGCACAGAGGGGATTTCACAGTGCTGTAATAACAATTTAAAGGTTAATGCAGACCTGAAAATGAGGGGTTGTTTCAAACTTAACATGGTTTCCTCTCTGTGCATGTATTAGTGGCAATTCTAAACAGTAATTGTGTCAGCAGTGAGGAAGCTGTGTTATTCGCAAAGACTCTATCTAAAATATATTTAAAATTAAGACATTTGATGAGAAGATGGTGGGCCTGGGCTAGAACACTGCTTCTGGAAGTCTGGAGTTTTGATTTTGATACTGATGAATACATATCCTTATTTACTTCCTTGAGTCAAAATGAAAAAACTTGATGTTTGAAACCATGGTGATGTGAAGCAATATATTCTGCCTTCATGAAGCCCTTAACAGTCTCTAAACCATTAGTGTAGCAATATAAAAGGGAGACTTAAAGACTGAGCTGTTACTGCCTGACCCATTTCCTTTCTGAAATACTGGCAGATGCAGCTGTAGAGTTCCCCATTGAAATTATCATCCTGGCACTGCATCAAATGAGTGTAAAAATATTCAGCATTCTTAATAATTCTAAGGGCATTCAAATTTCTGCAGTTGGTTTTTTTGGTTTGGTTGGTTTTGTTTTTTTTTTTTTTTTTTTTCTTTCCATCTTGTACATCACGCTATGCATTTCAAGGTAGAAAGATTACATTTGATTTGTCCAGTAAATATTTATATTTGGCCATCTTAATCACAAGTGATCACAGTGGTTAGAGGCAGAAATTCTAGCCTGAAGTCAGATATTATGTCCCTAGTTGAGAATATTTTTTTTAATATGGATAGAGAATTGTAGCTACAGAAAGATAATGAGATGCAGAGTACTCTGTGGTAGTATTTTGTATGTTGAATCATAGAATCATAGAATGGTTTGGGTTGGAAGGGACCTTAAAGATCATCTAGTTCCAACCCCCCTGCCATGGACAGGGACACCATCCACTACACCAGGTTGCTCAAAGCCCAGTCCCACCTGGCCTTGAAGCCTTCCAGGGATGGGGCATCCACAACTTCTCTGGGCAACCTGTTCTGGTGCCTCGCCACCGTCATAGTGAAGAATTCCTTCCTTATATCTAATCTAAATCTACCCTCTTTCAGTTTAAAGCCATTACCTCTTGTCTTATTGCTACATGCCCTTGTAAAAAGTCCCTCTCCAGCTCCCTTGTAGGCCCCCTTCAGGCACTGGAAGGCTGCTGTAAGGTCTTCCGTGAGCCTTCTCTTCTTCAGGCTGAACAACCCCAGCTCTCTCAGCCTGTCTTCATAGCAGAGGTGCTCCAGCCCGCTGATCATCTTTGTGGCCCTCCTCTGGACTTGCTCCAACAGGTCCATGTCCTTCTTATGTTGGGGACCCCAGAGCTGGACACAGTACTCCAGGTGGGATCTCACAAGAGTGGAGTAGAGGGGGAGAATCACCTCCCTCGACCTGCTGGCCACGCTTCTTTTGATGCAGCCCAGGATATGGTTGGCTTTCTGTGCTGCAAGCGCACATTTTTGAGTCACATTGAGCTTCTCATCAGCCAGCATCCCTAAGTCCTTCTCCTCAGGGCTGCTCTCAATCCATTCTCTGCCCAGCCTGTATTTGTTCTTGGGGTTGCTGTGTCCCATGTGCAGGAGCTTGCACTTGGCCTTGTTGAACTTCATGAGGTTCATACATACCCACCTTTCAAGCCTGTCAAGGTCCCTCTGGATGGCATCCCCTTCTGTCTAGTATGTCGACTGCACCACACAGCTTGGTGTTATCGGCAAACTTGCTGAGGATGCACTCAATCCCACTGTCCCTGTCGCTGACAAAGATGTTAACCAGCTTTCTTGAGCCCCTCTTCCCTCCAGGGCTTTATGCCATGCTACTCTACCAAGCAGATCCCTGAAGAGGCCAAAGTCTGCTCTCCTGAATTCCAGGGTAGTGAGCTTGCCGTGTGCCCTTCTCGGTGCCCTAAGGATCTTGAATTCCACCATTTCATGGTCACTGTAGCCAAGGCTGCCCTTGAGCTTCACATTCCCCACCAGCCCCTCCTTGTTGGTGAGAACAAGGTCCAGCATAGCACCTCTCCTCGTTGGCCCCTCTATCACTTAGAGAAGAAAGTTATCATCAGTGCATTCCAGGAACCTCCCGGATTGCTCATGCCCTGCTGTGTTGTCCCTCCAGCAGACATCAGGGTGGCTGAAGTTCCCCATGAGGACCAGGGCTTGTGAATTTGAGACTGCTCCTATCTGTCTATAGAGGGCCTCATCTGCTTGGTCTTCCTGGTCAGGTGGCCTGTAGCAGACCCCCACTATAATGTCACCTGTCCCTGCCCTCCCTTTAACCCATAGACTCTCAGTCAGCTCCTCATCCATCCCAGGCAGAGCTCCATGCACTCCAGCTGGTCATTGACATAGAGGGCGACACCCCCTCCTCGTCTCCCCTGACTGTCCTTCCTAAAAAGCCTGTATCCTTCCATTCCAACACTCCAGTCATAGGAACCATCCCACCGTGTCTCCATGATGCCAATATGATCATAGCTCTGCAGGCATGCATGTGTCTTTAACTCCTCTTATTTATTCCCCATGCTACATGCATTTGCACAGAGGCATTTAAGTTGGGCCCCCGAGGAAGCTGGCTTAGTGGCTGGAGCGGCTGGAATTCCTTTGTGCTGCTCTTCAGGTGCTCTCCTGCTGACCTGTGATCCTTCTCCAGGCTCTGAGCATCTATTGCTGGCACTGGCATCAAACTGGTAGGAGTGGGATGGATTGAGGTTCCCCTCCCCTGGCAACTTTAGTTTAAAGCCCTAAAGTTGAATAATAGGTTCAGTAATTCTCGTAACCATTTATTCTGTTAAGTCCATTTCATTTTATTGTATCTTCCTAATTTTGGTGCTCCTAGCACTTGTGCTTACTGGACTGGTGCAGAATTGACAAAATGCCTGTCATTCAGGCGGCTGATAATCACATTTGTTAGGATCCATGATCATACAGAGCAGACACACAATTACACAGGAGCTAATACCTTCATTCTATGTACTTTCATTTTATTATTGAGTTACTGTTGCTACTCCACTAGTTAACATTAAGCTCCATTTTTCACTTTAATTCTATCCATTAATTTTGTGCAACTAAAGCGGCATATCTTGTGTAGGTTCACAGCACTTCTCGTTCTATATAGGTTCAACGTTTTTGATAATTTGAGTTCAACTCTTAGCTTTACTTAAACTTTAGAAATTCAGGAACGTCTGTAACTAGTCCTGCTTTCTTTGTTGTATTACACTTCAGAATTTTGTATTGTTTCCTGCAGTTTCACTAATGAAAAACTGAATGCACAGGTGTCAGCCTTGTTTCTTAAGAAATGAGGCTTATGTGCTGTGCAGCTGTCAAGTTTATCACTAATATTTTTTTAACTCATTGCCTGGCTTCAGCCATTTTGACAGAGGGTAGCGATCTCAAAGGTATGAAAGGTCTACAAGCTTGTGTAAATTGGTGGCTGGATAGAAGAGGGAGATCCAAATCAGTGTCAATTACACGGTGTCAGCGATGCCAGCCAGCTGAGAAATGCAGCAGGCAGCCTGCCGGCTGTGTGGCCTGATCAGTCAGGGCACACCGTGCTCTGAACTGGCCCTGGCATCGGGTGCCTGTGGAAGAGGCAGGAGACTGAGGGAGCAAAGGGGATACAGTGAAGGAGGAGGAGGAGAAGGGCTTAGAGGGTGGCACAGCATACAGATCCATACAGAACTGGGTGTCTTCAGTTCTGCTGTCTGTTGAATAGCCTGTTGCTGCGATTATGTGGTAGTGTAGGTAAAATACAAAGGATTGCTATACATATATATGTAATTGCTTTGCTTATATTAGGTCAGTAACTGCAGTTATTTTCAAGTAAACCCGTGGTGACAGCCAAGGTAGTTTAATTAGCCATGACCTTGAATGATTCTGTTGGTAGAAATAGCTGAGGGGGAGACTGAGCACAGGTTGGTCATACTGATAGATTACTTGGGCTCATTCCTTCCTCTGTAAAGGCCCCCATATGGCTGCATGATGGCTTCATACATTAGAGGAACTATTGCTTTAGCAAAATCAGATTTGTAATCAGATTCATGTCACCAGATGCCATCACTGAAGGGTTTGAGCAAATGTGTCACTTTTTTTTATCAAAATTTTGCTGTATTTTCCACTTTGTATATCTTTGTAAGTTTTCTTTCTTTTTGTCTAGGAAAATTAATGATTTGTCAAAGCCCAGGTTGTTGTGATATTACTACTATTATGTATTGTAACTATTTACAATAAGAAAATAGCAGAAATAATGTGGATTGTTGTGGATTCCAAATATGCATTACAGGAAAAATCTTCAGCTAGTAATGGAGTTAAGTTAATGGAGACATAAAACTGTGTAGCTGCTAAGATCATCTATGATTGTTGCTGACAAAGTTTGTTATGCTCTGTATTTGATGGGACAATATGCTATTACATTTTCCCTTCATGCATATGCCTCTGCCTGTGTAGTATGTCAAATAATGCATTGTAGAATATTCTGCAACCTGAGGAACTTTGGGGACAAAGCTTAGTAGTAGTAGTTTTGAATTATGCTGCGTGGAATTTTCTACGTAATTCTTATGCATGCTAAAATATCGTCACATGCTGAATTTGAAGCCTACTTGATTTTGTATAGGGACAAAGTTCTAGAGAGCTTATTATGTAGTAATGGGTAGTGTTGTGCTCCAGCAGAAACGTTATGGATACAGTACATTGCAATGCATAAACTGTTTTGAGGGCTAAAGAGTGACTGTTCCTTCTGTTGGGCTGGATCTGATTAATTTCTGGTATAACTGCAGTTATGAAGGGGTTGATACACTGTGCAGTATCAGCGTAGCTTGGTTGGCAGCTGCCTTATGTCCTCTTCTACTTTGACAAGAATTGTGATGTGCAGTCTTGCGGCATAGGCAGGTTGCCCAATATCCAGATTGCTCTGTATCCTGCAAATGGGATTTTGACCTTGCTAGACTGAGGAAATAGTTGTGGCAAATAGTATCTGGCCTTAAGTTTCTGAAATCAGAAATATCCTGGGGCAAAAAAGGAAAGAAATCTCAGGCTGTTGCTAGTATACTTTTTGCAGTTTGGGAACACTCACCAATACATTTTCATCTTTTTGTAGGGTGCAGATGGTGCTATGCAGCCATATGGTCCATCCCTGAGAGTGGCTGTAAGGCTGTCTGCTTGCCAGCAGAAATAGGAAATGAAAATGTATGCAGAGTCGTCATTTGAAGAAATGGTGTTTCCTGCACACTGTGATTCATGTGGAAGCAGAAGAGAATGTATGTCAGCATGCGTGCATCCTCAATACGTAGGTATATTCATATTGCATATTTCATTGCTGAAGAAGTTGAGTCAATCGAGATGATTGATTTGATTACTTGTGTCTTATTCTGGGTCTGTGAAAAGAGCAAAGATTGGTGGATAAGAATTTTGTAACAAACAGGATATGGTCTCCACTGCAAGGAGAACTTCAAGATATAAAAAGGGACATTTATGTAGATCTTTGAACTTTTTACACTGGAGCAGTGATTTAACTCAGCTGCCTGAGGAGGTTTTGATTTAAACTTACCATTAAAATCAGACTGATCAAGACTCTGAGTAACGTCACATTTATGAAACAAACACCATTCTGAATTGGGGAATTCTTACTTTACACCTTGCTATGTGACTTTAAGTTTATGTTCTTCCTGGGATTTGTGAACTTAAATGATGTTAAAAATTGCAAAACATACTTTTTTTTTTCTGTAGTCAAAGGTGATTTAAATATTTTCTCCACAGATTTCCTTGCCCTAGATCCAAATTCTGTTGCTGTGTAAGCAAATGTTCTTCTCTATAGATGGTGAAGTTTAGGAGAGAGTCACTAGGAAATAGTACTTCCCTGAGGGATCTAACACCTGCTAATAGTTTGATCATACAGAAGGAAGCTGAGCTTGATTATAGACTTAGAGAAAAGTAATCTAATTGTTCAGAAATGTGTACTTCTTGTAAGATTTTTAGGTTACTTCACTTTTAAAACTGTATAAAACCTTATCACAGGTCTAATGCTTTTTGGTAATCACAGTAGTTTTAAAAAAAAAACAAAAACAGAAGACATTTAAAAGCTGTTTTCAGTTGCACTTTAATGCCTTTTTCACTGGACTTTAAATTATTGTATTTAATGTTATTCTGTCTTAAGTTAGGCTCATTTAAAGGGCATTATTGCAATACACATGGTAATGTCATCTCATGAAAACTGATCTTTGGACACAGCTAAAATCTTCCTCTCCCCACCTCCAACGGTTACTAGAGATGTTTATGTAAAAGTTGTGGTGGTCTATGTGTGTGTATTTTGAGCTGGGTGAGTAACTACAGCAGCAAAATGATTTGAGAGATAAATCTACATTCAAAGAAACCTATTATTGAAATAGCTGAGAAGTAATAAACCAGAATTTCTATGATGAAAATATGTGTGGGAAGTTAATACAGATATGAGAAACTGATAATGTCATAATATTATTGTCCATTTATCTGTAACACGGTTTTGCCTGTATTTCTGATATTACTTACCATTTTAGACTCAGTGTTCTGAAAACAGCTGCACCACAAGTATTCAATTAAAATTAATGTTGAGATATCGAATACTTAAACTTAATTCCTTTAAAAAAGAGCTACCTGGCTTTTCATGTACTGTGCTTTCTAGTTTATAAAGTAATCTCTGTATTTTCCATTTTTAGAAAAAGGTAGTGTTTTAATCCAGGTGAATGCCAGCAGTGAGGTGAGTGTTCTCAGAGAAGGTGGATTTCACACAGCCATGGGTTCTGGACTAATTGAGAAAGAATTGAAGATTATATTTGTTCTGAATTTAGTAGTCAGAATCACAATAAGCGCTCTTTGACAATTGTGGAGATAGCATGTACCTCAAATCTAGTTGGTTGCACGCATTTTTTATTTACTGAAAACAGCATTTGCAAAGTAGTAGAAATGACTTACAAATTTGGAGGGGATTTGGCCAGTAGTTCTTTCAAGGGAATACAAAGGGGTAGATTTGGAGAAATCCGAATCTTTCATTTTAGCATTTTCAGAGTAAGAGTTCTTCCTTTTTCATCAATATGCAGCTATTCAGAGAAATGTGGAAAATTATAGTAAAAATATAGAGTTGTGGAAGAAATAACCTTTTCTCTCAATCCTTCCCCTTTTAATAAATTATCAGAACGTAGCAATCTTCTGAAGGTGAAGGAAATTAAAAATTTTGTTTGATATTCAATTCACATAGCTAAGAAAAAATAAATACACTAAATCCTTTACCCATCTGGTTCTAATGCAATCACTGTTATTCCATGTTCTGCTTAAATCCTGTGTTAATATTCATCATATATTCTCACCCTTGGGAGCTTGCTGACCATTTTCAGTCATTGCATTCGTAAGTGGTAATATTCTGTGGAAAGAGAAAGTGAGAGGGCGATGAAAGACAAGCATAACTTGGGGTAATGATTAAAATAATGGATGTCTCAGAGCATGACCTCTCTTTTTCCTGTTTGTTGGAACATTCTTTCCTTGTTGCTGGTGATAATATTACTCACTGGTGAAGTGAGCATGTTTTTAAAATGTAAAAGAATGTGCTTGAAAAATTCAGAGCACTAGGGGAAGATCTAAACTGTAACCCAGTGAAGTATGTCACACAGGGTTGTTTGTGTACTCTGATTTTACCTTTACCTGAGTATCTCTGTAATAACTGTCTTTTGTGGAGATCCCCAAAGAGTCAGAATGAAATGGAAAGGAGATAGGATAATTTATCTGACTTCTCTGACCAAGAATTTTACTACTAAGTATGGTATGTTCAGTCAGTTTTAGAAAACCATAGGCATATTCCTAAGTGAATCATCTACTGCCAAGGTATAAATAAAAACATAAATCAAAAGAATTTGTTTTAGTAGTTACTATTCCCATCAGGATATGACCAGAATCCCTTACTGAGACCAAAATTTGTTTACAGCTGTCAGTATTCTGAATTATATTTGTTTGCTAGAAGAAACTGCTCATTCATGAAGTGAAATTAGTTTATGAAAATATTGGTTACAGCATTTAAATGCAACCTGATAAGATAATGAACTGATATTAACAGAAGGATGATGAGTAAATACCTTGCTAAATTGATCTAATAGTCTTGACTGATTTTAACCTCATGAATGAAGGAGTTTAAAATGACCCTGGCTTTATACATTTTTTTTTCTAAAATAACTAGAATGGTGGAGACCTGATTTCCGTGGGCTCTTACTGAGAGACTCACCCTTAAGCCTCATACAGGTGAATGTCAAATCCTTAGTCACTGCATGTGATGATTTTCAAACCAAGTCAATCAATACTTCAAAATAACTGAATTTACTTGTCTCTCTTCCAAGAGATGTATTAAGGATGATCTGAAGTAAGCAGCATTGTGAATCTGCCATGTTTATAAAAACCGTGTCAAGCATGGTATTGATATTTACTGAAATTAAATTTTAGGTGAGCAGCCTTAAAACATTTTTTAAATTTGCTCTTCACCTTAGCATACTGCTTTTCCATTGTTTGTCTCTTATCTAGCTTGATGTATCGTATCCAGAGAGCCGAAGACTGAGGAAAAAACACAAGGAGCATTGATCTTGCAGTTTACAGTTTATCAGAAGTAGCACAGCAATAGCAGAGAGCATAGCTGGAAGGGAAAGTGTTTAGACCATAGGAAACAGTCTGAAGAAGAAGGGGAACATGGAGAGAAAGAAATAACAGCTGACCTCTGTGGGTCATTGTTGTGGTTTAACCCCAGCAGGCAACTAGGCACCACACAGCTGCTCGCTCGCTCCCCCCTGGTGGGATGGGGGAAGAAGAGTAAAAGTGAGAAAACTCATGGGTTGAGATAAAGACAGTTTAATAGGTAAAGCAAAAGCTGTGCGTGCAAACAAAGCAAGGTAAGGAATTCATTCACTGCTTCCCATCGGCAGGCAGGTGTTCAGCCATCTCCAGGAAAGCAGGGCTCCGTCACACTTAACAGTTACTTGGGAAAACAAAACGCTATAACTCTGAATGTGTCCCCCCCTCCCCCCCTTCCTCCTTCTTCTGCCAGCTTTTTTTATATGCTGAGCATGACGTCATATGGTGTGGAATATCCCTTTGGTCAGTTGAGGTCAGCTGTCCCGGCTGTGTCCCCTCCCAACTTCTTGTGCACCCCAGCCTGCTCACTGGTGGGGTGGTGTGAGAAACAGAAAAGGCCTTGACTCTGTGTAAGCGCTGCTCAGCAATAACTAGAACATCTCTGTGTTATCAATACCGTTTTCAGCACAAATCCAAAACATAGCCCCATACTAGCTACTACTAAGAAAATTAACTCTACCCTAGCCAAAATGAGCACAGTCATGTCATATGTAAGAACAGTGGAAGCTATTGTTCAAAAGGAAAAAACCCAAACAATCCAGCTCTAGGGAACAAAATAAAACTTCCCTGGAGTTTCTAGTAATATGTTGGTAAACACCAGCATTCAGAGGTAATCTCAGAGCATTTAATTCAGGCATCAGATTTTAGAGTTATTCATGGAAAAATAGTTGAACAGTGATGAAGTAAAAATCTTACTTGTTTATCACGAAAGCATTCTAAATTCTGCTGAAATGAACATTTGATATTTGATTATTAAGAAATGTTAACTTCACAAGATAAAAGGTAGCAGATTAAGAATTTATAATAGGAGATAAATGCAGTTCAATAACAAAATTTTGAATTCAACACTCTTAAACTTTTGAGATGTTTTATAACTAGATTTAGCTCTGAATTTGGAAATGAAATTAATTTGTCTATGTCCTATTGGGACAGTATGTCTTCACTGAAGTGGATGAGGCCAGACTTCCTCTCAGAACTTGGCAAGTTTTCCTGAATGCCTATGGGACTGGACACCTAGCCCACAGGAGGTGATGAAAATGGCAGCTATCATTTCAGGTATGTGAATTAAAATCCTTTTTTTGAAGTTTCTTAAATTTAGACATGCTGATAATCAGACTTTTTTAAACTAGATTCTTTTCCTGGTTAAGTCAGCTTTTATGACCACTTGGTAAAAATATATTATGGAAGCAAAATGGGGAAAAAAAAAAGTTAAGTACTCTCTTTACCCTTAATATGCCTGTCTGCCTTGCAGTTTCATAGTGCAAATATTAAATGCACAAAGGAAATAGCAGAAAAGGCTCTGTTCCAGTCTTCAGTTGTAGTGACATGAAGTACTATTGTAGGTTCAAGGAAAGCAGAAATAAAAAAAAGACCAGTCCTAGGTTTGAAAGGGGGTTGTCCTATGCCATCTAATTAAATAAAACTTGGAGTTCTGTATGTCCGACAGTTAGACAAATCAGGAATTCTGATCAAAGCTCCTTCCTGTCTAAATTAGAGAAATTGCACCTGTTGTCATATGTACAATTGTCTTGTAATAATGCAAGAAAAATGGAAGTATTTCAAAGTGCATTTGGAAATTTATTTAGCAGAAATGGATGGAGCTGAAAGTAAGGTAGAGTAGTGGTGTCTCTCCCTGATACATGCTCTAGAAGAGGATTTACTGAATATTTGCAATAAATGTATGAAGATTGCAAAAACAATGTAAAAAATTGAATATAATGAACAATTCTCAGAAAAAATAAAGAAACAATGATTCAGTATGTACTAGAATAGAGAGGAGCAGAGGATCCTGGGGCTTTGGGAATCTGTTGGATTTGCTAACACTGAGGAAGAGAACCTGCAGAATTCCAAAGGAGTGTCAAGGGAGAGGCTGACCTCTCAATAAAGGTTGGTAACAGAGAAGAAAGGAGAAATGGGACAGCAGAGGAAGAAAGATATTGAGCAAAGTATGTGGAGTGTAACTTTAGCTAAAGCTAAAGTAATCTCTTCATCCATGCAAAAGGCAACAAATATTTTTAAGATCAGTGGACCATTAAAGCCGGAGCCTAGTTTGATTCAACATTGGATTTTGTATTAATACCAGTGGGATGCAGATAAGGAAGGCAAGTTTTACATGATGACTAAATTGTGCTGTTATTTGATTGTTGTATTCAATGACATTAGAATGGAAAATACACTGTTGAGACAGTTTGTGCATTATTTTTTAAATTTTCCTTTCTTTACCTGTATCTCAGCTTTACATTTCTCTTCTGGTTTGTTGTTTTTGTTGTTGTTTTTGTTGTTGTTGTTGTTGTTGTTTTTTTCTGCGTTCATGTATTTCAGAGCAGCTCTTTCTTCTCATCCCATAGACCCATGATTGAAGATAGTTAATGTCATCATTAGATTTGGTGTTAACTCAAATAATGGAGGGACAGAAAGGGAGGCAGAACATTTACCTGGATGTTTTTAGACTCCAGGACACTATTTGCAGATGTAAATAAGACCAAGTAAAGACATAACTCTTTCTGATACATGGTCTACTGGCTTATATCTAGCTTGTGTTTGTAGTGCAGCATTTGTGCAGGAATGAGTTTCACATTCTTAAAAAAAAAAAAAAAAAGATACAGCACAGAATCAGATTAATCCCCATGGGCCTGATGAAGTAATTAGATTAGGTGAATGTTCAGTAATGCTCTTCAAATGTTTACCCTCTTTCAGGAATATTTTCAAAAGTAGGAAGTAAAAATTGTTATCTATGTAAGAGTACTGTGGGTCAAGGGTCAATGAAGAGCTAAAGAAAATTCATTTGAAGAACTGAAGAAATAGTATAATACAAAGGGACCATCCACCAAAAAAACTCTCCTTGTGAGTGAGGTATGTTATCATCTAAACTTGACTTCAGGCAACTGTCATTTCAGAGCAAGGTCTGGCACTATAAAGAGTACAAAACCAGAGGCACTGAAGATGAAAGCAATGGGTTACAAAGGAACTAATATACCAGGGACAGGAAAACATGCTGCTAATATTGCCCCAAAGACAGTATTATTCAGTGTTAGAAAGAAGCCCATACCTCTCGATTGTCCCCAAACTGTAGAAAGATTGTAACATGGAGCTGAAATCAGTGGTCTAGCTCAGTGTCACTCCTTACCTTATGGAAAGGAATGAACAAAAAGTCAGAACTATGGCATGTATTTAACTCTGGCTTCCAACTTTTCCAGGATTTGTTTTATTGGTGTGACTGCTTACTTGGTGATCAAAGAAGCAGAATACATCTCAACGGGAATATTGCAAATCTAATATGGCTTATGCATACATTAATCATTAGTTACTCCTCTACTACCAGTGGAATAACACGTATAACATTAGGACTCGGAAAGGACAGTCCAGGTAAATACTTGCTCTTCAGGACATATTAGAAGTTGGCTATCTTTTCAAGTTATCCTGAACATTGATAAGCAACTAAATGGGTACATTTTTATTTACTGGGAGCCAAAAGAATGCTGAGCTGCAGATACACTTAGGCTCCAGAGACTTTTAACAGGGCTATGAAAAGAAAACTTTTCAAATTTGCAGTCATGGGCTCCTCAGAAATAATAAGTTGTTTAAGAATTAGGTATCTCCTCAGTGTTTGCATAATTTGAACTAACAGAAACATAGTCTACTGTTCAGTAATCACAGGTGAAAACTAGGCCTTGTGGGAGTTGATAGGAATTCTGCCATCAGCATCAAGGGAGACAGGATTTGCATATTAATTTCTGGATGTGTGTGCATTATATTAATGAATAGAGAGAGTGAAACTCTCTGCCTATATCCATAAATCTGCATTTCATGCTTCTACATACAAAATAGGTGTAAAAATCCATATACTATACCCTGGGGCTTATAGTCTTGGATATGAAAAAATTGGGTCCCAAATATGTCTATTAAGAAATATACAGATTCCTTGAGAAAATCCTTAGATGCATAAGTTTACTGCTGGCTATATACAGTATGTATGCATATCAATTGCAATGACACAATAAAGAATGTTATAGATGTTATGAGGAGTAGTGTGATATCAAGTTTAAAAAGTGCTTGAGGAATATAAACTACCAATGAAAAATGTAGGGAAGAAAAAAATAAACTGTGTCTCTATGTACTAGAAGAATGGTGTTAAGAGCATTAAACCTGATGGAGGTTTAAAGTAGCTGCCTTAATGTATACATTTTACAATGTACATGATACAGCACCATTTTTAGGAACAATAAATAGCCCACTGAAATTTGTCAAGTTCTCCTGTAAGGGCATGAAGTCTGAGAGAACGTGGATCATTAAATTTTTTTGGTAAGAAGCAGAGGTGGATGACCATTCATCTTTTTAAATTATCTAATTTTGCTATGTGTTCCCTTTTTGTTCACTTTCAATGTACATTTATGTGATTGAGTTTTATTGGCATGGCAGTTTGCAAAAAGTGAGTTTCAAAGTCATGTGCATGACGATGAAAGGAAAATGGATGTTAAATTTGCATGTATAAAATAATCTCACCAGCAGTGTTTGCACATTCATCTACTCAGGAAACAGGTCTAATAGTGATGTTCATTTGTGTCTACTCACAATGAATGAAGTGCACAATAACTTGTGAGCTCTTTAAGATTACCCGAAGAACTCAGGCATTTCTCAGAAGATTTTAATAGTTGTGTTCCTGGATTGAGTGATTGCAAAGATCTTGCCATTTGGTACAAAATCATTAGAAGGCTCCAATAACCAGACAAGCTGGAGAAAATATTGCTGTAACTTTAACATAGCTTTTATTTTCATGGACCTTTAAAAATACTTTTATTATGCTGTGTCACTTTTTCTCAGCTGCCTTATCCCAGCTTCCCCCTACAGCCCGTCCCAAACTCGCTTGGTGCTATCTAAAAGAATACACTTTCTGCCTAAGTGGATAAAAATTAAAAACCATTCCAAGTTTCTCAGAATAGCCTATATTTTATACGAGTTATTTTCAAAGAGTAAAATTGTACTGCAATTCTACAAAGCTTTTGGAATCTGTGCATAGTAATGTTGATTTGCAGTATTCATATACCTTTCATGTGAATCTGATGAACAGAATTTAAATCCAACATCTGTTTAAATATCTCGATCAGTTCGGGTTGAGTTGTTTTATTGGATCAGGACCAGACAGAGCGAAATTCTCATTTTTAGGTAATCTTGTCTATTCCTTTTTGAATAGAAGTTCATTTCCTCTTATGTTGTGCTCTCTGGAGCTTTGTTCAGGCTAGTTTTTAAAAGGTTGAGTGATGGGGTTTCCATTGGGAACCTATAAGATCTTTTACAAAAAGCCTCTACCGCTACTGACGTATGAGGGAATGGGATATGAATTAATGTATGTCTTTAATCAGAAGTTTTGGGATACAGTCTAAGTTCTAATGGCTGGATCATTTTATTTCTCAATGAAAGCCAAAACAATGCTGTTATTTAGATATTGAGCTATTAAAAAGTGGAAACTGGCTGGGTACAGAAGGTGTTTCTTCCATTAATTGAGTTACAGTTCCCTTTGTGACACTGAAATCCAAAGTTAAACTTATAAGTAATCTGATCTAAATATTAAAATATGCTCACTTCCACATGCCAGACAGTAATGAGCAGCCTGCAGTCACACAAGTTATGTTTCTCTTATTTAATTGCCCCCAAAATTAAATTAAAAAAAAGTTTTTTTTCTAGTTTTCCCTGTACTCAACGAAAAACATAAAAAATATAGCAGTTCCACTGGGCCAATATGCAAAGAGATTTCATTTTCAGTCTTTAATACCACATTTATATTCTCTTTCTAGATTGCTCTATTACTTCTTCCATTTTATCTGTATAGAAATTAAATGCTGTAGCACAAATTCATGTTGCAGAGAAAAGTCTTTACTATTGAAGGTGGATTGTTTCCTTTCTGTTTGCAAGAGTTTTGTTTTATTTCCCTAATGAAAAAGTTGGTTGTTGAATTGCAGAGTTAAACCAGAGCACGTAACTTTGTCCTTTATAGTCTATTAACCTAGCTTCTGTTTCTCCACATTTTTCATTTTCACATATAGATAAATTATATTGCGCCTAACTGAGAATATAGTCTTAGAGTCAACATGTTTCATGTTTCTTTGGCTTGCAAATTAGCTTTGTTCATCTTTTTTTTTTTAAAGTCTCTGTCAAACTAGGTGTCAAAATTGTGGAAGAATTGTAGCCTAAAGGATACTAGTAACACGTAACTATTTTCAACTTGAGTGTGGTTGACAGCACAACTACGCAGTGCTTATGTCAGTTTAGAAGTTCCCAGGAGAAAACCCTTTGTCCTTTGATGTGGTGAGCCTGCTGATCAAAGGTGTACACACACACCTAAAATGTAATTGAGCTTTATACATACTTTGAAAGAAAAGACAGCGTGTGCACCCCACTTGCTATTTGCTCTGCTGTCACGCTGTATTTTGTCTTCTGCTGATACCAGTACTTCTGAGTTCGTATTTCAAGCCAAGTTATGGAAAAGGTAGAGGTTAAGTAAACAAATGAATCAACCTGCTTATTCCAGCCTAAGATAATTTCATTGTTCCAGATCACAGAGTTAACTTTCCAAATGATTTCTTTGATACATCTGATGGGGTGACTGGCCTGGGAATGTGAACACTCATCTTGGAAGAGGATTGTCTTACACTTTCTTTTATATAGATTTTGAACTACGTCTTAGTTGTGTCTAGGAAATCTTCACTCCTACCAGTGGAAAAGCCTTAACAAATACAGGGAATATTTTATTTTATTTTGTTTAATATGGGAATGAAGTGGATGCACTTCCATGTGGTAGCTAGGTAACCTTCTGAATGTAGCTTACTTGATAAAACCTAGCCTTAGGTATCTTCAGGTATCCCCAGATCTTCAATTATCTTCATAATTACCCTCAATTATTCCCAAAATATTGGGAATTTTAGTCTTGTAAAAGTGCAAGAAGGAGAGAGTCCTTTACTTAACAAATTATGCGTGTTGAGATATAGAAGTTACCCCCCTATTCAGAGTCTATGTAGTTATTCTCTTTGTAAATCAAAAGAAAAGCAGAAATATTTGTTGTTGTTAGAACACTTTGGTTCATTACGAAAATTACTTTTGTTTGTAGCAAAATGCAAAGGTAAGCTGGAAAAGCACAGTAACAGGGTAAATGTTGTTCTTTGAAAACTAAATGAATGAGTAGTGTAACCAAAAAGAATCTGATCTGTTAGTATAGTTAAATGTTTGAAATAAAAAATAGCTTTGTAAATAAGGTATGAAAAGCAGATTTGTGACGGGGCTCTTAAAAACCTTTTTTTCAGAACAATGCTTGCTACAATTTGTGATATAAAAGTAAACGTATGTAATAGGCTGAAGCTGCTCTTATTCAGGTGTTCTGCATTGAGCTTGAGAGAGGGAGAAAATGCTTTATTTTGTCTACTAAAGGCGTCTTAACTCAGTATCTCTTTTTGTCTATGCAAATACGTGGATACCCTGTGAAATATAAGTGACTATTCAGTGGCCCTTTGTGGTAGTCAATGTGCCATAGGTCCCTTTGCAGGAGCTAAGATTCACAAGGGAAGGTGGAATCTCAGACCAGTGTATTCCTTTAACCTGACATTTTGTGTTAAAATTTTGATCAGATTCCAACGTTTTAATCAGACTACTTGGAGTACCAACCCCCTCACAATCCTTATCCTTACCTCTTCCCTCAACAAGAGTGGGAGTCTCAGACTCCTTCAGGGTGTTTTCCCCTAATTAAAGGTATTTTAGAACATATAGCTCTAATACGTCATCCAATTTTGATGTCCCCACAAGAACCCTGTTTTATATTGTAGGCAGAAAGATGTATAGTAAATAGACCCCAAGTTACAGGGTCAGGAGAAATTGTATGAAGCTCTCCTTGGCCAAAGGTGTGCTAAATACATGTTGACATTTTTGCATCACTTTGTAATTAAAAGCAGTAAAAGTGTTTTCTGTAATGATTATACTTTCTTTGTGTATGTCTTCAGAAAGCTATAACCAATGTGATGATACTTATTCTCCATCTAATGGTGGCAGAGGTAGAAGTTTGGGGGGGGGAGGGAGAATCTTATTTATGCAGAATTTGAGTTCCTACAGTGACTTGCAAACGAGCTTGCAAGATGCATGCAGTGCCAAAATTATACATTCAGATCCATAGCCTGGGTCCCCATAATGTTTCTCTGGGATTGATAAAACTCCTTTTTTATAGTACAGTATAGCCAAACTTCAGTATTAAGCACTTCCACTCAGGCTGATGAATAGAACTAATTTAACTTTAATTAAGTCCAAAGTGACTTAACTAAAAACATTACTGGCAGATGAAAAGCATGTAAGCAAAATGCTATCTTTTCTTCCTTCATTCAGACAGTTTTTGTTCTCCTTCAGTAGTTTTTTTCTGTGATGTATTGGAAAGAAACATTTCTGGTACCCAAATAACAGATTATTTCACTAGACTCACGTTTCTTGAATAGAAGGAAGTGACAACCACAAGAAAACTAAGATGCAGCACAATGTTTAAAGGCACACACAAGCAAAATGCATTTTCTTATTGGGTATTGCATATTTTTTCCCCAAGTATATGTTTCTTCTGCCCTTGTATGTATAATCAATTTATCATAAGCTCCAATTTACTCTTTAGTAGCTCTTTTAAAAAAGTCAATTCAAGCTATTTATGTGTACAGGTGAAATGTCACTGTATTCTCTTTTAGGGGTATCAATATTTTCCACCAGTATTGTCCTGGTTTTGGCTGGGGTAGAGTTAATTTTCTTCGTAGTAGCTAGTATGGGGCTATGTTTTGGATTTGTGCTGAAAACAGTGTTGATAACACAGAGATGTTTTCGTTATTGCTGAGCAGTGCTTACAGAGTCAAGGACTTTTCTGCTTCTCATGCCACCCCACCAGTGAGCAGGCTGGGCGTGCACAAGAAGTTGGGAGGGGACACAGCCCAGACAGCTGACCCCAAAGGGATATCCCATATCATATGACATCATGCTTAGCGTATAAAAAGCTGGTGGAAGAAGGAGGAAGGGGGGAACATTGCGAGTGATGGCATTTGTCTTCCCAAGTAACTGTTAAGTGTGATGGAGCCCTGCTTTCCTGGAGATGGCTGAACACCTGCCTGCTGATGGCAAGTAGTGAATGAATTCTGTGTTTTGCTTTGGTTGCGTGCACATCTTTTGCTTTACCTATTAAACTGTCTTTATGATAACCCACAAGTTTTCTCACTTTTACCCTTCTGATTCTGTCCCTCATTCCACTGTGGGGGGAGTGAGCGAGCAGCTGTGTGGTGCTTAGTTGCTGACTGGGGTTAAACCACGACAACAGTTTACATGGGATTTTTTTTCTTTATTGGTGAATTACAGGTAGGGTCAGACATAAAAATATTCCATAGGTAGTTAAAAAAAAAAAAGCTAAGATAAGAAGTACTTCTTACTACAAGACTTCTCAAGCATGTATTACCTATCTCCAGATATATAATATTGCTTTTTGCGACACCCCCTACCCAGCTTTTTGTGAAGTTCAACCC
This sequence comes from Nipponia nippon, assembly GCF_047370975.1. NCBI lineage: Eukaryota > Metazoa > Chordata > Aves > Pelecaniformes > Threskiornithidae > Nipponia > Nipponia nippon. Next base: position 46,082,784 of record NW_028262380.1, on the reverse strand, counting down.
TTTGGTAAAGCTTATGCTTTCTTCAGAAAGTCAGAATTTTTCCACAGCAAATGATTGACTGAGAACTGAAATAAAGATATGAAATCAGATATTTGGGACTTACTGTATAGCACTTCATGAATTCCCTTTTTTGATTTTTCTCTTATTTACCATGCTGTTTTTTAAGACAAGAGTTACATTTATGGACAAAAAAGTAGTTATCAGTGCTTTTTTATGATTGCCCGGGATATGAACCATTATATTATAAACATCATTCTGTCTCAGAGTAAAAATTCTAATTTCAAGAATGTTTGATTAAAAAATGTTGATCTACTGTGAAGGAAGTAAGTTAGTATTTAGGCACTGAAAACATGAAGTGCTCAGAATTTCTTTTCCTTACATGTCTTTTTGTAATCTTGGTTACAAATGCAAGGCCTGGGATAATATCTCATCTAATGAAGCAAGGTCGTCTTAATCATCAAACCACATACATCACTTTTGTTAGGGCACACAATTACATACAGATACAAGAAAATAATTGCAAAAGAATAATAATTTATAAATCTTTTGTAGCTTCACTGCATATTCTAATTTGCTGGTTTCTACACTGGGAACAAGACTTCATCACAAGTTAGTAGTGTTCTGTGAATATGTTATTGATTGGGTGATTCAGTCTTCCTCATTAGACAAGAGGATGAACTGAGACACGTTCTTTAATGCCAACGAAAGGTGACCACCCTCAGTGGCTCTCACCGCCAGCAGCACACATTCCTTTCAAAAGTAAGGAAGTCAAAACCAGCTCAGGTAAATTGCACTGCTTACTTCAGACTAAAAGAGGCCAAACAAACTGCTGGGCTGATATAAATGTAAGAATGTTTTTTCCTCATTTTAGTAATTATGTAGTAAGCTGATATCAAACCATATGTTTGCAATAAGTCATATGATAAGCATCATAGGTATGTGCTTGTTAATACTTGTTCAATGATGTCTTCCTTCAAATCACACAATGTATTTGTTCAACCTGGAGAACAGTAGGCAAAGGATATGATCTAATTTCTGTCTTCAAGTGCGTAATGGGGGTTTATAGTGAAGAGAAAACCAGACTCTTCTCTGAGGTGAGCAGTGAAAGGTTGAGAACCAAAGGACAAAATTTTCAGCACAGGAAGTCCTTATTAGATGTAAGGAAATGAAGGCGGCCAAACACTGAATCAGGTTGTCCTGAGAGGTGGTGAAATCTCCGTCCTTGGAGATATTCCAAATTCAGCTGAACAAGGTCCTGTGTGACCTAATCTGACTTTGGAGTTGGCCCTACTTTGATAATATGTGTGTGTGTGTGTTTGTAGGTTGGATTCTATGACCTCCAAAGATCCAGATGAAATTATTCTATGATTATATATGATACAGCTGAAGTGGGAAGTTTGTAGCAAAGTGGTAATGCCAGATGATTTTAAATTTAGATTGCAATAATGAGTATCCATACAGAGTCACCTGAATGCCAGATGTCCTACAGGGTTCCAGTGGGATAGTTTGCAAAGCAACAGTCATCACGTTTTGAATAAGTGTTGCAGAAAGAATGGATATTTACTTTGGAATCTTTCCAGTGGGAGCAAAAAAAGTAAAATCTGATTCCAGAAATCAGGAGACTAGTATAAAGCTTCATTTCTGTGTAACCACGTGCATGTAACCTGAGTGATCTTGGCCAAACAAAAATAACATTTTCAAGCTGATACATATTTACAAGGTCTGCAAGTAAACAAATCCATTCCAAAATGATGTGAAGTCTGTTTGAGTGGTCTTCTGATAAGCAATCCAATTTTACAAACACCAGTTATCTCTGCTGTGGACGATCCATGCAAGAAGAAAAATCTTGGATGTAAAAGTGAGTCTGAAAGCTCCTTAAAAAACTTTGTTATTTCTTGGAGCTCAAACTGAGGATAAACCTCTTCTAGCTCAATGGAATCTGTAGAGGATTAAAAGAAATCTTTAAATGATTGTATGGTATATATTACGGGACAGAAGAATATCAATACCTTATTCTGTCCACTGTACATCTTTCCCTCATATTGTTTCCTCCTTTCAGCCACAGAATACTCCCTCTTCCTTACCCACCCCATCAGGCTTTTTCTATCAGTCAGATAGGAATTTCAGCTCTCATTGTGGACTTGCGATCCCTTTTATTGGTGACAGCAACCATAGCTTTCACCAGAAATGGGAATTATTTGTCCCTTTTGGTGTCCCTTTTCATCTCAATGTTATGGCTGTCTGACAGAGTTTTATATAGCCAGAACATTCTAGCAAGCTTTTATTTGGGTGTTCAATAAGTTTCCTTCAAAGATTTTACAAAAGTTACTGCCAGATTCTATTTTGTAGAAGTATTTGAGAATTTTACAGTATTTTTCATGGGAGCAACAAACTTAATGCCTAAGGAAATTCAAGTGTTTTCCTACATTAGTTTTCCAAACATAACTCATTGCATGTTTGGTTACATATCAAATCAAGAAGGCATAAAAAGTTTGTATGCATGTATGTTCAGCAGAGTGGTAGAAATAGTGAAGCTAAGCAAAAGCCAGATCCTTTAGTTGGTCAATGCTTATTTGCAGCCTGATGGTGAAAGCAGAGGGAATGGCATAATAAGCAATTCTAGAATGATTGTAGTGTTCAGTTTAGGAGGGCAAGTGGATTAGTCCTCCAAGCACTATATCAGGCAATCTATGAAGAAACGTCAATTTTCAGACAATCCCAGTGTCTTGGAGTTCTTTGTAGTTGTAGCCTTAGTACGTTTAGTACAGATAAGAATTCAACTTTACCTTTCTTTTAAAAAAACGATCAGATTAAATATTCATGACAAAAATCCCACTGACCTCTGGCATGATCTCTGGGCTGGGATTTTACATACCTTGTCTTCTACAAAGATGTCCTGGGAAAAGCATGAATGAAAAAGCATTCTAAAAATCTGAGTGAGTTTGTTATTGACGTGAATGAATGTGCTATTCGAATGAGGTAAGCTAGCAAACTATATGTTAAAAAAAAAAAAAAGTGAAACCAATTAATGTTCATTTATTTGCTTACTTACAACTTAGTTATGAAATGCAATCTGAGAACAAGTTGATATTTCATTTTTGCTTAATAAAACTGAATTGAAATAAGTGATACTCCAGCTGAGTTCTGCATGGTATGGTGATTTTTCCAATTCCGAAAGAAATTAGCGATCCAAATTTGCTTTGAAAAAACTGCTGTCTAAATCATGAAGCTGTCTTAGTCTCTTGTTCAACTCAACACTAAAATAAGAAGTCATTCTTTAAAACAACCCATTAGAGAGCTGAAGTGTAAATAACTATTTATTCCAGTTCTCTGGAGGAAAATACATCTAGTTTAGGCATTGATTCAGCCCTGAAAATTATTCGATTGTACTTATAAAACACATTCTGACAAAAAAAAAAAAAAAAAAGAAAAGGGGAAAGAAGGAAGGAATTTATCTGACAGGGACTTATCAGCATCAATATAGTGAGAAACAAGTTAGAGGAGTTAACAAACTATAACTTGTCCTGAGGGAAATAAGGCTTTGACATGAAACGACTTGTGCTAATGTTAACATCCTAAAGAACACAGTCTGCAAGAACCATGCAGGGTGGGGAAGCATGTCAACAGATATGCAAACATCACCAAACTACCCATCATCTAACTGTGCTACACAGAAATTGTGCTGGTGATAACACACCTTCGAACTGCCTTAGTTGGGGGAACGAAAAGGCAGTTACATCAGTATTTAGGATTTTGATTTCTTCTATGGGAATGGATCTTGCCCAGAATTTCAGGTATTGAAAATATGTTTTGTGGAAAAAGTAGTGGACAGAGACTGGTGACTCCTACTGAACCATCATGGAATGCTTGGTTAGTGAAAGCACAGGAGGACTGATGACCAGTTAAGTTCAGCACACAAATGTTTAAACCCTTTGTTCAGTGCAGCTATACGTGGAAGCACCAAATTCATTTGCTTGAAGCCACAGCAGCAGTAAACACCACTCCACAACCCTTGACAGGGATTTCCATGCAGTTGGTCTCTGATAACCCATGCCAAGGCCTCTAGGAGGCTGGTGATCATGTCAGGCTGTGGTTGTGGTTTCACATATAACTGACACCATCACAGTTGTGAAAGGGAGCTGCCCTGGGCTTGGCTGCTGCGTGGTCCTGTCCTATGCAGTCCCTTCTCAGCCAGCTGAAGGACTTCACCTCAGCCACACCATCCTGACACCTTTTCTTTTCCTCTTCTGAACAGGAAAGGATGAAATGATGACTGGAGCCTCAAGGTGCCTTTAGGAATTGGAAATTTACCTCCCCGTCTGAAACCAATCATTGCTGATATGTAGTTGTTGCAAAGAGAAGACCTACCTTTTTACTCTTCTCCTGAAATCCAGGTTACTTTTTCAGTATCGACAGACTCGCAAGGAGTCAAGGTTTGTCTATCTCAAATCCACCTCTTAGTTCACCTGCTCTTCTCCCTCCTCTCTTTCCATACATAAGCTATCATTACGTCTGTCCAGCTAGTATTTAAACACATTATTCAACAGATGGTAATTTATTCAATAACATTTGTTTTGTATTTGTTTGGTTTTCCAGCTGATCTGACACTGTTTGAACACAGTATTCTGTAAAACTAGCAGGAAGGCTGGATTCTATCTCTCACTGAGCATTTATAGCCTCCCTCTCTGTAAATAGACCCTCACAAAAATGAAAAAATTCTAACAGTGGGTAAGAATGGCAGAATGGAGACTAAATAGCTGGATTCCTTTCTCAGTGCTGCTTCAGAAATGCTGAATTACTGACCTTGGTATGTGACTGGTCAGAATGCAAGAAGTCATAGTACTGCACAGGAAATAGATAATAATCACATTTTTATTAGAAGTATGTGTATCTCTCTTTATCAGCTCAGTTTTGTGTTATGATCTACTGGAGGAGTTAATTTGTGTTCTGAGGCAAATGATTAAACATGTCAGCTGTGCCAAGAGAAGGAATTATTTTGATGAACGTGCCTGTTTGTCACAGATTATTCTGTGCTGCTGGTTGAACAGTTAGTATGAGTACTTGTGTACCTGTTTCAATGAAAATTAGCTGGGTTCGTGTATACTTTTTAAATAGTAGATCTTTGATAACTTGGCTCAGTTTGTGACTGTGGCCTTAGAGGTGGTGACGGTAACAGGGACAAATTTAGTTCAAAATGCAGAAGGCTGTCAGTATCATCTTGACTGCAGATACACTAGAACTACAGCAGCAGGACATACCTTTTAACATTGGCAACTAAAGACTGATGCAAAACAGACATCAGCACATGGTAAAAAAGGCACGGAGAGAACTTGAAGCAAAGAGAGCCACCATAATGTGGGCAAAAACCTACCCTCCTAAATACAATAGAAGAGAAGAAATGCTTGATACCTTGGGCCAGAGAGGCAGGCAGGGTTGCCAGTGCACATCGATGGTGCAGCATCCTTTGTCCTTTTAATTCAAGAAACCTAAACAGAGTGTGCTACTTGATTAACAAAGATCATTCAACATAGCTCCCAGGAAGGATAAAACGCCAGGGTTCCTTTGGAGCTGGATGGAGGGTGATTGCTATGATAAGAAACAGAAATGCTGAAGCTGGTAAAACAGATTTTGGCATTGTGGAGTTCGGTCGCCTAACTTTGTGTTCGTAATCTACATTGTCTCTACAGCAGATTAACCTCTTATCCAAATTGTATTTAAACTATTAAAATCTCAAACCCAGAGTCATGATGACTACATTTTGAACATGCTGATGCTCCAAGTCAAGGGCACATCAATATTAAAACAGAAGCTTTTGCCAATGTGCTTAAACATCAACTTGTTTAAGCTTGTTCTGGGTGTGCTCTTGGGTCACGTCAGGTTGTTTTTTCTGCGTATTTTGTTTCTCTGCTGCAGTGCTTTACCCTTGCACAGTGCCTATTTCTGAACCAGATCTCTGACGTTTTAGTTTCCCACATGACAAAGCACTGATACTCAAATGTTAAAAATCCTAAATAATCCCCTTGTTTAATCACTGTGTGCATGAAAGCTTGTCCTTTTCCTCACAAACATATCAGTCTGGCTATGAAAAAGGGAGCAAGGATAACACTTTATGATGATTAACAAAGGATGTCTAAAAAACTTCCCTTCTTCACTCCAGCTTCTCACCTCAGTCACTGCTGACTGCAAAATCATTGACCTTTTGTACTCAGTCAGCAGTCCCCTAACACAGGAGTTAGCAAAAAAGCAAGGAGGCAGAGCTGGGAAACACTATTTTTCTGCTTCAACAACTTGTTACAAGTTGTGGACTGCATTTATTGGTAATTTGTAAATGATTGGCAGTAACTACCGTGGTTTTGCTGCCTAGTTTTAATTTCTGTGAAGGAAGATGACCCAAAGTGCAAATACAACTCTGTACACACCTGTTTTACTTAATACTTCCCTTCAACAAAGCTGCCTTCGCTAACCTGCTGTGTACTTTTGGACTAATCACTGTACCCATACCCTCTGTGTTTTTAGCTCACTATCTGAAATTTAGGGATAATTTTTCCTTTGTTAAATCTTTTCCAGAATGCCTGAGGAAAATATTATGTTTGAGCCAAGTACTAAAAGATATGAAGTAAAAAGGATGCACCTCGGTGGTGGTTTCTTACTCCTGTTCTTCCTAGTTTTTCAACATAGGTTATGTCAACCCAGTAAATTGTAGTGGGTCTTTTGCTTCCTTGTTTGTTGGTTTGATTAAAAAAATAGGGAAGGAATTATAAGGGAAGGCATTTGCAATCTAAATTGTTGAGGTGTTTTCTTAATATAAGATCTGTAGAAGATGATGTACCTAGTGGCTTTATACTCACAGAGGAAATATAGACATTCCAAAACCATAAAGCAGCTGATAGGAACTTTGGTTTCAATCTGCTTATTTTTGACAGGTTTCAATTTGCTTATGTGACTGCTGTACTTCAAGTGTTTTGAGGTTGAGTGTTGCTCAGTTTTTAAAATGAAAAATGAGGTTCTCTAATCTTAAATGCTGTAACTAATGGTATGATTCTAATGAATTGTGATCCGTGTTACTACACTGAAATATTTACAGCAGTTGAAAATCTCAATTAGGTTATAGGGTATTTACCAGATGGATTTTATGAAAAAGCGAACCAAGGATGGGGACTAGGAAAGCTTAATTTGTTGGAATGCTGACAATGATACTCTGAAGATCAGCCATAATTCAGGCAAGTGTATTGTCTGCCGTCTTGGGGATCTGTGGTTGCTAGGTGCAACTATCATTGCCAAATGTCTGGACTTCTCCAAAACAGGCCTGCATAAAACAATATATCTATATATATATAGATAAATATTCGCAGCTACATAGAGATCAACAGAGAATTTATAATAATAAAAAGGCAGTGATGTCAGGCGTGATTTAACCCCAGCCAGCAACTATGCACTACACAGCCGCTCGCTCACTCCCCGCCCAGTGGGGTGGGGGAGAGAATTGGAAGGGTGAAAGTCAGAAAAATCCTGGGTTGAGATAAGAACAGTTTAATAATTGAAGTAAAATGAAATAGAATGGTAGTAGTAGTAATAATATTAATAATAATATAATACAATAATAATATACAAAGCAAGTGATACACTACACAATTGCTCACCACCCACTGACTGATGCCCAGCCTGTTCCTGAGCAGCGATCACTTCCCCCCCAGACAACTCGCCCCAGCTTATATACTGAGCATGACGTCATATGGTATGGCATAGCCCTTTGGCCAGTCTGGGTCAGCCCCCCTGGCTGTGCCCCCTCCCAGCTTCTTGTGTGCCAGGCAGAGCAGGGGAAGCTGAAAAGTCCTTGACTGGTGTAAGCACTACTTAGCAACAACTAAAACATCAGTGTGTTATCAACATTATTCTCATCCTAAATCCAAAACACAGCACTATACCAGCTACTAAGAAGAAAATTAACTCTATCCCAGCTGAAACCAGGACAGTAATATAACTATCAATTACTCTTGTAATGAAGGGAAAATGTTCTTAAAACATGCAGCAGATCAGCAGGAGTGGAGAGTTTTCACTCTAAGATTTCTGCATGTTGTTTGGTGTCTTGTTCCTTTGCCTGTCTTCAGTCACAGAGGTGTCTATTTTGTGGAAGATATTAACCAACTGTCAGATAATCATATTCCTAGTTGAATAAAGGAGGGGGAAACAGAAAAGTTAAAGGAGCAGTTACGGAGGTGTATTCTTAATACACTGTGAGCAGCTGATAGTGTTATTAGTCATTCCCTTTTTCATTTTCATGAAATATTGAGCAGAATCAGTAACATAGCAAATAAACATTTAAGAACTTGGGACTTTCATCCCACTCAATCTATCATAATATATTGTCTCCACAACTTTGTCAGTAAAAATGGTGCAAAAGCTTTATAAAGACCTGCCTTTCTAGTGAATTTGTAAAAGGACTTAAATAGAACGGAGATTAAAAAGAAAAAACATAGGAAAGAAAGATGCAAATCCTTTTAGAACTTTTTCATTTATGTTTGAGCAGAGAAGTGGTCATGGGCCATAGTGATTTAATTTATTGAAGTGCTGCTTTTGTTCTAATTTGGATTTATTCATATTTGGGTATGAGCAGAGGCTCTCACTCAAAATGTAAAGAGGAGCAACTGCAGTATGTACTCAGTTGAATTATATTGATGTAAAACTTCTATGAAAAGAAGATTGGCTTTGTGGTTGGGAAGATCTCACACTGAGAAAGTTAGTGGTAAAACTTATCCCTGAATGTACATAAGCTGTGACATTCTTATATATATATAATGCTTTTATCTATTGAGAAAGTACAAGATAATGGAAAAATTATACAGCAGATGAAGAACAGCATTTTATAATTTTTCTGATCATGCCATGCCTATGTATAAAATTGATGACACTGCCCAAACTGGATGAATCGGACAGTGAATTTAGGACAATAAAAAAATAAAGAAAAAAAAAAGCTTCTATTAAGATACTTTTGTTCTTCTGTTGTTAGCTCTCCATCAGCTCTGATAAAACCTAGACTAGCAAAACTACTGAGGTAGTAACTATATTTGGGTAATGGCACAGACAACAGAAACTACTGAAAAGTGCCGGTGACTCATGTTTTTTCTGTTATTGAGTGTAGCTAAGAGCCTGCCTCATAATGAATTGAGTTAGCAGCAGAAAAATTTGTATGATTTATTCTAAGCATTCAATATGCATGTGCATATCACTCTTCATTCCTATTGAATAGTAGGTCAAGACAAATTTCCAGATGAAACAATTCGTACTTTAGATGGGGAAAATACATGAGCAAGACACGTGCAGAGACTTTGTACACTTTGACCTTTCAGCTGCCCACAGGGTTTGAATACCGTTTACCACAAGAAATACATCACTCCTGGTTTCCTTTGTACTTTCTACTTGTACAGATCATAGAATCAAAAGTGTTTGCCTACCCAAGCTGCTCTGGTAGAGTTTTCTTTTTCACATTGGTATTACATATTTTAATTAGTTGGTTGCAGCATAAATTGTGTCATCAGCCTTCTTCACTCCTGTTATGGAGCACTTATTAAAACTTAGACTCCTTGGCATTTTTGCCTTGCGGTATATGAAATTCATTACACTGACATTTAATCACTTCAAGATTTCCACCCCAATTTTTCTAATGCTGGTAGACTGACATCAGATCAAAGGTACACTCTGCAATTTGGCTTACAAATGAAGTACTGGAAAGTCTGATGAATCAAAGGCCTTAAGCACATAGTTAATTTGAGCTGATGCCCTCTTGACTTCAGAAGGAGTACACCCTTTTCTTAAATGTTTGATCAGGTCGATAAAGAACATCAAATGTTGGCCTTTTATGCATCGCTTTCTGATTAGAGCTTTGGAAGACAGATGACTGGTATGTGATTACGGAGTAACCTTCATGTCATTTGAAAAGGAGCTCCACTACTCCCACTTATGCTTAGAAAAGGAAATCTTTCAAGATCACATAAACTATTACAGACAGAGCATGAACATGCTGGAGGAACCAAAGGGACAAAGTCAGGATCTGGTCTGTGTGAGGTGTGGGAAAATAATTTTTTGCTGATAGGGACCTTGATGGGACACTGAGAGAGGGAGACATAGAAAAGGACAGATTTAAATGTCTGCAAAGAGCAGCTGGAAAAGAAAGGCAGAGAGATTTAGAAAATGGGATTTCACAGTATTTCAGCTTTCCAGCATAGCTGAGAAGTTGCTGTATGAATAATTATTGAAGAACAATACTGCAGCTTACAAATACATATGTTGCTTACAAATCTGGGAGAAATTGGATGCCTAGAAGATCCCTAGACCAAAAATAAAAAGTGGTCTGGTGCACTTCAGAAATTTGTCTGCATTTATTCGGCACGAATGAATAGTTGGTGGAAATACCTAAACCAGATTAATATTTAAGACTGTATTAGGTAATACACTTAGGATTCTACTGTAAGGGAAGTTCATGTTCTCTGGGATGTCTTTTCCCACTTCATTGTCAGTTATTCTGCAGTTTATAAAGCACCCAATATAATTATCTCTCAGTAAATAAATTGCTATTTAATTTCTAGCACTTAGATGTCCTGCTCACCAGGTATCATGTTCTTACCTCTAAATCAAAAATAAACAAAACCCATAATTAATTGTTAAGGGGTTTTCATGCTTTCCAAACACAGAAATGTTAGGGCAATTTTGCCATATGCTCTGTTTTCTTTTATCCGGAATTGATTTGTTTGAGTTTCTTATGGAATACCAAGATCACTGATGATGTCCACTAAGCTCTTGAAGTAAAGTGTGTTGCTTCTTTTCACAATGCTGTGTTAAATCCTTATTGTGTTAAACCTTGTGTTAAAAGTTACTTTTTTTCTGTGACAAATTCTAAGAATGAAGAAAAAGTTTCAGTATTTGCAGGATTTTTCTCACTGAACTACTAACATTTTTTATTTGATTTCTAGTGGGGACTGAGAGTACTTGTGTTTCTTTTGCTGCAAAGGCTTGACATCTACCAAATTTCTTTTTCTTTCATCTTATTTGAAAGAAAGCTGAAGAAAGAACTTGTATGCAATACAATATAAACATGCTTACTAGGCTTTTACTGAAATAAGTGTTTTTATTGTAAGGTGACAATTTGAAATGGTAACTGAGAGATTCTAAAGGTCTTATGACTCACCATCTTTCATGTCTCTGTCCTCTACCATCTGGGTGGAGATCTGGACTATTTTTTAATCAGAGGTAAGCAGGAGGGCATGCATCACCTTCAACAAATAGGTTACCTATTCAATTCCTCTAAGAAAAAATTGCATTCTTTTTCTTTGTTACTCCTATCACAAGTTATCTTGTTTTCTTGTAGTGATTATTACTGACTAATGAGCAGCGTTGTGTCAAATAGCCACAATAATGTTTAGTTAAACATCTGGCAAATGTAGACAGTACTAGTTAAAAATCTACTCAATAAATGAGCATTTCAGAATTCAGTTCAGAAGTGCTTGAACCTTTTATTTGACATGTACTTTCTTTAGTGTATTAGACTTTAACCACTCTGTTTAGATTGGACTGCGCCCTGCGCAGCCGGCTGTAAAGTGTATGTCAATGCAGGAACTGTGTGACAAAACTAGACAATTTTATACTATGAAAATGCATAGATGTAATGTTAGCATTCCTTTGCAGCAAAGCATCCTCTCTGATTAGGAATTCCATCAGAAAGAAAGTCTAAATTATTATCTGGGTGGTTAGGAGAAGTTACACAGAAGGCAAAAGAAGGAAGCCTTTTCTGGCAGAAAAGGAAGACAATCATGTGTTCTTACTGCCCCAAAGTTTCCTCCATGTAAAGCGTGAAGTTAAAGGAATCCAATGAGTTAAAGCAAAATGATAGCTGAGCACCTGGAAAACAGCCACTGTTATATTTTATGTGGAATGAACTGACTTATTTTGGGGTTTTTTTGAAGAGAAAAGAGAAGTAAAGTATGCTGGAGTACTTCAGTTATAAATGACAGGGTAAGTATATGCTATAGGTGAGATTAAGTCAGTTAAAACTGGTGGATGTAACAGCAGTTGTTGATTGTGAAAAATAGAATAGAAGTCGTCCTTTGAAGATATGGTCTTCAAATCTTAGCAATGGTCTACTCAAGGCAACTTAGTCCTCCAAACATTTGAGTTGAAAGGTTTGTTTGACTACAGTTGTCTGTATGAGACAGAAGGGTGGAAAATAGGAGAAGGGGGGAGAAGAAGCAGTCCTGGAGTTACAGCAGAATAAGTGACAGGCAGAAACTTCAGAAAAAGTCTGGAGGTTAAAAGTGATGTGATGAAGAAATTTCCAATTGGTTGTTACATATTTTTCACTGAGTTAAAAGAAATACTCTTGTGCCAGCTGAAACAAAATATCAAGCACAGAAAATGATGTGTTGTTCACATAGATGATAACCTGTAATGCAGGCTCAAATTTCCCCTCCTCTCATGCTAGAGAAACTCCTAAACATCTTAATTTAGTTTTCTAAAAATATATCTAGGCTGCTGTCTTTTTTCTGACAATAATGACCATATTTTGTGCTGTTAGAGAACAGTGAACTTCAACAATAAGAACCATGGAATAAATTTTTTAATGCTTTTAATAATTTTGTCACCATCCTTCGTGTTGTTCTTATTTTGCTTCCTTTTTTATTTTAGTGGGTAATGGGCAATGAATTTTGTATAGAATAAGGAAAAGTTTATGTAACATCAATGTGATATTTCATCAGTCATCTCTATCTCATGCTGTTAGTAGTCTAACATGCGGCTTGCTTACACTGATACTACTGAAATGGGAGCTGAGAAAATGATGGTGACATATAGAACTTTTCACAAATAAGAACGAGTTATTAATCTGCTGAAATGCTCAAATTATTTGTTTCAGGGTGCTTTCCCATGCACAATAATAAACCAACACATTTCAACAATCACTTAACTCCAAAGAGGAATCTAATAGCAAAGCATAAGAGTGTTCAAAGCTTAGAGCCTAAAAAAAGGAAAGTTAGAAAGCAGATATTTCAAAGTTGGTCTGAAACAAATGATTCCCTCTTCTCCCTTCTAAGTTGTCTAGGCTAATTTCTAAAGCCTATAGGCAGGAATTTCAAAGCATAAGGTGAGCACAGGTTCCCTTCTGCCTTATGGACAGAGAACTCTAGAGCCCTTGACTTAAGATCAAGATGATAACTTTGCTGTTGTGGATCAGAGGTACTGTCACTCTCATAAGCATTTCTACTGTGAGGGGAATAACAGAACTATTTGAATGGTTTTACATCTGCTACATGAAGAGCGACATTTGGTGAGTACTAATATAATTCAAGGTGTGAACAACTGGGACAATGTCTATGTTGGGTTTCACAAACATTTTTGTGTAACTTATTTTTCTCTATTTAGATTTGTATTTCTGCTTGCCTAAAAGCAGACAGCTAAGTGAAAGTTATTTATGATGTTTCAAACTAAGCCACTAAAATGGTGGTGTCACAAGGGCAGATGGCATTTGGAAGCAGCATGAAGGTAAGGTAAAGTTAGACTGCCTGCAGGGAGCAATACGCATGCCAGGAGGTAGGCTTTGGGAATATTCTCAGAAAAGGAAGACTGTTGAAACAATGGCAGGCTATGGCCAAGAATTTCTCTTACAGCAAGGCAGTCCCACTGGAAGTTGTGGAGGGTATTTCATGTGATTCTAAGAAATACTCAGCTCATTCTATGTTATGAGTAAAGAGAACCAGAGAGATCACTTAAATGTAAAGTATTCTTGTATTTTACTTTTGACTTTTCAGGTATGAGTTACTTTAATTGTCTGCTGCTTTAGACTCCAGGACACAATCCTTTGCCCTGTCCAGAGCCAAGTGGGCCTGTAAGTAGTATCGAGAGTATCTGGGAGCAACAAGCTGGAGACTGATTGAAGCTGAGCAAATTGCAGAATTCCACATATCTCAATGCCAGGAGGTATAAAGGCCTGAGGTTAGAGACATGGCACAGAAGCTGAATATTTGAGCAGAACCGAGCTGGTTCCACCTATGTTGACCCCATGTCTAGATGGTTATTCCTCATAACTAAACAAATCCTGATCACCCTGGATCTTCCAACAAGGTCAGTGGGTCTTCACACAGTGGCAGGTGTTGTATGTGGCACTAAATATTTCTTAGTTTTTATTCTCATTTGGTGAGAGAGATGTTCATGGTACTAGTGAATTCCAGATGATAGAAAACCAGGTGAGAGAAGCACTTACTGGGATTTGGGTGCTGCTAGGAAAAAAAGCAGGACCTGTAGCTGTATGGAACAGGAGCAAAATGTCCCCCAAATGCAGCTCTAAGTAATATTCTCAACTGACGTTTAAGAACAAGTAAGATCTTTGCATACATGCCATACAAATAAATGAAACGAGAACTGTTTCCTTAGGTACTATACTTTTTTGAATACAGTGAGAAATGTGAGGGAAGGGCATGAGAAATAACAATAAATGGTGTAAACTCCACAAATGGCAACTTAAGGTGGCAAAAGATCCATTTTATATCATTCAGTACCTTTTTTCCTCTGTTGCCTTTCCTAAAGGCAATAATAGGAATTAAGACAGCTTTTAATGTGTTCATTGATAGAGAATTTTCGGTTAATTCAAATATCAAAAGTGGTGCTTATTTTCTCCTCAAATTCCAGATAATTTTGTCCTCTGCCAGTTCCCCTCTTTTGTCCTAATTCGATGTGGAATTTACATGCGCATATATATATATATATATATATATATATATATATTGCTTCAGCTTGTATCTAGATTTGAAATCAGATGTCATCTGGACAGTTGTTGCTTTTGAGCATCTGTCTGATGTTGGTGAGTTGAATGTTGTCTCTCTCACTCTCCACCATTACATGGGAAGGCAACATTTAATGTTAAGTCCAATCTCAGTTCTAGCTGCCTGCATGCATGCAGACAGCCAGTTCAGTGAGATCTGAAAATATCTGCTAACTTGGTATTGTATGCCACTTGTAATGAAATGTTTCCCATTACCATATAACATTAAGGTTTGTAGTACAAGGTTGAAGGCACAAATGTAATGAGTCTCAGAAAGACACTGCGAATGCTCACCAGTGTCCCATCCTCTGCACTATCATTGTATTAGTCAAATGAAACTCCAATCTGAGTATAGTATGCTGCATACTATGGTGGTGAACATTAAAAAAAAAAACAAAAAACCAACCCAAAAACTCAAACAGTGAATGCTGCAGAGCCGCCATAAGGAAAGAATTCCTTTCTGACTCTCTGGTGATGATAATCAGTCCTCTTGGATACATGGTTTGGATAAGCCCCCCCATGTGTATGTAACTTCTTACACATATGTAGCCATCTAGGAAAGCTTGTAAGAGGCATAAGAATTCTTATCACAAGGAACTCTTTCATCTAGTTATACACTTTTATATATAAACTTATTAGTCTTCATCTTGAAATAACAGAATTTTCTTGCTGCCTGCGTTACTCTATCTGGATGCCTTTTCCTGAACTTGTTGTAAAGATGTATTTATAGCTGATTTATTACCATTTGATCTTGTGCTGATAATATTGCTCTATTTAGTTTTCTCTGATCATTCTAATAATCTTTTTAGCAGTTATTCCAATTAATCTTCACTGAAACTGGTTGACCATAACTGTACATAATATTCCTAATTAGGCCTTTCAGTTCCTCTCACAACAAATGTCTTTCCTCATGCATTAGTGAATTCATTAGCCCTTTCATGGCTTCAGCAATCGCTGTTCATTGCCATCTTCCAATAGACTACTTCCAGTAGACTACATCTTCCAATGTACCTACTTTTTTTTGCACTTTTCAGCCTATATGATCACCCATCATTGATGAGCCAGAAGTTCTTAACAGATGTCCCCAAGTGCATGAATCTGCTCTTTCTGCTATTAAATTATATCTTATTCTATCAGTCAAATCAATACAGTAATTTAATGCTTTTGTAAGATGATTTGGTGTTTGTAATAATGGCAATACTGCACAACTTTACATTGTTTGCTGATTTCATCTATATTTTTCCTTGAGATCTTTAAATAACTTATTAAACAGGACTGATAAGACATCTAGTAAACTCTCCTCATTCCATGGCTACCTAGTCAGTATAAGCTATTGTTGATCCCTCTAGCCATATCCTTAGCTGCTTTAGAAACCTTGTCTTCTCCACCTTTAGCAAACCTTTTCTACAGGGATATTGCATCAAATGCCTTATTTAAATCTCTGATAAATAATATTCTTCTGTCTAATAAAGTAGATAACTTTTGAAAAGAGATATTAGATTGGTTTGAGATGATCTACTGTTGTTAAAGCCACATTATAATTTACACTGCTTTCCATTTATCTCTCTGCCTTTAATTCTTCCTTCAAACACTGTTCTAGGTTGTTTTTTGTTTTCTGTTTTTTGTTTTTCCATTAAGTCAGTTTAATAAGTCTAGTGGTTCCACAATTGGTCTTTGTTCCTGGTTTTTTGAATATATTTTCTATGTTTACCATTCTCTAGTCATAAAATGCTGCCTCCAAAAATTCTAGCAGTTGGGCTTGCAATTTCATTTGACAGCTTCATATTTCTATATTCCCACACGGAGATTACACAGCTCTTCTTATTTTTGCTTTATGAGGTATTAAGAATGTTAACATTTATTTCTCTCTCGCGTGTCATAATTTCTGATGCTCTACCTTCATATTTACTCCTTACTCCACTAAGGTCCTCATCATTAACTTTATAGAAAATGGAGGCAAAATATGCATTTAATATGTGGATCAGACCTAGATTAATGTTAATCACTATTAAATCTCTATTAAATAATAAATAATAAATAATAAATTTACAGCACTGTAACTTTTTTTGTTCCCCATGCTTCTTTATTTGTATTGTTTGTAAAGAATTTTTGCTGGTTGTTTCAATGGTAAATGTAAAGTCTATCTCAAGAAATCTCAGCCATTTTCCTTCTTTCTGTATCGTCTAACTTCTGAGGAAAAGTGCTCTCTCTTTGTTCTTTGTAGATTTGCACGTGTACAAAAGCAGCTGATTCACTGAAGGAAGCCCATAAGCTTTTTCTATTAGCTTTTTTTTCTTGCTTGCAATGTGAACTCTAAATAGTGTCTGCCCTTTGATTTAAATTCCTTACTTTCTATGATTTAAAAGCTCCGCATTCCTGAATTCACTCTGTATGGTTTCTTTAGTTCCTTTCTAAAATCCCAAACATTAGTCATAGGCAGACCTGTTGTCTGTCTTGAAGTTTGATAAAGACTGATTCAGCTCATGATCACTCAATCCAAGATTATTTTCTGTGAAAAGCTGTTCTGTGAGTCCTTGTTTCTTGCTAAACCTATGTCCAAAGCAGCATTAATTTTCATTGGTTCACTGGGTATTTATTAAAGAAATTTGTCTTATAGCAAGTTCAAGACTACCTAAGCCTTCAACTCTTAGTGATGGCATTTATATTGCATCCAAGTTCGGGAGATTAGTCTCCCACATTCACAAAATTGCTACTCTTTATTTCTCATAATCTCATAGAGATTTTTCTTCATCTTCTACCGCAAGCTTGGTGATTCTGTAACAGTACTCCAAAGCTCTCTCTTCTAGGGCTTTTCAACTTTTATCCTAAAGAGACTGTGTTTTTTCACTACAGGATTAGTTTTCAACCTATGGTCCACAGGCCCAGGAAATTCCAGTGTCTGCTTCTTTAGGGTGGGTAGAAGGAAATTAAGAAAGATGACTTTTGTGTCAATAGGCCTAAATACCTATATTCTCTCTAGACAGCTTCATGCCTCCCTACTGATTGTCATACATTTCTGTAACATGCAGAGCTGCCCAATCATCTCCAGTCTTATTTTCATCCTTCTTGAATAACTGAAAAGTTTAGCTCTTTTACTCAAATCACAATTTTTTTTTTTTGTCTGTTTCCATTCCTGCAATATCCAGTTACATTTTATGCTTAATGTTAGGCTTGCTAGAACTAGCTGAACATGTTTTACTCAGAAAGTAATTCAGTGGAGAATGGACACCTTTTTCTTTCTGAAACCAAATTAGGAAATGTTTGGGGTTTTTTGTAAGCTTTCAGCATTTTGTCCAATCCTCCAAAATACAGGTTGAAAATAACATATTATAATACTAAAACTTGAGTGTTTTCTGATTTTTTTTTTCCCTGAGAAACATAAAATATGCTATTTAAAATGGAAGTAGTTCTAATGTAAATATTTTTGTGTTGGGAAATACATTTCTGAAGTAGTTCCTGACCAAACTCTCCTTCAGAAGTTGTGCTTTACTTCATTACCTGAACGCTAACGAGTAAACTGACATTAAATGCTTCTGACATTAATGTAAGTAACTCCTTTCTGAGGAGAAGAAACTAAACAAAAATATAAAAGACTGCAAAGCATCAAAGTCTTCTCTGTGACAGCTGTGCTTTTAAAATTTAGGAGACAATAGCAGAGCTAGATGAGGTTAGAAAATTATAATAATTAACAGAAAAAAAAGAAACAACAATGCTTCAAGCAGCCAGAATTAATTAGTGAAGACATTTTAAAACCCTGTTATTGAAGAGGCTGGCTTTAGAATAAATATCACTTTCTTTCCCCACAAGAAGAGAGAAAATTTCACCTGTCGTACTTTATTAGGATTATCAGGAGTATATTGCTGCTGAGCCATCAGCCAGGACTGCAATAACTCTCAGTACACTGGTCAGCAATTACTGCCAGCATCCAAGTATGAAAAGCTGGGTAGAGAGAACTGCCTATTTTACTGGATATTTTCTTTCCATAGGATTTGCTGCCCTCGGTGGTATAAAGCACCTTGTTCTCAGAATTTCCCATGGTGTTCCAAAGGCACCTTGTGGTCTCCCCAAGGACAAACAAATAATTTCACCCCCAAATAAACCAGTCCATGGAACTGGGTGGAAAAGACAGTTTTCTACTGTCTGATGAAACCTACAAGTAGATTCCTAGACATAAAATCATCAACAGAATTCTCAGGAAATAGAAGATTTCTAAAATTCAATGTTCATCATAATATTTTAATATTATGATGTTAATATTTACAATTACTCCTATTCAGAAACTGACCTCACTAGTGTTAGTTTAAAGCTAATATTAAATACACTACTATTTTAGAACCACGGATTAACTACTTATGATCTAGAGCTTGCTTTCTGTTGGAGGATCCAGGTGTTTCACTTTCAGATCTTCTTGACTGATGATAACTTTCTATAGTTGTTCTTTTTCTGTCTGGAAGCATAATTGAATTAAGTGTATTTTGCAAAAGATTTAGTCAAGAAATGAAAGATTAATGACCATGAGCCCAAGTGACTTATTCCACCTTTTTTCCTTACAGATTTTAATCTTGATGTAATGTATAACTTGAACATTAGTCTTAGGTGCCTGATCAGCAGAAATACTAATGCACAGTACTAATACTTTGGCTTTATGAGTTCTTTCTAGTCTAGAAAGCCAAAGCTTGAAAGAGATATCTGTATTTAGTCTTTTGTAAAACTGAAAATAACATCCCTCATTTACAGGTGGGAAAATGATGTGCAAAAATTTATAAATTGCCAAATGATGTATTTGAGTCCTACCTAAAGACAGAATGTCCTATCCTGCTTTTATGAACAAGAGACAATATTTCCTTATTTGTCCTGACTAGCAATTTTGGGGTGCCATTTTTATAAAATCTAGTGTAAGAGCTGTAAAAAGTATATGTTGTTTGCACAAGGAATTTGTGAATTGATATCAGAGTGTGAATGTATGGAAACAGAACCGTATTTAAAAGCTTTCTTTAAAAATAAAAGTGAATATCTGACTTCAAAGCAATAGTTAGAATATCTGGGTGAAGTTTTCAAAAGTGCAATATGACTGTTCACATTTAAAATAACTTTACTATTAGCTATTGCAGTATTACTTATTAGTGTTAGCTATTAGTTTTGCATATATGTGGGATTTTATAGGCCCTTAAATGAAACTAAAATATGTTAATGAGAGAGCTTGTGTTTCTCTTGAATTTATTTTTGGGAGGAGAAGGGAATGAGGTTTTTCCAGCATTTTGTGCCTATTCTAGTTTTTCCTTTAGCAACTGCTCTCTTTTGCTAGATATCCCATGATGAGAGTTTTATGCCCGTGCGTGTTGAAAGAGATTAAATATCTCCAGCACGCCTATGTGCAAAATGTGTCCTTCAGAGTCAATTGTAATTAAGGCTGGGGTAAATAGTGTGAAGTGTTTTGAACTGTTAAATGAATTTGTCTCGAACAAGCTTTCTCCTTCTTTTCACCTATCCTTGCTCTCCAGATAGTCTGACAATCCCAAACGTTCACAGAATGCAAACCCCAAGGTTTCATGCGCCGTGGGAAAGAGTCACATTTTACTTTCAGTTGCAGAACAGTCGTTCGATATGTCTGTAAACTCATCCAGCTGTGAGAATATGCAAACATCCTGCAACATAGCTGACCAACTGCAGCTAAACACAGCTTGGATTTTGACTATTTCAGTTAAAGAACAAGGTCAGTATTTTATTAGATATGAATCAGATCTGAGTGGTAAATTCAAACAAATGGTAGCCTGCTGACAGTTTGTCCTGAGCACCCACTGTATCAGTATCACTGAACAAACTGTCTGTGAGAATTATTCAGCGAGCTCTTTGCAAAGTACAGGAATGTTCAAAGCTTTCCTGCTCAACAGCTACAAGATAGGCTGACTTTCTGGCTTCATGTGATACTGCTCCACAGTTAGTGTGATGCAGATTATGGCAGATCTCAGACTTACATAGCTCTGAAGTTATTGTATGCCCATATTGCAACACTTGTGTATTTTGGAGGCTTCAGACCAACTCCAAAGAAGGATTTGTGAAACCTTTGAAGCAGTATTTTTGTAATTCGCTGTTGGATCCTACTGCAGTGTATGACAGCCTCAAAATAACTTTTGCAATGCCAAGAGCTGCTTGGTTTTTGGTTCAGCTGGAGCTTCTCCAGAATGTCTGCTACCTCTATGGCAACTGGGAACTACACTTGGAAAATATTCAGCTAACTGCAGATTGTTGTTGTTTTTTCTGCCAAAAAAAATCAAGATCTGTTGAAGCCCTGACAGCTGTAGCTTGTCACGGAGAAAATACGCCGAAGAAAAAGCAAATGACCATTAATCTTGATAGTACGTTACTGTCTAATGACTAGTTGCATTTTATATATCAGTTTTTACCGCCTAGATATTGCTGTCATAGTTTCCCTGAGCAACCACCAGGAATTAATTTCTCTTTGCAAATCAGTCTTGAAGCTTCATATCTTGTCTTTTACTTTTAGTCCAAAATTACCATTGAATGTTATAGGAATCTAAGGGGAATTCGTCTGAATAAGAAAAACAGTATGAGGATCACTTTTAAAATAATATTGGACCTGAAATAACTAGGGAAATGGTTGATAGCAAATTGCTGATTAACTACAATGAAAAGGACCTTGCAATGAGTAGCAGTTCTATTTCAATGTCACTGTTAGCTTTCACACATTCGTATGGTGTCTAAGAGCAAATAATTTCATTAACATTTGGAGTTACCTTTACTAAATACTGTTCTTTTCTATAAAAGTTTATTGGGAAATTTTCCTTTGACATAGTAGCTTCATGGCATACAGGTTAGCTTGACTGATTTTTTTGCAGCTATGGAAATTGAACCAATTTCATGATCCATATTGATAATAAACTGAATTCATGTTATCTTCCTGATTCTCTAAAGTGCACTGAGTCACAGAGAAAGTGTTACTCTGAAATACTGGCATGTCTTTGGAGTGAATGCCAGAAATATGAGCAAAAGCTTCCATGCCAAATAACTGTATTTGGTTGTCAGATATGCAAGGATGAGGTAAGTGGGCACTACTGCCATTCCTGCTGGATTAGGAAAAGCTGTTGTAGGAAAAGGGTCATGTGAGCCCTATAGATTTAGGGTCTAGATATAGCAAAGCTCAACCTTTGTCTTATTTGAAAGATAATTTTCCATTCTACTTCTTCGCTCCTGCCTTCTTTTCACTTATTCTTGGCTCTGCAGTTCTGCTCTTCCCTCGTGCCAGCTTTGGTGCCTGTCAGACATTTATTGGTGCCAAGCAAGTTCCATAAGCCAGCAGAAAACACCCCCTGCCCGCCCCCCCCCCCCTTTTTTTTTTTGGAGATAGTTTTCTGCTAGATTAATGCTTCAAATTCTTTTACATGGAAGGTCCAAAAAATGCCAGAACTGGGTCGAGGCTGATACACATGTACAGCAGTTGGCATGGTGCAGAGGGAGGAAGCAGTGGAATCAGTGCCAACTGGAGATAGTGAGCTGCTGGATATTAGTGTCATCCAGTTCTATGGGGGTTTTTTGAGAATCAAGAGTGAGAAACAGCCTCCTTAAGTGCTTCCAGTGGGCCAAGAACAGCTAAACACCTTTAATGGCTGGCAGCAGCTTCATTTCTCCAAAGTCAGGGAATAAGTATAAATACTGTAAAACAGGATTTTTGGCTAGTTCTCACTCCTCAGCTCTAGAACCGCTGAACTGTTGCCAACTCAGGGTACCACTCAATGAATTTGAGAAACGCTCTTATAAAATAGAATAACTTTTCCAGTGACTAAGTGTCTGATACTACAGCTGAAGCAGTTTCAGTTGAGTTCAGTCCTTAAAATAATGTATAATATGGTGGTGTGCAATTAGGTCTGTTAACTTTGATGGAGAAGGTAAGCCCCAGGAGGAAAAGTCAATGATAATGCCAGGTATTAAGATATATTGGTAAACAGATAATCCTGCAACTGAAATTCCTCTTCATGATACCAATACTGTCTATGTCAGAGAATATAATGAGCTCATACTTTTGACCCAGACAGTCAGTTTTAGGGAGGCTTACAAGTTCTTCTCAAGAGGGGAATAAATTGATAATGGAATCATATTTCTTTCACATAATCCTGATCATTTCAAAGAAAGAAAACTCAATTCCCCTGAACGCAGTGTGAATCAAACAGTGAAAAATAATTTCCTTTTTCACAGTTCAGAGCATCTTTCCAGCTGGTACTTTATCCAAATTTTTTCCTAGCTGTTTGGTATTTGAATGTTGTGGCTTTCTTGTTGCTTTTTTTCTTTGAAGCTATCTGGTCTGTCTTTTGTGTCTCATGTTTTACAAGGTCCCAGAGAGCACTCCTTTGTTTTCTAGACTGCTCAACCAGAAAGTTACTGTCAGCTGAATTGTCTTCTGTGGACAGAAAGTGAAGCTAGCAAGAGCCTTTCAGCTCAGTAGCTGAAAAACCAGGTAGTAAGTGCAGTCACTGTTTACTTTTGGGGAGGGTAAGGAGGTGAGCAAAGCCTTGGTCTCAGTCTTGCTGGTAGCTTAGGCACATATGAGTTGGAATTATCTGATAAGGAAAGCAGAGATCCAAAGTCCTCAGCAGCCTGCCTGAAGAAACTAAGTAAATGTGAATACAGTTCTCCTGACAGCAGTGAGGTGTCTGTCATTTCAAGTTCCCAGTGGGAAAATGACAGTTTCTCAGGTATTTTTAATGCTGTGAAAAACACAGATTTCATGAGGAGGATATTTTTTATCAGAGTATCATGCAGATTGGGTATTCCTAGCCAGCGATAAAGTTGGATAGTATTCAAAAATACTATCACAAAGTGGCTGCAGTTCAGTCACAGCCATCATTCCTGCCTTACACTTAGCCTGGAGGCTGTTTTCCTCCCTGTTCAGTCTCCTTTGTATTTCTTCTTCTCTCTAGGACAGAATTTGAGCTGAGTTACATCCATGTCTTTCATTTTTCATGGGCACTAGAAAAGGACAAACTGTGTGACTAACAAATAAGCTTAATGTCACATGCAGAATGGATGCATCTCCTGTGTAATAACAGCACTGAGCTCTTTTGTACTTGTCCCAATATAATGATTGTGTCCTGGAAAAAACAAGTTGGTCTCTGAAAATTGCTGCAAGTTCTTGCTTGTTCCCAACATCCTGTAGGTGGGATGAAAATGTTGAAGAGAACTCTGTTGACTCTCTTGGGACTTTATAAGAAGGTAAAAGAGGTTGGGGATGAATGGAGTAGCTGAGACATTTCAGAATGCCCTTCCTAGGAATTCTATGCTTGATTGGTTTCTGGTATCCTCTGAGTAGCCTCTGTGACAGTTTTAGGGAGAATTCTGCATAAATTGATTAGAGCATACCTAATGAGAATGGTGTATCATAGAATCATTAAGGTTGGAAAGGACCTCTGAGATCACCGAGTCCAACCTGTTAACCTAACTGCCTGGTATCAATGTAGTCCTTTGTCTTTTCAGTTTGTAGGAGCTTTGAGGATCACTCTCATTCTAGACAGACTCTTAGAGATCTTAACTACTAAGCTCTTTCTTTGAAAATCTCTACTGGACACGTGCAAGTGACAGGTTTTTTTCATGGCTGTAGAACCTGGCCAAATGCGGACGAACTCAAGTTTTTCGAAAGGTAGACAGTGGTGAATGGTGATTCCCTAGCAAATTTGAAGCTCCGCCTTGAAGTTTAAGAATCACTAGAATTTATTAGTGCAACAGCCAAATTAATACTTTTTTAGGTGGACCTCCCTCCCCGTGCCCCAAGCTCTCTCGTGTTTACAAAGTTGTTTGTTTAGCTACATCTCAACAGGATTGCTAAATATTAAAAACAAAACTCCCCCATATCCATCAGTCTGTGCAGACACCCAGCATGGAAAACTTCAGCCAAAATGATAATGCCAATGAAAGATATGAAAATAAATGAAGACAGGGAACTTTACTGTCTTAATGCTTCTTGTGCCACCTGTGAAGAGCTTCATGTTGCAGGAACCAGTACAAATTGGACCTGATGCATACAGATGGTGGAAGGAACTGCTTTCTTCTTTCACAAATTCCAGCAAACTTTGTTATCCTTATACTACCAAATAATTGTCCTTTGATGCACACAAGCAAAAAACTCAGGAGCTAAACCCCAAGTACTCTAGAGACTGAATATCGTTCTTTCCAAATATGTGCAAATTTCAGATAATTTCAAGACTACAACATTTATTACAGGAACTTTTTATAACAGATGGCAGAGAACTGAGGGAAGATTTTGATCCAGATATTCCTTCCTGTTGAAATAATTCAGTCTTCTCTCCCTTACTTCTGGCTGTCTTTAATTAAACTTGATGATAAGATCCAGCTCTCTAACCCAGGAGATCCCAAGCTCTGCTTATTTGCTCAAGCGCCACAAGAAGTGGCAGCAACAGCTGTGGGGATTTTGGCAGCATTAACAGCTCTGTACCAGGCCAAGAGTATGAGACTACTGGAGTCTGCTCCCTTTGCTCCTTCCATAGGCCTAAAAGCAGGTTTCAAAACCTTTGTGCTCCCTAATTAGTACACTATGCCCAAACTGAAAGTCTCATCTCATGGCCATAGATACCTCCTCCATGTGACAAAACCTGTCATCTCGACTTCCATCCGTTTATCCCTTCTGTCTCTCCTGCTTGCCTTGACGGTGGGGAAAGCCCTACTGACAGGTGGCTCCAGATGTGCAAAGGCATCCCCCCCCCCCCATGGGGTGAATCACCTCATGGGGACATTAGGCACTGCAGCCACAAAGCACTTGGAAGTACTTTAGATTGATGGCACGCATATGCACTTTGGGAATTTCTGCTGTAAACACCACTCTCAATGGCAATTATTTTACACTGATGTAAAACAAATTTAACTTAGCCTGTGTAGAATTTCATAGGCAAAGATGGGAAATATTTGTTGCACACAGAATGAACGGTAATGACAACAATGAATATTAAACATGTCTAGAGTTTCTTCATAGCTATGTGTTTAAATTGTTTTCTCAATGCAACATTTCAACACTCAAAAAGCCAGCAAGCATTTCAGGGGAGCAATAGTGAAAAAAAATAGTTCTGGAGACCTAGTTGAAATATTTCATGTTCTTTTTTTAATTACTAAAATCACAGATGAGAGCTGTGTATATACTGGTTCTGTACTGTCCAACTATACATTGTAGGTGTAGTTTTATTGTTGATGGGTTTTTAATCAAGTTGTTACATTTATGTACTAAAATGTGCATATTTATATTTACCACAGATTTTTATTGCCTTTGAAGGATATCACTGTGTTGCAGAAAGTCACAGTCTTTGGGTTTAGTTATGATATTCTCAGTAGTACAAGGACTTGGATATTTAACTGACTGTTAACTCATACCCATTTTCCATAAAGTGTTGATTTACTTCGTTGCCTGGTTAACAAACTTGAGACTAATCTACTTTTCAAAAAACTCAATACAGGATGTCTGCATTTTGAGCAGCTGAAATAGGAAAGGTTTTATACGAGAATAAGAAAAGGAATACCTGAATTGCCTGTAGGTGGCAGTGAGTCATTATTTCTTGACACCCACTAAACTGTCTGTTTCAGTGTCCCTGCAAGGAGAGGCTTTCTTAACTACAGTCTGAGCTTTGTTCAGTTTTCAAACCATTTTGGATACATCCTGAAATCCTAATCACTGTATTGTGATAGCACGTACATGGTTGCAAATCCGTTAGTCCTGGAAATATGGACAAATGTACTATGCGGCATGTGTGCTGTGAATCAGCAGGTCTCTGATGCATACTTTCGTGTGACCAGATGATGCACAGCCAACCCAGCTTGTGCCCAGAGACTGTTGCAGACACACACACAGAGCTGACAGGCTGTGTAGCATACACGTGGCAAGTTTAAACACTGGGTATACAACGTGGTGAACTGCACGTTTGTGTGAACTGTGATCACTGGTAACATCAGTGGGTCCACAGTAGATCTTCCTTTCCCCAGAAAGCAATGGCTTCAAACTGTGTTTTCTTTACATTTCTGCATCTTTTGCACGCTGATGTGGCTGCACACTAGCACAAATTGCTTTCAAGGTGTTTGTACAGCTGTTTGGGCTTGTTGCAATGATGGTATGTGTGATGGTATGTGAGCTGTTCAGCTCAATGACTGCTTCTATTGCATGAGCATGAGCAATGGACAGCACTAAATGCTGCTAATAAAGAGATTAGAGTCCTTGCTGGTTGACAGTGTTAATTGTAACATTGAGGAGATGGAAATTGGCTCTGCAATTGTAATTCAGGCTCTGATTTAACAGTGTATTTAAATCCGTTACTTTTATCATGCGCTTGTGTTGAGTGCATTTTAGCAGCGTAGTCACTAACTTTCTTACATCTCATCTGGGGAATGTTTTCACTTTTATGAACGTCCTTAATTCCAACCTAGGAAAGTGCTTTTTGTGCATACACAAAGGAAAGCACGTTCCTTAGATGCTTTACATGTTGGGGTATATATCACCAGCTCTGGTACTGTGGATTAAGAGCAAGAAGCATAATTTTGAGCTGTATGGGTTCCACAACGTTCACCAGCAAAACGTTTAATAAAATGTTCTTGTCTTGAGCAAAGCACATGTTCTTCTGAATATCATCAGTTTCCTATTCTGTATAGCAATGAAAATGAGTTTGGTTTTTTTTTTTTGAAGATGCGACACGTTTTAGTTCCATGTTCTGCATGTCTAGGACTAACTAATACCCGTAATAGCTCATCAGTGAAAGGTAGTGTTAGAATCATGGTGGGTCTCAATAGCCTGAGTGTTGAAAGTGTCAGTAGAAATGTTTTGTGGATTGTGCCAAACAACATAAAATGTGGAATGAGTAAACAATTTTAAACTGACTGAGAAGCAAATGATATATTTGGTAGAGGTTTCCAATAAAATATATTTTGGCATTAAAATTTAAAATGACTCTGAATACATCTCTTTTAGAAAACACTTTTGTGATCAAAGACCTAGCAGCTTGATGGATGTGAATGAATAAGTCTCATAAATTGAGATACTGCAACTGGGATTGCTGCATTAATAGGAATGAGATTATAATAGTGTTAAATCATACAGCTATACATTTAAAAGTACGTACTGGGAATAAACACATATTGTATAATATATCTTTGTCTTCTGCTCTCAGCCCAGCACCATCACACTACATCACAAATATAAGCATTGGTAGATTCTGACAGTCTCACACAAGAAGTAGTTTTTGGAGGCAGGTTTAATAAATGATTACTTAATTGCCATTACTTTAATGAACTACCATGATTCTTGCTCCTGATACTAATGGGAAATATTGCAATAGTATTTGAAAGGCTTTGGTTTTGTCCCAATAAAGGACAAAAATATATTTCAAAACTTAAGCTGACATGTAATGCAATTGTCTACTTAAAACTAGCTTTAGATTTTTTTACTTAAATTTGAGTCTGCATTTTGACGGTATTCCCTTCAATGCCAGTATTGGAGTACTTAATGCTTGCATCGAGGTACTTTTTTTTTTTCTTTCTTTTCTGAGAATTCAGCAAAACTGATGACTGATAGTTAGTAGTTTCCTACCTTGATAAACATTTATTGATGAACCATTCAAATGGTTCTGCTGGAAATGACCTTCATTTCTGCTGGAAACTGACCCTTCATCCCTTCATTGCTTGTTGCTCCTCACTTCTTATTATCAAGGCCTAGGTGCATGAGCAGAATCAACTGCTTTGCGTTACTTCTCTTTTTTCTTTGGTACTTCTCAGACTGCCAAATGTGAATGCTTGTTTTTTAAGAAATAAAATAAAGGAGCTAGTTCTGAATTAGTAAAATTTAAAATCCTTTTGGGTTTTGAGGATGAGCAATGTGGCATTAGCTTTGTATTTTTCCAGACAAAACATATTCCTCTTTTCTTTCTAGCTAGAAAGAGCCTGCATTCAGCTTTCCTTGAAGGAGCATTCATTCTTCCAAATTAATCCAAGTGGGGCAGATCTTACGAGATCAGATGAAGTTGTAAGATTTTGACACCTATTTAATCTAAATCAGGATCTCAGGTATGGCCTCAACTCCTAATGTGTAGTCTAAAATCAGTGCTGTTATAAGAAAAATCTTTCAATCTTTTTTCTGTTTATTATATACTGAATACGTTACTGGTGAAATAGCATAGTTACGTATGTTATCCTCCACTTTTATCACCTTAATATGAGAAGAAAAAAGATATTTCATAATATGTGATAAGCAAATAATGGTAGCATTCACAAGTTCATTCAGCTGTATTGTGTCTGTGTTATGTGAGCTTACTGGTGGCCAGTCACTACAGCACACCCAGACAACCAACAGATTTACATTTGGTTGTTGCCTTGCTGTATGTATCCTGCTTTGTGTTACAGCTGAGATACAAATGGGTCCCTTCTGGATTTGTGAAAGAGAACAGCTTTACCACATAAACCGAATCTATCTTCCTATCTTCCTACTAATAGCTAACAAAGGAGCAGCTCTGCAAAGATTGTCTCAAGTGAATGTTGCATTTTGATTTCACTATTTGAATTGCTCAGTAATGTTCCTTCAAAAGTGTCTGTGCGTGTTAACTTCCCAGCTACCACCCTGGGCATCTGGCTATGCTACAGCTGGTTATTTGTAAGGAAACTCTCCAATGAATAAATTACCAGAAACATTATTATTATGGAAAGGAAAATACAACCCTTATATTCTCCTTCAACGTTTATATTCTGCTCTGAGTCTTGAAACTGTCATTCTAAAATCAGGATGAGAGTTTAGGTAGGAGTCTGGAGTGAGAGTTAGGTTAATTAGCAATACTTTCCTTCCATAGTTACAAAGAATCCAGCTGAAATGTGGATACGCAAAAAACACAGAAAAAACTCTGGAATCCATCCATTGTAAACTGATATTAAAAAAATTAAATGTTTTACACCAGTGATTTTTTTGTTACTAGTTGATCTGTGATAACTGGACATGTAGGAATTTGGCCTATAACCTCATGGTGGTGCAGTTTATAAGTCTGTCAAGCTTTATTTAAACAATGTCATATCTCACATTTAATTGAAATATATTTCAAATTGTGTGTGTTCATGCCTTTCAGGTACGTCTACTATCATAGAGGCTGAGAAGCAGGATAAATTAGCCCTTACTGAGCATAGTGCTGACAAGGTAGACTGATCATTTAAAAATTAGTTTAGGCATTTCTATATTGCAGGGAAATTGCCAAAGCTTACTGAAAGGGAATTAAAGCCTGTCTTTCCCCCTTCCTCCTCCTCCTCTTCGTTGGCAACAGCTGCTTCAGTAGCTCTGACTCAGTCTTATGACTGAGTGCAGTTCCCATTCTGCCTCCTCTCTGCCTGCAGCTGGCTTGGGCTGTCTCAGTCCTGGATATTCCCTTGCTCTCCTTTTGCACTCTTTATGGTTTCTTTCCTTTTTTTATACCTTGCTTAGTGAATGAGACAAATGCAATCTCAACTTACCTGCATAAGCATAGGGCAGATATCTCTCACTAGTGCTGGGATTTCCAGAGTAGCTCGAAGTGTTGCATGTCCAGCTTTCATTGGCCTTTGTACCCACACTCCCATACATACAGTCTCCTTTGAAAATGCCACTGGGAATTTATATGTTCACGTAGTACACTGTAGTCGACAAATCCCTGAAGGACTGTTTCTCTCTGACAAAGGGTGCAGCCCATATCAGACTTCTCCAGCGGTAAAGGTGTTCCCATTCAAACACCTTCCTGCCTGCCTCAGTTTGACAGTCCCTTAATCGTGCCGCTGCAATTCTGTGTGGCGTCATGCTCCAGAGTAATCTGATTTAAACAACAACAAACAACCCACACCATTAAGTTGTCTTATTGCATAATGGCATGTGCATGACTCAGGCCTGGAAAGAACAGGTGTTTTCTTAAAATTGCTTTGGTGTTGGAGAAATTACAACTTAGGACCATATCCTAGGATGTTTCTCAGCATAAAAAAGACTGCCTGTGATTGCTGTTTAGAAAAGTGCTAGGAATAAGTTAAATTCTTTCTCTACCCCAATATGTAAAGGTAACATATTATTTCAGGAGAAACTTGAGGACTTTTTATTTGAATTATGCCAGAGCATCCTGGCCTGACAGGTGTTTTTATTAATATATTTCTGGTGTTGGGGAATAAAATCAGGTTACCTAAATATTTTTCTGTTTGCTAGATCTGGTTAAAATGATGATAACACAGACTCTATGCAAGAAACATTGTGATGATGACATAATATATGTCTGAAATGATGTAGTGTTTTCACAAATCACAAGATGAAGGGATAGTTTATCTTCAGATTTTAGCACTTGCTACTGCAGTATGAATTATATTGTATAATCTTCCATTCTGAAAATGGTCTGTAGTCACATATATTCAATTTAGGGGAAAAGCACATAAAGTAAATTAGGTTAAAAGAACTACTAACTCTGCATTTTGTAATGCTGATTTAATAGAAAGCAGCCCAAAAAGAATACAGTAATGATAGGGCATAAACGTTAGCATTATGTATAAATAAATGTCAGGCATAAGTTTTTTTCTAAATTTGCCTTAAGAGTTGAGTTAGGATGGATGTCCCTTGTGACTATAAATACAGAATATCTGACAAAGGCCTGGCAAACAAGAAGTTGATCAGAAAGCAGGTCATAGGAAATCATGTAACATTCAACACAGATCTCTCCTGAGTAATCTTCCCTCCCTGCCCCCTCCCTGTCACCAGCTTGGTGCAGATGAGATTGTTTGCAATGACAAACATCTTGGGTCCCCCTGGAGGCAGGGGGCTGGGAACTGGAGAAGGGCTACATCTGGGAAGTTTCAGAGAAGCATGGGGAAAGTTCAGTAAAGAAACTCAGGGGAAAAGAAAGACCAGATGGTGCATGAGGTAAATTGCACGAAACAGCCAAGAGGGTAAACGGCAGACGGCGGTATAAAGCCACCGCATTAGAAATTACCACCCGCAAACAAGTAAGAGAAGAAGGTGAAGGTAGTGCACAAGTAGGAGAATTAAGGGCAGTTGTTCTAGCAGCACAAAACAAGGCAAAGTTATCTGCGTTGACTCCTATGCTGTGTGGGCAGGTGCCACACAATGGCGTTGTCAATGGGAAACCCTAAACTGGGAAGCAAATAAATCCTCAATTTGAAGGAAGACTGGCAATTACTATTAGATATAGCTAGACAAGTGTCATTTAAACTAGGGTAAGTAAAAGTCCATGTAAACAATGACCAACTGGCCACAAAATGGAACCAACAATAGATTAATTAGCCAGAATTAGGGGAGTAAAAACAGGAGATATGCTGAATGGTACTGACTGGGGGAATGGTTACCTCAGAAAGTAGGCCACACAGGCCAAGAAGCACTTTATTTTGAAGCTCGGAGCCAAGGCTGGCCTCTAAACAGGATAACATGTGAAACCATCCTTACAGAATGCCCCCAATGTAAATTGAAATTGCAAATGGATCACCCTGCTAAAACACCACCCTTACACATTAATAAAGGAAAAACCCTATGGTCAACATGGCAAATTGATTCCATTGGACCCTTTAAACCCTCTTCGGGATATAGGTACATCCTCACAGCAGTAGAGGTCATCTCAGGCCTAATTATGGTAACTAAATGTCAGAAGGCTAATGGTCAGAGCACCATTAGAGGATTATCCTCTTGGTTTTCAGGCCTACCAACCCCGACTGTCATCCAAAGTGACAATGGCTCACAATTTTCCAACAAGGAAGTGCAAGAATGGGCAAAACAGGAAGAAATTCAATGGGTATTCCACACCCCATATTGTCCTCAATCAAATGGGATGGTAGAAAGAGATAAAGGCTTATTAAAAAGGACCCTTAAGCCACACAAGGCCCAGTGGGATACTCGACTTTCCAAACTACTTAATCAATTGAATAATTGGTATGGGCCCACTGGGAACCCTGTGAGCCGAGCATTCTTTGCAAAAGCTGAGCCTGATGCTCCACCTTCTGATGAAAGAAAATATCCAAGAGCATTACACCCAGGACAACCTATCATGGTAAATTTACCACAAATTGGAACGGTACCTGTGACTCTAACTAAACCTTGTGGCCCACTTGCCTGAGAAACTACTGATAACACTGGTGCAAAACATAGAATCAGTGCACAGTGGATTTTTCCTTTTTTTTAACAGGGTAACCTGTTCAGACTCTCCCCATTGAAACAAGTCTTTATTGTCTCTTACAGCACCCCACAGGATGGCAGATGGAAATGCTGTGTTCACTTTGGTCCAAACCCTGACAATTCTGCTCCTCCTAACCTGTGGCTGTAGAACCCTAGAGTGGCCGTGGTCTCCAGCTCATATTGAGTACATTGGGAGTATGGGAAGAGACGCCAACAGGAGAAATTTAAATCTTTCTGCTGTGGTCATGCATGGAACTGAAGTATACTTAGTGAATGAGTGGAGCTGGTATAAAGATGAAGCTTATGGCAAAGTTCACCTACTTTGGGGAACAGCAGGGGAAGAAATGTATAGGATGTCAGATGATCAATGGGTCTACCCATGAGAAGGCATATGAGATTTCTGTGTACACCACTACATCAAACCCAATTACAAAAGATACAAAACGTTGTGCCTCTGAAATATTGGATCATTGGTACAATTTTACCTTAATACAACCCGTTTTCACAACCTTACGAGCATCTGGGCTCGTAAGGATGTGGGACTATCATTTCATTTCAAGACAGATGTTGCTGAGCCTAATACAGCAATGTCCACCACTTCTTACTTAACATCCGCCCTGATTATAAAAGATAAGAAAACTCTATCCCCACAAGTTTCCAGAATTGGACCTTATGCTATTAAATACACAGGCCAACAGTGAATGTTGTTTAATCCATCATGGTCTCTCAAACAAGTGAATCAATGCAGATCAATATCTCTGCAATTAAACCTACTTGCTTATCGTTCCTAAGTATGTCCTATGCAGGATGGTCAGCATGGTTGCATGGATGAACCCTCACCTCTCCAAAACTATCAAGAAGAGATGTGACTGGTATTTTAGGAACAGGATTAGGAGTATTAAACAGCATTTTAGCAAATAAAATAAGCTCAGCAACAAGTAATTTTCGCAAATTAGAATGTCCATTGCAATCTTCTCTGTCAGCATTGGGGACTAACCAATGGCTCTTATCTGATATATTACCTCAATGGGAAAGAATTAACAAAAAGGACTACCAACTAATTGTGAATGCACTAGGGGCAGCCCAAATTAATGTCTCTCTTGCTCTTAGTTGTCTTCAGGCTCAATTGTGGATACAACCTGCTGTAGCAGCGATTGTGAGATAAGATGAAGAGGGCACCTGGCCCACTGAAATTCGAAAGGTATTCTGGGATAATGCAACTGAATTTGAAAGGGAATTCTAGTGGCATCTAGTTCATTTCACTTGTGACCCCACCCACAGTAAAGCCACAGCCACACCTCTCAAGGCTGCTCCTCGAGGCAGAGAGACCTCTTACCAACATCAGATCTTTGGTAAGTAACCAATATTGTGCATAACCTTGTAGTATGGTAACTTTGATTTTGTCTTGGTAACTTTGATTACGAGCTGAATTGATGCTAGTGAAACATTACATAAATTTTGCATTAGACATAAACCATTGACCAAGTCTGAGACTAGGTTTGGACCTAGCCACACCTAGATTCCTCTCTGAGGAGGAGTTTAGAAAGCAAGGGAGTCAACTCTGAACCTCGTGACTCAATGGGAGGGTCCTCCTTACCCTTTTGCGTCCCCGGTCTCTCTGTGAATCACTCTAAATCAAGTGTAACCCAATTTTCCTCTGTATGTTTCTTCCATGCAGTAATTAATGGAGTGAACATTGCCATCGAACTTTGTTAAGTTGCACTTTTACAACATCATATTAAAACCACTTTTGCTAATACCTTTGATGGTGATTCTTTAAGTGAGCTAAATCACTTATTTGTGACAAATTGGTGTAGTCAGCAGGATCCTAAGTCAGGCCTTGCGACAGAGGTAAATCACAGGACCTATGATTAACCTGACTACCAGATTGAAGATTTCTTTGTTCAAGTAAAGGTTTCATTTTTTATCCTAATAAGATACATGAAGAATTTAGAGGTTACAGTTACTTGATACAAGCCAGAGAAACCTCTTACATGTAAATTTTCCCTCTCTTTCTTTCATCTTCAGAATTTCAGTGTGGTGACATTTTTGAGATGATTATGAGGTGTAAAACCATAAAAAACTCATTTAACCATTAAATGTGAGAGACTGGTACACTATGATTTTCTGATTGAATGATGACAATGAGTGTGCAGGAGACAGTTTAGACAATAGTCTGGTAAACAGAAAGGTATTATATTATTGTTCATTATCTCATGAATTGAAGGTACTTGTTAACTGTAGCTCCCATTTTCTCTTTGAATTAACGTTTAGCTAGACTTAAACAAATATATTTTCTGGCTACAGTTATTGTATTAAGCAAAGAATAAATTATGCTTTTAAATTGCAGTAAACCAAGATTAATAGAAAGATCCATAATTTAAGTTTCAGGTGTCTTAAAGATGTCTGTGAAATATATGTTCTGGCATCTCCTGCAATCTGATTTGTATTTTTAGGCAATTTTAGAGAAGAGAAGATCACATAGTGATACCAATTGCTCT
The DNA here is from genome assembly GCF_047370975.1 of Nipponia nippon. Classification (NCBI taxonomy): domain Eukaryota; kingdom Metazoa; phylum Chordata; class Aves; order Pelecaniformes; family Threskiornithidae; genus Nipponia; species Nipponia nippon. Next base: position 46,047,314 of record NW_028262380.1, on the reverse strand, counting down.
ATCCAATAGTAAATTAACATACAGAGATCTGTCTTTGTGAAGGATGGCTGCTTTTGAGGTTTGTGAAAGCTAAACTCTGATCATTTCATATGTACAGAGTACATCCTCTTAGGTTTGCAGACAAAACCTCTAGCGAAAATTGTAGTGTTTATGTTCTTTATATGTAGTGGTGATATCTTCTGCTGCAGATTTCATCCTGGGAACAGGAGGTGTCCTACAGGGGAGAGAGGAGCCAGGGACAAGAGTTAGCACCATGGGTGCAGTCAGCATTGTTCAAATCACTGTATTTGGCCATTGGACACCAGGGTCCTGATAGCAGCTCTGGGGGCTGCAGCCTCTCTCCTTCCCTGCTGACTCTGCACAGTATTTCTAGCTGTAGATGGCATTAACAGACCAAATAAGAAAAGGATTATAATATTATATTTGTCCAAGTTCACGATTGCCATGTTTTCATAGACATGCCACTTGATTCTCATGAGAAAGGAAAAATTGAAGGGTGGGTGGTGATGGAGTGGCTGACCTGATAGCTGGCTGGTGGAAAGGTTGAGAACACCTATAAAAATGCTCCTGAGTGCTGCTCACATCTGTGAAAATTTTAGGAGATATTCCAAATTAGCTGAGTGTGAAATATGATTCTGAGGTGATTCAAACTTTGTGGACTGCAGCAAAAAATGGCCAATAAAATGGTAATAATAGCAAGAAAGTAAGTTACAAAATGGTTTTTAAAAGCATAACTCAACCCAAAAAGTAGTTCTTACAAAACCATAATTGTCTTGTACATGGTTTTCAAGTGTAATATCTCAGAATAACTAACTCCAAATATGTTTAATATACTAAAAGAAATAAATTAGTTCATTGTAACCTTGATTTTTTTTTTTTTTTAATCTATGGCTGTTATTAGGCTAATGGAATAAAAATGGAAATTTTGTGGTATGCTACATATTGTTCCAATTTCATTGCTGAACATTACTAAAAGGAGCCCAACAAAAATTGAAAGAGGGTTTGGTAGCTACCTGGATTTATCTGTGCTTTGAACCAGGCATGTATTTGTTCAATTCTGTTAATTTTCATGTGAAGTACTTGGTATATTTATTTTTTTTTTATTTATAATTACTATGCTTTGTTGTATAGTGAGGAAATGGCATGCCAAGATTCTTCTTTCCTTCATTTCTAGCACAATAGATCTTGTAGGGAATATAGATAGGCAGAAATTCTTATAGAATCCTATAGATCCTGCTCATGGTGTTTTGGTTGGTAAATTTTAAAGGTCCCTTATATACAGAGTGCAATTACCTGGAATGTCAGACCTTACCTGCCTTTAGCTCCTATGGGATGTTTAAATTTCATGGAGTTGGTATGTTTTTTCCTTTTCTCAGGCTAAACATCCAAGCAGCTCTTTTTATGTCCTCCAACCACTGCTTGAATTTCTGAAGTTGTGAACACAATTTGATTAGCAAACCCTATTTTAAAGAAATTATATGATTTTAGGGTAATTTCGTTAGATGCATTCAGCAGAAGGAATGGCACCTGCATTAATAGCATTACTGCTACTTTTATTGTGTTTTAGAGCTTGGCAAGCCCATGCATATGTCTGCCAGTTGGGCCTATGCTACATTGTTTAAAGAACAGTTACCCATAGGAAAAAGCCACACTTCTTTCTAAATATTTAGCTGTGTTTTCTACAAATAGCAAGCTTTTTTTTTACAAGAAACAAGTATAAAATAAAAGAGGCTAGTTCTTTCTACTTTGCCCTTTGCTAATGCAACCAGTTTTGCAATGGGTGGATCTTTCACACAGCAATAGGAAAGTGAAAATTTTTCTTTGGTTGGAAAATATGATTACAAAATCAGAAAAAAAATGGCAGAAACAGATGTTACACCTGAAAGTGTTTTTTAGAACTGAGTTGTGGGGGTTATTTGGGGGGGAGGTGGGGGCAGGACTTCAGATTCTTAATATTTCAAGTTGGCAGCATCCTGTTAAATTGCTTTGTGAGAGCTGGGAGTGTGGTGGCTGATGAAAGCATACTCTGTAGTGTGTGATACCATGCATATAAAATGGTTTATTGAGCAAAATAAACAATTCTCTGCAGTCTCTGACAGACAATTCTACATTTCTCTGCAGTCTCATAACTGACAGCTATGACCAGTCAAGTAAAATCTACCTGTGCATTTGCAATGGCTTCTCTCTCTTTCATATAATTTAACCCTACATACCTCTTTAGTAGTGCACACCTATCACTTGTTTTGTTAGTTGGAATTTTTTGATACTCTTAATCATATGGTATTTTTCTGCCTTCTCAGACCAAAATAATGATTTCTTTTTCATAATGTAGACATACAACGTATTTTAAAATAATATTTAACTGGAAAGCTTAGGCTTTCATAGGCCTTCTGCTTATCTTTCTAATATCTCATATGAAGTTGTTGTTACTTCCTAATTAGAATACATATAATTTTTCTACCCATTATTTTCAGTTAGCATAGGGAGGACTCAGGTAGTGTGTGCCGTTTAGTTGTTGCTTTTAAAGGAACAAAATTTATGTAATTTGTTTTCATCATCCAATTTTCTTATTTTCTAAATGCAAAAGTGACACTTATAGCAACACAGTGGCCCTAACCTTTTAAAAAGTTTTACTAGGTTGGATATTAGGAAAAACTCCTTCACCGAGAGGGTAGTCAGGCATTGGACCAGGCTGCCCAGGGAAGTGGTTGAGTCTCCACCCCTGGAAGTATTTAAAAGACGGGTAGACGTGGCGCTTGTGGACATGGTTTAGTGGTGGACTTGGCAGTGCTTGGTTAACAGTTGGACTCGATGATCTTAAGGGTCTTTTCCAACCTTAACGATTCTATGATTCTCACTTGAGAATTTATTTTGCACCTGCTAAATACATAGTTTTATTCAATCCTTGTGCTGGTTTTGTGTCTTTTATTTACTTGTGCCAAAATGCATAGGAGGAAAGAATGGAGATAACAGAGCCATTATAACTTCACCCAATATGTCAAACTGACTTCTAAAATTCAAAATGGTCTTGTTTTTCTGGTGCACGGTTTTCAACAGGATAAGATTTCTGCACTCTTAGAGACTCTTCTAGCATCCTTTGTTAGCACTAAGTATACTGAAAATAAAATGAATAGAATCTGTACCTCAATGATAGCAATGGGGTTCTGTACTCATTATTTCTGAAATCGGAACAGAGTCAATATTCAGCTAGAGATGAGAGGTTGATCAAAATCAAACAAATCTTTTTAAAGTATCCAATATAAACAATATATGTGGTCTGTTGACAGCTACTTGGGAATTTTGTGTTAATGAAGAAAATTCTGAAGTTAAAAAGAGAAGAACAAGGCTGAATGTGTTCAAGCTATTGCACAGTTTCTGCTGGAGCTGACCACCTTCAGCATTCCTTAAAGGAGAAAACTCTTCAAAAAGTTTATATTATGACTGGTAGATTTCAAAACACTTTGCAAAAGGAAAAATGAACTTATTCCCAATCTACACCAAGATAATTCATAATCAGGCAAGTTCCCTGCTTTGTAAATGACCTCTTTGCTGAAGCCTATGGAAAAAGTCATTGAGTTAAAGAGGAACCCAGAGTCCGTGCTGTAGAGGAACATTGTGCAGAAGTGCAGACGAAGTGATATATTTTCCTCTGTTATCTTTGAGGTAGCTGTGTAATGATATCCTGGGTTAGTGTCAACAGAAAATGCCAGCAGGAGGCTGGGTCACTGTTCTATTTTCTTTCTTTCTTTTTTTTTTTTTTTTTTTAAATACTGTTAGGAAGAAAAGGCTTCATACTACAAATATTAAGTAACTGAGAGAGACAGCTCATTTTTTGGTAAGTTTACAGTGCACTATGTTTTTCCACCAGCAAGATATTAAAGTTTTATCATTTCCATTTGACAACCTCCTCAGCACCCTTGTGCGTTAAAATCCAACTCTACTTCCCTAATAAAACTGTTAATTTATGACTATTGTGAACTTCTATAGCACGGATCAATATTGATTTTCTGAACATGCTTCTCAATAGACTTGTTAAAATAAACAATCTGATTTTAGCAAAAATCTTTATATTTAAATTGAAGAAGAAGGTGCTTGAGTCTTATTGCTGTATTTTGAGAATTTGAAGAGACTCCTATAAAGACCTAAACAGGCTCAGGCTTGCCTAAGGCAATGCATAATAGTTTTTATGGTTTTCAGTCGAAGAATTCAGCATGAGGAGTAAGAACATTTCATTTATTCCAGTCACTAAGAGAACAATTATCTGTTTGAGCAGTTCACAATTCTTGGCTCCCAAGGACAGATTATTTAGACCCAGTTTGGTCACCTTGGCACATAGGGCACGTGTGTAGAATCAGACTGTCTTATGGCACTGCAGAATCTGACGCACTGGTTGCAATTCATTGCCTACGTGGAAGTGTCTGGGAATATATGAGAGATGCCTTCAGGGCATCCAAGACATCTGTGCAGAACCGGCAAATATGATGCAAGACGAAGGGGAGACCCATGCTCTTCCAGCATGCCAACTGAAGGCCAAGCTAAAAGCCCTAAAGCATCTGAAAGGGCACTTGCCTATGTATGGGCAAGTGTTTCAACCCTACCAGACAGGGAGTTGGAGAATGAACAGCTTGCTCTTCTTATTGAAGCCCTGAGTGGATAGTTAGGGTGTTTTTGAAAATTCTGTTTCTACGCTTCCTCCCCTACTCTTCCCATTCCAAACATTCTAGTCATTACTGATCTGATTTTTTTTTTTTTTCTGATGTGGCATTTTGACTTGGCAGATATAAAGATACATGTTTCATTTGGTCTAAAACATTTATCTTCCTGTTTTTCACATTTGTAAAACTTCCCCAAATTATGGAAGATAGTTTTGTTTGTTTATCTATTCATTAAACATGAACCCTGTCCATGACTGTAACTGGGGAGAGTGCCCTGTGTTGTGTGTTTTAAAATGTAGTAAGTTAAATAGGCAACCTCTGTGATGCAGCTGTTGGATGTAGTCATGATCAACTGCTCAGAAGCATGAGTTGAAAGCACTGATCAGAAGCAGAAGTTGGATTTATTGAGGGGCAGAGTCACTAAGAGAAATTCAAACATTAGCTGGTGCAGTGCAAGATGCTCTGTTTTATGATATAGTAATGGATAAGTTTGCTCCAAACAGGGTCCCTGTCTTCCTTACAATGAGCAGAGAGAGGAAGCCTAAATATCCAAGGAAGAGCTGATGACTGTGTCTCCCTAAACTAATGGTTATTTCTGATCATAACCTACTATTTTAGTGCATTTTCCATAACAGAACATGCATTCTAGTTAGAAATAAGCTGCAATGAAAATGTTTGAAAAGGAAATATTTTATTCCCTCCTCTTTTGGAGAATTTTTTCTGACCATCATTAACAGAAATTACCCAGCACTCACGATACAGAACTTGGTTTATCTATCTGCAAGCAGAATTTGAAATCAGCTGGCTGGCTGGGGTAAGGACCTCACATGTGAATTCCACGTGAACTGTTGCTTTTTAGAGTTTTCCTGAATTCTAGTGTTACTTTTTCAGTGTTAGCTGGTGCCAACGTACAGCTGGAGAAATGTTGATTAATACAAACTTTATGGATTAATCAGTATGAGAATCAGTACCTCAGAGACTCAGAAATGTGTGCAAACTCTGCTGTTCCAGTGCCCACAAATCTCAGACAGGTATCTCGATTGAAATTATTGTGTGTTTTTTTCCTCTGAATCACTAAGTAGTAAGTGAGAGATTGTTGCAGAAATAAAAGCGGTTTATTTTCAGTGACAAAGAAAGTGGGGAAGGAGACCACAGGGACTGTTCTAATCTCTCCTCCATGGTTATAGTGAATATATCCTTTTTTGTCTCTTTTTCTGGTGGACAAAAAAAAAAACAAAACAAAAAAAACCCCAAAAAACCAGTGCTGTATCTCTTGTCCTGTAGTTTCCTGGATTAAGTGTGTCTCCTGTGGACATCTTACAGGCAGATTCAATTAAAAGAAAATGTCCCATTGGGAATCACCTTGTTTTCATTTCATTTTGATTTTTAACTGAAGGATATTACACTAATCAATGCAAAATAAGGGAAATGCTAGCATGTGATGTATCTAACAATCTGCAGGTGGAACAGTGGAACAGATTTGTCTGAAATTTACTCTGTTTGTTTTCTGCCATTCAAGAGTTGTACAAAACAAACATAATAACCCTGCAGTTAAGCTGTGTTTGCTTCTGTGTAACCTCATCAGAGAAAGGTGAGGATGCTGGAATGTATAAAGGGTTTCCTTTGCTTCACCATGTTTCTTGTACATTTCCCAGCATACTTGTGCACCTCCTGTTGCCCTTTGCTTCCTACCATCTCTGGAGACTTGATCCGATAAAAAGAATAGCTTAAGTGAAGAAATATTTATGATTGATTATTCCTTTTGCTGCCCTTCAAACACTGAAAGCTTTGGTCTCAGTAGACAGAAGGAGGAAGACAATTACCTCCTTAGAAGAAACTTGCAAAGTGTTGGCCCTTTTTCAGCATGGACATTATTTCATACTAGTCTCAGTGGGAAGAAACAGGACAGTAGCTATCTTACGCCAGGGTAATGAGGATTAGGAAATAGAGACAGTAAAATATCTTTGGTAAATATTCCCCGAGACTAATGGGAGTAAAAAAGCACTTGTACAAAATCATAGTAAACTAAAAATGTAAGTGGTTCAAATTATTTTAGTGAATCTTAACTAAAAGGATCTTAACTGTGAAGGAAATTGTATTGTATTGAAAGCATATTAATCAGTATTAGAAACGAATCTTCAGTATTTTCCAGTTCCAACAGTTGTGTCTACGTTCTTTTATGGGAGAGCTGCCCGAGTTCTGACTTCTGAGAACTTGCATTTTCTGTAATTTTAGCCCAGGTTTACCTTTCGTGCACTGAAAAGTAAAGTACAAGTAGCTTGTAACCACTATGATTGTTGAGATGATCATATGAGTTAAATATCTCAGTGATTTTTAAACCAATTTTCTTTTCTTAGGTTATCAGAAGCCTGCCTATTTAAATGCCCACCTACTCCACTGGAGCTGGTTTTGATACATGCCAGGGAGAACTGAACTCCTTGCATTTGGATCATTTAAGATAAATACAAATTATGTAAGAGCTTTGTTAAGGTCTTAAAGGAACGTTTTCCAAACTAATTTTATTTCTAAGTAACAGTTACTTTGTATTCTCAGAATATCCATTTTATATTCAGAGATACTCAGCGTAAGTGCTTTAAAACTAGATAAAAGAATGCCTTGATGCATTGCAAAGATCTGGAATTGCTGTTTTAAGCACAAAACTCAGCTTACTCTTTACAGTGGAGCCAGAAACAAAGCTCCATAAAATACGAAATTCTACTGTTAAACAAAAAGCTCACTGTTGGTGTGGTGGGGGTGTGGTGTGTGGCCCTTGTTTTTACTGAAGAGTTGTGTTGTGATCCAAGAGCACGTGGGAGCCATGAGTCTTTGTGCCACGCATAGTACAAACCTGTAAGAAAAGGGACAGTCCCTGGATGAAGTGTTCAGGTGTGCTAGGCTTTGCATTTGCACTACTGGGACCTAAAAATCTCTTAAGGTCTATGTTCATTTACCTGTGTTATCTGATAATATGCAGAAGAGTCATCAAGTGAGCTGTTCATAATCTTTCAGACAAACTTGTGCATTATCGTAGTGGTAGCACCTCTAATACTACTGAAATACAAATAGCATTTGGGGAACCCTACTTGCTATCTGACTGCCCCATGAATGTTGCTGGGGGCAGATACTATCTGGATCCTGGATTTTGGTTTGGTTTTGTGTTTTGTCTTTAGACGCTCTCAAAATCTTTTTTTTAAGAGATACACTGAGCATTATATAACATAATCTACTCAAAGTATGGCTGTAATAGGACTACACACCTCTATCCTGTCCTTGGGAAATATTTTTGTATGATCTTGGTTCTATTCATTTAAAAAAAAAAAAAACAAAACAACTTCTGTACAAACATATTTGGTAATGATGCTTAATGGTTTTATACTGTATAAGAGAAAAATAATGAGGCCACCTCAGGAACCACAACATTAGCAGCAGAACTACAGCTTCTGTATGAGGTGCCTTTGGTGATAATCTTTAAAAATTCATCTTCAGTTCTGTTTTCTTCAGCCACACATTGCTAGGGGCTGCAAACTAAGGGTTGGGATAATCACTGCTATCCTACACTTCTCTACTGATCAGCCCTTTCCAGTGAGAGAGCTATTTTATATAGTGATAAAAATTCTTGGGGTTGGTACAGCTTTTGATTACCATTATTACAGCACTTTCATTCTTTTTGTTTTTCCTGGTGTAATTTTATGTTTTTTACTTCACCTCAAATTTTAGCTTAATACGACTTAATACGGCTTGCATGTGACGCGTACTTGTGCTGTCGAGACTTTTCACATATGGTCAGACTGAGATGAATGCCTGCCTGAAACAGCTATTCATTCAAATTGCCTGGGAATATAGTGCAGACAGAATATCAGATCTACCAAAAGTTGAGACACTGGCCAGATTTTGATCTCAATTAAAATGTGTGTGTTTGAAACTGATGTCAGTGGCACATATCTCAGATTTATATCCATATAATTGAGAACAGTATCTGATCCTCTCTGTCTGGTCTGTCCCCTGAGATTTTCTTTACTTATCTCATGCATTACAAAGATTGGCCCTGTTGTCTTTTATATAACCTGTTAGATACATATCTCTTTTTGATCAAGTTATGTATGCCATTTTTGTATCAGTCTTTACTAGGACTACCCTGTTCATTATTGTAACTTCTCATAAAACTTTTTGAATGGGTGGCAGTCATAGCAAGTGAGAGAAATATCAGGATATTTTCATCTGACCCATTCAGATATGAGTACCTATATTCATCACATGGCAGTTACTTATGGATGGGTTGAATATTTATTGTTGTTACCATTTCCACGTTCAAAAATATACTGAAGAGAAGTCAGAAGCCTTTGCAAAGCAGGGTGGTATGTGAAAGGAGTTCCTTAATGTTGAGTGCCCTGGATTAACATTTGTTTGGTGTCTGAAGGGTAGGGAAGCTGTGAAGGCAAGGCTGCTCAACAGTCCAGTCCTGGCTGCAGCAGTCTTTTGCTCTGTGTGCTTTAGTGAATAATTCAGTCATGCTGGGAGATGTTTTCAAAAGAGGTATAAATTGCTACTTTCCATGATGCATTTATAAAGTCCATCTTTGGAGGTGGGGTGTGCTATGCTAGGTCTTGAAAGATGCTGAACAATCTTTTCCTCTTCTGCTAAACATGTTCTGGTATGCCATGACAGGCTTTGATTCACCCACTATGATCTTAAACACTTAACCTAAGTACCCTAGTTACCATAAGTTACTGCGAAAATCATCAAGGGGTGATAATACTTCCAGAATACATCTCAGTTAACTAAAGACGTGAACTGTCTTCCGTACTGGCCATTTTATCTCCATTTTAAACAAGGAGTCCAGACCGACATGGTTCCTAATCTGAAATGTGTTGAATTCTAGACCTCATGTCTCAGTTCTTTGCAGTAAAAAGAGGCTAATATGATATTCCTTCCTCACATACAAAGTGAAGCAAATGCTTTCAAAGTTGTAGAGGCATACACGTATCTAAGATCGATAGGGCTATTTTCTTCAATTTTAAATCAAGTGCTGGAAGTACGTACTTTCTAACTGTAAAGGATTTTGTGAAGATTAATGCTTGTAGAATATTTGAAGATGTAAAACACTGAAAATGATACTTCCTATTATGTTATTTTTGTTACTTTTGTTTTGTGGAAAAAAAAAGAATTTGCTATACTTTGCTATACTGTGAACCAGGTGAAATAATACAAGAAAGGTCTCCAGTGCAGTGATTGTGCTTTGTGATGAAGGAAGTACCAGATAGTTCAGTGCTCCTAGGTGAACATGAGTCACACTTCTGTTCACCTCATTTTGAAGTGATATGCTGTGGAAATTGAGTATAAGAGCAATGCTAGATAGTCAGGAAGATACTGGTAGAATAAAGTTAGTTGCTTGAAATTAATTATTTGGGAAGTGCTTTGCAAAGCAGAACTCTAAAGGAGGTAAATTTTTCAGCTGGCTCATTAAAATGTGAGCACGTTATATTCATCAGTGAGTTAATGATTAATGTCCCATTTTATTTTCATGTGAAGTACAATATCTGAAAACTAATGTGCGCCTATCTCCAAGATACGGATCCTTCAAGTGGTTCGTCTGTGAAGGTGTAGTTTCGTTAATCATTTATTATGAATTTCACCTATTTTTTTACCTTGAACATTGATTTCACTGTTTTGAGCTTCCTGATATTCTGAAAGTTGTGTGTTTTCCAGCTAAACTTACATCTGAATCCCATAGATTCGTCTTCTTTATTTGCCTATTATTCCTCAAATGGATTTGTTCAGACTAATTTTCAGTTCTCAGTTAATTTATTTCTTCTGTCACTTTCCTAGATGTCTGAGTCCAAGGCTAAAAGTATAAGTGCACAGGGGTAAGATCTCTAATAGCATTGAAGTGCCTGAATGGATAGTTTCCCAGTGTGTTGTTTTAGAGAGAACTGAGTCACCTGGCTCCCTTAGTGATTTCAGACACTGAATATCAAAACACAAAACCAAACAAAAAAACCCACCCGTTATCCCATTGTCCTCATGATATAGGCACCAAATCCCATTTTTAAAAGTGGTTAGACCTCAAAGTCATTGGCATTTGTTGTACTTCAAACGCCTGCATAACTTCTACAGTTCAATGTGTATTAAATGGATATACTTTATACATAGTAGATATATTTTTTGTGGAGGCTTTCCTCTGTAAGGAGACTCAAGTATGTTAGCAGGGATGGAGCTGTGGTTTGCTGCCATGGGAATCCTGGTATGGACATTAAAGAAAACAGGCCCGTGGGGTGCACGGAGTGTGTTTATCCCACTATTGAAACTCACAGTCACTGTGAGCTGGACACTGAATAAATTGGGCTCTGTCAAAACCAGAGTGTTTCTAGGCTTTAAGCAAAAACCCAAGGGTTAAGCAAGCAACCAAAGGGGGATTCTCAGCATTGCAGTTTTGAATTTGAACACTGAATTTTGCCTTTGCTTCAGACCAGTTAGTACCTCCACCTTCAAGCTGTACTTGGGTACTAGGGCAAGTAGAAAAGACCAGCTCTGCTGTATTTGTAACTTGCACCGGGAAGGGCATTGCGAGTCAAGGTACCAAACAGTTTGGGTAGGCAAGTAGTCAGCACTGCTTAAGGCATTACCCCAGGAAGTGCGGCAGTAAAGATGCCATGCTGCAAGGGTCATGCCGGTGTGTTGTGCTGTGTTCAACTCTGTCTTCAGAACCCTGTGGTCCGTTTGCTATAAATAGTGCCCTCCTTGATAAATTGTGCAGTGCAGTCTGGAGCAGTTATCTTCAGGAGAAATCGTTTTCCTCTGAGTCAAAGTTGAATTTCTGTGTTAGTGGCTACAGGGGAAACTGTGAGTTCAATCAATAACCTCCCTGTCTCCCCATTTCCATACCGATGATGATTCGTTGTGTACCCAGATTCTCTCTGTTTCTTAATTAAGAAGCAATTAATTGAAAACTGGCATTGACTTTTCAGAATACTGCAAGGGCTAGATCCCCTTGGGTTTCCATCCCTCCTGCAACTGAACACTTCAGCCTTCAAAAATTTGTTTTGGCTTCTGAAGTAGGGATGTCATATAGTTTTACAGTAGTGAGTGTTTCTTCCCACTTGCAGCAATGTGGAAATCACCACAGGGACCAAGATCGTTCAAGTGTTCAGCAAGAAGAGCTATATCCCGTTCATAAATCTCTAAGTCAAATCTGAAATAAAAGTCATGCAGCAAACCAGAAAATGAATTTTATTTTAAATCGAAACAGGGATCAGCAGATATAGCCTGGGATTTGGAAATGATTAAGTGTAAGATTCAGTTAAGAAGTTTCACCTCTCAAGAAAATATAAAGCAAACATTCTTATTCCTGACCTATAGATCTTTACTGTGTTCAGAATAATAAAATGACTGATCCAATCACATATTGATGCAGAAGATCTTGGAGCGTTTTTACTGAGACATGAGTCAATAATGGATTTTGTGGTTTGGGCTTTTCTTTTCTAGTTAAATCATGTTTTAGCTTCAGCTCCTCTCCCCCTGAATTCAAAGTCCTACTGGAAGCAGTTGAAATGTGCTGAAGGCTGTGTTTCATATTATCTTTGCTTACATTAACGGGAATCTTAGTGTAAATTGAGATTGCAATCCTGAAGGTCCAAGTATGCTCACTTTATTTCTTGTCCTGTAGAGTCATATTCAGCACAGAAGTTGAGATTCAGAAGGAAATGTATTGAGTAAAGTATGTAAATCCAATGTCCTAAGTGGATAAAATTAGAAAACTAAATGAATGGTGTGTCTAATTGATTCAATGTGTGCTTGCAGTTTTCAGCTTTGAATCCTAGAAAGATTTTCAAAGCCTGCTTAATCCTGTCTTCTAGGGACTCCTCCCTGCACCAACTAGTAACCAGACTTTCCCTTCATTCATCTTGTCTCTTGGTACTTGTTTTTGGGGTTTGGATCACGTTTTCCTCTACTGCAGCTAAGATGACTTATAGATCTTACTTCTCCAAATTTAAAAGTCTCACTTCTGGTAATGTTGCTGTATTTTGACTAACGGTACAGATAGCTGTCACGTTTGGCTCCTGTTTCTCTTTACTTATTTTGTTTGACTAAGGAAACAACTGATATTACGATTTAGCATAGCCTGTGTGATATGTTGAAGTAGCAGGAAAGGTATTCAGAGCACTAACATAAAACCCTAAAATAAGGCTATACTTACTGTGCATAAATCCTGCACCAGCATAAATTCCAGTGGGCAATTTGAATCTGGAAAAGTACATGATGGAGAGGGACTTTTACCATTTCCAGGAGTGGATGCTCATACCTTTGATGTGAAACATTGCTTCTTTTACTCCATAGAGGAATCTGGTAGATTGGAGCACTTCTCTCAGGCTGCTGGCAAAGATAAGAATACAGGGCTCGACTATTAATCCCGGTCTTCATCTGTCACTGGGCCTGTTCCCTGGCTAGCCCCTTCTCAGAAACAGAACAATAAGGAGTTGAGGTTAGATTTGTAGACATACACACGCAGACTGCATGGGGAAGCTTTTCCCATGGGGAGACAGTTTTTTGGGAATGGTGTCAAGGTCAGGCATTTTGACATTTGGGAATAGGAGACAAGAGTCCCTCTTGTGCATAGGATCCCTATGCTTTTCCAGAATTTCTCCATGCTCTTTCTCCTGCCTTTACTTTTCCTCTTGTGATGAATTCCCATGACTGGAAACTACATTTTACCAGTTGCTGTGCCCCACTGAAGGGAAGTAAGGGAGAGTTTTTAGCTCCTATTTCACCTAGATGCTTTGTGGGCAAAATTCTCCTTGCTTTGGCATTTTCCTGTGAATTGGAGCAAAGGATGCTACTTTTGATTTGATATTATTTCCATTAAGCTTTGTCAGATTTAAGATGGAATCATTGGAGCAGTGATCTCTGACTCTGAAGAAAACCTGTTCAAACCAGAGCTCTCCCTGAGAGCATGGTACATAGATTGGCAGATCTGTCAAAACTAGCTTTAATCCAACACTGGTCGTCCTAAAATTCACTTGTGTGTTATTTAGCTTTCTTTGGCCTATTATAAGTGCATCTCCACTGAACAATTATATATACCTAAAATTCAGAAAATTATTTCAGTCTTCTGGAGCCTCAACCTGACATCATGGTAATGTAGCAGAGTGGAAACTGCTGCTAGTATTTGTGAGATCTAATGCTTTGTCGAGCTGTGTGGAAATCATTTACTTAAAGCATCAATGCTTGTTTTTTTCCAAAATAAAGAGCTAATGTAAAGTAGTATCATAGATGGGAAACGGAAAGCAAACACAGATACTTGTTTTAGCTTAATCTGAAAAGTAATAATACTAAAACATGCTGCTGCATCAATTCTGTAGTTAAGAGACTTAAGCATCAGGAAATGAAGATGTGCTAGTGCTAAGCATTTTTAATAGAATTGGGATCCTAGAGCTGGGAGGATGTGAAAAAATATGCTTAGCTTAGCTTCATGATGAATGAAGCATTTATTATTAATTAATGCTCGGGAAGATAATGGTGTAATAATGGCTTGCAAAGATCAAAGGGTATAAATCTTCCAAGTTTCAATTCACGTAAAATTTATACACACACCAAACTTTATCTGGAGAAGTAATGCCATGAAACTTGGTACTCAGGTTGGATAGGAAATTCTGAAAGCAATTCTGGAGATAATATTTCAAGATAAACTACTGTTTGGATTAAAAAGAAATATGACTATTATGTTAACCTTTGTTTGCAATGCCCTTCATCAAATTATCAAATTATTACTTTTGCTGCAGGCTGTTTCTTCTTTCATTTATACCCAGACATCTCAGGAGCAACTCTGCTGAAGTTGGATTGAGCAAGCTGGTCTGAAATAAATTTTGACTCTGCACTCCGAATGGCAGGTTGGACTAGAGGACCTCCTGAAATCCCTTCCAACCTGAATTATGCTATGATTCTTTGTTATACTGATGAGAGACCAGAATAGGGCCCAAGTAACAGGGGATGTATTGGAAATTTCAGGAACACTGGAAATGCAGGCAGCTGCCACAATATAGACAGAGGTATAATTGTGCCTTTTAGCATTATCTGACCTCCTGCTTTTCTACGGAAGCAAAAGAGGAGAAACAGATGGGAGTGAGTTAGGAAGGGAAAATATGTTGGTGGGATGCTTTAATCCATGGAACTATGTGGTCCTGAAAATGTAGTAATAAAAGTTTGGGGACTTTATTTTAGGAGGAATTAGGTACTAGCAGATGTTTTGTAAGGGACAAGGTTACACTGGCCTGGAGAATGGCAGCAGCACTGTCAGCAGTGAGGAGCTCCGGGGTGTTGCACCAGGGATTCTGCACACCACAGCCTAGGTCAGCAATGCTGAAATGTGTTCTCGCACCTAGGAGTTAGGCTGCTCTCTCTAGGAGGCAGGTAAGTTTCAGCTGTAGTACCACCTCTCATCCTTCTTTTATTTTCTCTTTCTTTCCTCTTGGCTGATATTGATGCCGTTGCTTTTTAAAAGGTAATTCCAATATTTTCTTTGCTCAGCCTGACTGACTCAAGCCTCGGTTGGTAGTCATCAGCACCTGTGTTTTGTGCACTGAACTGAATGACCTTTTCTACCTACTCAGGACAAACCCTTTTTTCCTCAGCAAAGACAGGCACTTTCTTCACTAACACTGAACATGTCAATTTAAAGCTAAGTGGGAAAACTAACTCTGGCATACTAGTTCCAGCACACAGCCTTAATTTATACGCCAGGAAGTCACATGGATTTACAAGACACTTTTATTCAGAACAAAAATGAATAGTTGCCATAGTTACCACAAAATTACAAGATACTATACAAAACTGGGAGATAAAAAGCATTATCATTAAAGGACACATTTGCCAATGAATAAGAACAGCCCTTTCTTTTCAGTAATGTTTTAACCAATAGAGTGGTGACATCATGCCAGTTGCTATTATACGCAATGCTAAACCTGACAGAATATTGAACCCTTCATGGAGTGACTACATAAACATATAGCTAGCGCATTTCCAAGGGATGCCTCAGATGCATCCCTGGAACATTTCTAGAAACAGTCATATGGAAAGAAACTGGTGCTTTTGCTCTTTTTCATACAAGAAAATGTTCTCTTTGCATGGGGAAAATACACTTGTTTTCCATTGCTTGTTTTTAAAGCATGAAAAAAAAAGGTTTTCATACTTCTGGTAGACACATTTTGGCTTTGTAACCTCTCTTGATACTCTATATAAATGGTTTGACTTTGCTGAGAGTCGTACTGCTGCCAAAATCAGTGAATCTTGAATATACCAAGATTTTGGCAATCTAGTTAAAGCAATTGGCATACTTCTGCTAGCTTGTGTTGGTAGGATTCAGATATCTGTACATGGCCACCTACGCCACTATGGCTTCTTGCTGCAGAGCATAAGTGACCTGGATTTGGGTGGGTAAGACTCATTGGAGAACTTTGCTGCTGTGTTTTCAAGACTGGGGAGTTCAATGGAGGAAAGGGAAGATGTTGACAAAGCTGCTCAGAGGTTTAAGAACAGAAGAAATTTCATAGACTACAGAGAAGAGGAAGTATGCTGCCAAAGTCTGTCCGAATGTATAGCTAGCTTTGAGAAAGGTCAGGCTAAATAAACACAATTTAATATTGCTTAACTCTTTCCTTTCCTGGAGCTTAGCTTTGCATTCCAGAGAGCTCTCCATTAGGAAATGGCATGACCAAGTTCACCTTTATGTATTTATTTAAGAGAAATATGTAACTGGCCAGTGGTTTTTCTGGCTTTGAAATGACTGTCCTTTTTCAGAGCAGTCATGTCTTTCTCTAGAATTGAATGACCAAATAGGAGGAAAGACTAGACAGAGATATGAAAATATTTCTGTAGGCAGAAAGAAAGAAAAAGCTTAGGGATGCTCCTTATGGTGATTATCTGAGATGATAATAACTAGAAAGAGGATGCAATTCTCATTCTACAGGCCTGGTCAGGAAGATGATTTCATATAGCATGGTTGTTGTGGTTTAACCACATCTGTTATGGTGGTCATTCAGGACAGGAGAGGTGGTGTGTTGCATGGAATTACTGGGCACCAAAGCCAGCTCAGGTCAGGTCACTGTTGCACTTGCACTGCTTCTTGTAAGGCTTCTCCTCCATTGGTTCACATGGTTCCTGCTATAGTAATTCCTATAACATGCAACTCAAATAATGGATTACAGCAATATAAATGTATGTTCATTACAATCTCCGCCCCTGGTCATTTGGATGAGACCATCGGGTTTAACATTGCAATGGGCTCCTCCCCTTGCCCCTGCTCTGGCTTGGACTTATCCACAGACTGCAGTCCCTTAGGGGAGTACCTGCTCCAAGTGGAGCCTTATCTATGAGCTGCAGTGTCTCCAGGGGTATACCTGCTGTGGCATAGACTTATCCACAGTCACAGTTGCTTTGAGGTGCACCTGTTCCAGTGTGGCCTTCTCCATGGTCCATAATGCCTCCAGAGTTATACCTGCTCCAGCACGGCCTTACCCACAGCCACAGTCCCTTCAGAAGTTAACCTGCTCCAACATGGCCTTATCCATGGCTGCAGTCCCTCCAGGGGTGTATCTGCTCTGTCGTGGGCTTATCCATGGCCACACGCGTTGAGGTGTTCCAGAATGACCTCATGCACAGCCACTGATGCTTCAAGGTGTACCTGCTGCAAGCATGAACTTATCCACAGCCACAGATGCTTTGAGGTGTACCTTCTCCAGTGTGGACTTACCCTTGGGCCACAATCCCCTCAGAGGTATACCTGCTGTGGCACAGACATAACCATGGCCACAGATGCTTCACGATGTACTTGCTCCGGCATGGGTTTACCCATAGCCACAGACGCTTCCGGGTGTCCTGCTCCCATGTGGACTCACCCACAGGTCACAGTCCCTTCAACTCGAGTTCACACAGGAGTTCCAGCCTGTCCTGTACAACAGCACAGAAACAGCAGAGATGCCCTGGCCATCTGCCAGCCCAGGCTCATGCCCATTGCTCTTATCAAGATGTTCCCAGGCACAGCAGAGTAAGATGATCAGCAGTACAGCGATCAGCGAAAGCAAAAAGTAGCCACTAACAAGCACTAGACTCTAATGAACCGTAAGGCAAACAAGCCCCACGGCAAACACAGAAGCCTGCCCATTAATAGCTAAACAGCAATAACAGCTATAAATTCGATCTAGGACATTCTAATCAAACCTGTCATTATCTCAAACCCTTAAAGCCCCACATTGGGCACCAAAAAGGACTGTCATGGTTTAATCTCAGCCAGGAACTAAGCCCCACACAGCCGCTCACTCACTCCCTCCACAGTGGGATGAAGGAGAGAATCAGAAGAGTAAAAGTGAGAAAACTCATGGGTTGAGATAAAGACAGTTTAATAGGTAAAGCAAAAGCTCTGCATGCAAGCAAAGCAAAACAAGGAGTTCATTCACTACTTGCCAGCGGCAGGCAGGTGTGCAGCCATCTCCAGGAAAACAGGGCTCCATCACGCCTAACGGTTACCTGGAAAGAGAAAATGCCATAACTCTCAACATCCCCCACCTCTCTCTTCTTCCACCAGCTTTATATGCTGACCATGACATCATATGGTGTGGAATATCCCTTTGGTCAGTTGGGGTCAGCTGTCCCAGCTGTGTCCTCTTGCAGCTTCTTGTGCACCCCCAGCCTACTCGCTGGTAGGGCAGTGTGAGAAGCAGAAAAGACCTTGACTCTGGGTAAGCACTGCTCAGCAATAACTAGAACATCCCTGTGTTATCAACGGTATTTTCAGCACAAATCCAAAACATAGCCCCATACTAGCTACTATGAAGACAATTAACTCTACCCCAGCCAAAACCAGCACAATGGTTTATCACAGACCTTTACATTTATTATCATTATGATGACGGGCAAGGACTCTGTAAATGGTTGTGCCTGACAACCATGAAATAGGATAAATAGGAGTAAAATAAATACAAATATAAATAAGATAAATAGGAAAAAGTAAATATCATAAACTCTGTCAGCTTAAACATAAAATATTATTCAGCAAGCCAAAAGAGGAGTGAGAAAAAACTAGCTAAAGGAACAAAACTAGAACAAAACAGTTTTTCCAACATATTTGGAAAAGAAGCCTACCAGAGGGTTGTACCATGACAGCTAGATTATAAAAGGAGCACTCGGAGAGGATAAGGCCATTTCAGGGAAGCGACATGAATTTTATGCATTTATGTTCATTGTGGAAGAAACTGTGGAAGTTTGCACCCTGGCATACTCTGACAGAGGAGGAGAGAGCTTGGCATAGGATCTCTTTGAAAATATCCTGATTGCAGAAGACGCTGTGGTACAACTTGATGTAAGGAACCCCAAAAAAGTAATCAGGATTGGATAATATTCATGTAAAAATTCAAAGATAGCCTAAGTGTTAAGTAGCTGGTTTATTGATGCCAATACACACCCTTTGGAACAGCCCTGGTATCCAGAGACAGGAGAATGGCAACTCTAATATCTAGGGGAAAAAGAAAGTTTTGGTGGGAGCAATATGGGGATGTGGAGGCTGGCCATTCTGACTCCTGCACTGAGCAGATCAGCAGAAGCTCTGCTGAAGGGCGGAGTTTGACAGACTAAGGTGGCGGAGTTCAGCACAGCTCTGGTGACAGAGGTCATGCCTTTGTAAGGCTTCTTGGAGTCTTTTCAAGGCAGCAGCAAGCTTATCAATGGAATGATTGAGTCTACTAAAACAGTGTACTGAAGTTTTCAAAAGGCAAACCCTCTCCAAGGGCCTTTGAGGCATCACTGGGGCAAGAGTAAAGATCGTAGCATGGATTAGTAGTTGGCTGAAAGTGCCTTGGTTAGAGACAAACAGTGGCAAACTGTGCAGATGATATCATGCTATTCAAGGTAGTAAGGGGGGCAGGGGCAGGCAGCGTAGACTCATAGAAGGACCTTACAAGACCCAGGTAACAATGAAATGGTAGGCAAACTTTAATATAGATAAATGTAAAGCGACCCATTGGGAAAAGCAGCCTGGGCTTTGCATATAACATGATGGGCTCTGAACCAGCCATCTCCCAGTGTTTTCTGTTGTGATTATCTCAGGTTTTGGAAGATATAAGTGGGATCCATGCATGCTTGTAATGGAGAATGTAAAGTAAATGACTTTCTATGTGTGCATTTCAGGAGAAAGATCCTTTTCTCAAAGTTAGTCCACAGTCATTTCTGAATGAGAGAAGATGATCTTGAATCGTAGTGTAACCCATTTCATTAACTGAGTAGCACAGCACTTTCCATTTTTAGATCACTTCACAGTGTGCAGCAAGGGAGCAATTTCATTGCCTTCCCAATACAATCTGGGCTTGACTGTGTATATCTGCTTTTTAATTAGTTCCCCCCCCGCCCCCGCACACATATTTACACAGGGAAATTTATTCAAGAAAATGCATTTTTGGGCACATATCCAAGTTTTATGAGTAAAATAGCATTGGATGTGAAAGAAAGCAGAACCAATTCAAATGATTATGTCACGCAGACAGGGAAAGAAAACAATGTGATGCAAAAAAACAGATGATTGAATATTCATGAGAATAAAACCTATTTAAACCAAAGTTGTTACAATCAGCCATTTATAAGCAATCCACAGGTTGAAATTTGTGCACTGTATATATTTGATAAACAACTGGAATTTGTAAACAGTGAAGTAAAAGCCAGTCAACTAGTAGGCAATCTAACAGTAGCAAAAAGCAAAACATTTAGCAGTTTGGTTTTTTTTTTATGAATTGTCTGTGCTGTTTTAATATATCATGGGGCTAGAATATAATCTGCAGCAGAGCCTTCTTTAACGAACATGGGATCTGGTTCTGCAATCCAAATTTCTGATGCCCCTGGAAGTTGATGGTGTTGGCAGGTAGCTGTATCACTGATTATTATAGCACAGAATAGTCCTGCCTCATGGCTGATACTAGGGGCTGGGGACATGAGTGACTCATTTGGAGGCACGGTCCAGCACAGTAAACACCTCAGATTAATTCCTTGCTTGGCACTGCAGTTATATCTGAGCGAATTTTGTTGCTTATCTAGTAAATCAGTAAGGAGTCCTGTCTGTTTTCTGCAGCAAAAAAACATGACACAGCAAGAAAACCAATATACATAGAAGCTGTGATTGTCCAAGCCCACACAGAAGAATCAAGACTAGAACAGAAATTGCCTGCTTTATTTGTGAAGTATAGTCTTCTGTCTAGCTCTTAGCCTCTTGTAAACAGCTTAAGCCTTTTCATGTGGCTTAGGAGCTTGCATGGTTGGTCATTATCCCTCACATTTCCAGTGTATTAACTATCTGTGCCTGTGGCATCAATACATTGGAATACTACCTACAAAATAGGGGCAAATTTGTAATGGGAATAATAATGGTAATACTAGAAAATGGTGGCAGTAAGAAGATGGATATAATGGCAGTAAATGGCAGACACTCACAGAAATTGGACATTCTTCTTATTCTGAATTCTTTGACTGGAAACATAACCATAATTTCATGTCACCTTAGGCTTGCTTGGAAAAGTTAAAATATTTAACAGAAGGCTGTAAATAATATAGGCGCACTAGCCAGCTGTAGCTTTAAGCTCTCCACCTTACAAATATAATGATATCCACTCAGTCAGAGAACAGAGACAATAGAATGGAACTGCTCATGTAGGTGGGAGCCTGAAATAAGGGAAGGTGAATGCTTAGAATGGTTAACTGCTTAAGCCCAAGCCACACTGGAAAAAAAAAGTTGTTGAATTAAAAATACCTGTAAGGGTATAAGGTTTTTTGAAAAAATATTTTGAAAATACAAAAGACAAATTTGTCAAATCATGCATTATCTGAAGACATATTACATCCAGCTCTTTACCCATGCACGTAATATTGTTGCAAAGTGGTTGGATAGTATTATGATCATTAGCTGGCAAGCCACTATAGCCACCTAACTGTGAAGTTTCTTAGATAAACAGCATTGTGTACCCAAAGTGTGCAAAAGTAAACTTCTGCATATAGTGTTTTCAGTTACGATAATATTTTCCAAAACTAGTGACTAGATAAGATTATCTTTGATCAGGAGGACTAACTGTAGACGCCAAACTAATATGACAATAATTAGTGCAATCTTGCACCGTTTTCAGAGCTCGGACAGCTCCCAGCTGTTTCCAACACGGAGCATCTTGGCGTCAACACCTGATGAAATGAAGTAGTAAACCTATTGCCTGCACCTGAAATTCATTACTTTTCCTTAATAAGGTATTTCTTCTTATGACTGTTTCCATCTTTAAGGATAGCAGTGAAATTCCCTAAAGGCAAAAAATGTTCTGTATTTGTGTGTAGAAACTGTATTTTATCAGTCTAAGGAACAGAAAGAACCTCAGGCTCATTGGATCTTGAGATTGCCTTAGGAAGAAGGAACAAATGGACTTGGTTCAGATGTTTCAAAACACAGATAAAAAGGTGGGTTTATATCAGCAGAAAGTTAAAAGCCATACTGAAGTTCCAGAGTGTGCACTTGCTGGTCGATGTATGTATGATGATATGCTGGATGAACTGTAGAACACCAAATGCAGTTAAAAAGTACATTTTATTGCAGGGTTTTTTTTAAGATATACACTAAAATAAGAACCAGTATCTCAGTAAATTTCATGGAATTTTTAGTGTCCCTTCACCTATGTGAGTGAACTGTCAAATAGGTGTTCTTTATCTAGCTGTAGAGCTGTATTTACACCTGGCATTTATTTTTATGTTGTGTAATTCTAAAGAAATTCCTTGGATGTGCAATTTCTGATTATGTTTTTTTTCTTTCTTCATCAACCTTTTAATTGCTGACTGTTTTGTTTGTTGAGATGTTCTGCTTTCTAAGAGTCATCAGATGTTTCCTTTCTTTTGCACTGAGGAGAAGTCTTGATTAGGGACATACAAATAACTTTTATTTTAGGAATTACTGTCCTTAGGAATAATCAGTATTAATGCAAATAATTCCATTTAATGAAACCTGTAGTAGACAATAGCAGGCACTGGTGATTTTTTTAAAATACCTGTTTTCATTCTCTTGAAGTACATGAATGCTTTTGTACATCATATAAATGGCACATTCTTCAGTATTTTGCTTTTACTTTTTGCTAGTGTCTGCTCTCACTTAGAGTTATATTAACTGTCTACTTTGATAACATCCTTATCTCGGCATGTAGAGTTTCTTATTCATACGTATAAAATATGCCAGCAGTGGGCCATTTTCTTCAAGAAATCTGGACAAATGCTTTCAGGTTGTGCCCATCTTTGAAAGTTGTTTTCATCATTCATTTTGGGGGCTTTTTGCTACAGCAAGACACCCAATTGCATCTTGTCTTTGTCTCCCTTCTATTCCTTTCATGTTTCCATAGTAAGAGTCCACTTTGCATTCAAATAATTATATCTTCTCTTACAGCTGAGTAAGGAGAGACACAAGGAAACACTTGTTTTCCGGGTTTCAAACTCTAAATGGTTACTGTATGCAAAAATATAGAATATATAGGAAGTTGGCCTTTATACCTGGGAAGCCTGATGTCACAGTGTATCTGAAAACTTCAGTGAAAGTTTAAGAGGCTTAATAAAAGCTTTGATTAAGACTTTTAAAGTTAGGATAACTTTTATGCCTGTATAGCTAACAGGTGTGTGTAGAATCCTGTGTATGTGATGATTTGGAGGACAGAGTTTGTCTGCTTCACATACCACTGCACTGATGCTGTACGTCTCAAAAGGTTAGAAATCTTAATCCTTTGACAAACCCAATGCATACTTGCAGTTTGCAGGTTATGCCAATGGTGTCTTGTTGATGATATTTTGACATGAAATACCCCATCTATAAATTCCGTCTTCATTATGCATAGTATCTGAAGAAAGGAGCTTTAAGCACTGTCCTTAGTAACGTATCAGCATAGAACCTGAGTCATGCTATGAAGGAAAGTGCAATGACCAGAGTCACTTCTAAGAGTCTCAGCAGTGGAAAGTCTTTGCAGAGGCTCTTGCTTGGCTTATTCTTCAGCTGGGTTTTTATTTTATAGCAAAAGTTAGTTAATCTGATTTCACTATATGTGTTACCATTCTGAAGGTCAAAATATGGCAAAGTTGCCATCAAGTTAACATAGCTGGTCACTGGAAAAGGGCAGATGGAAAAAAGCCAATGGATGGCTTCTGTATCCCCCTCGCCTGCTTGCTGTTGGTAAGCTCTTGGGTACCTTGGACATTTACTTCTACTTGGTGAAATGGATGCAAAATTTTCTCCCTGGCTACCAAACAGCCTCAAACTCAATAAGTTTAACTTAACAGTCAATTGCTCTTACATTTAGGTGCACCAGTAAATCCATCAATATAAAGATACTAGACTCTGCATTCTTCAAAGGCCTTCTGTTTTGTCTCAATTAAGACGCAATCAGTACAGTCTCAGTTTCACTAGCTTGTATACAGGTTATCAGCCAATTGTGGACATACTTATTCACTAATGTGCTCTACTAGAATAATTATTTTCATGATTTCTCAACTTTAAACCTTTAAAATTAATACTGACGTTTCATAGCAAGCCATCCTTTATGCAAACAAACAAACAAACAAACAAACAAATTAAAGTTTCACTGAGAGTAAACCCTGAATAGCTTCCTTTGTGGCTATGGTCAGTAAGATAGAAAAATGTCAGTGATACTTTGGAAGGTCAAAGCTAGAGGCACCTAGGTACTACCATACCTGCATGTGTGACTTATGCACATGTATTTGACTGGTGTGCAGGCTAACAAAATAATTCACTTTGCTACTGATGATCATGACTGTAGATGTGGAAGAATGAAGATATGGAAGAATACAGACTTCAACTGTATGCATAATTAAAATTGTGCATTCATGATCAAGGCACTATTCTCACTCCCTTCACTGAGGAACAGTTCCCCAGGTATTATTGATTCTTGGTTCCGGCTTTGACTGCTTTGCACTGCTCTGTTGCTCTAACATCAAGTGAGCAAGGGGATGCTTTTGCATAGAAGGATTACACAGCTAGTGCTAAATTCCCAGGAAACTTCTTGCCTCCGGTGTAAGGGTGTCACACCAATGGGAATATCTTTGTTGCTATTGTAGTGCCCACAGACAACCACACGGTCTTTACCTCTATGAAAATAGCATCATTCTGCTCTTTGACCGACCCAGAGTGATGATATAAAAACAATGTAGTAATCATTCTAAGATTAAAACAGGTGAGGAAGAAGAGTGAAAGCATACACAGATGTGAGCATCAATCAAGTTTTGTCTGTGCGTATTGAGATACATATTTTTGTGAGGGATGAAGTCACAAAGAAGTAGAAGTAGTTTTTTATGAAAAGGGCCATGGAAACAGTGGGGGCGTGAAGGACTAGAGAATGAAGAGAGAGAGAGAGGGGTTAACAAGTGCAGTGAAATAGATCTGGTGTAAATGAAGAAGTAGAACGGATGGTGGAACAATGAAATGTGAGAAATCAAAGATTTTGCATGTGTACAGCACCTAAAATTGATGGTGGGATGGTCATTCAAAACTAGATCCTCCATTATAATTAATATTGTTCTCCAGGGAATTAAGAACAATTGCTCCAGCAAGTCCAGGGGGCCTGTGGATGACCCTTCTGCAATAATTAGATGAATTCACAGAGCTGCTGGTCACAGTCCTGGGAGCCTGCTGGGGGACCACTGTACTCTTGGCCATCTTGCAGGAGCCGACATTGTTTTGGAGGTTCAAGAGTCCACTTGTGGACAACCTAAAAGACATTTTGT
Organism: Nipponia nippon; assembly: GCF_047370975.1. NCBI lineage: Eukaryota > Metazoa > Chordata > Aves > Pelecaniformes > Threskiornithidae > Nipponia > Nipponia nippon. The sequence goes on along the minus strand of NW_028262380.1, from coordinate 46,021,881 downwards.
TGCCTGAAGATTTCTGTAAAATAATAGAGGTTTTTCTCTAGGGTAAGGCTAGATTACTTCCACAAGGACAAAACGGAAAAGTTGAACAAATTATTACCAAAAGGGTTAGAAAGGAAACATCACTCTTCTGAAAAATCTAGGAATACTAAATTACAGTTAGTAAAATGAATGCAGGTGTGACTTATCTTGCTGATGGCTAAGTATCTACTTTCTTATTGGCTCCCTGCTAGCCCATTTGAAGGCTGTCTTGCTGCTGCACTGATTTAATTCCTTTGGGGCTAGTTCTCAATATCCTTTCTCTTGTTTTGATGTCACCTTGCTGCATGACCGACCAAAAAGAAGATATCCAGTGAGAATGAGGATATGAGAACCTGGGCCTTAGTAATATGTTTCATACACAGTGTAACTTTGAAAAGGATGATTTATAAAATATAAGATTATCTTTTTGTCTATGATTCGTGGGATATTTCCAAGTAGGAAAAACGTGGGAGAGACATTTTTTTGAATACTGACAGCATTACTGACTGCTGTACAGTAAATATCTGGTGGTCTGTGACTTTCTCTGTGGCATTTACTGCCAGCTTGCCAGAAGCTGCATCACAATTTTCAAAATATGCATTCTTCTTTCTATAAGGCAGATTTCACAGGAATGTATTTACTATTTTTTAAATCCTTTAATAGCAGATATCGCTTATCAGGGATGAAAAAAAATCTCATAAATATGTGGTGGCCTGTTTTATTCATTCCTCGTTGTCTTACAAGGTACAATGAAAATAATAATAAAGAAATAAAATTTATATTAATAAATAAATAATTGTATTTCTGAAAGTATTTTTAAAAATCTAGTCATGACTAATGTGCTGAACATATTTTGTAAATATGAACATATTTCTTTTCTGAAATGATTGTGAAGTACATAATTAGATGTAGTGTATACCAACAGGCAAGCTGTAACTGCTGAATGTTAAATTCTCATTTTTTAGTTACACTTTTGACATTTAATTGACCTTTCCAAAAAGAAACAGTGCATGCATAAATGTACTTAAAGTCTGCTTTTTGAAGTAATGATTTTTCTCAGCCTTGATTGAATTTAGAAATGCACAGTTAGCAAATTTTTATTTCCTTTTATATTCGTGCTGATTAGTAGTAGCATTCGGGCTTTTTTTTTTTTTTTCCTGTACTTCATTTATTTATTACTTAAAATGATGAGAGGAAAGAGAAGCCAGGGGCCATTCTTACAAGCTGCTCCCACTGCTGGGCCTTTTGTTGAGCTCTGGGTAGGCACACGGGTTGTGGAATTCACATTTATTCCAAAGAAATCAAGTCTGGGTTAATACAATAATCCTCTCTTCCACAAATAAGGTGCCATAGCTGGGGTCTGGGGAGAAAACGCATCGATATCAATAGCTGAGCTATCCAAGAGCGTTTTGCACATCAGTACAACTGAGACTGCGTGTCTACAGGTTTGCAGGGGGGCAGTGTTGTCTAAGGCATTTTTGGAAGTTATTCAGATGACTAATCTGAATAAGATCTTTCATCTCTCACTTTGGATACTTTCTGTGTTTATATTCTTATTGTCCTGCAAAGTTTTCTTCTTTCTAGGGACATTGAATAATGCAGCATCTCTGAGTATTGCTCCTAATCCTTACGTGCTGCATGGGAATAATTCATGTCCATTTGATGGATTTGACATCAAATGTCACAGTTACATAAGAAAATGTTTTCTAGATATGGATTTCAATAAACGCCTTCTGATTCTCAGTATAGTTTGTACTCCTGAACCTTGCCTCTTCTTACAGTCTTTCTTCCATCCATGTTCAGGATTATCATTCCAGAGAGTTTTATAATTCTCTGTAAATTTCAACTATAAAACTAGTTTAGACAGTTCTTTAACAGGTCAGTGATTTTTCTGTTTTTCTCTCTGTTACTCATTTTCTTTGTCTATCTGTAGCATAAACCTTATTTGAAAAATAAGGTACTGAAGTTAGAAAACAGTCATGTGAGTTGTATTACATTCAATTGATACAAAATGAGTAGAGAAACAGAAATCTTGAACTTTTCTGTTGAAGAAAACAGAGCCTGAGAAGATGGCAATGATCCTGTTGAATTTTCAATATTAGGTCCATTATTGCAGTTGTCAGATAATTCTCTGCTGATACTTTTTCATTTTTCCTGTTAGCTACCTAGAACTGGGAAAATATTTCAGTAAAACCTCTCAAGAACTTTTCATGGAGAACATGGGCTTTTTGCAGTATATTTAAACTTTTCAGGCAATCCACATACAAACATATATAATCTAAATGTGCATACTTTTTTTTTTCCATCTTGTTTTAATTTTGTGCTATGTTTACTTAGGACATGAGTATAAATATAGACTTTTAGTTGTGCGTATTTTACAGCCAGTTTTATTTTTGGTGGTATTATGTTAACAACATTTATAAAATACTCTTAACATACCCTTTTTTTTTTTTTTTTTTTGACATCAGCCTAGATTACTACGTTGTTTAATCCAAACAATTTGACAAAGTGTTTACAGTGTGTTTAAAAGTGGTCTCTCTGATAAAAGTGAAGGAACCTGATGCTAATGCTCTGTGGTTAGGATACTTATGTGGAAATGGTGGAAGAGCTGGTTTATTGTTCTTGATCAGAGGAGGGTTTATGTAATTTTGTCAATTTTTTCTAAAGTACACTACAAAAAAAATTCTTGGAGGAGCCCCAGTTTCTCACAGTCTGCATGCATTAAACAGAGGACTTGTCTAATTCCCCTGTCTAGCTGAAATAACCTGTCATTCTTCTATGCAAAATGGAAACCCTTTAACAGGAGTTATTGGTTGAGACAAGTCCGTCTTTCACTCAGACCACAAGTTTTAGTCTCATGATCTGAAACTATCCTGAACATTAGTATCACATTACAGTGTGTTGCTCCTCTTTCTCACCCTGGTTTGGACACGGATATCTAGGAGTCAAGGGGCGTTTTTTCTGGCACAAGACTTTGCAGTCTTTTCTTATGAAGAGTTTCTGTTTAAAGGATTGTCATTTTGCTTTGAAAATTTCCTGGCCAGGTCTAATCTTACATCATTTAGAAATTCTTAAAGATTCTTTGAGTGAAGGAAAAAAAAAAAAAAAAAAAAGGTTGGTTGCATTCTGTTATAACTGTTGAACAAGTGAGCTAGATGGTTATATCTGGACATAAAGATTTAAACTTGCCATCATTATATAGTGCATGATTCATGCTAAAAGCTTAATTTCTTTTACTTCCTTCAACATATGTTTCATTCCTGCTCACAGGAAATTGGTATTCCAGAGGAAATTAGCCACTGAAAGCATAAGGCTATCTAGAAACAAAGGCTACTTCAGCTGAGGAAAGCTAATCACCCAAGGTACTCTCTATTTTACACCCATTATAGAGAGGGCAACCTTTGGCTGGGCTCTGAAACAGCTCATAACCTCCCTCTCTCTCTCTCTCTCCCCCCCCCCCCTCCCTCTGCCCCCCCCCGCACCCGCCAATGAGAAAGAGAGGAAGACCAGGTTTCTGCAGGCTAAAGATGTTTGTTTGTTTGTTTGTTTTAAAAAAAAAAAAAGATGTGGCCAAACTTACCACATATACCTGTTTTCACAGAGCTAACATTTTGACGCTAGTAATACTTAAATGCTATCTTGGTTTGTTTTTCAATGTAAAGTTTAGAGGGGTTTTCCAAGTGGTATGTTTTAAAATGTGTTTTATGTGTGAAGCTTAGTTGCATTTTTTACTCCTATAAATTACACTCGAAACCTATGAGGCATGTGTGAAAAAACTATTATTTTTCTGTGTGGGCATTTATGAAGATATTGTCTTGGTGTTACTGACATATACTTAAGAATTACACTGGCTTGCTTAAAAAGATATCAATCTCCTTATTTGACTGTAAACATTATTGATCTTTGCCTCTTTTTTGGAGGGTGATGCAAGACCAAAGCCATCACTTTCACTATCATATGGCAAGGTACAGGGATGCTCCAGTGAAGCATCTGCTTTTCTAGATAGGTTCTATGAAAGCGAAAATTCTATCTGAATGTAAAGTTTCATAACATAGGAAACTGAAATTCTATAAGATGTTCTAGAAGTAATTCTAAGTGTTGTGACTGTTTATAATATTCAAAACAGGAAGTAATTTGCCTTGCTTTACACATAAAATGGCTATTTTAAAGCTTCCATTCTGCAAGTAGCTGAGATTGTAATTCTAACGTATCTAAAGGAAAAGCAAAGTATGATTTTTCTGAACATTCTTATCATATCTTTGTTTAAAGTGTAGCTGTGCCTACAAAAGCATATTCACATTACATCACAGAGGATGAACAGAGTTATAGATGTATTCTTAATGCCTGTCCAGGATTCTTAAAAATTAAATGTAGGTTTTGGGTTTTTTTATTAATAACATTTTAGGGCATGAAATTGTATATTTGGCCAGTTACAATAATTTTCGTCTGTCTTTCAGATAATTAGAAAGTCATTGTATTCCTCTTAGAGAAAGAAAAATACAGCCTCTCTGAGCTGGAAAGTGAGACGTGCACAACAAACTACCCTGAAGGGTTTAGAGCAAATGATAACAGTGGGATGAACTATACTTACAAAAAACCCAGGTATTAGTCTTTGTATACTTTGTTGGTTCACACAAGGCTGTATTTCCTGAGCTCTTTTTCACATTAAAACCAAAAACAAATACAAACAAACAAAAAAACCCCAAACCAAACCAAAAAGAAAGCCAAGCCAAATCATGGGTGAGGAACCCCTCACCCAACTCCATTTCTTGTTCATCTTAAACCACCACTTAGGAAGTATTTGTAATAGCTATCACATATTGCTACATTTTAAAATCAAGCGAACTGCAGTGGGCAAGACTGGATCAGTCTTCATGCGCTGACTGAAAAATTCTCTCCCAACCTGTTATTCTGGTGTTCTTTGTACTGAACCTGTGCTTTCATGCTCCTGTGGGCTAGACTTTCAAAAAAATCATTTTAAAAGCCCTGAAGCTCTGTGCCTGTATTAGCCTTATCAGTGAACTATTTCAGGGACAGTGTTCAGAGTATCTCCCTTAATCAAAAGTACAGGATTAAACAGCTCCGCTAAAAATCCACCTTTGGTGTCCAAGCAGATAGCAAGGAACAATCAAAGCACAAGAGGACAAGCTTAGTCATTGCTGCCCAGTTCTTCAGTGGTTTACCTATGATCTTTATCCACCATAACTGAATCTGGAGCCCCTGGGAACTCCTGTGATTACCTTTAGGTGTTACTGACCCTGGGTTATCCACCCCCTTGCCCTTTGGCAGCCAGAGATGTCCAGCAAAGGCATCTGTAATGAGCCATTGCAAGGGGAAGATGCACGCCCAGGGCTTCCAATGAGCACACCAGCTCAGACGGAGAGCTAGCAGGCTCCCTTTTGGGTTACTGGTACCCAATCACAGCTTAAAATTGCCTTTTCTAAGCAAACCACTTTGAGTTAGTACATGACAACACACCCTCATACACTAGCAGAAGTAAACTAACTTGTCACACGTAGACTATAACAACAGCATAAAGCGTGGCTGCTCTTTCATCTTAGTATGAAATGCAGATTGCCAGAGTCCTTCCCCCAAAGAAAGGGTAATGGATAACTAGTTAACCAGCCTGGAAATTTTATCAGAGCTTATACAACTCCACAAATTTTCTTCATTTCTCTGTATACCAGCTGTCCAGTTTGCTGAAATTAGAGAAAAGTAAGGACAAATAATTTCCTAGGCATTTATCTTTATATGGTTTGTTTTAGTGAAGTAATATTAGGGAGGTATACAGGCGAACTGTGCAGGCAGTTGTGTGAAAAATTTATATGCTTAATTTATGTGTCTTTTTTTTTGTTCCCCAGCTGCATATCTATTTCACTTCGTGTGCCTGAGCTTTAAGACATCCAATAAATTCAACAGTTCTCTTTATTCATGTAAATATACCTCAGAATGACATAGCAATTAATTTATATAGTGAGTAAGTTGATTTGACACAAAGTTGCCAAATGACAAGGAAAACATATGTCCCTGGATAAAAGCTATGCAGCAAAGTGAAAGCATTCAGTTCTTCAGCATAATTACTGTCCTGAAGTCTTAGAATACTGCTCTGCTTGTAGATCATAGCTGGTATAACATCCCTTGCCCTCTCTAGGTCCAAGCTACTTCAATTTTGCCAGAAGAAATCCTGTATCATATCTGTTGCAGTCCCACTCCACACATGATAAAAATTTTGTATCTTTTTTTATGACAAGTCTTTGAGTCTACATCTTTATTTTGTTATTTAGGTTTTGATGTTCCTATGTGAGCAAAGCTCAAAGCTGACCTCTCAGGAAATTGTGCGTTTACTTGTAAAGAAATTTGACACAAAACTAATCTAAAACTTGTTATTTTATTCACTAATTGTATGTAGCTGCCTGGTCGCTGGTCAGGATGAAATTAAATTGCTAGGCAAAAGTCCCATCAGTGTGAGTGATGGCAGTGCACTGGAGGTTGTCATTGCATATAACTCTTTATCCTTAATGAGTACCAGGATGAACTTTAAAGTCAGGTTCTAATAAAGTAGTAGCCACAAGATAAGCAAACAAGAACAATAAAAAAAGGCGAAGAAGAAAAAAAGCTTTCATTAACACTATACAAGAATGTTAAAGGTTGTTTTCATTTGAAATGACAGGTTGGCAATCAGTAGTTCATTGCTGACAAGCAGAATTGCAAGTGTTTTAAAACTGAGCAGGTTTTGAAATTGTTGATTCTGTCTAAAACTCAGTCTGGTTTGTCTGTAACACTGAATAAATTCATTATTTACTGGTAAAAACCATGTGGACTGACAGTTAATTTTTTTCCAAAAAAACTACATCAGAGAAAGTGAGTGTTATCCTTACCATCTGGCTTTTTAAATACTGAAGAGAAAAGAAAGTTAGAGCTATAATAAGTGCCCTGCAGGCAAAATCCGGGAGTTTTTCAATGGCTCAGGGGATGGTAGGTGTAACCTGACCTATAGCACATAGTACAAGAGAAGAATCGAAGGCTGAAGGTTAGCAATGGTGTTTTGTGACAGTGCCGGTCTGACAGACGCTTAGGGCAAAAGAAGGAGGTCATTGATCTAAAGGTCAGTTGAAAAAGGAATGCCTGTATTTTCCTACCACTTGCTTGTGTGAGATTTGGCATTTTAATTCTTCAGCAAAGATCTTCCTTCTAATCCTGCCTTCTAGCAGAAGTTAATACTGAGTATTTCGCAATTTTTTTTAATGTATATCTAATGGATATATTTATAAATATATATCTGAATAAATATTAATTTAAATATAAATTAAAGTAATTGTTAATTCAAATACAGCTTTACACAGGACATGTATGAGATGTGTATGTATGTATACTATTTAAAGGACAAACATGTTCTTTCATTTGCCTAAATTAATTAGGAGACAATGGAAATTGCCACGTGAGTTCCTTTGAAAAAGGATATGTGTTAATTTATTGTTGTTACACTAATATTTATATGATAATATATTGGCTTTAGTGTTCTCGGTACAATGATGACACAAAGATTTTTACCTCTGCCTCCCACTGTGATCTTGGATTAGAAGCAAGAGGAGAATGAAGCATACATGAAAGTTAGTTTGTGGGGCAGGTTCCCATAAAATTGAAATAGAATCATAGAATCATAGAATCGTTAAGGTTGGAAAAGTCCCTTAAGATCATCGAGTCCAACTGTTAACCTAGCACTTCCAAGTCCACCACTAAACCATGTCCTCAAGCACCACATCTACCCGTCTTTTAAATACCTCCAGGAAATGATGCTGTTTGTTGATAAAAGCTGATAGAATAAGGATGGGTACAATTTATGATCTTTTAGTTTGTAACCTGAGGGCTGAAAAGGATGGTTTAATCCAGAAAAAGATGAGTAAAAAGAAGATAAAATGAAATGTTTTGCATTTTGTTTTCGAACTATTATATTTAGAAACTTGCCTCAAAATAATTGATGTCAATTTTAAAATCACTGAAAAAAATAAAGACTGGAGGAACATATTCTTTCTGGCTCAAAATTAATATATTTCTTTTCTTTTGTATTTTTTTCTTTTTTTTGTTTTGTCAGCTAATTTCACAGCAAAAACTAGTACTCAGTCAGCTTTCTGTTCAGCCTATGGATGGCTGGGAGCCTGCTACTTCCTTCTTTCAGGCTTTGTAGTTAGCACTAACCTTTTCCTTAGTTGCATCTTCCCTAGGGCAACTCTTGAATTACATGGAAGCTGCAGAACATCTTTCCAAGGTCCAGAACTTCATGGATTGTCTGTTTTGTGTTTTCCCTCTCTACCCTCCCTAGTAATATTAGACCTGTGTGTGGGATGGCCAAAGACTTGTTTCCATGCTGAATTTACATTTTTGTTTTAGGAATACAACTTCCTGAAAGGTGGAAATTTTCAAGGAGAAATTTTCCACTTGGGAAATAAAGATTTCCAAAAGGATTTTTTATTGGTTTTAAATGAAAGTAATATAGAAATATTCAGGGAAATTAATATTATTTTTTTCTTTGTTAGCTATGGTTCAGAAAGTCTTAAGTGGACTCAGCATCACAGTTTGGGAGCAGAACTGGCTCATCATTGATGTAGGTAAGTAGATAACATATGATCTATTAGTAAGAAGATTTAAAGCTTGTAGAATCATCCCTGTTCTTTACTTACCCCATTGATTTTTATGGTCTTTTAAATTCATGCTACTCTGACTATGTTTGAATATCATTCTGTCAGTTGAGAGTATGAATATCAAAGATTCAGTCACATCACCCCTCATTTTTATCTCCATTTCTCTCTTCCATCTTCATCACTGGATGGCAATGCTTTACACTTAGTTTTTTTATCATATCTTATACCTCAAACTTGATGGGAGAGAGAATTTTGCTAGGTCATACGATCTTCTCTTCATATATGTTACATCAAAACTGATACAGTCATTTTGTCCCTCTAGTTAGTAAATACATGCAATGAAGTTTTTGTGGTGTTGGTGTGAGCAAAAGTTATGTACCCTAAAACCTAGCACCCTCCATACTTTTGCACTGTCACTAAGGTTAGACGCTTTTCCTAGTTCACCAGGAGGTTTTTGTACTTAGATGCTTTAAAACTTCATACCTAGGTTCTGACTTGAAATTCAAGTCAACGTGAGGATTGATGGAACTTTATTTGATTTTTTTTTCTTGCTACTCATTCCACTATTTTTATTAGTTCAGACAAAAATCCAGTGTCAACTGCAATTTTTCATTGGGAATACGACCTGATGGTCCCAATGGACCCAACTGGTTATGGTTAAAGCGGCAGCTGCCAGTTTCTAAATGTTGTGCACGTTTCGTAGAGATTGAATCTGCAGCCAGCTGCTTGGACCTCCAGGTGTTCCTGAGTTCTGGTTCTGGTTCTTCTTGGGCTTTAATTTCCCTGCAGTGGAGGTAAATATTGTGTCCTGAAACTTGTGGTGAACTGGCAGTAGAAATAGGTAGCCCTGTTACCTGCTAATCAGGATTTGTGATGCTGAAAGGCCTGTTTCCTGCTTGCCCAGTGCCATCCCAGCTCCAGGGGAAAAGGCAACTTTAACAATCTCAGCTGCTGAGGTTGTTGCTGAGTAGTGTTAGCCTTGCTGAGTAGTGTCAGCCTTGCAGGTCAGCTAAAGTTGACTAAACAACTACAGTGCTTTAGCTTACACAAAAGAGAACCAGTGTAATCTAAGTTAGTCACCTCCATACAGTTCAACCTTTTACTCAGAATCTGTGAGCAGTTCAGTATTCAGTATGGTGTTTTCCATTAATATTGATGAGAGAAATTTCCCACTCTTTACCTTTATCATCTTTGTCCTCAAATCATCTTGAGACTGTTTGCCTCCTCTCCCTATGACTTCAGCTGACATCTAGTCAGGTCTGAGTGTTTAATTGAAGGTGTGGCTTTCAATGCTTTTCAATGCAGGGCTTTAGAGCAAGCCTTGACCTCTGATAAGGTCTTTTTGCAACCAAAGCGATGTGTCAGATCAACAGACAAACAAATGCTTACGTGGAGTGATTTTTCTGAGGGAAGAGGGAATAAAAAAATTATTCACTTACCTGGAAAATGTTGCCCTCTTCCCAAGAAGGTTTGACACTTTGCTTTTTTCCCCCTAAGTAAATGAGAAGTCTGAAATTTTTGTGGACAAACATTAAGAATTGTGGAAGGTAAGGAGCTTAAATTAGGCTCTGGACTTAGGAAAACAATTATTTTGTTTAAAAAAAGTTAAAAGATAGTACCTTTCTGCAAACAGTGCAATTTACCATTTGGAGAGAAATAGCAGAGCTGTGCCTCTAGAAGAGAAAGGAAAACTCGCTATGTAAAGACAGTTGATTGTTTCTCTTTGCACATCTGAACCACTTCAACTATTCTATCACATTTTTATGACTAAAGAAACTGCCTTTTTTAGGCATACTGCTGTCAAACACAACATGAAGTAAAACTTTTCAGTTAAATTCCCTTTATAGCTGAGCTAAAAAATCAGAGAATTAATACACTGATGAATTTAGGCAGATCTTGTCTTTATTAGCCTCATACATGGTCTAAATCCATACAGAAGTACACATATCTTTGTGTTTACTTGTGCAATCATGAACAATTTTACCAAAGCCCCTGAGGTGTAAATCTTTATGCCACTGATGGGAAAACTTGTTCTGAGAAATCATTATTAATGATTTGTTTCACTCATGAAGAAAAGGGCAATAGAAGTAAATAGGATTCAAAGTATAAAAACCTTTCTGGCATCATTTGAACATTATATTCACCACAAAGAAAAACCTGCTAAAAGGCTTATCTAACAGGATGGCAATAAGTAATCTAGATTGTTGTCGTTATCTGTATTATATTTTAGTCAGTGAGCCAGACCCTATACAAGATGTGAACAATGTCAACAAGTCATGGATCTCAGCCCAACCGTATAATTAAAAAATCTAGTGAATCAAAAAGCACCCATCTTGATTGTGTGAACAAGAGTAACTCACTGAAGTCAGTGGAATTAGAACAGTATAATTTTAAAATTTATAGTAGAAGGATGACATTTCCCATACATAGATATATGGTACAGGAAAATTCAATATTATTAAAAAATATTACTCTACCATGTAACTAGTACTGTGAACTCCAAGTGCCATCCCACACCACCTAACTGAAACAACCTCCTCCCCCAAAACCTGGCTATCTCCACACAAATCTAGACATCTCAGTTGTGATGGTGCCGTGAATATCCTGACCTCTAGGGTAAATACAAACATGTTTGTTTTTATTTCAGAAATAATTCTGGTTTTCTATATTCAGGATTTACCTTATTAAAAAAAAAAAGAGGTAAAAAAAAAAAGAAAGGTGAGTCTGGTAGTCTTATTTAATCAAGATTTCAGAAGCGTATCTTTTTTAAGAATTTTTGATGAGATAAAAGAAGCAGAGAAAAATGGTGGTAACAGTGATGCAGCTTTACCAATAAACTAGAAATGTAACATAGATTCTAAAACAGTGATGAAGGGAACAGTGACATTTTAAAAGCAAAAATTCAGTGGCAATCTGTAAAGAATAAACAAATCACCGATGAGTGGTGTGTTCAAGAGCAGGTTTGGTGGAGCAGCCTGGCTCTCTGGGTGTGTTGACATTGTCTGCAACAGATTCAAGGAATAATATAAAAAGTAGCAGCGGTGCTGCAAGTACAAGGAAGAAGTAATATTAAGTTGAAAGAACATAAACGTGTTTGTAACTCAAGAAAATAGGCCCTCTTCTACCAAAAGAGTTTGGGCTTTATCTATTCTATGAAAGATGAATACTGCCTTTGCATATTTGTTGTTCTTTAAATCCAAGTTATGAAAATGAAAGTGCAAACACAGTTAGCTAATCTTCTGCAGAACCCTTTTAAAAATCAAGTTACATTGAGATATCTGTTGTTGTAGTGAATAGTTACAGCAATAAGAGAACTGGCATTGCTTTTGAGGTATTTGCAAATGTAAACATTTTTGTTACTTAAATTATCATATGAATAATTGTACATTGAATTAAACCTGCTCTGTAGAATGATTAAAAATTAATTGAGTTTGAGTGATGGTTAAATTATGTCCTTATAGTCTTTGCAAGGAATGCTTTCAGAATTACGGATTACTGAAAAACAGCAGCAACAACAACAAAAAAAACCAACCCAAAGGAAAAAAAGTCAAAGCTTGTAATACTAATGGAACAGATAGTTGATTGTAATGCACAATGGTAAAACAGAAGAGAAATCACACTTTGGCTGCAATGAACATAGCTGATCTATTGGCTATTATTATTAATACTAATATATATTTTGCAGTCAGAATGTTTCTGCAGCCTATAAACAGCTTATTCTTTCTCATTAACACATGCTTCCTTGCTACGATAAGAAATATTGCAAAATTTTCTTCTGAAGTCATGTACCTTATGTAAACATATCTGCATGTGTTCTTGTACAGTTAGAATGCAGAATCCTGCAAATAACAGCATAAATATCACTTGTCATGTTTCAGACATTCTTATTTAGCCACACACATGCCAGGATATATACTCCTTTTTAACTAGAAGAGCGCTCTCCCCCTTGTGTCTTGGTTTGTGCGTGTGTGTGTGTTTGTTTTGGTTTGTTTGTTTTGTTTTTTTTCCCCCCCCATGAGATTTTGCTCCAAGGAACATTCTGGAAAGAAGGTATTCAATTAAAAATAATTTTTAATCTGATTGATATTTATTCTACTAGCTTAAATCTTCTGTGGTTTAAAGAGAGAGAGAGAGAGTGAGAGAGTGAGAGAGAGAGAGAGAGAGAGAGAGAGAGAGAGAGAGAGAGAGAGAGAGAGAGTGTGTGTGTGTGTGTGTGTGTGTGTGTGTGTGTGTGTGTGTTTGTTTGTTTGTTTGTTTGTTTGTTTGTTTTTTCCTTCCTTATATGTTTCCAGGAGTGATTAATAATAAACTACTTTTGCTCTGGTGTTACTGTAGCAACACCAGAGAGTGTACTGCTATTGTTATTACTTTCTTTTAAGACCTTAAACAAACTAATTACACTGGCACTATTTCTGTGCTAATTTACCAACACTACAGGCATGACATTGTTCAACTAGCTATCTTAGGATTCTCTTTTGTAAATTTGGGAGCAGTGATATTGCTGGTCATATCAGATGTGTTCTTTTTACTAGACAATACAGTGTTGTTATAGACTAATTTTAGAGAAACTGTTAGTAGATTGTACTAGATATTTATTGAATGTTATAGACGCTGCAAGGTCAGCAATATTTCTTACTGATTGCATTAGCTCATCTCTGGAAAAGACTGGGCAATAAAATTATCTCTGTTTTCAATGCCTCCAGTAAGTATGCCATGCATTTGGTGTTATTTCTGTAGCTTCATCTGCTGATAGTTACAATTAAAATTGCATTTTGTATTGGAATTTCTTATGTGATAGCATATTATGATTTAACATAGATATTTTTCTCACATAGGCTCACTAATTGGATAGCCAATATTATTCTTACTTAGCATTAAACAGTGGTTGCTTGGCAACTTTCTCAGTGATGGTTTGTACTTTTTCTCAGATATATTTTTATGTATATTTCTGCCAGATTAAATAACAATAAGAATATTTTGACTAAGAAAACTTCTTTTTTCAGAATAGGTTCATTCCTTTTCACATATCTGAACGTATTGAGAGTCTATTTTGGGAAAGAAAGGTAATATTAAAAAAAAATAGTGATAATGAATAAATTAACAGTGAAAAGAAAAATAGAGCATTTGTTAACAAATCATACACCAAACTTTTCTGAGATTACTCTACAGTATTAAATGAGACTATTTTACCTTAAATAATAGTTTTGAATTGGACACAATTCCAAATTTTGGAAGTGTTTTTTTTTAAAATTGTTAATCTTTAATACATGAAGGTATCTCACAAAGGAAGAATAATTATTTTTCTTTGCAATGCCTTACTGGAGACAAGTCTGAGAGTCAAAGATTTTCAATCTAGAGTACTTAGGTGGGTTTTGTATGGTACTCGGCATACCCATTTCCATTCTGAGACAATGCATTTGAGTTTTACAGTAGGGCACAAGAATGGGCACTGGATAATAAAACTAAATGAAAGGTCTCGGGTTCAAGGTGAGAATAATAAAAACAATCTTTCAGATCATATTACAAGACATCCAAGGAGTAAATTATTTAATTTTCAAAGAGAATACTATAGAATACATAAAATAAGTAATATAGGGGGGGGGAGCAGCTATTTTTGATTTTGTGAATATGTTCTGGAGGTGTGAAGAGGAGCTGTTACCATATTTTAGTTTCTTCTCTCCTTTTTTCTTTGCAGTGATTTGGGAGGAAGTTCTGCACTAAATTGTCAGATATCCTCATAATTTCCATGCATCACAACTAAATGGAAACTATACTTTTTCCTTTTGGCTGCTTGGGATGCTTAGCTGCACAGAGTCAGAGTCAACCTTGCTTTGATTAACTTTATAGGTAGAGTATTGTCCAAGTCAGTCTTGAGAACTAATTCATGCAAGCATAAAGGACTTAGTAGACACAAGAGAAAATATTATGTTGGTATCTCAATAATTTTTCTTCTTCTGCGGCCTCAGTGGTCACACCACTCTTTATTCCAATAATAGTAGGACTCCATCTGTCTCTGTGAGCCAATAACTTTGGCAAAAATTAAGGAACAAGCGTGTTTTGGCTCTAATTTATAGTGACACACAGTATGGTAATCTGCTTTGCTTCAGTCAGATGTTTTAGGGTCTGTGGCTCTATTTCATGCAAAGCTTCCAGTGTTTTCTACAAGTATGGGACAGACCTTTAATACGTTGTTTTAGGCATCGGCCATCAATAGCAATCTTTTGCACTGGTGTGATTCAAAGCTGCTTTTTTTTTTTTGGTGATAGCATGAGAGAATGAAGCAGCTCTGGGGCTGTTACCATTGAACAACTCATACGAGCAGCAGAACTTGGCAGATGAGGCAGTGGGGAACTGGGTACTCTTTGGGGCAGGCTGCCAGGCCACTGACTGTACTATGGTGACATGTGAGTTATGTTAACACTCTCCTTCCCTCTGTGAAACTCCAACTGAAATTAGAGAAAACCATCTTGACAAAGGTGTAGTTCCAGTCTGGTATCTTAATTTTTTCTGCTTACTGCCATGTTCCACTACAAATGCTGCTGCTGCTACACTTAGCTTTGCCTGTTTTAATGCGATAAATTTCAGGAATTTGTGGAAATAGAAAAAAAATGCTTCATTCAACTACTGAAATACTGAAACCACTACAAAAACAAAAGTCAGTGTTATGCCCTTGACCTGAATACTTTGTTCAATTTTAGTCATCTAGAGGAAGCCCAGCAAAAGGCTGCTGGAGTAATCAGAAAAGTAGGGAGCTCATTTTACCAGAGTGCTGAAAGAGCCTGTGTTTTTCTATCTAACTCATAGATTGTATAATTACTTGCTAGAAATTTATCAAAAGGGGAAACAATGCTGGTCAAATGCCACAGAAAAACCATGCTGTTCAAAGAGCAAATGCACACAAGACAAAGGCTCAAGGACAATGAAAACAAATACAGCAAACCAATTTGATGAGAGAGCACTTATGAAAGGGACTGGGCTGTACAATACAGATTGTCTCGGGTAACAAAGGGCTAGACATGATGACAATGGAAGCTATTTTCAGTGGTTTTTTATTCCTAAAATACTATCATAAGCACCTTGTACCATATCTGGGTACTATTATTTACAGGTGACTGTTCTGATTCTCTTTCAGCTCAGATGTATGGCATGCCTTATATACAGTAAAATTCTGGATGTTGTCAATGTGGCTGCATTACATTACTTCAGGGCTTATCTTGCTCCAAAAGCTTGTAATTCAGGCTGGTGTGTTCAGAGTGGCTGTTGGATTTAGGTGTCTAAATCACATTGATGCCGCACATAAATAAACATCAGTAGTTAGGTATGTTAGTTTGAAGTCTGCACTCCTTAGCTGTGAATAAATTTGTGATTTAACAGTGCAGTTTGGGATTTTGAAAAATGGTTTTCCAATCTTAGTTCTGTATTTCACTTATATTTCAGTGCATTGATTAACACTATTAATTGACATAATTAAATAAGGTACAATCACAATGATCTTATTGCTTTTCCTGTAAACAGAGAAGTTCATTCATGAATTTGTTGCATTCCAACAAGAGGGAACCCGTTTTCCTCTGAAGTTATTTCAGCTAATTGGCATGAGAAGGTCAAGATTCACTGCATTAGCTCTTTGTAATTTTCATTACTTTTCTTGCTGCTGTTTTTTCCATTTCCTGACCATAAAATCCTGTTTTATTTAAAAGGGTCTGAATTTAGAATGGTGCTTCTGGTATAAAGCATATAAAACTTAAAAGTATATATTTACCAAAATTAGGTTCTCACAAAAGTAATCTCTTTGACTTGAATACGACTCTTTATTTGAACGACTGCTCTTTAGCATCAGTAACATGGATCAATTTAATTCTATTTTCCAGGGAAATGTGCTTTTATCATGGGATGTTGCTATGGTCACATAAAGAAATTGTTTAGCAACTCCTTGTAAAAACTGCTTTCATATTCACACAGAGAAAAAGAGTTCTGAAGAAAGATCTAATGACTAGAATAAAAGGTGTCTGTTGGAATAAAATGTAAAATCTTTTTAAAGGAGATATTATCTCTTCTAGGTATCAATTAACTTTAATTTCAGTATCGATTCATTGAAGTGTTTTATTTTATAATGTAAAAATGGTTAATGAAAAGTAGTTTCGCTGAAATTAATCACTCTTCCATACAGTTTTTCAAACATTTCGAAACAAGACAATTCAGGATGCAGCCCTGCACTTAGCAGGTAAAAGTGCAGAGATCCCGGTTGTCATTATTTTAATTCTTGTAAGTTAATTTGTGTCGAAGAATTTCTGTCTATGTGGTATTTAGGCTGAATTCAATTGTAAGAGCTTCTAACTGAGCTTCCTATGAAGACAAGTATTCTACCATTGAAAAATTGCATTTTTCAACTAAAAATGACTTTTTCTTCTCTGTTTCCAAAAGAAAAAAATGTGTTTACCCACATGCCATTTTCTCTGCCAACATATAAGATCAATTTCTGTAACTTTTTGACCTGGTGAGGGTTCTGCCTCCTCCATGCATGCTCGGTGGTGGGATGGATCATGTTGGTTTGGCAGTGAGCAGCTCCGTCTTTCCTCTCCTCCGTGCCTCTTGCCAATGCAGCCTCCTTGGCAACTACCATGGCCTCTTTGCAAACCTCCATGTCACTTACCCATTTCATCTGTGCTGTTCTTTGTGTTCAGTTCTGCTTCATGGATAAAAATTTCACACAGTTTTGGAACGGGTGTTAATCCACAGTTACCTACTGTGGTAACCAACCTAGAAGTGCACAGTTATCCACAATTGATGAATATTTCTTATTAAGGCTGTTTTTAATCAATTAACATGTACTTTCAGTGTATTCTATGTAGCTGCTTTGGACTCAGTGTTACATGACAGCTAGTATCCATGAAGCTATCAGAAATTACATAACTTAGCGTTATCTCATCTCAGGGCATTTTTTGTATAGAGTTTTTGGTTTTCTTCTGTTGTAGTCTTTTGAGGATACTCAGATCCGCAGCTGGTTTAGCTGCTGTTGTGCCAACATTCCTTGAATCTTTATACTCCAAAACAACCAGCAAAGAATGTGATATTATTCTAGTATTATTTTTGTGATTTTACGTGTAAATGAAACTGATCACAGTTTTGAACTGAGATTCTTTTTCCTCAGGAAATAGCACTGAAGTTAAAGGATCTATAAAACCTCATCTCCTTTTTTTTCCTGTGTAAATAAAATGTAATTGTGTATGAATGCTTTTTCTAAAGTGTTTAGAATTCTCAATTAAAGGAATGAGATATAAGTCGAAGTATAGTAACACTGCAATTGAGACAGTGGTAAAGACATCTGAAAGTGGCAAAGATGAAATACCCATCAAGCTGCATAATGTTTCTGTTGTTCTCTGGCAATGTCTGTGTATATTTGTTCCTGTGTATATGTGATGGGTATATGTGTGACTCTCTATATAGATAATTGTATGGATCTGTGTGTGTGTGTGTGCATCTGCATGACATATCCTAGAATTCAAGCTCATCATTCTGGTTTTTTTTTTTTGTTTTTTTTTTTCTTTTTCCTTTCGGTTATCCAGGACACTTTCAGATTATTTTATCCATTTTCTTCCCTCAGTCACCTGCTTGCTCATTTCAGAAATCTTTCAAAAGATCCACTTCTTGCCCTCTACTACTTATAACTGCTTGCAGAACAGAACTTAACTGAGAATGTGAAAGTGCCTTGAAATAATTTAAAAGCAAGAAGAGAAACAGAATAACTTTTGAATAGCAAAACAGAAGCATCTAAGTGGTTGTAAAAGTGTTTCTCAGGTAGGCAATATTTCTCTTATTATTAATAATTCTGGATGGTCTATATGCACATATTTTGTAGAATCATAGAATACCAGGTTGGAAGGGACCTCAAGGATCATCTGGTCCAACCTTTCTAGCACATTCTAGACAAGATGGCCCAGCACCATGTCCAGCTGAGTCTTAAATGTGTTTAGCGTAGTGGAGTCAACCACTTCCCTGGGGAGATTATTCCGATGATTGACTGTTCCATTGTGAAAAATTTACCTCTCGTGTCCAATCGGAATCTCTCTGGGAGTAACTTGTGCCTGATCTAGATCAACTAAAACCACGTTCACATATTGGTTAATTTAGCCAGAAGTAATGATGGGGGTTTTGCTGGATTTAAGTTGCCTTAAAGAGAACAAATGGTACTCAATCCAGAGGAAAGTCCAGGACAAAAAAGCTACAAAATAAAAAAAAACTATAAGCAATACAATTTGTAGCAGTTCACCACATTGTGAATCATTCCTTCTTGTAATCAGTCTTTTTTTTTTTTTTTCTAGATGAAATAGTTTAAGAAACAGAAATGGAATCTGAAATTATTTTACTTCTAAAATACAATAGATTGCTATCAAGATCAAGTAAGAGTTTGATAAGTTGAGAGGTTATATGATTCATGTAACAATATAAGCAGTGTGCCTCTGAGTGAAAGCCAAATTGCTGAGGACTGGAAATATAACATTCAACTTTTTCCTTCAAGTAAAGAGGAATTGCTAACAAAAGCATTACATGGCCTTGGTAATATTTCCATGAATATGATATAAATAAGATTGAAGTATAGGCAATACTTGTTTGCTTTTGTAATGTACAATTTCACAATTAATATTGCAAAAATGAAAGATTTGTAACATATCCTGATTGAAGGAACATAAAGTCTTTCTAGGCAATATTTTGAAACCTGATACAAGAAAAAAATAAATCCAAAAAGCCTATGTTAAAAATGTTTTTGAACTGTATTTACATTTTAAAACAAAATATATTACTAAATCTGCAAAATATATTTCTCCTTCTGATTGTTATCGTAATTCATTATAGAGATAAAAAATAAGCCTGAACCTCAAGATCAGTCTTGAGTTTTTACTTATCATAATGAAAGATTATTATGAAAATGTTATATGTAAACCTAAAAAAAATCTATTGAGGGAAATACTTTTCAAATTAAAGATTGGTTTGTCCAACTACATATGTTATAGCAATAAATCCAAAGAAGAGAAATTGATCATGTTGGATTATGGATGTTGGATTAAAGTTTCCTTTTGCTAAGATTACATTTTACCTCTGCTCCTCCTGAGGTTGACTACTATCTATGAACAGAATTTATCTATCATTTACCTACTATTATCTTTGAGTGTGCAGATTCATTGATCTTTATTTTCAAATCTCAGGAATTTGGTGGATTGAAAAGTTAGATTTGTACAGGACTGAGGGTTTTCTCCTACTTAAATGAGGCCATGAAATCAGAGCAGACAGATAAAAAGAAATCCTAACATTAAAAAAGTACTTCATGGTGGAGTTCAAAAAGTGGCTTGAGCCAAAACAGTATACTTTAACGATTATAGCCTGAGAAACTAGTATAAAGTGGCACATCTCTAAGGTGGAACGAAAATGACCAGAAACATCCAAAGGGCTCAAGAAAAGGTGGCTATGTGAGACAACTAAAAGAGCACAGGATGGCCATTGTTTGTTAACAGGGAATGCTACAGACAATTAAATTTGGCAACATATTTGGTCAATTGCACAGGAACAAAAAACCCCTTCCTTTATATGTAGCTCCAGAAACAATCTGTTTTCTCAATAAAATATTAGAATTATTAATTCATTGCCATGTGATATTAGTAAAACTACAATCTTACTTTGGGAGAAGAGATTAAATACATGTGTTTGTGTGGTAAGGTTAAGCACAGTTATACTTGGTAGATAGACTGGAAATAATTCCTTGTGATTCAAGACAGTAAATCAAATATTTTCGGAGAAATAAGTTATCACGTGCTTATCTGCTATAATAATTCTTAGATCTTCTTTTGCTATATTCAGTACTGGCCACTGTTGGAGACAGAACACTGGATTAGTCAATATGGCAAATCCTGCCTTAATGTGCCAATTGTACAGCTATTTTCCACACGCACATATTGTTGTTACACAGCAGCTAGGCTTGATGATATTCTAGAAAACAGAAAAAAAACAAAAAAAGAAAAAGAAGAAAGGTTTCCTTCATATGATTGTACAAACAGTATATAGCTATTGATTAGCTGTACAGGTTGCTTCTTTGAAGAGGAGTGTAGAAGACATTGCTTTAGTATTTTGGGTGATTTACTTCTACTAATCCTGGCAAGGTCCATTAAATACTAGGAAAAAAAAAAATCAACCTGATGCATTAGATTAAATTTCTGTAAATGTAATTAAATCCTGTCCTAGGTTTGTTTATGTATCAGCAAACTAATTGCATTTAGTCAAACATTTACTTTGAGTCTGGACAAAATTAAATTAATTTCCCTAGCTGTGAACTATAGGAAAGCAACATATAGTAAATTGCTCAAGCATTCAGACTATTGACTCAGAAGGCAGAGTTACAACAGAAATGTTGATATATTCAGTAAAAGGAGCCATTAGAAGAATTACATTTAACATGGGGTACAATTAATTTTTGGTTATCTAATTATATATAACAAAGTGATGAATAAAAGAATTATTAGGAAAGGTTTATTTCCTTCTTCCTCTTGGGGTTCAATTCCAAAGCTATGAAATTTCTCCTCAAATTCCACAGTATCGTTGACAGGGGTGAGACTAAGCAGAATTTCACAGAACAGCTGACAAAGATGCCCCAGCTCAGAAATAAAGTGGGTGGAAAACTGTAAGTGGAGGGAATCTGAGAGGACCGGGACAAGCACCATTATCCACATAGGAGAAAGGTTTCAAATAATTGTCAAATAGACATGTGTTGAAAAAGGTGTCAACTCACAGAGGGGCTGTGCATGGAAAAAAACAAACAAAAAGATTTGAAACAGATTTTGAGGGGAAATCTGTTCCATTTTCTATACAGGTTTGCATTGAGATGAAGAATGAGATAGGTTATTTCTAGTCTTCTGCTCTCTTTCTGCTCTGAGGCAAGTGTTAAGTCCCATGGACAAGGCCAGTGCAGAGCTGAGCTTGCACTGTAAGTGCTGCCGAAAGGCACGAGCTCAGCACTGCTGGGTAGGTGGGTCCCAGCTCTCAATATTCATCAGGGTTTCTGGCTGGGATTGAGTGAGCTTGAGATATGTGGAAGAATGCCCTGAGACTGCCCAACGCTGCTCACAGTACAGAAACATGATTGAGGCTCATGTCTGATTTCACAATTGGGACATTCATTAAGAGACATGGATTCTAGCACATTTTAATGATTGGTATAATGTCATAAGAAGAGCCTGAGAACATGATCTTTCTCCAAGTGCCCTGTATTCGAGGAGGCCTGAACTCGGATACATTCCCTCTACATCAATGGTCTAACTCTTGAGGTCCTGCAACAGCCGTTCTCCTTCCAGTAACTTTGTGAATCTTAGCCTTCTTTTCTATTGCTTTGCCTAAAAGTGAGTTAGAAACTAAAAAAAAATTCAGGGAAAGTTTAAAAAAGATAATAATCCTGATATGAGCTGCTGCACCAAAGAAACCAATTTTTCATATAACCATATTTTAGTTAAGTGCAAAGAATATCTGGCTAAGTTTGTGAACTAGAAGAATACTTATCCTCCCTGAGTCTCTGATCTGAGTCCTTTAAGGTTAAATCATAATTTCCTATTACTTTCAACAAAAGGAATAGAAATGTGAATGCCAGATATGAACAGAAGATTCATTTTGAAAATGAAAGTCCAACATTCTCACTCAATTTATCTTTAAACTACTTTATTACTGGTGTCCTCAGCCTGGCTCTTTTGCACTTTTTGTTCTTGTACATATGGAGGGTTTACTATTCACAGCATCCACCAAACTGAATACAATCACAGAAAGACAGTAAACATCACCACTTTTGCTCAGTTCTGTGCGCATTTAGTTGCGCTAAATCATAGACAGAATAAAGTATGGGAAGCCTTTTCTATGATAAACTCTGTATGTGTAACATTTAAAGGAAACCTCATAGCCAAGGCAAGTAAACCTGCAGAACAATGTCTAGACTTGAACATCATACAAAACACTAAGAAACCTGGTAAAGATCTGGCTGATATTCAGGAATCACTGGCAAATTAAACAGCAGTGGAAAGAAAAAAAGTATGTTTATCATAACACATTATGTTTTGCCATCTCCTGACTGGACCATACTTATCACACAAATACTAAAAGTCATTACTTGAAAAAGTGTCTTAAAGCAAATGCTGGAACAAATTTGTACTTATGAAAGCTAAAAGCTGTAATTGGTTACAAAGTACAGTAAGTCATACTTGTAGAATTTATACAAGGTTTGGAGTCTGTCAGTTTTATCTTCTTGCATCATATACTTCAGCAAGATGTCATTTATTTTCTTGTATAATGAATAACCAAGCTTATCTGCATCTGTTCTGATATACCTCCCACTCATTTAAGCTGCATACTTTGTGACGCATAAAGTAAATAGCTCGTTCACACCTGAAAGTAAAAAATGCATGTAAAATTAATATCAAAAACAAAAAAAATATTTTTTTCTTATGTGGATCAATTTACATTATTCGCTGCTTTATTTTCTACACACAAATTCAATTTTGTGTACCACAATATCAATTCATAAGAATAAAAGGCCTTCTGGTTATCAGAACTAGACCATCCAGTTCAGCCTGTAAGTATATTTGATTTATTTTGGCTACACTATCCGGTTTTTTCTCCCTTCAGATCACACATCTCTTGGCACAGAACTCTTGAGAAGCTGTGTTTCCTTATAGTTTTTGGTTTAACTAGCTCACATGCTTAAAACTGGTGATTTGAGTGTTAATAGACTTTATCTGTATTAGCTAAAATTAATGTTACCAATTTGGTATGGATTAAAAGATTTTGTCACTAAAAATAACAGTATGATGAAAATACAGCTCCTAGAAAGAAAACCAGGATCCTCTACCAATTTCAGTAATTTATATTCTGTGTTTTTTAGTAAAGCAGTGCTAGTATGCCAACTATTTTTGTTCAGAGAGAAGAAAAGCTTGCTGTAAGACTTGAAAAGCCATAAGAAAGATAGAAACCAAACCAGAAAGGACAGAAGACTGTCAGACAAAACAAAGCAGAACTTAGTAGCTGGAAAACAGAATGTGTGAATGAGGCTACAAGGTGAAAGACATAGCTGAGGCTGTAAGTACTGTAAACAAATTAGCTGAAGTGAACTTAGTCTGCACAAACCATACAGCAAAATATAAAATGGAAAAAAGCTAGCTGAGAAAAGGGTCATTTTAGAATCTGTTTAGTAAAATCTGGGACCCAGTTACTCTAAATGAAAGCAGCATTAAAGTGGTGTGGGAGAAATATAAGAAATGCCATGCAAAACCAATCCAGTCCTCCATCTACTCTAGTATTCTGTTTTTAGCAGTGACTCTCAGTGCTATAACATGTTTTAAAGAAAGCTGGAAGAAGACATGTGGTAAGCAATTATAAAATCTGCCCTGAGGAAAAAGTTTCTTCCTGCAACCCATCAGTTAGAGGTTTGTTTATGCCCTGAGGCATAAGGATTAATATCCCCTCCCAGTGCTTTTGTTTTATAAAGCTTTACTTTTTCTTTATAAAAATGTTCATTTTAATTATTATTAATATTAATTCTACTGACCCTCTGGAAGCCAAGGATGCCTGCAACAATAAATTCCACCATATAGTTAGTTATTCATGTGACAGAAATATACTTTTATGACTTGAAAGGGCAGCTGGAATAAGTGGATGCTTCTGAAGACTTACTAAGATCACCACTGACAAAACACAAGGGTGAAAAGAATTAAAAAGGCAAATCATATGGTGAGGGAAGGAGGGAGATGGAATTTAGAGAGAACAGATAAAATAACAGCACTGTTTCACCAGACGGTTGCCATTCATCTGGTCCTTGTGACTGCCCTATACAAACAGTAAATGTGACAAACATTAACTATAACCAGTTGTGAATTATAATCTGTTTAGATTGCATAAACCCCAACTTTCTAATGTTCAATGGAGATGACTTTATTAAAAACAAAATTCCCAAGCCCCAGAGTCTTAAGTTATCCTTACAGTATCCGCAGCAATTATAGGAAAAGAGAGGAGGCTTGCAATTGCTGTTTGGACAGACAAATTTCTTGCATTCCTAAAGCTTACTCAATGTATATGCTATAAATAAATGAAGTGAAAATACATTCATGTTTTTAGGAATCTGTTTTCTCAAGCTGTTGCTTTAGGATAAAAGGTTTGATCCTGAAAACATGTGGGCAGCAAGACTACCTATGCACACAAGTTCATTAATACATTCAAATCTTTGTAAACTACAGTGGGATCTACAATGAAAATACCCTAATAAAGAGCCGTATATGAAAACAGGTTTTTTTTACTTTTAGTTTTTTTAGGAAGTTAGGTGCAAGACAAGTCAAAATAGAGACTGCAGTGCCAGCAAGGCGTTAATATTAAATGAAGCCTCTCACATTCTCAGTTTTTAAATAAAACTATATGTTAGTACTTTGTGTTTTCCTTTCAGTATCTGAGCTCGTAAGAGATACTTAGGTTTTTTGTAGTAGATGGGAAATGTAGATATTGTCTGCTTTCTAAATGAACAATATGGTTAGCATACAACATAAAAATATGTGTGTAAAGAACAAGAACCTTCAGGCAAGTATCAAATCTCACAGGAGTTCTTAAAAAAAAAAAAAAAAAAAGTAAGATCTCATAATTCTATGGTGACCCATGCCCACCTAATATATTCTGAAATACATATTGGTTACAGGAATCTCTCCCAGCCCAAATGCTTCACATCTATAAAAAGCAAAGTGAGAGAAAGAACAGATCATAAGGAGATGGATGTTAAAGAATGATGGGATGAAATAGGAATGCAATGGCAAATAAAGGTCTTAGCTGTGGCATTTAACCACAGAGCGACAGTGGAGATAATGAGAAGCTATCTTGCTTCTGGTGATGCTTAGGGAGCAATTAGAGAAAGACAACCTTCCTGAGTTCCTGATGCCAAAAGAGCTCTGCTGCTTATGCCAGTCTTTTAAATGGCCTGTGTGGCCTTCAAGCTAGTGACCTAAGAAGAAAAACTGCTATTTTGCCTTCTGCCCACTTTCCACAGCAATGCCTGTCCCATGGCTCCTCAAAGAGGAAGTCCTTCCTTTATTCTCAGTACCCCATTCAAGATATAAATAATAATAATAATAGCTATTAGAGATGATGCTCAGAGAAAGAAGGGCTAATGAAAAGTTAAAATATTAACTCTGCATCTTTCCCTCCCTGCTCCCAGCTCTCACCTTATGCAATATTTTAGTGTCAGAGATATTGGCAATTCTCTTTGTAAATCTGTCCTTTTTTTCCTATGCCTGTGCCAAAACGAGGACTCCAGACTCTGGCTGGTAGGATCTTGTAGTTTAGGCTGTTATGATGTCTGAAGGACTCATCTTGTTTGCAAACTGATCCCAATTCCATTTTTATTTACCCTGGTAACAGATAGCACTGAAATTTGTGTAAAGTGGATTCTTTTTGCTTATTTTGTCTGTTTTCTATTTTTCTCTCTAATGACTTGTGCAGACGTTTTCTGCTCACTACATAATAGCCAAATTGACACTCAGGCAAGGGGAACTTGCTGTTTTGTGTGTGTGTGTATGTGTGTATAAAATTTCAAAGAAAGAACTTTAATAAGCAGGTGATTTTTTTATTCCTTTAACGTGGTCTTCATTTAACTCTAATTATGTTAACAGTTTCAGTTATAATTGAGCTAAATAGAATGATATAAGCCTTGAGAATGGGTAGATTTATTGTTTTGTCTCAAATTTTTATACAGCATTGGGTTTCACTTTCAGTGAGGAAGATTTGTTAGAAAAGGTTTAACTATGTAAAGAGCGAAATTGAACAAGACACAGACTGTATCCTAAGTCTGATAGGTGTACAATGATGAGCTATTGCCTATTAACTGCAACTTGCAAGTCCATTTCTAATCAGGAGACCTCTTTGGCACCTGTGTCTAATTATACCTTTAAGACCCACTTCCTTAAACCTATGCATTGCTTTTGAACAGGGGCACTTTCCCAAAAATTGGGTGTGAATAATGACTGGTTTTGTACTGAATTATCATTTTTACCTTAATAAACCAAAGCCTCCTAGACCCCAGCTATTTCAGAAGGGAGTGTTGTTCATTGTCCAAAACAATGTTCTTGTAGTATGATTTACATTGTTGTTTACATCTACACATTGTTGTTTAGGTCAAAAATCCATAGTTAAAAACTACCCAAGGACAGATTTACTGTACAGATACAGTGTAGCAGCTGGGAAGGAGCCATTAAAGTCTATTGAGCAATTACAGTGACTTTTCAAGAGCAGTGTTTATTTGAAATTCCGCAAAAGCTCAAAAAATCTTTTCTGTTTTAACAGGTAGCTTCAAATAGAATTTGTATAGCACGGTGCATATTGTTGGTATAGTGCTATGAGAAGGCTTTTTTTTTTCCCTCTTTTATTCCATTTATTTCCCCATGAGATCTCTGCACTCTTTTCATTGATTAAGAAGCTGGGGTGTTTTTTAGTTTTATGGGTTTTGGACACAGTCCACCAGATCATCTAAATATCAGACAGGAAATTGCAATAAGAGAGGGAATTATATGGAATAAGGAAGTATTGTTGAAGAGAGCAGGTGAAAAGTGATGTGGACAACTATTGACCACCTCTGTAAGAAGACTTTGAGAAACATTTTGAAGATGGATTAACTAAAGATGTAGAGTTAAATGGAAAATGGCAAAAAGACAATATGGATTTATGAGAGGGGAATGCATATCACAATGACATAGCGTCTTTCCTTGGTAACATAATTGATTTTATAGACAAGAAAAATACAATAGAGCTAATCTATCTATCTGGAGTTCAGCAAAAAGAATTTGATTTAGTGTTTCAAGGACAATTATTATTTCAGCATAAGAAGATATGGCAAAATTGTGGGATGGATAATGGACTAGCTAAAAGGAAGGTGAAGCAGGTAATGTTGAAAGGAGAAGGAGCATTCTGAAAGGCAGTTACCAGTAGAAAGTCTGGAGGCCTGAGCTTGAGAATAATTTTATTGAATGTTATTACTAGGGGCCCTGGCATATGGTATTAGAGCATGTTGGTGAGGAGTGCTACTAAAAATACTTGCATGCTAGTACAGAGGAGAATTAGAATTTCCAGTAGGTAAAA
The DNA here is from genome assembly GCF_047370975.1 of Nipponia nippon. Lineage (NCBI taxonomy): Eukaryota > Metazoa > Chordata > Aves > Pelecaniformes > Threskiornithidae > Nipponia > Nipponia nippon. The sequence goes on along the minus strand of NW_028262380.1, from coordinate 45,994,090 downwards.
CTAGCATAGCAAGCTTGTAAAAATATTGGATTTTTATCAGGGATCTGTGTAAATACAAATGTCACCACTGCAGTAACATTGGCTAATGAGGACTTAAGTTAGTTCAGCTGATAAATTTTTTATTAGACTTCTTCAGTAATACCATCTAAAATAACTTATTTACAGGAAATGTGGTGAAGATAGAGAAGAATATATTTGCAGATCCAAAGCTATCAGAAAGGAGCAATTTTTGCCATTTCATATTTCACTAATAAGATCTTTTTGGAAAAAAAGGAAAGGTGTAAAACCTCATGCCACCTCAAATGGTCACTAAATTGGAAAGATACAATCAAAATAGTACAGAAAGGCATTCATTTTCAGAATTACTGCTTAACAGAATGCATTTATTTGCAAATGAGCGAAAAATGCATTATCTTCAAAATGTAAGCCAAAAATCTTAATAGAGGCAATCAACCCTGTTCCCACGAACACAGGAAGAGTACCTTAGTGCAATACGGAACTATAGAGGAGGAGGACAGGACTTTTTCTTACGACATATGTCAGCTTTTAACATTCTGCAATGTACATTGCAGCGTTTCTCCTACTGTTTGCAACTGACATACATAGATTTTCACAAGTATCTGGATTTCTTGATGCACCCAAATATTGTTTTCCCAGGTAGGTTGCCTTCATTTTGAAAACTTACTTTTGTATTCTGAATTCAACTGACTAAAATTTCGGTCAAACTTGCTCTGAAATGTCAGAGAAAGTTAAATAAACTGGGGAGTTTTGAAACACATTTGTATTTCCCATATATTGCAGCCTTATAGCCCTGACTTGGGAACTGATCTCTTGCTGACTGAGCCAATGTAATAATGCAGTGGTTTAGGGCTGAACAGGTATTGCATGCTGTAAAGTAATCGGGTCTACTTGCAATGAAATTTCTTGTAAGCCTTTTAAAAAAGAATTGCAGATTTTTTAACTTGGATAATGTGCACACGCAACACAGAACGGATGACAAGAATATTTTGGGGACAGTACAGGACTGCAAAAGTAAATGAGCACTCATTTTCCAGAGTAGATGACCAGGTGTATACTGAAAAAAATGCACAGGGCCTCGGCCATGCTCTCTGTGTGGTGGGCAGTGTCACTGAAGTGGTAAGGCAATGTAACTTTTGTTTTGCAAAAGTATAACAGGACATTTTGGTATCTAGTGCACTTTCATATGTAAGAGCATTTTCTAATCCCTTGCCCCTCAGGTCTCTTCGGGCTCCTTTCAGGCATCATTGCCTCTGTGGTGGACATGTGGCCCTTTTCCTTACCAGTAGTGATGACAGCAATTGCAGTGGCTGTAGCAATGCTGTGAGAAAAAGACATTACTCTCACCCTGCCCGTGTTATGCATTTCACTGCTTATGTAAACAATTACCAAGCTTTTTCCTATACTTTTCCTAAATAGTGAAATAACTCTGCCTCAGAATTTTGTTGCTGCTCACGTTCCCTATTGAGATGGTGTGACTTACACATTAGCCCTTGATTTAGGCCATTACCAGAAATCTAGCTGTGCCAAACCAGTGATTTTGTTTCCAGAAACGTAGCCTGTTACACTGTGCACTGTGAATGCTGTTAGGAATTAATTTCCTTGCTAGCTTATTAAGAAAGAAGGGTATTTTTGAGCTTTATTAAAACAATTTCCAAACAATTTTCAACAAATTCCAGAGATTTTTAAGTAGTCATAAATAGTGCGTGCACATACTGGCAATAAAAGCATAAATCTTTCTAGCAGGAGGACTCAGCCTTCCTTGAAATACTGTTTTGGAGACTGTGAAAGAGATGTTGCAATTGCAGGAAAAATGGAATTCTGCTTGGTTTTAAGACTGTGTCAATAGTAATATAATGCACAATATCTGTAAAGTGTTGTTTATGATGCTACCGTCAGCTGCCACTTTGCAGAATGCCATTAGAGAGTGATATTTACTATAAGAAAATATTCTGAAGAAGCAAAGTCAGCTACAAAATAAAATCAATGATGGCTTCTTTCTTTAGATGAGCCCAGTTTTGAGATGCAATTGTATCTGTTTTCACTGAAATTAGCTGTGGACAGGGAGCATTCACGGTATATGGTTTTGCCTTAGGATATCGTATAACAAAATAGAGTGGGTCTGGAACTTATACTAGCATGAGAATATTGGTACAATGCTTAAACAGATAATAACATTTACAGATCTGTTGGGACTATTGCTTAGGTGCTGTATTTATTTCTTCCATGCAGTGAAGTAATTTTTGACCACTAGATGGGACTATACAACTTCATGCAATAGTATTAACAGAAATATTTGAGGGTTTTACTTGCAATTAATACTTCCCCCCCCCCCCCCCAACACTTTACTGAAAGAGAGCTTTGTCCCCACCCTTTGCCAAGGGTGAAAACAACAGAGCCTCTTGTAAACAAGAATCTCTGTAATGCTAGTGAGAATGAAAAAATAACAAACATTACAGTCTATCCCAATAAAAGAGCCAGCATGCATATAAACCAGTTTTAAAGTTGTAGCAAATCAGCTTATCCTCTGTGGAGACTAGCACTGCAATCATGCTGCTTGACTATGCACTACTACTACATATTTCTTCTTTTTCCTTAGTATGCAATTATCTTAGCTGTTAACAGCTGAGTCTGACTTTCTAAACTATGCATTATACACATTTCTTTCTAATCTTAGGCTCAGCCAGGGTTCTGTGATACTTTATTCAGATTAAGATGCTATAGGAAGTAAAAGAAATGAAAACCAGTTATCCCTTTCCCAGCTAATTCATTACATTCTTCTTTAGTTTTCTTGTGATTAGATTCACAGTGATCTAGAGTCTGATGTAGCAGTAAAGCACTTTCCGCTTTGATGAACTCAGCAGGTTTTATTTCATTGTGAAACGATGTTTGGCAGATGGAAAACTGATCTTGGTTGGCTATTGTGATTCTAATGCTTATTTTTCCTTCAAAGTGTTTTTTTCATTTTTCTTTTTTTTTTTTTCTCATTTTGCTTGTTCTTGATCTTAGAGTAGTAATGGTTCTTTTCATTTGACCTCTACAATACAATCTAATTTACTGATATATCTACACTGTATATCTAACCTGGCTTTTACCATTTAAGATCAGGCGCTGAAAGCCATCTAATTTTTGGTTTGTTGTACCCCACTGAGAATTTGTACTCTAAAATAACAAACCAGGGGATCAAAATACTATTATTCCATTTTAGCTTGGCAGCATGGAGTAGAGACAATATCATTAACATGCTGAAATATCACAGCTTGTCCAGCTGACATGCACATACGTTGAAGAACAGCGGTTCCTGTGAAAATGACATTTTGGTAGATGAGTGTTGGTCCACCGTGGTTACTCAGATACTCTCAGCAAGACAGAGAGATGAATTCCCAGGTTCCAGCAAATGCGTTTTCCCTCTAGGGTCTAGAGATGTCTCAGAAATGCCTCACAGTTATTAACACAGATAACCAGAAACAGAGGAAGCAGAATGATCAGGTTGTCTTTTACCATTGCCAGGAAGAGGTTAATGACTAACATAATCAATGTGGCTTCTAGTTCTTACTGCTGTGTAAATGTCTGTGCATGTCTGTATGCAACAGATATCTAGATAGATAGATATAAACATGCATTCTGTTTATGTAATGACAAATGAAGTGTGGTTATGACATATTCATATATATTTGAAACTGTCTTAACCTTGGCTGATACTCAAGTTTCATTGTTGGTGAGAAAATCTGACTGGCAGGGTTCTTCAGCATTTTAAAAAATCTACAGATACATCTGGCTCGGCACTATGTAAAACCCATTGTCTGTGTGTATGAAGAAAAAGATAGGCTGTTCCATGTATAATATAGAAAAAGAGTGTGGATAAGCACATGAACATACATGTGTGTATAAATGTATATGTACGTGTGTCTACGCTTTCATAAGTGCATGTTGAAGGCTACTTCTCCAAACACTGTCCCAGATGCATTTAGAAAAGTTCTTAGTGTCTCAAAGGTACCTTGAAAAACTGACAGAACTCTTCCAGCAGTAGCACTCTTTATTGGTCAACTTGCTTTAAAAAAGAAAATTGGATTCAACTCTGCATATCCTGCTCCATGATCAGCTTAAAGAGCTTGGTTTCCAGCTATATCCCACAAACTGGTATGCAACATGGAGGAGAAAGAATATAAAACAGCTGCGATTTCCCAAGCAGAGATGCCTAATATTGCAACATGTGCTTACCTATGTCTCAATTTCTTGTCACTAACAGGGGGAGGAAGAAAGTGTATGTGTGTGTGCAAAGACAAGACTGCGGTGAGAGATTGTTTCATGTCTGGACCGAGATTGGATCAGATCCGTATGATCACTTAAGATCCAGGAAGACAGACCAGTCTTGAGAATATTCTTCACTCCTTTCCTGAGCTTCACAAAGCAGGTACGTGGAAAAAAAAATCAAGCTTTCTACCCCCTTAAAACACTTATCCTTTCTACAGAAATTTTACAGTTCTTTTCTTCCAACAATAGCTTAGACTTTTACACTCTCCTTCACAGAGGGAGATTATTACCGCTACTCCTTTTCTTCAGCTAAAGTAGAAGCCAAGTGCTGCTGCTGCTATAGAAGTGAGAGAGAGACCCTTTTCCTTCCTTATTCTTCATGTTCCCAAGTGCCTGGCCATTTTATTTAGCCTGTCTGCTAGAGAGAAAATTCTGTCTTTAGGCAGACCTGCTTTTGCATTAAAATTATTAATTTTCAGAAAATACATGGTTACTGTTACCTCTTAGAAATCACATATATTTACCAGTAAAGCTGAGACATTATCTGTTTGCACTTGTGTATACAAGCTTGAGGTTACACAAGATTTTATGCAAACCTTATTGAGGTTCTGTGAAGTTCTGTTCTTGAGTAAGACAACAGCTGTATTTTGAGGAAAACCCCCAAATGGTAGTGTGGAGGTTACTTTTACAGGGGTAAGTTAGCTGTTCCTCCTACTTAACAGGTTTATGCAGCATCAAGAAGTCTAGCATGGACATTTGAGTAACAGTACCTGCAATATGCTGATGGCATCCAGACTTGTTTCCACTGCGGGAGCCGAGCAGCCTTCTTAACCCCTCAGTTACACGGGGTGTGAATGAGGCCTGTCTCCAAACACCATTACTAACACCTGAGGGGGTCAACAGCTGTAATATAGTTCCTTTGAGGGAGGAAAGTCTCTTGTTCATTTTGTCTTTGCCAGAACAAGGTGATGAAAAGTGTTTCATATACCAGTGGTTGAAATGACATTAAGTGGGTTAATGAGGTTGGCTCTTCTGTGTGGTGTTTTGTACTTTCAAACCTGCCCTGACTGTAGGGGTCTGGAGGTGTGAATTTTGAGATTTGCTTGTATTGTAAGCGGATTAACTGTGGTTTTCCTTCATTTTTTATCATGTCAGAACCTGTAACTCTATGAACCCTTTCTAATGGTGTGAATTTTGCAGAGAAATACTTATCTGGCTTAAGTTACAGGCTAAGTGAAGCAAATATCAATGTGTCCTGTTCCCTGGTGTGTGTAATCATTATAAATTGGGTACTTGAGTACTCACAGATAGCCCAAAATACTAACACATTTCTTCAAAAGGCTAAAAGGGTACATCTTCCTATTAGCTGCCTGAGCCTGTTTGGAAATTTGTAGTGAAAGGAAAAAATAGTATCTGATGACCCATGTCAGCCAGGACCCCCTTTTGGACTCCCAGGTCCTGAAGGATTTTATAACATATTCATTTTGTAATAGCACCAGGGCTAAAAATATATGACACTTAAGAATGAATCAATGTGTGGTCTCACTGGAGGGAAAGAAAACTAAAACAATTGAGGAATTGTTTGAGGATATCTCCCAGAGGACAAAGCAGCTCTAAATTGCATATAATACAGAATCTGAAAAAGTTAAGTTGGGCTATGATTCATGCCCCTAAGAAAGGTCTTTTCATCTTTATGCAGAGATTAAAAAAAAAAAAGCAAACCCCCCCCCCCAAACCCATGAACCCATGGATATCTCTGGGAATAATGTATAGAAGAGCTATTAGGTAGGATGCATTCTTTGTGCCTCTAGGAAAAACTGCAATATTTTGGGTTTTAATATATAATTAAGAATTAGATAAATGTGTAATAAAGGGAGCTTGCTTTATTACCAAAAAAGGAGAAGGCTGATACTGGATGGTTTTTTTAATTTTTTTTTTTTTTAAATTCTTGAGATATCCTCAGGTTTCCAGCATATTACTTTAGGAAACAACAAACAAACAAACAAACAAACAAACAAACAAACAAACAAAAACAAACCAGAAGATAGGTGCTTCCATTCATAGAGTCATTCAGTGTGCATTTTAGGAGACACTGTTCCCTCAGGCTACCACTGGTCATGCTAAGGCTTACCAAGAAAGTGCTAAAGTGCTCAGATGATGTCTGAATATGATGAAAGAATGGTAGAAAAGCATGACTAAAGACTCTGAGCAGCTGTGGAAGAGGTGGACCTGTTAAATCAAAGCATACTGAGGAAAATATTAAGTTGAAATGAAGATAACATACTTGGAAAATCTTGTGCAGCAAAGTGAGCAGGCAGGTCATATTAAAGCAGAGACCATCAGTTCTGTAGTTACAGATATCTGTAAGGAACTTATTGGTACAGTCCGTTTCTCATAAGACAGCCCTGGAGATGTGTGGCTTATGCATCACTGGCATTAAGCAAAATTAAATAGAAAAAAGTCTTTGGCCTTAGTCTCTGAGAATAAAAATAGTTTGATTTCATTATTTACAGAAGGTCGGTGTTAGCTGAAACTGACTATAAGCCACTTACTGCCATTGCCAAAAGGTGCCTGGCAAACAGCCTCTAGTGAATAAAATAATCATTTTCAGCTGCAAATGTGTGCTTTTTCAGAAAAAAAAAAAAAAAGCATGCTTTTTCCTCGGGATCTGAGGAAAAATTGGGTAGCTGCAGATACAGATTTTCAGACCGCTTGACAAAAGCAAATGGGTAGGAATCCAGAGATAGGTTATATACCTGGCCATCTGATACAAAGCAAGCAGAGAGACCTGCCCTGCAAAGACAAAATGAGGGGTGATTCCTAGTACTACCACCATGATATCTTCTAGGTGGTAAAACAGACTATTATCCCTAGGCAGTCAAGTATTTTAGTAAAGAGGATTTTGTTGAAAGATACCTGAAGAGCTACAGAAGAATATCATAACAGGGAGATAAGAAGGTGTTGCAGAGCTGGAAAATATCTTAATAAAATGATATTTTATGCACCATGAAGACTGATACTAAGGAGTTCATGAAGTTTTTTCCCATACATCAAGAATAGGGGATAGTTTAAGTAGTTTAAGAACGATAGTTCTTGTAGGCAGCTCAAGAAAAAATGGCTTCTGGAGTAAAGTAGACATAGAGGTATTTGCACTTAGAAAAAAAAGATTAAACATCCCCCTCCGCTTGCATTCATTCTGGGCTACTGTTCTTTCTTCATTGTTAGAACTATGTATTTACAGATAAATCTATGCTGTGCACATCAAATGCATCTTCATCAGACATTAACTATATCATACAATAGTTCACAATGGAGTTCAGTTTAGGGGATATGAAATGAACCACTTCCTTTCTGGCCTGTTAAAAAGCTGTTCAAGTCATCCTTCAATCTTTTCCTTGGCACCATCAAATACTAAAACAGCAGAAAAGGGGTGTGTGTTGTTACCTTCTGGCAATTTTATCAGTCTAAAGCTACAAAGTAGAACACCTTTCCCTGTTAAAAACTGATGTCAGAGCACCTGGGGATCTGCAGTTAAAGGTGCAGATAAAGCAGATATAACTTTGTATAATCTGTTGCCTGTAATAACCTGTATATAGAGATATGGAAGGTGCTACCATGTCACGAAAACGCTGCTGAACCATTCTCTCATGGTCCCGGGGCTTATCAATCCAGAAAAACATGTACTACTTAACTCTCTCCTTCCTGGCAGAACTTCTTTGGAAGAACCAGACCAACCAGGTACAGACAGGAATTTTTTTTTTCTAAATAAAATGGGGGTCTGAGTGATGATGAGTCTTTGGTATCGCACAGGCCTTTTGGGATGGCCCTCATAGTCACTAATCCTGAAAGACGATCTGGCATCCTCTTAGAAGAGTAGGAAGGAGGCAGAGAGTTGACCATGTTTGGGGCAAAAATAGGCTCAGAGTAAGACAAATGCTTATAAATGTAGTGTCCCTTATGGAGACCTGTTTTCTGTTGTTCGCTCTCTCATAACCTTCAGATCCATATTGTAAATCCTGGGATCCTAAGAAGAACGAGAATATGACTCACTAGAGAACCAGGAAGGCACCCAGCAGGTCCTCAGCAAACCTTCTCTAAAGGTTGTTTCGTTATAGCCCCCAAACCAATACATGCTTTTATGTCTGGCAATGTTAATTTTCAGGGTTTCCTCCTGCTCTTTCCAAAATGTCAGGCTCACGCTGATAAGCTGTTAGAAGAGCTCTTGCAGATATCTCCAGAGAGGAGCTGGATAACACCTGGCAGGCAATGGGTACTCTATTTTAGGATTGCCAGGCTGCAAGGAGGGTCCCTGAGGAAGCCTTGCAAAATGGTGTACTGTCAAGCAATGCGAGCCTGCCTGTGACAGTGGATAGGTGGACCTACCTTCCCAGAGGAAGCCAATTCTCTCCTCTGGTGAGAGTGTGCAGAAAACACCTGCAGCTCACACACCTCTCTCTGAGGAATCCCTCACAGCAAAACAGTTTTGCAGTGCATGGCCAGACTTTCTTGAAAAATGGGCTTTGCATAGGCTGATCGACATGCATAAGTCAAGCTGGGAGGTGGGGCATAACAGTAAATACAAAGGGATGTAATGGGCATAGATTGCAGGCTCCTGCCTTATGCATCCCAAAGGCACACATAGACTGTCCTGGGACAATCCAAATCTTCTTCCTGTGTGTTTTTCCATGTGTTCACAGCCAGGGCTACACAGTCCTGGCCTGTGGGAGAATTAGTCCCATGAAAGATGCCAAACTGTTCTGGTTGATGTCTCAGGTACAGGGGCATGTGGCTTGAAAGAACCACAACCATGTGGCTGCAGAGAGATGGCACATACGCATGGGTCTGGCTACCAATATCAACTGGACCATGTCATCCTCAACTCTGGCCACGTTGTTGGTTTCCTGATGGATTTTGAGTTAATGGGAATCTTGGTTTGTGGTTGAAAGAGCTGGGCTTGGGACCTAAGCAGAGTGGAATGTTTTCTGCAGGCTCCAAATAGTTTGGTTGGGTCTGTAAGTGTAGCCATGTGGCTCCACTCCTCAGACAGCTTTCAGTTTTGGGTGAGAGGCAAGATTTTGCTGCACTCATTTCCTCTTGTATAGTGCAATCCCGTGGAGCATTTCGGAAAGGACATATTTTCAATGCAGAAGATATCCTTCCTTGCAGTGTTGCCAGTGGAGAGGCCATGTAAATGACTGACAATGCTACAAAGTTTTTGTAGGGACATGCTGTACATGAAGCTATTCTGGCAGTAGGGCATGGATGGTGGTACTAGTATCGGGAGCCATACTGGGCTGTCTTGTGGAGTAAGTCTTGAAATATACAAATGTTTCCTAGTGCATGGAGTCATCTAAAGTGCCAGAAGGAGTCCTCTATCACATACTTTAAGGACCAAGTGCTAATAGCTTTCATGCTCAGGCATACCAGGATACACTCAAAGAGCCCACTGTAGATGAGAGATTTGGCGCTAAGGACACTGCCAGGGTCAATCTAACAAAACAGCGCACATACAAGCTATGAGACTAGTAGAGCTACAATGCAAAAGGAGAACTGGTGAGCTGAGAGATGCCAGAGCCCTGAAAGTTTATAAAAACAGGAAACAAACCCCCTTAAAGACCTGAAAGTTTGAAGTGAGTGGTTGCAGTTCCAAAAGGTTAAAGCAAAAATTACACTTATTGTCTAAAACTGCTGAAAATGATTTTTTTTTCTAAGAAGGCACCTGAAGTTTATGTTGACTTGATATACCATTAATGCAGCTCGTAACACACAATGTCACTTCAGCTGGTGACCATGTTTTTTGGAAATAGATCAGACAAAGCAAAATTGAAGCACAGTTCTATAATGAAAGGCCATGCAAAGTTGAAATGATCCATTTGGAAATGCAATAATTTCCAGCTTCTTGAATTTTTTTGATTTGTAAGTTTTTTGGTTTTTGTTTTTTTTTTTTTTTTTTAACTGAAACAGCTTATTGTATTAGGTAACAATTTGAGAATTCTTTCAGCTCTTTCAGATCTGCATATTTTGATGAAAGAAATGAACCAAATATTGACATGCAGCTGTACATTTGATCTGAGGATATCTTTATTTTGGAAATGCTTAATAACTTTCCTCATCTGTGAAAACTTTATGTTAAAACTCCTGTGCAGTTAAGGCCTAACAGGAGACCCAAGCAGTCTCGTGTCTTGGACTATGTGCTCCAAGAGTATATCCGACAAGAGAAATAATGATGATGGAAAGAAAAAAGGATTCTTTGTTTGTTGAAGACAAGTTATATTTATTCTGCTCTGACCTAAAGTGATTTCTTTGGTAATCAACGTTTAGAACAGACCATAAGGCAACCATGAGCACAGGATTCATGTGGCAGCACAGATACCATTCCCAGCAGGCTTTCAGTGAGTGAAAATTGTGCTCACCTTTTACATTCAAGAGCAATCTTCTCTAGCTTTACCATTCACATATTTGCTCTCACAGTGTCTTACTTAGCAAAATAGTGACTATAAAGTTTAAGAAATGTAATCACAAATTCTCTGCATCAGTGAAGTTCCTTTTTTTTGCAGAAGCTTATGCATTTTCTATTCAATACTGAAACTGTAATAACTGTTTTTACATAAGCAATTTATCACTGTGTGCTGCTTTTGGCTGGGATAGAGTTAATTTCCTTCGTAGTAGCTAGTATGGGCCTATGTTTTGAATTTGTGCTGGAAACAGTGTTGATAACACCTAGATGTTTTCGTTATTGCTGAGCAGCGCTTACACAGAGTCAAGGCCTTTTCTGCTTCTCACCCCACCCCACCAGTGAGCAGACTGGGGGTGCACAAGAAGCTGGGAGGGGACACGGCTGGGACAGCTGACCTCAACTGACCAAAGGGATATTCCACACCATATGACGTCATGGTCAGCATATAAAGCTGGGGGAAGAAGGAGGAAGGGGGGGAGGACATTCAGAGTTAAGACATTTTGTCTTCCCAAGTAACTGTTACATGTGATGGAGCCCTGCTTTCCTGGAGATGGCTGAACACCTGCCTGCCGATGGGAAGCAGTGAATGAATTCCTTGTTTTGCTTTGCTTGCGCGCGCAGCTTTTGCTTTACCTATTAAACTGTCTTTATCTCAACCCATGAGTTTTCTCACTTTTACTCTTCTGCTTCTCTCCCCCATCCTGTTGCAGGGGGAGTGAGTGACTGATCATGTGGTGCTTAGTTGCTGGCTGGGGTTAAACCATGACACATTGAGAAAAATTTATTTCTTTACAGTATTTTTATGTGTGTTCTTAATGAAAATTCAGATCTTAGATTAGATGAAAAAAATAATACTAAACCCTGTGCCCAGTTATGAAGGTAAAATAGCACATAAAAACTGCTTTTTTGAATTCTCAAAGGTGTTTGGTTTTGTTTTTTTCTATTTCAAATAGAATAGAACAGTTCATTTCTGAAGTCAAGATTTTTTCTTTTATGGCTTGATTATAACCTACTAAGACTCCTGGGATAGAATTCTAACATAAGTAGGTTTGTCCTTAATATATTCAAACCTCATCAATTTTGCTTAAACAATATTCAAGCATGAATGTTAACTACTAGAATTGTAGGCTTTGGATTTTTGTAATCGCTGTGGAATCACGGTGGAATAAGGAAGATGAGATTCTTTTATGGTTCTGACTGCACTGTTCAGCGGGGATGTTGTGCAAATCACTTGATTTACTAGAGACTGATTCTGAACTAAGTAAAAACAGAAGAAAAAATCTCCCAAAGAGCCTTTTCAGCATGTAGTTTAAAGGAAGGTAGTTCACTTGTTATAATACTGCTTTTTCACTGGCAATATTGTCTTCTCCCTGTCTCTCACTGCAAAGTTACACAGCATTTGAGGAAGAAACAGAAAGGTGTGTGTTCATAGCAAGTTAGCATAGCTTTATGCTTTATATCATCAAGGAAGGAGTTACCTCAGGACTAACCCAGAGAACTGGGCCAGCCAGTGGACAATGGGCTGTTCTCCAGACAGGGCTTCTGTTCTGCTGAGTATTTTTCTATTCACATTGGTTGTTATATTTTTGAAGAAACTTACAACGTGTAACTGCAGTTGGTGCTGTATACTGTTGTGTGATTTATGTAAGGAGGGGCCCTCTGTGAAGTATGCATAGGAAGAGCTTCTCAATAGTGTTAGCTAGGAAAGTCCTAAGCTCTGATACATCCCCTCTGTTTTGACATGCTTTTGCTCTTTTGGGTCGATGACCTTTTTGACTTGCCTTTTTTCATAGTTGATAAGCTGTTGATGTTGCAGTCAGTCTTTTTATCAGACTTTCCCCCCCCTTTTTCAACAGCTTGACCTTGTTGTATAGATTTTAGTTCTAGACACTTTTACAACAGCTGAGTTCAAAGAGCGCTTCTCTGCATCCCCACCACTCTCTTGACGCACATGTTCTAGTGTGTGAGTCAGCCTGCAGCTTCACTTCGCTTCGCTTCATGGTATGTTGTGTCGGGTGCCAGATCTGAGGAGTTTTATGGCTCAGTCTTGCATGTTCCTAGGAAAAGAAGCATACTTGATCAAGAAGGATAATTTCTGAGCTATTTATATTTGAGTTTAAAACATACAGTCCAAGGATAGGTTAAGATACAGAGCACTTGCTTTCCCTGCAGCAGTTTAGCAGTTTAGCATCTCATTCCAAATCTTCAGTCACTCTTAGTTAATGACGAGAAGGCAATACACTGATTGTGTTGATACCATTATATAAAGACTTCCCCTTTTTCCTTGTACCCTAACCTAAATAGTCAGAATCATTTGCTAACATAGCTGATATAAGTAGGTACAGCAGTTCGAGTCATGATTTCTGATTAGGAGAAAATTCAAGAAAAAAGAAAACTCTACAGAATACAACATGACATAAAGTTTTGCATTATGTCATATTAATGACATAATGAAAATAAAATGATACGGGAAATAGAACATTAAAAGTTGAGAATGCAAAAAAATCACCACCATATAGAAAAGAGAATTCTGTGAGAAAATGTTGTAGAGAGAGTGAAGGAGAGGTCATGTCTCAACACATGAACAGAGAGACTAATGTGTGAAAAAGGCAGAGGAAACCTCCAGGGAGTCAGGAGGAAATTGTCTTGTGGCATTTTTTGGTCAAGAGTTTTTAATTTGGGGTGTGTAATAATTTGAAATTAGTGAAAATAAGACTAACATAGAGGCACATCTGAAATGCCAGTCTACCACTGTGTCTTGGGTATAACTTCAAACTTTTTAATCTTAAAACACCATGGGCTAAGTTGTGGTCTATTATGCCTGTGTACCTCTAGCAAAAGCACTTGAATTCAATGAAATTACACTGGCTACTAATCAGAGCAAAAGCCTTCTGGCTTGAGATCGACATGATAAAGGAGAAATAAGACAACTGGCAGTTCAGAGTACAGGAAAGCACCGAAAGTGAAATCCTAAATCCTAGTTTTAAATTACTAAAGAGGACCTATGAATACTGTTCTGATAATCATTAAATGAGAAAGAAGAACTTACTAAGGAATATCATTCTATTTTGGGTATACACAAATCATTGACCTTGCTGCATTATTTACTCTTTGAAATTGAGGAACTCAAAAGTATTACATTATATATAGGCCTCTCTTAATTTTTTAACAGTACTTTTCTCCTGATGTTATTTTAAAGTCAACACAGCTAACAAAACCATTTATTACTAACAATCAGGATCATTGCTATTGAATATTTGTGCCATAACTGAATGCTGTTAGAGGTTTCATTTGAATTATTGTTGTTTACTGTGGGTTTTTTTCAGATTTGCTAGAAGTCCTTTTCCATAGGGAAAAAAGAAGTTACTAAGAATTAAGTTTTGACTATGCCAGAAAACAGAAGCCAATACAAGTTATGGTATGAAAGCAGTGTGCCTGATAAACACACTGGTCATGAAGTCAGAATTAGTTGCTATGAATGTGATGTCACAGTGTAAATAGTGTCAAAAGTAATGTTTTTATGAAACATTGGGCAGAATTCATCTCTTATAGAGATGTAATCCAGAATTACTTTTTAGACATGTGTACAATTAAGATTGAGAATTAAGGCCAAGATTCCTGTCCTTCATGCAGCTAGTGTTAGAAAGAGAATGAATATTGTGATTGCCAATACAATTGCTCAGGACTGGAAAGAAAAATGCATGTTTTTTTAAACTCATGAATAAGTACTATTCATTAATGATAAAGCAAAAGATATTGTCACTGCCCACAATTTTGTTGCTTGTAACCTGAACATTATCAAAACCAACCAACCAAACAAAAAGCCAAAAAAAGCCCAACACACATCACATATTGTATTCTCATTCTTTTGCTGTTTGAGAAATGAGTTCAGGAATGAATTCACTTTTTGTATATCTAATAAAGTAACTGTCATAGACTTTGAAAGTTTTAACAGCGTTTGGCATTTCATCCTTTATTTGAGTAAGGGCTGACATTAACTTTAGATTGCTAACTTTTCCATACAAGCCAAAGGTGTTCTTTCGAGGTGTAAATTTCTTTGCTGCTTTACTTAGCTGTGAAATTTCCTTGACAACCTTGAGCTCTCTCTTGTCTTTCAGAGCAGTCACATGAAAGTGGATAGAAACTATGACCACTGGAAGAAAGTAGCAAATGACAGGGAAACAGCGGGCAAGACTTGTGTTAGAGTACAAACAATGACATATCATCATTTGAGATACAAGCTGTTCTCTACCACTGGCAAATTTAGTAAAGGTAGAGGACTATGAGCAGTTCACCAAATTTGGACTATTAACAGCCTCCTCCCTGCCCCCCCATGTTATTAATGTAATTACATTTAAATTAATTTTCAAATGTACTAAAACATATGACTGTTCCCTTGTTTATTAACATGAGGTCCATTCAAAAATCTGATTTTCATCCTAGTATTTCAAAACTTAAAAGGGGCAGAGGGAATAGCAGCTGCTTATGTGACACAGTGAGTCAATTAGTGTATTACCAGTGAGTGCTGAAGAAACTCCTTGTGATTATTCACTGCTATGATTCTATGATTCTATGAGTTAGTGTACATTATATAGACAAACAGAAGATGTCTCTTTCTTAGTCAGGGTAATCCAATATCTAAATATTTGAGTTAACATGTGTTTTTGAGATTTAGATTGCACTAAGTAGTTCTACTTATGTTCTTCAGAAATGCCAAACTTAATCCTCAATTGCCCAATTCAAAGGAGACAACCTTTCTTCAAATAGTTAACATCCTCATTATATGACTTCTCTTATTCACAGTGTCATATGAAATATTAAGTGCATACTTCAAAAAATAAACTAATGAGGACTAAGTATGTAATTTGTCTCATAATACAGTAAGTGGCAAATTTGACTTATTTTGCTTCCTCACATCTTTAAAACTGAGAAAGTCAAGTATTTGGCTAATTTCTTTATGAGCTCAGTCTTGAAGATATTAAAATAACTAGAATGCTGTTAATTTCAGTGATTGCATGATTTTACTGAAGGCTATGTGAATGCTACTTCAAAATTTCCAGAGTAGAATTCTGGTCTGGACAACTTGGAAAAAGTGGCATAGATTTACCTAAAGTTTAATAATTTTATGGGGCCGAATACATAGCGAACCTGATCTTTAATGGCGCCTCTACACAGCTGTGCAAAACAGCTACTACTAATGGGCCACCAAAATTGCTTTAGGTAGTTTTATAGTAATTAAAACCAGATGGTCAATAACATTTTCCACAGTGTAACAAATTTAGTAGACACTTCTTGTGTAATCAAACACTGATTTACTTAGTTATAAAATGATTTTGTGATTGGATAAAGATGACACACAAAAACAGGTTAGAGGAAAATACTGGTCTCAGTAACATAATGTTATTCAATTGAAGACAATAGCTAGTCTGGATTTACACCAGGATAGAAGATAGCATTTAGCCCACAATTCCTAACTCTTGATTTTGAAAAGTTATAAAGAGAATTAATGTCTTGGTCCAGAATCTTGACAAATATTCTCCACCATAATTTACATTCATTATCAGCTTTTTCTGCATACAGTTGCTCCTGCTTCCTCTCCCCCTGTTTACTAACAGTCTAACCTGTATTGTTGAAGATGAAACTTTGCAGATTTGCATAGCTATAGCTATGCTCCTCAATTAGATCAATACACCTCCTATTCAAGTTGGTGCATGTCAGCCCTGACTGAGCAGTTTTAGATCTTTTGATATCATTGGTACTCTCAGGTACTGCAATGAGACAGGCTGTATGCGTTCCACATGCATGAAGAAGTAAGGAATTAAGGGCTATGTCTGCAGCAATGTTCAGTTTTGAAGAACTTAACTTTTAGTATCTTGTGACAGAATCTGCATTTTCAGGTTGGTATAAAGCTGTTCAATGCAGGGATATAGGTGCCTATATAAGAAAGGAGTTCAAATGCTTAAACTATCTCTAAGAAATGCCAGAATAAACCATGCATATTTACATCCCCCTTTTTTTTATGATCTGTAAATGCCTCCTTTTACACACAGTTAGGCGCTCCATTTTTTTATTCCTAGAAGCCAATGCCTAGGTTTTTTCATTCACACGAAATTCTGATTATATTGTAAAAATACTGCTCTGTGCCTAGCAGCTCAGTAGTTACTGCACTCATACAAAATTTGAGAGACGGTGCAAGAGAACAGGAAAGGAATTCCTATTTATGTTTGACAGAAATCACTTCCACATTTATCATCTATTTAGTATTGTTTAACTATGAAAAAACGGTTCATTAAGGTGAGGCAAAGACTGTTAGGGTTTCCTGCATATGATATCCCACTTTTCATGAAATAATTCAACGTTCAGTGGGTAAAGGAGAAAAAGACACTACACGCAAGAGGTGGTGTACATCTCCAAATACTAGATAGGCACATGGATATGGAGAGGGACCTTGTGTTCCATGTGAAATGGTATGATTTCTATAGGAGAGGTTAAAAAGCCCTGCAAGCAACATAAGCAGCAGAATTCATCATTTCTTGATCCTGGCAGAATTCAGTGAAAATTTAGAGTCAGATTTTCAATAGGTATAGCTCTCTGTTCAAAACACTTCTCTGGACATAACAGACCTGAAACACCTAAAGCAGTTCATTAAGGAATTTGGGAATTAGAGGGTCATGATTTTCATTATACGTTTCTTAAGCAGAATATTGAACTAGATGTGCATGTCTGTCTTTTTGTAGTTCTGCTCCTAAATCTCTTCACTTTCTAGGATATAGCCTTCCAGAGGCCATCCAAGAAGCCAGTTTGTGGAGATGAATTGGTAGCTGTAGCTTGCTTAGCCATTAGTAAGCAAAGCTGAAACCTATACTTTCAAAGTAGGTGGCGTATATGGAAGGAAACAAAGGAACACTATGGCTCTGTAACATGGGGGAGTTGTAATTTTCTTCATTTCTTCTTCCAGGAAGATTCTGGGCAAAGGGTGAAAAGAGGAATTGAAATGGCTTGGTCTCCATTATGAGTTCATATCAGTATCTGCAAATAAAAATGAGGCCAAATGGTAATGTAAGGAGACATCACCCTCTTGTTCTCACCCTCTTGCTTCTTTTAATATTTAAAACTGGCTTTGGCTGAATGTGGTGTCTCAGTTGAGTCCAACACAAAATATCTACCCTTAGATGCTCTGGATAACTTTACAGTCTTAGTAAAACTTGAGTAGCTAATGGTTTTCAATCCATCAAAAAGATGGAGTGGTGCTAATGGCAATCTTGGTGAGTAATTGCATCCAAGGGGTTAAAATCTATTTCAGTGATGCTTTCTGGTTAATGGAATTGATCTTGACCCTTCTTTTGCAGATATCCCTGCACAGAATTGTATATAGTGTCAATTCCGTTCTTCTTGGCATACGCTTTTCTTAACTCTCCAGCAGAACATATACCTCAGCTGATACATTTGATGCACTACATGTAAAGATAAGCAGTTCTAATACAATAAGCTGCTGTAAGTCAAACATAAATCACTTTTCTGTGTGTGTGCATAAACATCTGCCTTCTTTTCTCCCAGTAAAATCTCTGAATCAGAACCCAAACCTACATAAATCTGCATCCCTCTGTAGAAGATACATCTGATTTGCAGCTTGTCCTTATTGGATAACTCCTCATTTTGTCTGTCACTTATGTGGTTTGTCTGTGGAATACCGAAAGCACCTAAATACTGCAGAAAAATGTAACTTCCAAGTTGTACGCGACAGCTGTGCTGTGTGCTGCATGCAAATTCTTATTGAATATTTTGTTTATTTCCTTGAGTGTGCAATAGATGTGTACAAAAATGGTTATTTTCTCTTGGACACAGTTATTGACAAAATATATGGGTTTTTTTTAAAGAGAAAACTCAGATGGACATTTCATAGGCTTTACCTTTTACTATACCGACGTATTTTTTGCTTTCAAACCACATTTCTGATTCATGCCACATTTAATTAAGTACAGCTAAACAACTGTTGCTAAATATATATATATTTCTTCAAGGGAAAAGGTAAAACAGTAAAGCGGTGTCTTATGAAACTAGTGGAGCAAGGTAAGGTTTGTCTGTACATTGTACAGTAATAGAACTAACAAAATGAGAAATATACATAGTAACATTTTTTCCTAGAATGGTTCACTGTACTATCTTTCATTTTCTTTTAAGCTGATTGAGGTAAACCAAAAGAAAAAAAGTTGTTGCAGTCATGCTAGGAAAGAGGCCTAGATTTATTTGGATCCTGTTTCACCTCTGTCAAATTCTTCTGAAATCGTTCAGTTTAGTTCATATGGAAGCAACCGAAGACATATTCAGACACTGACAATGGCACAGAGAAAGTTGCTGAATCAGCTTGGTTTCCATGGGAGAGAAGCTGAAGTAAAACAAAGGAAAACCCACGATAGAAGATCCATATTGGAGCTCAGAGGTAAGGAAGCCTCTCTGGACCTGCAAGATTAATTTAGTGCATCAGATGTTCTTATATGTGTTAGTCACATTAGTTTGTATTTTAAATGCACTGTATAGTTTACCAATGAGTTTCAGTGTTGACATTTTATTTTATTCCTTGAGATCTGTTACCATTCTTGTTAATCCTCTTGCTTTTCTAAGAATGAAAATTGATGTTACTATCATTACCTGGTATCTAGAGGTCATCCTTTTCAGACTCAGAGTTGATGAAATCAATTTCCAGTCTCTGCTTGATAACAGAAGCAAGAATATCAAGAGAGAAAGAAACATAATCTGACCTTCATCATGTTAGTTTTCTGAGGTGTCTTAGAAACACTATTCTGCGATCACTTTCAAAAGACCCTGCAAATATTGCAAGATTTGGAACAAATTCGTCCCTCAAAAAACTCAGCCCACATGCCCTCTTTAACTTAAAAAAATATTTTTATTGGTTTATTTTGCTGTGGTTGTGCAAAATAGTAACTTTTCAGTGACAGTGCTCAATAGCTTTTCCTGTAGTCTGCAAAAAAGTTTTAAAACATAAATGCTAATGTGCTACTATCATGAGTCTGTATTATAATGAACTTCCACTTAGCTAATCTGTGTGTTGTTAGACACTTTAGTATAACCAAGACACAAACAGCTTTAGAGCCACATTGAGTTCAAGTGAAGGAGTGGTAACAATTCACGCAGTTATGAGTTACTTTTCTGCTTGGGAGTTTCTAGCTAGTGAGCTGGAAAAAAATATTACAAGTGATGAAATAAATAAAGGGCCTGAGAACAACTCATCCATCACTATATTTTGCAATGATAATTTTCTAATAAGTATGAGTCTGTAATGCCTCAGAACTCTTCCCAAAGTTCCTTGAGATACCCAATTATTCAGACACAACTAAATTCCAATGTGAAAGTTTGTTTTGAGTCTGTGGAATACAGTAATTATCTTGTCCCTTAATTTTCTGATTTTTACCTCATTTACTTAGTAGCTTCTACAGTCATGCTAAAAAAATAACAACAATGGATATGAAGTCAGTCATTGTGATTATACATAATTCAAACACCACAATCAGAAAAACTGTTCTTAGTAGCAGATAACATTGAAGCACCAAACTAAGTTTAGAGCTTTTTCATTATTAAATTTCAAGAAGAAGCAAAACAAAATAAATAGGATTGTCTGAAACATTGTAAGAAAAAAATCTGAAAGAGAAGTTGTTTTTTTTTTTTTCAGAAACCACTACATATTTATAGTAAAAAGATCTGTGATAGTAATTTACACTTTCTGTATTGGAGGTGTTTTGAAGCAAGAGTTGCTGCCCACTGTTTTCTCTAGCCATGTTTTCTTGTCTTCTGGCCAATGGAACATGGGAAGGGAGGATGGAAACCGGATTTCAGGCAGTAAACCATTATCTCTTCAGCCCAGTAAATACAAATTTTGCCATGACCAATTTAAGTAAGTTAAGGCTAATATCACATTATGTGTACTGAGCTTCTTCACAAGGGCTTAGGGGTAGCAGTTCACAATTATATCTGAAGATCAGTTCAAAAATTGAAAGGTATGGTTATATTGCTTTGCTTCATGCCTTTTGCTTCCTATTAATATCTGTTTAAAAAAAAAAAAAAAAAGACATTTCCTGTATTTGTTATTCCAAATGATATAGAAAAATGTTGAACAGGCTGCACCCCAACATAGGATCCTGTGATTTCCCCCTGTGACTTCACTGTGAAGAAAAAACTTTTACATTTTGTTTCTCTGCATAATAGAACCAAGTTTCTGTTCATGCAAATGTCTTCCCTCTGTTTTCATAGGTGCTTAGTTTCCCTAGAAGTCATTGTAAAAGCCTTTTAGAAATGCAGTGTGAAGTGGGATAACCTTTAGTCTCATGGTCTTTGAGTCCTTCAGACAATTCTAGTGACTTTTTGTGGCATGGTTCCTTGCGACAAAAGCCAGACTGACTTAAGTCCATTATATCCTATTTTTCTGGGTTGTTTTCATGAAATCTTCTACCAATTTGTCCAGCCTAGCCATCAGATTTACTGTTTCGTAGCTTTCTATATCCTCCCTGGAATCCTTTTGGGATTGGGGGGGAAGTAACGTTTACTTCTTTGCAATCCCAGAGAACCAAGGAGTTTTTAAATGTTTGTACTCCACTTATTTTACCTTTAAATTTGTGTAGGACTCTTGGACTGAACATCATGTGGGTTTGTTTCTTGCTACTCCTTTTACATGTGTCACAATCTCTTGCCTTTGAATTTTTACATCTCTCAAAGGTGAATCCTACATTCACAGGGGTTTTTTTTAGGAACCCCTGATCTTTCAAACATGCCATGTTCCATTTGTCAACCCTCCCCACACCACCACATTTTCTCTTGAATGTCTTTCATCTTCAGTGATGTAATCAGTCCTAATTTGTTAATCAATGCTCTCCAGGTGGATGGGAAGCAACATGTCCAGCAGTCAGTATCACTTACCTTTTTAAAGCACATACAGTTCAATTACTTTCTGTAAAACTGTAGTAAGTAACAGCATTTCTCAGGAGGATGCACCTGTGTCTGTGAGTCCATCCAACACAAAATCTGAATGCAGACAGATATGAGCTATATAGTGCATATTGTATTCAGTTTTCTGCCAAGAATGAAGTTCAAAATTGGATTCGGTAGATGTACCTAAGGTGCAGTAACCACAATATATCCCCTTAAGCTATGTGACTCTGAGCTACTAGAAATCCATCTGTCTAGCTTGTCTATATCTATGTGTTTGAATCTTTCTAACAAGGGAGTGTTTAACATATGTTGCTCTAGGGACCTGCACCCTCCATTGAAATATTTTCAGACTTCCTGCTTAAGGGAGCACACTCATGTACTGACATATGTAACTATCACACAACTGATCTTATGGATTAGTGGGGAAGGAGCCTTTCATAGCATGCTCTTTAACCTGAAGCCTCCTCTTCAAATAGATCAGGATTGAGCTACTATCATTATTCATCATGTTGAGATGTGGAAAAGTTTGACATGGTAAGAATAAGTATGTAAAACTTCATAAAGGGCTTAGAAAAGTTACCCCTCCTCAACATCAAACTTGGTTTAACAACAGCTGTAGTGCAGCTGGATTCTCTTATTTTTTTGAAATTCATATATAGTAGTGTTACATTTTGCACAACTGAGCTAGACCACGAAAATTGTTTACTTTGTTTTAGAAAGACTCTTTTAATCGAGTCCTCCTACATAAGGCATTCGCTTCTCAGACACACAGGAGAGTGCAGAATTTGTCTTTCACTCTGGCTCACAAAACAATGAAAAATAACATAGTCTTTCATGACAGACCACCCCAGGGGAAGCTAAATGGAAACACTGCTTGGAGGACACAGTGCAATATGCTTTCCTGACTTCTTCCTGTATCCTTCTCTCTCAAACAGTGGAAGTCCCCTGAACTCATAAGGCCCACATGAGCACTGAAGAGTCAAAGAGAGTCATGAGACCTGAATTTGTGAACCTGGCATTCCTAATTTCAACTGGAATGAGAGAAGGCAACTATTTTAAATCATGTCAGTAGATACAGTTCAATACTGTACCTCCACTGACAGACAACGTATGTGAAATGGGAGTCAGATACTGTAAGTCTGTTGGATCAACAAAAATGAAATCTAGTTTTCTCATTGTATTCATTGAAATCTAGATACTACGTAAGTACCAGAATTTTGCATGAAGGAACATATTCCTAGCTATTAACCGCATTTAGAGAAAAAAGGAAGGAGTTCACGTTCACCTCATGTTTTCAATATTTCAGTATTGAAAAATGTTTGACTAAGCTTTTCCTGTCAGTTTTGACCTGAATTGGCTAGAGACTTGAATGTCCATAACTGCAGAGGAAGTTTTGAACCTGAAGTAATTATGTCAAATAATAACTATTATTTTGCATTTCTATAAGTTTTTTAAAACTATGCTAAAACCATCTATAAAAACACCTTCCAGAATGAAGGATCGAAAGCAGAATTTCAGCAAAGCCTGAATCATTATCTCCTGAAAAGAAGAGTTTGTAATGGAAATGCTGACACAACATTAATGATAGAAGTGTGTGTAGTCATAATGAAGAATTTGATAATGGGTCTGATAATGAGTTACTAACTTTTTGGTGCAGTAGAAGTGATGGCATGACTAATTTATTTAACTTTTGTAACCATAGATTAGCACATACATTTATTCAGCTGTTAAAATTCACATACAATTGTTTTAGCTTTCTAAAATAAAGCGTGTCTCTATTCCAAGGTTATAATGGACTTGCTAATGGGGTATTGACTACTGTTTCTTATCATCCATCTTCTGGTGGAAAGGTGATCATTACTTTTCACTTAATAACTCCCAGTTTTCTGCACGTTCACATCAAGTTACTTTTACTAGGAATTCATTCAACTTGCAGTTGAAGATAGCCCAAGCAGCAGCTAGTGTTTAATAAAGTTATTTTCTGTATAGTATAAAATTGCAGTTTCAGGGATTCCTCAGAATTAAGAACTGTTTTCTTAACTTGAGATTTAGCAACCATATGCACATCTTCAGATGTGAAATTTGGGTGCTATCAACTCAATTGATAAGGAAAATATAATATAAAATTGTTTTTAAAAAGGTTTGATGTGGCCATATGTCTTATTGCAATGAACTGTTGTTGAGAAACTCTGGAGAAGAAAGAGTGAAGCTGACAATATAATTTTGTATTTAGATTCCTATGTTTTTAAAATAAAAGCCAAGGACAATATAACAGCTCCAAAGTGAGGAAGTTTCCAAGCATTTGGTTCTATCAGACTCTGCGCAAGCAGCAGAAAATGCAAGAAACCTTCATTGCCCTTCCTTTTCAGTAGGATCTTCGGATAGCATCAGCTTTTATTAAAGCTCATAATGCCTTCTGTTTCTT
Source organism: Nipponia nippon (assembly GCF_047370975.1). Taxonomy (NCBI): domain Eukaryota; kingdom Metazoa; phylum Chordata; class Aves; order Pelecaniformes; family Threskiornithidae; genus Nipponia; species Nipponia nippon. The sequence goes on along the minus strand of NW_028262380.1, from coordinate 45,969,995 downwards.
GAACAATTCCAATAATTTTGAGAAACAACCCACCTTACATGTATGTGTATGGTTGCATCACGAATGGCTAAAGTTGGGCTGCACCTTAGAAAGTGACACTTAGACATGAACTGCAGCTCTCTCTTGGGTCAAAATGTTCATTCCTTAGGACTGTACTGTTTTTCTGAATTCAAGTGCATAAAATCCCCACTTTAGTTATCAAAGAGTGACTGAGCACAGAGACTCAGTTCTTTTATGATATTAAATTAGATCCTCATAAACATGCTGATTTATACTGGAAGAAAATTATCAGAAAGCTTTAATAGTCCAGTTCATGATCTGCTTAAATTGTACTTCAGCTTTCTGATGAGCAGCTTTCAACAATACTCCAAAAGAAAGGATGAGATTAAAAGTAGAGTATGGAGCATTAAAGGTTTCAGTTGTAGAGAGTATCATTTCAGTGTTGAGAAGTTTTCCAGATTTCTAGACAGAGTGTAGAACCAGTAACCAAAATGAAGGAAACTCTTTGTCATGCAAGTTTAAAGTTAGCTTTATCTATGATCCTTCACTAAAAAGCATTCCCAGTTCCTGAACTCAGTTCCCATGGCAATCTGTGGCAACTCAAAGTTAAGAGCAAAAAGCTTTGTGCACACAATTTAAGCATGAGCATTCAACTATTCGATATTCTTTGTAGTGACTGTTCTTTTTTTTTCTGTTACAGCTCTTAAGTTCCTACTGAGTTTTCTCTACAGTTACTGGTTTAAGAACTTGACATATTGCATAAAAAGTGAACTTACTAAATAGAGAATTTTTTTTTTGTTTTCTTTTTCTATGTAGAGATTTTCTGAGACTGTGGTATAGTCTTCCAACCTGTGTGATCTCTGGTAGGCTTTTACAGATTTTTTTTTTTTCCCTCTGCTTAAATAATTTCTTTCAAGTTAGAGCATAGTGAAAGGAGTCATGATGTAGTGTAAAAGAAAGTCCCTAATGTTCAATCAGCTGTAATCAAGTAATTCTAGTCAATACTGAGAAACAGACTGAAGGGTCATTACTGTGTACTACTTGGTATATGCTGGTTTCCTGAGAAATATTGAAAAGATACTAAGATCTGTGTTCAAATCTCACTGTATTAGTAGACACTAATATTGTCACTTGCTGATTGCCTGTCATTATGAGCCCACGTAACAAACACATGTGTAACATGTAAATATAAAATCTGCAGGCACAGCCATTTACAGATAGCAAGAGCAAACAAAATTAGGCATGTGCTGAAGAGTTTTCCAAAGATGTTAATTTAGATTTGAGTCAACGATTACTTGTAACAGGCCATTGTGACCACAAGTTTGTGCTAACTGGAAAGACAAAATAGGAAGTATTAAATCAACTAAATCTACATTTAGACACCTTTTTGAAAGTAGTGCTGCTTAAATGTGTCATTTCACCTGCACTACATAGATCAAAACTATTGATATGTGTTTGATCATTTATTCCCCTGTGAGCAAGTCATCAGGATACCACTTTGAAATTCATAGCTTGCTACTCTGTAAAGAGATCTTCTTTCAGAACTCTAATATGCCTGCTCCATATAAAATGATTTTCACACCTGATTGCGACACTGTCATTTGACCTCCTAAGGTCAGTCAATCAGCAGGGTGGTGTCTTAGTTGACTTCAGAGCTGGTAAGATTTCCTAACACCCAACTTTTCTGATACCTCAGTTGGAAATTTTTATTTTCTGTCATACACTTGAAAAAAATTATGTGTGGAATTCTCAGGCATTAATTGTAAGCCATGTGGTCCCATATACTCATACAGGACATAGGGGAACTGAAAGGAGCACGATTTGGAAAGGAGCACAAGGAGACAGCTGCTTAGAAGAGAGAAGTTCCCTTACCTTATGTCTTGCAGCTCTGAAATGAGATCCAAGCAGGGCAAAGACCTGCAAAGCATGAATTATGTGGGGATGTCTGGTTACCCTGTGCGTTATTCCCCTAAGAATTAGAATCCTTATGGCAGCAGAGTTTACTGCTGTTATAAGTAGCAAGTTACTCTGTATAACTTCCTTTGCTGCATGTTAAATACATCACCTATATCCCAACATGACGCATCATGCAGAACTGTCTAAGCAAAAGGGAGATTCTAAAGACACATGGAAATAATTCAAGATTGTCCTTGTCTGCTCTTAGTTTTTTAGAAGCTTTTTATTCAATGCCTCCAAAATTTGCTTTGTTTCTTGATTGACTTGTAAGAGCAGATGGTGCAGTAGAGCAGCAGTAGCACCACAAAACTTATTAAAAAACTGGTGTCCTTAGGGACTGAAGGTAGAGGTTTGATTTCATGGAAATAACTGAAAATGCTCTGCACATGTTCCAGGGGCTACATTGCGTTGCTCTATTACTTCAGTGCTTTAACAGTATAAACAGATTTTTAAATTGATCTTATTTTCTGACAGAGAAAGAAAATTATCATCCCATTTACCTTCTAGCAAAGAGGAAAATGCAAGGAAGGTTGAATAATGCTATGCATTTACTCCCAACAAAAAATAACATAGATGGCTCATTGGAATGTTAACAAAAATAATTATCACAGTTGTCATTTTTAATGGGAACAATATCCAAGTCTTTGATCTGTGACATGGCATAGAAAATATTGTTGAATTACTATGCTGGAAAAATTAATAATGCATGTTATGACACAGCATGTAGTACTGCACAAGGAAATTATTTTGAGAACTGTTTTGGTCCTCTGCTTAAATAGTTGTGCTTCGTATTTTGATGATCCACTTTTGCCCACAGTTTTCTCCTGTGCATTGTTATCTGAAAGAGTTAAATCTTATTTGCTTTGTTGCTTGTGTTTGTCTCTACTAACCTGGCTTTTACAAGCACTAAAAATTTATGCTGTCTTTGGATGGAGCACTCCTTTCTGCACATCTGCTAACTTGTATCTGCATCCACAGCGATACATGAAGACAGCAGACCTGTTCAGCGGTGCAGAGAGCAGGACTACATGGTATACTTGAGGGAAGCACTTCACCTTGTATCACATAAGGTTCAGACAAATCTGCTTTTTAAAACATAGTTCACATTCCCTCTGGGACTGCGGAGCGAAAAGATATTGGAGTGTTTTATTTGCGCAAAGCACCTTGAGTACCCAGAAAGGTTGAGCCAGGAATTTCTTCTGAGGTATTTTTGAATTTTTTTTATATATATCCTTTCTCATAAACTTTATTCTATCCGCTGTCTAGTGTAGCATTTTCTCATCACAGTATATTATTCTGCAAACATTGGGGAAAAATTGTGCACTATCAAGGGAGAGATAAGTTCCTTGAAGATGGTCAGATCTTTTTAGCTTCTATTCTTGGCAAAAAAGAGCAGTAACAAAATCAGTTCTGTAGACCAGATTACTTCTCAAGGCCCATGTACATATAGGAGTCTTTTAGACTGAAGCTTTCTTTGTTTCAGAGGAAAATGTTTATACCAACACCTAGTAGGACATTCCTACTTCATTAGTCCTTCTGGAACTTTACACAGAAAGGCCTTTATGGGGCATAGGATTGTTTGGTTTCCAGATAAAAATGTGTCAGAAAGTAGAGAAAAGTGCAGCATAAAGTGTGATCTGGGAACACCTTTTACATAGATTTATAAGCAGCCTCATCTCTTTAGCCACTTGACTACTGTGTATCAGAGCTTTGAGGAATATGAGTTGTATCAAAATCCGTGAGGTTCAGCTTGGGAGATCACAGCCTGTTCCCATAGACCACCTGGCTGTAGACTGAAGGCTTTTTAAAGCCACTAATTAAAAAATTTGGTTTATTATGACTATTCTCTTAAAATGATTGTGGTAAGATGATGAAAATATCTGGAGAGTTTTATTAAACAAATGATGTATGTGTTGTCAGTTCTATGATGAGACAATAAATCCAGTCCAGGCAGATCAAATTGTACTGAAATCGGATTTTGCACTGATTTCAAAGCAATAAGCACACTACCCATGTAAGATGTTGGGGTGTGCACAGTCAAAGCATTGGTGTAATAGCGTAATGTCATACAGTCTGTGGAACATGCTTGCAAAGCATTTTCTCAGTTATTTTCCATGAAACCAAACCTCTACACAAATCCTTAAATATCAGTATTTTTGTAACTCTTGTGGTAGCGCTGCTGCTCTCAAAATCTGTATGATGTACAGCTTCATGGCTGACAAGTGCAAAAGAAAGATGCCAGAGGCATATTTCTTGCTGCTGAAAGACGAGATTTGTGCTTCCATATTTGAACTGTCAACCGTGAGCTGCTAGCAGGGTACGAAAAAAACAGGTACAGGGCTACTGCATGTAGCCCTGTATTGGGTTTCTGTGGCAAGGTTTTGGTAGCTGGGGGGGCTATGCAGGTGGCATTTGTGAGAAGCTGCTAGAAGCTTCCCCATGTCCGATGGGGCCAATTCCAGCCTGTTCCAAGACAGACCAGCTGCTGGCCAAGGCCGAGCCCATCAGTGATGGTGGTAGCGCTTCTGGGATAACATGTTTAAGAAGGGGAAAAAATTACTGTGTGACAGCAACAGCAGCCAGAGAGAGGAGTGAGAATATGTGAGAGGAACAATTTTGCAGACACCAAGGTCAGTGAAGAAGGAGGGGAAGGAGGTGCTCCAGGCACCGGTGCAGAGATTCCCCTGCAGCCTGTAGTGAAGACCCTGGTGAGGCCAGCTGTCCCCCTGCAGCCCATGGAGGTTAACAGTGGAGCAGATATCCACCTGCAGCCCGTGGAGGACTCCATGCCAGAGAAGGTGGATGTGTCCAAAGGAGGCTGTGACCCCATGGGAAGCCCACGCTGGAGCAGGCTGCTAGCAGGACCTGTGGACCCGTGGAGAGAGGAGCCCACGCTGGAGCAGGTTTGCTGACAGGACTTGTGACCCCGCGGGGGACCCACGCTGGAGCAGTCTATTCCTGAAGGACTACACTCCATGGAAAGGACCCACGCTGGAGCACTTTGTGAAGAACTGCAGTCTGTGAGAAGGACTCATGATGGAGAAGTTCATGGAGGACTGTCTCCTGTGGGAGGGACGCTGGAGGAGGGGAAGAGTGTGAGGAGTCCTTCCCCTGAGGAGGAAGGAGTGGCAGAGACAAGGTGTGATGAACTGACTGCAGCACCCATTCCCCACCCCCCTGCACCGCTGGGGGGGAGGAGGTAGAGAAAATCAGGAGTGAAGTTGAGCCTGGGAAGAAGGAAGGGGTGCAGAGAAGGTGTTTTAAGATTTGGTTTTATTTCTCATTACCCTACTCTGATTTGAATGCCAATAGATTAAATTAATTTCCCTAAGTTGAGTCTGTTTTGCCCATGATGGTAATTGGTGAGTGATCTCTCCCTGCCCTTATCTCAACCCACGAGCTTTTTGTTATATTTCCTCTCCCCTGTCCAACTTAGGAGGGGAAGTGATAGAGTGGCTTTGGTGGGCACCTGGTGTCCAGCCAGCATCAACCCTACCACAAGCCAGCTCAGCTACAATACCTGAACAGATCATCCAGGCATTTAACCACTCACAGACTTCACACTACCAAGGGAAGCAACTATCGGTCACTAGATAGAGAATTATATTGGTCACAAATCACAATATATTATGTCAATTGTCTAAGATATCTAAGCCATTAAAAATCAGAATATAACAATAGTCAGCAAGAAGTAATGAATTTGCACCAACGTATCAAAAACAATGAAGGGGTGAATGAAGGAAAACATTAGGAAACAGGGAAAACTGAAGCATATGCATTACCAGAAACTACAACCTGAAAAACATTTCCAAAAAGTAGCTATATCTGGAATACAGTTTACCCCTATTTTAGCTTCACAGTGTATTACTGTAACATTTTTTTCCAAGGTCAACAAGAATATATATCATTTTTACTCAGAACATATGATTCAGCAACTGTTGTTGTGCTTCTTCCCCTCACTTTTATTTTTTTGTTCTGGTGTTCCTGACTATGCTCTTCCTGGTCAGGTTCTAATAGATTACACTGATGCTAATCTGAAAGCACTCGTTAGGTCCTCACTGCAACTGCTTCTAAGTGATCACTGGCTCAAAGAGCCTGTTAGCTGGTGGATCCCTGTGATTGCTGTGGGAGAAAATACATCCATTTTCTGTATATGTAGGAAAACCTGCTGCATAGATTCCTGGGGTTTCCTAGGACTGACACAGCTCCGCCACTTCATCACTGCAATTTAGCTTTGTCCATGAGTGAATAACAGGCAGTGTTCTGGTGATGATTTCAGGGTCCCTGTATGCACAATTTATATATTCTTTTTCTTCAAGTTAGAGCTTTAGAAATCAACAATTGAAATCAAGAAAGACTTCGAAGACCTGATGAGCCTTTAAGAGCTAATTACTAAATTAAATAAGTATGAGGAGTTGTTAACTGGCCACATAAGAAGCTTATTTAGACAAAAAATGCATAGAAACACTTTGTAACTTAGAGAAGAGCCAAAATGAATTATTTCTCCAGGGCTTTTTTTGGTGTGTTTTTGGAACTAAAGGGAATGCTGTGAACAAGTGCAAATCCCACCTGCTTACTCCATTCTAAGTATCATTGAAGATTTGAGCTCTGACCCAATATCATCACATGACTAGAATAACTTAAGCTCCTGTTGAACTTTGAGACATCAGCCTTATAACCTGGACCTACAGTACTTGGGTTGTGGACATTCTACTTCCTGTAAAGAAGTGAAAGAGGGGATGCCAGTGGTCAGGAAACATGTCAGAGAGGTCAAAAGAAATAATGTTCTTACACTGTGAGACAAAATGAAACTTAGAATATACACATCCAGTATGTTGGGACCCAACAAAACAGGTGACCAGAAGAACCTAATCAGAATTTTCTGAGCATTTTATTTATGACAAAAATCTAGGTACAATAATGATGTGGTGGTTTTTTCCTAATAATTTCGATGTTAGTTTCTGCAGTCAGCGTTAGTCCCGCAGCAAAGAAAGTACAGCCCCATAATTTGTCTGTCAGTGTCCAGATCCACATAAATGGTCTTTATACCACTGAATTGCTTGCTGCCAGGTACAGGTGAGAAGGTTATTTTGAGACATTTCTTACATGCTACACAAATCTTTGCTTCCTAAGCTGAATGTACTATGTCTATTCTTTGTTATTCTCAGTAAAAATCATATAAAGAAAATAGAAACTGATTGAGGGAAAGGTTGAGTTTAAGGAAAAGGTTGAGCCTACAGAGAACCAAAAGTAGCTACAATAACAACAGGACCAGAGACCTGTTTTTGAGACAAGATCCTCTTCAGTTAAGCATAATGACAACCAACTTTAGGCAAATTCATAAAAGGAAAGTTTAGTCAATAGCATCCTGCATTTGAAAGCCTCACTGTGCCCCTTACTGGTATTTTTTTTTTCTCGTGCAACATGGGATAATGGCAGAGGCAGCTAATAGAGAAGCTGTCACAGCAGTTTGCAGGCTCTTCCCTCAGGAAACATCTCCTGGGAGCTGCTTTTTCTGGGAACCTCTTCTGGTGGCTTGCTGCTGCCAGTGAAAGTTAACTGCTGGAAATGGGATATAAAGAAAAGCTTTTCTTACCACAAGGGTGGTCAAACACTGAAACAAAGGCCTAGGAAGGTTCTGGGACTTCCATCCTTGAGCTGCCCAAGATTTAACAGGACATGACCATAAGCAATCTGATCCTATCAATTCTGCTTTGCGTGAGGGGTTGACTACTTGACCTCCAGACATCCCTTCCAACCTAAATTATTCTCCGATTCTAAGATCTTCCAGACCAATTAGTGATAACTTAACACTTAAAAGATGTTATGTCTGGCACCTGAATTATTTATGAGACCTTAAAATAAAGACAAAATCCTGCCTTGCTATCTTTTCAAAGTATGTCTAATCTAGGAGGCAAAGTTGCTTTCATTTTTGATGTAGTGGCATTAGAGAAGTTTTCTGGAAAAGTTTACTGCAACATAAACTTTACAGGAGAATATTAGTTTGGCTAGAATTACTCTGTTGCTACTGAGTATTAACAATGTCTTTATCTGACCAGAGACGTTCCCCTTTGTGTTTTACTGTACCTGAGGTAGTTGTGTATCTGATGTTATTGAGCTCAGTAACACACAAAATTGATACTGCCAGGGATTACGTGAGTTAGAGTGGGTGAATTTTGTTGCTCTTTTTATTTCTATTGTTAGAGGGAGATGTATTAAAGAATATAGAAATGTGTGTGGATTTTTAATACTGTATTTTATTGATGTTTCATACAGTAAAGAAGAGTCTGATAAATAAACAGAATTTATAGAAATAGAAATGTAGTAAGCAGTCTTTCCTCATTCCCACTTTTATTTGTGTTCTGTACATGCGGAACTGAGAGACTTCATGCCAGCCTAATGCATTACTCACTGAAGAATCTTTCCAACAAACAAATTCAATAATGAAGTAGTTGGAAGCCCTGTATATTCACATTCGTAAATGGGAAATGTATCAGCAATGGCATGTTGTTATTGATTTTGTAATAAGCTGCGCTAATTAACTAACTAATAGGCCAGCTGGAAGTCAAAAGGGATTTTTTTCTTTTTTTTGCACACAGGTTGAGAGAAGCAATGTGACCAGTGGAAGTATTGGAATTTTGTTTTATTGCAAAGGCATATGCTGGGAAAATAAACCAGTCCCAAACAATTGTGTATTATGATTTTCCATGAAGGCAATAAATAAGCTGAACTTCTACAAAGAATCTTTTCTCTGCAGAAAGGTATGTGTTTTTACCTGACTTGTTTAAATTAATTTTCTTTACTGGGAATGCCATCCATTATTTTGACATGGTTTATAGTGAGTAAAAATCCTTGATTGCAGCTGCATACCAAAAGTAGGAGTTTTGCCACCTTTCACAAAAAAGCTATCTTCAGAAATGTCAGAGGCCATTTAAATGTCATTGCTTGAGAAAATACTTTGAGAATGCTCCAAAATGAGCTTTTTTGGAGATGTCAACTCTTGAAAAAATAACAATAATAATAGTAATAATGTATCTGTCTAGCCACACTATAATCACTTTTATACAGGTTTTCTTGCATGCATATAAGAAATACATTAGACAAGTGCTCAAAGCCAGAGTGCCCCCAGGGAGAAATGTGCAGGTTACTTCACAAGTAAGATTAATTGGACTTATTTCAGTTTGGCAGCTTTCTCATGTATAGAGAAAGAGGATTAAAAAATTGCTGGTAGTTTGCTTGGTTCTCTTTACTGAAATTTCTAATATACTGGTGGAAATTGTGAAATGTAGTAAGTTGTTTCACAGTTTTATTATCTCTGTTTTACACAAAGCTCTAGTACTCTGAAGCCCAGATACTGAACCTCTATTACCTTCTATATGTATAGCTGGCATTTTGGAAAAGTAACAGAAAATTGTGAGGTTCTTTTGTACTGTGGGATGTATTTGTACCTCATTCTGGAGACCTCAGCAAAAATTTAAATGTTTATTACTATTTAGGTTAATAAATTTTGAGGTCAGATGTCAGAACTACCATGATCATCTTGCTCTGACTTCTTTTGCCACAGAAGCTATGGAACTTCTGTGAATTATTTCTGACTGGAAGATCCACAGTGGTGAGTAGATGCTGTTTCTAGAAAAATACTCTCGAGTCTTGACTCTCTTATTTTCACTTTGCTTTCATTTGACCATACCCCAGATGCAGTGAAATCTGGTTACACTTTTCTGCTGCATGACAGAGCCATATGAAATGTATGTCAGGCAGCAAATGTCAAGTGAAGAAAAGCATTTAATTGTTTTACAAGTCAAGATCACAGGAGATGACTCTACATCATATTGCTTGCTTTTATTCCTACCATTATTGTAAACTCCTCTGTTGGCTTTCTGCTTTGGGGATGAGAAGGTAATGAGATGCAAGAGCTGGCCACTGCGTACCAAAATCTCCGATGCTGAAGTCTTGCCAACATACACTGAAAGTGATATAACTGATGATGAAGCAACAGGGAAAATACACCTTCTCTGGCAGGGGTTAATTGAATTTGTCTTTTTTCCTTTGCTCTACATAGTTCCCAGTCTAATTTTCCTTCCTTTTTCCCCAGGAGATACAGTACCTCCTAAGGGACACTGCCTTGATGGTATTATCCTGGACAGGTCCATCTGGACCTGGAGTAGTCTATTACCTTTTGCCTAGCAGTATATCACAACTCTGGTGTAGCAGTTAGTTGTTTTTTTTCTGTATGAGACACCCCTTGTATTAACTCAAGGAATCCATACTTTCAGATTTGTTTACTGGGAAGCAGAGGAGTTCAACAATGAAATGTTTAAATCCTAGACTGCAGTAAACCATATCTTTATTGCCCATCCACAGGTTCCCTTGGCAGTAATGCTTTTTCCAGGCTAGGTTTAGACTCGTTTCAGGCAAGGAGGAGACTTAATTCTTCCAGTAAGTTGGCACCACTGACATTCGTGAGTGAAAAAGAGGTGACACAGGTGAGCCAAGTGTGTTAGCTCTCAGGTCAAAGCAGATTAATAGTAGATCCAGAGTACAGCTTGCTCTACAGGGACCTTTATGGAAACACACAAGGAGTGCTTCCTATGTGTTACGGCACAGGAAGGATTTTTTTTTTTTTTAGTTCCTACTTGCATGTAATCAGGTATGTTTCTTCTTTGACACCTAACCTGAAATAGAAAATGAGAGGATGAAATGAGAGAAGAATGTAGCATAAGGTGTTGGTTTTTATTAAAAAACAAAACAAAACAAAACAAAACAACAAAAAAACTAAGAAAAAGGTTGCATCTATTTGATTTTCTTTTTCTATACTTTTCCTGTAAGAAAGATAGCATACTTATTTCAACAGCAGAATAGATGGGTGTATGTGGATGGCTCCCAGGGTGAATTCAGTAAATTTGTCAATATGTTTTGGTCAGATGATCAGCTGGTAACAAATTGGAGCAAATTTGGTTTACATCAGGAACAAACACACTGTCAATGTGCGGTATATTAATATTCTGCACAGTTTCTAGCAACTGCCTTATCTTGAAGACATTTGGATTTGAATCAAAATTCCTGTATAAGCCAGTAAAAGCTTTCTATTAAAATTAAACTATATGGATCAAGCTTCTTGTCAGAACTCACTAAGATTTCTGATTAAAAATCAGCCACGTACATATTGTCTTGCTTCAACCGTTTATAATAACCCAGATTTTTGTTTAGATAGAAAAGATGGTGGCATCTTACATTACATACAGTTTTCAAGAGTATGGGAATAAATTTAGCTTGTAGTTGATATGTGATATGTTTCACTATGTTATTTGTGTGCGTGTACATGTGTGTGAAGCTCACAAACCTTGGGCTTTATTATCTTCCCCACAACTATTTAAAATATTCTGGAGTGGCAATTTTATACCTGAGGAAAATAACTCTGAAACCTTCCTCTGAAGTAGAAAACATCTTATATTACAAATTCCTATACATACATATAGAGTTTTCAATTTTCTAGGTGGGATAAATGAGACTCTTAGTAATTTGAATTGTTCTGTTACAGACAATTTAACATTTTTAGCAGTTAGTTCATATTCTGAATTACTGTAAGCCTGGTCCAATAAACAGTCAGATTCCTTCTTTATGGCTTTTTTGTTGCATGTTTTATTGATCCTTATACTTGACCTCAAAGCATAACAGTGAACTATATTAAGAAAAAAAAATTAAGGACAAATGAAAAAATTTAAAATTGAACAGTCACAAAATCTCTTAGGCTATGTGGTTTGAGTCTACAAATAGTAGATGGTAAGACTGGCTGGAAGCAAAATTAGGGAGAGTAGAGTGGGTAGAAAACAATTTGGAATCCTTGAAGATAAGAAGAGATTGCTAACTCATCCTGTGAGTATCAAGAGATGCACTGAATGGAATCATTATTAACACCTTAAGTCTATCAGCCACTTTCTACTTATAAAAACTGCTGAAACAGAAGGCATGAGCATGATAACATGTTGGATTTCCCCTCCCCATGCCCCCCAAGACTTGTTCAGTGCACAGGATAAGCAGCAGACACTCAGCTTCAATATTTTATTTTATCTTTGTTTCTCAGTATGCAAGCCCCATCCAAAGTACTGAATGACATTTAAACCCTGCTCTGAAGACAGGATTTCTTATTTATTCACATGTTTTTATATGATGTAAGTATATAATATTGGCTTCATTTTATCAACATTATTTAAAGCACTTGAAACATTAGTTATTTTGTCTGCTACTCCAGGGTGCATGGCATGATAGTTGTAGTTCAGAGAGTTTCAGAATCTTGCATGGTACTTAGCTGGACAGAACTTTTTTTTTTTTTAATCAAAGCATTGACAGTCAATTTTATAAAATCAAATCCAACTGACATAGTTTTCGCAGTGACTGCTCGGTGGTTTTGCAATTTATATCATCAGGTCTCAAATTTCTGTGCCCAAATAATGGAGACTGATTAGGTAGGGTTTCTGAAAGATTCACTTGAAGCATTTTGTCCAGATTCGTCTAGGAACTTTTTGTCAGAGACAGGGATAAAATCTAATATTCCAGGAGAGTGTAAAAATTCTTAAGCCATATGATTGTTCTTTCTTCCCTTGCAGTATCTCATTTGATTTGCCATAATCCTTTCAGCTCCTGAAGGAAATGAAACCAAGATCATTCTCTTCAAAGCAGTGACTTGCTGTTGAATAAGAAGAGTGAAATGTATGTAATTATGTAATTAACTGTATGATAATTCAGAAATACAGAGGGGAGAGATGAATTAATTTAAACATGCAGCCTTAATTACAGACTTTTCTAACATTTTGTTGTTTGGCTTTCTGATATTTGCCTTCCATCTATTTTCATACCAGTCACCTGAAAAGCTTCTGGAGCTGCAGGTGGACTGTATGTTAACACTGCTCATGCTATCCTATAAGTAGTTGCTGCTGTTTTGACAGAAGTTTATGGTGCTCCTTAGTAAGGTCAGTATTGTCTCCATATACCACAGATATTGTATGAGCAGGCCGTAGTGCTGTCCTTTATCATTGTTCAGAATAGGTTTTCTTTTTACACGTTGGCACAGGCCTGTGTTGTCTCCCTGTCCTGCAAGGATGTGGAATGTTGTCATGCATTTCTTTGCACTCTGTGTTTATTGAAAGCAGATTGCTTCTTTATGAACTCTTCATTGTAGGTTTTATTGATCCTAATATTTGATCTTTGTGCAGTCAGCTGGAAAACATTAAGAAAGGAATGAAAATAGGATTATAAGCAGAGCAGTCCAACTTGTCAGGCTTATAGTAAATTCCTTTTTCAGGAAGGACTTCAACTTTAAACTAATTTTCTCAAAAGATTATTTCTTTCAGAAAAGCATAGAAATCTCATGGCTTGAGCCCCAGATGTTATCTTTCCATGGGCAAACTTTCATGATTGCACTGGAGTTTTATTTGTTTGGGTTTACAATTTTTTATGATTCTGCTGCCCACGCAATTGGTATACCTTCCTCTTAGACATGCTTTCAGAGGTATTTAACATCACAGAAGTTTCAGCTACAACATTTTTGCAGGTTAGATGGGTGTCATCACTGTATTTTAGTTTCTTCATGTGTGTAAGCTTAAAAACCCCAGCAGTGCCTCTGAGTAGTTATAGCAAACCTTCTAAGGGTAAAGTGAAAAGCTGTCTATTTCTTTTAGGACAAGAGAGTATTGTGAATTGTCAAACTGGATCTTGCAGTCTTTTAGTCAAAGATAAACTGGTTGTGATTCTAATAGTTATATTGTCTTAAAATAGCCTTGATATCAATTTTATTCTTGTTTATTTGACACAACTTTGACTTCAGTTTCTACCTTCTTCTGGTAACAAGGATACTAAGGATACTAAGACATGTTTAACTAGACGTTGACCCAAATACCTGTTTTCGTGATGCCCGGTACTCACAAAATCTGCATACTTTATGTACACGACTCTAGCAACAACATCACCATGTATGGTATTAATAATTCAATATATATATTTTTTTTAACAGAAGGGTGAAATGAAACACTGACCTTGCCTCCAGTTGTATAAAATCCAGGTCAATTCAGTTAATTTCCTTACCTAGTACCCTTCTTCTCACATGCAAAGTTTATACTTGTTCCCATTCAATACTAGATAAGAACAACAACAGTAAAAGCTGTGAATGTCTTTAGTCATTATTGTTTCAGTATGTCAAATAAAGATTTGCAGACCCTGCTGAGTTGGTAATAGAATGACAAATGGGTCATTAATGATCTTAATAAAATATAACTTGTCATATTTTGTTTTGAAAGTTCAGCTGGTTTTAGTCTTTCTTTCTGCCTTCCTGACAATGTCAGCTGTGACATAGTTGTGCATTCTCATGTCACTTTTCATTTTATTGTTCAGCTTTGACTTAATTTATGATTAAAAAAAGCATCATTGATTCACTGACTTATTGATCTGTTCACCAAATAGTTCAAGTGAAGTCACTATTGTATCGATCTCTTTGCATTTTATATTTACTTTGCTTCCACTTTATCAGTCTGGATGCTGCAGAGTTTTGCTTTTAGGACCTGTGAAAAGATTTGGAATTGCAAATTGTAAGCATGCTGTGATTCTTTATGCTTTTCTATGACTTTTCATTTAAGCATTTAAGATTATCTCCCCTCCATGATAGCTGTGTTTGAAGAGATGGTTGATTTTGTACAACTGATTTAGTATCAAAGCCCTCCTAGGGATTAGTAACACATTACCTCTGTACGGGTGTTCAGCTCCTCTGTAGCAATGCTTTGCATTTCCCTTTTATATTCACAAGTTTTACAAAGATGTTTTTCTTATTTTCATTAGTAGTCTTCTAGAAAGACAGCAAGGTAAACAATTCTATCTACTCCCTAACAAGGTAAACAGTTTTTTTTTTTTCTAAAGGAAAACCAAATTTGCTCCTTTAGTCTTCCCTCATGTTTTTCCCTCAGAAATGACCACGAGCCTGAGGTCCCCAGTTTTTCCTGTCAGCCTTGGAAGACTATAAATTTTTTTCAAATTAAGGTTACCCTGCAGTTTCTGAGCAAGCCCCTTCAGAGCAGCCCAATTCACTAATTACTCTGCAAATATAGGCCAAAATGACCTGACATATAGATTTAACTCAGGTTTCAGTGGCTAAAATAATGAACAAAAGGCACTTTATTATTATGAAAGCAGCTCTTGAAAATTACTCGAATTCTTTATAAAAACAGAATAATTTTTAAAACAAATGTATCTAATTGGGACTTTTGCTTGCTTGCTAATGTTTTGAAATGTGAATACTGTGCTTTTCTTCTGTTCTTTTGGAAGTTATCACATGTTCAGTTGCTATAGCACCATCTGTGAGAGAAAAAGTGCAAATAGGAAAGCACAAAGAAAGTCTCTGTCTGCATAAATGCCAGATACTTTCTGAACTTGCATTACTTCTTGTTGTTCATTTCACAGAAAAAAAACAACCCTTTTGACAAAATCCTTCACCAGACTTGTGCCAGTGACTGGAATTAGATACACACTGTTATTGTGTATCTGAAAATGCTGGTAGGCACAAATACAACCAGGGCAGCTAAATGTAACATTTTGAACGGCATACTGCATGCCATTCTGCCTGTCTAGTTATTCCAGCAGGATTTTTAATACCAGGAAATTCTCAAGAAGCTTACAGATTGTTTTTACCCCAATATTAATGCACCCTGGGAAAGTCTAATGTAACATGATCAATTATAAAGACATAATAATTTTAATACTTTTCCTTGTTATAGTAAAGCCATAAACAACGTATTGGGCTAAACATGTCAGCAGTACTTTGATAACACTTAGGTGTCATCTGCTATAAAAGTATTTCACCTTTTAAACCTATGGTAAAGTATGGCATTTACAGGTGGTTTATTACACCTCCTGTAATGGTGGGAGAGAATATGTGGGGATTTTGACTTTCTGTTCTCTTAGGCCAGTTTTATAGCTGTGTAGTATAATTGACTAAAATAGAGTTATTTTTGATTTACAGTGTTGTAAGTCAAAGGACTATCAGTGTTGTTGTAATTTATTTTTTTAAAAAACATTTAAGACTTCATATATCAGCATGGTGAATCTGTAAGTGATTTCTGCTTTGGTATACACACTCGTAAGAGAAGTAATTGACATTTTCAGTGGTGATTTGTAGTCTGGGGTAGAACACGGTCAGTAAACAAGTCTAAGGCACAATGTCATCCAAAGTCCTGATGAGGCCACATGAGATGATACGCAAAATTAATGTAGGGCTAACTTACAACTGCAGATGAAATACAGTGGGGAAATGGTGACTCAAACTTGGCTGTGATTACGGAAAAGATCCCACCAGGTTTTCCTATGATTTGAAAATGCCTGATAGAAAGGTACAGAAAATATGTCATCACTGATCATTGTACCAGTTGTCTGTATGTGAGAAACAACATCAACATGTGAGAGTATACAAAACCCTCCACAGATAAATCCTTTCCTGTTGATCTTGAACTCCCTTCAGGTGCAAGGTGAAACTATACCATCTGTACAATTTTGTGGCTTTTTTTGTACAGACAGCCTGCAATGCTGGAAAAGGAGAAATGTTCTTCTTGGTGACACAGCTCTTGAAAGTTAACTAGATTGTCTGTATTAAAAGCAAGTAATCTGGTTTCCTTTCGGCTCTTGCAAGGAATCTATTTTATGAGTTACCGTATTTTGGCATAATTTTCCCTTCTGCCTTTAAAAATGCATTATCAGGTGATATCTTATTTCCTACATAACACTTTCAGATATGTTTGAGCAGTGGAGGCAGTCTACAGTACTTATAATATGCCTGAATTATATCTTTAGCTGTACCTAGAAAACTAGATGCTTCTTTAATTAAAGTTTCTGCCGGGCTCAGAGTCAAGATTTGATTTGAATGCTTAGTCCACACCCAAGATGAATATCCTTCCTACCATGCAGTTGACTGTACTGGGGTGGGTTGCTTTCAATCCGCTCTTTATTTTCTATAAGTAATTAACTATCCATTGGACCAAAGAGAGTAACTCTGCTTACCTGGAATATGCCAGAATCAACCAAGTCCATACTCCAGCTGCTTCAGTGTAGATACTTGAATCTGAGCTGCTGGCTGTTCTTGCTTTGATTTGAAATTATGTAATTAGAGACATTGGTCTAAGCAGAGAATTTTCCACAGAACATTTTGCTATTTCTTCCCTTTAATTTTACAATAGGAAATGGTATTGTAATCAAGACAATTCCGCATATCTGTAGGTACTGCTGTGCCACATTTGTGAATGTCACTGGTCGATAGCAGTTTCTTTCAGTCTGGTCTTTGAGGTCACAGGTATGCTGACAAAAGTATTTGGTTATGTAAAATGCTGTGAGGAAAAAAAAAATGGGGGTATTATTCACATAACCAATGTGGTTGTCTAAGTTAGGCTTCTCTCCCTACACTTCCTGCACCATGGGGACTTGTTCATCACTTCACCAGATGTTCAGGATAGGAGATTCATTATGTTTCTCTGAATTGCAGAAAGCAATAGCCTTCTTTCCTCCAGTGACTGCAATCTAGGTCTAAAGAGATTAATATCTTAACTTCAGCCTTCAGATAGACTCTTAGGTTATATGAAAATTCATCATGTCAATGTGTAAATTTCTCTTACTTTCTGTTTCAGTGCATAGAAAATGGAAAGCTTTGAGAGGGGAATCAATATGTTATTCAAGTATGGAAGTTAAGGACTTACAGAATTACACTAAGAAATTTTTGTCCTTTTTAGGATACTTTTGTTTGTCTTTGAGATATTTCCTTGTCCTTTTGTGAGGTGCTGTGACGTAAGGATTTTTTTTCTTTGTTCTATGTCATTCACCTTGAGTGACTACTCATATAATTAAACAGAATTAAGTCCTGTGGGTGATTACATTTTAGGAATCTCTTTCCGCTTGGGAAATAATATTTCATTCGCTTACTCTGCTATATAGTAAACTATAGATACAAGGGTAAGATTAAATTTCAACAGGTGTTTCACAAAGGGGGAAAGTTTTCCAGACCTATTGAGTCCTCAGGTTATCTGACCACTTTGTATATCTCAGACCTAAGTAATGTTTTGTTTTGAAGCTTATAGTATAGTAAATGGAAGTTTTTCAAACCCTCAAGGCTGTTCTAGGATTTTAACTACTGATTGGTGATGCTAGATTTTTTTTTTTTTTTAATCTTTCTTTAGACTGTAGATTGGTCAGGTATAGATGTAGCATTTTCTGTTGAAGATTTATGTGTCTAAACTAGCTGATAATTTAGAAATTTTTATTTTATTATCATTCAGTTATGAACAGTATGCACAGACTTGGTCAAAATATAGGCCGTACAGTGATTAAAACATTAAGAATAAATTATTCCATGGAAATTAGATTATATTCCATGTCAGAAGATTTGCTATTACACTTAAAAATTAAATGGCATTGTAGTCAGAAAGCAGTAGAAAGTTTTCATTGCAATCCAACACCAGTGCCACAAACAATTAACAAGCACTTTTCTTCTTATTCCTGTAATTTCTTTCTTGTACCTTGTGTATTTATCCAGAATTTTTCCTCGTGACACTTCCTGGGAAAGTATTTCCAAGCAGAAGAGAATTTTATGTGTGCTTGTGTATGTGTGTTGGGAGGAATGAGGAGGAGAGGATAGAGAAGAGGAGACAAGAGTGAGAATAGATGAGAACACCAGTATGGCTAGGGAATGCTAAAGGATCTCATATCCATTTTTGCACTGTAAATACTGCACTAGACATTGCAAATAGCTGCTGTATCTGCAAATAACTTAGCGGATGGCTCCTTGAGATCCACTGTCCTTTGCAACTCTGCCTTGTTTGTAAGCTGCTATCATTTGTCATGGGAGCAGCTGTCATGACAGGGCTATAGGCTGAGACAATCTGTGATCCAAATACTGCTATTACATGCTTTTGTGAAATTTAGCTTAGGTTGCTCCTATCTGATCAGCATAGAATCCTTTCAGGATGGAAAATAGTGTTACAAGGAAGAATTTGCTGGGAAAGAGTCAGCAAAATACTTGCAAAACAAAGTGAAATGTATTCAACAAGAACAAGGAGGAAATCAAGACCGTGTAGAAATTGTCAAAAGACAATAAAGTCTGAGAGGACATGGACTTGCAGAAGAATTGCCATCTGTAGTTCCTAGGTTATAGTGGAATACTCATCCTGATGTACTGGAGGTGGAAAATGTCAGCAATTTTTGCTGCAAAAAGACAGATACTTTTTAAGATTACCTCTCAATTAATTATGTTCTAGAACCTTGCTTATCTAAGACTCACCTTAGAAAAGTGTACATCCTAGATTACATGCAGGGATATACCTCTGTTGCTGGTTATATGGATTAGAAGAGTCTAGGACTTTTTAGACTGTTTCAAAATCACACCCTACCTGAAAGTGTGTTTTGCCAGACAAACATTTTGGGTGTCAGTTTTTCACTAGCCAATTCAGGAGCAGTTATCAAGTTCTTTTACTCTAATAAAGAGCATATTAATTCAATTTCTTTCCTGTAGCAAGGTAAGTGTATCTTTCTCCTTTCATACTGGCTGTGTATCTTATTTCCTCTTTGTAAATTATTTGAGCCAACAGTACCCAATCTGCAGTGGAAGCAGATCTGAAGAAAAAAATAACAGATATAGTGTTTATGTTGCAGAGCTTCACTGAATCAAATATAGTGAAATCTGTGATACCCCTGTTTTCTGGAGATGTGTGTTGTAAGTTCACCATAGATCAGTTGTTTTAAGACAAATGAGAGATTTTAGGCGACAATGTCATAGAAGATGCACAATGAAAGGGGCCAGGGTTTTTCTCTAATTCACCTCAGAAGACTCGGGAAGAAGTCTACAGTGATACAATTGCAAGCAATATTTTGACTGAGGTCCTATTTTCACACAAAACCTTTAAAGCCACATGATATGTCATATAAGCTAGAGGTAGCAACTAGGCCTGCCACTTTCATTAAAATGAAGAAAATGTCATTAGCGGAAAGTTGCATTTTGTGGAAAAAGTAGAATATGGGAGAAAGAATGGAATAGATAAATCTAGCATATGGGGTTTTTTGTCACCTAATGGCTAGAACTAGTGTCCAACAACTGGCAGTCACTACTGGAGAAAGAAAGTAAATCAAGGAAGATGTTAGCAGTTACTACATTTGCAGTTATTTATAACCTGAGAAAATGGAAAACCTAAGAACTTGGCCAGAAACTTTGATGTACAGTGTAAGTTTTTAGTGTGATATGCCTCACCTCTGAAATAAATGTTTAGCAGCTGATATTCTAGAATAAAATACTACTGGTAGGAAAAATATTAGTGACTTTTCTGTGTCTGGGCTCTTAGTAAACTCTTGTAGTATCAAAAGTTTTTGTTGCTCATGTGCATAGATTCATATTTCATTGCTATATCACTGGATTTTTGTACTTGCTATAGTAAAGCTGGGTATTAAACTGAAAATTTTGATACCTGCTCTACTGGCTATCAAACATGTCACTTAAATACAATTTGAAAGTTATATGTTTTCTATTATTTATTATTAAAATAAAACTTGTACCTTTACAGTTTCATTATTTTTACTTTTAAAAATAGATTCAAGAATATCTTTGTATGCACATGGGACTGTTAGTTTTAAAGCACAGTAGTTCAACAGTATTACAAGTTTCTTAAAAGAATCTTCTATGCTTCTACGTCACCTAGAACCTGATTGTTGTTGGCTGTGGAGTGCTCAGTGGGAAAGAAAAATTTGCCTTGAAATCTTTCTTGCAAATCCCTTCAGTTTTCTGATTGCACTCCCTCTCTGCAGGTGAGAATTTATATTTATATCCATCATAAACCAGAAAAATATGATTTTATAAATCTGAAAGGCTTACAAGCTGAATGTCTGACTCCACTTGTTCACCATAAATTTTGAGTGATTCAAAAAGGCAAGTGACCATTCTCTACTGGCTTTCAGTTTGTAGTGTGGTCTTACTGACATCTAGCACTCCCTATCTAGTAAACACAGTATGCACATTTAGTAGGGTCTTTGTGTTTGCCAGGAAGAAAAGATTCATTCTGACTGCCATCCTTGACCAGATGAGTTCTGTAGGGATGGAAACTGAGAACATAATTTATTTAACCAGGCTTATCTAATTGACTTTTACAGCTCTATGGTGGTAGGGATAACAGTATGAGACTATTACCTCATCATTAATAGTAACAGCTCATCCTTCAGAAAGGATGGCTTCAATATAAGCCATCTGCACCTTCTCACATTGCCTAAGAGAAGCCAAACCCTAAACTGAGTAGGGCATATATTTCAGTACCCTTAGCAGGCTAAGGAATCTCACAGGGAGAAAATAGTCTGCCATTAAACCAGAGGTGCAACAGTGAGCTCCTCTTAAATACTATACCTACAAACATTTACTAATCTTAATGAGCTGTCAGAGGCTGGGGGGAGAGGAAACCAACATATGAGAAAAGTTTTATTAGGAAATAATGTCTTTGATTGTTCTGTTCTGTCTTTCACAATAACCCTGTCAAGAAAGGAATAGATAGTTTTTGAAAGTAAATTTTTATTCAGATATTGTAAGATGAAAACAATGGCTCTGGTTCAGACTTGCCAACATTTATGGAAGATATTTGTTGTTGGTTTTAGGGCCAATGGAGAACATGCATCATGCTCTGTGTGCAAAACCTATGTGATTCTTTCCCAAATCTTCTACAGTTGGCAAAAATGTGTAATCGGCTTGGAAAAAGAAGTATCTACTAGTTAAAATGAAAGTCTACTGAATGTTTATGAGCTATTTCTAAAGCCATTCTTGCCGCACGTGGAAAAGAAACAATAAAGGTTTGGAAAGTCCTTAAGTATATGAACTGCTTAGATACTGGATCCCCTTATTCTTATGTCAGATAGACACAGTCTTCTGTGATGCAACAAATTAAAATAGGACAAAGAAAGGGCTTTCAGAGAAGCCAAGTCAACCATTGTAATCTAAACAGGTACTGTTGGTGGGAGAAATGGCTGAAGAGAAAGGAAGGTATGACTTCTCATATGCAATGCCTTGCCATTAGTACTGGAGGTGGCACCTTTGCAGGTAGTACTGATGGAGGAGACTACTTGTACTTTCCAGATAGGTGGAGTACACTGTCCGGTATCTAGTAGAGGCACCTCTGATAGTTTAGTTTAAAGCATTAAATTTGTGACAGCATGATATTCTGTCCTGGCTAATTTTCCTTGATGAGAAGCAAGACAGATTAACCTGAACTCAGTACTGTGCTGCTGCTGGTGCACCCTGCCACATAAGGCATCCCTGGACTCTCTGCAGGACACCGGGCAGTGCTGTAATCCTGTTCATTCCCTTCATTATTCCTGGGCTGAACAACTAGCCTCTCCACAAACTGCTAGACCCTGGGAAAGCATACCATTATTACTGTGAGGGTACAAAATCACTCTCTAGTAAAGTGTTGCAAGGAAGGAAAGGATAAAAAAAGTCAAGGTACAAGGAGAAGGATCAAGGTATATGTGCCTCTTAAGGGTATATTTTTGAAAATATTCCTGCAGGATCTCAGTCTCACTTGTCAGCTGTGTTACAAGCAGATGCCTTCTCCCTTTCTGATCCATCCAGCACAGATCAGATGATGGATCATGAATGCTAATGCTGCATTGGCAGAAATGTGTGCACAGATGTATACATTAAAAGCTAGACAATCACTTGTCTCACCACTTGCCTTTGTAGCCAGTTACCTGTTCACCCTCTGAAAAATCATGCCTCTGCTCATAACGATTAGAAAAAATGTGATTTGGCTAAAAATTTAGCAAGTGTATTTTGAAAATTTATCTTATTTTCATTTTTCCTCAAGCAAGTTTTTTTTCTATTGAATCTACTCAATTATGCTGCTTTTGTTATGGCCATGGGGTCAATTGGGACAAAAGAAACATGTACAGTAAGTTTTGAAGTTATTCAGATTTGTGGATTTTTTTTCTCGGGGAATTAACCAGGGCAGAGTCTGCTTTTCTTGTCAAAGGCAGCTGAAAAGAGAAATGTCTCAATAAGGCTGAACATTTCTGATTTTACTCCTTTGCTACAATGGCCATGTATGATGCCATTTAGTCCTGCTGTGGATATTGTGACACATGTGTGTACATATGTGTGTATACGTGTGGAAATATCACTGAACGGAATATCCCAACTGGAAAACTTCATTAAATTCAAATGTTTGTTTGAATTCAAATTGTGTCTTTGGAAATAGGAGCAAGGAAGAATTCACAGATAAATTAGAACTTCGTACAATGCATATGAAATGCCTAAATAAGACTAGTAGCGTACTATAATTTCTTTTCATATAACCTGACTTTTAGAACCATATTTTCAAAGGTTCCTGCAATGCACATCTCTTTTATATGGCAAGATGTACATTGTATAAAGTTTGTAGTTAGGGCTAAGCATAGATACTTCTTTAAAAGTTTCTTAGGAGTTCATCCACTGACAAAACTTTCCTGTAATTAGTGATTCTATTTACAACTTAGCTTTGCTTGTTACAGCTAGAAATCAAGGTCAGGGCAAAACTATTGGTTCAGCTGAAGCAAGTTTTAGTTCAAAAAGCAATAACATAAATGGTCTTTATTGCAGGATGTTATGTTTTGGTTGCAGCTTTTAGCATTACTTAGGTACATCCAGACATTGTCAAACTAGTCACAGACAATCGCATATATTCTTTCTTTCCATTAATGTTCTAGAAATTTGTTACCTAGGATTACAGAATAAGGATACAACTGGAAGACTTTTTGACACTGCGGTTAGTGCCATTTTTGAGACCTTTTGCAGTCATTTTGCAAAATTCGGAATAACAGCTCTTTGGGAGGATTGACCAAAGCTCTAAATTCATTAAAATATGTTGCAGTCTTTTCCAGCTCAAAAATGTTAACTACTGGACCAAGGAAAACATGTATGTGAGAAAATAGTTTATTGACCCTTTTCCTAGAATCCCATTTTTGCTTTCAGCTCTTGATGGTGTTTTGAATCTACATTATGCCCAGCTGAGACTATTAAAGTGAGTTTTATACCTTGGTACATAAGGTATTGGAAATATTTTTAAATCTTTTAAAAGCCCTGCATGTAAATCAGTACAAAAAATTAAAGTAACCACAACAAAATAAAGTGTCATTATGAATTCCAAAGGGAGACAAGACCAGTGGGTTTTGACTATATCTAAATAAAAACGGTACCTATTACTTTTCTTAGTAGAATATTGTTGAGCAAGCTGTAAGAAAACACCTCTTTACTTGGACTGTTGTATGTAGTCTCTGTCCTCTGAACATACATTCTTTTCGTGATATTCTTTGTAATAAGAATGAAAGTACCAAACCAGAAAGTTTTGTTGTTTTGGGTTCATTGGTTTTTTTTCACCTGAGTTTGGAATGTGCATCAAAAAAATGTAAGAATTGTCACAGGGGATTCCCTTTAAATTATGACATAAAGAGAAGGAGTTGAGTTCTAATCGCAGACCCCTCAATTGACTTTAGTGGATAAAAGATAAGTTGACTTTACACCGTATTTTAAATATGTATATATAAATATATATATATAAAAACACATGAAATTGCAAAAGATAGCAGCCAACCTCAGTCAGAAATCCTAGCTAGAGGAGGTGGATGTTTACATAGTTCTAAATACATTACAAACACTGTGCTCTGCCAAATTATTAAATGTCACATGCTAGATGAAGGAAAACAGCTATGCAAGGTGGGCTAGCCAAACATAAACAGGTTAGTGAATGCATTTTTTGGGGGAAAAAAACAGCAACAAACCAACACCCCCCCCCCCCCAATAATTTGTTTTTACTAAATACATGCCATTTTGTTATTTCCACTGCACCAATAGCTATGTGAAAGCACAATATCTGATGTGCCTATTTTCTAGATTGTTTCTTTTTTGCTTACAGGAAAAAATCTTACCCTTCATCAACGTTAAGATCAGATAAGCAAAGTTGTAAAGAATTTCTGTTGAAAAACTATGCAATGAAAAGCTATGGCAAGTCTTAAAATCCGTAATCTAGCCCTGACCTTTCCAATCTATCTGCTACAGAATATATTCTTTTATGATATCCTGGTAATTAGACCCAAATACACGAGGGGTCTGATCTTCTGTTGCAATGATTTGAGAAACTACACTGATGTCACAAATTTAGAGGTGGCCAGAGGCTACTCTTGCTGTTAGGAAAATTCAGTAATAATTCTGTGCATCATGTGAGACGGTCTCTTATGCTCTGTCTCCCACCCTGCTTCTTCCTGAAAGCAGTCTTATCAGAATGGGTGTTTCCTTCAAGGTCTACCAACAGTTATTCACTTTCCAACCTTTTTGTGCTTAAGCAAATAGGAAGGCGAGGAATGAAGCTAGCAAACAGAAATAGTGTTGCTCTTATGGCTCTGTTTTTAGGTGGATTTTCTATTGAAATACCCAGTGTTTGTCAATATCTTATGCTGCAAAAAAGTGTTGCAAGAGCCATTTTTCCCTTCATGTGCATTGCCCAGCTTTTAATTCTCTAGCTGGCTACTATCTGTCTATGTTTGCTATCATCTATCTAGTTGTCCTAGCCAGAGAATGTACTATATGGTGGTTTCCAAATCAGTTCATTGAGGTTTTTTTATCACTATGTCCAGTGAATGAAACACTTTTTAAGAATATTAGAGAGTTGCTCAGAGACTGTTTTGCACTCGCATGAAAAGAAAAAGCTGTACTCTAGTGGTATGAATCTAATGCAACTTCCAAAAAATTATTTCTAATATCAGCTCTGATAACTCCCTCTGTGGAGTGATTAGAAGGAAATGACTGAGTACGCTAGACTTTTTTAAAGTGATCTTCAATGTATGTCATGTCAATGCCCTAGTTAAACAATCTACCTCAAACTAAGAAAGAGGCCACCTCACAGATGAAGGTTGGAGCATGAAAAATGCCACCCCATAAAATCTTAGGAGCCTTCCAGGAAGTGGAGCCCTAAAACTGGTGTAAGAAAACTGGAGAATTAGCAAATAAAGCTCTTAAGCCAGAGGCACAATAATAATTCTTAACAACGAAAAGGACCAAACAGAATAGTTAAAACAATTTATGATACAATTGTCTACACAAGAGCCATTAAATCCGAACAAAAAGCTCAGCTCAGAAGCTTGAGTCTACCCTAATAGAAGCACTAAATAATGACCTCCTTCACTGAGAAAATACATGAACTTTTGGAAAAAGACTAGTATTAAAATATTATATCATTACAAATACCTATGATTTTATTCCTTAACAGTGGTATAAGTCAGGCATAAACGAGGACAAATGGCATTATCAGGAAAACACAACAGATCATTAACAGGACAGTAACCTCACCTTGTAAAGGACACTTCCGCAGTCACTGGTACTGTTTGAACTCCAGCTGACATTGCTGCAGGAACCATTGTAAGGTTTTATGCTTAGTACTGTTTCTGTTACTAGAAGGAGATGATCGTAGTTGAAGCAATTCCCCTGCTTAGCCAGCCAGAAGAACATTTTCTATCCCCTCAAGCCATATATTTTATGTATGATCTGATGAAGAGGTTTTTAACTTGTTTGTGTCTCCCACCTTTAACTTTGTATGTACATTTATGAATTGTAGCTTCTGAAAGGATAGAACCATACTGCCATGCTATGGTCTTAACCCAGTTACTTTTGTTGATAATACTAATTTTTTTCCCACTCTGGTTCTACCTCTAATATTTGTTTTCCTTGCAGATTTATCTTCTTTAAAACTTGTTAAAAAGTGTATCTTAGAAAGTAAGTGCTACTCCTTTTACTTTCCTATTCGAAAACATCTGGACTAGTTGTACCTTGCATTAAAATGATGAACTTACGGGTGAAATAGCCCCAAAATAGTGTTAGATAGTATGTAAAAGAAAAAAGAAATTTAGATTAAAAGCTATCCAGGGTATGGATATCATAATTTTAAATTCTTCATAAATGTTCAGTTTTGAATATTGATCCTCCTAACTGCTAATAGTGTACACTATTGTATCATAGAGAATGAATTTTTGTTTTGACAAACAGTTGTGGAATTGATGTTTGCAGGAATATCTGCATATATGTGGAAAAATGCAGTTGTGTACAAACTCAATGGATTTGCATAGATAAATGTTTCATAGATGTTGGAGTACGGTCTTCACATTTATGAGAAAACACAAAGTGCTGTATACTGTAGGTAATCATTTGCAGTGCATGTTTTAGACCAACTTTTCTGTAGGGGCTGGTAAAAGTCTGGGTCTCAAGAGACACATCTGGTGAAATCATGATTCAATTCAAATCTCATGAAAAACTCTCCTTAAATTTAGTGACGATAAATTTTATTTCTGATTTTCAAGTAAACAGTAAAAATTTTAAAATCCCTAGCTGATTAAGCTCCTTGTGAGAACTGGATCCTTAGCCCCGTTGTTTTTATTGTTAATACTGATCTTCTCCCAGGATCAAGTTCCTTGTATTAAGGATTGGATCAAGTTCTTTGTGAGAGAGGAAAGAAGCCAAAAAGACTGGAAGATTTCTTCCTTGATTCATACATTTAGTTAAATATAAATATGGTAAATATAGTGACACTACTACAGTGCTTCAGTACAGGGTAAGAGATTTGATTAAATCTGAATGTAGGATAAAAAAATGAGTGTACAGGTTTTTTTGGTCTTCAGTGTTTTGACTGAGACACCAGAAAGCAGTATCCGCTGTAATAGATTGACTTCTCCTTCACGCAAAATCTTATGTGACATTATTGACATCTTTGTGAAGATGGTCCTGTGTTTATAATAATGATAGAATTATTTAAAGTTTTACTTTCATTAATTGTGGATGATATCAAAGTACCTGCTCTGCAAGATACTTATTACTGTCAATCCCTATTGCATTGAACCCTAGGATACCAAACACATGCAATAACTGTTTCAGTACTTATCAAAAAGACATTTACCCTAATGCGAATCTCCAGTTGCTAAATGTATCAGCGAGCCAGAAAAAAAAGGAATAGGAAAGGAAATTAAGGAGATGACCGATTTTGTGGGGAATTGCTGCCTTCTGAAAGAAATATAAAATGATCCCAAGATTTAAGAACTCAGGAGTCAGCTTTTGAATGCTTTTTCTCCCCCTGTCTCCCCCCCCCCCCCCCCCCCCCCCAGTTCAATGAGATGTAGAACAAGGACGTCATATCTTTTCAAATAAACTAGCAAAGATTCCTCAAGAGAGAGTTTTCAGGCACTGTGGACCTGATCACAGCTAGGACTAATGGTCTGGAAATCAACTTCCCCCCCCAGTAACTCTCTCCACTGATCTAGTCTCTCTGGAATTAATTTTTTTATGGTGAGATTAGAAAAATGTAAATAAATTAGAGCTGAGTGTTTAATGGTGTAATTGCTGTAATATAAAGGAGAGTATTTCAGCTCTTTCATTTCCTAAAAAACTCACTGAAACACGATTTTAATGGCAAATATGCTAGCAGCATTCTGTCCTTTGTGTAAAACCAGAATTCTGTCCTCCTAATGGAAAGTCTCAGTTCATCTCAAGCAGCTCCCAGCCCTTTTCTGAAATAATTCCCTCTTTGAATTCACAATGTCTTTTAGAGATGGACTGGTTGTTACACAGCTGGCACTGTTATTGCACAGTTCCATTTTAGTAATCTATAATAGCCATCTGTGCACTCTCAAAACCCTACCAGATAAAAACCCAGCATTTCTACAGTCCAAAGGTGCATACTTATGTTTTGAGGTGGATCTAAGATGAGGATTTAATGGGAACATAAAATTATGCTATTAGGAGAATATTGGCTTTAGAGGCACTGCTTCCGTGTATTAAAAAAAGGATCCAGATCTTCATATTAACCAGTTTAAATATTTTTTGACCAACCTAATTTTATTATGAATATGCTGAAAAACAGTATAGCAAATTCTTACATTATAGTGATTTTCCAAGGCTCTCTAAAGAAGTTTTTATAATTTCATATAGTCTAAAACTTAGACAATCCAATAGGATAGTTAATTGTAGCTTCAAATAAATGCAGTTTTTAGAAGAAAAAGGAAAGTTCAATTCTCTGTCTTTTATAAACCTGGTTCTAAATGGACAGCGTGACATATAGTTAACAAGTATTTGCCCCAAGAAATTTACTTTCCTTTCATTCAGGTGTACAAGATGAGTAAACAATGAAAGTAGACTGCACTTATTATTATTTTGGGCTTTATGGTTTTTTTAGTTTTTCTTTTAACCATCATTTTCTTTTCTAAAGTAGAATTAATTTTAACTTAAAAAAAAAAAAATCACATTTTCACCATCCTGTCAAACTTTGGGTATTTTACCCATAGGTGAAGGTTGCGGCTGTACACACAAAGAATTGTTATATTCTTTTGTTTTGTTTGTTGGAACATGTTGTTAAAATGGTATAAAAGAGAGTTAGAGATGCTGGCTGCCTGTCACAAGCTAAATATTTGGGACAGAAGACTGTAGTGTGTTATTGGTACTCATATTCTTTCAGATACCGAAAGGCAGTGGGATTTCCATTGCAGATTTAACTTAAATAATTACTGAGCCACAATTCTGCCTAAATTCTGAGTTTACCTTGAGACCAAAATGTGCTTTTGTTGCTCAGATCAATGGGTGCATCTAAGCCTACATTCCCACTGAAAGCAGTCAAAGATGTTAAAATGGTTTTTGGAACATTTTTCTGTGGTGGGTGATGATAATAGGTTTTGTGCCACCAGCTTCCCTCAGGGGAAGACAATAAAAGGACAGGGGAATTATCCTTGCTCCTTTCCTGTATTTTCCTACCTTTCTGTCTCAGACACTCCCAGCACAATAGCAGTTTCTGCAGGGTGAGAACAGGATAATGGGAAATACGAGGTGTCTCTGTTCCTTCTACCCTTGCTCACAAAGAAAGAGGTGTTTGTTTTTTTTTTTTTTCTCCTGACACAATAGATGCATTAGAAACCTTCTGAAGCCTCTGGTTTCAGTGTGGTTTCTTCTGCATCTTCAGAACAGCAAACCTTGAAGAGGTGTCTCTACATTTTATGCAAAGTAAACAACCCAGTTTAATTGTATCTGGCTGGTGGCTTATTTTTAATTATCAGTTGAATTCCAGAAATTCAGTAGTTTAGAAAATAAAAGATGATTGCTATATCTGGGTGAAGCATTGGTGAATAATTTTTTCTAAACTAGACATGGTATTTTTTCTGTTCACTGTCTTTTCACATAGTAGTGAGCTCAGAGAAGTTAATTTTTGTTGATGTTGCTGTTGCACATTATATTGTGACAGTATACCATGCATGTATGTTTGCTCCCATGGTTAGATTACACACCCAAACTTTTATATGTCATAGAAGTGACAGCAAGTTTTTTAATACTCATATCTAGTTCTGTTTTCAGAAGTGAAACAGAGACTAATTCTTAAAATTCTCTTATTTTGTAGCTTGACCATAAAACTGAAAAAAATATTAGCAGCTAAAGATGTTATCACAAGCAGAAAGTACTGAGTCTGTTTTCTGAGTGTAGAGGACATAATTCTTAGGAATTATGGAATTATTTAGGATTATCTTTTTTTTCAGGCAGTAAAAGAATGAAAATGAGACATGGAACAGTGCTCAGAGAGATGTGATTATATGGTCTACACCATGTCACTATGGAAGAATAAAGAATGTTTTCTCACATTAATGTACAATTTTATATAACTTGCTGATTTACATAACAAAACAGATGTTGCTTTCATAACAGAGTAGAAATCTCATATAGCCATAAACTGTATTGGAAGGTGAGATTAGGGCAGTCCTCAAAGGTGTCTGAAGAGTCTGATTGCTTATGGAAACACTGAACCTGCCATTAATCCTGTCACAATCTCAAATAATGTGAGGGTGTAAAAGCCTTTCTTCCAATCATAGTAATGATGTTAGAGACGTATTAACTTTCTGTGCAATAATACAAAGTATTGTTTCATTGATTGTTTAATCAGTCATTATGAAATGCCATTTATTTTAATCCCCCTAAAAAGTCATCATATTTAAGAATTGCAGCAGGGTTTGAATAATATTCAGAGATGAAATTGAAATTTCTATTTAACCATAAAATATTTGTTGCAACTGCTGTTATACTATTTCAGTACCAAAGTTAAAAAACTACCTGGCCTGTACTGGTTTGCTTGATTATAGAGCTATATGTCTTTCCAAAGTTTGTTGCTAATAAGCAGTTGTCAACAGACAAACATAAAATAGAAATATTGTAAAACACAAATTTCTCAGGTAATTCTGATTTTCAGCTATATTGTTGAAAAGATAAAATATAGAAAGTTAAATCTAACTAGCTGAAAATTAATTGACCATTTATTAGAGATACACATCTTCATTTAGATTGCTGTATCAGAAGATTTGTGGTCCATAGCTTCAATAAGAAGACAGAAAAAATAAATCACACTATTTTCAGAACGTTTTGGTTTTACTGTTCTGAGAATTATCAGCCTTATTTATAGGTAGTATTCCATTTGATTTATTAAATGATTCTACAAATAATGTTTTACAGTGCAATAAAATCATAGAGCTTAACACTAAGGTGACCTTCATCTGAAATGTGCATATGAAAATGCTCAGTTCATATAAGGATAGCCATTATTATTGTTCAGCTGCATGAAATAGTAATTTCCATTTATACAACAAATATTGCTGGTCTGCTCAAATAATTCACCCAATAGTGTATCATCCAGGTTTAGTGGGTAGCAAAACCTAAATCTAAACCATGCAACCATAGTCATATGGCTTTAATGATTTGATGATACAATATTGAAACAACTGAGAAAAATAGTTTCCTCTCACTGAGATTACCCTTCTGAGGCTTCCTTCTAATACAATTCCTTTTACTTTAATGTATTTAGCACTTTCATCTAATTTTTTACTGGTCATTCTGCTTCTTGAAGGTATTTATGTGATTTTTTACATCACCACAGAACAGCAAAATTTATGATCATCATTAATGTTGTGAATTCCACTGTAATCCACTCTTCTTTTTGTAGGTCACTACTTCAGACTACTATTTTGTGAGGGAGAATAAAATACTAAGTCATGAAAAAGAATTTTGTTGTGGATCTAGAGTGGAAATCATTGGGTCTGGTGGTGTAGAGATTAGGAAGGGAGACGTGACCAGAGTTTGAATATTGTTATGCAAAAAAATGAGTGACAAAAAAAGGTGAGAAGTAGCACCGTGAATCAATAAAAAGCAAGAAACATGTATAGGGGAGTAGAACACATCCTCAATTGTTTCTTCTTGAGCAGTACTGCTCTAAGTATCCCCTATCTATTCCTGTGCTCAGAACAGTATCTGCCAGTATGGGAAAACTCTGCAACTTTACTTTTCCTGAGGCAAATTACATTGGCTGGTAAAGCTGCATATTGCATGTTTTATGCTTTATTATTTGGAGATGCAAAGATCAGAGTTGCTATTGTCAGTTACACTGGTAAAAAGTAAGAATTACTTCATTGGCTTTAGAGAAATTGTTATGTAATAAGGAATACTTTGATGAATCCTGTGTTTTCTCACTTTGGAAAATGCTGATTGATTGAGCCAAGAAATAATAACTAATAATTTATTTTTTATAGTGCCTGTTATTTCAAACAAGCCTTGCAATGTGGGGCAATGCTAAACACTTCTTGAAAAACACTTCTTTTCTTTTTTTTGATGGAAAAAACCCAATTTTTCTTGCTTAGGTTTGGTTTTAAGATTTCTATTCTTTTAGTACCATATTTCCACTTAGGAGTGGATATTCATATTCATGTACCTCTGACCCTCATTTTTTTTCGGATTGCATATACTTCTACTCTTTGGGCTAGTTTTCTTACAATGTAGTAGTGGCTTTTTAGTTTCATCACATTGCTGA
Source organism: Nipponia nippon (assembly GCF_047370975.1). NCBI lineage: Eukaryota > Metazoa > Chordata > Aves > Pelecaniformes > Threskiornithidae > Nipponia > Nipponia nippon. Next base: position 45,937,146 of record NW_028262380.1, on the reverse strand, counting down.
AGAGAAGATGTAATCAGTTCTGATACAAAGTAACTATCAATTATGCCATAGGGAGATGCAGTTTAATACTGAATTAACTTGACTTTCCATATACAAAGAATCTTCTTTTAGAATTTAATGCGAAGATGCTAGCAATGTTTGCAAAATTACAAAAAAATACCCAATAACTCACAAACAAAAAAACCTCAAAACACAAGAAAATTTAAATTTTGAAGAAACTGAAAACTCTCTCCAATTGTTCTCAGAGCAAATTCCTAAGAAGCTCCTAGTCAGCATGTTGCATAGCTTTGGTATACACATAAGATCATATGGAAGCTTTCCTACTACAACTACCTCTAGTGTAAACATCTACATTCAGTATCCAGCAGGAGTCAAATCCTGGTGTTCTGCTTCTGGGGAGGTGGCTGATTCTCTGAAATGATTGAAATTTAGACTACTCATGCAGCATGGAGTTATCAGCAATGAGCCTTGTTCCCATCTTCCAGGTTTCCACTGTTCTCATTCTTTCTCCCTCTCTAACCACAGATGAATTTAGAATATAGTTCACAGACGGCTTTCTAGCAAAAGCTTCTTTTGTGAATAAGATAAACAAGGGCTGACTTGTGCAGGGTACAAGGTACAATAATGAGAGAAGGCAGCTATTCAAGTAGTGCAGGCTAGAGAAGATCTCTTCCTCAATTTAAATATCAATTTAGATCTGCTGACAAATGCAGTAAGAACCTGCCAGTATTTATACTTAACCTAGGGTGCAAATGATAGCAAGATCACTTCATTCAATACTAAAATGAAGTAGTTATTTAATACTGTATCAAAGTAGAGCAAGATTTAATAGGAAATAATAAATCATGCTATAGTCAACACTTTAAAAAAATATCTGTAATTAATAAATAGAATTATTAAGAAAGAGAATTAAGAAAGTCAAAATCACTTCATCTCCTAATCTAGTGAAATTCTTTGATTTATACATAAAGAAAACACTTCAAGAAGTAGAATAGATTTGCTTTTGCTCATACCATTGCATAAGAGAAGGCCCCAGCCAATACACACAGTAGAAAGCAGAGCACTGACTAATAAAAATAGAATCAATCAGCAGTAAACTGTAAAGAAGAAAGAAATGCTGAAATACTTGTGTACTGGAAGTATTTTCTCTGTGGGCCCAGACACTGAAGTAATTACAGAGAAGGAAAATTCTATTAAGCACAGAATTGTCTTGTGCACTCTGATACTGCAGAAATGTGAATATGTTATAGTTTTGGCATGCCCATAATTTAAGCCCCTCATTCTCTTCTCGTAATCTTGTTAAGCCTTATGTGCTCATCTTTTGCTTTTAATTCATTCTATTTGGGTTATTGCATAATGGCAACAAATAGATAACAAATAATGTGAAATTGGGTCCATTATATTTTGTTCCCATTTTGCATATTTAGGGCCTTCTAGTGTCTGACTCTTTGCCAGCTGTAAATTTGCTGCTCTCGTTTTAATTAATTTAATTTTTCATGCTTTTATGGAAGTAATTAAACAAGGATTTTGTGCATTCACTGTAGGATTTACTTTACCTTTCAAAACTTCAGTCTGGGTTAGAGCTGTCATATCTCACCACTTGTAGGTAATCATCATTTGCACAAAGTTGTTTAAGCTTAGATTCAATGCACTGCATCTTAGCTTTCTTCTTATTATGGAACAAATTTGAGGAAGAGGTACTGTTAGTAACCCCTTTTATTGTTGTTTGTTTTACTTGAGGGTGACCTTTACTAACTCAAATAGGAGTCTACCTACTAGCAAACAAGATTTTAAAAGTAATACCAATAAGGATAAGCTGGTATGAGTACTCTGCTTGCAGCATCTGTCCTAGGATCTCCAAAATATACTTCTCCTTCATAGATAGCTTGGATATCTCAAGACTGTTGAGTGAACAGTGCTGACATAGTCTTAGAAGTCCCAGATTAAGCTATGTTCTAATAGTCGATGGAAAATGCTATGTGCAGAGGTATGTCTTAAATCTAGCTCCTTCAGAAGACTGTAGGAAATCTCCTACAGAGATTTAGCTCCTAGAGAAGACTGGAAGCAGCCTATATGCAGTCATGCCCACATTGTGGCCCATGAACCCTTTTGAAAGGAAGATGCTCATCTTTTCTTTTTCTTTTTTTTTTTTTTTTTTTTTTTTTTTCTTTTAGAAACTGGGAGTGAAGCAGGGATAAGTAGGAGAAAGAAGCTGATGAGGGAGATCATGGCTTTCTTTTAAAAATGGGTGATTCTTAGCCACATTTTCTTTTGTTTGGAAACCTAGAATTTAGAACACATATTGAAATACTGTGAGGCAGAGGACCTTTTCCCCATCTTGTGTGAAGCAATTCAAACTCAGGTTTCTTAGGACAAAGCAGAAAGGATACTGAGGTTGTTGGGGCTGAAAGAGAAGAACACAATTACAAATCTGACTGACTATCCTGGTGGTTAGACAGAAGGAGATCAGATCAACCCACATTTCAGCTGTATTAATTTATGAGAAGGAGAAATATGGGGAACGTGAACTTGGAAAACTCTCTGTGCACAAACTCATTGGAAGAAGGCTAAAGCTTATGGGATTAGTAGATTGACAGATCTACTGACAGATTGACAGATACTGTGTAGGTTATATGAATTGATAATAGATTATTTCTGCAACATTTTAGCCCATGGAATCCAACTACCATAGAAAAGTTGGAATTACAATTCTCATGAAGCTGTCAGGAAGTTGAAAAAGAGAATCTGGATAATGCAGCTCAGGTATAGTGCCAAAGTCTTTTGAGGATTTCTATACCTTATATTAGGCAAGATTAGAGAAAAGAGGAAACATGGGAATTGATGAGGAATTTAAATACCTATTACCTCAAATTTGGTCAGTTTAGTCAGTGTACAACGCCAGTGTATGGCAGCTTGTCCTGCTGGTTCTGTGCCAGCTGTATTGTAAACTTGGGCAGAAGGTTTCATAGCTGTTTCAAAGACCAAGCGCAGGTTTCCTACCTTTGGAAACCAAGGTGAAAAAGGACACGTTCAGAGTTTTGATGTGTGTTGGGTCTCTCATCCAACCTTGCTAAGCTATGTTTCTAAATCTTTTAGTTTAGAAATAGATGCAAAATGATCTAAAGGGAAGTCAACATTTTCTTTATATGTCAGCAGATAATCATTATTTAGTTTTAAGGATGGCTTTAAATTAATTTCAGCAGTTTTTAACAAACACAGGAATTATGTGCTCTAAAATTCATTAGTCTCTAATTTGAATCAGTGAAAATAAGCATGTGTTTACATAATAACACACATTAAAGAACTTCAGGGAAACAGTCCCTAAATTTTGGAAGGCTATCACATATCTCCAATTTGACATTCAAATATGTATTTAAAAATGCAGAAAGTCCAGCAGACTTCATCACATTAAAAAAGAAAGACTTCCAGATTAAGTATTTCAACCATATTAAGATTTAACTGTTTTATGTTTTTGCAAAGTTTCAGAACTCTATAAAAATATCTGGTAGAATATTAGGACTTTGAAGCAGTCAAACTTGAGATGTTAAATTGACAATCAGAAGAGTTTGGAACAAAAGCAATCCACTCCATTCTCAAGAGCAATAGCACTTAATACAGAACCTTTATTTGCTGTTGGCATTACACTAAAATACTTCAAGTGTGATTGTGATCCGTGGAGGCAATGGATGGGCTTTAGGTTTTTGTAGTTAATCCTCCTATGAGGATAACATGATACCCTGCAAATCAGTGGAGATTCACATAGATTCACAGACTAGTAAGTACCCTGGCTTTCAAAATAAAATACATTTAAAATACAACTCACAGAGATCCCTATTTCTCTAAATGTATGCTTATATTTCTAATTATGTTTTACGTCTCTCTGAACTATTGAATTACAGAATTCTTCTCAATCAAATAACTTCTTGCTATCAGAGAAATCACCTTTGACATGGTATACATATAGTGCGCAAGGTTGGTTGAAACATCCATCTTTTTAAAACATGTTTTGCTAAAATAATAGTAAACATTTGTGATTCTGCTAGCAGAAATTATAAAAGGAATAGAACAAATGAGATGCAGTTGTCTCTTCTTGATTTAATCAAATGCTACTGTCATAGTGGTCTTCCAGTCATGCTTCTGCAGTAGTTTTACTGCACAGATTGTTTCTGGATTTATTTGCGTTCAGATTCTAGCTCTGCTGTTACGTTCTTTGCCTTTTAAGCACCTGCAAAGACCTGCAGTTATGAAGCAGTATTTGTTATTCATACTGTTTTCTGGGGCAAGTGGGAGACAAGAAGGAGCACAGGTCACTATAACCCTTTCAGGTCAAGTAGTTGGAATTCTATAATCCCTCAGAGCTATCATCCTTCCTCCTTTCTCAACAGCTAACAGCACATCATAAAATGTCAGTGTTTTTGGTGTCAAGAAATGAGTAAAAACAAATCCAGAAAATAAATTTCCTTCCTGTTTAATCTGAACAAATGTTCTGAATATTGTTCTGTTTCTGCAGGAGTTGCTTTAATTTATTTTCCAGTTGACCTTAACAACAGTCCCTTAGGATGTGTGGGCAGATCCTTGCTGACTAGAATCTAATACCATCAGTGTTCAACAAGAATATGATGCAGAGAGGCTACTGCCAGGTTGTATTTTGCCATCCCTTTTTATTATATGTCTGTTTGAGTGGCAGCATCCTGTTCCACATATTTAGTGACTGTTCTCAAAGCCCACAAATGCCTAAGAGAAGAAGCAACAAGAAAAAAAGCAAACTGCAATAATTCTGGAAAGATCAAACATTGGACAAACATTTCAGGGAGGAATAAATTGAAAAGGTAAATGCCTTCTGGCTGTATCTTCTTCCTGCGTTCATATTGATGTATTTTTTATTATTGTTAGGGACAGAGAGGTTCAACATAGAAAATAGGATTGAAACATGGAACTCTTAAGCATGTTTGTATCTGAGAGTTTTGTGAAAAAGTCAGTCTTTCAGCAATATGCATTTTTTCTGTATGCCTATTTTAGGCACATATTAACTGTGGTACCCATGTTAAAACAGAAGTCTATTACTTGTGAAACACCAGCTGTTGATATTTGGCAATTGCATGGGGAAATTTGAGTCATTTGTAAAATCTCTCTAGCAGGTTACAGCAACATTTAGGGGAGCAAGGGCACTTCTGAACAAAAATGCAAACACTCTATCATTTTTAATGGCAGCTAACAGAGATCTAGTTTCTTTTATCTTCAATGGTAAATGCAACTTTAATTAAGCAGAGCAGTAAATTAGCTTCTGGCATTTTGCATCCTAGACAGCTGTAATGCTCAGAGCCACAGCAATGACAGTTAGGAAAGAAAATATATGAGTAGTGTGGTAAACTACAGGGGAAAGAAAAGAATCCTCTTAGTCCAAATAATTTATCCAAAAAAGATTTCATCAGGCTAATTTCAAACAATGTTCAAAGGCAATGTACTTTCTTCTTCCCTGAAAAAAATCTGGCTGAATTTTCTTCTGTTCCTCGCGTATTTGCTATATTTGCTACGTACTCCATCATATACAATGTTAAAGTACATTTATTTACATTATTTATAGAATACGTTATAAAAGTAATTTCTCCTACCATAAAGACTATAAAGTGCTCTACATTCTTGAAGGGAATTAATTTTAAAAGTAGTTAAATTATGTGATTTTTTTTTTAAATATCTTTAGGGAAAAATATACTTCCTATACGGCTGCATGAACTGCTAAATCTGTTATACCCTGAGTTTGTTCATACTCTTTTAGAGAGGAATTTTTGCTTTGAGTTGGTGGGACTGTATGATGTAAATAGTGGTTTTGCATTACTAGATTTTTGTCTCAATTTGCTGTTGGTAAATTAGAGACACCACTTCACACTATTCTCTAATGGTAAAAACAGTAATGATTTCAATACTGTGAATTGACTTCAGTTTCCAATTGATACAGAATATGGCAAGAAGGGGAATGATTGCATGGATATCTTTGATAATTACCATATTGAAGAAGGCAATTATTGTGCCAGATTCAAAAAAGCCTTTTTTTGTTTGCCTTTCCTTCTGGTTCAGTGAAATTACACACTGTTGCTTTTTGGTGGTTTATGTCTCTCTGTTTCCATAAATTAGTTTGTGCAATCTGTCCCTGTGACCTCAGGAACAATTCTCCTTCTGTTTTTGTGAGGCATCTGAGCACTGATGGTGAGACTGAAAAACTTACTAGAGCTGATAATTGATAATTTTCCCTTTTAAGTAAACATAAGCTGTGGATAACATTGAGTTGGATGGGTAATTTTTTTGTATCACAGTTGCACACACCACTACACCGTAGGAGGAAAGGGAAACTTGTCAGCTGCTCATGGATTATAAGAAAAGAAGGGTTTTTTTTCTGCTTGTAAGACTAGCAAATTGTTATGGATTTCTAGCACTGAGTGTGAGATGGAGACTGATGTGTTCATGTTGGTTCCTTCTGTAGCTCTGACCCCCTAACATCAAAATGAAACTTTTAGAGCCACACGTGTATGGGTGCGAGGAAGGAATGGAATGATGATTAAGATTACAGATATACGGATAGAAAGGAAGAAAAAAAAATGTTTTAATGAACAAAGATGGAATGGACTTCTTGAGGCACTTAGCTCTGTCCCCTTCCCCACTCTCAGGTTACCACATAATACATTTATGTTCCTAAACATTTACTCCCCCCTCATCACAGTTAATAAAATGCTTTTCAATGCACTGTGGCAAACTTGAGGTCTACAGAAAGAAACAAAAGCATCAACTGTAATTTTTCACAAGATTAAAGCAGGAGAGATCAGACAATCAAACAGTAGTTCAGTGTCTTGCAAACATTACATTTGAGATCAAAAAGATGGCTAGGAAAGGGTTTTAAACACAAGCCTTCTTTTCTACTCCATGATCACTTATATTCTGTCATGTCTGTCTCAATTGTAAAGAGTGTAAGTGCTCCCTACCCATTTGAAATTCCATTTTAAAAGTTCTGTCTGTGGAGGCCTGAGGAGCACCCTTCATTTCTACTGAGTTATTACAAGAAAAATTTATATCAATATGACCATTACACCTCATAACTGAAATAATTCTTCTCTCGTCTTAATATTTATTCCTGCCCCTACAATATTTGCAGACTTCCCCAGCTTCCCTTTCCATTTTCATTTCTGTAGACTAAACAATCCAGGTTCTTTTAATATATTTTTCAATTAAAGAAAAAGTTGTCCAGTCATCTAATCCTTGTACTAGTCCTGCTATGCAACCCATTCCAATTCAAATTCACATTTCTTAAATAAAAAGGGACCAGAATATATGCAATATTCTGAGGTTTTTCCAATTCAGAAACTGATTCTGAGCTAAAGTTAATTTACCATTAACTTTAAAACAATAAGGCTCTTTTTCCTTCTCGTATTGGTTAAGGTATAGCATTCCCTTTAATTCCTTTCCTGTACAAAAAGGAATCACAAAAGCATTTGTTTAACAATCATATTTTGGTGGGGTTTTTTGTTTGTTTGTTTTATTTGTTTTTTTCTTCTCACTAATAATTCTAATAATAATAATAAAAAATTGGTGTTAACTTTGGTAAAAGTTGTCATTGCAGTGCCATCACCATTAGAGAGTATACTATAGTGATAAAAATAAACATGCTATGAGCAAGGTATTTGTATTGTCTACTGTTAAATATTACAAGTAACTTTGGAAATAAGGGTCAAGATTTCCTATATCTATAAAATGTCATAAATATTACATATAAACATAGCTGAGCATATGTTACTGTAATAAAGTATATCTATTAATTAAATGCTATCCAAATAAAGAAATATAATATTAGTGGAACATTAAAAAAAAATAATCTGGTTAATATTCAAGGATCACCTCCTCCAAGCTCAGGAGCGATGCATCCCAACAAAGAGGAAGTCAGGCAAAAACACCATGGATGAACCAGGAGCTCCTAGACAAACTCAAACACAAAAAGGAAGCCTACAGAGGGTGGAAGCAAGGACAGGTAGCCTGGGAGGAATACAGAGAAATTGTCCAAGCAGCCAGGGATCAGGTTAAGAAAGCTAAAGCCCTGATGGAATTAAATCTGGTCAGGGCCATCAAGGGCAAAAAGAAAAGCTTCTATAGGTATGTCAGTGATAAAAGGAAGACTAGGGAAAATGTGAGCCCTCTCCAGAAAGAAACAGGAGACCTGGTTACCCATGATATGGAGAAGGCTGAGGTACTCAATGACTTTTTTGCCTGAGTCTTCAACGGCAAGTGCTCAAGCCACACCGTCCAAGTCGCAGAAGGCAAAGGCAGGGACTGGGAGAATGAAGAACTGCCCACCGTAGGAGAAGATCAGGTTCAAGATTGTCTAAGGAACCTGGAGGTGCACAAGTCCATGGAACGTGATGAGATGCATCCGTGGGTTCTGAGGGAACTGGCAGATGAAGTTGTTAAGCTACTGTCCATCACAGTTGAGAAGTCGTGGCAGTGAAGTTCCCACTGACTGGAAAAGGGGAAACATAACCCCCGTTTTTAAAAAAAGGTAGAAAGGAAAACCTGGGGAACTACAGGCCAGTCATTCTTACCTCTGTGCCCAGCAAGATCATCGAGCAGATCCTCCTGGAAACTATGCTTAGGCACATGGAAAATAAGGAGGAGACTGCTGACAGCGAACATGCTAAGGGCAAATCGTGCCTGACAAATTTGGTGGCCTTCTATGATGGGGTGGATAAGGGAAGAGTAACTGACATCATCTAGCTAGCCTTGTGCAAAGCATTTTATGCTGTCCCGCATGACATCCTTGTCTCTAAATTAGAAAGACATGGATATGATGGATGGACCACTTGGTGGATAAGGACTTGCCTGGATGGTTGCATTCAAAAAGTTGCAGAGACCAGTGATGAGTGGCATTCCTCAGGGGTCAGTATTGGGACGGACGCTGTTTAACATCTTTGTTGGTGACGTGGACAGTGGGATTGAGTGCACCCTCAGCAAGCTTGCTGACGACACCAAGCTCTGTGGTATGGTCGACATGTTGGAGGGAAGGTATGCCATCCAGAGGGACCTTGACAGGCTTGAGAGATGGGCCCATGGGAACCTTATGAAGTTCAACAAGGCCAAGTGCAAGCTCCTGCACATGGGACACGGCAACCCCAAGAACAAATACAGGCTGGGCAGAGAATGGATTGAGAGCAGCCCTGAGGAGAAGGACTTGGGGGTGCTGGTTGATGAGAAGCTCAGCATGACTCGGCAATGTGCGCTTGCAGCACAGAAAGCCAACCATATCCTGGGCTGCATCAAAAGAAGCATGACCAGCAGGTCAAGGGAGGTGATTCTCCCCCTCTACTCCACTCTCGTGAGATCCCACCTGGAATACTGCATTCAGCTCTGGGGCCCCCAACATAAGAAGGACACAGACCTGTTGGAGCAAGTCCAGAGGAGGGCCATGAAGATGATCAATGGGCTGAAGCACCTCTCCTATGAGGACAGGCTGAGAAAGCTGGGGTTGTTCAGCCTGAAGAAGAGAAGGCTCACGGAAGACCTTACAGCAGCCTTCCAGTGCCTGAAGGGGGGCTACAAGGAAGCTGGAGAGGGACTTTTTACAAGGGCATGTAGCAATAAGGCAAGAGGTAATGGCTTTAAACTGAAAGAGGGTAGATTTAGATTAGATATAAGGAAGGAATTCTTCACTATGACGGTGGCGAGGCACCAGAACAGGTTGCCCAGAGAAGTTGTGGATGCCCCATCCCTGGAAGGCTTCAGGGCCAGGTGGGACTGGGCTTTGAGCAACCTGGTGTAGTGGATGGTGTCCCTGTCCATGGCAGGGGGGTTGGAACTAGATGATCTTTAAGGTCCCTTCCAACCCAAACCATTCTGTGATTCTATGATTATTTTTTTTAAAAAATCTGTAAATCTGGTATATCAAGTATTTTCTACTGGTCTGATAGTGCTTGTGAATTTAAGTATGTTGCCTGTGGCCATCCTGCAACTTTAGAGGAAAATACCTAGGGATTATAAAACTGATTGTATGATGCTGCGCCTTTATTGAGCAAGACTGAACAAGAAAGAATGGAACAGGAAAGGGCAGGAATTTGATCACAGTAGGTTGAGTTTCTATTATACTTATTATTTTTCTTTCCAATTTAAGAGGTAACAGGAAAAGAAAAGCCAATCTTAAAGGCAACATAATGGAAGCATAAGGTAACAATCTATTCGTACACATTTCTGAAAGAAAAAGTAACACAAAACACAATGAAGTTACAGCAACTGTTAGAGAAAATGACATAATATATATGGAAGATAAGATGCGAACTCCAGGCTTAGGCTTTGATCACCTTTCCTTTGGGATCAACAGTTCATTTGATGATACATACAAGTGGAAATGGGAAGGAGATATAAAATATTTTCATCTATGAAGTATTTGGTAGTCATGACTGCAGATTTCTTATTGTTACTGACAGGAATGCTATTAAAGATATTGCTAACACTTTCCCTTTATTCCCCTGTCAAATACTGAACTTGCCTGTTTGAGCATTTCATTTGATCATTGTTGTTTGATGCCCTTGGTCCTAGATTATCCGGCTATATAAATTAACATGAACAAATCTTATTTTTCAGAAAAGTACACCTCTCAATATGTAGAGAGAGAGAGATCGGCGGGGGGAGGGCGGAGAATTTGCTTTTCTATAGAGGTGACTAAAAGACTGTTTAGGTTATAGTACTCTTTTGAGCAACACATAAATGGGACTCAACTAATTCATAGGCTTTGTGTTGACCTATTGTGCTGAGGTGAATTTTACCCTGGCAGTGGAGCTCTTCTGTAAAAAGAATCAAGAGCAGCAGCATAGTTTAATATTAAGGAGTCAAATTCAGATGTGATACAATCAGTGGAACTTCACTTCCCCAGTAGAATTCCAGTGGCTAAAAGATCAGGTTTGAATTCAGTCCAAAGCGTTTCAACTGCAGTCTTTCTGGTGTCACATCCTTCATACAATTTCCTGGTGGTGTTGTGCTTCATCTTCAGTCTGTTGTGTAAAAAAAAAAATCCAGGAGTGCTAATTAGCTGAAGGTAATGGCAACAGAATGTGTCACTAAGCATTGAAATATAGTCTGAAAATTTCAAAAAAATATTTAATAAATCATCACACTTCATCACATCAAATCAGTCACTATAAGGAACCAATGACAGCACAGTGCACTGATGTATAGAAAATACTGAGCAGAAAATATCACCAGTGATTAACTACCTATCATTCTATTACAGACCATAATTCACCTTCCTGAGAAAGCAGTTATGATAGAACATAATATAATAAAGTCTTTCAGCAGGTGCCATTATAATGAGGAAAACTGACTCGATGGAGTCTATGTAGCCAGTGAAACTTCTATCCCTTCTAGAGGCAACAGCTTCTTACTCTGACTGCAGCCCTTTACATGAAGTTTCCCTTCATTTCTGGGGACTATGCCTGTTGAAACCCAAATTATACACAAAGCTTGTAACAGCAGTAGGATTTGTTCTGTTCTTCTCTTGCAAATATTAAGATAGTTTGGCTTCTAACATCGTGCTTTTTTTTTTTCCTAGTTTGATAAATAACTCTTCTTCAGTATTTCTAATTATCAGAATTAAATGCTGGCCACGTTCCATTCCCCATTTGTTTCACCTATTTGTTATGCTGTTATTTGTTTTTTTCATGTACATCATAAAAAAAGTAATTTTGGGAAATGGATTCATTAATAATTGTAATCATAATGCTGTAACTTTAATTTCTTCAGAATGGAATGAATAGCTGCTATATTACTTTTTAATTTACAAGCTGGAAATCTAGGGAGCACAAGGAGGTAAAATGTTTTTTATAGTTCAAAAATGGGCTCTGGATGTTTATGAATACAATAGTAATGGTAAGGAAAGGATTAATAAATTAGGTGAGGCACAATATAATTAACTTTAAATCTAATCTGAGGATGGTAAAAGTATATGTGAAATGTCTAAGGATGCAGTCTTGCAAGCTGTTACTACTGAGGCAGCATAGATTTTGTCAATAGCACAGCAAAACCAGGTGTCATACACATTCATTAACAGCAAGACAGAACAAAAGTAGCTAATGTGCAGTGCTGGTTTTTGTGCCATCTGTGACACAGTGGGTTACACCTAGCACTCAGCCTCATATACAACAGGAAGGCACAGAGTAAGTCACATTTGCATAGGACACCTGAGGGAACACATGAAATTCACCTCTCCTGTGCTCCTGGAATCTTAAGGCCAACAAGGTAAGTCTGTGGTTTGTTTGGCCCTCTCCATTTTACCCTTATTTCATGTCTAGGGATTTACTATAAAAGAGACCTGTCAGTAATAAAGTTGGGAGCATTTTTATCAGCTCTGAACAACCCAAATTGGTTGAATTCAGTGCAGTGATTCATTTGAAAACAAAATGCACATCAGGCAGTGCTCACCAGCTGTCTGTGGCAATATTTTCATAAGATCTAAATAAGATTTGTAGCATTTTTGAATCTCATACAGAGACAGCCAGTGGCATGTGAGCAAAGGGCAACTTCCAGCTGTGATGTTCCTTCTCAGTGATCAGCTCAGCAGTTCCTGGAGGAACAAGGTGTAAACCAACAGTACTGTCATGCTGCTGGGCATCACCAGTCACTATGGGCAGTGCTCACCTTGTATGTGACTTCCAGACGCTGTCACAGCTTGGGAGCACCCAGTATTTGCTGTTTTACAAGCTAGCACAGAAAATGTTGGAATGTAGTTAAACAATGGCTGGTTTATGAGAGCAACAGGAGAGGCTGCTAAGCATTGAACCCTCCAGCTGAGAGGATAGTTTAGGTGTGACAATTAACACGATATATCTTGAGTTATTTTAATGTATAAAGAACTGTAATAACAACCTTCACTCTGTGCTGGGCCTTGCTGAAACTTGAAGCTCCTGACTCTTCTTCACTGGATTTATACTGCTTTGTTTAGTTTTGTTTTATATGTGATAATTATCTTAAATAATGATTAGTCCGAGTGGTTATTTTGGCAGCTTTGATTAGGTGCCAGCTACAACAAAATTTATGTGCAATTTTGTGGTTTGGTGTAGTGAGTGTCCTCACATTCAATAATGACTGAAATTAACTTCTATTACTTTTTCAGGAGTTACATTTCTGTAAATATTCCTAGAAATCTGCCCATGACATAATGTCTCAACATAAGTGAAATGTTTCTCCTCACCTTTGTATACTCTTCCTGTATTTTTCATCCATTCAGACTTTCAAAAGCACATGCTTTTGGTCCTAAAGTTCAACTGAAGAGAAGGCATGGCTAGTGTGAGGTATTTTGCTACCCTCAATAACTTAAAAATTGTCACTCTTCCACCTTGACAGCACTGATTTACTGATTAATGGGCCATCATCTTGCCTTTGTATAAAGCAATTGCTCCCAGCTCCTGCTGAATTACCAAAGGAGCTGTAAAACAGACTGCTGCACACTGTACAAGCTTCCACCACTCAAAACTCTGAGAGCCACCAAATCGTATTAAGCTCCTGATGAGTTCCTGAGGCAGATGACCTATTGCTCCCAATAAGGACAATTTGGTAGCTTGGGACTGTACAAATCAGTAGCCTCCACTGAACTGATCTGTGTCCCACTAAAATACTGTGTGCTCACACTTCCTTCAGCTTTGATTTCTGCTATGGGAACCCCACTGAGCAGCCAGGTTAAAAGAATTCACACAAACCTGTATTTCCACTGAAACTCAAAGTAGATCTTAACAAGTGTGTAGATAATCAATTGACTTAAATCATTTGCCTGCATGCTTGTTGCCTGGGATGGAGAAATTTTGCTACTGAATGACTCCTTACGGCAGTGTGGAAACATTATGTTCTGGAGGTTTCATACCCTTTCCAAACCTTTCAATTAGACCTGTAGTGTTGATGCCACTTTGCGTCTTGAGAGTGTATTTATTGTATGTGCAAACCATTCATTCAGCACCTAAGTGTCCACAGAGTACAGTTATTCTGTAGAGTTTGTTGTCAGTAGAATATTTTGCTCTTCTTTCCCTCCACTTTGCTATGCAGACAGCTGTCGATTGTACTTGTGCACCCTGCCCATCTATTCAAGTGCAGCTGCGTTGGGTGTAAATTCCTCCTCTGGTACTTGGCCTTCCTAAATTGTAGAAGGTGTGGAGAATATAAAATGTTGCCTTCTACTTCTTTTGCAGCACTGACTGCTCCCAGTTCACCATTCTTCTTATTTGTATCTCAAAGGTAATGGTATTGTATTTTATACAATTGTATAAAATGTATTTTTATACATCTTGACAAATTCAGTAGTAATCTTGGCCCATATCCAAGCCCATCTTTTCTTAAGGCTGGAGTTAAAAACGATCACGTATCGTGCTACCTCCCTACCTCTGAAGTTTGAATTTCACTTCTGCCAACAGCATGTTTCTTTATATGTGCACATCTCACAATTTGACATGTAGCTTGTAAGGTCTTCAAAATGATATATGTCAACAAGTAAATCAATTGAAGAGAAGTTTCATTAACTGAATAGGAACAGATGTGTGTGTAGGGTAACATTCCTCATTAAAGGAGAAAGTGTATGACTTTTGCAGCACTTAAGCCTCAAATATTTCTATGAGGCTCTTGTCCGAGCTATTTGGAGTTAGTTCTTAGGCAAAGGTTTATGTTACATATATCAGTCAGCTAATGCTCAGTAGATCTTTTTCATACAGCACAATGTGTGACAGATTCTAACAGAACTCAGTTGATTTAAATAATAGATTTGTAGTGAGCATGTGGTTTTCCATGTTTAGCTTTTAAAATTATTTTGTACACCTGAGAAGTGAAGATTTGCAGAACTCCATCGCTAGGACTATACCCCAAGTTATCTTACACTTGTGGTACTGAGGCTCAGTTAAACAGCAGGAATCAGCAAGATTGTTTTCCTGAACTAGTCTTCAGTGACTATTTGACTTTTGATTACTGACCTACAGTGATCTACATGCCTATGAGTGACCACAGGCCCCCAGTAAAACTGCAGAAGAGCATGGTCCCATCCTCTGTGGATATTTTCTCATTAAGTGTATGTTTGACATAACTGCCAGTAGTATCATGTTTTGCAGTGGCAACAGCAAAAGGTGCTCACGTTGGGCACTGATGATCATCATAAGTTTTAAGAGATCTGCTTTTCTCAACAACCCTACCCTTCTGGTTTCCTATGTTTTCTTTAACAATACTCAGTCAGCACAGACCCTGAAGATTCCCCACAAATATAATACCTCCAGGCTATTTAGATAGCAATACAGCTTTTTAATCTTTTCTTTCTCAGTTTGCACCCTCTGGAGAAGGCCAATGAAAAAGGTGTACCACTTGCATCAGCCTATTTAGAAGACTTTGAAAGCAGAGAGCCTTTTGTCTGTGTGGTAGTGTATCCTTACTTTCTGCATTAAACCTTCTTCTTTGAGCTTACTTACCAAAGGGTCTGTCAGCTTCAGTTCTCTTGGCTTCTTTCTTGCCCCATGTTAGCCTCATGTTCAATAATTAGGTCTTTCAATTTTTGTCCAGGTTTGAAAGAGAATAATTTTAAGAGAAAAGAAACAAAAGGCAAACATACAAACTGTCAGAAGATTTAATGCCATTCTCAAAAGCTTCTGATTTTTTAAAAAGCTCTCTAGCATTCAAGATTTTTTTCCCCAGCATGTTAATAAGGCCAACAAATACAGAGCTAGTAATAATTAAAAAGAAAAAATCCAACCGTGGTCTAGTACATTGCTGTAGAATTACTTTAATAGTTACAAAACTCTATTTTTTCTCTTGAGTTTAAAAACTTAGAGGAAGCTATCTCTAGTTAATTTGAAACTTTATGATACAAATCTATGTTAAAATCTCTAATACCACTTTGAGACAGATCCATTATATGTGTCTACCTCTTGTGCTCTGAATTTTGCCTTTAAAGTGTGCATCACTCAGCTCTGGTCTCAAGTGTGATAAAGAATGTTAGGAAAAAAACTATAATGTGAATCCAGTCGAGGTTTGACTTAGAATAAGCATCTCATTTTTCACTCTGTAGCCATAGATTTCACTCTAACACATCTTACAATGTCCCACTTGAGTATACCTCAGATAATCTTTTTCCTAATTTTCCCCAAATCTTACACTAACTCTGGAAATCACTTGTCTATGGAGGACTTTATTTTTGACTCCCAGTAGATCCACAGAAAATTGCTAGGGTTAGTTCTGACAAGGACCAATACTTCTCCTGTCAGTTGCAGAACACTTTATTTGCTGGGTCTGAAGGCAAGAGTGATCCATCTCACTCTGTACCTTGACTGTACTTAATGTGAACAAGAGGTGATAGAATATAACAAGTGTTCTACATAAAAACTTTCATTTCAGTTGCTATATGTTAGATAAAAAAGGGATATGTGCAGATTTTTGGTTAGGAAATAATATTTAAACAACAGCTCTTCTAGTTGTAGCTCCGAAATTAAACCCATTTAGAGTGCACTTATTCGAAATAGAAAATGTCTTGTAGATGCAATTGTTCTGTTGCATGAAATCACATCCAAATTATTGTTTTTCTGGGTGTAAAGTACTTTATATAACTGCAGTTGTGTAATGAAGTGAGGATTAGTATACTGCACACATAAGAATGTACTGTAATTGTAAAGAAAAATTACTTTCCTTGCATTCAGCCTAACATTTTCTAAGAGAGTCATTTGCATTTATGAAATCAAGCCCAAAATGTGGAGGTTTCTGCTTTTTGGAAAATGTAAACCTAAAACTGAAACAAAGAAACTAATTAAGGTGAGCTGTATTGAGGTTTATATCTGGACAGTCCAGAATCAAAAATGCCAGGAAAATGAAGATAATTTTTAACTGGAAGTACCACAATTCTAAATTGAAAAGACACAAAGCAGGAGCTTGAATAAAGATTTCAGTAGTACCATTTTCAGGTAAGATGAATGTATGGCATAGTTCAGAAATCCATACTAGGAGGCTAATCTTCTGAATGTTAGATTAGTTAGAATTACTTAGCATGTTCCATTTAACAGAAAAATCTTTTAAACTGAGATCATGCTGTTTGTCTTACAGAATATGTATTCACTGATGAGTTAATCCCAGGGAACAGAATTGATAGTCTTCTCTCTTATCCATCTCAGTTCACCCATCATTACGTTGCACAATTCACCTGTCAGTCACAAGTAAATTCTGTATGGGTGTTGCTTGCTAATTGCTCTAATTTACTTTTTAAATGAGGAGATGAGAGAACAAGCAAGACACTGAAGATAACAACTTTAAAATAAGCTCATCATCATGCACAGTCATGTATTGATGTTTAACATCTGAATATCAATTTAAACATGGATTAAAAAGTGAGGTTAGAGTAGGAACAGTCCAAGCCAAATAATATTAAACAGATGTAAGTCAGAGAACACAAATCATCCTAAGGAAAAGAAAGGGCAGGAGAGCAGTTGGAATAGAAAAAATGTAGAATATGGGAGGAAAGGTGCAATTGTAGTTAATCTGCTAAAACTGCTTAACATTGGACTAATTCTACTCCCTAAGAAGTCAGTGGGAATTTTACTTCTGATTTTAGTGGGAACAATTAGGTGAAGTGGGTTGAGAGTCTGACTCAGACAGTCCTATACTATATCTTAAAATAATTTGAACTCTCAGTGGTAGGCTGATTAGATTTTATGTATAGCTTTTTGTTAAAGTTTTGCCCTATTATTTTAGAAGAATGTCAAGGCAGCGGGAAAGTTGCAAGAAAAGTACTTATAACAAAACTG
The DNA here is from genome assembly GCF_047370975.1 of Nipponia nippon. NCBI lineage: Eukaryota > Metazoa > Chordata > Aves > Pelecaniformes > Threskiornithidae > Nipponia > Nipponia nippon. Next base: position 45,919,366 of record NW_028262380.1, on the reverse strand, counting down.
ATAAAGTTAATAGGTTAGTTTAATGTGATGATTGGAAAATATGTAAAAATCTTGAAGGACAATAGCAGAGGTAGATAGTTATAGATTCTGCGGATTGCTGTAATGTTGAGTCTAAGGCTTGTACATGAAAGTTGAATGATACTCTAATGCTGAGTGTCTTGTATTATATGTTATGAAATGCAGAAGCAACTATTATATTGTTATAACAACTCATAATAGTCTCTCTTCTATTCTGTGCTCCATCCTCCTGCTCTAATTGGGTCTAAAAATTCACCAAGAGCGGTGAATCCCTGAGCACACAGCTCCTTTGGGAGCCTTCTCTGCACCAGCCCCAAAGTGCCCATGCGACCTGGCACAAGAGAGACAAAGGGCATCTGCTGGGTCCTACATCCCACTAAGTAAAGGAGTGGATTACTATAGTTTCTTCATGGTGAGTCAATCCCATCAGAAGATGGGATGAATAGAAATGAGTAGAGAGCTTCTGCTGCTGAATCTCAGTGTGTTTCTTGCCGATATGTATTACCTCCTTGGAAGCATGTGTCTTCTGGTTTTGATTAATGAGAAAGTTGACTAACTCCTATTTCTGACCTCTTCTTCAGTGGTTCTCAAGCCTTCAGAAATAGTTCAGGGACACAGACATATTTGTCTTCATCTCCTATGAATAGAAGATAGGGTAAGTATTGCCCTCTGTTTCAACATCAATTGAAGCATGATGTAGAAGCTCCGGTTATTTGGTACTCTATTCTTGGAAGGCCTGTTTCTAAATCACATATGCTATCTGTATTCAGGCTATAGTTTCCTTTCAGTGTTTCTTTTAATATATAAGATAAATGCAATGGATATGTCCAAGTCAGACAGAATAACTGCCAAAAGGGAACTGAAAAACATGTCTGGGCCTTTCGTGGTCTCATTTATTACCACCACAATAAGAAGTTTTTCAATATATTTTCTGGTACTGTTTAAAGATTTTGTCAATTTTAAGCTTAACAACAATTATGGCTTTCTCAGTGACAGAGAAAAACCTATGTGATTTTAACATTCTGTGAAATATACATGTAAAATTCTGATATAGTATCCATCAGCACCAAAGGCTCTGCTTCTGGATGAGAAGAATGACCCGTGAGTTCACATAAAGGAAAAACTAAAACAAAACAAAAAAAGTTATTTATTTGATGGAAATGTGATGTCTTTTAAATTACAGTTAGTGTTTGTAGAAAAAACACAATTAATTCCTTGCACATAAAAAATATGAAAATTCATAAGGAGTACGGAGAGTTCACAGTGCTCAGGTAGAGCAATCCTCCTGTTCTCTGCCTTGCCAAACTGGACATGTCTGTTGGAGTACTAATTTGATTAGGTGTGTGAAGGTCCTGAACCCCAGTCTTTCACCTGATCCTGGCTTTTCAGCGCTCACTGTCAGACCATGAGCCCGCAGGTGACAGCAACCTTTATGACAAGCCTAAAAGACAGTACAGACACGAGTCATGTCTTTGCTTCTGTGCTGTATGTACAGAGTGTTTGCTCCTGGGATTGTTCTGAAGACAAAGAAACTGATGTTAGTGCTGCTATAGAGAACCGGACTCAGCCATTGAAGTGCATCTAAAATGCCTTTTCCATTGGCAAAATCCATTTCGGGCTGTATTTTTTCAGTTGTGTAATCAAACAGGCTCATTTCTGAACAAAAGAATGTGATCAAAGAGGCTGTTTTCCTCCTGGTAAAACCAGAGAGAAAATCAAGTGGTAAATTTTAAAAAAAAAACCTACACATTTGAGTCAATTCTGAATCTATGGCTCAGCAGTGAGTAAGGGGCTCCATATTATAGAGGTGATTATGTCTTTCACATGAGTGACAAAAGCAAAAGAATGTCAGTATGGTTCTGCAAGAATAGAGTTGTTAGCACTATTAAAATTCCAGTTTGGGTAATTACTTTCTCCTTACCTAACTTCACCTGCAGTTCCAAATGGATGCAATCTTTAATTCCTATTATAAACTCTTGTGTAAAATCACTATAGCCCCTGCAATTTACCCTAGAACTAACAGCAATTCCTAGGTGTCTGAAAAGATTCTTGTATGGTATACATTCAATTTGTAAAGGCCTTAGAGGTCTTTGTGAAGTGATGTGTGTATATGAATATATAACATCACTTTCCTAGGTTAGGTAAAAGGGGGAAAGTGATTTCTACCTAAAACAAGTCAAATGGTATAAAATTAGCCAAAGCTTTGGTAGGAGGGAACAGAACAATATCTTACTCTTTAGATCTTTTGTTTTCTTCATTCACAGTTCTGTTAGTTACTTGATCAGCACATTTTGTGTAGATGGGGGTAGGATATGGAAGGGGGAGAAAAAGGTTGGCTAAAGAGAGAAATTCTGTTGTAGCTTAATCCTCAGCTGAAAGAGATCTAACATTGATGAAGTCAGCTTGTACCCCAGGGGAGGAGCACTGAGCCCATGCTTCTTCCATAACAAGAAACATCCCTTCTTCATATCCTCTCGCCTCTCAAAACAGGAATACTGCTATTGCTGCCATGTTTTTTCTTCTGATGTTATGCTGGCTGTTAACACAATAAAGGGGATCCCAGAAAAGCTGGAGCATTTACTTCATTAGCTTTAAAACAGGGAAAGAAGGGGGGAAAAAAGTCAGACATATTCTGGGCTGCTGATGGAAGGTATCGCTTTTACTTTATTACTTACACCAGTGGTTCTAAAAGACTGTTTCATTCCAAAATACATCTAGACACTAATTAAGAAACAGGATTCTTAGGCAATGCAAAATTACTTTTCCCCCCTCCCCCCATCTCAGTTATCAGCTGGGATATGTAACTTATTTTTCAATCTTGAAAAAAGGCATTTTTAACTGAATCTCAAATTTTTTTCCACAGGTAAAATTTAGCACCAAGAGAAATGCACAGACTTGTGTTTGCAGAGATAAATTTTTGCTATATAATTGCCAGGTGCTCTTACAATCCTCTTTTCATAGGTTTCTGTGGTTTGAACATATTCTTTGTATAGCTGAAGACTTTATTTTTAATTTCTGTAATCTTTACTTACCCTTCCTCCTTTTTTTTTTGATGCAGTGTCTCCAGAATTTTCCTTTTAATGCAGTATGTCTAACTCTTACTGATGACTTGAAATGGTTGCCAACATGACCTTGAACGCTGAAAACTATTATGTAAGTACTGGTGGTAAGTGCTAATGATACTTAGCGCTCTCAGCATAAAAACCCCCTGTATCACTAAGGAATTGCACTGATTTCAGACATTTGTGTGTTTGAAATCTTTAAGCCAAGGGTCCAAAACAGGATACTGATACCCAGTTCCATTATGCACTGCATAAAACTAGGTTGGAGGTAATCATTACTGGAAACTTGATTCAGTCGAGATGCTGAAGCTAATTTGTTTTTTCTTCTCTGTGTGTGAAGCACATATTCCTTCATCAATATAGAACTTGTCAATACTTCATGGATTTGGTGTAATTTTCTTTCCTCTCTCTTAAAAGAGTGTAGTAATGACACTCCTTTCTCCAGTCCCCATTAAGATCAATGGCAACATCGCCACTGATTGAAAACACCCAAAATCTCACTTTTTTAGGTACCTTAAAGGAACAATTGAGATAGTTTTTGATGATAAGTGTCTTATATCAGACGTATTGAATTCAACCCATATTCCTCCAAACCAAGCAAAAGAAAATATAAAGATCAGATTTCGTGATAGGGTAGAAGACATCTCAACTGTAAAATCAGTTATGCCTAAGAATTAATAGATTCAAATGGCACATTTAATGTTCTGTGAAATGTACGCCACCTTTACAGATATGCATTAGAGAGGTTCTGTCATGTATTTCACACTTGTTGGAAAAGCAGAGTTTTTCTTTTTTATATTTTGCGACCTAGAGAATAATAAAAAAGTGGCACCTAGTGATTTTAATGCTCCAACTTCTCAGTCAGCATTATAGATAATTACTACTTGTCTCACTGCCAATGAATGCCAATTTCAAAGCTAGATTATGAATTTGCATGAAGATTATACAATTTGTGTAACAATTATAATGTGTCTCATTTTTCAGAGCTTTTAATGTGAGTTACGAACTTGTCTCTTTCTAGATTTGGTCCACAGATTTGAAAATAAATTTTCTTTTCAGAAGTTTTTTTTCCTATATAATCATAAAATTTTAGAAATCTCTGCTTCTATGTGCCTGTCCTGTTGTCTTTAAGTTTACATAACTTATGTCAATGTAATTATTCCTTTGGTTTAGAGCATCTGTATAGGCATCAGCTATTGAACAAAGATGTTTCCATTATTTTCCCTGTGTGAGATTTCCCTATTTAATCATATATTTGTTCGTTTTCATCTCTCTGGATCATTATGACTGTATGATGTGATTTCTAAAATGGCAATTTTACAGGTGCCAAAAGCAAAGGTTGTCTCATGGCTAAAGACTAATAAGATAGTGAGTACTGAGCCAATAACACAGTGCAATGCTCTGTGTCCAGTATAATTTAATCACCTATTTCAGTCATTTTCCTCTGAATGTGATTAACACAATTGATAAACTGACTGTCTCAAACAATGCTTGATATATGCCTATACTTTCATTTTATAGGCAACTTCAAACATGTTTCCCTTCTGAACTCGATTTTACATGTATTACTAAAATTTCTTTCTCATTTAATTAGTTTTGTCTATCCCTTGATCACGAAACTATCTCTAATTTCTTTTATATGATCATTGAGCCAGACTGAGAATGATTGACCCCAAAAATGTATGTAGTCTTTTCAATATTGATAATACACCATGGTCAAAAAAATGGTATGTGTCTGAAATGGTTGAATAAACTTAGTGTTATAAGGAAGTGAATGTTTATCACAAAGTTCAATCAAATTGCAATGGGACCAAAATGTAATAATTGAAGAATAATTATTTTAATATGCTGCTGTGTGGTTACCTTGTAGAAATGTCCTAGGGAATTCGAGAAAAATGGCACATTTCCCACGGTGTTGTTTCAACTTTTGTATAAAATTTTGTCGTTAATTGTATATATTCTACAGCATAATCTATGGAAAAAACATTATGCTCTAGAAAATCCAGTTGTTTTTTAGAATACTGTCTGTAGGATTCCTGTACTTCTGCAAAACTCATTGACTTAATTCCTAATGAATCCAAGTGGCTTTCATAAAGATATTGAGCTTTCCTATAAAAAATACACACTAGAGAGCAAGGTGTATAATATATACTATTAGTGTATATTAAGTATATAAAACTAAGACAAAATATAATCACTTCATATTCAGTTGGAAAGACAATTTCCAAGACCACGTTAGAAGACAAGGCTTGGAGTGATACACTTACAAAAAATCTTTCTATAAAAAACTCTTGCTGTTTTAAATTTAATTCCTCAAACCTCCAAATCTGTACTGCATTACCATCAAAGATGGTGAGATCTAGTATTTCCTTCTCATAAGAACACTCAGTGGGAAAAAAAAATAAAAATCCACTTACATGTAGAAAATGAGTGACCTAGTGCTACTTTTTTTACCTTTATAGGCTTTTATAACTATAGATTAAGGTATGGGTAGTTTCTTGTATTACTTGGCAGTTATTGATGGCAGAAAGGAAATGTGAATTCCTTCTTGTGCTGCACATTTACTCCTTGAAAAGGTGGAGATGATGCATATCAGAATAGGAACACTGACAAATGAATTGCATCATTGGTGTCTTAAGCAAGTAGGGTGATCAACTTGGTTATAAAGGTGTCTGAATCAGTGACTTTAATCATTGTAGTTTGTGAGGCAAACAATGAAATATCAAATGTTCTTATTTATATCCTGGTTATCTAAGCATGGCTTCTTTTTTCTCTCTTTTTTTTTTTTTTTTTTTTAAAATGTTACAACAAATTGCATCATGCAATGCCATTAATCATTTTATTAAAGTCTACATTAAAAGCGGTTTGATGTTTGGGCTTCCCAGTATTTCAAAACAGTGACTGGTAACAAGGCACTTGCTTTGAATTTCTGGAATAATTTTGATTCTTCATGCACAATTTATACTCATTTGTTCTTGTGCCACATTGCCCTTGATATGAAATAACATGTCTCTTTTTTTATACATTGCCTCTTGAGGTATCTGCAGAGGGTAATCATATCAAACTTCGGACTTGACTTTTGGTAGGCTAAAAGCCTAGTTCTTCTCTCCTGTAGTATCTGTTTCTCTGTCAGATCTATAGCTCTCTGTATCTGTAGCAGGAGTGATCAGAAGATATTTTTGCAAAATTTGAAAGCCCTTTGAGATTTCCGTGGTGGCAGAAATGCTTCTTTCTCTCTGCAGATGGTGAGAAACCCTTGCCTGGCTTCCTCAGAGGGATCTTGTTCTCTTTGAATGCGGTGCGGGGGTGCTTTGGTGCTGAGCGAAGCAGGCACACCAGCATAGTCCAACAGCAAAGAAAATCTCGTCCTCTCTTGGGTTACGTGAGATGTAATAAGACAAGTTTGGATGTTCCTGAACTGGCTCAAGTACATAGTAAAAGGGTTTAGTTTAAAAAAAAAAAACCACAGTGCTGAGTATTCTGACTTAAAATCCTGATAGTATGGGAGCGTCCTGAGCTCTGTTGATTCCTGTGTATCTTAATTGCTGAGTTATAATCCGCAGGAGAATGGATATTTTAGAATGGAAGTAGAACAGAAGTGGTTGTAATTCATTTCCAGGTTATTCATTCTTGTGCTGAGCATACGCTTTTACATTTATCAGCTGCCTAGATTCGGGTTATACTTTGGAAGATGCGTTTAAGGGCTAATGTGGGTAAAAAATAAGGTCTCAGGAAGTTCTGCCAAGGGAGACTGCCACTCAGTGGCAGAAATACTATTTAACAAATAAAAGCAGAACACATAGGAGGAAAAAAAGGGGGCTGCTGAAAAAAAACGCTTTGGGAAAGAGAGGTAGTGATCTTTAGAAAAATATCTTCGAAATAATTTTCAGCGTAATTTGAACAAAACATAGAGCAAACCCAACTTATGTAAATTGCATATTATAGCACTCTGCGTGATGCGTATGCCACACCGATTAAGACTCTGTGGTCTCATCACTAAAGTGAAAATTTTGTCACTGATTAGAGCGAGATCAAGATTTTTTCAGTAGTCACAATCTGGACTCATTTACAGCTCCTGTGAGACAGCAGATGCTCTCATCCCTTCACTGTTCTGTAACTCTCATCTGTGAGTGTGACCAAATTAGTTCTGAAGAGCTCTTTGAAATTCACATGCTTATCCAGAGATTATAGATGGTGGCATTCTGGACAAATTCAATGAATAAAGTGCAGAATTGTTACTGCATGTATAGAAAAACATTTTAAAATATTAGTAAAGAAATATATCTGAATATGATTTCCCAGGTTTAATTTTCTAAAGACTAGCAGAAATCATGTATAAAATTGAATTAAATTTTAATTAAAATTAAACCCTTTAAAATGTTTAATTGTAAAAATGAACATTTAATAATGCATTAACAATACAATAACATTTTGTAAATGTTATTGGTATATTTTTTTTAGTTTGTAAATTAACAGGGGAAAAGTGAGAAAACACCTCTCTCTTTCTATTCCCATATCAAGTCTGAGAGATTGCTTTGCTTCCCTTAAAAAATAAAATGAAAAGAAGCCATTAGGTGTTCTGTATTTGTTTTTTTAAAATCAAAGCTTTATAATATTCCATTAATGAAAAAAAAAAAAGCAGAGGCCACTTTACCAAACATTCAGAAATGCAGCATGATATAAAGTCAAAGCTATACCTGCTTAAATGTTAATGTAAGAAAAATTGTGATTGTGTGCCAACAGAGCTGCACAGCAAGAATGTTTCACTTTAGTTAGTTTCAAACAGAATCTATAAAGAGTCAAGTTTCATGATGATGTTTTTTCAACCATTCTTTTCTTCTCCTTTTTTTTTTTAAATCAAAGGCTTCATTTTATAAGATGTTGCAGGATATATAAATATCTCATCAACTGTTGATATTTCTTCCTGACATTTAAGAAACTAACTGTAATTCAGAGATAATGAGCTCTAACTGGAGTACATGGTGACCACAGTACAGTACATAGTGTCTGAAACATTTTTGCATGTGAAAGACCATTCGACTATGCAATTCTTTGCAGGCAGGCTTAGAACTTTTTCTGAAATTTCTAATCGTCCAAGGGAAATGATGCTGGTATATGCTTTGGAGTAACTGAATAAGAATAAAAGTAGTTTTGCAAAATGTTAGGAAATTTGGTGCATTTTGGCTTATTTTATGTCTTTTTTTAATAGCAAAACTAATTTGGATGCATATAAGCAAAATACATGAATCAAAAAAAACAAACTTGAAAAACAGATATACTGATGACGAATGAATGTTTAAATGACAAAGGAAATAAAGGGTTATAATGGACATATGAAAAATGGTCTAGTAATGTACTAGCAAACGGAAGAATAAGACTTTAAATTTACATTTCATGAAAATTAATCGGTGTATAAAAGCACACAATTGTAAAGAGTACAAAACCAGTGTTTTCAGCAGTCTAGTTAGCCTTGTTTATCACAGGCATACTGTAACATCAGCAAATGACTGTGGAATTCATGACACTTTATTCTCTTATTCTTCATATTTATTGGGATATAACTTTTGGAAGTGAGGCCATAAATGTTTCCTTTACCTACTAAAAGACATCTCTTTGTTTTTTATTCAATAGCTATAGTGCCATTAAAACAATGAAATGCCTAATATCTGCAATGTATAGACAAGTATGTGCAATAAAGTATGCACCATGCGTTATAATTTACCTAATCATGCAGCAAGCTGCTTTTTAGGATAAAGTTTGTATCAAAGTAAAGCTAAGGTAAAAGTAAAGTATACGATGAGTGGTTGAATTCAAATGCAAAAAAAAATCATACTTGAAAGTATAAGAATAAAAACACATAAAAAGCATTGCTTGATAAAAAAATTAAATGTCACAGAAACAATAGCATTGTTTACTTGGATATTTAAGCAGTAGGATTATTTGAAAGATATCATTGTTGCTATTGATCAATTTCTGTCCAAGAATGTAATGTCACTGTTATTTTCTAGATAATTTTAATTTTTTTTAATCTCTTTTTTGTCTTAGGAATTGCCATATTGGACTAGACCAGACCTTAGGAAGGATATTGTTTACTGTCTCTGTAGCTACAGGGGAAAGAAAAAAAAGTGTGAGAATTTCTGGCTTGGTTAATCTAGAAAAATTTACAATTATTTTTTTTCCTTTCTATTCTTCTAGGTCTTAAATTGACTTCTGCTGGATACAAAGCTTTTACCCTTAGTCCTGAGGTTTTATACATATTCCAAAATAAAGATTTTTGTGTAAGAATTCAGGATATTCATCAGCTATGTATGTTCTTTTTGGATCTCTTTGAGTTCTTGGCCTCAGCAGCTTCCAGGAATCATAGAATCACAGAGTGGTTTGGGTTGGAAGGGACCTTAAAGATCATCTAGTTCCAATCCCCCTGCCATGGACAGGGACACCATCCACTACACCAGGTTGCTCAAAGCACCATCAAACTTGGCCTTGAACACTTCCAGGCATGGGGCACCCACAACTTCTCCGGGCAACCTGTTCTGGTGCCTCACCACCCTCATAGTGAAGAATTTCTTCCTTATATCTAATCTAAATCTACCCTCTTTCAGTTTAAAGCCATTACCTCTTGCCTTATTGCTACATGCCCTTGTAAAAAGTCCCTCTCCAGCTTCCTTGTAGGCCCCCTTCAGGCACTGGAAGGCTGCTGTAAGGTCTTCCGGGAGCCTTCTCTTCTTCAGGCTGAACAACCCCAGCTCTCTCAGCCTGTCCTCATAGGAGAGGTGCTTCAGCCCATTGATCATCTTCATGGCCCTCCTCTGGACTTGCTCCAACAGGTCTGTGTCCTTCTTATGTTGGGGGCCCCAGAGCTGAATGCAGTATTCCAGGTGGGATCTCACGAGAGTGGAGTAGAGGGGGAGAATCACCTCCCTTGACCTGCTGGTCATGCTTCTTTTGATGCAGCCCAGGATATGGTTGGCTTTCTGTGCTGCAAGCGCACATTGCCGAGTCATGCTGAGCTTCTCATCAACCAGCACCCCCAAGTCCTTCTCCTCAGGGCTGCTCTCAATCCATTCTCTGCCCAGCCTATATTTGTGCTTGGTAACAGTGACTTCTATTCTCCTATGTGGAAGAAAAAGTATTTATGATTAATTTACCACCCTTTAAGTGAATTTTGTCCCCTGTTCACTTATTAAAAGAAAAGGAGATCAGAAGCTCCCAACCATTTCCAGACTATCAGTGTTTTTATTGTGACTGGTATACATGCTAAAAAAAGGAGACCCTTTTTCTATCACCTTTTTAAGTAAAACAATCCCAAACTTTTTGTGCATTTTTCTATCTATTTGATCATTTTCCCAAATATTTCTCTGAGATTTGAACTCCCTTTTCTGAACTTCTGTCAGTTCTTTAACACATTTTTTGAAACAGAGTGATCAGTGCTGCCATATTATTCTGGAGGAGATGGCCTTTTAGATGGATATATGGCCATTTCTTGACTGTAATGGCACATTGAGCAATCAATGTTTTTTATTCTGTCCTTTTCTCTTTCTTCATTGTCAGTTACTTTGGGAGGCACTTGGTAAGCAAAACTTACTCCAGACCCTGTGTTTGACTATCAAACAGAAATTGAAAGGAGATAAAATCACTCTTTTTAAATTTTTTTGTTCCATATCAGTGTTGTGTTCAATTATTGTTGTCTGTAAAGGTTTCTGACCCAGCTAGAAAGATATCCTCTCCTTTGATATGTGATTTTGTTTGGGGAGAAGTGCTGGGGTGGTGGCTGGGTAAAGGCTTGCGCTGCTTTCCTCTGAGTGGAAAGAGTGGAGCTATGCTAGGGGTTGGCAAGGACAGATGCCACCGAAAGGCTGTCACTCCAGTCATGTTAAGAAACCCTTTAGTTGCCTGTAGCTGGTTGGTGTGGCGGTCTCTGGTTCACTGCCCCAGTGGCCTATGGCCCGATTTAGGGAAAAGAAGATATTTTCCCTTATGCCAGACTGTTTTACTCTAGTGTTTTATATGATCTTGTTTCAGGGATCCTCTGGGTATTTTCACCAAAAAGTTCCATTCTATTGCAGAATCGCAAGATGTAGGCAGTATCCTTAATCACTGCAGGCTTCCTCCTCTGACATGTTTTCATTTTAAAGTCTTTTGATCTTTTAAATTAAAGGCCCTATTCTGTGGTCAGGTGCTGAGGCATGTTTTGGGCATTGAGGGGTGTTTTACAACTTGTGGACTGGACACTGAAGAATTCTGTACTCTGTATATCAGCTATATATCTGGCTGTATATCAGCTCTATATTTATCTGATGAACTTGGTGGAAGTGGCCTTAGATGACCACTGCTTTGTAGCCTGAGTTCCTAAGTGTGTGTGGAAAAGGAAGAGGGAAAAGCAGAAGGGGTGGAGAGAAGACATAGGGAAAGAGGAGTTGGAGGGAATGTGAGCATAAGTCTGCATCTTTAAGGTTGGGTGTTTGCTGTTGTGGTCATTTGACCCTGGCTAGATGCCAGGTACCCACCAAAGCGGCTCTATCACTTCCCCTATTCAGCTGGACAGGGGAGAAAAAATATAATGAAAGGCTTGTGGGTCAAAATAAGGGCAGGGAGATCACTCACCAATTACCATCACAAGCAAACCAGACTCGACTTAGGGAAATTAATTTAATTTATTGCCATTCAAATCAGAATAGGGTAATGAGAAATAAAACCAAATCTTAAAACACCTTCCCCCCACCCCTCCCTTCTTCCCGGGCTCAACTTCACTCCTGATTTTCTCTACCTCCTCCCCTCCCCTAGCGGCACCGGGGGATGGGGAATGGGGATTGCAGTCAGTTCATCACACCTTGTTTCTGCCACTCCTTCCTCCGCAGGGGGAGGACTCCTCACACTCTTCCCCTGCTCCAGTGTGGAGTCCCTCCCATGGGAGACAGTCCTCCACAAACTTCTCCAATGTGAGTCCTTGCCATGGGCTGCAGTTCTTCATGAATTTGTCCAGTGTGGATCCCTTCCATGAAGTGCAGTCCTTCAGGAACAGACTACTCCAATGTGAGTCTTCCCGCAGGGTCACAAGTCCTGCCAGCAAATCTGCTCCTCTTTCCATGTGTCCACAGGTCCTGCTAGCAGCCTGCTCCGGTGTGGGCTTCCCATGGGGTCACAGCCTCCTTTGGACACATCCACCTTTTCTGGCATGGAGTCCTCCACAGGCTGCAGGTGGATATCTGCTCCACTGTTAACCTCCATGGGCTGCAGGGGGACAGCTGGCCTCACCATGGTCTTCACCACAGGCTGCAGGGGAATCTCTGCTCCAGCACCTGGAGCACCTCCTCCCCCTCCTTCTTCACTGACCTTGGTGTCTGCAGAATTGTTCCTCTCACATATTCTCACTCCTCTCTTCTGACTGCTGCTGCTGCAGGGTTTTTTTTTTCCCTTCTTAAATATGTTATCCCAGAGGTGCTACCACCATTGGTGATGGGCTCAGCCTTGGCCAGTGGTGGGTTCATCTTGGAGCCAGCTGGCATTGGCTCTATCGGACATGGGGAAGCTTCTAGCAGCTTCTCACAGAAGCCACCCCTGTAGCCTCCCTGCTACCAAAACCTTGCCATGCAAACTCAACAGAGCCATAATGAACAGTGTGGCCTTAGACAAGAATGCTGAGTCCAAAGGCTGTGCATGGATTTTACTTCAAGTTGTCAGAATATTGCCTGAAATTTATCCCTCCATGTAGCCTATGCTCTAAGCTACAGAATATCTTTTTTCACTTTGTTTTCCACTGACTTTAGAAACATTATATGGGGTTGGCTTCCAGCTGTACTTTGTGATTTTTGTGGTTTTGAGACTACTCTTTGTCCCTGTACTTCTTAAATTGAATTTGGGAAACTAAGTCAGAGGTATAGATTTTGTTAAGGGGAGCAAGCAAGTAAAATTGGATGTTTCAGTGCTGTATAATTTAAATCCCTCTTAGATACGGATCTAAGATCTGTCTCAAATATAAAGGCTTTCCATAATAATGATTTCTTCATGAATAGTCGTAAATGGAAAAAAAAAAACCAAAAACATTAAAAAAATACACACACAGAGCCCAGATTTTTCTACCTCATTAAACAACAGAAATAAGAGCGATTACAGTCCAGGCAAAATATTTAGTTCAAACTGATCCTACAAATCTGAAGATTATCTAAAAATGAAGTGTAAAATTCGGGCTGCTATTCTTTGAGAGCTTAGTTACAGGTTCATTCAAGTTATTTCTTCACTCCTCTTTAACGCTTTATGACATACGTGACCTTGGGAAATATATCTTTTTGGGATGTAACAATAGTATTTCAAAGATGCTTTAAGAATTTTATTTGCCATCTGTTTATTTCTATACTTTTGGACTGATAAGCCAAGATGCTGAACGCGCAATACACATGCAAGCCAGGTAATAAAACCAGCTTTATTTTTTTGCAGTACTATTTTAGCTTTGTTTCTTTCTGAAGTACTATGCAGGTCATGAATTCTAAAATCTGATCTTCTATAAGTGTTAGTAATGAGACAGTGTAGCAGAGAGGCATGGCCTCTTCCCACAAGGTTTCACTTTGTTTATGAATTAAGTAATATGAACTATGGAATTTGAGATAAGGCATGAAATTTTTAGGTGGTGCCAGCTGGCATAGCTCCATTAAAATCAATGGCAAGACACCAGTTTTCACCACCAGCTTGTGACTCACTCTCAGGGGAAATAAAATAGTTAATATGAATGTTTCAGTCATGAACTTTTTTCATTGAACTATTGACATAGCAAAGGCAGATGCTGGTATTCAAAATCTGAGACAGCTTGAGATATTACATTTTGGATTTGAGAGAATCCATGGGTTTTTCCCTCTATCATCAGTATTGCTTTGACCTCGACTCATATTAGAGCTTAGTAGAAAGTAGCTGAATAATGTGAAGTTCCTTGTGGCTGGAGTAAATTGTGGGCTGCTGCATATCATTAGGATGAAATCTAGCTTTTCTTAAAGACTTAGGCAGAGAAGGGGAAAATCAAATCTTTTCCCCTTCATTCCTTGTGAGACACATATTGAATTGTACTACCGAGTCTTTGTCAGCAATATGACTATTGAGGGATGCTGTAACTACTAAGTTCAGTAAAACCATTTAAGCTGATAATATGCATGCCACTTTCTGTCATTTTACTGTAAGGTAGGCGTGGGATGCCATTTTCCAAACTGAATGTGGCAACAGCAACTGTCAATTCCATGTGTGAGGATGCCTGAATGGGCTTGAAAAGAAGGGGAAGCAGCTTTGGAATTTTCTAGAACCTCTTTCAGATTTTACAAATTCCTACTACAAGCTCAGGAAGCTCCCAGGAAAAAAAACAAACAAACAAACAAACAACCTAGAATAAGAAGCAGAAAAATAGCTGATTTACCTGAAATTAAGGTAATGAGAGAGGCCATTTTTTGGCTTTCCCTGCAGGTACATGTACCTCTGTGCTTGTCTGCCAGAAATGCCAAGTTTACATCAGTATGGGTGAAAGATCATCAGACTAGGTCAACAGTGCATCATTATATGTGTTAGATAAAAATACATAGTGCTTATCTACTGTTTCTTCATTTATTTTAGCTGTGATTTTGAGTATCACTGTTCCTTGTAAAGTACTCGTGTGTGGTGGTCTCTGGAGCACTAGTTAGATTTGCCAGGAGGATAAGTTGCTAATAATGATGAATATGTATCTGTAATTTTTCCATGGGCTTTTGCTTCCCCTAGTGCTGGGGCTGTAAGCAGAGGAATGACTGGAAATACTAACTCCTAACTCTACAATGCCTATATTTGGAACTTTTTAAAAGGTTGCTGTTATACAGAGTCAAGAGTTTCATGTCTGTCAGTGAACTATAGTCATTATTACTGTGAATAAAATAGGAAGTTAAATAGCATGAGTTATTTAATTTGGAAAAAAAAGCATACTACTGACATGCTGGCTTGTTTTTTGTTATATGAATTGTCTGCAGTTTTTTCACAAGTTGTGCATTTGAAATGTAAAGTGCCATTGCAGCAAAAAAAATTTCAAAATAGGGAAAAAAATAGATTCTTGTTCACTTTCAGTGATATTTAGGCTGTTATGTGAGATTTTTTTATGGCTGAATATGGGAATGCAGCTCTATGTCTGTAAGTTCCTCAATATATTTTAAAACATAAATTTAATAGTCTACTTAAGATGTATTTTTCTGAGAATTATCTCTTTTTATTAGTTTTCTATTCTAAGAGAGCCAAAATTATCCTATCTTTCCTACAGATTTTTCATTAAAATTTGCAACTGAATTGAAAGGATTTAATTATTACAGCCATTGCAATATTGGTTACAGCTATATTGTAATGAAGTTTTAACTTAGCAATCACCATATCATTTTCCATGATAATTATAATGAGAAGCACTGATTGGCCAAAGGTGAAATAATTTATAGGGATTTTATCTTTTACTTGGCAATATTAATGAAAAATTAAAAAAAAAAAATAAAACATGCTGCTTTAACTTTCCTCTTCAATGTCAAGATGAGCAGGGAGGAAAAATAGGAAGTATGAGGCAAAGCAGAATTATCTTATCCCTTCACTGGAAAACAACAGTGATAGTCCTTTATGAATCCTGCTTACATAAGATGTGAAAAAGAGTTTTATTTCATGGATGGCCTGGTTTCTCCATTTACATTACCCTTGGATCAGTGCACAAGCAAGTTTCATGCTTTACAGCTTTATTAATGAAGCTATTGTTAACAAGCAAGCTCAACTGTTTTCCTTCCAAAGAAAAAAGGGAACAGTTCTGTGGGCTAAGATTTGCCCTTCAGGTAGGCACCTGACATCTTGCCAAGTTATAACTGATCCTCTACCTTTTTTAACTATAACAATGGGGATGAATGGACTTTAAGCTGTTTCAAAATATGCCCCATTAACTTTAATATGTGCTAAATATTGTAGCAGAATTTTATTTTTCTGCTTTTCAATATAGCTGCACTTTTTCTTATGATGAAGCCTTTCTGTTGAAGAGATTACTGGCACTAGAACGCTCTCAGTTTTATTTTTCCTGAATTCTTAAACTTATTGCAACCATAAGTTCATACGATATTTCAGGCTGGAAGGCACCTCATGAAACCTCAAGTACAACTTCCTACTCAAAGCATCCTCACCTACGAGGTCAGACCAGGTTACTCAGGGCTTTACCCAACCAAGTCTTGAAAACCTTATAAAAACTTACAAGAACAGAATAAGAATGATAAGAACTTGTCAGTTCTCAATATTGAAGAAATTATAAATCCACAATTATTAGATTAAGGATATTACAGGGTACATTTTTGCTTATTCACTTTAGTACCTGTTTATGGACCTGTTGTCTTTAAATTCGCCTAATTCTTTTTAAAATCTGCTGTTTTCAACAGCCTCCCGAGGCAACAAATTTCAGACGTTCACTTGCTGCTCTGTACAAACATCTTTTCTTTTAACTGTTTTTAACTGATTTAATAGATTCATTGAATGCTGGCTGGTTTTAGTGAGGACTTGTTGAATAAATAGTTCTGCATGCACTCACCCTTGTGATTTTACAGACCCTCAAGCGTACCCCATCATCCTTCTCTCCAGATGGAAGAGTCCCAGCCTTTTTCATCTCTCCCTGTGAGGTAATTACTCCTTCTCTGCACCTATCTAACTCCCTGATGTTTTTCTTGAGGTGCAGGATTGCACACAGTACTCAAGATGTTTGTGTGGAAGAGGTTGCTTAGCCATCCCTTGATGCCTGAAGTCTGCCAGAGACAAACGTGTAAACTATAGCTTTAAAATTATGGTAATAGAACTGAAAGGAACTGTAAAGTTTTGGTGCAACAAAAAAAGGAAATTAACTGTTGATCTTAATGGTGATTGGTTGAAACTAATCGTAGAAGAGTATGGTTTGCTAGGCACTGAGGATGGCCGTATAAAATCATGGTGAGATGAGTGAGGAATTACTTGACTGGGTGACTCATGAGATACCTAGAGCAGAAGCACAGTCCATGGCAGATGTTTGGCTGAAGATCTTTTTAAGATCCCGGAGGACACCTGATGGCAGCACTGACTGCTGGTGGAAGGAGACGAGAGCTTGCTATAGCGGTGAGCCTGAGACAGGGAAGCTGTGTGTATGGACCCTGGTCTACATCGGTAAGAGTGTCCCGCGGGGATCAGACATAGTCCTCTAGCTTCGTGTGTGTGTACCCTTTCCCAGCCACCCATCAGGCAGTGTGCAGGAGCATGACTTCCCTGCCATTGCTATATGGTGTGGCTGGCGACAAGGAAGGTGATGAGTGCTGCAGGAATGGGTCAGCTAGCATGACCTTGTGCCTATGTGACTGTGTATGTCACCAGTGTAAGCATGAGTTTTAATACTGTTTGTGTGTAATTGAAGCATTAGAAATAAGATTAGCAATACTAGCTCTAGAACATTGTTTTATATAATAAGGGTCAGTTGTCAACCCATTCAGTTGCCAATCTGTGCAACTAATTTATCAGCACCCAGTTTATCTGGATGTCTTGCTTGCTTTTGGAGTGGTCTTTTTAATTAGTTTTTGTGTGTGTGTGTGACTAAGTAGGTCACTTCTATCTTGTTTCCTTTTTTTTTTTTTTAAATGCATGTTTATTTTTATGCTGAATTTGTTTTGCTTGTTCTCTTCCACTGCATTGTTGAATATAGTTGTATTGTGATCATTAATGAGTTACTAAGTGTCCGTGATGGTAAGTCATTAATATTTATGATGCTGAGTGTCACACTAAGAGTAAGACAAACACTTCAGAAAGAAAATGAAAGTAGGAAAAGGCTTTGTATAGATTTCAGGACATCTGTAGATGATGTACAAATCCACATTCACTGCTTATAAAGACTGGGAACCTAACTGTGGTATGCTTTATATCTCATCAAGCCCTTGCATTTGAGTTTCCTTTCTGGCACAGGAGGATGTAGGCTAGGAAATATGCCTAGTACTTGCTTGAATGTGTCAAGGAGCTGACAGACACTCTCAAGGTCTGCTAGACAAATATTCCTGTCTGTCTGGTTCACACTGATTCAATTATGAGGCTAAAAGACTTTCTTCATAAGAGAAACAAGTTAGTACACCTAATTAAAATGGATAATTTAACTGAGCAGTCGGAAACACTCTGTTTCCCCTACTTTCTTAAGTCATCTGTGCAGTTTCTAAAAACAAGGCTAAACGGCTTTTTCTTCTTAAACCTTCTGAGGGAGGTACTAGTCCTGGTTTTCAAGATTCATGTTACCTCAGCAAATATATTCCTGTGCTGCAATAGCTGAACATAAGCTAAGGGAAATGGAAGAACATATAAAAGAAGCTTTGAAAGTAGGAAGCCAACCTTGACTCATACAAGTAATACAAGTTTCTTCAGACTGTAGTGACTTATCTTAGCTAGAATGGGAGAATATTGTTTTTTAAGATATAAACTAAGTCATGTTACAGGAAACTTTATTTCCTGGTACCTGTAAAGAGGGTACCAGCAATGATTTTATTGACAGCTGTTTTACGAGGTTTTATCTTTAACTACCTGCTCAGTCATCACGAGGCCATTCGTTGGAAAAGGTGGCTGTAAAATTTTTGTGATAGCTGACATTTATTTTTGCTCAATGATGGAAATAATGAATTATTTTAATGAAAGATTCATTTCAAAATAAGTATTCTATGTGGAAACAGACATTTCTTAGTTAGATCTCTCTGTATTACTCTCCTCAGAAAACATCCAACTGCAGAACCTTTCAGAAACTTTCAAAGTTGATACAACTCTGAGAAATGTGTTGCTGTGATAAAAAGAAATATGTTAGTAACCATAAAAACAATATGAGAAGGACCTCTGGTGTCAACAAGTCTGTAGTCACATGCAAAAAAAAATAATTCTGAGAAAGCTCATCACTACATGTAGGTCTTCTAGACTGATGCTGGAAATTAAGGAGCTGAGTCATCCTTTAAAATTCTGCCGAGATTTTCTTCAAATTAGGTAAGACATGATTCAATGTACATTAGTGCCAATTTAACAAATTTTTAGTTATGCTATTTACTTATGAATGTTCCTTTTAGGGAAGCCTTTAGAGATGCAGTATCTCACTTTCATTTCAGTCCTGGGGGACAGGAAGGAACTCATGCGTAATAACTATCAGTTTCATAAAGCTAATGAATTCATATTGCTTGTAAATAACAATGGTGTATTAAATGTGAAAATATGCAGTAGGAGATCAACAGTTTTAAAAGCACTGACAAGATCCCTGAAAGAGAAATATAATTCAGTTTTATAAGCAACATTTTCAAGTGACTCTACTTCTACTCCTTTTAGATGAGATAGGAAATAGTAACCTCCCTGACTGAGACCATTGGGTGCTATGTTATATTAACAGATTACAAAAATATAGTGAGAAAACAACCCATTAATCCTCTAGATTAATATGTGTTGGTTAGCTTCCTCTCTGTTCCTGCATTTAGATTATGTGTTCATCACTATCCTAATTTTTTCTTATGTGCACTGGATAGTTTTAACATGATGTTTGAAGCAAAAAGTTTAAGTAATGCCATTTTGGTAAAAGTTCTGAGAAGTGCTTAGAATTTTAACTCAGTTTCATTGTGTTTGTACTGTAAAATCTTAAGATAAATTCAGAAACAGCTTCAAAACATTTTGACTTTATGCAACTGGGGGCAAAGGTTTCATGCCAGCCTCCTGTTAGCCTCATTTTGGTACCATTGTAATAAATTATGTCGGTCTCTAAGTGTATCCGAAGTGTCATTACACAGGCTAGAAGTCAGCTAGTGTGAAGCGGCACTCTGGCATGCCTCTGCCATCAAGTCTTCACTTATACTTCATTGCCACAAAAAGCAGATGTTGTAGTGACATCTGTGCCATTAATACATCATTAAGGGATCCTCTTACCTGCTAATCCAGAGAAGTTTTATAACTCCTTTGCTCATTCGTACAGTACAGCATATCAGGGTAAAGATCATCATGTTTTTCCAAAACAGTGCTTAAGCACTTTAAAATGGGCAATGGATATATTTTCTCTAGTCATTATCTACTCTTCTGTCAAACAATATTATAGTTCCACTACTATATTGTAATACTATTTTATAATAAATATAGTATCCACAACACTACCAATAAATATTTTATGAGAAAAACTCATATATGTAGCTCTTTTGCCACATAGAAGAAGAAAAAAAAATCCTAGTTCAACATGTTTAATCTGATTCCTAATAAATACATAAACTGCTTTGTGCCTCACAATCCCAGCAAAAGTAACTGTACTCTGTAACCTCCTTGCAGCAGGAAAAACTTCCTCACTTGGACATACACTCTAATTATATAAAGACAAGGAAATCTTTAACAGGAAATTTAAATGTAATTGTAAAAATGGAAAAAAAATATGGGAATGATATGTAGCATGTATGCATGGATAGAAATTTCCCCTTATCCAAAAAGCTGGCAGTGTTTCATGGAACATCCCTGCCCTGAGTTGATGAGAAAGTTTCTCAGGCAACAGTCCCCTGACTGCATCAACTTCTGCACCAAACCTTCCTCACGGTCTCAGCAAATGACTAGCCATAATCTATGGGTCTCCTTAGCAGGCTTTTGTTAGTGCCCAAAGTACCTTCTGCCTTCTTTTGGCTCACCAACAAAATTTGTTAAACCAGTGATTAAGTTACTGACTAGCAAGACGTCCATGCAGTGACCCCTTTTTTGCTGTGATTCCCTTCCTTTATTCACAGTAAATGTATTAATCTGCAGTAGCACCTCATCAAATTCATCACAGAATTCAAAGTAAGAATACCTTTGGTCAAATCCAAAGAAATATTAGGACACCTAACCAATCATTGCTTTAACTACATTACTGAAAGTAAAAGTTAAAAACAACGATGTTCACAGAGACATTTCAATTTAAAAAAGAAAAAAAAATCTTTTTGATTTGGTGTACTTCTAGGATTTCTGGAATTAAAAATTGGGAATAAAATGGTTTGTAATTGCATTACTTACATTATTCCTGCCAATGCGCCTGAATAAATGTCTTTTGACAATGTCCTTTATTCAGCTACTTTCCCTTGTTGCTTTTGGTGATATTTAGAGCAGAGAGGATGAGAAAGAAACAAAGAAAAATGGAAATCAAGAAAATGAAGACAAGGAAGACTCACATATAATGCCTGATATTGTTTTCAGACATAGCTTTGGACTTGGCTAGACTTCAGAGTAATGATTTCTCTGTAGAAATCTATATTTGAAACTCACATTCTTGCCTACACTAAGTCCCTAATGATGGTTACCATAAATTTAGTTTATCTGATTGAATTGAGCACTGGCCCTGAGTTATTTCCCTGGCAAAGGGGACAAAATTGTCTCATTTGTGGCTACTTGTATGTTCATTTGGTGCTATTGGCAATTCAGTGTAGGCTAAAGCAATCCTGAAACTCTTTGATGTTATTCAAAATCTTGACTAACTTTATGATTGGGGACCTGAACAACTGCTACAGAGCAATTGTTCTCTCCTTTGTGAGTGCGTGAGCCAAACCATAAATGAAAAGTTGGGCTATGAAATTGCATTTTTCTCTCAAAGTAGCCAGAAATATTAAATGTTCAGGTTCATATAATCATATGTAATTTTAAAAACAATAAAGCAGATGGTTCAGAACAGAACCAGCTTCTTTTGGTTGTTGACTTGCTAAAAGAAAAATGTCTATTGATACTTATGCAGGAAAATTTTAGCTGTGAAACTTGATTCCTTTGTTTCTTTACTTCTCTCTGCAATTAGGAAAATGTTTCAAAAATTAAACAGTTGGGTTTTATGCTTTCTTGTATCCCAGCCAACTGATGTGTACTTCGAGTCTATTATTAACAAGTTCCTGTTTTGCTAGAGCCCAGATAACATTATTTTTAGAAAAGTGACTGCCATTAATAAATGATTCAGAAATACTGATTATAATTTTAGCATTTCTAAAGAGTGGATGCAGTTTTTAGGTATGGAAAACTACCTTTGAACTTTAAACTTGATAAGAAAATTAAGAGAAAATTATTTTGCTTGCATTTCATCCTGAAATCTGGTTGTTCAGTCTAAGTCTTAATATGAAAATTTAGCATCAGCTTCAGTTTTGATTTTCATTTTTCCCAGTTGTGACATATCCATTGTACACATTATTTATAGAAAGGCCCAGGTTCAGGTTCCTTGTGCTCTTAGAAAGAATGTAACCTTGCAGCTGTAGCTGAGCAGTTTCCCATAGAAGAACAGTAATTTTAATCTCTCAGAATGGGAGATGCAATTGAAGACCAAGTATACTTACTCTATAATCTAATGGAAACTCTCTCTTGTGTCCTGTTAAGTAGTTAAATAAAAATACATGGCCTCATCCAAGGACTTCTGAAACCAGTAACTTTCATTGGATTCTTCCCCTGCTAGTTGATGATGAGTTGTAAATGTAGAATCCTTGTTCGACGTGATAAAGACCAGTGGATTGGTGTCTTTCACGTGCTGGGAAAAGGCCTTGAAAAAGGTCATAAGTATTGCAGATTTGGGGTTTTTTTTGGTTTTAGTATGTATATATTTCTGGGAGGGAAATGACAAAATTTGAAGTTAATTAGATAATAATGATCACACTTAGGACTTAAAGTGCTTTGTGGTTTACGGAATATTACTATCACCATTTCATAATTACAGAAAAATGTGGTGGAGTGATTTACTGAAGGTTATTCTGAAAGTTAGTGATACTCTTACAAAAAGAATCCAAGCTGTGCAGCCTCTGTAGATCATACTAAGTGAAAAGCAATGAGAGTCTAGAATATCTTGTTATTTCTGTTTTTCATTGAGCCATATGTGTGCTATTAGAAATACTATATACAAATCTGATACCCTTCCCAGTGGAGTTTAAACTCTTCAGTAGACTATATGAAGAGAAGAGGGTAAACAAACTAAAAACAATCAGTCTGTTTGATTTTATGTCAGTTCCCCAGATAGTTATTTGGAAAGACTGGGACATATATAGACATACGAATCTCTCTTTCCTAAGAGAACTTAATCTAAGAGAGTGCCAATATATCATAAACAACTAAGTAGACAGTCTAATTTTACTTGTTTTCAGTTATCACTTTCTTGAGAAAAGAACAGGCCAGCTGAAAGCATCATGTCTCAGGGGAGAAAGTCGAGGCAACATGAAGAAAGCAGTGAAAAAAAAAAAAAAAAAGATGAAAGCAAGTAAACAGATAAATAAATAAGAAAGAATGAAAACAGGAAGTTTCACTGTGTGGAAGTGTGATGTGTTTTTCCTTCTCTTCAGACAGAAAGGGACAAGAGAACTCTGCCTTATTTCTAGGAATGTCAGCGAGTTTATCTTTGTGTTTGACAGCCAGATCAATACAATCCTTTTTATTACACTACATTGACATACTCCTTGAGAAAGGACCAGTGCTCTGTTAGATCACTGCTCAGGAATGCAACAATGGGAGTTAGCATGTAGTAATGCTCAGCCATGTCCTTCTTCAGTCCCACAGGGTCTCTCTGCAACTCTCACCCAGCAGCATGCATGAAAAAGCTTGACTCACCTAGACCCTGCACATTGCCCCCTTGGTTAGTTTTCATACACATCCCTTGCTGCTGCTGGTCAAAAGGACTCCTATGAGTGTTTGGCTATTATTCAGCAGTGCCTCACAGGAAAAAGGTGATGAGGGGAAAAAATGGATTAAAAGTCAGACTAGGAACTTTCCTACTGCTTCTCAAAACCCATTTGTGCCAACGTACCAGATCTGTCAAACAAGGCTAGGCATTCAATAGCTTGCACGAAACAGGAAACTCACCTACTCTGCATGCCAGTGTTGAACACAGTGAAAAGTTAGTTTAGTCATTCCAAAGGGTTTTTGAACAAACTAACACCAGGCAGAAGAATGCCATGGATTCTCATGAGGGTCAAGAGCTCCTCTTAAGAGTCTGTGCCTCCTTCATTCCTGCAGGCAGCATTCTGGAGTGCTAAGGCAAGGGAGGACAGGAGTCTTTTCAGCAGGATGAGATGGTGAGTCTAAGAGATCCTTGGACAGGGGGCTTAATGCCTAGAATAAATAGGGGAGAAGCATCTAGTGTGAGAAAAGGAAGGGGAATAAAGCATATTCTAGAGTAAAGGGTGGGTCACTTGCTCTCATACCTCATAGATGTTTATCCTCTCCTCTGTTTGTAGTTCCTGAAGCAACCGCACATCTACTTGAATGTGCTAATCCTGAGAGTACCCAAAAGAAGATGGAAAAGGTTTAGCACATGAGCAGCCATCTTTGATGAGACCTATTTATGAAAGAAGATTTTTCTCCTCCCACCCTTCCCCCTGCCTCACTAAAAACTCCATCCCAGGCAGCTTTTTGTGTATTTCAGGACTGTTCACTTTGTTTTGCCTCCTTCAGAAGATCAGAATATGACAGCTGCTGACAAGTGAATCCTTTGCAGATCTTCTGCAAAGTGGGGTGATATAGGCCAGGCAGTGGGTACCCATCTGTAGGACTGCTCCCAACTGAACCAGAAGAAATCAGGCCAGTCTCTGCCTTGCAGTGATGATTGTGGTAGAGTAGCCAAAGACAGTTGTTGGGGAGTTCTGCGTAACATGAATCTGAGTGCTTGGCAATAGTGTAGGATCAGGACCCCACATGTGCAGTAACATACACATGGGAGATTATTACTGCTATGGCTGTCAGCCATTCTTGTGGCTTCCAGCTTGCAGCTGAGGAGTTGAAATGCTAAGCATTTCTGATACCGTATGAAATCTAATGAAATTTCTTCACAATATAGAGGGGATCACTCTTACCAGACGTGCTGGTGCTAATGTAACACCAGTCTGCTAAGAATATGTGAGGTTAGTATTATGGCCTGTGTCTGTGTCACAGAGATACAAAGAAACAAGGCAAGCACCAAGATGTGGGATTTCTGCAAATATTTCATGGAAATGTGGTTCTGTTTCACAGCTTTCTCTATATGTTGGCAGACTGATATGGGATCAGGTGGGGATATTGCTGAGGCTTGCAGCAACAGCAGAGAGAAGCAAGAGCTAAGGGACTTATTTCTTAATGATGAATGTGGTGAGCTAAAATAGAAGCTCAGGATTTTGGGATTAAATGTATTAGAATTATTGAGTTACTAATAATCTATATCTTTGAAAGCTGGGAGGTCATCTTATATTAAAAGTTTTGTTACATTATACTCTAAAATGTCATGCTGCGTAATTGTGAAGGGAAAGGAACTGGAAGAAAATAACTCAGAGTATTTCTAAAAATATATTTCTGTAACTTAGGTAAAGAAAAATATTCTGGATATTTAATGAGGGGGAAAAGTAGGGGTGGGAAACAGACTCGAAAATGAGAGTTAATAAGTGAAGTTATACAATGGACTGATTTTTATGGTTCAGTCATAAACCTTTGAAAGAAAGGGTTTATAGTGCAAGTGCTTACAGTGTCTTAAACACTGTAAAACATTCTGTAATGGTACCAGATTTCTGGGATTTCTTTATGTATTCTTTTTAATAGCTAAGCCTTTTGAAAAGAAATAGTACAGATTATAGTCAGAACTACAGATGAAGAAAGGTAGCTTTTTGCTCTACTGTAATAGGTATCAGTACTAAAGATTATTGACTTTCTAGCAACATACTGTGAGTAACCGTAATAAAAATCTTGACCTTTTGCAGTTCAGTTAAAACCTTCAAAGTGAATTACACTTTAAAGAAATACCTTTTTTAACATAAAAGCTACTTACTCAGTTACTTGAAATAATTCTGCTGACTATTGATTTTTTTTTCTCATTATGTTCACATCCTTCTCTTCACTCACAAGGAATGACTGCTTGGTTCAGAAAAGAAATATCTGTAAGTGCCACATTTCTTAGAGATGAGTTTGTGTGCTTTTAGTTAACCATAATCATTCCACTAAACTTGGAATATTACTTATAGTTGTAAATTCATAATTTTGAGTCAGATATTATGTACACAGAAACACTAATTTATTGCCATGAAACTGATCTGATCTTTTCTTCTTTGGAAAAAAATCTCCTTAGTAGTTAAGGATTTTTAGATATAAGATCATATAAAACAGCTGGTTTTTTTTTTTTTTTTTGCTTTTCAATATGTTGCATGTTTTTATCTACTGGCATTCTATTATTGGTAAGTTATTACTCTGGAAAGCCTCATGGTCTATCATGGATAACACAGTATGTGTCAAGTTTAAACATGTCCTAATCTGCAAAGTTGAACCTTTCTTGAGATTATCACTGGGAACTGTTGCAGGAGCTCCAATCAGATGAGTAACTTCACTACAGCCTTAAACTTTTCTACAGGTAATATGGGAAAGTGTGTAGAAATAAAGAATTGTTATCATCAGCCCTTCCTATCCTTCCACAGTAATGACTGATTATACCCAGCCTGGGACAAGCATATAACACCTTTTTTTTAGAAACAAAATGTCTCCTTTCAAAGAAGGAACTAGAATCTACTAGTAGGTATACAGTGAGAACATTGAAAAAGCTGAAGGTAAAAGCACTGTACATTCTTCAAAATGACCTACTTGTATTTTTCTCCAAAACATGATGTCATAAGATGGGGGTGGAAAAGCATATTTTATCCTACTTGCCTGTGGCTGCTTGATTAGTGTGATGACTATCTGAGTTTCAGGGGACTGGAACTTCTGCTCCAACTATTGGAGGCTGTGCTATTTCAAGGACCTGGTAGCATCAATTCCAGACTGTAAGTACTGTCAACCTTCCTAGACAAGGCTGTTAGAAGTCTGATGTTTTATGACTTCAGGGGCATGTGTGTGCTAGACTGAACATAAGAAATCATTTAAGAAGCATAAACCTTTTTTATTCTGAATATAAGGGATGCAAATTTTTTGAGCCATATGTTCATGTGGTACAGCAACTAGAAGATGGAAAAAGAATGTATAATAAAAAATAAGGAATACCTTTTACTGCTAGTAAGCATTGCTGGATTAAGCAGTGTAGGTCAAAACAACTAGGAATAGTTTTAACATAGTGGAAAACAAGGTTTGCCAACGGAACGTGTATTCTAACAACTCTTGCTATATTTCAGCCAGTGACCTCTTTGGAATTGGCTTCTCTGGAGCTACAGGAGAGGAAACCGGGGAGAATGAGTGAATTCCTGAACATAGTGTCAAAGGTTGAAGAACATATTTTTATGGTCTTTAACCGTCTCTAAATGTCTGCTTGCACAAGAAGATATGTTTGTATGCATCTGAATAGACATGTGCTGTCCCACACTTTGTCTGTGAACCGGCTGTGAATGTTTATTCCTGTAAGAATTTCCACATACATGAAAAAATTTACTTTATTTTTTTTCCTCTCTTGAAATTTGTTTTCCAACTGCTGCTTCCACAAATCACATGAAAAGGTATCTAGCATGGTTGCAGAGACCCCCCAGGACAGTTTCTTATTTTTCTGGGTTTGTTTTCATCAAAAATGTTTTGCATTCTTTTTTTTTAGTCTTTGCCCAGCTCTGAGGTTAAAAAAGCTTAGTCTTGGTGTTAAACATCTAGTCTAGATTCATGTTTCTGTTTCCAAATCAGACACGTGGGCATGAGTTTCAAATTGAAATATTGTTGCAACATTCTATCCTTGTTTAAGCCACATGATATTTTGGACTGATGTGATTACTTGAGAGAAAATAAAGAGATTTGGTGGTTAATTAGGTGAAGGCCAGATGCAAGTACTTTTTGATTTAGCTGCTGGAATGTCACCTTATTCTGCAGGATATGCTGGAGGTTTCCACCGGTATAGAAAATCGGCTAGGAAGAGAAATAAGCAAGCCTGAAATATTCTTTTGTTTTTAAGGACTGATCCAAGACAAGTGGCACTCTCTAAAAAAGCAGCCATAAATTGAGGGTGAAAATACATCCAAGTGGCTTGTAACAAAAACAATACAGTTCAAAATGGATTCTGTAATGTATCAGCCACAACATATTTGGCCCTTGTAATCTTTATACTATTTTTATATTCTTGTAAAAGAAGACTAGTCCATTGTTTCATAATACTGCGTAGAGAAGATTAATGTATGGTGCAAAAGTGGCTGTGGAAACTGTACCCCTTGAAATGGTTTTTCGAAGGCAAGTCACATCAAGCTGGCCAATCTGTCTGCATGCAGTCTTAGTTGTGCTAAGAGGCAAACCAGGTTATATTGAGAATCAGGACATGCTTTGTGTTATAGTTTTAATAAGTACCAAAATATAATTCACCATTTAGAACAGTTTAGTTCCTTATCATGTCTGACATCCTTTTTAAGGTAGCAAGGTGGAGGATGAGGGCTTTATTTTCATGTTTTCTATAAAACTGAAGTGTACTTTATTCTTGCAACTCAGAAGATAATTCTGTGTCACCACTGAGCTCTTTCTTTAGGCAGAACTCTTCCATGAGTACTTTATTTCTGGTGGTTTTAAGCAAGCAGGAGCCAAGTGAAAGCCACGAGAAGCTTAAATCTGTAGGATGTCAAAATGAGAAACTAGATGAAGTGTTGGATGCAGATATAAGGGAGAATAAAGTTACATATTTTAAAGATTTGAGAGTATCACATTCGTTATGCAAAAGTGTACATATAATTTGTTTTAGAACAGTAGCTAGCCATATCAAAGGATCTTTTCAAGTTAAACTCTTGTGAGGTGTTGTAAGTGCCTGGCATCAGTGACGTCTGGTTTTGATAAAGTACAGGATTTGAGGACTGCTTTTGTTTGGGATTTTTGTGAGGATAAGACCTACATTGCTCTTAGAAATAGGTTTTCTGGTCAGTATTCATTCTCTTTTTATTCTATTGTACAAATGTTTTCCCACTTCATGGAAGCTTTAATTTGATCACATTAGTGCTCTACTGTTCCCTTACAATAAATGGAGTTAGTGGCTGTTTTACAGTTTGGTGTAATTCAAACAATTATACTCTGTAAACTGTGGGTGTTAGTAGAAAGCCAAGAGTAAAGAAGTGGCTCAGATTGGGCAATGAAAAGCATAACGAGCTGGGAAATTTATACCACTTTTAGCTAGTGAGGCAGGATTTGCTTTCAAGATTGTTATACAGGAAGAAAAGTAGAATAACACGATTAGCTTATGATTAAATGGTTTTAGCAGGTTTTAGAAACATGAAGACACTTCACTTACATTGTTACTGAAAACTGGCAGACCTACTATTTTGAAACATATCTTTTAGATCGTCATAGTGAAACCATGCTGCCAATATTAGCCAAGTTGTCAAATTAACAGAGGCTCCTTGCTTCATTATTGTTTATTCTTTTGTATTGTATTGATAGAATTTAAAGTGTTGGAAAAGAGCCAGTATTAAGGTCTAATTTCCATTTAGTGGTATAATGAAGTAATAAATACATTTTGATTCAGGTTAAAAGTTTCCTCCCCTCCTAAATAAAAGCTTTTTAATATCTTTTTATAGCTTCAATGTTTATACAAAAACAGCTATTAACTGCATGATTATGTTTAAAAAAAAGATAGCCAAATTCAACCTTTGCTAATCCCAGAAGCAGCTTGTCCTCAATGCGCAGAATTTTTATGGTATCTGGCTAAGCAAAGCAAAATCATTTATTCAACTCGGTGATGAACATTAGCCCATATTTCTCCTGTGAGCAAAACTTAAATACAAATGAAGGCACTTCCTTCACTCCCTGCACCCAGCTTGATTGTCCCCCTTAACCACATTACTCTCTGTGGTGTTTGCTGCACAATAATGCTCAACACCAGGTATTATGTAGTACCCTGATGAAATCTATATTTAATAAAGAAAATGCAGTACAGATAGGAAGAGGCTTTTCTCCTTCAGTCTTAAAAGCACTGGACCAAATCCTAGTCTCGGCTGTGTTGTGTGAGCACCACTCGTGATGGAGTGAACATTTGCCTATAGTAACTTGGTGATGTCTTTGAACAAGACCTGATGGGAAAGAGGGAAATTATCAGGAGGAAAGAAATAGGTCTTGATAAGGCTGAGGATCAATTAATTATTCTTTCTGTAACACTTCTCCTGAGGTTATTTTAGATTCAAGGTCTTTAAATCTAAGTTTCAAACTTTTAAGCAAGGAAGCCTTGAAATTTTTTAAAATCTTCACGCATAAAAGCATATAAACCAGGAGCTTTTAAATTACTAATAGCTTGTTTTATTTAGTCTTTTTTAACAGCAAATTCTAAAGCAGTAATTAAATCTGTAGGCCAAATTCAGTCCTTAGATGAATGCAGGAACCTCTTCCAAATTTAGGGTCAGTACAAGGGTTCTTCTCTCTTTCTTGAAGTGTGAATGAATTCACATGCTGTATTACAACAATATTCTGAGGACTGATTTTTTTTTTTTTTAATTTTTATATATATAGTATTTATATATAGTATATTCATAGCCAGTACAGAATTAAGGTGTTTGGTTGATTGAGGAGAGCATTGAACTTCTGGAAAATGCTGGTTGCCCATTCGACCATATTTAAGCCTTCTCAGTCCACTGAAGATATGGTTTAATCATTTATCTATGAGCTGTAAGCAACCTTAAAGTGTAATTGTTTCTTCTTCTACTCTTCCCCAGTGACAAACTTTGAAATACCCTTGCCTTTGTCCATGAGAAGAATGGAAACTAGTGTTGGAACTTTCAGAAAAGTTTGCTGGAACAGAAAATTTTTCATTCTTGATTGTAACTGAAAGACAAGAGGCTTGAAGGGCTTCCAAACACATTTGAAAGTATGCTGGAGGGGACATACATGCCAAATTGCATATAAAAGCAGTGCAATGTTATCCAGAGTTGTGACTCAGAAGTCAACTGCTATGCTAGGAAGGTGGAAGAAGCCAGAGGTAAGTACTGGCAATTGTCAGAAAAGGTAACCAAGTTGTATTTTCCTCATTAATGCTGTCACCGAGGAGGCAGGAGAGAAAGCAAGCACGGATGGTGGTCAGTGCAAAGTACTGACCTGTGATGTGGAACAGGTTGTTGGCTCCCAAGTTTGCTTGTGAACTACAGGCCAGAAACAGTGCAAAGAGATAAAGTATGCATAGGTAGAATTATCCAACAACATTTACCCTACTCGAAGTCATATTGACATTAATATATTTTTTTTTTATTAATGCAATTGTAGGAAATTTGCAACTAGTGTACTTAGGTTTTATATTATCTTGTTATTACAGACTGTATAAGTCATATTAATACAGTCAGTTCAGGAACTTTCTGAACAAATCACCATTGAGGAGAATAGGGATACATGGAGCGGAGGAATCCTTGTTATTATCTGTGACTACTGAAAATAGGAACGACAGGCAGCTATGTGTGCTGGATTAATCATGTTGATTTGTAGACAGGTAGCACAGGGACACATTGTGGCTACATATCACTTTCCTAAATTTCAGTGTGCCATGCTCTTTTTTTTTTTCTGTCATCTTTGATGAAATGTAAACAAATTGTACATTAGCTACCTGTGCACCTCCAGTATAAGAGTAATAATATTAGTTCTCTGATCCCACCTTCTACCAGAGATTATTGGGGCTTTATTTATGTATATGCATACGTGGAGAGAGAGAGGAAGAGCACATGCTTGTCACCGGGAATTGTTCTTTTAAGAAATGTTGAACACAAACTTGGCA
The DNA here is from genome assembly GCF_047370975.1 of Nipponia nippon. Taxonomy (NCBI): domain Eukaryota; kingdom Metazoa; phylum Chordata; class Aves; order Pelecaniformes; family Threskiornithidae; genus Nipponia; species Nipponia nippon. The sequence continues at coordinate 45,887,698 of NW_028262380.1, read as the reverse complement.
AGTAATTTATCATATTTGCTAGGCAGTTATTACTCTGCAGATCGTGCAATGGCTCCCAAGCTCAAGTCTTGTCATGTCCCACTCTGCTCCTGAAATTATATCTCCTTCTATTGCCTCAGTCTGTGAAAACACTGTGAGTTTCTGCTCACTACACACTACAAAAAACTTTGTGAAAAATCAGGCAGAAACAAACATTATATGTTCTCTCTGTGGCTTTGGATTAGCCTCCCCAGGAGTGGTTGGCCATGGGGTCTTGAGATTTATATTGACAAATAATGAATGATGATAAGCTTTTTATTCAAAATGCATCCATTTGGGGTCAGAAGCTGTAGATTATATCCCTTATCTAATCACCAACTTGTTTTGCAACAACCGAGAACTGAATAATAACATTGTGAAATGTGTTCTGGGAGTTCATACACTCCAGATTTCCCTATAACCTTCATATTTAAAGGGATTTTCACTTGCATGTGGAGTGGACTACATGTTGCCTTGAGTATTGATGTAACTTTCTGACTTGATGGACAATAAAGCTAACTGGAAAAGGCAAATCTTTACTGTTAAGAAGCCTGTGGTTTAGTTTGGGCTTTTTTGTTGGTTTTGTTTTTTAAAATCACAGATCTGAACAAAAGGTCAACTTACACAATGTCTTCCATGGGGTTTCCAGACATTGTAACAACTGATGTGGCATTTTTCAGCTTGCTGGAAATACCTCCAGTGAATGACAGTGACCTATGCCCTAAAATGCAGGACTACCAGGCTGCCTGAGAGCACCAAGAACCAGTTAGCCTAGGAGATGGACATCTAAAACAAGCTAGCACCGAGGGCTTGCTTTGGATGTTTCTTGCTAAGACACTGACCAGTTGACTTGTTTGGAAATCACTGCTAAAAGGCACTCAGTCACCAGCTCTGAAATACAGTTAATTAATACTTTTCAGAAGAACGCCTGGACACCTAATATCTAGTTATACTGACCTTTAAAATAACACTTGCAGCTAAGATAACTACTTAATAGCACCCTTTCTCCTGAACACTGGCTTTCAGAAATAGGCACAGCAGGCTTCTGGTACACTTTTTCTTTTGTTCAAGACTATCACACTTCCTGTATTGCTTTTATATCTGCTTTTATTCAAAACTTTTCACCTAAACATAGTACAGACACAGCTATGGCTGAGATCACTTATGCTTTTCATGTCACCTATGTCCTCTTGTAGACATAGTCAATATCTTCTCCAAGGACTTCCCTGTGCTTAAAATTTCATTGTCTTCCTTAACAATTTTTTTTCTGGCTGAAGTGAATTTCTTGCTGCTCACAACTTTTTCACCTGTTATAACACTTTATAGCTCTAATCTCATAAAACTGACTCACTAAACATGCATATAACCAGATCTGCAATTTCTGGTTTGCTTTTAGCTTTTAGTACAGACCATTCATAAGGTATGGACATGAGGTTTGGTTTTCAGAGCTGACTGTCCAAACATTTCCTTTCTACCTTTTATCAGAGAGTGGCATTACATTGCGTAGCCAGGTAGTGGGTAAGCAGAGGAGCAGCAGCAAGCCAGGTCCCTCAGCAGCTCACGCATAAAAAGGCTGCCACAAAACTGGCATCATCAAGGTTACCAGGCTTTCAATATCTGCAACTACTTGGGCATTACAGCCTCTCATGAGGCAGCTTTGCTGTTTGCCTCTGTTGCAGGCTGCTACTAGCTACCAGGCTCACTTACTTGTTGCTGGAGGTCAGGGACCATTTTGGGAGGGTTAACTAGCCAAATGGTGCGCCTGGGAGCTCTGAGACTGTGCAGGCCAGTTCCGCAGCATCCTTCTGCCACTCCTGCTTGGAGGGGGTGGGAAACATTGGGAGCCCTGTCTCCCTGAACACACCACAAAACAAGTTGTTGGGAGCCTGGGGAGTCAAGGGGCTCCCCATTTTGGGGAGTGGTTTCTAGCACAAGTTGCCAGCTGTCAAGAAGTCAGACAGCATTGCCTCAAAAATCGGAAATCAGCTCGTTCCAGCTTTGTTTAATCAGCATTTCTAGAGGAAAGGTGTTCTGTCAGAAGATTTTCCACCTGATATCATGAGCAGAACAGTGAAAACAGCACACATTGCAGGAGGAGATTTTGAAAAGGTCATTGACTAAGTACTCATTTTCCACCTTAGCATATTGAGGATTGAGAACATATTTCAAGAGCTGAATGATGCCCAAGTGCTCAATTGTCTTTGGAAAGTTATCTTTTTTTCTCTGAATGTCCCAGCCTGAATGTCTAGTACTGATGCTGCATACCTAAGATTGCCCTTTGGAAAATTCCACCACATGTCATTTGTACAAGTTGTAATATAATTGAAAGATTTTAAAGTTCGTTCTTATTTTTTTTTTTAACCTCTAGCGCTTTAAAATTCTTGAATTACAGTATTTTAGGAAAATAATTTTATTTTATCCTTATTTATATGTATGCAATAGATTAAAATCCCCACCTTCAAATACTATTTGACTTTTCCAGAGGCATAAGTCTGACACTGTGCATTAGAAAATGTGGACTTTCTGTAAAGGCACTACAGTCACCTGCCTGCACAACTAAACAAAATAGATAGAGATATAGATATTTTAAAAACACACTTTACTACTAAACATGTAGAGTGCACTTCAAAATGCAATGGTTAGAATGTTGACATTTTACAATTTCAAAAGGGACAATAATTTTTCTTAAACAAATGGAGACAGAAAATAGGAATGTTGTTTCATCTGAAAAGGAAAAAAAAAGAAAGAAAGTGGTGTGTTTTGTTTGTGGTCTAATTTGCAGGCATCCTTCCTGGCACACATGCATAAATGGGGAAAAAAGAATAGAAATAAAATCATCCAGCAAAATGTGGTTTTGCCAGTTGTATTTCATCCTACTCTATCATGATAACACAAAGCTAAAACTAAACAAAAATTGCTAGTGCTAGAAAATAAAAAGCAGAGAACAAGAGTGGCAAGAGGTCATTCATACTTCCCCTGTGTCCCCTGTGCATCCTTTGATAATAAGGAAGGTGGTGCTTTTGTATTGTGCTGCTCATCATCACACTTCCTTGACTATTTAATCCAACAATAAAAGGAAATCAGTGATAAAAGAACACAAAATCAAATATTCAAATGGTAAGTGATATGATTCTACTTTCCCTACTGCATGGCAGAGTTTACATTCATCTCTGCTTCTTTCTGTACTCAGTTATTGATATCAAATTAATGGGATGAGATACAGAATTGATTATCTGCCATTTTGAATTGGACATCCTCTGTTCAAAAGCAATAAATGATCTGAAGGCTTTTACAGTGACAGAAATACATATTAACCTTTATTAAATAATACTATAGCATAAAACAAAATTTTCATTTTAATTAATTAAAATGAAAAACTTTGAAGCATGACTTTCAGTTTAAATATTTAAATAGTTATTTGAACTGTCGTTGCTGCAAATGGGATTGTGCCAGATGCTAGATAAATACATTTCCTGGTATAGACATCTCTTTAGTGACATAATACAAAACCTGTTGTAGTTGCTGGTGGTCTTTTCACTGACTCCAAGTGTTTTGAGTTAAGCTTTTTTTTACTGTGCTTTTGCTGGTTATTTTTATAAACATCCTGTACTGTATTCTAAATAGCACTTCCAGAGGACTCCCAGTCACGGAGGAGCAAGGTATAAGATAGGCACGTGTAACTGCTTGCTCTAGGTGTCAAGGTGCAGAATTCTTTCTCAATTGCTTTACAAAACTCTGCCAGAAAACCCCATCAATATTTTGTTCATTTCATCTTGCACTATGGCTGGGCTCTCTACAAATGCTTTCATCACTTGAAAAAAACCAAATAACTGAAAAGTTGCATTTTGAGCTGTAGCATATCATGTTTCTGGAAAAGAGAGAGCAAAGCAGCATCAAAGCTGAATAGTTAGAAGCCTTAAAGGCATGAGTGTGGGTTATTCTGAAATGGAGGGTAGAAGCAAGAGGAGAATAAACTTTGCAAATTCCTTGAGATAGATTTAGAAAATCATCCAAGGGCAGTTCTTTGTGAAACCCCTCAAATAAAGTAATATTCTCTGTCTTAAGTACATACTCACAGAAGCACATTTACCGATGTCTGTATAAAGTATGCTTTTGTAATCAGTATGGTAGCACCAGTGTTGTGAGAGTAGTACAAAAATCATATGCTCTGAATTACTTTTAGTGCTATGTATAATGCTACATTTTTATTCCTAAAATGATAAAAAATAAAGTTGGAGTTTGTAAAGAAACTGCAATATGATTCCATCCTCATTATCTGAAGAAAACAGCCACCTATGTCTGATGTAATATATGACAGAAATCGCAAAAAGGATGAGTCTAGAATGGGCTAGTCATAAATGCAGAGAAGTGTCCATTTGGTGGAATGGTCTTTAGGGACTGACAATGTGTACAGATGGTTTTTGTCATAAATCTTTTCCATTTGTTTTTGTAATTGTGTTTTTTGTTGGTTTGGTTTGGTTTGGTTTTTGTTTGTTTGTTTGTTTGTTTCTGGAAGTAGAGCTGCAGGGATGAGTACCTACCCTATCAGTAGTTCATTTAGTAGCTCATATGCCTTAACGTCACAAATGGCTCTACTTGTTTAGAAAAAAATAATTTCCTTATGATAGTTTATAAATAGCAAACTTCTGCTCAGTAGACAAATGTGCAGTATGCTGGCACTGTTTTTCACGTTGACTGTGTATAAGCTGATGAACGTTTCTGTGTTCAACAGAACAACTTGTTAGTCCTTAGCAGTAAGATTTGTCCCATCTGAAACTGAAGTTCATAGATATTTTAGGATATTGGTCTTGGCATGCAAAAACACCAGTCTTGATGTTAACTTAGAAAAACATAATCTAAGTGTTGGCCCTCTACAAGAATTCATGTGGTAGTGCTCTTCAAATAAAGTTTTTTCTTTGGATGCGTGTGTGTGTGTGTGTGCCTGTGCATGCATTTTTCTTACAGTTTGGAAAAGATGGAAGATTCAAGGTGAGGTCCTTAAGGAGTCATCACCATTTTTAGGTAGAGCTGTTTTGAGTATTCCAATAATATTTTGGTTATAAAGAAATGTTTGGCAAATATCTTTTGAATAGGTGTGCTGATGAACAGGTGGGCGAATAACTGTGCTGTTAAGGTTTCTGAAACAGTAATATTTTATGTTATCATTGTACATATTGTAGTATTACAACATTCACAGACCTAAAATTGATTCATATTGAGCTCAACACTTTCGTCCATTATAAATAACAATCTTTTGATTTTAAGCACTTTTGTATAGATGTTTGTATAATCCTAACACTTAAAATAGGGAACAAGGAGATACAGAAATACATCCTGAGGTGAGATATGGATAATAATCATAGGAATATCAATTATAAATAATTCAAATTTTACTTCTGTTCTAGGGACATTAAAATAGTTTTGTCTTTAGAAACTGGATAGCTCAATGCAAACATAAAATTGAAAATTATCTGAGCTGGCTGCTTACAGCCATAGTAGATATCTGCTCATAATTAAAGACAATAAGCCACATCTAGCCAAGGTGGAAGTGAAATTCTCATTGGAAGTGTTACTGAGTTCTACATGTTTATATACTAGCTGAGTTTGATCCTACATAATCCAAACCTAAGGGAAAAAAGCTTAGTGTAGGATTCTGAATCTTTCATGTTGAAATATCATTTCAAATGCAGCACTTTATATTCAGTGTAATTGTATTTATTTAAAAAATGTTCTAGGCCATTGATTTTGGTAACCTCTCTCTGAAGAGTTAAGATGTGGTTTTGTTAGAGGGCAACTTTGTACTTGTTTTTCTTAAAAGATAATTAAATAATGTCTCTCAATTTCTGTTTAGAAAAATAACTTACACCATAACAGCAAGAAATCCTTTGAAAAGCTCATGGGAACAGTGTAATTTGCAGGAACAGGATCAGAAAAACACTTACTCAAGGTGAAAGAGGTACTGCTGTGACCAAGAGGAATGAATTAGCTTCTACAAAGTGACGTGTTTTGGGAGAGCTACAGAAACAACATTATCAAAAACTACTACAAGATTTAGAAACATTGCATTGTATACGTGACCAAAATCTTCTTGCATCAACTGTTGATGACAGAACTTCATGAAAGCTCTTTTTAGCTTAATCTGATGTTTGCTGATTTTTTTTAACATGTATTATCTCTAAGATAAGGTTACAAGTGAAGATCTCTGTAACACATAAAAGAATAACAATTTCGGTGAAAAAGAATGTTCCTGTGATAGCCACTATCTGCAGAATGAATCAATGAATTTTATTAGAGCTTCCCAAAATCACAAGAAAGAGAAAACTGAATAGCACCTTTCTCACTAAAACCAACAAAAAACATTTATCCTTTCCCAGTTACAACATGGCTGGCATACTTACAAGAATCACAACAAGCTCACAGATCAAGCCTAGAAGGTTCCTGTGTAGGGAATTCTGAAAAATATGTTAATTACTGTTTTTTTTTTTTTTTTTCCAAAAAGTCCAGCTGAATTTGTGGCTAGGTATAACACACCAAATTTTAATAGATTTCATGTAACTGAAAATTATTTAATAAATTCAGAAATTGCATGTTTTAAACTCTGAGAACTGTAATGACTGCTTTAAGTGTTACTCTTCTCAGTCCCATTCTTAAGGTCTTTATAAGTTACCTATTCTTAAGGTCTTTTCAAGAACAAGTTTTCAGTTATAACAAAAAACTTCAATGCAGTTCTTTGTAAAATCTTTACTATGAGACTATAAAAGGAATGGAAAACCAAAATTAGCTTGCTTTTCTTAGAGTGTGAAAGTTGTCACAATTTTGAATCTAGATATAATTAGTGGCCCAAATCCTATCTCCACTTACAGCTTTGGTTTTAATGTTATAGTAGATTTAGGGGATACTTCTCACCATGAAGCTGATGTAGCAGCTCATGCTTTGGGAACAGAGAGGTTTTGTGCTTTGAGGAATTAAAAAGATGAAAGAAAATGTTCAAACGTGTCTCTGTGTGGGGGCTAAAGAGCGCAATTCATGCTACATCATCGGTCATCTTCCATGCTGTGCATTATTACAAATGTGGTAGAGAAAGTAAATTGCCTTAGACTAAATTCCTAATATTTTCATTTACTGCCCATGGAATATAGGTAGTCCAGAGACAGGCTGTTATGGTATAAACATGATGACACTGCTTTCTATGTTAAAGAAACATAAATTTTAGTTGTCAGGAAAAACATGTTTTCACCAGAAATTTGTCCCTCTGGGCCAAGTACTGCCACAATTATGAAGCATAGTCCCTTTACATTGAAGAATTCTTGACTATTTCAGAGCTGTGAAGAAATGCAGAAGCTCTTGAACTGGATCAAAATGACAGTGTCTAATATAATTTATTTACAATCATTCCATCTCTGCAGGTTTCAGAATTAAAACTATGCTCTCAATTTCAGTCTGTTATTGAAGCATTGTTGAGAGAACATTCATTAGAAGTGAAAAGTGGGCAAAAACTGTAATGAGCTCTTTCTATTGTTATATAAGCTATGCAAGTCAGTCAGCTATACAGCTTATGTAGAGCAAAATTTTTACAGTGTGTATAGAACTAAATTGTTCTGCTGGACCAGTAATAGCAAGCAATAAGAGATGTGGCGTTTCCACAGACATCTTACCTCCATGGCTGCTCTTGGAAATGTCCAGACTATCCTCATGAAGGACTATGGCTTTGAATTTTCTTTTGAGAGATACAACTGGAATATAAGCACAAAAATTTATGAGTGAAAAAGGGAGAATATTGGATTATGGTTAAAAGGTGATACCAGCATCTAAATCCCAAAGGAAACCTCTGAGTTCAGTTACTAAAGTGTTCATAGTTACCAAAGTGATGATGTTTTGTGCCCTAAAATCTTATGCATGACCAGCATTGCTTCATCATAGCAACACTGATCAGGCAAAACTTCATGCCATTGTTTGTGGCTAGTTTCTGAAACAAAGAGTCTTTAGAGAGATATTCACAGTTTTGCCATCATGAGAATGGTGAGAAAGTGGGAGCTAGAGCAATGCTTCAGCCCCTCTAGACAGAGCAGAACCTGGCAAGAAGCCAAAGTGTCTAAAGGGGTTTATGCAGGTGCTAACCTCCTAAAATTAAAATTGCTCACTAATGCCTCCATTTGTGAGATATTTGTCTTTCTGACACGGAATTTGCAAAAGCTCTTGTGTGCTCTGTGTGCATTTCCAGAATTGCTCTGCTCTGAAAAATTAGGCCTGTCGATAATCCAAAAACTGGCCAGAGCAGGACTGCAGTCCCTTGAGAAACCCAATCTAATAAGTGTTTTCCAAACAGGATGGATGCACCAGCAACAGCCACAAAATCTGTGACAGATGCAGTGCTGCTGGTAGGGTGCTACCTGCTAGGTGTTGCTGGTGGGGCTGTGTGATACTGGAGTTGCAATATCTCCTCAGTCAGAAGGAATTCAGCAACTGCTCAGCATGGAGCAATAACATCATTACCCTTTCTGGAAAAAGAGAAGAAAACAGTGCTTGTAGACCTTCACTCTAAAGAATAGGCTCCAGGCTGCATTCAAAATGGGCAGAGGCACCACACTTTAAGGCAGGGTAGGAAGTTAGATAGATGCATGGGTTTGTAATTCTCCATTGGCTTGCTCCAGACTGCTTTCTTCTCACAGCTGGGACATTAGGATTATCCTCAACAGGTGGCTAATTTCTTTCCATGCTGACTACAGGAAGCCAAGTAGGTCTCTGTGTTCTCTGGGTTAGAGCAACTAGTGCGCTCTTGGTTTCATAGCTGTGAGCAATGCTTCAGAAGTATAGTTCTGCCTAAGGTAAGAGGGTTTTTTTTTGAAGAGGGAATCTGAAGAGGTCGGTGAAATAAATGCAAAGCAACCATTCAAATTACATGTGATGCTGCACATGTCTTTCAAAGACTTATAGAGAACACCAGTGCTGAGGTTATCACTCTGCTGCTTTCACCCACTGAGAACATGTTTAAATTTTAGTGACAGAAAGTGAAAGAGATACTGCAATTTCTCTAAGGCTAGCACTTCTGAAAAAAGAAAAAAACGAAATGAGAATTTTATAAGATAGCTAATGTTTCATGCTTTGCATGCTGTACAACTGGGCAGGTGTTTTGTGAAGAACCCCTGGGGAATGTCTGAATTAATATAAACAGGAAGGAGTTTTTACTTCATGAATTACTAGATTGTCCGTGATGCATTACACCTTGCCACAGATGTTATGGAGCAAAAATGAGGTATTGCCCTGAATTTTATACCCCCATGACTGGAAAATTTGAACCTGGGGATTTGTAAGTTGGATGATTTAGCTATAATCATCCATGGCAATTTTGTTAACTACTATCATTACTGTGAGCATTTTGGAGACACTTTTTCTTAATAAATTTTGTAACTGAATGTAGTGATTAACCCTTTAACATCTTCCTAATGATAACTACTCTCTTCTGTCAAAGGCAAAATATGATTGTTCTGAATATCATGCAATTGCTTTATTCGTGGAATAAATACAGTGACATGTTACTATACAGAAAGATTTGTGAGTTAGTCTCTGTCTAGTGATAGATAAAGTAGCCCTTAGATATACACCGTGTGTAGTAGTAGGTATACTAGAGAGTTGGGCATTACTTTATTAGTGACAGTATGAGTCAGGGAACACTTTGGTGCCTCTCATCATGTTCAAGGAAAAATGTTATGATTGCTCAGTAGAAACTGGTGGCAAAAGCTGACACAGCCAAGCTCAGAGGAGCAGAAGACTAGATGAATGCTTATGTAAGGCACAGAAAATAGCATTCTTCAGCAGTTCTGAATACTGATGTGGAAAGAGTGTTGAGTTGTTGGTGTTTGGTTTTTTTTCCCATCTTAGCTGTCGTTCATTTCTCTGAGAGATATATCAGTGGCAGAATTACTTGTGCAAGTTTTGAGGAAACTATGCTGGAGTCTTTTTTTTTTTTTTTTTAATTTTTATATACATGACCATTTTAAAGTTCATTTCGGTTCGGCATTCTTTTATTCCCTCCCAAAAGTCTCCCACTGAAGCCACTGTGTCAGTCTGGTGTTCACAACTTGGTATACTTCTCTGAACTTTAAGGAGAATCCTTTTGGAATAAATTAGCATAGAGTGTTTGTAGTACCAGCTAAACATAATATATCCACTTCCTTAAAATGAGATATAATTTCTGAATACATAGTATATAGTGAATATTCAACTGAACTTGGGCTTTATTCACTTTGGTGTACTAGAATTTTGCTTTTGACTGTTTCCAGCTGTCACCACTTTGTGGTTGTTATTCAGTGCACACAGTGTGGGCAGAAAATATTGGTATCACCTTTGCAGAAAATATTTTTGACCTTGTGAATTTCCAAAATTTCATTCCATTAATTTGAAAGCTAAGATTTAGCACAGTGAACATCAGGCAATCTGTAGTACTTAATCTACTAGCTCAGCAAAACACCAAATTAATTCAAATTCGAAAAGGACTCTCCATCTGTAGCAAAAGCATGTTCTCAATTACATATTGAATTAAATAAGAGATAGGAATATTTTTGAAAGCTTGAAATTTATGGTTTCATTAGACTGAAAAATTAAACCTAAAAATGTGTAAAAATCCACATTAATCATTTAGTTTTAGCACATAAATGCAAATGGCTTGGAACTGAGCTTCATTTCAGACTGTAAGTAGTAATTACCTAGTGACACCTCATGAGCTTCATTAGAACTCTGCTTTTAATAAAAGTGGGGAACACTAGGGATCTGCACAAATAAGAGGATTATGGTATTTAATCAGCACAAAGCGGTAACGATAAAGCTTCATTAGATAGCATTTCCAAATATGAAATAGAGGAAGATGATCTTGAATATAAGGAAGTTAAACGTTCATTTAAAAGTATTTTATTCAGTGAATTCTCTTTTCTTCTGTTCATGAATGGGTTGATTTGTATGAATTAGTTTGGTGCTTGAAACAATCATATTCGAGAATTAGTAGATGGAAAATTCTTTCTTCCAAGCTGTTGTTCTTATACGATGCCAGTCTACAACTGGTTTTAGTATTCATTAGTATTTTAGTATTTGTTATCCACCATTTGTGATATTTAATGATTGCTTTTATCACAAAATTGTTTCTGGTCCATGGCTGGCCTACGTATTGTCCACAAGATGTAAGTTCATATGCAACCATATATACATGAGAGTTTATAGCATAAAGATACTGAAATACTTTTCTTTCTTCAGCCTTATGAGCAATAGTCAAATTACATACAGAATTTCATATAAAGAAAGAAGAGTAGCAAATAGTATCCATGGAAAGGGATTGGCTTTTTTATTCGAAAGAAAAGTCACAACTACTTTGCATTATTTTTTCAGGCCTGATCTCTCACATAACTGATTACCAGCCTAAGTGTTAGTTCAGGGAAAAGTTAACTTACAACATCGGGATTTTAATTTCCCTTTTTCATATGTTTAAAAAAAGATTTAAAATGTCAGATGAAAGACAGATTCTATAATATCATATTGATTTTGTTGTTGTTGTTGTTGTTTAGCATGTATTAGTATTATTATACTATACATGTGAGAACATTGTGGGAGAAAAATACAGTGGTACAAGTATTCCCAGAACATTATAATTTACCTTATGTATTTAATCTAATATTGAGAACCCTAGTCAAAGAAAATAGACTGGGAAACACTTCTCAAACATAAGGAATTAGGTGCTCTACTGCTACGTTTATGTGTGTTTATTTTCATAGAAGTGTGTGCTTCTAACTTACTTTAAACATAGGATTGCTGAGTACTTAGTACTTAGAGTACCTTTCCAGGAAAGCAACTTGTAGACCAGGATTGTGTGGGTGGGTTTTTTTTTGTTTTTTTGTGGGTTTTTTGTTTGTTTGTTTTTAAAGCTACTCTCTTTCCACTTGTCTTTATTTAACATAATAAGAAAACAAAGCCAGAGAGGTAATGCTTTGGTTTTTTTCAAGCCAGTTCTCACTTATGCAGCTTATTCTAGATTTTAATTCAATATATGAATAACAACTATTAATTTTCATCTTGCCTTCTGAGAGGAAATATGGTATGTTATCGTGGAAGTAATAATACAAAAGTGTCATCTTGACAGGCATTTTACATAGGTTTGAATTAGTATTTAAAAGATGTAAGGGAATCATCTTCCTTAAGCACATAACAGAGGATTTTAGGGTGTATACCCACTATGTGTAGATATAAAGACAATGAAATTATAAATTTTTAAAATGATAATGAAAAGAGAAAGACCTACTTCTCACTGTGCAAAGCAGATTTTTGGATAAGAAGAGTTCTTCTGCTTTTCAAGCTTACATGTGTAATTCCAGTAAGTGAAATGTTTAAATAATCTTCTATACTTTCTTTTCTGTCTCACACTAGTGAACTCAGGCTCTGTATTTTTGCTAATGTTTTATTTGCAGTCACCTCTGAATGTGTTACAAATACTTTGACTCTACGTGTGTGAAGGAAATTCTTCTGATGACGGTTTTGTGAGTTTGGCCAGTATCAGACACAGTGTTCTGGACATCATGATCTGCTGTGAAGTTTTGTTTAACAAAGTTTTGTTAAGGTAGAAAAAATGTACATCTACTATTCCTAAAAAGCACCAAGGCCTTAACTTTTTTTTCATTCTTTGTTTTATGCTCTCATTGAGTTCTCGTACATTGTCTTTTCATTTATAATGTAAAATTTTAGTGAGTGTCTCATTCAATTGCTTTCACTGTTGGCTGTATCTCGTGATATCCTCACCACTGCACTTTATCATCTGTGAGGTTATAACTAGGCCAAGTACTACCTTCCTAGACTCCTCTTCCATCTGTTCATACACAGATCCAAATGTTCAGTTCTTTTTATCTACTCATGCAAAACTTATGTTTGTACAAATTGGAAGGTTCACTAAGAAAGGTGCTTAAACCATTTGGGTAACTATCCCTAACTTCACAAATGGCCTACACAAGATGCACTTCAGAAGTTGTATGAATTTTTTCATGTCTGCAATTGCATTTTGAATTGCCCCAAATGTCCAATTGCATGTCTTCATCCTACTGATCTCTACATGATATCGATATTTAAGGGCTGGGTTAGAAGAAAATTATTTTGGTATGACATCTTTCAAACACAGGATGTTTACAATTCAAGATGTCTGTGCAATAATGAAAGTCAAGGATGAATCCTGGAGAATGCTTTTTCTGGTTGGGCAGCTGGAATTTTGTATGATTTCATATATTTTCTCATTAAAAGCCAGAATTTTGAGTCATTCTGTCATTGCATCAATATGTAATCTAGATGTTTGCAGCAATGATATGTTTATGACTCTAATTATCTTTACATTCTGCACTGATTCCTCTTCTACACCATGATTTTTATCGGTTTTGGTATTCTGAAATTCCCATTTTTTCTCTTACACACTATAACAATTCTTTTACTGTGTTGATCTTAATCAATGTATTCAATTTAAAATTTAGTACTTTACCCAGTGCTCATTACACCATGCAGTTATAGCCTTAACAAAGCATTAGCGCTGCTGTTTTTCTCATTAAATTTTCCTAAAGGCATTTTAGAACCCACGTGTTTTTTCATCACTGTCGCTTCATTGCAATAAAAAAGAGACTTTACCCTTCTCTAGTTTTTCTTTCTAACTTTCTCTGTAGGTTCTTGCTAACCCGTTTTTCCCAAGAAGGTTTTAATCCCTTTCAGTCCTATTGTGTGTAATTCACAAATTTCTCAAAATGACATTTCTGTAGCAGTCAATTTCTTCATACCTAGGCCTGAAGAAAAGTCATATTAAAGTCAAATATGCTTAGCTCTGTGTTGTCTCATCAGCAAATGACCTCAGAGAATAAGATATTTTAAAATAATCCAATAGCAAATAGAGATCATAGAATCATAGAATAGTTTGTGTTGGAAGGGACCTTTAAAGGTCATCTAGTCCAACCCCCCTGCAGTGAGCAGGGACATCTTCAACTAGGCCAGGTTACTCAGAGTCCCATCCAAATACCTTGAATGTTTCCAGAGATGGAGCATCTACAACCCCTCTGGGCAACCTGTTCTAGTGTTTGACCATTCTCATCGTAAAAAATTTCTTCCTTGTATCTAATCTAAATCTACCCTCTTTTAGTTTAAAACCATTACCCCTTGTCCCTTTGCAACAGTCCCTGCTAAAAAGTTTGTCCCCATCTTTCTTATAAGCCCCCTTTAAGAACTGAAAGGACATGATAAGGTCTCCCTGGAGTTTTCTTTTCTCCAGGCTGAACAACCCCGACTGTCTCAGCCTTTCCTCATAGGAGAGGTGTTCCATCCCTCTGATCATTTTTGCGGCCCTCCTCTGGACCCACTCCAACAGGTCCATGTCTTTCTTGTACTGAGGACTCGGAGCTGGAGGCAGTACTCCAGGTGGAGTCTCACCAGAGCAGCGTAGAGGGGCAGAATCACCTCCCTCAACCTGCTGGCCACGCTTCTTCTGATGCAGCCCAGGATACGGTTGGCCTTCTGGGCTGTAAAATCAGACCTTCTGGAACAGGGTGAGTGCATAAATAAATTTTTTCAAACATTTCAATCATTCATAAAATCTCCAAGTTCAGACTATATAAAAAATTTCATGTTGGTCTCAAATGACTTTTGGTGACCTTGAAACCTTACCTGATTTAATAAAATGTTTACAAGAAGTAGCTTTTACACTGGAAGGAAGTTGAAAAGTCTCGTTCCGGAATAAAATGATTCCCATGTCTTTATCTTCTTTGACATTACCGGGGTCTATAGGTGAATCCAAGCTCATTTATTGCAGCAAGAGTTTGTAGGACTGTCCCTAAAGCCTGAACCTGTCCATCATAAGAATTTTTGCTGTCTAAGAAGCAGTGCCTCCAGGCTGTGGGAACAAATACAGCTGTTTTGTTTTCCAGCCATCTGTCTAGACTGAAATACAAAAATAATATACAACTTACAGCATCTGTGACATTTAGTACCAGAGCTGTTAATGACAGAGACTCAAATTCAATAAAAAACAGAACTTAAAGCCTTTCACTCTGGATATAAATGACTACTTAGTTTTAGTCAAACCCTTTATTGTTGACACTCATGTCATAAAATAATTTATTAATATTAATGTTTTGGAAATGACTGGTCTCTTCACGTTTGAAATGGGAATATTCAGAAAATATATATACAACTCTCAGGACTGACCCTTGAGCAGTGTAAAAACAAAGAAGCTAAGTTCATTTAATAATTAATTCTCGCCAAATAAATAATTAAAAATGAAAGATAAATAACTGTGCCACTAGATAATGCAGTTATGTATTACCTATAATGAACATATCTAACCCTTTACAATCCCTAGATGCAGCTAACAATTATTCTCAAACTCAGTCTTTCTGAGTTCGCAGTCAGATGTGTTGTTCCAGATGCAGCTCAACTGGTTAAAAAAGTTAGTTCATACTTCTCCCAGGATATCATCACCTCTGAGAGTTATCACCACTTCTATTTGCCAACATAAGAGCATACTCAGTCATTACTAACTTGCTTCTGTAAAATTATCTGGGTTAGAAAACACCCCTACTATTAGCTTATGCTAATGTGGAGTGCTGATACCTAGGTTAAACCAATAGATCTGAAGGGATGTTAATGGGAAGGAAAAGGTGATGAGGAGCAGAGAACAGTATTGGCTTAACCCAACTCGGCTGTGGCCAAAAAAAGCACATCAGACCATTATCTTATATGATGCCAAGGATATTCTTATACGCTACTGTTCTCTGTACTTAAGCACAGTAATGCCAGCTAGACCATGACATGCTGGTTAATAAAATAATATGTGAATAAATTATTTCCATAAGCTTTATTCTAACATACTATTGCTTCATTTGAAGTTTGGTGGTCAAGAAAAAGACCAAAAAAAAAGCAGTCAAGCATGGGATCACTTTGGATGGCCGGCATATCTGATCAAAGTGATATAACTATTTTGCATTACTATTGAGGAACACCTAGGAGATAGAGGAGACACATGTAAATTCAATGCTTGCAATTAATGACAGTTTATAGATGATTTTAGACATGAATTGAAATTGAAATGAGTTCTCTTGTGCCACAGAAGTAATATAAATCTGTTGAAGCTCTGAGCGAGAAAATATTATTCTATAGATGTAGCAAAGGGTAGTGTTTTATGTCTTTTTAACAATAAATCTCCAAAGTTAAGAAACTCTGGATGAAATTTCTACTGTTTTATGGTGTGAATCTGACTTTTTTAAGCTCATTTAACCCTATTAATGTAACTGATATTATAGGGGTATTCCTCAGATTGCAGTGATATAAACATACTCAGGATCGAGTCCCACATTGATACTGATGAAGTGAAAGGGTAGTAAGAGTGGAAATCAGCAAAGATTTAAACCTTTTACTCTTTTGAACTACCAACTTGGCTTAAAAGAATTTTAATCCAAATTGGAAGTAATTTTGGAAAGATTTAATTCTATATTTCCAAACAGTTAAAATTACATCTAATCTAACACCACCAGTTTCATTGAAATTATCACAGAAATTAATTCTGTACATTTTTTTTTTTAATTCCACTACCTGTGGCAATTGAATTCTAACAGCTGCACAAAGACTTTAAGCAGTACCTTAAGGTGAAAATTCTTGTGATTAATTGCTTCTAGATCCACCCTTAGTGTAATAAATATGTAAATATTGGATAGTTTTTCAGTATGTCTGCTTTTATTTGATATTACCAAAAATAATAAGGTAAATTAAAGATCAATTTAAACACACGTTAATAGAAAACAAGCAAGTTGTAATGCTTTCATTTGGAAAAGGCAGTGCAATTAAAAACAGGCAGCTGTTATGGAAACCTTAAGGTTTAATGGGGAATGCTATAAATCATGATTTATAGTGAGAGAATGCAATTTCTTGAAATAGACCGAGCCTGAATTAAACCTGCTCCAAAAGTGCACTTTAAGTTTTTTATCTAGCTCTGTATGATCTGCAAAATGTCACTTAAATGGTAGCCGGGGATATAATTTGTACTTCCCATGAGAAAACAGAAACAGAGTTAAAGCTAAAGAGAGTGTAAAGCACATTGCACATTCCAGTCATCAATTCTTCCTCACAATATCTCTACAAAGTCCCTTTTTACTGCAGTTATTTTTTTTTTATACTAGCATTGGACATTTCATGGTATCTCTGGGGTCTTTGGACTTCATGGGATCATATATCTAGGAGCAGCTTTGTACCACAGACTAGCAAAAAAATAGGAAACAGCATTATTTCAGAGATGATCTTCAGAGTGAGAATGTATGTGAAGGTATAGAGAAATGTTTATGTCAGGGAAAGCATGCAGCTTATCAGTACAGGTTGACTTTGGCAGCCACTCACTCCTCTACAAGAAGGTTGAGTAGCAAGTTAACTGTTATGTAACGTGACTACAACTATGAATACATTAATGATCCATATGCATAAATTATATGAAGACAAATCATAGGGACAGATCATCAATATCTGACCTTGCCCCACAGCAAATGAATGTTAAATTGTCAATGGAATAACCTGGACGGTCTTGGGCAATAACCTCTGAGCCTTTTCATGAAACTAGAAGCATAACTCCTGAAAGATTTTTTTGCCTCCTGATGCTTTCAGTGTCCTGTCATGCGATAGTGTAGCTTCAGTTCTGGAAGGCCCAAGATATGAAGTCTTCAACACCTCCCTGTTCTTCCACCTTGCTGGAATAAGAAACATATTCAGCAATATCGCAGAGATTGTTTTCTTTATGTATGATGGAAATGGTGGCAAACAGCAGAGGAGACTGAGATGGTACCTTTATCTTCTTCAGTTACTAGTAGCTTCATGCAAGGTAAGCTATTACTCAAAAGCTGAACTTACAGAAGTAAGAAAATATCCATTCTATTGGAAATTATTGTTTAAGTCAAAACCAAACTGCATGTAATTTTCCGTGTCAGCTGTCTGTGTCAAAATCTGATTGAACAAGGTTACTGTGGGGTTTATCGCAATGCTAATAGCCACGCAGTATTACCACTGGTGGTACAGACAGGAGCACAAGGCAGACGGGTGTTGTCATTTTCAGAGCTATTAGCATTCCAGGAACTGAGAAAGCATGGAAAATAACTCAAAATACTTAAAGAAATAGAAATTATTAAAATTCAGAAAATTATTTTAAAAAAATCAACAAAACAAACAACAGAAATAAAAAACAGAGACCAAGTATTGAGGAACATGCTCAATTTCCTAATCCATTTTGGTAACCTATTAAGGTCTGTAAATCCACAGTAGGAGAGACAAACATATACACATTTTAAAATTTATTTACACTTGGTTAGAACTCTAATATTGCACAAAATGGATAAAACCAGAAATGCTTCAGTTTTTATCCTCATTATCTGAGTTGTAAAATTATAAACATGGAAAGATGCTGCGTAACTACTAAACCATTTTAGGAAATTGAAGCATTCTGATTATATACAGAAAAAGCAGATTATTCGTTGCTCAAATGAAGATTTGAGAAATGATTGTCAGTTCCATGGATGAAGGGAACATGTGAGTGAAAGTATATGTGCGCATATATATAAGAAATTCAAATAGCTCAGTTTGTTTTACTTTTGTATGTAACCAATATTCAAATCATGCTTTGTGTGAGTCTGGACCATGCATTCTGAGTTTCTTACAGCACATTGTGGTGGGTTGGCCCTGGCTAGCAGCGAAACACGTACCTGTCTGCTTGCTCATCCCCCCTCCTCAGCAGGACAGGGGAGAAAAGAACAGGAAGGAGGAAGCTCATGGGTTGGGATAAAGGCAGGGAGATTGCTTACCCGTTACTGTCATGAGCAAAACAGACTCAAATTGGAAAAGCCAGCCTAATCTACTGCTAATTAAAATAAATATGTAGTTACTAATTTGGGTAGTGGGAAACAAAAAGACAAATGTTAAAGCAACACCTGCCCCCCTGGCCCCCCTCTCCCATGCTCAACATCATTCTTTCATTCCTCACTCTTCTACCACTGCCCTAAGTGGTGCAGGAAGTAGGGGAGTTACTGTCAGTACATTGAGGTTTCTCTCTACTACTCCTTCCTCCTCACACTTCTCTGCTCCAGCACAGACCCTCCGCAAGCTGCAGGAGATATCTGCTCTGCCATGGAGCACCTCTTCCTTCTCTGATCTTGGCCACCTCCTCCTCTGACCTTGGTCTTCCCCTAGCTGTTACCACTCTTCTTGTGCCCTCTTCCCCTCTCTGTATGTCATTTAATGCTTTTTTTAAAATATGTTTTCATGGAGGTGTCATCAGCTTGGCCGATGTGCTCAGCTGTGTCCTCTGGTGGGTCCATTGGAGCCAACTGGACCTGGCTGTGTCTGGCACATGGCAGCCCATGGCCTCCTCCCACAGAGGCCACCCCTGCAGCCCCCCCTGGCTACCACCTTGCCATCTACACCCAAAACACACATGGGAAAGTGTCATGAAAAAACATTTAAAATGTTTGGCTTCAGCCTAAGTTAGACCTGGAAAATTTTGTCAAATTTTAATCAGATGGAAATGCAGTTCCTTTCTAAATTTTTTGTTTCTCTCTGGTGTGCATCACAGGAGACCACTTGCTATGTGTTTAATGTGAAACCTGAAACTGCAAAACCATGATACCATTGGTTAAAAATTAAATGACATGATCCAGAATACAGCTGTGTGGCTGAGCCTTTGTTTTCAGAAAACATAATTTCTTTTATTCCTTAGCCCTGCTAATTGAAATTGCCATTTTCCCCCTCCCCACCAAAGTCATTCTGAAGTCTAACACTGATTAAGAAGAGAGAGTATATCACCTCTGGAAACTTAACCTTAAAGTTTCTAATTTTCAATAGCTGAGCTGCAATTAACCGATTACTTTTATTGTTTAGTGCTCAGACTTTAACAACTTTTATGAATGCTGTTATAAACATTAGTTGTTTATGATCCTGCAGTTGTAAGACACAATGCTATTTGCAGCTTGGCAGTTGTTTCATCTCTGGTGACTGTGAGATAGATCATATAGCTCTGCTTGAAAGCTCTTCAGTAGGATTTTGTATTTCCTGCCGTTAGCAGTGAAGCTGTAGGTCCGATCACATCCATTTGGGCACAGGAGTCTGTTCTTCTAGTTCACTTTTGCAGCAGCTATTAGAAAAAAATATCTTGGATTTTAGTCAGAGCACTAAGTATTCTGTAAAGATTAGTAATCACTCAGCTCTGGCAAGCTAGCAGGAGAAACAAAAAGACTCTGTGTTCGACTTTTTCCAACAGGAACTTCCAGATCTTAATGTTACAAGATTTGCTTACTTACAGTTTTAAAGTAAATATCCAGAATATGTTCTGCTGTAATGCTGAATGATTTAAAAAAAAAAAAAAAAAAAAAAAAAGGAAAAAAAAAATCTATCAGCAAAGAGAGATTCAACTGCTGCCCAAAAGGTACTTCACACAGAGGGCATAGAGGAAACCAATGTGCAGAAAAGAAGCAATCGGACAGGAAAGCTGATGCAGAAATGACATAAGAAGAGTACTGTATGTACTGGATATGATAAAGGCTGGACAAAGGAAATTAAACACCTTCACTGGACTAGCTTACTCTTTAGCGAAATACAAAACTGTCAACAAGAAGAGAAAATGTCACCAAATGTCAGCAGCAGAATAACCACAAAATAAACCAGAACATTTTCCTTGAGATAAAAGCTGCACAAATTCCATGAAATTCTCCCAATCAAGTTCTAAAAGAAGAAAAAAGCCTTAGGGAGAAAATGTCAATGCTAATAGATAGTCAAACAGAAAACAGCCCTATTAAGACAGAATGAAAAATAAATTTCTCACAAGTAACATCCAAGTACAGACTGACCTGAATGAATGACCTGGTACAGGAATCTCCAAATTTAGAGAGAACAAAATTTTTGAATTGGAACACAGGGTAGTAAATTGTGTTACGAAAAATTAGATGCTCTGTGGTAGTGTATCAGTGAGTTGTTATTTAAGTGCTTGGTACTTTTCTAAGTCTTTTTCTAGTCTAAAGAAAAGAAGCATTTATCTCTCCTGCAGTTAGATGCTTTAGTCCTTCTTTGGCAATGAGGTATATGTTCAGTCCATTAATACAGAAGGCATCCTGGCCTCAAGTACCTGGAGAGCATGAAACTTGTTTTCCATTTTCTTCTGCCTAAAGAAGATTTTCACCCTCATCTTTTTTTCAGACACTGTTCTTATGTGTTCAGGGGTAAAGTGTCCTCATTACCACCTCCTGACATTTTTGTCCTTTGTTTGAAATCAAGACTCATTAATATAAATTATGAAACACCCATAATCTATCAACCTATGAGTAGTTTTGGGTTTTACATAAGTATACTATGTATATACTGTATACAGTAGAGGGAAGTAAAAAAGATGTAGGTAAAGGGGGGTTTTGTTAGAAAATATGTATTACCTTGAAACAAATGGAAGATTTAATTTCTATCAAAAAGGAAAGAAACCAGCTCAGACAGAAGAGACTAGGTCTAATGTTACTGCCACAGAAACAGTGGCAAGATTGCAAGCCTCTAGGCTTTATGTCTACTATGACTTTAGTAGCATGCTTGCAGCATCACCATCAACATCCAAACAATATATTATGTGACTCTGCTGGCTTTGGATGCCACACTAGGTTTTGCAGATATTAAAAAAACAGGGAGAAGGGGGGAGAAAAAGAAAGAGAAAGTAAAAGTCAAGAAGCCCTGCATCAATGTAATGCTCGAAGTAGGAAATATCTGTATTGCCCTGCCAGTGATTACAGCAGGAGTAACTAACCAAAAATTTCATGACTGGTTTTACTGGGTTTGGCTGGGATGGGGTTAATTCTCTTCATAGCAGCCCATAGGGTACTGTGTTTTGAGATTCATGACTACAACGGTCACACACCAATGTTTTAGCTGTTGCTGAACAGTGCTCAACATGATATTCCATTCACTTGAAAAAGTGCATGTCTTGTCCTCTCTCTCCCCTGAACTATTGGATGTTGTAGAAGAAGGGCTCCACTAGGCCCTCTGATACCCAGCGTGGTGGTGCAAAAAGGCACTAATGGAATGGAAGAAATTTTAAACAAAACAAAACTGACAAAACTTTATATAAATATATGTATATATATACACACACATAGGAAATCCTTTAAAAGAAAAAGACTCTTCAGGAAACAATATCTTAGAAGGAAAGAAGCCTAAGCAATGTGTGAGGTTCTTTGTTTAAGTAGTACTTCAGTGCCTGGAAAAAAGCCTGAATTTCTTTATGGGTGCTGAAATGGCTAAATCCAGGAGAAGGTTTACGCTTGTGAATCTTGCATAGAAACCAGTTACTACTGATCAGTGTCCTGATTTAGGCACCTCACTTAAGAGATGTAAGACTTAGGTTCCTCTCTTTCTCCTTCATCACTTCCTCCTCATCACCCTGACACTGGATTTTCTGATTCCTGTTCCTAGACTTTCTCTCTATAAACCAAACAAATGGGTTGAGACAGATCAGGTGAGATTGTGAACCCCACAAGATGACAAAATACTTAAAAATAAGTCACTATCATCCTCAACCCGCCTCTCTGCAAGCTTTATGTGTGTAACATATTGATGATGAACAGCAGCATCAGAACAGAATGAGCAAGTGGTCTTCCTATTCATTTCCCCTACCTTTGACTGTTAAAGGATCCAATCCTCAAAGACTTATGCTCCATGAGTATAGTCCCACTGAATTCAAGAGCAGAATTTATGTTTGTGTTTATTCAGTATAAGGCCCCTTAAGACTTTTCATCCATGGAGAGATGCAGCCAAATAAAAGCATCCAGAATCACAGAAGTCCTGCTCTCCATGGCAGTTTTCCATGGCGTTTTTCATTCCAGCTGTCCAAATTTTATTTTATTTCCATTGAAATTACTGGGTAATTTAAAGGGTGCCTTTAATGCCTGTTATTCATTGTGAGATTAATGAGGACATTCAGCCTCAGATCAACAAAGTATACACCTAGGGATGAAGGAAAGTTTGTGAGCTCCAAAGATCTTGTTCACTAGAAGGGAGGAATGTTATCTGGTGCTCCAGTAATTAATGGTTAAATTACCCTTGGGTAGTGGGTAGTAGGTAGCATAACTTTACAATCTGGTAGCTTTAAATTTCACATCTAATTGTAGCAGTGGGAGTTAGAACACAGGTTGAAGACATAATGAAATTACCGTAGGGAGGAACAGACTAATGAACTGAAGTCCAGCAAAAGTTATAGCTACATTGCTGTCATCTTGAAAATATGTAAATAACAACTTTGAAAACCGTTGAGGGCACTAGACAATGGATGTTATGTGTATATAAGCATGAATTGTGGATTGGGAGGAATAATTGAATTTGCTATATTGTCAGGTATGTACTTTGAAAAAAAAAATCACTTGGTCATCATTTAATCTCCTTTGCACACCTTTTTCATCTTATTTGCATTTTTAATGCAAAACCCCAGAGAATATCTCTTCAATCATACCGAATTGGTTTGTGTCAAATAGTTCATACACATCTTTGTAAGTCTTTTAATTCTTCAGCAAAAAACTTAGAGGAAAGCATAATAATCCTTTTTATGTTTTTGGTACTTGGAATTTCAAAGTCAAACTTTCCCAGTTTTATTAAGAATTCTGAAATCTTGGTTTATTGAATAGTAATTCTAAACCAGCTTTTTAATGAAGTGGCCTGTTTTAAATCAAGTTATCTTCAGTTAATAAAATACAGATGAGTGAATTCAGTGCTTTAGCAAATGTAGCTGAAAACTGATCTCTCTAGGTGTCTTTTCTTCAAGGTCTTTTAATATTATTTTATAGATTTTTATTCTTTTTTTTTTTTTTTTTAAGTTCCTGTTCGGTGGAAATGTTATATGAATATCGGGTATGATACTCTACCTGCTACGGAAGTTTGACAAAATGCCACTGACCTTCCAAAGTAGGCCACAGACTTTACTTCTTATATAAACTTAAATGCAGTTGATGTGACTCTACCTATGTGACATCATCTTCCTAGGTATTGTGGGCTTTTTCATGGATTATTGCTATATCAGCTACATCAGCTATATAAGTATCACCTATATCAACTATTAGTTTCTGTTTTACCCACACCTGGGTACTGCCTAGGCTGTGAATCATTCCAGTAGCAGAGATTCCATTAGTTTACTGGTCAAAATGTGCCATGAGCTCAGTCCTTATCATCTCAATTCTTTCCTAATATCCTGTCCTTTTTCCTGCAACTGAAATCTGTTACTTCTTGTCCCATGCACCACAGTAATGCAGAAATAAATTATTTTCCCTTTGTTCCACAGCCTTTAACATATTTTAAACCTATCCTATGTTCCCATTCAGTTTTGTCTTTAGGTTAAAAAGCTATCCAGTCTTGTCTTCCTGTGCTTCCTGGACCTCTGACCACCTGCTGATATTCTCTAAGCTGTATCCATTTAATTCCCATCTTTCTTGGACTGCAGTAACCAAGTCTGCTCTATTCATGAAGGCTGTGCCCATGACAATTAGAGCAGGGAACAGGTGTTTACACTCTGATACCCTATAATTCTCATACCCCTTTCTGCAGACCTGCTACCTAGGCAGCTTCTTCCCATCCTCTCCCTTTTATCTTATATGAATTTGGCTGCTGTTGGCCAAGTGTAACGTCTTGCACCAAATTCCAGTTTGTCATCTGCACATTGTCACACACTTTAGGTGCCATTCCCCTTACCATAGCGCAGATTCACTAAGCATCCTCTGCCCCACCATTCATGGCATTAAAGAAGTCACTAACTAGATCCTAACTCAGT
Organism: Nipponia nippon; assembly: GCF_047370975.1. NCBI lineage: Eukaryota > Metazoa > Chordata > Aves > Pelecaniformes > Threskiornithidae > Nipponia > Nipponia nippon. Next base: position 45,862,866 of record NW_028262380.1, on the reverse strand, counting down.
ATAGACTTCTATATGTCCCCCAAAACACTCTTTGAATTTCATTATGTTAACTGCTCTCTGGCTATGGTTATCCAACTAGTTTTGCAACTACTGTGTAGCAATTAAATCAACTTCAGCTTCCTGGCTTCCTATGAGCGTATATTATGACATTGAAGTATATGATGTGTACTGCGTCTGCAGAATGTTTGTAAATAGTTTGCTGGAATATTTATCACACAGTTTTCTCAGAAGTAAGCACAAGCTGGCTATATTTCTTCCAGTTCCCCTTTGCTTGCTTTTTAGTTTTTTCCATTAGCACTACACTTACTACTTTTACTAACATTACATTTATGCTTTTCCATTTATTTGGTGCCTAACTCCTCGATTATTTTGCAAAGAGAATGATTCTATGAGTTTTCAGATCATCCTTCATCCTCAGGAAGAAGTTCATCAAGTTCCAAAGTTTTAAAAATATATAATGTAGAAGTTAATCTGTAAACTTTTCCTTCTGTGTTCTGGGCTGATACTTTACACTTTTTTGTTACTATTAATTAGTATTAAGTAGCTACATGCTTCCAATTTATTGTTCTAATGAAGACTGATGCAAAAAAGTGAAACATTTCAGCTTTCTCAACATCACCTATCACTTACTAATTTTTTTTCTCCGCTCATTACCAAATTAACATTTTCCCTGATCTTTTTCTAAATATGAATGTATTTAGTTGACTTCAGTATATCACAGTATTTTACATATCAGTCAGTTATCCCTGCATTTTGCCAATAACTGGTACGACTAGATTCAGGCCATTTTCTCAAAAAGCAGTTAGTGAGTATAATGTGAAGATATTAAGAACTGGATAATGATAAACTTCCTTGATAATTCGTTACAGTGGTGGATCACACAAAACATGGTTAATAATTTGTGTTTTGTTTCCAGTTTGAGTTTTTCTGATTTAAGCCTCCAGTCATTAATCCTCTCTTTGGTATGTTTCCTCTGCTAGATTAACTGCCAGTCTTTTCTTTGTGTGAAGGCACTTGTAAGCTATGATCAAGTCATCTTTCAATCTGCGTTTCATCTCTGAAGAAATCAGCCTGAATTCTTCTTGCAAAGGTCTACCTTCAACAATACATCTGTAAACCTACCTGGGTTTCTTCACTGTTTCCTATTGATGTATGTCCTAGGATAAGATTAATCCAGTTCTATGATGGCTGTTAAAGGGGTGGTCAAGGTGGTGAAATGTGAGTGCAAGGGGTAAAAAAGAGCTGATTGGGTAAGGTATGAGGTTTGGAGATAAGTGGTGCTAAAAATGTGAGAGGGAAAGCTAGGAGAGGAGTGAGGCAATGGGAGTTCCTCTGCTAGGACTAAATAAAGAGTGTAAAGATAATTTCAGGTTTTTTTCTGCTTTTTTTTTTTTTCTCTTTTTTACTATCTGGCCAGGCTGAATTTTGGATTATGTAGGTAATACTTGTCCAAAAAATTTAGATTTCATTATCATCCCAAAGAGTTATAAATTAACCGTTTTCTTATTTTCAGTTAATTTTCAGAAGGTGAATGAGCCTGTCTGAACACTTTGTGTTGACACATAGCCCTGAAATATAATCATCCTCAATTTCTGTGTCTGTGGTTTAGTTAATAAAAGATATAGTAAGCAAACACATAGATATAGAGGGAAAGCATCTAAAAAAGCATAAACTAAGCCTGAAAGTTGAATTCCTACACTTGAAAAATATGATGACGTTATGAGTTTAAAGGGATTCCTAAAACATTCCTTGTAGCATATACATTTAGGCATTGTGTACAGTCCATATGATGACAACTTTGATTTCAGGTAAATTTAGAAAAAATATGGGGTCCTAATTCAGGACCAGGTATGTATTAAGAAATTAATGAAAATAACAACAATCCCCCCAAGTTCTTATTCATTATCAATTTCACAGCTTATCTCCAGAGCAGTGATAACTCAAGCTATCTATATTTAAATTAACATCTCAAGTCACCTTAGCTGTAATGCAAGCAGTCACATCACAAAAATAGAGTTAGAACTACACAGGAGGGCTGGATTAGTAACATAAAACAGTTGCATCAGTTTCTCAGAGTACTTCGTACTCCAGTGCATGACTAGGTTAATCAGGAACATGCAGCTGGCATTATTTTCATACTGATAGATCCTTTTTGAATTTAAAGTCTTATTTAACCTGAGGTGGAAACTTATGTATGTACATGAGAATGGAGTTCTCAGTGCGGTATAACTCTTCTGGTTCCACAAGCTAACATTGCACGGAAAGCAAGAGCATGAAACAGTCAAGCATTTCAGTAATACTTATACTTCCATTGGCCCTCAATTTCTGTGCTACTTTATTCTACCATCAACCTTCTTCATACAATAAAACACATAATCAAAGCAGGGAGCTAAGATAAAAGTGAAAAAAGGCACTAGAATCTCCACTTTGTGGGGTTTTTTTCTAACAAGCTTAGTCTTTGATCATTTCCCATTTGATCAAAGAGTGCTTTGATGCTCTTTGAAGAAGTACTGAATTATCGGAATAAAGATATAGAATTTGATTCACATTTTCATCCGAAGAAAATAAGTGTAAGAGCTGGACTGGTAGTTTGCACTAGATGTGTCCAAGGATGTACAAATAATTGGAAAAAAACCCCACATAAATAAAAAAGGAATATAATCTAGTTCAAACAAAAGTGAAAAGTGGGAAAGAAAGCCAAATATATAGTATATTTCTCCTAGAAAATGTGTCTCTAACTGCCTGTCAAACAGCAATAAATGTCTTCAGCCTGGAAGGAAATGTATACTTATGAATATCAAAGTGCAAAATGTATTGCAAATCCATACCTGAACAATATTTACCACAGCTGGAACAATTTCATTGTAAAGAATGCTAGAAAGAGAGGAAAAAAAGGATAGGAAAAAGCAAGCATATTTTTAGCCTTCTGTGTTGTTTGTAGAGTTGCATAGTAAGTGAGGTAAGGTTTTGGGGATTTTGTTTGTTTGTTTGATGACTGAAGTAGAACTTGGTAGAAATGCCTTAGGGAAAGTTCAATTGTTTTTTCAGAGTCATCAGAATCAATGTATGTAAAGTCTGTAACTTGGGGTTAAACTCATGTTTTCTGGCCTTAAGTGAAATACTTCAGTTTCATTTTAGAGGGTGGATGGTGGAGGGTTAGCCAAGATATCAAGTCAAATTTCAAAGTCTATGTTCTTTTGGCCTTTTATTTTTCTTTTTTTTTTTCCCCTTTTTTTCCTTTTCTTCATTTATCTATTTTTGACCTCACAAATGACTCAGTGTTTTGAAGTGCCAGAAAGTGAAGATAGAAAAGCCTGGAAGTTGTGTTTAGTCTAGGAAAAAAAGACTGCTGTTCATTCCAATTGTGACATATACATTTTGATTAACTCAGCTTTGTTGTAAAACAGTTATTTAATGAATACTTTGTCTAACATGTAATTATTTATTTAATAATGCAACAAATTTAGAAGGTAATGATTGATTATGCCCATTTTAGGGAGAATGGCTACAATGCTGAAGCTATGTCTACACTAAAGAAACTTTCACGGTAATCACCTTTTAGATCTCTGTGATGTGACTGAAGTTGTGTTAGTAGACGTTCTTGGTATTCAATCTTTTGAGCAAAATCTTTTCCTTAAAAAGAGATTAACTTTTTTTAAAATTAGTATGAAAAGGTGAGAAGTCTTCATAAAATCAAGCTGATATTTATTGTAGGGGTAGGATCAGATTCATGTTAGAGTGCTTGTAAGGTTAATTTTGCTCTGACAGTAAGCACACCTAACCAGGCATGGAGAGAGACAAATGAGATCTGTGCTAAACAAACAAAAACAAATTTGGGAAAGAAATGTCAAATAAAAACCAGACAACCAGTTCTTGAACATGCAGAAGATGAACAACAGAGAGCAGAAAGAATACGCCCTGAGGAAGGAGGAGAAAGACACTGCATATTTGGGGGAGAGGGGAGCTGAAAACAGTCCCAGTAGTGCATGGGCTCAAAATAGGAAGGACAATACAGCTGACTCCTACACCATCTGCCCAGCAGAAAGCAAGCTATTGGAAGCAGCCTGAGATGATGACTTTGAGTATTTTGCAGGTCTTTCAGACCTTCTCCTTAGAAAATTATTTGACCTCCGAACTCACTGAAGTCATCTTTATCATCCTAATACTCTTTTTAAAAAACTCTTGCAATACCAGGGAAATTCCAGAAAACTGGAAAATTTTTGAAAATAATTATTTGAAGATGAGCTGGGTCATGTGAAGTTGCCTCACTCTAGCTCCATGTGGACACATTAAAAAAAAAAAGGTTGTAACATGCAAAAATGCGAAGTGAAGCATTTAAGAATAAGGATCACTGAAGATTTCAGAATGAGGAAGGCAGCAACTCTGAGAAAATTGTAGGAACTATGAAGGTAAGTGAATGAAATAAAACCACAATACAGGGCTGTGGCTAAAAGGGTTATGTGGTGCTTTTGGCTGGGATAATTTTTTTCATAGTAGCTAGTATGGGGCTATGTTTTGGATTTGTGCTGAAAATACTGTTGGTAACACAGGGATGTTTTCATTATTGCTGAGCAGTGCTTATACAGAGTCAAGGCTTTTTCTGCTTTTCACACCACCCCACCAGCGAGTAGGCTGGGGGTGCACAAGAAGTTGGGAGGGGACACGGCTGGGACAGCTGACCCCAACTGACCAAATGGATATCCCATACCATATGACACCATCCTCAGCATATAAAGCTGGGAGAAGAAGGAGGAAGGGGGGGACATTGGGAGTGATGGCATTTGTCTTCCCAAGTAACCATTACACATGATGGAGCCCTGCTTTCCTGGAGATGGCTGAACGCCTGCCTGCCAATGGCAAGTAGTGAATGAATTCCTTGTTTTGCTTTGCTTGCGTGCGCAGCTTTTCTTTACCTATTAAACTGTCTTTACCTCAACCCATGAGTTTTCTCACTTTTACTCTTCTGATTCTCTCCCCCATCCCACCGGGTTGGGAGTGAGCAAGAGGCTGTGTGGTGCTTAGTTGCCAGCTGGGGTTAAACCATGACAGGTTCATATAATTCTTACATGATAAAAGTGCGTAGGATTGAGAAGCCATTATCCATCTATCTGCAACACTGGTAAAATCAAGAGTGGAATATTGCATACAGCCTGGTACTCTGCTTTTAAATTGATATTTTATAATTACTACAGGTGAATAAAAAAACCCTACTATAGCCATTTAAAGTGACAGAAAAAATGTCTGTCATTGAGAGAGGTCAATCTGAGGAATGATACCTACAAAGCTTGTTCACCAGAAACTTAAATTCATATTAATTTTGAAATTAATTATTAAATCATGGTATATTTCTGTGCATATACTCTTTTTCAGAATGCAAATGCCTTTCTGTTAGTTTAGTGGAGTCATTTCTACTTTCAAATTATGATAGGAATCTTTGTTCATATTCACTGATAAAGAGCTTGTACATTTTTAAACTTCTGTTCCCTTTGTTTTGAGTGTTTTTTCTCCTTCTATGGCTTTGGCTCTGAAGGCAGTGCTCTGGTTTCTTTCCAGGCTTGGTTTTCCATTGTCGTAGATTCGATCTAAAAATGCTTCAGCTGATTTCTTGTTTGGCTAGACTTGCTAAAGAGTGAACGTTCTTTTTGTTTTGTAGTTTTCAAAAAAAAAAAAAAAAGAACAAAAACACAGGCAGCCAGACTCAGGGAATAAGAAATAAATAGAACAGTCAATAGCAAATGTAAAATACTAGATTGAAGTAGCAGAAAAAATAGCATACAGAACAAAGAAAGTGATGTATTCATAGAAAATATTTGTTACCCTGTTGGGAGTACTATACTGACATATGGTAACTACTTTTGCTACTTTTTCTTGGAAATCCATAAATAAATTTTTATATATGACAATAAATTTTAGAAAAAGACAGATCCACCTGACATTTCAAATGGTAAAAAAAGCTCCAATAAAACTGGAAGGGACCTTCTGGAGAGAGATTTTACATGAGAAAATATTGAATAATGTAGATGAAAATTATAGGAAAACATAAAACATGCAGATTTTAACTTGAAGTACAAATATAGTACCATATAAATGCATTCTATGTCATTGGGGCTTTTTAATAATAGTATGGAGGATATGCTTAGTTTTTGATGCAAATCCCACCAGAATTTATTTCTAGTTACTTCAAAGGATTCAGGCTAATCTGCAAGCCTCTGGCCTGCATCAGACCTACACTGATAAAGCAAAAACTTAATGTAGATAGATCACTTCTTGAGGCTGAAGACACAGATGTCAGAGACATCCTGGCCCAATGAAACCTGCTGAAAGCCTGAAAAACATGAATACCAACTGTTTCCAAAACTGGTCACAATACTTACAGATGTAGAAAAGAATTTTCTTTCCGTGTTTTGAGAATGACAGATGTTTCCAATGCATTCAAGCATCTATAAATGATTTACTGTGGTAGTCCAATCACTCTTGTAACCAAATAAAAATAACATGCATATTCCCATATACGTCTCCTAAATTGCTTTCATGTCTCTTTTCTGCTACAGAAAACCTATACAAAAGAATGGTCTCCATATTCTTACTTCAATACAAATTTATTTTCCATTTAGAAACTCATTATTTCTTTTATGAACAGAAAACAAGTGTTTTGCTTTTTGTGAAGCAAAACTGATAATGCCTCAAGCTTGCAGTCATATCTCTATTCTTGCAGTTGTGTTTATACAAAGCAACACTGATGCAATTGTTGTTGTGTTGAACCTAGATATATTTTTTCCTTCTGATATATGTCTGTAAAAGTGCCCACTACTTGCCTCTCCTACTGTATTTGAAGTTATCATGGTGTGAAATTCCAAAGGCTCTAGTTTCTTATTACTGTCCAGTCCAATTTATCAAGCACACTGAAATGACAAGTGCAAGACAGAAAGTTCTTGTTGCCCTTGAGCTGACAAAAACTGGTCTGGTCATCTGAAATTCAAACTAAGGTTTGTAGCTGGCTATTACAGTTTCAGTTGGTGATTTTGTTTTTAAGCAGTGAATTGTTTTGCATATATTTTGATCCATAAGCAGAGAAACCAGATTTATGCTGGAAAATGAAGAAAGATCCTAATATATTCTGAATGAAGATAAATATGTTTAATTCAGCACACTGTATCTATCACAGACACAAGTACTGTTAGTGGTGAAAACTACACAAAACCCACTTTATCTCTTGTTGGCATGTCTTCAGGTCTCTGAGTAGTCACTGACTAATTCCTTGAAGGTAAGCTAGTCAGACACAGAAACAGTTTCTGTGGTTGACCATAGGAGCAAATAAGTATGATCCTTGCCAGGTTGGTTCAGTGTCTGTGTTCCTTTTGGTGGTTGATAGGGAATGTAAAAAATGGATCAAGCTAAAAGCACTGAATGTTCTAAAATAGGCTGTATACATTCTGGGCTGAAACAGAAAATGTATCTTTTTCATGCCCTATATTAATGAACTGTCTAGGGGCAAAACACCTATTTGTAATTGAAAAAACACGCAGCTCCAGCAGTAAGAAAAGTACTGAATAAGACTCAGCACAATCAGGTAAGTGCTTGAGAGCCTGATACGCTGATTTTAAAAGTTCAACTGAGACATGTAATTGATTGTGTGATTCTGCTGCAGTGCAAAATGAAATGGGCTCACAAAAAATGTCTTCTATGTACAAAAAGTACATTCCAGATTTTGGAGATACAAGATTCCCTTTCTTTATTTAAGGTTATCATAGAATCATAGAATCATAGAATGGTTTAGGTTGGAAGGGACCTTAAAGATCATCTGGTTCCAACCCCCCTGCCACAGGCAGGTACACCTTCCACTAGATCAGGTTGCTCAAAGCCTCACCCAACCTGGCCTTGAACACTCCAGGGAGGGGGGATCTACAGCTTCTCTGATCAACCTGTACCAGTGTCTGACCACACTCACAGTAAAGAATTTCTTCCTAATACCTAATCTAAATCTATCCTCTTTCAGTTTAAATCCATTGTTACCCCTTGTCCTACCACTATACTCCCTGATAACGAATGGTTGTGGCTTATCCTGTGTAAACAGGTGTAAGGAGATTCATTATTGCTCTGAGCAGGACACTTAAGAGAGACATTGCAGAGCATTTGATAACTAAGTCATCTTTCCTTCCTCTCCCTTTCACCTTACTACGCAGCTGAATGGAGAATTAACTCCAACAAACCAAGCTGAAATACTGAAACTAGAAAAGTAATAGAGTAAAAAATGGTAACAAGTTGAGAAAAATTGTAGATTAATCCCCCCCCCCCCCGCCCCCCGAATTTAAAAAGAACTAGGGACATAACTGTGCCCTTACATAATTTTCTTCCTGTTCTGTTCCCATGGTAGTACAGCTTTTTACTGTCTCTTGCTACTGACTGCCAGGGAACTTTCAAATCTGACTCTACATTAGTGAATCTCGGTAACAGAGATTTATTCTTTATAACTGAAAACCACATACTTCCAACTGACATGTATTGTATGTACCCATAAATGAACCACAGTAAAAATAAAAATAATTCAAACATTTTTAAGATGTTTGTAATTTGAAGCTCAGAATGGGTATAATAAAATTGCGGGTCTCCTTCGTAAAGAAAACACCCAGATGGGCTCACCATCTACACTCCATATGGTACTCAGTCCCTCTGCTCTGCATCCCACTGTGCTCACAGTGTAATCCATATGGACCTTACTTAATTGGTTTCCTATTCCTGCAAAGTTTACTGTCTCTGTTCATAGCTTTCCATCGAATATCCACTTATTGCTGAGAGAATATGTTATTATGTGATGATTTCCTAGATTGCTGGAAATGTGAAAGCATTAATTTCTTTGTGTGTTGATCAATGCTGTGGCTTTGTCCATTAGTGATGAGGTAGAGAACACTCGTACAGATCCAAGATGTGCAATTTCAGCAAACTTATGAGTGCTCATATGCACCCTCTAAGCATTATTATGTGTGTGGTTCCCTATTCAAGCAGAGTGCTCCTAGGATCCGCAAGCAACAAAATGGAGGCCCAGGAACGCGGAGGAAGGCAATGGATGTGCATCAAATGGCTTTATGTGAGTTTCTCCAGCTCTGAACAGGGTAAAGAGTTTAAAGGCAGCTCTGGGGTTGCTAGTGTGACAACTGCAAATTCATAGGAGAGAGATATGAAGGACAAAGGAAGGACAAAGGGAGGACAAATGTCACTCTGCTGAGGTTTCTGGTTTCCAAAGTAAATTAGCAGTGCCTCTACACTGCAAGCTGACTGTTTGTCATGTGACTTTAAGGCCAGTGGCAGGCTTACAGTTGCTGATCCCAGATCGTAGGTATTCCTAGCTTTAACACTAACTGGATCTATGCATAAAAGCCACCTGGATAGCTCATGAAATATTGACACAATGCGTAGCAGTGATCCCAAAATCATATCCTGCTAGTATTCCTAAGAAAAAGGGTACAACTCTAACATATGATGTTACCCAGTTGTTTTGAATGCTACATTGAGTTCTGGTTGTGCTGTATCTAAAAATATTAAGCAAGAGGATGCAGTGCTGTATGATGAAATATCATAAGAATGACAGACATTAAAAAGATAAAAATATGGAAAAAGAGATAGAGAGAAGCTTCAGTAATGACTATATGGTAGAGGTGCAAAAGGACAAAGAGAAGGAAAAGGCTATTTTGATGTATATTTTATTATACAGTATCAGGCTATAGTTCAATAAGACAGAAGTGATATACTTAAAACTAGGGAAAACTCTACTTTGTACACATTGCAATTATCCTCTGGAACTCTCTGTCATTCTACAGTGAGGAGAGTTGTGGGATTCAGAAAAGAATCAAATACTTATACTGATGGCAAAAACATCCAGAAATTTGTTAGATGTTATCTATATTATCTGTATCTATTGATTTTTTATTTTTGTATGTGAAAATATATATCTCTATCTTGTAGATATTTAGCTAGCTGCTGACCAATAAGATTTAGGATGAACCTTGTCATATATATATATACACACACACGCGTGCGCATACACACATATATATACATACATATATATTCCCTCACAAAAATCCCTGAGAGTTTTTTTGCATCTTCCTTGAACTGTGCATAGTAATAAGGAGCATAAGGGAAGCCTTGGGATTGGCGAAAAAAACCCCTGAAAATTCATAAAATAGAGGCATGCTGAAGGACAAAGTGAGAAATCAGCATCTTTTTTTGGCAGTCAGCATCTCTTCTACATTGCATATCTTATACAAGGGAAAATATCTGTGATAAATATACCCTATTATATCCTTTAATTTTTATTGCTGTCATGACACCTGATAAACTCAAACTGCTGATTGTGTCTGGTTCAATGACAACGTGTAACTCTTTCTCTTTCTTCCCCTTGCTCTTCCCTTTCTCCTTTCCCCTGCCTCTAAGAATAATTTAAACAGATTACCACTACAATCCATGTGACAATTTCTCACCATATTTATTTTCAGATATATTATATTCATACCTATAGATTTGCAGATGTAGATATGTTTGTTTTTCAGGCTCCAAATTTGCTTGTACTGTGCATGCAGTCCTACGTGCACCTTGGCAGCCTATGTATATCACCATTGCTACTATATCACAGAATCACAGAACAGTTGAGGTTGGCAGGCACCTCTGGAGATCAGCTAGTCCAAACTCCTGTTCAAAGCAGGGTCACCTACAGCAGGTTGCTCAGGGTTGTGTCAGGTCAGGTTAGGTTTTGAATATTGCCAAGGAGGGAGACTCCACTCCACAGCCTCTCTGGGCAACTTGTGCAGTGCTGCCACCCTCACAGTAAGAAGAAAAAAAAAAAAAAAAAAAAGCCACAACATTTTTTTTGTGTTTAAAAAGAATTTACTATATTTTAGTTTGTGCTGTCTTGTCTAGTCATTGGGTCCCATGGAAATAAGTCTGGCTCCATCTTCTTTACTTCGCCCATCAGATATTTGTAAATGTTGAAAAGCTCTCCCCTGGGCCATTTCTTCTTCAGCATAAATAGTCCCAGCACTTTCAGCCTCTCCTTGTATGACAGATGCTCCAGTACTTTAATCATCTTTGTGGCCCTTTGCTGGACCCACTCCATTATGTCCCTGTCTTATACTGGAGAGACCAGACCTAGACATAGCACTCCAGATGTGTCTCACCAGGGCTGAGCAAAGGGGAAGTATCATCTCCCTCAACCTTCTGGCAGTGTTTTTCCTAATGCAGTCCAGGAGGTTCTTGGTCTTCTGTGCCACAAGGGCACATGGGCTTTGGCTGTTGTTGCACTTGTCTACCAGGACCCCCAGGTCCTTTTTAGCAAAGCTGTTTTCCAACCAGTCTGCAGCCTATACTGGTGCATAGGGTTATTCCTATGCAAGCGCAGGAGTTTGTTTTTCTCTTTGCCTTACTTCATGAGATTCCAGTTTTTGTATTAGGTCCAAAGTTGCTAAAGGTGCGCTCTGTCCCATCATCCCATCCCATCCCATCATTAATGAAGATGTTAAACAGTATTTGCCCCAATATTGACCCTTGGGGTATACCACTAGTGCATCTTAGATTGCTGGTGCCCTTCTGTGTTGTTTCTCCAGGAGACACTGGGGTTGTTGAAGTTCCCCATGAGATCATGGCCTTCAAAAGCAAAGTTATCTGAAGACTTCATCTACATTTTCCAGATCAGGTGTTGTGAAGCAGACACACAACAGTATCACCCACTTTAGTCTGCCCTCTAATCCTGACCCATAAGGTCTCAGCTAGCTCATCATCCATCTGAAGACAGAGCTCCAAGCATTCCTGCTCCTCTCGCATAGAGTGACTCTCCCTTCATGACATCCTGGCCTGCCCTTTCTAAAATGGAACATGTATCCATCCATTGCAGCACTTCAGTTGTGTGAGTTATCTTACCACACTTCTGTGATGAATTCATAGCTCTGCAACTGCACACTGACCTCTAATTCCTCATTTATTCCCCATGTTGCATGCATTAGTGTACAGGCACTTCAGAAAAGCACCCAGCTTTGCTTATTTCCAAGAAAAGGTACAAGCACCTTCTCGAAAATACTGTCTTCTCTTGCAGGTACTCCTTTATTTCTGTGCATATGCTTGAAATTGACCCCTTTCAACCTTGTTTTCTTGATCATGAGGATGCTCTAGTCCACATCACCCTAAACCCTTTGCTTGCCAACCTGGTCCACCATTTTCTCACTTGATTGTTGCTTGTTGACTCTCTCCCCCGTGGTTCCTACTTTAAAGCTCTCCTCACTCTCTTGCACAGCCTTGTGGCAAAGATGCTTTTGACCCACTTTGTAAGGTGTATTCTGTCTCTTCCCAGCGGTCCTCAATCCTTGAAGAGTCCCATGGTCACAAAAACCTTATCCCTGTTTCCAACACCAGCTGTGCAACTGGCTGTTGATCCATAGAATCAGTGGGTCACCAGCAGGACCGAGGAGAAAACTACCTGTGCCCTTGATGATCACCCCAAGAGCCATATAGTCACACTTGATATGCTCCAGGTCTTCCCTGGAACATGGAAGAGCAGCAGAGGTAACAGTCTAAGGGCTGGTGAAGCCCCATCAATCTCTCTGCAGCATCCTGAATCTGAGCCCTGGCAAGCAGCAAACCAGCCCAGGCAACAGGTCAGGGCGGCCGACAGCGACTTTAGTCTCTTTCTCGCCATTTGCGCAGTATGCTGATCTCCCCTCACAACTCCTTTACTCGGCAAGACAGACCCTGCACCAGTGCATGCCTCCTGCAAGCAAGGAGCCCACCTCCTGCTACCACAGCCTCAGTGAGAGAGCCCAGGCATCTCTGCAGACCCAGACTTGAAGAGATGCATCTGCACTCGAGTCGAGACTTAAGATGTGCTGGGGGAAATACTCCAGTGGCTGTTGAGGACTGTGCCCTTCAGTGTGTCTCCACCACTTCTGAGCAGCACGTAAACTGTGCTCAGCAGAGTTTCTGGCCCCCTCTGCGTACCCTTCTGCATGAACTGCTGCCTCTGTTATATGCAATAACCCATCACCAGAGTCAATGAATTGCTAGTCTGATCTAGCAAGTTCCTAGATGTTTTTTGTAACTCTGCAGTGTTTTTTTTCTCTTTGTCTTATTATAGTGTCAGAATAATTTTTTTGTGGTTAAACAGCAGGGAACTGTATTGTTTATTCAGCAATAGGTTAGGTCTGGAGAAGGAAAAGGGTGAGAGCAGGAATGGGTACACATAATCTCAAATATGAGCAGAATCTCAGACTTTCAAGAACCTGATCAAAACCAGAGAGGTGTATTAACCCATTCCATACCAAGGAAGGTATAACCTGGATAGAGAATAATCAAAAAGGGGACAGCAAAGACAAATAATACTTTTCTTTTCTTTTCTTTTCTTTTCTTTTCTTTTCTTTTCTTTTCTTTTCTTTTCTTTTCTTTTCTTTTCTTTTCTTTTCTTTTCTTTTCTTTTCTTTTCTTTTCTTTTCTTTTCTTTTCTTTTCTTTTCTTTTCTTTTCTTTTCTTTTCTTTTCTTTTTTCTTTTCTTTTCTTTTGTTTTCTTTTCTTCTCTTTTCAACTTTCACTTTTATTAGGCCATACAGACTCACGTTCTAGTGTCTAGGGAGTTTTCATTTACTGTAATTTGAGATGGAGTGACAAAGACCTCGCTTACAAGTGGAGAAAGGGGAATAGCCTTTAAAATGTCATTTTGCCACAGGCACCAAGAAGTATTTATACACACTGATTAACAGCCACTGTCTTTTTAATGAGAAATGGGATGTCATTTGTCATTGTAGCAGGCCCTGCTGTCATTGTTCTCTACTGTATTCTTAGCAACTGCATAATAAATAATATCTGAATATAACAAAGTGAATAGCTGGACTGCTCCCAAATGAGGAAATGTTCAAAAAAACCCCACCAAAACTCCAAACTGGTTATCACTGAGGAATTGAGAACTACCCTGATATTTTCATAGTGACTACATTCTCTACTGGTAACATATAGTACCAGTATATTAAAAACTTTATTGTATTCTAATTAATTATTTTAAATTATAATATTTCATTTAAAAAATGGAAAAAAATGTAGATCTGTTCATGCCATGCAGGTGGTGGGGAAACAAAGTTCCATGAACATGGAACATTTTTACATGTCATGTGGTCCTGAGTGCTACCGGAGTGCCACAAAACAATGAATGAAGCCTAAAGTCCCAGAGTAAATTTTTTTTTCCCCACAGATACATTTAGGCTCCTTTATTCTAGTTAACACATTGTGGCTCCAGCTGTCTTTGAAGTAGATGTGAATTTAGACACTGATGTTAATGGAAACACTGTTGGATTCTGAGTAGTTGAAATATTCTAGAAAACTTCACTCCTCACCATGAATATTGCCCAAAAGTAGATGACTTGGACAACATTTTTATGCAGTGGACACTGTATTGACTTTACAGTAAAATGAGATTATGATAGCAAGTCTAGTCTGGTGCAGCATAGCTCTGGCCATTAGAGTTTCTGACAGGTTCAGTATTTATACTCCTGACACAGTAATGAAAAGTGAGCCTCTAGATTTAGTTGTTCACCTGAGCACCGGGTAGAACTGTGACCTAAAGATGACCCCCATTATGTCAGGAAGCACTGATTTTATACATTTTATGACCTTTGAGTTTGTTTGTGATTTCTTTTTTTTGGCCTCCAGATTTTCATAGCAACAAGACTTTGAACCAATTACTTCCTTATTAAAAGAAAGACTTCAGAGAACAGAAAAAATAAATAGTACTGAAATCCATGAGTCTGGGTTCATGACAAATACTGAAAATTTATGAGGAACCACCTTAGTATATCATAAGCTTACTTTATCATCTCTTCTGTACACCTGAAGGGAATATGTTGTTTAAATGCTACAATATACTGGTGCTTTATTTTCATTGCAAAAATCTAAATATAATAAGAATTTTAACAGGTCACGGTTCTGATACACTATGATTAGACACATAATTATACATATTGAGACTCAGCGGGTTGAAAAATTTGGTCAAATACCAAGCTAAGGTGGGATTTTTGTTTTAACATCAGTTCTAATCACTGATTTTCAGACTTTCAAAAAAGGTCTAATGGATGTGGATTCATGTTCTTGCTACATAGGCGTTTCTACAAATGGAAGTTGATTTATTTTTACCTTGTTATACAGCAACAAAGGTCATGGATATAGGTTTCTTTGATAAATATTTGTTGCTAGGGGTAAACTCCAGTTTTTTCATGTTTTTCTGCATATATTAGTTGCATGTCATGTAACCATATAAGGTTCATGGAGATGAAAAGGGGAAAATGAAGCAAATACTGTAACTACTAACTCTTGGCATTTTTAGTGAGTGTTGTAAAAATCCATAAGGTAACTGTGGCAGCTCACTGCCATGACATCATTAGTTACAACCCATGGAAAGAGGTGAGCCAGAGCAACAATAAATGCAGGAACTTGCTCTGAAAAGCAGGAAACCACTAAGCAAAACGGAACTTTCCTTAGCTTTAGTGCCAGCACTGACAAAGCTTCAGTTGTTCTATAAAGGAATGTTTGTGGTTTCTTCAGGAAGCCAGGTATCACAACTTAGAAAAGGTGAAGTGGACTGACTTAGCAATATGTAGATACGGATAGTAATGCTGTTCAACCTAGTGACAGCTCCAGAGCACTCCTCCAAAAGGAGGCTTCGGCAGTGAGGGAGCAGCTTTACCCACTACGTGCTCTTTATCATTCAAAATTCATAGGTGGGATTGCTCATTTTTCCTCACAGCTGTTGAGAGCATCAGACGTGAATGCAGAATTTGCTGTCACTTCAGGTCCTTTCGTGGGACATTTGAGAGACCAGGCAGAGTGAAAGAACTTCTGTACACATAGAAGGACTAACATAATCAAATGGTAGTAACCATAGTACTGATTGATTGTCCCATGTTTGCTAAAGAGCAATAAAAGTCTAAACCCCTCCCAGGCACCATACAGTGGGCATTCTCTGTAATATTAAAACAGTTTTCGTACTGCAATAAAATATAATTAAGCAACACTGAGTTTGATATGAATTTGGCAACAATTCAGATGTTTCTTAATAGTTTGAGTTGTTCATTAGCATGAAAAATAAAGGTCTTTATCACATTTACATTCATCTTAGAAGTATGTAATAAGGGAAAATAGTAAGAAAACATATAAAAGCCATCTGTATAACAATGCAATAACAGTTAAGAAATATAATAAAATGAACACAACTACCAAGAATTATATACTAATTAGAATGATTTGTTGTGCCCATAACAACAGAGTTTGATCTAAGCTCTTGGTTACTTACTGGGGAGCGCAGACTGTTGGGCAACAGGCAGATAAACTTTCTAGATCCATCTATCTGCCAGAGTGGTCTTATTCATAGTGCTTTCATGTGTGATGTTCAACTGGTCACCTGAACCAAACATTTTACTTAATGTTTAAGCACCTAAATACATGGTTTATTTATTAAGCGTGGAAATCCCTTATCCCTCTCAACAGTAATAATGATCCTTTAAAAAAATGTTGTTTTAGCTTTTTATATAGGAACAGAGACTGGAAGAAAGTAATCACTGAGTCATTGAATGCAGTGTTCCCCCGTTGTAGGCAAGCATTAAATACAATGGTTTCCATTCCCCTTTAGCAAGGCACTACAGCTGCCATCTCTTTAGCATGATACAGGAAAAACATATCTATAAACCAAGCATTAAATAACCTTTAATATAGATTTGGGTTTTTTTCCCTTTCATCACTTAAACCAAATCAACATATTTTATTGTCATTGCTTCTGAAAACCTTGGACCAGCTGTTGTGTTGTTGAACTAATCACAGTCCAGCTTAACCTTACTGACTTTAGAAGCATTAGTTGGAATTACAGTAGTATTGCATGGTGCATAGTTCAGACCACTGCTGAGATACCATCAGAACATTTGTCTGCAGTTCAAGAAATATGCAATGTAACACAGTGTATCATAGGGACTTTGCAATACATTATGGCACTTACAGTTCCACTTACAGTTCTGGGACAAAAAAAAAAAAAAAAAAAGAAGAGAAAAATGGGCTGGAAGCCTTTAATAAGTCTGTCTTTAGTTAGTACTATTTAATATAGTTTTTGTAGTTTTCTGAATCATCTGCCACCCTTTAGCATTGAAAACTTCATTAAAGTGTTTTGCTGCCTATAGAAGGAACTTCCAGTCTATTTTATTTGATATTTAACTAAAGTGTACAGTTTTCCTTTCTTCTCTTTCATGGCCAATTAGTTTCCCTTATAAAGCCAATCAATTTTGTAACCACAAACCAATGTTACTCCATTAGACCAAAAGTTAGAAGCTGTTCCCAAGCTATGTCTCTGTGAACTCTGCTAATAAAATGGTCTTTCTCAATGCTGATGAAGGCCAGAACACTATGAACTCGGGGACTCCTATTCACCTAAAGCAAAGCAAAGTTAAGTAATTTTGCACATGAACTATGCAGCATGTGCATTCAAGTGTAACTGCTAGCGTTTTGAGAATGGCTGTGGGGTGCATGGCCTGACATGGAGTGTGGCACTCCCTGGTGCCAAACTGGCTCTAAAGACTGTATATTACTGCACCAAGGCTGCTGTAAATTTGTCAACAGTTCCCAGTGGTCTGTTCCAAGATTGAGGGATTGGCATAATGCAAGGACTTGTGCTGTACGTCAGTCTTCATCAGAAGATTAGAACATGAGATGATTGAAGGTGATGCCCAGAGAAAACGGTGTAAGTTTCATTGCACTGGGAACTGGGGAAGTTCCTCAAAAGTAGAGACTTTTGAGACTGCATTTCTTAGCATTCAAAATCACAGAAGGATTTACAAAGAAAGACAAAGAGGTTGACTTTAGGATCACAGGAATTGACTTAAGGATCGGTCATAACTGTCAGGTAATTAGAGAAGCCTAAGTAACATCATGATTTAAGAAAGAAATATGACCTGCTTTCTGGAGAGGAGTGGCAGAGATCTTCTCTCCTTCCAGGGTGATAATGTCTATAAAGAACAGGGGGGACACAGAGACAAGGTTCCTATGCAGGAGAGACAACTGAGAATTTTCTTGGAAAACCTTTTGTTGTTTTAGTGAAATATCTATGTGTCAAAGCTCAATAACTTCCATATGACGTAGGTATCAGGCTTGAGTGGACTTGAAATGAGGAGAGAAGTAAGGACTCAGACTAGCCTATGGCTTAATGCACTGATGCTCATGGTATTTAATTGGTAGTTCAGAGAATCACACTTGTAATTGTCATGCCTTACTCACAATAGATGCTTAAATCTCATAGGTTTGTTTCAAGTAAATACCTCCCCTATTAGGTCACAGATCATCATAGAGTAAAATCTTCTCATTCATCTTTGCTGGAGATTTTTGAAATTTTGTAAGTAATTCAGTATGTGATAAAACCCTGAGCTTTCTTGACTTGAACTTCCAGCTTCCCCAGATCAGGTGGAGCAGTTGCACTCTTACTAGCCCTTTCTTTGTTCCTATTCTTCTCCCTCTCTTTTCCCTCACTTCTCTTTTGAAAGTTTCATTTCATGGAGAGTGAAAGTAATTTTAAATCATAAAAATTATTTCCTAACTTGCTCTGGCAAGCATGATAGGTTTTGGTTTTGGTTTTGGTTTTTTTGTAGATTCATGTATCTCTTGAGCTGTGTAAAGTAAGAAAGATTTTATGTTTGAATCTCTGTTCAAAATATATATCCAGAAATTGTATGGCCCAGAAGGTGCATGGTAAAATGGATGGACACATCAATGGAATTTCCTCAAATTAATAACAGTTTACAAATTTGCTGATCTAGAGCTGGAATCTGAATAAAGGGATTTAATACTTAGCAGGTGAATTTGGACAAACAAATCTCTGTGGCCTTAGAAATGCCGAGGATTAGCCCAACTTCTTTCAGGTAAGAGAACAATTTCTACTGGTATTGAGATAATTAATACATAGAAATCAAGTCCAGACCTTATTGAAAATGGTTTAGAGGATTGCTACCTCAACTAAGGTATAATAAGAATATTTTTGATCCCGAGTATTTTTTACAAATTCTTATTTCTCTATGATTCAGCAATGAACACACCTTTATTTGTTCAATTTTCCCATGAAAATTCATACAAACTCTTTTTGTTCAAACAAATATTTGGAGAAGAGCTTCTATGCCTGTGAATAAGGTTACTGGAGCATGAATGACCATATTTTTGTGCAAACAAGGGTATTTATGCTGAAATTTCTTAACTAGCTCCCCTACATAAAAAGGCTTTGTGCATCTATGAGTTATGGGCTAGCAATCAGAGGGAGACAAAGAGTGTTTTAAAACATAACAAATAAATAAGCTGTTGGTATGAACTACCATGAGGAGAAAAACTGGAATTAGGGGATCATTGTCCAGTAATAGCAATGAAGAATCACTAAGAAAACTGTCCTCAGAACAATACTACTCTGAAATACTTGGCTGATCAACCTTACCTCAGTCCCTGGGAAGGTGATAGAACAACCAATCCTGGAAACCATTTCTAGGCACTTGAAGGACAAGAAAGTGAACAGGAGTAGTCAGCATGGATCCACCAAGGGGGAGTCACGTTTGACCAACCTGATGACCTTCTACGAGCAAATGGCTGGCTTGGTAGACGAGGGGAGAGCAGTAGATACTGTTTCCTAGACTCCAGTAATGATTTCAATGCTGTTTCCCATAAGATCCTCATAGGGAAGCTGTTAAAGCATGGGCTGGATGAGCAGACAGAGAGGTGGATTGAAAACTGGCTGAACAGCCTGGGCCAGAGGGTGGTGATCAGTGGTACAAAGTCTGGTTGGAGGCCAGTAATTAGCGGTGTACCCCAGGGGTCAATAGTGAGTCCAATTCTATTCAATGTCTTCATTAACGATCTGGATGATGGGGCAGAGTGTACCCTCAGCAAGTTTGCTGATGACACGAAATGGGGAGGAGTGGTTGATACACCAGCAGGTTGTGCTGCCATCCAGAGGGACCTTAACAGGCTGGAGAAATCGGCTTACAGGAACCTCATGAAGTTCAACAAATTGAAGTGCAAAGTCCTGCATCTGGGGAGGAGCAACCCCATGCACCAATATATGTGGGGGGCCACCCAGGTGGGAAGCAGCTTTGCAGAAAAGGACCTGGTGGACACCAAGTTGACCATAAGCCAACAATGTGCCCTTATGGCAGAGAAGGCTAATGGTGTCCTGGGCTGCATTAGGAAGAGTGTTGCCAGCAGGTTGATGGAGGTGATCCTTCCCCTGTACTCCTTCCCCTATACTCAGCACTGGTGAGGCCACACCTGGAGTGTTGTGTCCAGTTCTGAGCTCCCCAGTATGAGAGAAATACAGAACGACTGGAATGGGTCCAGCAAAGGGCCATAAAGATGATTAAGGGACTGGAGCATCTGTCATACAAGGAGAGGCTAAGAGAGTTTGGACAGTGACCTAGAGAAGAGAAGGCTCAGGAGGGAATTTATCAATATATGTAGATACCTGAAGGGAGGGTGCAAAGGGGATGGATCCAGGTTCTTTTCAGTGGTGCCCAGTGCCAGGACAAGAGACAAAATGGGCACAAACTGAAATACAGGAGGTTCGGTCTGAGCATCAGGAAACACTTCTTTCTGTGACGGTGACTGAGCACTGGCACAGGTTGCCCAGGGAGGATGTGGAGATATTTAAAAGCCATTGGGACATGGTCCTGGGCAGCTGGCTCCAGGTAGCCCTGCATGAGCAGGAGGTGGTTGAACCAGGTGACCTCCAGAGGTCCCTTCCAACCTCAACCATTCTGTGATTCCATGATCCCCTCAACAGTTCAGGATTTAAAGCACAGCAGACACATGCCATAGCAGAATGTTTGGAAAAGTATCAGCAATGCATGACATTCCCTTATAGTCACCATAGGATATGAATCTTTATCCACTGTAGATGTCCAATACCAACATCCACTGTTCAGTAAATAAATACTACTGAGTTTTAATCTACTTATAATAGCTCTTGCTCAATTTTTGGAGTTGCAAAAGTATTGAGATATCTCAGTGTTTTAGAATAAGCAAGTAAATTAAATAAAGGAAATTAAAAAACTTAAAATGTGGCATAAAAAAAGTAAACTTTACTTTTATCTTACAATGACAGCCATATGAATTTGTGGTTCAAGAATAAAACAGTAAATTTAAAGACCTATGCTTGGTATTGAAATAAGTAACGTCAAGCCAAGGAAAGGGAGGAAAAAAGCAGACTAACTTGCTTTCATTAACATTAAACTTGAAGTAGAATGTCTGTGGGATCTGTACTCAAACCGTGATTTTGAACTTTCCTGTCACAGGTAATGCGGTGGGAGAGTGATCACACTTAAAATATAAATTTTAATAGTTAGCAGCATCACAGTAATCTGAAGTATCACACTTTATGTCCATGTTTCAGACAGGAGAAATCTACAGTAGTTGCTAACCTTATTGTGGCTTCTAACAGAACTCTAATGAACAGAGATGAAGCTGTACATGAATTTATCACTGTTTTCCTCAGTTCAGTTGTTGTCCTTTCTGTACCAGTTGACTGTCATTTTGAAAAATATCACAGTTTGCATAAAAGTAGACCTGTTCTGCAGGGCTGGAACACTCCTTTATTGTCTAAGTATGCATTTCCAGATGAATATTAACATTTACTAAGTAAGTGATCCATACATTTTTACTTAGACATTTAAGCTTACAAATTCCTGAACCTGTATCACATGCAATAAATTATTCAAGATGAAGGTCAGTAATTCACATCTTGAAGAGCAGAAAGAGCAAAATAGTCAGGCTCAAAAAATCAAGACCTTATTGACCTAAGAAAACAGTTCTCCAAGGTAGTTTGATAAGACTGTGCAATAACTTAACTAAAGGAGAAGGACAATGTAACATAAGCACCCCAAAGATGCCACAAAACCACAAGGGAACAGAGACTATTGCCTGTCTCTTTGGTTGTGAGTTATACAATCTGCATTTCTTAAAACTGGGCACAGACTGACTAGATATTTATGTTAATTATGTATGATTTGCTTCTTGATGATCTGGTTCTATTACTAAAAATGACAGTACATTTTCCTTTTGCCAAACACTGCTACATCTCCATTAACTGTTTTAGCAATGTTCAATGAATCTTTCCTGAATTCCAGCTGAAATCCTATGAAACATTCCTGTTTCTACTCCTTTGCCGTCTCTGCTACTGTCTGGGGTCTCTGTAGAATCATTGGTTGGGGGGGGGGGGGCTGTATCTGCAAATTCTACCTGTCTATCTGCTTGCTGCTAAGAACTGGTTGTCATCTACATCTTGTTTTCCTCAAAACCTCATCTTCAAGATTCTGTACTTCACAGAAATGAGGAGTAACCTTTCTGATAGCTGTAGTCTTTTAAAGTTCATGAAATATCTGTGTAGAAATGAACTGCAGCTCCATTTATAATGGATTTCATACATTTAAATCCCTGTTATACCATGCACTTTTTGTGTCTTTATCAGTTTTTCTTGCTGCATATTATGATTTGTTCTACTGTCTGCTGCAGTTCTGTTAAATTGGGAATCTGCTCCCCTCTGCTAAACACAATTTCTATGGTGATGTACTGTGCCGTAAAGGTGATGCCCTTAAGTTTAGCAGAGCTAAACCCTTCCAACCTCTGTAACTTTTTGAATTATCTTTTAACTATCTTAATTTCTTTGTTCATCAAACTGTTCAGTCACAGATACCTGTTATGTTAAATGCTGAAATACAGACTCTTGTGAAAAAGAATTTGAAACAGTTTACAGGAGACTCTGTTTCTTTTGAAAACAGAAAGAAACAGTCTCCTTTCTTTTTCTTTTTCTTTTTTTTTTTTTTGAAACTGTGAATCATCACCAGACAAAAACGTCTGGAGTTCCATGTCTTGCAAATACCGATTTAATGTACATTTATGACATATTGCACCATGCCCTTTAACTATATTGCAAACGTACACTAAGATTTTAATGTTTGGTCCTCCAAGATTCCAATCTCAAAGAAATGTGAATAATAATACAACATTAAACTGTTTTAGCCAGTATCTGTAAATATAGACCAAATTTGTAATTGTGTACACATCTTTGGGATCTCTCTTTGACTTTTGAATTTAACTTGCTGGTAAATCCTTAGCATATTTATGGGTTTAGCCATTGCAACAAATGTAACCAGCTTGACTTTCACTTTTGATTTCAAGATCATGTTATTCTTCAGGAAGAACTATTTTTTCCCTTGAAGGTATTTTTGATGGGGATTTTAGTGGTGTTGTTTTCTCACTCAGAAGCTCACAGCTACGTTTCCTGTCCAATATTCAGTTCAGTATCAATATCCAATCTAGAATTCAGAAGTGTTCCCTCAGTGTGTAGGGCAAGACGTCAGCCCTCTGTCATCCCTGCTTTCAGCTTTTGAAGATTTAGGCTCTCTTTAGAAGTTCTTTTCAGATTTTTTGCACAATTTTTCTTTCAATATGGAGCACTGATATGCTAGTTAAATTGCAAAATATTGTAAAATTGTTAAGTTCATGCTGTCTAAATATAGATGTTGGATGTTTGGATCTGTGCATGTTTCTACAGCTAATGCACTTTCTGTCTGTCACAGGTTCTTGCTATTCTGCGATGTTTCTCACTTTATTTTGTCTTTCCATTTTCCAATTTCCCCTGGTGATAATCTGTTTATCCAGTATAACTGCATCTCAGTTTTATTTGAGCATCTTTTTGACATGTCCTTACTGCTTTTCCTGATTTAGGTTTCTATCTTGTGTCTGTTGTTCCAGTAGATTTATATCTTTGATTCTAATCACTGTTTGATCTCTTCTAATGGAATCAGTCAGTATGCCATAATTACGCGGCTGACTTGTTAAGTGACTGTCAGTCAAACATTCCACAAATTTAGAGAAATGAAAGAAATTTCATTCTTTGAGAGGTGCATATGATGACAATGATGTCCTTCAAAAGTTTCACTTTTCTTAGGAGTACAGTATTTTTCCTGCACATTCTCAGAGGCAGTTCTTCCATTGTCTTTTAGTACCATACTAACAAGGAAATGGAGAACTTCAGATACTGCTATATTAAAAAAATAGCTACTTTTTGTGACTTGTTTTGAGTCCAGCTGGTCATGCGTAGATTCAAAAGCCTGCTTAAATCTTCTCCATGACTGCAGCATTGCCAGAGAACTTTAGTTACTTCTCACTCTCAGTACTATTCTTCTCTCTATTTCTTTGAAAACTTACTTTTTCAAGAGCTCACTTTGGTATAATGCAACAACTGAACAACGGTGGAATGTCTGGTTCTAGAGTAACCACTAGGAGGTTAGAAACGCTGCTTCTGTATGATGTAAATTTCTTTGCTTATGCAAAAAATAACCAGCACATCAAATCTTTTAAAAAAACTACTGGGGAGAATAATAAAACTGACTTTCTGCCAATGAAAGTATTAAGTGTTGAACTGCCACTCTAATCAGACTTCCCTTGAGATGGGATTTTTTTTTTTTGCTAGTCCACCTTGCCCCTTTGTCTCTTGTCCTCTATGCTCCAAGACTGTAGTCTTCCTGTGAAGCTGGTGTATGTCTAGACATATCAAAATGACAGTGTTGTTCAATGCAGTCTGACAGTGATATTCAGCTAAAACCAAAACTATAGTCAGAGCCCACCTTGAAAACAGAGCCATGGTTGCTTGCAAGAAGATTGTGTGTTTCAAAGTCACACAGGGATAAGGTACATAACCAGATCAGATTACAGGGGAAAGAATTCATGCAGGGAGACATCATGGCTGTCATTTGAGATGTATGATTTACTATGCCATCTCGGTCCATGTTTTTTAGTGTGGACATTTAGTGAACCCTATATAACCTAAATGAAGTTTCTGAGAAAAGCCTAGAAAAAATCCAGGGATAATTGTGGGGTTACTGTTACATAACAGTGAGTGATTCAGTTCAGTTTGATATTTTGGCCCTACTATGAGGAATTGGATTAGACTGCATTAGGGATGCTCACAGGACGTGCTGACTAGGGTGTCTTTGCTGATCTGAGGTTAAAAGGATCATCATAAAAAGTTTGAGAGCTGCTAATGAAGTATCAAAAAGGTCATTAGTTAGGCTGTCAGTGTCTTCTTTCACATTTCCCCTGAATCCCTCAGAGATCCTTGGGTCTGGCCCTTCCTCTGTCAGGCTGGGAATTTCAAAGTCTTTGCTGCAATGCTGAATTTAGGAGGACATGGAGAAACAAAAGTCTACTTTTGTTTTCTGAGTTAATGAATCTCAGTAACTATGAATGAAGCTACATCCCAATGATACTTACAGACAACAACCAAACCCATGATGAACATGTTCTGAAGAAAGCCTGGAAGCTGGTAAGATGATCTAGAGGAGATAGATAAAAAAAATACAGTATGCAAATGTATGCAATGTTGAAAAGGATGGAGTGAGCTGGCCACAGCAAGCCTATAATGTCATATGTTTTACTGAAAATACTGCTCAGTCCTGTTCAGAGAGGGTGTAGTTCATTTAGGTGAGAAGACATCATCTGCAATGCTGGTAATGTTAAGTAAGATTTTGTTACTTTCCTCTTGTCATTGGCTGCAATCTCATTGGCTCCTGTATCCTCCTCCACATCCTGCAGTGGACAAGCAGCAGTCTGGTACAGAGGCTTCCTGGGAGATTCCATGCAAGCAAAGCCTGCTGTGACTCCCAGGGCACCTGCTGCCCATAGGTGTTATGGTGAGGAACCTGAACAGGCTGTACTGGGCTTGTCCTTTTCATATAACTTTCTGTAGGCACTGCTGGGCAGTGTATAGGGGTTGATGAATCTTTTGGTATGGCACAGTGCAGTTTTTATTTTGTTTTTTGTAAGTGCCAGGGAGAAGAGAATATGCAGGTATGAAGCTGTCCCCTTCTTAAAGTTTTATGTTACTTTCATATTAGTTTCCCACCTTTGTAAGGGATGAGCTCAGTGCATAACTCATGAATGACATCTTTAGTATACTGTGTGAAGTGGGCGCGCCTTCCCTCTGATGCACCAAATTGCACAACTTTGTAATTTCTGCTGCCTGCTCATCTCATAATTCAAAGATCTAATCTCAATGAACATCTAACCCCAGGCTTAAGTGATTTAAGAAGAAGAAGAGGAAGGGCAGTCCTGAAGGGCAAAGGAGTCCAGGAAGGCTGGACGTTATTCAAGGAGGAAATCTCAAAGGCGCAGGAGCAGGCTGTCCCCATGTGCTGTAAGTCGAGCAGGTGGGGGAGAAGATCGGCCTGGCTGAACAGAGAGCTTTGGCTAGAACTCAGGAAAAAACAGAGAGCCTACTGCCTCTGGAAGAAGGGTCAGGCGACTCAGGGGGACTACAAGGATGTTGTGAGGATATGCAGGGAGAAGATGAGAAAGGCGAAGGAGCAGCTGGAACTTAAACTGGGCACCGCCATTAAAGACAACAAAAAATGTTTTTACAAATATATCAGCGACAAAAGGAGGGCCAGGGAGAATCTCCCTCCTTTGTTGGATGCAGAAGGTAACCTTGCAATGAAGGATGAGGAGAAGGCAGAGGTACTTAATGCATTCTTTGCCTCAGTCTTTGAGAGTCAAGCTAGTCATCCTTGGGGTTTTCAGGCCCCTGAGCTGGTAGATGGAGATAGGACGCAGAGTGAAGTCCCAGTTGTTGAAGAGGTGGCAGTCACCGACCTGCTCCTCCACCTGGATGCGCACAAGTCCATGGGGCCAGATGGGATCCACCGGAGGATACTGAGGGAGCTGGCAGAGGAGCTGGCCAAGCCACTCTTTATCATTTATCAGCAGTCCTGGTCAACTGGGGAGGTCCCAGATGACTGGAAGCTAGCAAACGTGACAACCCTCTACAAGAAGGGTCACAAGGAGGATCCAGGGAACTACAGGCCTGTCAGCCTGACCTCGGTGCTGGGGAAGGTCATGGAGCAGATCATCTTGAGTGCCATTATGCAGCAAGTGCGGGACAACCGAGGGATCAGGCCCAGCCAGCATGGGTTTATGAAAGGCAGGTCCTGCTTGGCTAACTTGATGTCCTTCTATGACAAGGTGACTCGCTTAGTGAATGAGGGGAAGGCTGTGGATGTTGTCTACTTGAACTTTAGTAAGGCCTTTGACACTGTCTCCCACAGCATTCTCCTGGAGAAGATGGCTGCTCACAGCTTGGATGGGTGCACTCTGCGCTGGGTTAAAAACTGACTGGATGGCCGAGCCCAGAGAGTGGTGGTGAATGGAGTCAAACCCAGTTGGCGGCCGGTCACGAGTGGTGTTCCCCAGGGCTCAGTGTTGGGGCCAGTCATGTTCAATACCTTCATTGATGATCTGGATGAGGGGATTGAGTGCACCCTCAGTAAGTCTGCAGATGACACCAAGTTGGGTGGAAGTGTCGATGTGCTGGAGGGTAGGAAGGCCCCACAGAGGGACCTGGACAGGCTGGATCGTTGGGCTGGGGCCAACTGTATGAGATTCAACAAGGCTAAGTGCTGAGTCCTGCACTTCGGTGACAACAACCCCATGCAACGCTACAGGCTTGGGGAAGAGTGGCTGCAGAGCTGCCTGGCAGAAAAAGACCTGGGGGTGTTGGTTGACAGCCTCCTGAACATGAGCCAGCAGTGGGCTCAGGTGGCCAAGAGGGCCAATGGCATCCTGGCCTGTATCAAGAATAGTGTGGCCAGCAGGACCAGGGAGGTGATGGTGCCCCTGTTCTCGGCATTGGTGAAGCCACACCTTGAATACTATGTTCGGTTTTGGGCCCCTCACTACAAGAAGGACATTGAGGTGCTGGAGCGTGTCCAGAGAAGGGCAACAAAGTTGGTGAAGGGTCTAGAGCACAAGTCTTGTGAGGAGCAGCTGAGGGAGCTGGGGTTGTTTAGTCTGGAGAAGAGGAGGCTGAGGGGAGACCTTATTGCTCTCTACAACTACCAGAAAGGAGGTTGTAGCGAGGTGGGTGTTGGTCTCTTCTCCCTAGTAACGAGTGATAGGACAAGAGAAAATGGCCTGAAGTTGTGCCAGGGGAGGTTTAGGTTAGATATTAGGAAAAACTTCTTCACCGAAAGGGTAGTCAAGCATTGGACCAGGCTGCCCAGGGAAGCGGTTGAGTCTCCATCCCTGGAGGTATTTAAAGAACGGATAGATGTGGTGCTTTAGGACATGGTATAGATGGACTTGGCAGTGATAGGTTAACGGTTGGACTCCATGATCTTAAGGGTCTTTTCCAACCTTGTTGATTCTATGATTCTATGATTTGAATGACATCAACTCACTCACATTGGATATAGGCACTAAGAAACATCCTTAGGCACCTAGTCATGTTGTGGACCTATTACTGTGTTGCATACCATGATTGTGTGATGTGTCTCCTCATCTCAGTTACTTATTATGTTGCTAGATGCTGATGGAGAAGGCAGGTCAGACAGGTCTGTATTTCTGTGTTTGTGAGATTGTATAATATTTGGCTTAAAGCAGTATGGTATTTGGATAAATATGAAGTTCTTGAAATATCAAGCAAAAATTAGGCAGAAACAGGGAAGGTACGCAGGTAATCCAGTAAAGAAATAAAATGGTACTTGATTACTTTTGCAATTTAAATTCTTGACAAGCTATTCTGTGAAAATACAGTAAAGAAACTAAGTGTAGGAAATTTAGTAAACATCACCAGTGAAATACTCCATCATTCATCTGTTGATTCCCTCATCCATTCTTCTGGTGATAACTGTAGCACTTCCTCCGTCACAAAGCATGGGTCACAGACTAGACTGCCTGCTGAGGAAGTTGCGTTAAAATGTCAACCTGCACTGAGAGACATCAGAACAATTCACAGCTGGGCAAATGCTGAAACAGTGCTACGTATAATACAGCATTTCTAAAAAGCTTCATAGCAATTCATTTCTGGATTCAGCTTTTAGAACTACAACATTTATTCTGGAGTATTCAAATGATTTCTCTTTAGTTATTTAGCTAGGCATCCAAACATGTCTAACCATGAATCGTTCTTTGTGAAAACACTTGACTGGAGAGCTCTGGGTGTTAAATAATGATCTTAGACATACCAGTAATATCACCTTCCTCTTCAGAGATAGATCTATTGCACTGGTATCTAGATGCAAATCACCCTTATCTGGATTTGCAAAGCAATTCATTTTTGCAACTAACTTGTTTATGAAAAGCTGTATTAAGCTTCTTTTTCCTCCTATTTCTATTTAGGAAAGAGAATATACTTTCATGAATGACCCCCAAACTGAGATTAGCTGTCACATGGGAAGATCATGATATCCATCTGTTAGGATACACCATTAGGATACAACAGGTGAAACCCTCACAACTAAACAGTG
Source organism: Nipponia nippon (assembly GCF_047370975.1). Lineage (NCBI taxonomy): Eukaryota > Metazoa > Chordata > Aves > Pelecaniformes > Threskiornithidae > Nipponia > Nipponia nippon. The sequence continues at coordinate 45,833,533 of NW_028262380.1, read as the reverse complement.
TTGGGGCAGTTTGTCTCACCTGCCTCCATTCTGGATGCCCTTTTGCTCATGGTCTGCACCTGTAACCTTAACTATGTTGGCTGTGGGTTCTCTCACATCTCTCCCGGGCAGTTCCAGGAATGCTAAGTAGGTGTTCTTTAGTGTATCTTTTGAATGCAGGAACTGATATTGACCATGGGCGTATATTCTTGTCTAATGACAAGTCTAATAACATAGCCAAGTTTCCTTATATTTACTGCAAGCTTGGAGTAAAGGCATGTGTGTATTTAGTGGATTAAAAGACTTGTTCAGTCATAGGAATGTGATTATGTTCTTGATGTATGCCTCAGCTCAGCCAAGAATATAATGCACCATGGCATGTACATCAGCTAAATGCGAGAGGCCTAACTGTGCCTTGCAGCAAACCTGTAGGCAGGATGCTCAGGTTCTCAAGCAGCAATTCTTTTGTGAATCATCCTATGCAAGAGAAGTTCTTTATATCTACATAAAATCAAACTTAAGTTTCTAAGGATTTGTCCTGGTTTTGGCTGGGATAGACTTAATTTTCTTCCCAGTAGCTGGTATAGTGCTGCGTTTTGGATTTAGTATGAGAATAATGTTGATGACACACTGATGTTTTAGTTGTTGCTAAGTAGTACTTACACTAAGTCAAGGACTTTTCAGCTCATGTGGTCTGCCAGCGAGGAGGTGCACAAGAAGATGGGAGGTAGCATAGCCAGGCAGCTGACTCAAACTGGCCAAAGGGTTATTCCATACCATATGATGTCATGCTTAGTATATAAACTGGGGAGACTTGTCTGGGGGGCAGTGACCACTGCTCGGGGACTGGCTGGTCATCGGGTGGTGAGTAATTGCATTGTGCATCAATTTCTTTGTATATTCTATTATTCTTGTTCTTATTATTTTACTTTATTTTATTTCAATTATTAAACTGTTCTTATTTCAACCCATGAGTTTTTTCACTTACTCTTCCAATTCTCTCCCCCATCCCACCAGGGCGGGGGGAGAGAGCAAGTGGCTGTGTGGTGCTTAGCTGCTGGCTAGGATTAAACCATGATGGGATTATACTTTGCCTATCCACTACTGATACCCAAAAATAAATGAGCATCTGCCTCAGTAGGATCATTTTGAGTCCCTATACAGTAAATGGTAGATGGAAAGTAAATAAGATATCTAAGCTTAGAACTAGATTTTTGACTGCAGATGTGCTACAAAAGAAGTGGCAGCTTGTAGGCTGAATGTTTGTTACTGGGTATACAGCACTGACTGCATTATATGACTGATTGAAAACTGATCATATAGTTTTGCAGAAGCTGACTAGTTAAATCACCTGCCAGGATATACAAGTAAGGCACCTGTGCATCCCATCTCATATTTAGGGCTTGAAAGGGGAGAAAACATACTTATTGCAATGAACTGAAGACAAAATACAACCATTTGGTGCCTCTAGGAAATCATAGGTGAGGCATTTACTGGAATAAAGCTTAGGAAGGTGAAGGATAGATGTCAAGGGTTATAATACAGGATTTATTATGAATTGCTAATTGGAAATTGACTCTGTTATGCCCATTCAACTGCTTACTTTCCCCTAATGGAAAAAATAAAATAAAATTAAGGAAATGAGCATATTTGAGAGAGCAATACCTGTAATGAAAAAGCATCAAATTTCTTATTACCAAGGTCTGTTTACATATGGCTTAACAGGAATACCAAAATCTTTAAAAAAAATTATAAGCTGGGCTATTTGTTCAGAAAGACACAATGACATGTTGTCTTCTTAGTGAAGGCAGTGTAAAGACTGTTTGCTTCCAGAAATGTGCTGCTTATTCTGCTAGCATGTAAAGAAACACATGTCATCCCAGTGAAAGTATTTATTAAATTATTAGTACATAAAAGTAAAGAAATAATAAGACCTATAAAAAAGAGCTTTATAAAGAAAGGATTTAAAATAATGTCAGGGTGACATAATGCAAATAAAAAAAGCAAGGGTATGGTAAGCTGTGGGAAATCATATCATCAAGACTGAAAACATATTTACACGTGTAAGAACATCTCTGGAAAGTCAGAAGACATTTTCTACTACCTGTGAGTGATAAGGCAAAAATTTCTATTTCCTTCTATATGCTAATCTAGTACCATTATATACGAAACAGACAAATGTGATTTTGTATTACTTCCTTACTTATAGGATAGGGTAGGGCTCATGGTTTAATCTAAGTTAAACTGGGAAATATGCAGGTGGCCTAACTTTAATATTTAACACAAATTTAGGTGTAACATTACACCAAGAAGCTCTTCAGGCCACCTGCTTTCCTTTATCACTCACCTGGGAAACACCTAATACTTAGAACTGTTTCTATTTTAGGTTGCATATTTGTCTACATGTCTGTGAATAAGTATTTCTGCATAGTTTAGAGTTTCACCAGCTATACACTCAGATGACAGTTAAACTCCATTACAGTTCAGAGACATGGCTCCTGAACTGTTAAAGTCTTCAGAGAGATTTGGCCCTCAGGGATTCTCAGAGTGGGCACTTCACCAAGCAAACATAGTCAAGGTGTAGGCATCAGAGTTTAGTTCAGAATATGTACAAAACCAGCATTGGAATTGCTACCTTTTTTGAAACAACTTAAAAGTTAAGGCACATCCTTGGAAAGTGAAATATGAGTTTTTAAGCCTCCTCTGCTCGAGTATGCTGCTTCTGCTCCTGAGAATGCTGTAACCACTAAGCTGATATGAGATGCTTTAATTTCACTCTTGAACTTGCAGCACTAGGCAGCAACAACTAGATTCTTAGAGTGAGGGACAAGATAGAGAAGGGAGAGAATCTAGGGAAGAAAAGATATCACCTGGGAGAAGGAAGTAAAGTTTTCTGTTTCCCATTTTATATTAAGTTCTGCTGATTTATTTGGTTTGCTAGTGAGCAGGAAAGTATGTGTGTGTGGAAGAGAGACAGGGAAGGACGTTTAGCTGTAATACCCAGGATTGTCAGGGAGTCTCAAAGTCAATCAGTTCTACTAAATTTTCCCCAAACTGATCTTTAGTAAGATTTTTTTTTTTTTCCCCTTGAGGTTAAACCACTTTTATATAGTTTTATAAACTGCAGAATAGGAGGAGAAGGGCTGCATTGGTTACCCCACTGGGAGCCTGAGTGTTGTCAAAGAGACTACATCTAACAGACCACAGCCCTTCTGTCTGCCTGGTTGCAGGGCTGTGTGAGAAACTGTGCCAGCTGCATTGCTGTGCAGGAGCCTCCCCAGTGCACACAGAAGTGTAGTGTGGAAGACCTGTGGCCTCTCCTATGCAGGCAGTGCTTCCTTCCATCCCCCATGCAGCATGCACTGTTGTCTCAGAGATGACACAAATTTGTCTGATGAATATTCATTTAGCATGAAATGTTCAAAGGTTTAACAAGAAATTGTAATGCAATTTAATTAATTCAATACACAGTAATCTAAATCTCATCTTAAAGTGCTAATCTTATCTAATTTGCTATTTTAGAAGGATGATACCCACACTATCAATATCAAAACTACTGAACTGTTAACACAGCACTTAACACGAGCTGTGCCTTAAATTATCATCTCCAGTATATGTCAGGGCAACCAGATTAACTCCAATTTTAAAAGGCCAAATAATTCTAATGGTTTTAAAGCAGTGAATGACAGTTAAGATTCTAAGTGTATGCTTAAATATATCAGTATAAACACCAAGCATTCACATTTAAACCCTGATCTTATGAACACTTCCACTTAATTATGGGCTTTATAGCTAAATGCATTTAAAAATGTGCATAGGTTGTGGTTTTTTTTCTGTTAGGGAAGGCAATTTGGGCCAGATTTGTGACTTTATTAGTCTACTAGAGCGTGACAGCAGCTGTCAGCAAACATGCCTTTATAACATGTGCAACTTTAAACTTTTTTAAAATGCTAATAAATATGATAGCTACCCTTCATCCTAGTAAAATGGTAGAAGCAATGAAGACAGACTATGAAAAGAAGTGCCTGACGAGATTACAGGTCTGTATTCTGAATTTCTACTCAAAGTCACTAATTTATATTTTTTGATCCCTTCATAATAAGAATCTAGCTTGGTGGAGTAATTATTAGTTGGGGACTTAATGTCTGTAAGCAGTCAAGGGAGAAGAAGTCAGATACCTCCAAAGAGTAATTCATAAGGCTTAAAAGGAGAACTCATCTCGCCAGTTATGGCATATGGCGTTTGAACAGCCTGTATTTCTTGATTAAGCTCCCACGCATGCTTTACAGGAAGCAAGCAAGCCGCAGCATTTGGGAGCAGCACAGACATCCCAGACCTGTCTGAAACACTGCCAGACCCCTTTGTCCTCACAGATGTCAGAATGCCAGCAGGCACTCAACACAGAGTTTCAGCACATCCCTACCCACCCCCTGGTTGCATGGGAGATTAAACACCTACGTGTCATCCAGAATGTTTTGATCATGTGCAGCAACGTGCAGGTATGTAGGCAACCTCATTATCCAGTACAGAGGGAATGAGTACATTTAGATGACTGACAGGTCTGAGAAGATTGTGCAGCAAGTGATCTAAATTATTGCATTGAACTGGAGGACCTATAAGCCAAGTGCAAAACTTTTCCTTTTTTGCTGAGGAGTTTCTTGAACTTCATTCTGAATGCAAATACTAGGACATCTCTTGATGAATTTGAGAGGAAAAGAATACTTTCCCAGTAAGGAGATACTGTCCAGAAAGACAAAGAAGCAGAACTGAAGTCCTGGGGGAGCCTTATAAAGTTCTTGGCTTTGGAAGTTATTTTTTAAAACCGGGAGCAATAAAATCAGACTTTGCACATAATGTTCATAAACAACTTCTAATAGATGAAGTGTGACCGAAGTCACATCTTGCAGGGGAAAGGTAAGGGAAAAACATACCGAAGATCACTGGTTTTATCAGCTGGAGGAGTCACTGGAACATGTGTAAATACTGAGGTTTTTCTTCAATCTAGGACCAAGGCCAGGAACAAAGGAGCTCTCAAGCAGGACAAACAAATGAATAAAGGATCCAAAAGTAAGTCTTGAGTTGTGGCTAAATGAAAAGGGTTTTCCAGTAGGTGACCTCTTGCCTTTAGGCCCACCAGCCTTTACATTGTCAGCTTCATTATCTTCAGACTGCTCCTCTCCCTCTCACACATAGGAGCTGTTACATTGATATAATGGCTCATATAGCATCCATCATAACAAGAGGGTCTTCTCCAAATTTCTTTAAAGTTTGTTATCTGCATCAGACATGACCTTTATCCATTACTATGGTTAGTTCCTATGCATCACTGACAGTTCGGTTTGTCCAAACTTCATGAATTTTCTTTGTAGAACTCAAAATTAAAAAAAAGATAAAACTGTCATAACATCTCTGTCCAGAAAATTCTCCTAAACAAAATTATTTTCACAGTTTCTTGTAATATCAAGAAGATATGAAATATGTCAGCATCAGAACAGACTAGATCTATTACCTGGAAAAGTTATCTCAGTTTTACTCTAAGTTATTTCAGCAACCTGCAAGAAAGCAATGACAGGAATGTCCACAGCTTGTGCTTAGACGATGGATTTCAAAGATTATTTCATGTTGCCAGTTAATTTTCCATTAACAGATTGGTATCTGACTTGAGTGATTAATTAACAAGTGTAAACTGTTTTCCATTTTTCAGGTCTGAAATCTGAGGAAGGAGGAAGGTTGCAAGGGAGAAAAGCAATGATGGTTATGTGTTGGACCGAAAGTTAAAGCTAAGCTAGGTGTCTAATAGTTAGGTGGCACTACATGGTAGGAAAATGTCTCTGTCACAGTGGCAGAGATCACTCCATAGCAGTGCTGATCTGATACCATTGACAGCATGGTAGATAGCTTTATAGCAGACTATATGCTAGCTTGCCAGGAGATGATGTGTGCCTCTGTTTCATGCCAGAGGTTGGCTGGATTGGTTCATTAGCCATGCAGCCCTCCTGGTGTATTTTACTGTGTTACAGACATAGCCAGTCTATTTTCTCATGTAACTGATAGGAGGAAATAGCTCCTCTGCTGTTTTGATTCAGATTTGTACACTGGTGTAGCAGCAGGCAGAAGCTTGAACTATAAAGCTGGGAAAAGATCCATAACTGGCAATTAGCAGTAATTGTGATAGCTATAAGACATTCATATCACACTGGTTTCGAAAGGAAGTTCTTTGGCACTTCAGTGCATTTAAGGAAGGAGCAAATTATTTCTCTGCCCTTGTCCCTTTTCAGTACTGTAACAGTATTTGGAGGATGTGAACAAACTACACTTGCAGGAGAACATTTCCACAGAGAATTGTCCCCCAGCTCCTTTTGTAGGTCTCATGCTAGTGGAAAATGACAAAAAAAAAAGCCCTTGGGCACAGTTTTTAGGGATTCTGGGTTGCTGTGGGTTCTTGCATGAGAAGTTGGAAGTCAGAGATATTTTTTTTTTCCTTTGGCCCTGAGCTTCCTTTTCCCTGTTGTGCTAGCATACAGGATCCTTAAGATCTACTTTAATACTTTGCATATGTCATTGAGCAACATTGTGTAAAACTTACCAGACAAGCTACAAGAGTACTCACAGGAACCAGGCATTCAGGTATGAACTTGGTACAGGAAAGAACAGAACTTCTGAAGTTGATAATCTCTTATAACTGTTTGCAGCTAGCCAGAACCTCATGTTACCAGTGCATTGCGTAAGTGTATTACTGAGCCCTGCTGCCTTTTGATTTATTTTTCTGTCAATGACATCTAATCTTCTGCATAAATCATAAATATCTAATGAAAGTTGAAATCTTCAATGTCTGTAGTTAGTCATTTACACATAATATATTAATGTTTAACATGCAGGACCCTTCTTTGACTAACTTTTCAAACATACTTACTTTACTACCATTTTACAAAGGAACAAATTCTGTTAAATAATTCTGCTAATAGCATTGTCAATGCCATTGCAGTGAGCATGATTACTTGTGAAGATATAACTCAATTAGAATATTTACTTTATATATTTAGAGAAACCGTATTATGTTTGCATGGTTTATAACCCTGGAATTCCAAATAATTATTATTTATATCTGTATTATTGAATTGTTAAATCCATATTTGATTTTCTGAAGAATTACTCTATTTAATCCCTCTAGTCACTTTCCTTCTACTGTTTGAATTTTTTTTTTTCACTTACCAATTTTTCTTCATAGTTTATTTGAAATGAAGCTTTTAAAAATAGATAGGTATTTAGTATTTGTTGAAAAGCAGCAGGGAAAACTTTCAATGATTATTTGGGGGCATTTTTAATACTTTGCTTTGTTCTTGTTTTCTTGTTTTCCATAATTATTCATCCTCTTCCTGACAGAAAAAAGTAATTGTACTTCTGTCTTGTTCTGCCCCTCTTAGGAGGTTAGGCTCTAAAAAGATATTTTTCAGCAATAGATGTTTCTTATTGGAATGTATCAAGTGAATATAAAGATTTGCGACTCAGTAATATGTTACAAGTCAAAGCTACTTGGACCATAAGGAGGTCAAAGGATCACAGTTACAGAATCTTTGCTGACGCAGTGTCACAATGTCTTACATATGCAAGTTTAGTCTTCAATTTAGAACTGGTAAAGGGGCAGTACAATAATAATTTATTTTCTAATGATATAATTAAACAGATTAATATGAAAACAAATGAGAAAATGCAGATCTTCTCTACAAATATGAAATTAATTTCAAGAGCATTTCCTTGTTGACAAGATTTAAAGTATTAAAACTAATAGTGTGAGCACATAAAGTCCCTGATAGAAACTCAATTCCAAAAAACAACCTAAATTATATTGTAAAGAAAACCAGCACAAGGCAGAGAGGAATTTTCGATCCATCTGTAATGTGATATGATATGATATGATGATATGATATGATGTGATGTCAGCCAGCCAAGAATCATTCCCTTGTTAATTTTCTCTCATCTTGTACAACTAGAGTCTCTCAGATCTGCACATTTTATTTTCCTGTTGAAACTAATTGAAAAGTCACTTTTAGGGCAAACATTACTTCCCTTTTTTTGGTTTATAATAGAAAGGCCTCCCATTAAACTCTTCGGATGATAATTTTGGGGAATTAGTGCTCCAAGAAATCTTTAGCAGGTAAAATCTACAGTAAGAGAACAACAATTGATTCAAGCAACATTTAACTTTGGCAGCTTATTAACCAAGATGGTGCTATATACTCTTTCAGGCTGAAACAGAAATGCTTTGACTATGGCAAGAAAACAAACTCCTGACTTAGCAGTTGAGGAAAGCATACACTTTAACTAATAACTCCTATGTCAAGAATAGATATGGAACAATTTATTATTATAGAAGAGATCAGCCCTGGAGTTCAAGAAGAAACCTGAAGGAATGTTATAGGTCTGACACAGAAATAAAGGAACAAAATATGGTACCTGCAAATATGCTGCTACTGGAAGGAAATGGGGGGGGGGGGGGAGGGGGGAAGCAATGAAAAAGTCAATCTATTTAAAAATGGGTTTGCTTGCATTTGAGAAGGTTTTGCACATCTTGGTAAAATGCTGTACTGTACAGCATGAATTTCCAGTTAATCCTGTGTTGGAAGAATGCCTTATCCCTTCATATCTTAAAAACTGGGCTTGGGTTGGGGTAAGTTTGCAGCTGCTATCTTATTGCATGCTGGAGTGTCCTCCTGATTACCTTTTGTCATTGAAAGACTTTTCTGTGTCTCCTGCATTGCCAGCTCTCTGCTAGTTCAGAGGCCTCAGTGCTTTGGTTTATATACTGATTAAAACCCAGTCTTGCTGTTATCAATTTCTCTTAAAATCACATTCCCTTCAATCCAGATTAAGATAAAATTTTGATAGAAGTATTTGCCTAGAATATCCAAAATAGGCAAACATTTAAGAATATTCATAAGAGACATAGAGAAATACAAAAAAGTGTAAATTGCTTAAAATAAGAGCAAATTAGAAGATTTCTCTCCCTCTTTTTTCCCTTCCTTTCTCCCTCCTTCAGATGATTTTTCTTTTCTTCTTCTTCCAATGAAACATTTATCAAGGTGTCTTCTGTGAGTGTATATTGTATTTCAGGTTGCATCTGTTAGAGAACATTAACCTTTCTAGCCTTCACCACAGAACACTCCCAGAGGATACCTCCTTCTGGTGTCTCTGTTAGCCTTTGTAGACCACTGCTCTTTTGAAAATTTCCACAGACTTCAGACACATTAAGTCTTTCAACTTGAAATTCATACAGGGGACAGTCTAACTGTTCTTCCTCAAAATAAGATGCATTTCTCTATTTAGAAGAGTGGCTTGATGGAGGTGCCTGGAGATTAACATCTAAAATTGTTTTAGATGTTCTTGGGTGTCTGACCCAGCCTCTAGCTGATGACCCAGGAGGGCATAGATTTCCTATAGCTCCTAAGTGATGGCAAGTCTTGTGTGGCTGTCTTGGATACCTCAGGGCACCGAATTCAGCTCAAATTAAGACATCTAATTGTTTGTTTGTTTGTTTTATTTTGACTGAAACCAGATATGACTGTAAATGTGCACTTCAAGCAACAGCAGATTTTGAGTGACTGGTCCCCGAGTTATTTGTCCTAAGCATATTATAAGAAAGCTGCACATAAATGTGACACAACTGAATAAAGTCAAAGGGTTTAGATAAAAAGACTTTAATCCTTTAGAAACAAGGACCTCTCTGCTAAACAAAAATCATGGCTGTAGCATCTGGTTAAAATATGAAAAAAATAAGTCTGCAAAGATTTGTTTGATTTTTTTTTTTAAATAAATAGCTATGTAGCTTCTTACACATGTCCATCAATGTACTATCAGAGGCTTTTAATTAATTTGTAACAGCATACTCGGTTTCCCTTTGTGTTTATTCTCTGGAAATATCTGAATAACTGAGTTTTATGGAAAATGAGTTTCAAAGACATGTTAGAAATATTAATTATAACTGAATATTTAATGCCCCCCTTTTTTTTTTTTTTTTTTTTTTTTTTTTTTCTGGAAATGACTGCCTGGTCTCCTAAAATACAGAACATCATCTGTCTTTGCTGACTAGTTACTGCTGCAGTGTATGTTTCTCTCATGTTTAGAAATATTATTCCAATAGAAGTCTGCATTCATCTAGACAGTGTGTACTTTAGAGAAGTGGCCTGCTTCTCTCTATGGCTTTCCCACTGTGGGAAAGTTGATACTGCAAATAAAACACATAGCCTGTATGTTTTGCAGGTCTCATGAGATGTTCTAACTAGCTTTAAACAGCTAGCTGAGGTAATAATAACAGATTAATGATGGAATTAATCTCCCCTAATTTTAGATAAGTACTGTTTAGATCTTTTGAAATAATCAGCATAAGGTATTTTTACAGTCAATAAAGCGAACTAAGCATTTGCAGGGTGTAATTCATCTGACATTTTGGACATCCTTGTTAGGGTGAATTGTACTCTAGATGCGCCTCCACTAGTTATGAAGGGAAGCCAGATGAGTAGTCTACATCTAGATTGTAGAAGTCTATATTTGATCAGATGTTTTAAGTATGGGGGTCACCCACAAGTTTTGAATATTATATTTTAAATTTTAGGTTGATTCATCTATATTTCTATTAGCTATCTCACCTGACTATTTGAAGGCGAGCTCTGATTGGCTTATATGCCTGCAAAGCAACAACCAATAAGCACAGTGTACATAACTGATCTTCCTTTCCCATCTCCCTCATATCCTTAAATCAGAACCAGTCAAAATAAAGCCACATGCATCATTTTTATGCTTCAAGTGTAGTTTCATTGTGTCACAAAACCAGATTAGGAATATTCATACTTCTATGGTGTCTTTTCAGATGTTAAATCCTCACTTTTTTGTTTCCTGTGTTGAATTGTAATGGCATATAATCCACCTGCATGCAAGCCTTTTGTGAAATTAAAGGTGGTTATATTGCATGATTGCAGAAAACAAGATGTAAAACAGGAATTCGAAATGGAAAAAAAAATATGATTACTACTTTCTAACTGAATTAAGCTAGAAAATTTATCATCAGCACAAATACTGACAACAAAAGTGTTTAAAAACAAAAGAGCCAGAATTCCACCTGACGCAGATCAAGGCATATACACCAAAGTCAGTGAAGGTACATCAGTCTAACCTAGCTAAAGGTATGGGCATTGTGTGGAAGTATTCAGAATCTTTTTTGAACAGTTGCAATATGAGAATAGGAAATGAAAGTAAGATTTCTTCAATCTTAAAGTTAGATTTTATAAAGCTTGGGTTTCCTTCAATTTCTGTTCCAGTTGCATAAACTCCCTAGGTAAAGGCTGAGTATATGAAAGATTTTTCTTAAGCTCATTTTCTCATATTTTCATTTGATCTTAAAGAAAGCCTTAGGTAAAGTGTACTATGTTATGGTTAGAAAAGTCAAGATTCAGAACGTGGTGTTCATCTTACTCTGGTTTTGCTCTGATGATGCTCTGTTGATTGCCATTCTGTTCTGATTGTCATATTGACTTCTGATCAGCCAGCTGTTGCCTAAGGTTTTTCTTTGATAGGCAGGGACAGCAGGGACTAAAAACGCTTCTTCATATAAAAGCAAGTTAAAATGGAAAAAATCGCAGAGTCAGAGGAAAGAAAACTGCTCTAGTTAATCTCTCTTGGACACTTTATTCCAGTAGACAGACAGATAGACAGACAGACAGATGGACTGAGAGATTCCTGACAGACATAATACTGTTCTCCAATGCTTAGGTTCCTTTGGGAGTTTATCCCTGTACTTTTTAGGAAGTGTTTCCCTATGTTTCCTTTATGATTCCACAATCTTTCTGACAGCCCGTATTTCTCTTTCTATCTTCAGGGACCAGGGCTTTGCAGTAGCTTTTTATATATTTGAAAATTATGATCATGTTTCCTAAAAGGTGAGATTTTTTTCACTTGTTTGGTTGGTTTTTTCTCAGACTTAATAAAACCTTTTTTCAGTATTTTATAGTAGTTTATATTTTTTTACTACTAATTGTTCTTGTTCCTCTCATCTGGTCATTGCCTACATAAACCACATTTTTTCCTCAATTAGAGTGCCCAACACTTCATAGAATCATAGAATGTCCTGATTTGGAAGGGACCCACAAGGATCATCGAGTCCAACTCCTGTCCCTGCACAGGACAAACCCAAAATTCACACCATATGTCTGAGGGTGTTGTCCAAATGCTTCTTGAATATTGTCAGGCTTGGTGCCGTGACTACCTCCCTGAGGAGCCTGTTCCAGTGCTCCACCACCCTCTGGGTGAAGAACCTTTTCCTAATGTCCAACCTAAACCTCCCCCTGGCATATCTTCCTGCCGTTCTCTCGGGTCCTGTCATTGGTCTCCAGGGAGAAGAGATCAGTGCCTGCCCCTCCTCTTCCCCTTGTGAGGAAGCTGTAGACCGCAATGAGGTCTCCCCTCAGTCTCCTCTTCTCCAGGCTGAACAGACCAAGTGACTTCAGCCACTCCTCATATGGCTTCACCTCTAAACCCTTCACCATCTTTGTGGCTCTCCCCTGGACGCTCTCTAGTAGCTTTGTATCCTTTTCATACTGTGGCACCTAAAACTGCACACAGTACTCAGGATGAGGCTGCATCAGTGCAGAGCAGAGTGGGACAACCACCTCCCTTGACTGGCTAGCCGTACAGTGCCTGATGCACCCAGGACATGGTTGGCCCTCTTGATCATATGTTTGCATCCAGGGCAGACTGGTGTTGAATAGAGAGCAAGATTACCTAACTGACATTTTGTTCTTATGTCCTAGTATAATTGTACCAATTTGGGCAACAGTTAGACACTCCCGACTTAATGTCCTATTGATTCTGATGTTCTTGAAGGACCTTTATTGCTGGTGCACAGATGCTGATGGAACCTAACAGTTTTTTAGAGGCTTATTGAAATTTGGAGTGCATATTTGTGGCAGACTAAGTATTATAACTGCACATATATTTTTTTCCTTTAGGTAAGGATAGATCTTCAAAGGATTTAAAATGACGTAGGTTATATGGCTTATGTTTGATGAGATGGAAAAGAGGAAGAAGTGCTTCCCCATCCCCAACATGGCAACTTTCCTTCACCTTTCTCAAGGCAAAGTGAAATGCTGAAATGTCACACGACTCCACTGCCGATTTCTGAACTAGGCACAAGGATGAGAACATTACATTCATGTATAGAAGGGGGTTGGTCCACTGTACTTTGCCTCTGCTGATTCATCTACTATCCTTGTCCCTATTCTGTGCTGAAGAAGGAAAATACAACTGGGTTGCCTCAGAAACATCAGGAAATTTTCTTCACAAACTGAAGAACGGATTTACATGGCATTTTGTAGATTTGAATCTAAAACTGGAAAAAAGATTCCACACAGGATACTAGGAACGGTACAAATTTTGACTTTGGAAAACAAATAAAAAAGCAGAACAGCAACCTAAACAAATCCTAAGGGACATAAAATATTCAGGTCCCATAAAAATTCAAGATTCCTTTGGAAGAAGTTCTGGCTGTCTAAAGAAAGTTTGTTTCTGGAATATACCTCGGTAAGCATAATTCATCTGATTGCTTATAGAGAGGCAAGAACTCAGTTCCAATGAGATTAAATCCTGGTGTTGTGATTGTCTGTACTCGCATCTGTGCATCCAAATGAGAAGAGTTTTCTTTAACAAGAGCAAATAATGTGGTTTGCACTGTTCTGAACTGATGAAAATAAGTGGTTGTACCTATGCTGCTGAAGCAGGTAACACTTTACAACAAGAACTAGCTACAAAATACTAAGCTGGCAATGGCTGGTTATAGTCACGTGCAGGTTATCCTGGTTGTGATCTAGAAGACTGTACCAGAAAGGAAATAAATATTCTGGAAAACAAATATCTTAATATCTGCAGTCTGTTCACCATGGTGTAGATTTTAAATCAGTTTTGAAAATGATACCCTAATTTTTCCACAGGCAACCAGATGAATAGCCTGATGAAACCTTGATCTTAAGCTAACAAACTAAGTGTTCGCTAACGTGTTGTTATCTGGAGATAACCAAGTTATCTGAAGTTCATCAAGCTAAATGCAGTGGGTTCTGGATAAAGGCCCATTGCAATAAAGGTGAGTGCCCAATGTTTGTCTCTGATTTCTATAAGCACCTTTCAGCCACAATCTCCATTGTGTTTACCAGGGTCATGACACTTTGTGCCTCAGAAAATCAAGCATAAACAGGCACTCAAAAATCAAGGCAATTACAAGGCATGTCTGATTTGAAGAATTTTGGCCTTAATTGCCAGGATATATTTTGGAAAAACATTTTTGGGGAGGAAGCTGTTATCTGACATTTAAAAAATCCAACATCAAAAAGATATAATATCTATGGGGGGAAATATAAATGGTATACATAAAGAAGATTAAAAGTGACTAAGTCATACAGTCTATAAGCTATGGAAAAAGAGAGAAGAGAAAGCAAACAGCTAACTCAATGTTACAGCTGAAAGTCTACATTTACAGAGAGGTTCCTTCTGTTGCTTTTACATAGGCTCTTTATTCCCATCAGGTGATGAACAGGGGATGAACAGCTTAGGGATCTTAGGTTACAGGCATAATAAATATTCAAAATACTTCCAAAATGCATGCAAATGATAAGGGTAAGAGTACATGCCTAAGAATAATTTTTAATCCCCACATCAGTCAGAGCAATGTAACAGCAGCAGAATTTCATTATGCACAGGAACAGACCAGAATTTGACAGCTTTCCACTACAGTTTGCAGGAAAAGAAAGGTTATCTTGATATTTCATAGTAAGTGTTCTCAATGATACTCCTGCTGGCAAGCTGTCAGTTAGCAAACTTCATTTCCCTGCATTTCCTCTTTCCAAAGAAAGAAGAAAACTGCTAAAAATACACTGACAGAGTAGTGTTAGTTTTCAAACAACAATCCTCTGCACCTTTTAATTATCACACTTCTAAGATCCCCAAGAAGGGCACAATTTCTTGCTGAGTATCCTGTTGGTGTTAAAGGAAGAGCCTGGCAACACCGAAATACCAAAACAGTTTAGGGACAGGAACTAATTTATCATTTTGATTTCCTACCTGGTGAGCACTGACAAGTTTTTTTTAAATATTTGCATCTTTGTAGGATCTATAGAAAGCCATATGTAATGGTTTGAAAAGCAGTATCACGTGAAATTTCTGTATAGGCAGAAGTTCTTATGGTTCTTTGAGATGACCTTAAAATTTCATTAAAACCGTGTGGTTTAGATGGAAGAAATATTTCAGGGAAAACAAGTAGAGTACTGACTGATTGTGGTTTAGGTCTGGTTATTCTGTATTGTATGAAGTGTATAAACTCAAGCACAGTGATGGAGGTATTAAGAAATCCATGAAGATAATTTGTCCTAGAGTCTCCTAGGCTCTTGCTAGCTTACTACAAAATGAAACCAAATAAAACATAGATGCCTAATTTATTCTGAGTGTAAATTCTAAAAATAATGTAGATACTCTGCTGCTAACCGCAAAAATATATAGCTAAAGGAAAACTGAAAAACATCATAAGTTGTCCAGAAATATTCCATTTGCAAAGGCAAACACTTGAAGAATCATATTTTCATTTTCTTATGCAGCTTTAGTCCTGAGTGAGACAACAGCCTGTGGTAAATATATGTGATCCTGAAGTTGAATATCATGTCATCTTGCCTAAGAACAAAGGAATTAAAATTGTCCAAGGAAGTGTAAATCTACCATGTCCTAACATTTGAGCTTTTCAATCCAAATAACCCTCCTTTAAGCTACTTTTGTATAAGGATTATGTAATTTATTAAGATTTACATTTAATGAAAAACAGTTGAAAAGTCTATGAATGTGTTTTCCCCACAATGTGTAATGTGGAACTAAATTAAATTTACAAGATCTTAGCATCTGGGGGGAAACATGGAAGTCCTGTGCTATGTTTATTGATGTATTACTGGTTTTGTATTATTGCTACTTGTCAAGTTAAAGCATTCTGTATTAGTCTCTGCTTTTTCAGGAATACATGCACAGAAGGACAATTGTTGGAGTTTATAATGCACAGGAAACTAAACATCTCTTCCACTGGGGAAATGAGGAGATGCTTTCCTAGCCTGAAGGTTTTCCCCATCAAAGCTCACAGGCTTTCTGCAAATAAGAAGTAAATGGATATATTAGATCTTCTTGAAAAACTCCTGTCAGCTTTTCATTTACTAAACAAAGATTGGCTTTTTAGATTTCAGAGCAGAAAATACAGAAAATCTTGTCAAAGAAATGTAAAGAGTAGACAATACAGCCTTCTGATCTGTCTAATCTGTGCTTTGCATTTACTTTTGTATTGTTCCCAACTGTTTTGTCCTTCTCTCTGTGATTCCTGTTATTTTGGTTTTAGAAGTAGTTATTTTGATTCAGAAGGCATGATCATTGATGATGGTACAGAGTGCTGGACAACAGCAACCATGCTACCATTTCTTCCCACATGGAGATGATTGTTTGTGAGGGCCTTGATGGCTGGGGAGGGCAGAAGGCAGGCTGTGTCACCTCAGCAGTCTTCACCTGATGGGGAAATATTATACTCTTCCCTGTTAAAACACTGGAAGTAGGGCTAAAGCTCTGCAACAACATGGATGGAGATGTTTAAGAGTCAATCTTCAGTTCTAAACTGTGCTTCCAACAATGATTCACATCAAACAACGATTAACGGTGGTTTAATCACTCAGCCTGTACTTTGCCACTATTACAAATCCAAAAATCTCTTCTCTCATACCTTGGGGCTTTATATTGATGCTAGGAAAAACCTCAACAGTTCTTGTCAATCAGTAACAGAATACTATATCTTTAAAAGGATTTATGTACAGATTGTAAAACAGTCTGTATTACTGATGGCATAAATCTACCAGAAAATTTCAGATACGTGCAAGTTCACAAAAATCATCCACGTGTGTTGACATTTTATATTATAATGTGACAAAAAAAGAATGTTCCTTCATTTGATGATATTTATCCATAACTGATGATACATGCAACTTATGCTACTGAGGGCCTGAATTTAACCTTATAATTTGTCTTTAAAGTACAAAGATTATAATGGATTTTTTCTGATTTAGATCTAGTTGTTTGATCATTAGACCTTTCTTCTTTAAAATAGCTAGAACTTTTTTTTTTTTTAATTAAAATAACAACTGTGCAGTGCTCTAAAGATTTCTAACGTTAGGCCTCTGTGCACTATAGAATCCATTTTTATTCCAATTTATCAGCATAACTCTCATTAATTAAGGTTTCCATTTGATTTCTAGCCACCTGTTTTATCTAGGACCTAGGCCTTGCTGAAAAGTTTTGCTCCAGAATTTAGCTCAGAAGGAGGAAAAAACGCTCAGTGAAAAATCTTTTTTACACTCCTTCTGAAATAAAAAGAATTTTGAAAATGAGAATAGTAGTGAAGCTATCTATCTTGCTGATCTTGCATTCCCGAACCTACAGAGAGTTCAAAATGTTGTATTTAAGGAGGTACTCTGTTCCCTTGAGCTATTGAGCTTTGTAAACTAAGGTTATAGTGTAAATGTCAGTTCCCTTAATTCTTCCTGCCAGCTCTTTTACTTATTCCATGACCAATGATTTTTATGCAGTGTCTCCAGTTACAAACTTAAAATTTCTTCCTAACTTGTCCAACAGGGGAATTTTATATATAAATGAATAATGTAAAGGATTCAGTATTGATTGTTCTACTCAGTATACTGTGTTCTTCTTCAACTCCCCAAACTCACATCCAAGTACTACTCAGGAACAGAATTTTTGCTTGTCCAGCTAACTACAGCTGTAAAGCCAGCGCCTCATAACAATTCACAGTGTCGTGTTATCACAGCAATAATAGGGTCACTGGATTTTAACAAAAACAAAGCAGACACTAAAGACATAATAATGATAGGAAACATGCTTCTTATATCTTCTTACATGGCAAAAAAACCATCTCACAATATGCAAAATAAAACGGCTTTCCAGTGTTCTTTTGGTCAGAAGTCTGAATTTTTTGTTTCAGCCAATACAGAGCAATCTTTGCTCTACTTTCCAGGCCAGAACAAATTGATGCCCAGCTCACTTGGTGCTCACTTAAAGAAACTCAGATCTGTCTGCCTCCATACATATATGTTTACTATATCTTGGACTATTTTCTTCTGTGTGGGGCTTTATAGTTTGGAGGCAGGATCAGGATCATAGCAACTGTTCTCTCTCATGCTAAACATATTCTGACAGATCACCATTAGGCTTCTAATGTGCTTTTTCCCTGGGAAAGATGGCATAAGGTGCATTTTTTCTGGGCAAAGCTCACAGAATATTTGCTTTTATCATACCAGGATCTACTTCCACATCCTTTGAAGAGATGTCTGACTCTGCACAGTTTTCTTCTCCTTCAGTCCAATTAAGGTAGGACTATGCTCAGCTTTCTGGGGATAAATCTGACTACGATATTTTGGGCTTCATCTCCAGATGTTAATTTTACACCTCATCTATGAAAAGCTGATAGCAAATGCGTAATTTCTTGGCTTGCAGATTGGAAACAACAACAGTAACAACAACAAGTATCTCCCAGTATTTCTCTTTGTCTGGCTTTATGGTAAGAATGCATGTTCCAATAAAATGAGTATTATTCCAGACAACAATTCATATGCTTGCTTATATTGTTTAGAACCTTGTTTTCATTTTCTCATCTGTATTTCTTATATAGCACAAATAGATACAATTTATACTCAAGGGGTATTTGTTTCTGTGTTTACAAGATATGGACTGAACTGTGAGGCTAGAGCTGTTGGGTGCTGAAGGTGGCAGCCAAGGAACAACAGAGTTAGTCTCCGCTATAGCTGATAAGACACCCATATAGCAGGACTTAGTCCTTTTCTACCATACACCTTCTCCTTTCCACTTCTGTTCTTTTTCTTCTTGTTGAAGGTAAAGTAATCCTTTTTGGGACCCATTGGAGAACTTCAGCATTTTAATGACTGAGCTCTTAAGGAGAAATTAGACTGACTTCACTCACCAGCCAGTCATCCTTGAAATAAAACTCAGCAAAATAAACTTTTGTCTTGGTATACAAAAAGAAACTAGAGTAAGACCAATGGAGCATTTCCTTTATAAGTTCGGATGCTAAAGGAAACAGAACCTTCTTAATGTGCCAAGCAGCAACCTGAGTTCAATGAGCTGATAATTCTGTAAGCATTTTTACCACTGCATCAAGAAACGGTTGCTATGGAGAGAAGCTGGCTGCTAAAGTGACTGTAAAGCAATGTTTCTTTCTTTCTTTCTTTGTTTTCTTGAAGGGCCTTATGTTTTGCACTTGTTGAAATGAAAACACTTTGATTTTCTTAAGGAATGAAAAATATCCCAAAACATGCATTGGATTTGAACCAATGAGAATATAAAACAGTAATACCTACCTTATTGAAAAACTGCAAAAACTTCTCATTCATTATAGTTTCCACTAAAGCTATGAGATACATATGTCTTGTTCCTCACTGTCTCCTAATTTCTCTATACTTCCTCCTGCCCATTTGATATCCTGATTGCCTAAAGATAAAATTATTCTCCCTTTCATGTGTTGATCTGGTTGAACTGCTTTCCTTTCAGTATTATTAAGCCGATTACTTATATCCAGCTCCTACTGACTGCTGTCAAGAGACAGCTTCTGATGTAGTGAAAATATGAGCTACTGTTTTGCTGTGAGTATATTACCTGAAATATGACTATGATGCAGCTATGGTCAGTTTTCTATTACAGGCAATGAAGGTAACCTCACTGTTCTCTGTGATATGTAGACCTTTGCAGTCAAACATGTTGCATATATGGGAAAAAATGTTACTAGCTGGAATTTCGACGACTTATTCTATTTTGCTTTCTTTTTCTATGGAGCTTTCTGTTGCATAGAGACAAGTATTAGCAGGTTTTTAATTTAATGTATGTGCATTTTTCATATTACTAATACTTAATATTTAAATGTACCTTAGTACACATAGAAAATTGTATTATAAACCTCTGCTTAGAGGCAACTATTAATTTGTGATGATTCAAAAGCAATCCTCTAATAGCCATGGATTTAATTCAGTAGAAAATCTACAGATTTCTGATTCTTTCAGTTTCCAAAAGACCCATTTCAGGACAGGATAAGACTGTACTCCTATGTGCTTGCTTTCATGGCTCATGTCATGAAAGAAGTCAGATTAAGAAAACAGAAGCCAATGAAAACAGTATCTTCTACAGCTAAGAGTAAACACCACATCTTCCCAGAAGTGTTCCTCTAGAAGGTTCTATGCACCTAATAATATATTTAAAGCTGAACCAATGAAATAATAGTAATTTCTAACTAAAGAGGTTTTATTTTTTTATTTATTTACCCATTTGTTCTCACTGACTGCTCTCAAAGTTACAGGATGCCAGGAAGGAAATATAACAGATATATATATATACACATCAGGATGTAAGGAAGCCACCACACCTGGAATTCAGTAGCTGTTGAAAAGAAGCTATTACTTATCTGAATAAAAATTTCCTAAATAATAGATGCTCAAGGAACCTGTATCACCTCTTTCCATTTTTTTAAATTGCTTTTATTGTTTTCTTCTTAGAGTACTGGTGCTATTTGGAAATATAAATTCATACCAGGGCTCAATCCTGTGGATCAAAACTAGGAAAGATGATGGTGTAAGACAGTTGGCATATGGTGAGTAAAACTACTGATCGGTAGCAGAAAGTGCAGGTCCAGCTCCATAGAGGTGTTTCTCTTCTTTTGAACAGGCACTGGGACCTGAGTGCAGAAACAGGGTGTGGATACTGTTCCATCTTGAATGGTCATAGATCAAATCTTTTGTTTCTTATCAGTTCCACAGTATTGTTAATCTATAGAATCTTCTTTTAGGGACAGATCAAGTTGTTTCTTGGCACTACAGGCTAGCCAGCAAGCAAAAATGTTACTCTTAAGTTACAATACCATGTGTGGTTCACTGCTAGAGCTCCAAACTTGGAGTTTGCACTGCTGCATTAATTTACTTAGTATATTTTAAACAATGCAACTGCATAGTAATCTGAACTGTGAAGGATTGTATCTATTTTATCACAAAGCTTTACTATACAGAATGCATTTTCATTTTCCATAATGGTGGGATATATATGTGCATACACACACATAGCATACGTGTGTGTGTGTGTGCATGCATGTTGTGTGGTTTATATGCAGATGTCTGTATTCTGCAATAAATAACTGGGAAAAATATAAATCTTGTGTGTTCTATGCCCCCTTAAAAATATATTTGCATTATGAAACAAGCTGTCAAAGTTAAACTTGGAACAAATGAACTATAACCATTCCACAAACACAGCATAATCATTAACATCTGTATGCACTTCATATAACCCTGGTTACCTATCTTTCTCTCACGTTGTAGTCTTGATCTCTTTTTTTCCCCACGTTTTTCCATTCATTCCATGGTTTCAGAAAATCTTTTCATGAAGCAGAGGTGAATGAGTACTTGATCTTGTCATCTTTAAACAAAGTACTTGAAGGCATTACTGACATTTATTTGATCCTTCTCATGACTTTATTATACGTGCAATAAAAGCATACATAACCTTCCAAATAATTCTAGGCAGCTCTCTCATTTTAGGGAGCTCAAGCTCCCTAAATTCCTGACTTTAAAACCTAAACTGTAGGTTACAATATATATGTGTATATGCATGTACAATATTTGTATTGTTGTCAATATGGAGAATATATAAATATTTTATCAAGATAGACATATGAAATTAAAAAAAAATCCAAACCCACTATCTTTTCCTGTTTATCCTACATGGAAAATGTTGTGATAATTCTCAGCACCAATACATTTTTCTTGTTATTTTTAGTATCTTTTTTTTCACAAAATTTTGGAAGGATCATTGTTATTCTACCTTATGACTTAAATATTTAAGGAAAGGGGGACACGTCCTGAATCTTATGGGCTGGTCCAGTACCATTTCTTTTTACCACACTTGTGATGAAATTAAGATATAACAGAATGTGACTGCAGCTGGATATAGAGATCCTCTGGACACCTTTATCCAAGTGAGCTCTTGAAGTCAGCTCTTGAAAAAGAAATAGCACGGCCTTTTTGGTGCAAAGGTGTGGACTAAAAGCCTGGCTGTGGGGTAAGATCAATTATCCAGGAATCATTGCTATATGAACATGTCTAGTTTCTTTCTGGGATCCAGATTAATAAGACCACTGAGTATAAGGCTACGCTGTATCAACATGTTCAGTGCTTACTGGGGCATCTCTATATGGTGATGCCTTGCACAGCTCAGACATGACCTGGGAGACCACTCAGCTCTTTTTACCTTTTAAGAAAGCTCCAACACGCTGTTGCTTTTTCCTCCATTTCTCCTTCCAATCTCATCTCCTTTCTACATCTGAAAGTGATTTTATGTGTATTCTTGGGCAGAGAGGAATTTAAGTCAATCATTTCTTCTGATTTTGATGGGATGCAGTTAGAAGCAACTTAAAGAGTCAAGTGAAGATGCCAAGAGATAAATTTCAGCCTTTTTATTTCATTTTCTATCTTGCGAATATCCCTTGGTAAACTGCAGTCCCAAATTTGTAAAGGAGAAGTCTGAGGAGGCATTTTGAGTGCCATCTCTGATTTTTGCAGTCCCTTGAGTGAACCCTTGGGGAACAATTATCATAGGCAAAGACTTTTAGCTTCAGATTTTTCTCCACTCTTTCCCTTTGAAATATCTAACTCTGAACATTAGGGTGTACACTACTGTATTTCTGATTCTTTATGAAATATACCTGAGACACTTTCTTTGCTATGCTAATTTGGTTAGCTTATCTTTCTTTGCACTCAGTTGCTTCTAGTTGTCTATCCATGTCAATAAAGTCTTACAAACTCCTTCATGGAATACTTTGATGATGCTGAAGAATCCACAGTTTTAAAATCTTTGAGAGCTTTCATGCTTGTCTACTTGAAATTCACCTCTTAGACTAATACACTTCCATACCAGAAGCCTTTCTCAAAACAGGATTTTGGATATAATATCTTATAGTAGCAAGGATGACGACAAAAACAGTAGATTCCCAAACTGAAGAATGATAATAGTTCCATTTGTTCTTTTTACAACTACTCTGACAAGATTTTGCTCATAAAGATGATTCTGTTGGGAGTTAATGCAATATAAGTCATAGATTTTGAGTTAATGGCCTTTGGAAAGATGTTTTCTATTCTTTAGTTCAATTTTATTTTGCAATAAGTAGATGCTGTAAAAGTCGCTTACTCTTTCGTTCAGATTTCATCAGGTTCTCCTCTAGGAACAGTGGTTCTTTTCTTTCACATTTGCTAATATCTTTTTTTTCCCTTCCCTCTACTAATTATTTGACATTTTAAAGATGAAAAGACTAAAAAGTATCACCAGTTACAAGAACATTCTTATTTGTTTTGCTTGTTCTGCTTGTTCTGTTTTCAGATTAGTCATATTCCTGCCCTTTATTTTACACTGAACCTGTGTGTTCTGTTTACAAAGTAAGAAATTTGAAAGCACGCAAGCAGATCAGATTCTTGGTGAAAATGACTACTTTACCTTCTGGGTATAACCATTTCTTAAAATATTTTAATAATTATGATTATAAAACAAATCCTTGCAAAAACTGGTTTATAATTCACTGTAATTCATTTATGAATCTACAGTTATAATCAATCCAATTTAATAAACACTAAGGTTATAAAAATGATGAGTTTTTTCTTTTTGCCTTACTCATACTTTAGTTCCTGTAGAATCCTGTTTTAATGGACCAAATATAATTTGTCAAGATCAGAGGAAGTCATCTGTCAATATAGGTGAATGAGAAACTATTTTACCTGGTCAACTGGTAAGGAGACTTACTGTAGGTTATTGTTTCATTTATAAGGAATATTGCTTCATTCTGGTCCCTGCCCTCAGCCTCCCTAAATGACACAGGGTGCTCAGGAACAGCACAAATCTCTGTGCTGCTGTTTCAGTCAGCCTTGTCCTGAGCTAGAACTAGTTCAGGGAGGCAAATTGTCCCTTTAATCCTTAGCTGCTCTACTGGGATTACTGTGTGCAGGTCCCGTGTGGAATACTGCCCATTGCAAATTGAATACATATGAAATGATTCTCCATAAGTGTCTCACAGTCCACTAAACAACCATGAAATGAAATTAGCTTTTATTCATTACTAACTCAAATCACATTCAAGCCAGACTATTATAAAAAATCATTCCTGATTATCAATTTTCTGACCCATCTACTATGCCCCAGCTTGGGGCTTTTATGCAATTGATCTAGGTTTTTTTGTTTTAAAGCAATAGTTTCTGTTTCAGGCAAATAGCACATGAAAGAAATGTTAAAGCTTCTGCTCTCTCTCCTTTTCTTTGTGCGTGATAAAAACTTTGATTCTAAATGTAAATGTAAGTGCTTACTCTTTATCCATTCTAGAGTATTTCTTTGTCCTTGTGTTACCATCCGTATCTTCCTCAAACTATCTCCAGGTTTTCTTTTTCCAGTGTACCATTTTCCTTATGACTGAGACCCAAGGAAAAAGAGTGTGTGTTAAAATAAAATGTTTTCTCCTCTTTATGCCATTTTTGTGTCTTTTAATTTATTTAGATATTTAATCTATACTTTCCATTATGCCTGAGAATATTTAAAAAATTACAAAATCCTGATGTCTGATCTATTACAGGGTGTAATCATCTGTCCTGTTCTACAAATTGGCAAATTACGATCTTGCAAGAAGACCTGGCAGATTTCAAACAAACTGTCTGAAACAGGTAGTGACATTTCACTCACTGGTCTTTATTATTTACTTTATTTTAGATGCCAGCACACATGTGAGGGAGAATAATTCTTTCACTGACTGCGCACTGCACCAAGGAGGGACTTCTGTAAATAGTGTAACTTGCATTCAAAACAATGCCCTGCTATAGATCTCAAATACATACAGCCCTCAAGACTTTTACATTTTTCTAGAAAAACACACATAAACACAGGGACAGATTAACCTGTGGATGGATGGAGGAATGAATAGAAAATAAATTATTTATATAGTACACAATTGGGTTATGCCAAGCAATGAACTTTTTTTTTTTTGTGATTTATTCATTTTCTGAGGGGTGGGGAAGGAAGAATAAGAGGTATAGCTTGCTTTATTTCAGAAGAAAAACCCTGCTCAGTTTCAAATCAGAGGCAGCATACAGCCAAAGGTTCTAGCATCTGGGAGAGAAATGCTTAAGTAAGATTCTTGTGCTGGGTGCAGGTGCCCAGGTGTTGGCAGCCAGGGGGGCTGCAGGGGTAGTCTCCGAGGGAAGAGGCCAGGGGCTGCCCTGTGCTGGACACAGCCAGTCCCAACAGACCCAGCACAGGGCACAGCTGAGCTCCTCAGCCACACTGGTGGTGCCTCTGGGAAAGCGTATTCAAGAAAGGGCAGAGAAAGGAGGAGAGAACAAAATGCGTGAGAGGAAGGCCAATGCCAGAGGAGGAGGAGGAGGTATTACCATAACAAACCAACAATATTACTTTAAATTTCCCCAGGCCTGTTTTGCCCACAATAACTGGTAAGCAATCTCCCTGCCTTTATCCTGACCCACAAGTTTTCTCCTTCACGTTCTTCATATTTTTTCCCCTCTCTCACTGAGATGGGGAGTGAGCAAGGGGCCAGGTGGGTGCTTGGCTAACCATAGGGGTCATGGGCTCAAACTAGAGCATTATGTGGTGCAAAAGCAGTTACAAAGATATATGAGAGTAGCAAGGGAATCTGGAATCTGCCCCCCTCCCTCTTTCTCCATAAGTCAACAATACAAGTCTCCAAGTGTAGTTCATCAGATTTAAAAAACACTTGCTGCATTTTTTGGGGGTAAAACAATAGAATTGGCAGATATCACCACTGGATGAGAAAATGTATAATGTTCTGTCATTTAGGGAACTTCTCAGAAATTTTGGTGAACGGCGCAAGGCACATATTTTTGGCAGTGCAAAGATGGGTCAGTAGATCAGGTGAGTGCTATTTGTAGCTGTCATTAGTATTGCAAAGCTATTGGTCCCCCAGGAGGCCACAGGTGGGGCTCAAAGCTGCCTTAACTACTCTAGTTTTTACTTTACTCTCCCCTTCTATCCTTCTACATCATGTTGCTTAGTGAACACCATCTCTTGGAGTATTTTATGGTAAGAGTTAAGTTTATAAGAGTATTTTGTCAAGTAAGAGACAAAAATAGTGCAATTAATGTAAATCTCATGATTTTTTTTGTCATTGCTTTTTTAACATTGGCACAGTAGATTTGCGTTTCTGTGTGATAACATCAAATGGACTTATGTTTCCAATTTTTAGGTTCAATTAATGAAAGCTATAAAAATATGTTAAATAAACATATGGTTCCTTTTCAGCCATCTTCCACACAAATAACAAGCAGAAATATTTATTTGTTTTCCACAGATATTAAATTTCTGTTGGCCAAATTGTGCCTGTGTGTATAAGCATGCTGAGGTTGTTTAAAGTATGTTTTTATTTTCTGTAACGATTGATGTGTTAGAGAGTCTCAGGAAACTTGCCTGAATAAATTTTTCTTGATAGTCACAGGAACAAATCCCAATTCATTGAAAGGATAAAACTGAACAATTTTCAGGGTCTTACATTACTATATTACATTATAAATTAATGGAACTCCTAAAGAGGGATCAGAGTTATTTTGTTTCAAAAAGTATTTTCTTGGATTTCTCATTAATAAAATGTGATTTCAAGTATGAAAGTAGATGAAATTGATTTTGTACCAACTGACACATGTGCCTATTATGCTGATGTGCTCAATAAGACTGGTCTGAGATCAATATAAAAGCACTTAGAGCAATGTTCTTAATTTTCAGCTGTGGTGTTTTCAGGCTGTTTGCTTTATAATTAACTAAGCCAACAAATTTTATGAAGAAACCAATATTAAACAATGCAAATTTTCTGAGAAGGAAAACAGATTATTATTAGCACTAAAGGTGTTCATTATTCATCTGTTACAACAAATTCCATTATTTTTTTGACATGAAAAGGCAACTATGGAAACCACTTTTAAGTTTTCTGGAATGATACATCTGGGCTGTATTTAATTTGTAAAATTATGTGATTTTCTTGTTAACCTCAACACTCAGATCATTCTTTTCTGTTTGATTGTTTACCATTTTTGGTGATATTTAATTTCATTTAGACTCTAAGGCCTTTGGGATAGGCATCATGTCTTCACATATTTTTGTGCTAGCACAATGGTGTTGTTATATGGATGAAAACCTCTGAATTCACTTGTAAGATCAATTACACAGTAGTTGTAGTGACTGTTAGAAAATGCTGACTTCCAGTAACCTGAGAAAGTTTTTGTTTGTGTGTTTGACTTTAATCATAACTGAGAAAAAAAAACCCAAATTGTGCAATACAAAT
The DNA here is from genome assembly GCF_047370975.1 of Nipponia nippon. NCBI lineage: Eukaryota > Metazoa > Chordata > Aves > Pelecaniformes > Threskiornithidae > Nipponia > Nipponia nippon. Next base: position 45,806,091 of record NW_028262380.1, on the reverse strand, counting down.
GCCAATAATTAAACCAATGTCAGCTCAAACACTGGAAATGTTTGAAAAAGTCTAACTCCCTGATGAGGTGATGCTCCTTGATTCATAAACGTTTCAATTTGCAACAAAAAAAAACTCATGAGGGAAATAACACTCCAGTTCACTAATGTGTTGTAACTAGCTTTTCTTGGAACAATTAGATTATTCCAGAACACATTATATTTTAAATTACTAAGAACTCTCTATACCCCAAAATGCAAAAAGACTTACAGCTGATACAACCTTCCAGTGAAGCCTGGCATGGTGCTGAGTAATCACATGGCTCTTTTGTGTTTACTCTCCAAAATGTTAACAGGTCTGACTGGGATTTAAATATTTAGAGTAGAAATGAAATTTTTATAGTTACTATGGGGACTGTGGGGAAACAAGTAATAGTAACCTTACAGGAAAGACAGCTTTAGAAGACAAGTGACATTTAGTTCATAAGTGGCAGCATATGCTTTGTCTACTTTCTTCAGCTGTGGAAATGCCCAGACTTTGGCTCTATTCCTACAAAATGATGACTACCCTCAACTCCCCATAGGCCAAGTTCTGCTGTCCTTGTTTACTGAAGTAAATCAGGAGACATCTCATTTATCAGGACAATTGCCACTGATTCACATCAGTGTAGGGTAGTGGAATTTGGACATTTACTTAGGTTGCAGTTCAGGGTGCTTCAAAACATGTAGAGTAAGACCCTTAATTTGCCATACATTTGAAACTGCAAACTCCCACCAAGGAAATTAGCATGTATCTTTGCAACATTTTTTCTTGGTATAATTGCTGAATCTTATCTTTTTTTCCTCGCCTTCTTGTCATAATGTGCCCTTAGGGGTCAAAGGCTGTATAAAATATGAAAAACATGCATATGAACACCAGAGTGAGAATGTGCCAAGACATACAGCTGTATGGCTCAGACCAACACTGGGTCATTTGGAACACAATGCCTCCTGGAGCTCATTTGTCTACAAGGCTGTGTGCGAACTGCCACCTCACAGTGGGGGTACAGCGCTGTCCCTCTGCACAATCTCTCTCCCTAGCTACAGCCTTGTCAGTTTGTTACCCCTTACCCTACACTTTGAAACAGTATGCAGCCTCAGAGCAGCTCAGCGGTTGAAGCATCAATTCTGTCTGGCCCATGTGCTGTCTAGGACAGGAAAAAAGACAGATGGCTCATTATCCCACACACTTGAAACAAGCCAGCCAGGCATACTGCAGTTCAGACTTGTTGGTGGTTTTTTTTTTTTTTTTCATTAAACTAAAATTAACAACTCGTAAAGAAGAAATTTACTACAGAATGCAATCTTTTATCTTGCTGAATTTGCAAAGCATTGTTTATGTATAACAATGATCAAAAGTCATTAAAAGCATGTAGATAAATCGTACTAATATTGTGGATTACTTTGGTTTCTATGCTCTATATAAAAACCACTTAGGAAGTTAAAGCATAGTCATTATTAGTTTTGTTAAATAACTCTTTATTTTCAGTTAATGCAGTTACTTTAATCCTTAAAAGTAACATCACAACTGCTAAGTGAGTTGTAGCATCAGACAGAGATCATTGTTACCCACAGCTGAATCATTAGCAGTCTAGTTAAATATCAAGAGCCAGATTCTGGCTACTACAGATATCTGGCTACTGCCGTAAAAGCAACAAAAAATGTTTCTACAAATATATTAGCAACAAAAAGAGAGCTAAGGAGAATCTCCCTCCTTTATTGGATGCAGGGGGAAACATAGTGATGAAGGATGAAGAAAAGGTGGAGGTACTTAATGCCTTCTTTGCCTCAGTCTTTAATAGTCAGAGCAGTTGTTCCCAGGGTACCCAGCCTCCTAAACTGGGAGACAGGGATGGGGAGCAGAATGACGCCCCCGTAATCCAAGGGGAGATAGTTAACAACCTGCTACACCACTTTTAGGCACACACAAGTCTATGGGGCTAGATGGGATCCACTCAAGGGTACTGAGGGAGCTGGCAGAGGTGCTCACGAAGCCACTTTCCATCATCTATCAGCAGTCCTGGCTAACAGATGAGGTCCCAGTTGACTGGAGGTTGGCAAATGTGACGCCCATCTACAAGAAGGGCCAGAAGGAGGATCTGGGAAACTACAGGCCTGTCAGCCTGACATCAGTGCCGGGGAAGGTTATGGAGCAGATCATCTTGAGTGCCATCACGTGGCACATACAGGATGACCAGGGGATCAGGCTCAGCCAGCATGGGTTTATGAAAGGCAGGTCCTGCTTGGCTAGCCTGTTCGCTTTCTATGACAAGGTAACCCTCTTAGTGGATGAGGGAAAGGTTGCGGATGTTGTCTACTTGGACTTTAGTAAAGCCTTTGACACGGTTTCCTACAGCATTCTCCTGGAGAAACTGGCTGCTCGTGGCTTGGATGGGCATACGTTTCACTGGGTAAAAAACTGGCTGGATGCCCAGGCCAAAAGAATGGTGGTGAATGGACTTAAATCCAGTTGGCGTCCGGTCACAAGTGGTGTTCCCCAAGGCTCAGTGTTGGGGCCAGTCCTGTTTAATATCTTGATCAATGATCTGGACAAGGGGATCGACTGCACCCTCAGTAAGTCTGCAGATGACACCAAGTTGGGTGGAAGTGTTGATCTGCTGGAGGGTAGGAAGGCCCCACAGAGGGACCTGGACAGGCTGGATCATTGGGCTGGGGCCAACTGTATGAGATTTAACAAGGCTAAGTGTCAGGTCCTGCGCTTAATCCCACGCAATGCTACAGGCTTGGGGAAGAGTGGCTGGAGAGCTGTCTGGTGGAAAAGGACCTGGGGGTGTTGGTCAACAGCCACCTGAACATGAGCCAGCAGTGTGCCCAGGAGGCCAAGAAGGCCAATCACATCCTGGCTTGCATCAGAAATAGTGTGGCCAGCAGGACTAGGGAAGTGATTGTCCCCCTGTACTTGGCACTGGTGAAGCCACACCTTGAATACTGTGTTCAGTTTTGGGCCCCTCACTACAAGAAGGACATTGAGGTGCTGGAGCGTGTCCAAAGAAGGGCAACGAGGCTGGTGAAGGGTCTAGAGCACAAGTCTCACGAGGAGCGGCTGAGGGAGCTGGGGTTCTTTAGCCTGGGGAAAAGGAGGCTGAGACCTTATTGCTCTCTGCATCTACCTGAAAGGAGCTGGTAGTGAAGCAGGGATCAGTCTTTTCCCCCAGGTAAGAAGCGATAGGACGAGAGGAAATGGCCTGAAGTTGCGCCAGGGGAGGTTTAGGTTGGATATTAGGAAAAACTTCTTCACTGAAAGGGTTGTCAGGCACTGGAACAGGCTGCCCAGGGAAGTGGTTGAGTCTCCATCCTTGGAGGTATTTAAAAGAAGGGTAGACGTGGTGCTTAGGGACCTGGTTTAGTGGTGGACTTGGCAGTGTTAGGTTAGCAGTTGGACTTGACGATCTTAAGACAACAATTCTATGATTCTCAGCTCAGTCACTCAGAGTCAGGCTTTCAGTTAGGGATAATTTGGGACTTGGTGCTTCTGTGGAGTAGGGTATGCAGGTCTTTTATTGTTCTGGAGTCTTCTCTGATTAGAGCTCTCTCTGTAATTTCTACTGTCTTCTCTGAGGATTTTTTTTTTCCTTTTTTTGATTCTCCAAGTTATCATTTGTGCCAGACACTCGAGGTAACACTGTATTTAGAGCTCTAAAGAAATAACATAATGAATTATGCATGTGGTTCAGATATTTGGGTAAACCGTGAAGTTTTATTTTTTTCAGTGACACCATCAGCTGAAAGCAGACTGCATCTGCTGTAGGAAGAAAGACGGTTGCATGAGACTTGCTGTGTCTAGTAACATTCTGAGATCATTTTCCTACTCACGTAGCAAAAATCTTTCAGGTTGTGTATCAAGTACATTTTAAACAACTTTGACTTCATTTAGAACATTTTTTCTTGCAGAGACATCCTATAACATACGCCAAAGTTTGTTCTTTCCGTGTTCGCAAATGTTATTCATTACTTCTATGAAGATTTTATTGTAAAGAGAAAGGAAAAAATCTAATTATTGTGTTGATTTTATTGGATACAAGACTATTAATATCAATCTTCTATGAATAATTATTCTAGAATTATACACTAGTGATACAATAGGGACAGAGTTTATAATATCACAGTTATCCATTTTGTAATTATGGAAATATAGATAACCTTAGAGTCAGAGCATCAGTGTATAGGTTTCCATATGTCAAATATATAGGCTCAAATCTTGTTCTTTCTGACATAAATATCTGTGCCTTAGCCACTGGGGGTCAGATTGAAAAATATGCACAAGTTACACATGGGTAAAATGATGTAAGTGTTGGTTTTGTCGGTTTATCAACTAAGAAGAGGTTGCATTTGTTTTTGTATTTACTTCACTTTTTTGATTGGATTGCTACAGCTAATGGCTAGTCATGTAGTTAGCAAACAAGTTCAGAGATTAAAAAAAGATCTAAAGTAGTTCTGGACATATATACAGTCCTGAGAGTGGTGTTAAAGTCGCATAAGCTAATAAAAGGACCAGTGCAGGTAAGGACCATTGTTACTCCTAAACACTAAGAGCAGAAAAGCTGTCTGACTCCAAACAGAAAGGTTATCTGACTGATTTATGTGTTATTTGGTAGTTACAGTGTGAGATCTCATGAATTTTCTGTTAGGTGAATTACTGCTTCGACAGGTATTTCTATAGTTTTCGAAAAGAAAAAATAATACCACTGAAAGGATACAATTTAAAATATAAACCAAAACAAATTCATACTTGTTTGCAGCAGAACAAGTCAACTAGTCCAGTTTGGGCTTGTGATGTAATTTTAGGACACTTATAGCTACTTTTACAGTTACATATTTTTAGCATCTTAACTATACTTTTCTTGAGTTACAACTGAATAATTAGCTGCATTGAATAAGATGCGGCCCCACCTACACATAGTTAAATCCAACTGTTGCAGAAACAGCTTGAATTTACAAAAAACAAGCGTTCAATATAATAATTGTTGATAATATTAAATTTAATTTTATGACCTTTAAATTAATGATATAAGGAATAATTACATGTTTAAGTTATTAAATATAAAGAAGAAATTTACATATTTGAGCCACTGTTGAATTGTCAATGCCAATTCCCACAAGGAACGACCAGCTTAAAACTTGGTCAAATTGTTCATTGTCAGGGTGAACTTAGGTGGGATGGCCACAAGAACAGAGCTACAGTGCTCAGAAGCATATAACCTGTAATTTATTAACTAAGGAGGATGGGTGTAGCAGGTGAATGGTGATTTCTACTTTAAAATTTCTGTTTTACAACACACACACTATGCACTCGCACAACCCATGGCCCCAGCCTCTCATGCCCAGTTCAGACCTGGAGCAAGGAGCCAGGAAAACAGATATCCCCTCTGATGGGGCCCTACCTGTGGCAGCTCCACCCCAGGCTCAGCCTTCTGCACCATGTTGCATGCTTGTTCCTCCAAGCCCAACAAAAAAAGACTAGCAACACTCTGAAGAGAAAGAACTCAAGAAAAAAAGAAAAAAAAAAGATAAACCCCACCACAGAACTTATGCTGCCCACTTAAGCTAAAATTACTGTCTTCATGGTTATGTTCTGTACTCAGTCCTTCAATACAGAATCAGTATGTTGCCAGAACGTTACTGTCTCACTTAATAAGCAGCTATTCAGTCCTTCCTTTCAGCCTATTTAATTGAAGTGTCATGAGCTACGTTTAGTGTACAATGTCTGAGTTATACATTGAACAAAGAAATATTCATTTCCTCTTAAACCAACCCAAAAGACTGTCTTAAATAGCATTTAAGTGCTTTAGAAATAATACAAATTTATTTCATAATATCCAAGCACTATAGGACCATTGACAGCTCCTTTTAAAGGGAGAACTGAGACATCTGTTGACAAAGGCCAAAGCTGTCAAGTGGCATCTAAAATTTCCATGCTTAATTTGATAAACCTACTCTTGTGTTGATGGGCATTGTTTTTTGTTTAGTTTTGTTTTTTTCTGGAGAGGTTAATAGTTCTGTAGTGTTGCATGTGTTCAAAATTGACCCTGACTTTGGGTGCAATCATGAATGCTCACTAATTCTATGAATGTAGCTCCAGATGTCTCGCACTAAGAAGACAGGATTACTGATAAAAATTCTTGTTCCATTTGCTCAGCACCCTGCCCGTGGGCAAGGTTTCTGTCCAGTTGCCTATACTAATGTTTTCCTAATTGCAAAATAGTCTCTTTTCCTGTCTGTTGCTGCACCATGTATTCCCCGTTTTTCAGCCACAGCAATAACTGAAGCAAAGCTTAGATCATTCTCTATTACACAAATAACTCTAATTCTCATAATTCTGTTTTTATAAAGTCATATCTGAGTAGTTAAATTGGAGTTAAATCTTTGACAATAGTTAAAGATTGCAAATCATAAAGATTTCTCAAATATGGTATTGAGTCACCTCCTGGATATAAACTATATAAAAAAGACAATTATAATCTAGAAAATAATATGATAAAATGGAGAGAAGAAAAGAGTAAGGAAAGAAGGATCAGAGGAAACAAAAAAAAATTCTTAAAGAACAAGGGAAAGATACAGACTGATGGAAAATACAGCACTCTCTGGGCTGAAACCTTCTGTCTGTTAGCATGTAATGTGCATCATCAATTTGTATTTAGGCAGCTTGACTCCATCGCAGAGATTGCAGCTAGCTGAAAATAAATAAATAAATAGATAAATAAATAAATAAAGCCAGTTGACTAAGGGATTTGAACAATGCTGTCATTATTTATCAAATAATTTATTTGACAAATAGTCTTTTGGCTGCTGCAGAATTGGTTGAATGTCATAAGAAGCACTTGCTGAATAAATTAGTCAATGAAAAATGACAAAAAATCAATGAATAATGTATTTGATAAATAAAATTTAGCAAGCTGAACTGTAGACATAATTTTATTTTCTGAATCCTGTATTAAGTAATTATCTCAAAAAGCAGAAACTGTAGTTGATTTTTTTTTTTCTTCCCCCAGATCTCCTTTGGCCAGTTGGGAACTGGAAATAAAGCAACAGATGCCGGTTTTGGCTCTTGCAATACTGTCCCTCTAGTTGTACACAAATAAAACTGAAGATTAGGTGCTTCCACTAGAAAAAGTATATTTGACAGAGACCATGACATTAAGGCTAGGAAAGGCTTCATCCTAGGTTTAAAGGTATGACAAGTTTTTCTAGCACTCCACATTATAAACATAATGGAACTTGTTGCTTAAAACAAAAATCCAATTTTAATCGCACCTCTTCTACTTTTCTCTTTGACAAATGCACGATGATAATTGAAGACATGCTTTACTAAAAGTATTATTCTTATTATAATAATCAAACATGCCACTATGAACTAGAAAGAAGGCTTGCACAAAAATGAAAAAAAAAATGATGTTTAAAACTTACTTTAAGTCAAATTGGCATTATAGTATCTTTACTGTAGCAGAGTTTTGAGATCATAGAATCATTAAGGTTGGAAAAGACCCTTAAGATCATCGAGTCCAACCATTAACCTAGCACTACCAAGTCCACCACCAAACCATGTCCTAAAGCACTACATCTCCCGTCTTTTAAATACCTCCAGGGATGGAGACTCAACCACTTCCCTGGGCAGCCTGGTCCAATGCTTGACTACCCTTTCAGTGAAGGAGTTTTTCCTAATATCTAACCTAAACTTCCCCTGGCACACCTTGAGGCCCTTCCCTCTCATCCTATCACTTGTTACTAGGGAGAAGAGACCGAGCCCAACCGCGCCACGACCTCCTTTCTAGTAGTTGTAGAGAGTGATAAGGTCTCCCCTCAGCCTCCTTTTCCCCAGGTTTAACAACCCCAGCTCCCTCAGCCGCTCCTCCTAAGACTTGTGCTCTAGAACCTTCACCAACTTTGTTGCTCCTCCCTGGACACGCTCCAGCACCTCGATGTCCTTCTTGTAGTGAGGGGCCCAAAACTGAACACAGTACTCAAGGTGCGGCCTCACCAGTACCGAGCACAGGGGCACCATCACCTCCCTGGTCCTGCTGGCCACACCATTCCCGATACAAGCCAGGACACCACCGGCCTTCTCAGCCACCTGGGCACACTGCTGGCTCACGTTCAGGTGGCTGTCAACCAACACCCCCAGGTCTTTTTCCACCAGACAGCTCTCCAGCCACTCTTCCCCAAGCCTGTAGTGTTGCATGGGGTTGTTGTCACCGAAGTGCAGGACCCAGCACTTAGCCTTGCTGAACCTCATACAGTTGGCCCCGGCCCATTGATCCAGCCTGTCCAGGTCCCTCTGTGGGGCCTTCCTACCCTCCAGCACATCGACACTTCCACCCAACTTGGTGTCATCTGCAGACTTACTGAGGGTGCACTCAATCCCCTCATCCAGATCATCAATGAAGGTATTGAACAGGACCGGCCCCAACACTGAGCCCTGGGGAACGCCACTCATGACCGGACGCCAACTGGATTTGACTCCATTCACCACCACTCTCTAGGCTTAGCCAGTTTTTAACCCAGCGTAGAGTGCACCCATACAAGCTGTGAGCAGCCATCTTCTCCAGGCAAATACTGTGGGAGACAGTGTCAAAGGCTTTACTAATGTCCAAGTAGACAACATCCACAACCTTTCCCTCATCCACTAAGAGGGTCACCTTGTCATAGAAGGACATCAGGTTAGCCAAGCAGGACCTGCCTTTCATAAACCCATGCTGGCTGAGCCTGATCCCCCGGTTGTCCCACATGTGTCGCGTAATGGCACTCAAGATGATCTGCTCCATGACTTTTCCCAGCACCGAGGTCATGCTGACAGGCCTGTAGTTCCCCGGATCCTCCTTCCAACCCTTCTTGTAGAGGGGCTTCACATTTGCTAACGTCCAGTCATCTGGGACCTCCCCAGTTGACCAGGACTGCTGATAAATGATGGAGAGTGACTCGATCTCCCAGCTCAGGGGCCTGAAAACCCCAAGAATGACCAGGAGATACTTCAGCTGAGTAGGCGATGACCCTCCATTACTCTTTTGTGTGTGTGTGTGTCTATTCTTTCTATAACCTGAGAATAATGATCATTAATTCCTTAAAGTTTTTTTTAGCAGCTCCAGAAAAAAATATAATTTAAAATGAAACTAGTGTAGGTTACTTGAAATCACAGGTTATTTGAAATCTTTTTCTCTCTAAGAGATGTTTCAAAGATTTCTTCAAGACATTTTAAAATCAGCTCCAAAGGGACACAACATGTTGTCCTGTTTCCATGCAGGCTTCTCTGAAACAAATAAGATTTATTCATCCCTCAAACTAGGCAGGGCTCAAATCAACACATATTTTGAAATGTATCTCTTTTTTCAGACCAGATGATCTCAGTTTCAGTTTTCTTGGGCATCATGTTTTGTAACTTTCTATCCTATCATCCTCTCAACTCTGTATCAATACACATTTCTTTGGAAATACAGCAACCAAAACTTGATACAATATTCCATCTGAGACTGGAGGAATTCCTCCAATGTCTTAAAGATGTCATATCTGTTTATGCACCCAAGTACACTTTCCCTTGTTTTGTGACAGCTCGATAGCATTAGCTAATGTTTATTTTGTGATCTGCATTAGACTCCAGAATTGTGACTAGTGAGACAACTCATATCCATTTTGCATTGGTGCCTAGCTTTATCTTGCACTTGTTTACGTTCTGCATACCTTTCATTATACTATTGCTATTACAGGATTATTTTCACAGAAGTGTAGAATCACAGGAATGGTGATTGGAGAGTACTTTCCAAGGTCATCTACTCCAGACCACCGGTTTGAAGCGTGAGTATTGCGTATCCTTGGCCAGGCCAGCCATAGCTTTGTCTACCTACATCTTGAAAATCTCCAAGGAGGAAGATTCTTCTTGGGATAACCCATTCTAGTGATATACTGCCCTCATAGTGAAAAATGTTTTCCTATGTCCAGTATGACCTTCCTCACCTTCAATTTGCTTTTTTTGCCTGGAACAACTGAGAAGAGTTTTGGTACATTATCTTTAAAATGTTCTTGAAGTAGTTGTAGGTAGTCCTTTACCCTCCTCTCTGTCACACTGAGCAACCTGAGCTACCTCAACCTCTCTTCATAAGAATATGATCGAGGCCCCCAAACTGAACACTGCACAATCATTTATAACGTAAAGCTTTTCTTCTAGCATATTTGCAGTTCTTCTCAGCTTGTTTTTGTCAATAGACTTCCTATGCATACTGTCTATTCCTCCTCTTAGTTCTTGAATAAATTGAAAATTAATAGCATCAGATCCAGCACAAGGCTGAGCAGAACCATTCTCGATATATCTGGACATTTCAATATCAATTTTTTCTAAAATAAGTAGCTCTTTTTAGAAATTATATTTTATTATTATCAAGATTAGTATCAAAACCTTTTAAACTTATTTATATCCTATTCTCTGTATGTCAAAAACTCCGAAATTATTTGGTAAAAGTGATTGAATGGAGTGACTTATTTATGATTTGTTACTGAGGACATATTAAAGTTGTTTGCTTTTGCAAGTAAAAAAACTCTTTTCTCCCTAACCAGACTTAAAAAGGACTTGGGACCAACAGAGTCCTGTGGTTTGCTTTCTGATTTATCTACAATCACCAGGAGTCAAGACTTCATAAAAGATGACTGATAAAAACAGGAGCATGTTTTTTGATTAGTTGATTCTTGTTTGATACTGACACTGGGGGAGGAAACATCTTTTAGGGCCCAGATTGAATCTTTGTGGCTAAAAACCAGGAACTTTTTTCTGTTTGGAAAAATAGAAAATGTGGTGGTCACTTCATTCGCAGATAACAAGAGACAGCAATGTTCTTTTCACAGAGATGGTTTTAGAGTTGAGGTTTTCTTCACTTGAAAATTCTCTTAGATTTTTGACAAAATCATCAAGGAGAAGCTCAGCATTGGTTAGGGTTATTTATTCTCAGTAAGTAAGAATATTAAGTTATTCCTGCTAGATTAGGCTGTCATAATTCTCTACTCTTGCTAGATCATGAACAGAAGATGTTAAAGGCAGCAAATGATGGTTTGATAACATGTGAAGGACTTAGAATTTGTGAAGAAATTCCAGTACTGATGGTGGTGGTGCATTTTTAAAGGAGAACTTAAAAAAAATCACAGGTATATAGATTACTTTTGTTGATCATGCGGGCAACATAGTGTTTGTTTCTGGCTAACAACAGTGGTTATCAATATGGGTCACTGGCAAATAAAAACAGGCCATACACTAATTCAGGACGGGATCTTAATTTCTGCTGGATGTTGCTTAGTGAAATGTTATTTTTCCATTTTTCATTCAGTGCCTCAATATCTTGAGATCCAGATTCCTCTACCACTCTCCGTACTTCTCTGTTATTTAAGGTTGTTTTGTAGGGGGTCAGCATATCTGGCTAACACTGTTCTCTACTTACCATAAAGATGTCCCACTTAGTGCCAGGAGGCATGAAAGATATTAATTCAGTAAGAGATGTAGATCAGAAGAAGAAAAAAAATGTCAAGGCTGAGAAGCCCCCCTGGCCTTGCAGAAATTGAAAGGGAAGGGCAAGGACAGCAGCAGAGGTTCTTTGTATGGGGCCTTGGGCACCAGTAGTTCCTTAGTGTCTGCTGTACCCTACCTGTACCTCATGTTTTCATTTTTCTGAAGATTGAAATATTTTGCGAACTGAAGTTTTTTCACCTGATAGAGCATATCGGAGTGAAGCCTGGTGGCTTTTGATGTACAGAAGGACAGACAATGTAGGAATTGAAATTTTTAAACAAGGGTGGCACAGCAGGGGTTAGAGATGAAAAGGTGTTTTCTGCCTTCAGCTGCCTGTGTGTCTGGCGTATACTGCAGCTCCCTGTAGGCTGCTTGAGACCCTGCAGATTTTTCTTTCTCATTCTTCATTCACACCTTCTTAGGAAGCAATGGTACATGTAGGATCATGTAACGGTATCCCTGGATTTAATTTGTATGAAATAATGAAAATTTCCAGAGGAGTAGACATTTTGTGGCATCTTATGCAGAATGAGTTCGGTTCTGACATTAACTATGGAAAAATGAAATCATGTAAAGAGTCTGTTAAAACCTGAGTATATTTTGCTGCACTTTAGTGATACAAGCAGGATGAAATACTGTCTTTATTGCAGTGAATGAGAGATTTATGTTTGACTTAGTAAAGTCAGGAAGCCACCCACAGAGACAAACCAGATGTTAAAATAAGCCTTTGGCCTTCTTTGAATTCAGCAATTATTCCAACCACCATCTAAGTTAGACAAAAAACTTAACAGCTTGCGTTTAAACATCTACTTGGGTAGTTTAACTGTTATCCTGGTGGAAAGAGTCTCATTCTTGCCTTATTCTCAGGGAGATGAAATACAGAATCATGTTTTAGTGTTCCAGAGTAGTGAATATTGAAAAGTCCCAATACCAACAACTCTTATTTCTTTGTGATAGATAGAAGTATATAGTTTCCTCAAGTGCTAGCTTAACCAAAAAGTAAGCAAACAAAACCAGACAAACATTCAAATGCAATACCCCAAAATAACCTATCAAAACATTACCTTTACTCCTTAATCTGTAAGCAATGCTGCATCAGGAAGCAGTTGACAGAGCATCTGTCATTAACCTGAGCACGTTGCTAGGTCTTAGCAATATTGGTATATCAACCCACTGCATTTTCTAAAACTGCAGTGCTTCTGGCATAGGTCTAAGCAGTGTTTAGGCTTGGGAGTGATGACAAGGGGATTCACTTGCCTGCACAATCAGATGACTGCACACCTTTCAGCTGTCATCGAATGTAACAGCTTTGACAAATGTCACAGTCACATGCAAGCTTGTGGAGTATGTTATCTCGCTTTCCCTCTCACTGCATACGGAACACATGGAGTGAAAAATATCCAGAGGACCTCTTTGAGGCCAAAAAGGAGTCATCACAGAGTATTATGAGTTACATTTTTTTCTTGAAGCTGCAGGGTTAGGATGTCTGTTTATTTCAGTGAAGAAACTAGGGATTTAAAATAAAACCTCCTTAAATCTGGTCTCTTAACAAGTGAGTGCATTCATGTATGTCATCTTTAATTTAACCGCAGGTAGTCTGCCTTCTAGCTGTCATGTTGTGGTTTCAGGATAAGATATAGTAGTTTAGACAAGTATGTTGTCTAAACTCATGTTCAGCTGGAATCCTATTGAAATTTAAAAAAAGACGTGATGAACTCAAAATCCTGTGCAGGCTATTTAATTTTGTTAATGAAAACCAGAAGTGTCCCACATGGGGATGCTATGGTTTTAGAACCTTCATATCCTTGCCCAAAGCTGAAGTCATAAACTGCACAAAATGCATTGTACAGACTTTGAAGGGAAGCTACTCTAATGTAAATAGCATATATATATGCCACTGCCAGACAGCAGGTAATATGTTTTCATAGGCTTGTCACAAATAGCAAAGAAAAAATAGACATTAGTTTTCACAACGAACCAAGGGCATTTCCCATTAAAGTCTATGTCAAAACTTATATTAACTTCAGTTCTGTCAGAGCAGAGCACTGACACCTTGCAATGTCAGAACAAGTTTCAACATTTTGTTGTTGCTGTTGCATTTTCCTCCTAATGTTTCTGCACCTTTCATTATAAAGATCCACTCACTTTCCCCCAGTTGACTCAGAAAAAGCATCCTGTTAATGAGAACAGTAGTTTTAAGCTGTTCAAGCATAGTTTTCAGCAATACTGTTGTGAACATTTTTTTAAAATGATACCATTAGAGTTTGTACTCTGACTGTGCTATGCCACAGAGAACTCAATTTCTTTTACATGCAGTGTAATGAGGGAACATTAAGAAGCAGATATGGAAGCTTGTGAGTGTCATGACCTAAAAAAGAGAGAGAAAAGTGACACTGAACGGTCTAATGGAGACAGGGTTGAAGAAATGAAGGGCAAAGCATAGACTTAACAAAATGGAAACAAGAACAGATAGGAGAGGATAGGGAAGTCAAAGAGGCTACCTTTACTCCCAGGACACCAGCTGACAACTTAGGTTTCACTGTACACCTACACAGCGTGTAAAAACATTTACATGTAAATGCATGTATTGAATAAGTAATAATTAAATTAAAATGTAGGTACATGTAAATTTAAGTAAAAAAATTTGACATATAAAATATTTACATCGACTCACCTTTCTGTGAGAAAAGGGGAAAGACAGGAGGTGCGCAAGCCATAGTATGCCTCACATTTGTCATAATGAGAAGCACATTTTCAGGGTATCTGTTGACCAGTTGTGCAAAATGGTTGCTTTATAGGAACAAGGGGGAAGTCCAGGTAAGAAAGGGGCTTAGAACTGTGCCTCTGGGACAGTCCAAGGGTTGACTTAGCCACATTTCAATACAAAATTTAAGAACAAGTTAAATATGATTGCTCTGTTACTTCAAGGCAAAAAATAACTTTCATTACATGAATAGAAAATAAGACCGAGGTAGTTGTGCTAGTAAACTGAACACTTTCTGGAGTATCTTCTGCTATTCTGACAGAAAAACATGAAATCCCCTGTAGATTAAAATGCAAGTTTTATTGAACAAAACCAGCAATACACAAAAAGGCATGGAGTCTTTCCACTTTCTGATAACAGCTTGCAGAAACACTGCAATGAATCACTCAATAGCTTCAAGTATCAACCCTATTCTCACCTTCCCATAAAACATCTGCTTGTAGTCAGCCCTTTCCAATTCAAGTTTTGTGACTGGAGATGCCTTCACAGTATCAACTGTTGATCTAAGTGATTTTGGTAAATTTAACCCAAGCCTATCACCCTAAAACATCCTGGGCTCAGCAAGATCTACTCACTAGCTGCTAACAGGGAAACAAATCTGGTTTGTGGTATTTTAAATATATGCACGCTAAGGAAAAAGCTTGTGCAATCACTGTGGTAGCTAAAGAATTGAGAAGAAAAACAAGATATGTACGTTGACAGCTTTCTTGCTACTCTTAGGTATGTTTAGAATCAGAAAGAGATTAATTTGCTACTTTAAATAACCTGTATAGTACCCATGAGGTATGTTTATAAAAAGTTTATGAAAGGATATTTCTTGCATTTGCAGTCAAGAGCCCCCCTGTTGTTTCTGATGGAGTCTATTCTAGGGGCTTTAAATAGGTTATGAATAGAAGCATGAAATATAGACTTTTTGAATTAACACAGATTGTCACATTCAAATATATATTATGACAGTTGTAGGTTTTTTTCTGTTTTATTCGTAATAATTTATTCATATTAGCCCAGACACTGGAGATCATTTTAATTCAGAATACTAGCAGCTGGCATAACAGAGGTGAATGATGTGGTGTTTCTTAGCTAATCTGAGTGAGGAGCTGCAGATGATGCACAGTATTTTGTTTTCTTGCATTGTATCTCTGGGCTAGACTGGGAGATGTCACAACTACCAGGCTAAGGTAGGTGGTTATTCTCCTTATGTTCCCTCTACAGGTGAACTACAGAGAGGGGGATCCTTTAGATGGTAATCCAAGGAAGACATCATGTAGGTTCCTTCATAGTACTTGTAACTATCTCAAATGACTAGAAAACACTAGGAAGAGTACTTGACTCAATTTTTTAGTTTGGGTGCCCAAAGTCAGTTGGTATGACATTGTCACTGCTTCACAGTGGACTTTTAAGGCATGGACAACAAAAGCATAGCTACAAATGCAATTTAGTATCGTCATACTTAATGTGATAGCAATATCTCTATCCTCCAACTCCAGCTGTGTCACCACAATTTTGCTAGGAAGAACTACAAATGATGAACTGCATTTCCTTGGAAATATTCAAAAGCCATCTGGACATGGTCCTCTCTAGGGCCTCCACCTCCACTGTAGGTGGCCCTGCTTGAGTGGGGGAGGTTGGCGTTGGACAAGATGATCTCCACAGGTCCCTTTCAACCTCAATCGTTTTGTGATTCTGTGATTCTTAATTGCATGAAAATGCTTGTGATGCACATTTAGATGATATGAAATAATAATAATTTTGATTAAATATTAAAACATGTCACCTGAAGACTCAGGAAGGTCTGATCCAGGCTCCAAAAGGCTGCAGAAAGGTCCTAGAGCATTGTTTCCACCTAGGTTCTGCTGCTGACTGCAGCTCATTAAGGATAGATAATGTCCCAGTCTACTCAAGGGCAACTGAGAAACTCTGCATGCATGTCTTGATTGCTTCTACTAAGATGTCACGCCAAGCCTGTCAACACCAACCTTTAAATAATTTGAGGATTATGAAGCTCAGTGTATACCACAGAGACTGAAACCTACAAATTAAAAATAAAGAAAATATTTTGCAGGCAGTATCATGAATTATATTTATTAAATGCATGGTAATGGTTAATGGTAACATCTTATCATAAGCAACCGAGGGAAAACAGAGATTACATGGAACTTATGTTGCTATTAACACCATAGGATTTCTATTTCTTTGCAGGCATACTTTTAATATTTGTTAATATTAAAACCTACTCATTTTGAGCCAGTTTTGCTTGCGAATTTGCAGAAGCCAGATATCCATGTTCTGTGTTCCTGAACAGCAAAGAACACATTCATAGTAAAGCGGGAAAAGATAACTTTTCTTTTCTAATTCGTGGATAAATTGATGTAACTTATGGCAGTGTAGCTTAATGACAAAAAAATGTGTGGCTAATCAAGTACGTGCTGTTGAAAAGCAGACAAAAAATACTGTGTTTTCTTTTTTTTTCTTTGTCTTTGCAAAGGAGGCTATAGTATATTCTCACTTCATAGAATAACTAAAACAAATTTTGAATGATGCATGAATTAAAAAAAAAAATCTGTGACCTACTGCTCAGAGAAAATGCAGAGAGTGTTGTGGTTTTATATTTAGGAGAGCTGTATCTGCTAGTTCTTGTGAAACATACACTCTGACAGTGTAAATGAAGTCCAAGAAAGCTTGAACATCTTCACTCTAAAACCAAAATAAAAACTACCCACATTGCAATATTTTCTGGTATCTTTTCTTCCCTTAGGAAGTCAATTACCTGGAATCACTGAAAAACAGAAAATCCTCCTTCTCGTGAAGACTCCAGCTGCCTCCTTTAGCCTTTAAAATAAAAGGTGAAATCTAGAAAGCATATATTTCAGTTGAACCTTAGAAAGATCTTAGCAACTTCTAAGTAATTTCTTTATTCATGTCCTTTTCATTTGACTATTTTTTACTTTTTTCCTTATTTAATCCATAAACTGGTTTGTGTAAAGAAAAATAAACTGGAGTTGGAAAAATTAGAAAGGTCAGAAGATGAAGAAAGCAGCTTCTCAGGGAAACAGAAAGATGTTATTTATCCTGTTGTGCAGCACAGCTAGAGTGCTCTCCGGGGCAGAGAATGTTCAGGCTGAAAATTCAGTAGAAAAATCAATAGCAGTAGGAAGATCAAGCTTTTATAATTTTAATGATTATATGCTCAGCAAAAAGTTTAGAGTTCTGACTAACAGCATGATCATAAGTGAGAATGGCAGATACCACTGGAAGGAACAGCATAATGTCTATCGAAAGTTTTGGTTTTTATTTTCTGCACCCTTATATGCAGAAAGTCTGTTTTTATGTCTATCAGGAAAGTATTATTCATGACTAGAGACCATGTGGTGCAATAGAAACATGCTTATGATGAATTAGACTCAGATTTCTAGCTAGGAGTAAAAATTGCATGGGGCAAGTCCTCTTCTAATTGGGATGTGAGAGTTGTGCCAGCAATCAGATAGCAAGTTTTCTGTGTCTTTAGTGTACAAAAATATTGAATCATGCAAAACAAACGGTCTTTCAGGAGACCAAACCTTGCATCTCTGGGTAGCTTTGAATCAATGAGGAAATCTTCTCTCACAAGTCAAACTCCTTCCCTCCATGCAAACCCTGTAAAACACCAGATCTCCATGCATTACCTTACACTTGCTTGCATCTTTTTCCTCTTCTAAAGGGAAATATGCATTTTTCAGCACACATATAGGAAACATAGGAAGCATCTACAAAATAATTCAAAAAAATAACTCTTAGTTCATGAAAAATTATGCCTATTTTATAGTTACTCTGCAGAGAAATATGCAAATCCCTTTATGTGAAGAAATAATCATGTTTGATCTACCATTATTTACTGAAGAGATTTATTAGAAAAGAATATTGCTAGAATTTCTGACATCTCTGATTTATCAAGCAGTCTGTGATACTTCTAGTCCTTAATTACATTTAACTGGGAACCTTGTAAAATAATAATTTTTTCTAAATTATTTAGGAGATTAATATTTTAGTTTTATGAATAGGCAGTTTTATTTTAAGATGTACCTTATAATCTCTTTTGGTAATAAGTGAAAGTCCACTCAAAAATATGTATCAAAGTTCTGATAAATAGGGACATCTTTTTTTTAACTCTTGCCATCCCTCTGTTGGCTATTTTTGTGTGTTTACTTGGGTCTTCTTGTTTAGGGCCACAATTTGACTAAATGTCAAGCAGATAGCAAATGAGAGAGTCCTGAGTGAGTTATTTTGAGAGAAAATTTGGGAGAGAAAAACACAGCTTTCAAAAGATTGAACATAACCTTGAAGATTGCTAGCTCACTCCTTTCCTAAACTGTAGGAGACCTTGAGAGAGAGAGGGGAAAAAAACCACAGGGTCAGAAGTGTAAAGAGATACAAAGAAAGAGCTTTTCCTCCACTTGCGGAAGGATGGATCAGCTTGGCTCTTCGCATTCCTCATTCAAGGACAACATGAGTCTAAAGTTAATGCAGAAGCTGGACCCACAAGCATGATAATAATATTGCTTCTGAATGACTGGAATCAAAGTTACTCCAGTGGCTGTAGGAAAACAAGCTGAATCAACTTCAGAAGTTTCTTGTGCTGTGCTGTTCCTCCACATCGGGGAGATTCCAAACCCCTGCTTTGGTCTTTCCTTTTTTTCCAGACTATCCACTACCTGAACATCTGATGCCTCAGTTGTTATAATAAAGAAAATATAGATACTATGGGACACATGAAGGCAAGAAGTAGAGACACTGACAAAACAGAGTCAGCATGGTTCAATAACACTTTATTAGCTCTGGCTTAGCACAAGATATGCAAGGCACAAACTGGCACTTGCAGAGCCACTTAGGTGTTTCTGCACTGTGTTTCCTATAACCTCAGTCCTGGGGAGACTGACCAGCTTCAGGGCAGGATCAGTCCTTTCCCCAGCAAGTCTGTCATTCTGCTGTAGCTAACATAGAGCTGAAGTGAACCCTCACAAAAACTTGACAGATTTTTTCAGAGCCAGTTAAGGTTCACCTGGGCTTATTAAAGGGAAACTGGCGTAATTTATATTGATATTTCTGTTAATACTTTGTGTCTATCTATCTAAGAATGTAACTCAATATTCAGTACAAAATGAACGGCAACACAAAGGTACTATTAAGGTTATGTCATTGTGATGAGAGATACACTGGAAGAGAAGATAATGTGAAACATCCTGGATTTTTTTTGTTGGCCTTTTGAACTCCAGGTGGAAAAAAAAAACCACCAACAAAACCAAAACCAAACAAACATCTTCTCCCCAAAGCCACAAAAAAACACCACAAAACTTTTTCCTCAAATAAGGTTTTATTATAGCGTTCTCCGAACTTTTCACACAAGTTGAAATTCCTTTGAACTTCAGTGTAAACTATAACTCTATCATATTAATTTCTAATATTTCTCAAAAAGAAATCCTCATAAGCAAATGAAAAGAGACTCAATACTACTCATTAACAGCAATAAATATTCCAGGATAGCTCATCATGCATTTCAAGTTCTTGGCTTCCCTAACTGACATGATATGAGCCATATTTAAATTAATGCCATACACCAGGCATAGACAAAGTTCTCAGACAATGTAAATCAACATAGGTCAAATGAAGTCAATTGACCACAACTAGATGAGAATACAAATTACTTGAGGTAATCTTAATTTTGATTTAATTTTTAAAGAGTTAATTTACAACCTTTTTCATCCACTTTCCTTGTTTTAATAAATACAAAATAATGAATGGCATCATACTCCATCTATCTATCTTATTCATAACCAAAACAGGAAACTGCGAATGAATCATACAGAACTCTGTCAGATAATCTCTTATTTCTGATAGTTCTTATTGATTCAAGTGCTGTGGCAGACGGATTCTGCTTGTCTTCTTTTTCTCCCTTGTTTATCTCAGCATCTTTCTTTTCTCTGTCATATCTCTTCTCAGATCTTATATCCTATAGCCGGTGGTATCTGAGAGAAAGAACTAGACTTTTTTCCTTCAGAGTTGGAACTAAGGAAAATAAAGTGATAGTCATGCAGTGCTGCAGAGGATCTGAAGAATGGAGGAGAAAACAATGATGACAAAATAAAAGGCCACCTTTTCTTCCTTAATCTTGAGTGGTGCCCCAATAAAAGATTGCTGTGTCACTTGATCAAGACCTGGTGGCTACTGAGCTGCTGTGTAAATGGAAATAGTTTAGATTTGAGAAGCTCACAGAAGTGTCTCTAAGAACATAGAAAATGGAAGAGAACAGTGCTCAGAAAAAAATTTGCCGCTGGAGAAAAAACAGGTAGTGTAAGATCATGGGTTTGCAAATAAAATATGAGAAGAAGAAGAGGAAAATAACAGCTAGTACCACAAAAGTGTAGAAAGGGATGAGGGGAGACAGCTACAGCCTGCAGAAAGAGGGTAAATAAGACCAAGTCATGTGAAAGAGGAAAGAGCAGCAGGTGTTTATCTGAGGCTGAATAAAATCCCAAGGTGAACACAGTAGAATCTGTGATTCATCCATCATGATAGATTTGACAGATTCCTCCTAAAGTATCAGGAGTTACTTTGCCAACCTCTGAGGCAGCCAAAGAATTAGAATCTTAAAGGATTTCATGTGTTATTTTCCTCATCTTTAAAAAAGTAGGTGGAAGGATTGAATAAACTGCGACAATACACAGATGACTATGGAGGTAAAATAACATTGACTAGGTTTTTGAGACCTTCAGCCATAAGCAGGTGTTCAGAAACACAAGATCCTGTGACTGGATGAAGTCCATTTTAGAGAAAACCAGTCTTCATGCTGCCATGATTGTAAAGATCCTGAAATTCAAAGAGGATAAATTTGGACTTGCTGTGCAATTGCCATGCCTACTTTTAACACACAAAACCAGAAAAAGAGAGTCACATGGGACATTACAATAGATAAAGAATTATCATGAGAGAGGAAGATGTAATAATAACACAATAGTAAAGTAGGTGATAACTGTTCATGAAAGAGTTGCACAAAGATGGTTGAACATAGTCAGCAAGAAATAACTGCAAAGTTTACAAGCAAGTCCAAAGACAGATTCAGGTGGGTCAACAACCAGAACAACCAGAACTACACGTGTGAGGTAGATACTGTAAGGATAAGGATATTAGAAAGATGGTGGGCTAGTCACTAACAGTGGAACTTAATTACTAAAAGTTTAAAAAAAAAAAAAAAAAAAGAAACTGATTCAAGGAAAAACACAGATAGAATGGAATGACAGCATAATAATAACAAAATTGGCCTGGATCAGAATCATCATTAAAAAAGTGAACAAATTGTAATAGTCATGGCAAGACTTTTTTTTTTTTTTTTTTTTTTTTTTTTTTTTACATTTTATTACCTACATTACCCACCCATTTTCTTCACCAAATAATCACTGAAGGAAGAAGAGATGACTCTGTATTATACTCAGTTTTGGTAAGAAGTAACCGAGAGTTACTGGTTGAAGATAACATGCGTTTAGGTGACAGTAAGTTAATTCATTTTTTTTAATTCAAAGGGGAAAAAAAGATGTGTAATTAAGGTCTTCAAATACAAAAGATGATATGAGTGTTCAAGAAACTGGAATTTTCTTCATGCTAAAGAGACTGTGTATAAAATACGAAAATGTGATATGCCTGACAATCTTAATAAAGGTGCACTATGCTGCCTGTAGTAAGTTATAATTTTAAAATCGTGGTTTATTCAACTATTATTGTTTTTCCTTTTAACTTGGAAATAAGTATTTCAGGCTATCTGATTCTGTACTGAAAACTCATCAGGTGATTCTCACCACTTTCTTTAGTCCATTCATGGTGGTTAACTATTGTCAGTATAACTTCAGAGTTCTTCCAATTATTTAGAAAAATGTGCTTCTGTTATAATTGTTAATTATATATCATCTCTCACTGTTCTTAAGTGGAAGCAATTTTTTATGACAGTTCAGGATAATCATGTCTTAAACCTTTCCGAAGTAAACTTGAATTTTAATAAAGGATTCCTACCTTCAAAACATGAACCCTTCTAATAGTCAGATTGAGAGCTTTAGATTTAATGCACTTATTTGTTGCTGAAAGGTGTGAGAGGGTCAGGAATGAAAATACAGACA
Source organism: Nipponia nippon (assembly GCF_047370975.1). NCBI lineage: Eukaryota > Metazoa > Chordata > Aves > Pelecaniformes > Threskiornithidae > Nipponia > Nipponia nippon. Next base: position 45,783,672 of record NW_028262380.1, on the reverse strand, counting down.
TCGTGCTAATGCTGGCAGTTTCAGTTCTGCATCTGTCAGCTTCTCCATACTGCAGATGAACTCTGATAAATTATACCAATTTAAAATTCTAAAGCGGTCCCGTGTGTATCTTTTTCTTTTGCATTTTGGTATGTACCTGCAATGATACAGTTTTCCAGTTCCCCTTACATAGCTAACGTAGCAGACTCTTTTTCACTGTAATTGTCATACTGTGCATGAGGACTGCATTAGGATTTGGGAAAAGGCCATTATGTGTATCCTTTATGACAACTTGCACCTCAGCTAATGTATACTTTCATCCTGCAAGTCTGGGCATGATGTGAAACAAGGCATAGACAGTTATTTTTTTGTTTAACACAAAGTCATAGGAAAAAGCCTGGCAAGTATCTCAGGAGGTCAGTTCATCTGCTCATCCCAGAGACTGAAAGGATATAGAGAGCACTCCATGCAGGGAAATATATGGTTAAAATTCTGTGTGCCACACTCTTAATATACATTTATGATAGACTCTCTAATGCACAATTATACTTTTTTAGTTGTGCTTATACTGTCTTATCAAAATGCACAGGATAAAACCCTTAAGAGGAAAGATTAATGAGTTAAGTGAAACATAACTCACCATTGCCTAGCTTGTACCTTTTTCTTATTATTATTTAAGATGTTCTTCCAGCATAGCTTTTTGTGTAATTTTAAAAACTATTCATTTCTCTGGTCTACAGCTCTTTTTTAGCTAGCTTCGATTACATTTTACAAGAAGGAATCATAATATTTTAGCAATCTTACATGATTCGGTATTTTCAATGTAAAGAGAAATATTTCAAAGTATGGGGAGGATTTTAAGGCTTTGTTTTATTTTTGTTGGTATAGTATTTGTTGAATAAGAACACAATTTAAAATAAAATACTAGAAGTCGTCTTCTGATGCTTATACCCATTTATTAATAATGTATTTAAGCTTACACCACAGTAAAATATTATTTTTAAATTAGCTTACAATGATTAAGTATCAACGGATCTTTCCAATTTGAATTGTTGATGAATATGAACTCCTATGCATTTCTTAAAGAAATATATGTCTCAAATACCATAAAGTTGACCTCTCTAATAAAAATGTTGGATTGCCAAGAACAAGCTTCATCCTACCTTAGTATTCATCATTACTTCTGTCACATCAGAGTTTATGATGGAATTAAGTGATGTTTACATATTTATTGCTGTGTAATTTCATTATATGTCACTGAGTTTTATGACATTTCTAAGTAAATTAATTACATCTATTGCCCTTCTCCCCAGTCTGTACACTTATGATTAGGGGCTGTTTGAATTAATATCTGTATGTATCTTGAACAGGTCATTCTGAGATACTTTTGCATAAATTTGTAGTATGAAAATTCCACTAAAATGTTAACAATAAAATAAGACAAGAAAACCTGAAGTTAAAATAAGTGGAAACAGATTTAAACATACTATAATCTAATAGCCTGCACCTATGTTCTGTATGATAAAGGAACTGAGAATATATTTAAATAATAATAATTCTGGCCAGTGTTAAACAGAATTATGAAATATTTACTTAAAACACCATTTTTTGTGGTATTAAAATATGATATGTCTGTAACATGTTAGTTACTATCATGTAGTAGTTCTAAATAATACTCATATCGGAATTAATTTATTCTGCCAATAATAAAAGCACATGTTAAAAATAATTTTGCAATAAGTGACATTATACCATAAAAATCATATCAGGGATAATTAGATGGGTGTTTAAATATAAAATGAATGTTATTTTAAAATTCTTCCCTGTATTTAACTAACTTATAAATGGAAATGTTGCAGTAGTAATGACATTATTGCAGTTACCAGTAATAACGAAAAATAATAGTTGGAACAAGTAACAACTATAAAGGTAATGTGATGGCACACAACCATATGAGCATTCAACATAACATATGAGCATTTAAGATAACATTCACCATCTCTTGTTTTCCCAAAACTTTTTTTACTAGGTATAAATGGAACAGAACACTAACAATGGTCATATTAAAGACCATCTGCTGGCTTATTACACACTTGTATAATTTGCAAAATGAAATACAGCTTCATAAGAAAAAAAATCTTTTGTATCATGTTTGCTGAACATTATACAACTCAATATTATAGAAAGCTTCCCGCTCAGCCACTTTCAAGTTTCTAGAATAGTTTTGCACGAAAATATGCCAGAAAAATTGGGTCCAAATTTCAACAAGGAGTTGACCCTCCATGGCTGTTAGCAGTTTTGTGTGAAATACTGGCAAATAGAGTGGGCTGTAACAGTCTGAACAAGGAACTATCAGACCTTCTTTCCACTGTACTCTTTGGTGCAGAAAATTATAGCCATCTCCAATTTAAAAAATTACAATCTTGCTTTCCTACTTTTTGTTGATAGCTTTGTGCTCCTTTCAAAAAGGCATAAGAGAAAGAAAAAAATAAAGTGAGATTGTGGGAAAAGAAGGATCTGTTTTATTTATCATACAAATGTACATATGTGTACCTGTGTGTACTGACATACTGCTTTTATTCCTGCTATTTATAAAATGCAATGGAGATGGGAAGGTATAAGTTTTTAAACAAGCAGAATTTCCAGAAATGGTTAATAAGTTTCCCTTAGTACTAAAGCATATTAGGGCGGATTCATAATTGCAACCGTTTTCATTCAAAAACAAAAATTGAAAAGTGGTATACTGCCAATAATATTTCTTAGTGTTCTGAACACTGTTGAAGACTGCTACCTGCTTAGTTACTAGAATAAATGTATGAGATACCCTTTTCTGGACTGTGTAACAGGTTTAAATATATAGCATTAAAACAAAATTGATCCCAGTCTTCAATATCAGCCACTAATAGTTGCATGAGCACAACCACAGTCCTGGCTTTGAAGATCTACATCAAGCAGATCGCATAGCTTGTTTTCCAAGATGAGAGATTAGACTAAATGCTGGGTTTCATGCCTTAATTGTATCCATATATGGGTTATCACTGAAATCTGACAGAGAAAATTTAAGTACTGAAGGTTAGGTTTGAAAGGTAACGTTATTATTCACAACGTTTAAAATGAATGCTGTTCACAATGACTTGGTATCCATGGACACAAATAACTCATCTAAAAGCTATCTAGAAGATGGAAGATTACATCTAGGAATTTTTTTCTATATGTTATTTTTTCATTGGGAGCTAAAGCTATATCTCCTAAAAATTCAGGTTTGATATACAGAGGACTGTGAAGGAGTCACATGCATAACTAACTGATTTAATATCTTCATTGATGTACACTGCTACTTAAGTAATTATGCAATACTAAGGAATATTAATTAGTTACTATCTAACTGTCTCAGGGTAATATCTTTTGAAAAATGATAATGTAATTTGATGGATTTTAAAAGTTAACATTTTGAGATGAAGAGTAAAGAAATATCAGTATTGATTATGGAAAGTTATAGCTGTGCAAAATTGTTACTTTGGAAAATGTGAGCTGATTATTAAATTGATGGTTATTTTATATGCTAATAAGAATTTGACAAATAATTAGGATCATGTTTTTAGGTGTGATTTGATGCCATGACCAGTGTTGAAGATATGCAAATGGAGCTCAGCTGAAATGTAACCTCCAGATTCCTAAACCAGAATTTGAGGTAAAATGTCTATTTGTTCATATATCTGCTGAAGGAATTGAAAAGAAAAAACAAATTCTTGAACTGTGGCTGAATCTATATCCAAATTGCCTTAGCCAAGACACCTGTTAAATTTTAAAAGGACAGTTTTGGAAGATCATGGTTATGACGACAGTGATTGGATAAAATCCCCAGATAGACAGGTGAACAGTGGCAACTCTTAGTACTTTCTAAAATTTTTATTGCCTGAGGTTCCTTAAAACCTCTGTTCTGCAGGGGTTAAAGCTCATGAATGACTGTTTGGAAATAAATGCATACTAGAGGAATGTTTTAAACTTGAGTTTTAAGGAAATAATGTTGAAGTTTATCATAATATATAGACAGCATTTTCTCATTCTCCATGACTCCTCCTTGCACAGATAAGGTAGCACAAGGATCATGTCAAGTCCTTAGGTTGTTGAGAATATTTTGCAATATATATATATTTTGCACAGTATGCAAAATACTGATCCTTAACTTTTTCAACACAATAGTTAAGTGACCTCAGCATCAAACACAGTAAAAATGTGAAAAGCTCACTTTTTTTGTCATTTGAAACCCCACTTTTGATTTTCAAACATAAAATGAGACTAAAACTGTGTTTAAATAGCTGCCTGGTTCTGGCTTAAACTGACAAAACCAACAACAAAAAAAATTAAGCTACCTTTGCACCTTTCAGTGCTGCAAACTGGATTTTTATATCACCCCCCCTACATGTCATCACAAAGCACTTTATAGATAGTCAACCACAACCTACACTTTACATTAAGTTTTTAAGGTAAGATTTAAGTCAAGGAACTGGTTCAATGCATATGTGAAAATTAGAAGGAGAATTTTGTATTCACTGGCCTTGACTTTTTTATAGGACCTTGGGCTTAAAAATAATTCATTGCTTAGCAATGACAGGGAGCTGAGTTTAGATGGAATAGCAATGATTTTTTTAGGGACCTAAAAGAAAAAGAAATGAGATTTAGTGGAGGGCAAAATAGGAAAATATGTACTCTTACATATGTGCATAGGTTTGCAACACATCACTGGCAAATGTGCTTGTGCAACTGGGACTCATTTTTATATGAAAATAAACCAGCCTAAAATAATAATGAATTCAACAAGTAATGACCAAGTCTTTGCAGATGACTACACCTATTGCTTCAGGCACAAGCTTGAACTCTTAGAGGAAAAGAGATTAGTCTTATTTTTTGCCATTGTTGAATTTTTCCTGCAATGCATGAGGACGACAGAAAAAATAAGCAAATAAGACTGTACCTTTCTAGGAGAAACTCCAATGTACTTGCTTAATGGAGCATGAGGAACTGTATCTTTTGTGGGGAAAAAAAAAAAAAAAAAAAAAAAAAGATTCTAAGTAGCTTCAGAGGCATGATTTATGAAACAATAAAGAAAACCTTCTGGAAATAACTATGTCAGAATCTGAGTAAACATGCTAAAGAACACAGGAAAAAATAGTTTCACCTATAAATCATGACAGCTTCATATTTGCCAAAGGAGTAAATGTGTATATAATATTATTTAAAATGTTTTTGTTCACATAATTATACAAAGATTTTTTAAGGGACTGGAGCACCTCTCATACAAGGGGAGACTGAGAGCTGGGACTGTTTAGCCTGGAGAAGAGAAGGTTCAGGAGGATCTTATCAATGTGTACAAATACCTAATGGGGGGACTACAGAAGCCAGAGCCAGACGCTTCTCAGTGATGCCCCCGTGAAGGGATGAGAGGCAGTGGGCACAAACTGAAATATAGAAAATTTCAATGAAACAAAAGAAAAAACTTATTTTCTGTAAGGGTGATTGAACACTGGAACACATTGCCTACTGGTTGTGGCATCTCCATCCTTGGAGCTATTCAAAACCTGACTGGACATGACCCTGAGCAACATACCTGTGAGCAGGTTGACCTTGCTCTGAGCAGAGGGTTGGACTAGAAAATCTTCCTTCCAACCTCAGTCATTCTGTGCCACATTTTAAATTACTGTGGATGAATAAGCATTCTGAAGAAGAAATTGTTCTGGCAGAAAAATGTAGAATTGACTACTCTCCATTTGTCATACTTGCCAGTTAGAGGAGTTCCTTGCATTCTTTATTCCTCTTGCTTGAAACTGGCCCTGGCAGTGATTGCAATGACAATGAATTTGTCTGACTTGTCTTTTGATTTACTCTGGCAATAAGCATCCACAAAATATTGTACTCTCTGCACAATAAACTATGTGTCTCGGTTGGGAACTTTTGCATAGCTAAAACATTATGGGCTAAGTCAGCAAAGGCCCTCTGACTCTCAGAAAAAAGATCTTAGTTTTCTGCTGGGCACAATCCTCCTATGAACAAGCTGTTCAACAAAATTATAGCTTCATACACATATGAAAAAAGTCAGATCTCCTTCCAAGAAAGACATTCATCTTTTCTTGCATTTTGATTGGAAAAAGGAGTGGTTATCCTGACACAATCTGCTAAACTATGATCAAAGCTGGGATTAATTGACTAATAGGACTAGCAAGCAACAAACACTATATATAAACTATGATGTAAGAACACTTTTTAAATACCTGACGTTGACTTTGTTTTTTAATGTTTATGCACTCAGTTTTTACCACTATTCAGTCTTAATTTAAGAACACATTTGTATTCAGGAAATAATTTATAAGCATCTGAACAAGTTTGGCCTTTACACAGCAGAAAAGTAAGTTATAAGAGAGAGAGAGGATAAACTACTAGTCTAGAAGAGGAAAATATGATATTCAGATGAAAGAAAGGCTTCTGTTGGACACAGACTGAGAGAGTGAAAATAAAGGTTCTGGTCATCCTGGAGACATAAACCTAATTTAGATGGTCTAGCAGACCTAGATTCTTATCATAGAATCATAGAATCGTTAAGGTTGGAAAAGACCCTTAAGATCATCAAGTCCAACCATTAACCTAGCACTACCAAGTCCACCACCAAACCATGTTCTCAAGCACCACGTCTACCCTTCTTTTAAATACCTCCAGGGATTGGGATTCAATCACTTCCCTGGGCAGCCTGTTCCAATGCCTGACTACCCTTTCAGTGAAGGAGTTTTTCCTGTTATCCAACCTAAACTTCCCCTGGCACACCTTGAGGCCCTTCCCTCTCATCCTATCACTTGTTGCTAGGGAGAAGAGACCGAGCCCAACCTCGCCACGACCTCCTTTCTGGTAGTTGTAGAGAGCAATAAGGTCTCCCCTCAGCCTCCTTTTCCCCAGGTTTAACAACCCCAGCTCCCTCAGCTGCTCCTCCTAAGACTTGTGCTCTAGAACCTTCACCAACTTTGTTGCCGCTCCCTGGACATGCTCCAGCACCTCGATGTCCTTCTTGTAGTGAGGGGCCCAAAACTGAACACAGTACTCAAGGTGCGGCCTCACCAGTACCGAGCACAGGGGCACCATCACCTCCCTGGTCCTGCTGGCCACACCATTCCTGATACAAGCCAGGATGCCATTGGCTCTCTTGGCCACCTGAACACACTGCTGGGTCATGTTCAGGTGGCTGTCAACCAACACCCCCAGGTCCCTTTCTGCCAGACAGCTCTCCAGCCACTCCTCCCCAAGCCTGCAGCATTGCATGGGGTTGTTGTGACCCAAGTGCAGGACCCAGCACTTAGCCTTGCTGAACCTCATACAGTTGGCCCCGGCCCATTGATCCAGCCTGTCCAGGTCCCTCTGTGGGGCCTTCCTACCCTCCAGCACATCGACACTTCCACCCAACTTGGTGTCATCTGCAGACTTACTGAGGGTGCACTCAATCCCCTCAACCAGATCATCAGTGAAGGTATTGAACATGACTGGCCCCAACACTGAGCCCTGGGGAACACCACTCATGACCGGACGCCAACTGGGTTTGACTTCATTCACCACCATTCTCTGGGCTCGGCTGTCCAGCCAGTTTTTAACCCAGCACAGAGTGCACCCATCCAAGCTGTGAGCAGCCATCTTCTCCAGGAGAATGCTGTGGGAGACAGTGTCAAAGGCCTTACTAAAGTCCAAGTAGACAACATCCACAGCCTTCCCCTCATCCACTAAGAGGGTCACCTTGTCATAGAAGGACATCAGGTTAGCCAAGCAGGACCTGCCTTTCATAAACCCATGCTGGCTGGGCCTGATCCCTCGGTTGTCCCACGTGTCGCGTAATGGCACTCAAGATGATCTGCTCCATGACTTTTCCCAGCACCGAGGTCAGGCTGACAGGCCTGTAGTTCCCCGGATCCTCCTTCCGGCTCTTCTTGTAGAGGGGCATCACATTTGCCAACTTCCAGTCATTTGGGACTTCCCCAGTTGACCAGGACTGCTGATAAATGATAAAGAGTGGCTTGGCCAGCTCCTCTGCCAGCTCCCTCAGTATCCTCCGGTGGATCCCATCCGGCCCCATGGACTTCTGAGCATCCAGGTGGAGAAGCAGGTCAGTGACCACCACCTCTTTGACAACTGGGGCTTCATTCTGCATCTTATCTCCATCTACCAGCTCAGGGGCCTGAAAACCCCAAGGATGACTAGCTTGACTCTCAAAGACTGAGGCAAAGAATGCATTAAGTACCTCAGCCTTCTCCTCGTCCTTTGTGGCAAAGTTTCCCTCCACATCCAACAAAGGAGGGAGATTCTCCTTGGCCCTCCTTTTGTCGCTGATATATTTGTAAAAACATTTTTTGTTATCTTTAACAGCATTGGCCAGTTTAAGTTCTAGCTGGGCCTTCACCTTTCTAATCTTCTCCCTGCATAACCTCACAACATCCTTATAGTCCTCCTGAGTCACCTGCCCCTTCTTCCAAAGGTGGTAGGCTCTCCTTTTTTTTCCCTGAGTTCCAGCCAAAGCTCTCTGTTCAGCCAGGCCGGTCTTCTCCCCCACCTGCTCGACTTACAGCACATGGGGACAGCCTGCTCCTGTGCCTTTAAGACTTCCTCCTTGAATAACATCCAGCCTTCCTGGACTCCTTTGCCCTTCAGGACTGCCTCCCAAGAGGCTCTGTTAACCAGACTCCTAAACAATCTAAAGTCTGCCGTTCTGAAGTTCAGGGTAGCAGTTTTGCTGACCCCTTCCCTTACTTCTCCAAGAATTGAAAACTCTATCATGTCGTGGTCGCTGAGCCCAAGACAGCCTCCGACCGCCACATCTCCCACCAGGCCCTCTCTGTTCATAAGCAGCGGTCCAGCGGGGCACCTCCTCTGGTTGGCTCACTTACCAGCTGCGTCAGGACATTATCTTCCACACGCTCCAGGAACCTCCGAGACTGCTTTCTCTCTGCTGTGTTGTATTGCCAGCAGATATCTGGTAAGTTGAAGTCTCCCACGAGAACGAGGGCTAGAGATCGTGAGACTTCAGTCAACTGCTTGCAGAAAACTTCATCTGTTTCCTCATCCTGGTTGGGTGGTCTCTAACAGACTCCCACCAGGATATCTGCCTTATTAGCCTTCCCCCTGATCTTTACCCATAAGCACTCAACCTTATCATTACCGTCGTTGAGCTCTAGACAGTCAAAACGCTCTCTAACATACAAGGCTACCCCACCGCCTCTCTGTCCTTGCCTGTCCCTTCTAAAGAGCTTGTAGCCATCCATTGCAGCACTCCAGTTGTGTGAGTCATCCCACCATGTTTCCATGATGGCGACCACATCATAGTTTTCCTGCCGCGCAATGGCGTCCAGCTCCTCCTGCTTATTGCCCATGCTGCGTGCATTGGTGTAAATGCACTTCAGCTGGGCTATAGATCTCTTCTCCAGCACAGGCATGCCACCCCTAGGCTCATCCCTAGCAAGCTTGGTTTTAACCCCTTCCCCCTTCAAATCTAGTTTAAAGCTCTCTCAGTGAGGCCTGCTAACTCCTGAGCCAGAATCCTTTTCCCCCTTTGCGACAGGTGAACGCCATCTGACTCCAGCAGGCCTGGTGCCAGGTAAACTGCCCCATGACTGAAAAACCCAAAGTTCCACCTCTGGCACCAGCCTCTGAGCCACGTGTTGATGAAGTGGGTCTTCCTGTTCCTTTCCGTGTGCCTCCCGGCTACTGACGGGATGGAGGAAACACTACCTGCACTCCTGATCCTTCAAGTAATCGCCCCAGTTCTCTAAAATCCCTTTTGATCATCTTTGTGCTTCTATCAATCAGCTACCTCATCACTCCAACCTGAACGACCAATAGTGGATAATAATCAGATGCTTTTACCAGCCTAGGGAGCTTCCTAGGAATGGCTCTTATCCTTGCCCCAGGGAGGCAGCAGACTGCCCTATGGGATGGGTCCGGTCGGCATATCGGGCCCCCTGTTCCCCTCAGAAGGGAGTTGCCTATGACAATTACCCTTCTTTTTTTCTTGCCAGTGGCCGTTGTAATGCGTGGGGCTGACTGGTTCCCCCTAGTCAACCCCTTGGATGGGTCACTGTCCGTATCTTCATCCTCCTGGCCCTCGAGTTCCAGAGCCTCATACTTGTTGTGTAAGGGCACCTGGGGGAGCGAGGTCGGCCGGGAGAGGATTTGCCTGCTGTGCCGAGCAGGGATCTGCATCCATCCTCCTCCGTCTCTTGGGTCCCCTCCTTCTGCCTGGTGGCAAGAGGGCAGGGGAGCCTCTCCTTCTCTTGATGCTTCCATCTGGCGTGCTCGTCTCAGGGATGGTAGGGAGTGGCTCCACCAGTCTATCTCCCTCTTGCACTCCCTGATACTCCTCAGTCTTGCTACTTCTTCTTTCAGCTCTGCCGCCATGCTGAGCAGATCCTCCACCTGCTCGCACCTCACGCAGGTGGTGTCTCGGCAGCCCCCCATCACCAGAGCAGGGCTCTGGCACTCCCTGCAGCCAGAGACAGCTGCATGTTTGAGTGGGAGCTCCGTCCCCTTCTGGCGATGGCTCTTGTCCGAGTGGAAACCGTGGCTACGTCTCTTCCGGGAGGGCGTAGACTGCAAGGAGAGCTCGCCAGCTGCCTGCTCCAGCTGCCCCGCCAACTGCCGCGCCACGCCCTTTCTGCCGCGCCGCGCCACGCCCGGTTTGCCCGTCCTGGTCCCCGCGCTCCCTAGGGGCCCGCTTAAATCTCGTGTGGTTGCCCCAGCAACGCCCCAGCCCCGTCTGCCTCGCTCGCGAGAGCAGCCGGTTTCCCTTTGGCGCGAGGGCCCCACCAGGCTCGTTATCGGGTTCCCCGGCGCAGGAAACCCCCTTTTCCACCCCAATCTAGCGCCCAGTCGCAGGACTTACCGTTGCTGCCGCCGCGTGCCTCGCCGACTGAGTGCTGCTTCCGGGATCTCCGCATTTAAATCTCCCGCGGTTGCCCCAGCAACGCCCAAGCCCCGTCTGCCTCCCTCTCGAGAGCAGCCGTTTTTTTCTTTGTATCTATTTATCTTTGTGTCTATATCTTCTTATGTATCTATGTGAATTGTAGGAAAACCCATATTCCTTCACATAGCATTTTGCCTGGTATGTCTCTAAAGGAGTTGTCTTTTTCCATTGTTTTGAAGGTCAATGTGTAGCCTCAGTGTGTTTTGTGTCACAGAGGAGTGCACATATGAAGTACATGTTTAAAATACAAGGTAATATTTAGTAGAAGAGGCTACGTTGCCCTAGTAAATGCAACAAAGCCATGACATGCACCCAGCATGTAAATGTTTATTCTGTCGCATTTTTAGCATAGTCGGTAGCACAGGTCAGCTAACACTAGCACTAGCAAACAATTCTTGTTTCCTGGCACAGGAGACAGCTTGGGGCAGAGAATGGTACCACTGAGCAGTATGGCCAAAGCCATGTAACTTTGCTGCACTACCTTTCTTTCCCATACACAGGTCTCAGTATAGGCTGCCCTACCATGCACTGCTCCACCCACGCCTTCATCACTCTTGATACACGCCATGGTGTTGTATTATGAAAAAAACACACTCCTGAGAACTGCAGAAGCTCACCCTCCTAATTTTTCTCAGCTTGCTCCAGGGATCTGACGCTAATGGCAAAGGTCATGGGGAGAAGACTGCAGTCCTGGCATTTATTTGAAGTAAGCCGTCTCAGAAGCACGAGAATTTGATCCAGCGGATCTTCTTTGGCTCTTACATGGAGGTGGCCTAGTGCATGGCCATGGAAAGCTACAGTTCCATGGGTATACTCAAGAGGCTTAAAGTGGTCTGCTCAAAGGCCAGGCCCCAACATGGCTGACCCTGTGTAACTTGGAATAGTTGCCATAATTGCTCCAAATTGCAAAGGAGGCCCAGCTGGAGGGCTAGAAGCCCCTGATTGTTCATGACCTTGCAGTGGCTCCCATTCTTGATGCTTCTCCCTTCTTGGATTAACATTGTCCTGAGGAAGCACCTCACCTTCAAAAGATGAAAAAGAAGGTGTTGGGAAACAGATATCTTCTACACTGTGGCTACCATCACCCATACCATTGAGCCTAGCAGCGGTATCAGCCCACAAGCCCAGATATGGTAAGAGAAAAGTGTTTTTGAAGCATGTTTCTAGGAAAGTGGGCTAAAGCAAAAGATAAGGATACCTGCAAGCTCTCATCACAAAATTTTTTTTAAAGACAAACTTAATGCTGATACAGTTTAAACTATAGCAATGGAATTGTATTAAAGATAAGTTTGATTTATTATAGTTTAAATTCCAGCTGCCAGAGGATGGAAGAGCTACTTTTCACCGAAAAAGCAAGAATCTGCTTTTATATTTTACCTGAATGATGTAATAAGACTGACTTAATATCAAAAGACTGAGAAAATTATATATGTTGGCTATGACCCAGGTAGAATATCCTCTGTTACCTTAAAAAAACATGTTAAAATAGATCTTTTTTCAGTTGGTTTTACATTATAGAACGGTACTGAGCATCCTATAAGTGCCCATTCATTACATTTACTGTCAATTGTTTCATGTGAATAATTTACAGCAAATGAGCTCCAAAAAATCAATACCAGACTTCTAAATTTACAAAGCCATTGGATATGCAGAAGTAAAGCTTTTATATTAATTAGAAATAGATCTTTCTTTTCCCCTGCCATGTAGGGAAAAAAAAAAAAAGACAAAAAAACCTTTCAGTCTTAGTAACTATAAGTACTTATTAGTTATTGTCATGGTTTAACCCCAGCCAGAAACTAAGCACCACACAGCTGCTCACTCACTTCCCCCACAATGGGATGGGGGAGACAATTGGAAAGGTAAAAGTGAGAAAACTCGTGGGTTGAGATAAAGATAGTTTAGTAGTAAAGCAAAAGCTGCACACACAAGCAAAACAAAACAAGAAATTCATTCACTACTTGCCATCGGCAGGCAGGTGTTCAGCCATCTCCAGGAAAGCAGGGCTCCATCATGTGTAACAGTTACTCGGGAAGACAAACACCATCACTCCCAACATCTTCCCTTCCTTCTTCTTCCTCCAGCTTTATATGCTGAGCATGACGTCATATGGTGTGGGATATCCCTTTGGTCAGTTGGGGTCAGCTGTCCCAGCTGTGTCCCCTCCCAACTTCTTGTGCACCCCAGCCTACTCACTGATGGGGTGGGGTGAGAAGCAGAAAAGGCCTTGACTCTGTGTAATCTCTGCTCAGCAATAGCTAGAACATCCCTGTGTTATCAATAGTATTTTCAGCACAAATCCAAAACACAGCCCCATACTAGCTACTATGAAGAAAATTAACTCTATCCCAGCCAAAACCAACACAGTTATTTTCTAAAATATACTGTGCTGTCCTAGCATTGCTGCTGGCGTTGATGTTCTTATGAGAGTAGTGAGGTCGGGTGCATAGGAGTTTTGAGAGTCCTTTGTTCTGTTCTTACAACGTCTTCTACTGGGAACACAATCAGTCAACAGACCATGGACAAAATGGGGAAATACAAGGCTTCTTTTCCATAACAAAACGTAAAAAATTGCTTTAGTGTGCAAATAAGAACTTGCGGCCATGGCCTGGAATGCATGAGAGCTACAGCTTGTAACTGTATTGATTATGGGGAGTCACTCAGTAACACTGCAGCATTTTGTAACGTTTTAAAGAAGGTGATTATCTTGTTTCTTTTCTCAATTGCGTATGTTTAAATAGTATTTCAGAGTAAATATTCTCTTTTTCTTCTCTGTGCTTGAAGCATTCCTAGTACTATTAGCCCCAGCTATTGTTGCTGATAGCTAAATGAGTTTGTGCACTAGACCTCTGATGTCTGCACTGCTCAGTGGTTAGCAAGGTATGGGATTTTGGGTCTATGTAAACTAGCACTCCTCTGACCTTGGGTTGGAGGTATAGCACAGGCCGAGGAAGCTCCACAGTAGACATCATGGACAAGATTGCACCAGGTTTGTCTCTCTCTCTCTGTCAGACAGAGATCTCCAACAACAGCTGAGGAAGCCTTGTGTTCTCCATCCTCCCTACTTGCATGGCCTGCAGTGTGACACATCCATCAGTTTCATGCTGTGAAACTGTTTTCAGAAACTGCTTGTACAGGCCTCATGTTATTTCATATACCTTGACTTGAACACACAGACACATATACACACACACCTAGAGAAAATTATTATTGTGTCTTAGGAGTATTGCAGGAAACTAGGTGCTAGATAAGTAAAATGCAACCAGTCTCCACCATTTGTCCTCAGAGCCAGAGGCTCCTAGCCCGTGTGTGTGCTGGCTTTTTTTCTTAACACAATTCATGTAGTCATAGGTGCCTTCAGACACTTCTGTAAAAAACCATTTTTTTCTGCCTCATGCTTAAACTCTTGTGGGAAAATATTGCTCTGAGGAAGTCCTTTCAGTTTAGAGAATGATGCCCAGCTCTCACACAGCATACATGACTTAGAAGTGAACCCTTCAACACTCACACACCAAACAGCATCACACTGCTAAGCCCAGTTCATTGAGTTTACTAAGCGAAGGAGGCCATGTCAGGGAGAAGTTTGAGTGCGCTGAAAGAGACAGACAGACACACGCACACACAGAGAGTATTAATGGGGGCTCCCTGTCCCCTAGTTATCACTCCAGTGAACCAGCACAGCCAAGCGTGATGAATGCTCCAATCCATCTTGACATCAGGCTCTTGCGTAGCTCAGCATCAACACACGTTTTCCCCTTGGAGTCGCTGCTTCTGTGTGGAGTCAGATGGCCACAGAACTGCATCCCTCCTGGTCTCTACCACTGAGAGTCTCTATGGTGAGATGTCACCACAGGCCTATGATCAGCCCATGGTGATATCATGGCATACCTTTCCAGCAGGCTCAAGTATTTTTCTTCCATTAATTATTGATTCATGGCTCATGCCAAAGCTCACAAAGCTGCTTGCATTGTATTCAGCTCTTGGCCACGGCAAGGACTTGATATTTCTGCCTCACACACATACAGCACCTTTTTTAAAGATTTTAGTATGAGTTAAGATCTGATTCTTTCCTTCTTTAAGCGGGTCAAGAATCTACCAATTAATTGCTTACATGTTATTTTACAAGGGAAAAATCCTACACTACACATCATGTAATTTCCTGAGAGAAACATAATTGCAGGGGTAGGGGAGTAGAAATAATAAAATGTACTTCTGATTTACATTCTAAGATAAATGAGTGTTTTCCATAAATGTAAACATACCAGAGAGTTGTGTGAATAAAGGGATGCATGATTGTTTGCATCCAATAGCTGTTCAGCTCCATAGTTACCAGTTTTGTACCTGTCACCCAACTAGTTATTGAGTCATTGGCATTTTGGAATGGGAGGAAAGGGAAAGAGTTCATTAGGAAGCTAAGAATTATATTCAGGCCTTAGATGCAGAGACCATATGATATACTGGACATGGTAAACAACATTTTAAGCTAAGCTCCTTTCTTTAGCACTTAGAATGCCTGTAAAGAGGGGAGAACCACACTTGTCTGTTATTTTGAGTCTGTTGTGCCAGCCTTAATTATTTGCTTTAGAAATATATATTCATCCACACATGCACTGTTGTATAAAGTATATATTAAAGAAAACGGGGAAAAAAAAGCTTTCAGGCAACTGACAACCATAAAGATAAATAGCCATTTAAATTGTTTAGTGATAGGGACCTTACCCCCTTCCACCTTAAAGCTCTTTGCTTCTACATTATGTTTGTAGTGCTTTTTGAATTAGAATATAAGCTTTTGCAGAAATTAACTATAGCATCTTGTGTATTATAAGCAGAAGAGGGTAGGTTTTCTCATCTTTGCTTCTATCTTTAGACACTAATGAAATAAAAATTCAATTTAAGCTTTAGTCTGAGACGTGCCTGTATATCCCACTGCTTGGAAGGCTACTAGATATTTTAAAACGGGGGCCTCCAACATCATGTTACAGGTTTTAAAGGATAAAATTTGTTCTGCTCACCATTTCAGAAGCTACCCTAATGTATTAAGATATCTAAGAAGTAGCTGAGTAGCTGCCAGTACTTCAGAAGCCATCATTAAGCTGCAACAAGTGATTCAGACATTGTTATACTTAATATTTTGCACTGGCCAACTATTTTCCTAATGAGCAACTGAAATTTGTTGCCAGAGGCAATTGTTCCCAGCTGTGTAACAGCTTCCTTGGAATCAGATACAGACAAAACTAACTGCATTCAAAAAACAACTTCAGCCAAATAAATCCTCCACAGAATTTGCACTGGATATTTAATTCCTACCAAAATCAATGAGTTCAAAAGAGAAGCTGAGGTGTACCCCTCGTTAGGACAGCACAAATGTGACATCAACAGTAGCACATATAAAGAATCACTTCTACCTCTGTAGTTATAACCTTCCCAAGTTTTTCTTTGAACTTCAAAAGCACAGAGAATTAAATATAGGAGAAATGTTAACTTATTGCTTACTCTTGTTAATGCTACCTGTCAGATATTAAGCAGAGTGAGAATTTTGTGTATCAACTGCAGTTCTATAATTTATTTTTAAGTATGTGAATGAGCGTATTCTTAAAAAAATAGGTTTTTATCTCAAGCCCGCAGTGTGAGGGCACATATTATGCAAGCATGCAATGAAATGTCTTTAACATCTAAGGCTATTCACATTTGAACAAGCACAATATTGTCATTGTCTTCAGTGGAAACTGAACTGACCCTTTGCTAGCATAGCATCTATTATGCAGATCCCCATTACATTTCTCTGGACTCAATTAGGCTTTTTATTTCAAATAATAATGATAAAACCCTTAGCTTTCACATGTGAAAATCCTTCATTAATCAACCCTATTTTTTAATAATTCATTTGCTACTTACGTAAGTATTTACTGACTAAAAAGCAATGTTTTGGTTGATGGCGTTATTTCACCCTTTGTGGAGAACCATTCCCCTGAGTCATGCAATATTAATTCTGATATGCATGAATGCAACATTTTAAAAAAATGATGTAACAACAAAAATAATTAGTACTCTATGCCCCATTTGAATTGTCAGGGTGTCAAAATTTAACCAGTGAATGGAAAAAAGACATTAATGAGAAGATTTTTAACAAGCAACTGTGAGCCAAAGTCATTGTTCTCATTTATGTCTCAGTTTGCATTACTCAAGCAGCACTAGGAAAAAAGAGATTTACCAGTGTAAACTAATGAATAAAACAAGATATTATAAAGATAGGAGTAATGGAGAAAATATATGTATTTAGGGGAGACTGAAAAATACGTGATGTATGTAGATTAGGAAATATAAGAAGGCTGATTCTTCTAGAAGAAATTGATTGAGGTGGAGATGAGTGAGTAGTACAGTATTGTAGATGTGATTATTTTCTGATCTATAGACATAAGAGATTGGAAAGAAAGAAATAGTCCCAGCAATATTTAAGCAATTGAAAGGTAGCATTTGAAACCAACTAAATGGCAATGGTTTACTGAGCCTCCTGCAGATTCAAAATAAATGTACTTTCTTCAGCAGGGTAACTGAGAAGATTAGCAGAAAAGAAAACAAAACATATAGTTGCACTTATTTAGCACTCAATTATTAACCAAACCACGACATGTGTCTGGAAAAATGTGTTCCTTGCACATCAGAAAAGGAGGTGGTCTTGATGCAAGTCTGGGAAGATATTGGATGCTAAGCTAGGTGACATGATTACGAATGATCTCAAGAGGAACTGAATGATCACAAATGCCGAATCAATATTCAGGCTGACAGATAAATGCCTACTTTCTGGTGTGCCAAGAAATGCAGAAAACCAAACCTAAAATGGCAAATGCTCCTATCCGTCTCCCCTTATGCAGTATCCTCTACACTGCTTTCATCAATTACACAGGTGTTAGCAGGTGGGTAAGTGTTAATATTGTCACACTGGGAGCTCTGATCTCAGAAAGGTGGTGTGACACCACCATCCAGCAGGACAAGGGAGGTGATTCTGCCCCTCTACTCCACTCTGGTGAGACCCCACCTGGGTACTGCCTCCAGCTCTGGAATCCTCAGTACAGGAAAGACACAGACCTGTTGGAGCAGGTCCAGAGGAGGGCCACAAAAATGATCAGAGGGATGGAACACCTCTCCTATGAGGAAAGGCTGAAAGAGCTGGGGTTGTTCAGCCTGGAGAAGAGAAGGCTGCGGGGAGACCTTAGTGTGGCCTTTCAATACTTAAAAGGGGGCTTATAAGAAAGATGAGGACAGACTTTTTAGTAGGGTCTGTAGTGATAGGACAAGAGGTAATGGTTTTGAACTAAAAGAGGGTAGGTTCAGACTAGATATAAGAAAGAATTCTTTTCAATGAGATGGTGAAAAGCTGGAACAGGTTGCCCAGAGAGGTTGTAGATACCCCATCCCTGGAAACATTCAAGGTCAGGTTGGACAGGGCTCTGAGCAACCTGGCCTAGTTGAAGATGTCCCTGCTCACTGCAGGGGGGTTGGACTAGATGACCTTTAAAGGTCCCTTCCAATCCAAACCAGTCTATGATTCTATGACACAGTGCCTAGAAGGTGAGTGGCAACCTTTAGTCCAGTCCAAGCAACTGTTCCTAATATTGTTACTATTACTAGTTTTATAGACATGGGAATAACAATTTTAACAAAAATCCTCATATTATTAATTTACTATAGACTACACTCTATGTCTAGCATGCTTTTTTTGTGGATAATATTGCAACCTCCTTTATTTGTGGGGTTTTTTTCTTTGTCTTTTTTACTTAAGTCATTTCCTTTTCTGTCTCATGCTTCCAAGGACAGGGATACTCTGATAATATCTAAATGGTAACTGTAGCTAATAGCTGTATGTTTAAACAGAAACTTGAATTAAGAGTGTATCTCCACATGGGAGCTTGGAAACTAAAAAGTTCTATTTTCTACAGCTCTGTACAGTCATGTAATTAATTTGACATTTCTGGAGACTTTTGAAGACCTTCACCTGCTTGTCTTACTGTTATCATGTCAAAGAAAATGCTGCATGGAAAACTTTCTGGGGTACAAGTCAATATATGTAGAGGACTTTTTTTTCTGTACATTTCCCAGGTATCAATGTGTATCTATACATAATGACAAAATCTCTTTCCCTGTCATTTCCCTCCTCCCATACCAATATTTTATTTTATGTAATCAACTATATCCTTCATTTTAGCACAGTGTTAATAAGATTCTTTAACCAGCTATCAATAGCTTCAGTTTCAAGACCCTCTAATTATTAATACTTAAATGACATCAGTGATACTTCGTTTACCTGTTGCTCCTTTACTGTACATTGAATTCGATTTCTTTTTCTTCCTCTAATTTTCATCTGTCTTACATATGCACATACTGGTTTTGAAAAGAAAACAGATAATCTCTTTAATTTATTGATTCACACTAATGCAACATCAATGCAAATTTCACAATCATAGATCCTTGCAGGTAGGAATAAATTCATCTCCCTGACAGTCATTATGACCTGCTATTATAGTTACTGACAGCATTAAGAATGCCTGATAAAGTCACCAAATTCTGAGTTTACTTAAGATCCTCTTTCATAATAAAAAAAAGTGTGTTTTTTTATGATTATGTGTAATTATGAGAAGCAAGTGAGATTTAGTATCTCACAATTATTTATTCCTTGTAAAATAGAATGTATTTTTATTTAACTATGGGTTTTATTCTGTGGGTAAGCATTGTTTAATTTCAAAGCTATTTGCATGTTTTGTGATCTGCCACATAAATTTACAGGTAAAAAAATGACATGTGACAGACTGGACCATCTAGGGTTTTCGTGCAAGCATATTGTCTCACATTACATTTTATTTGTAAATGAAAGTGCTTTTACACAACAATTACTCTTTGTGAATGATTTCAGCAGAAGAAAAATAGGTATTTTGTTGATATAACTCCACTGCAGTATGCGATGATTCGAAACATTTGAAGATGCAACTGGGAGACTGCATTTAAATTCACTTGAAGTACAGTCCAATATAGCCTTCAGGCTGAAGAATATCAGAAGTATTACATACAGCCCACAGGACACAGCAAATTTGCGTGATTTAACTGCCTACTGAGTCCTGACCATATACATTTCATTCATTACTGAGTTGCAAAGGACCTGTTTATAAACAATATTAAAAGCAATTATACAAAACCATGACAACTGGGAGATAATGTTGACATCCACTTAATTGTGTCACTGCCTTAACACTGCTTTAAATACAGTCTGATTCAGCTTTTATTTACACTACTTGATGCCTCTTCGCTTCCAGCATGACTTTGTATTGCTGACAAATTTTCATATTTTTTCAAAATTACCTTTTCAGAAACTGAATAAAGAGATGCAGCCACGTCCACTAGACTAGAGGGGAAAAGATTGCAAGTAGCTCCATATTCCCACTACTCTAAAAACTGTGCTTTCCTAAAATTCATGGAGAGCTATATTTGACAGGAAGATTGAAGGCAGATGTTGCAATGACTGCTGGTAGATGTTCTACCACCTAATTTAAGTTCTCAATAGAAAGCAATATATTTGGGCTTTTAGGGAACAAGAAACAGCCAAAAATATACAGACAGGGATGTGCAGAAAGAGTCTTTCCCCTGCACCTCTGCTGCCCTCCCTGTAGCTGGCTAGAACAGTTCAGTTATAGTCTCAAGTAATTTAGCATAGTATGCTAGTACTTGACCAAATAACCTAACCATAGGGCTAAGCTGTATTGCATTTCTCTCCTGTGGAAAATGCTACCTTTCAATTAAGAGGCTTCAGTGTTCATCAGAGCAAAGACTAGAGCCTGCACATGAATCAACCTTATATTTCTTCCCTCTCTTTTCTCTTTGTTCCAGTGACTATTTCATTACTTTCTGGTAGGGAAATTAATTAAATACCTTCAGCTGAAGAAATTCAGAGCAAGAGAGATATGTCTCAGACTATCTGGTAACACTGCAATTAGGGCACTCTGCTGAGATGTAAAATACTTTCATCAAAATGCAATCAGATACGGAAGAGACATTAACTGGGTCCCAGCTGAGCACCCTGTCAGCTCTGCAGCTGTGCTCTGTGGCAGGAGTGGACACTTCTCCATGTATTTTTGCAAGGGATTCAGATTGCTCTAAACACACCTGCAAGATCCAACCCTGGAGGTCTAATCTGCAAATCCCACTGTCATTGAGCTGCAGCATAGACAAAGAGCAGCTTTACTGTAGGCACTGCTGTTCACCCTGAGCAGCAGAAATGTAGGCATTTCAGAGCTTTGCTGGGTGTTTTGATGCTATAAGTTCCAGTGATTTCATCTGGTGTGTGCCAGTGCATCTTGCTGAGCTAGAGGAGGAGCTGCAGTAATGTTCTCTCTCACATTACACTGCAATGTGCTGAGCGTCATCCTCCTCCCAGGACAGAAAGGTGACTCAACACACTCTCTGTGACTCAAAGACTCACCGCATAACATACCAGTGTAGACTGCCATTTCATTTGACAAGTTGCAAGCCTGAAAGTCATGACAGTGTAGCCAAGTTCAATGAGTAATCTTACACTTTACATTGCCATTAGATTTTACATTATTTATTTATTTTGGGGAAAATGATTCATTCTGTGTCTCAACAGGACATCAGCCAGGGATGTATATGGGAGATCTGTGAACCAGATAAAACTCTTCTGCCAGAAAATTCAAAACAGCTTCTGTTCAGTCTGCATCAAACAGATTTATCAAGTCTCTTATTATTTTTTTAAAAGGGAAAGAAAGAAAAATTAGGTCAGAAACTATGACACCTAGTCAGAACAATCAGCAGATTCACTGTAAAATGCATTTGTGAAAGGCATAGCAAACCATGGCCTGAGGAGGAGAAATAAGATATTCTAAACTGATTAAGTATGTATAAATCTGTTTAATGCACTGGTGCCTTGATGGTTTGCAGATCCTCCATTTTTCTTGATGTTTAACTTTATATATTAAAAATCTGAATAAAATACATTAAAACTTTCGGGAAAGGACTAACTCATAGGATTGCTTTTTCAGTTTCTCTCTTAAGAACGCTTTTCACATCAGTGTGCTTTCATGCTTGTTAGTGCATGACTATCTGAAGGGCTCCTGCAATGCTGAAAGTGACAAACATACATCTCCATAACTAAACCTCACTGCTGGTCAGAATCTATCATTCCTTTTCCCGTCTCATTTTTGTGGTCTATGCCTTAGCAAGACTTTGAAAACCACACCAAGGGACTTGCAGGAAGTTTCTGCTGAACTTACATCATTCACATAAAATGGGAGTGAGCCAATAGTTAACCATTTAGATTATACACAAATACATTATGATGTTTTATACATACTGTTCTATAGATATTTTCAACCAGAGTTTGACAGCATCTGGCCACATAATGGAAAACTGTATCAACATAAGAAGTAAATAATAAGCAGGTTGATCAGCTGTGAGGCTTCTGTATTTTACCACTAGTTCTTTACTCCTGACAAGAGCACATCTTTCTTGGAGGCTGTATAAACCACCACCAGAAGGAAATCTGCTTATTGTTATCAGGAACCAGTGTTGTTCTGATGCAAGTTTTTGTTTCTCTACTTTAGTCCTCTTGTCTTTAACTGTCTTTGGTTTTTTGTTTTTTCTTTTCTGTAGTCTTCCTTTTTTTTTTCCTTTGTGAGAATTTTTATGAACTATCATCTTTCACATAGACTTACAGAAAAGGTCAGAACAGAACCTTTCATAGGAGACCTGTTTATACTGCTTCATTTCATTTAATCTATTATTGGCTCACAGTTGACACATATTTTACTTTACAGAGAAACAACAGCTCCAAACTTTTCCAAGCCTAAATTGCCCACCAAATCCGGTCCATGATAGATGAATAATTGCACAACCCCGTGTTTCACAAAATGTCCAGTTTTAGACAGTGATGAAGAACACTAAATACTACTTGAAGATCGAGAAAAGCAAGGTACAGTCAAAGGCAAAAACATTATTGCAAACTTTTTTCCCAAAAAAGATCACAATGAAAAGTAGCCACAAAGAGGATAATCAATTATATAATTCCAAAATGTCCTTATGCAGGTGTTACACATTAGCATTTGGACTACATTAAATATCTAGAAATACATGCAGTCACCGTCACCTTATAAGTTCACAAGTCCAATACATAAGAACTCTTTGAAAGACATAAAACCCAAATGTTGTTAATGGGATAAACAACGCATGTGCAGGTTCATACTTCTGTAAACAATATTGAGCATTTAGATATGTCAATATTTAAAATAAAAATAATTGCTAAAATATTTGTCCAGCCTCTATAAGCCTCTAATATTCATAGTCTCTTTGTAAGTAAGAACTTCATAAGGACTCTGTCTCTAGACATCAACATGCCTAGAATTACCCCATACTAGGACTGGCAATTTGACTGGTTAATATTAGTGCAGCGGAAAGAGCATTAATATTGTAGTTAATAGTCTTTAAGAAAAAGTACTAGACCATTAATCTCTTCAGTAATTCACTCTAATCTACTCTATGCTTATCGGTAGCTAGGACTAATTGTCCCATGTTAACAGGTCTTACTGAAAGCCATGTCTTTGATTGAGTGAGGAAAGCTTTCCTAACAATCCAATTCTTATTTATTTCTTTTCAAGCATTTCATTAATATTTTAATTTCATATATTTCAGAGATGTTTCAAAATCATCGTGCACACATTTAAATACAAAGTACTCAGAAGACATTGTTTCACAGAAATAAGTTACACTTAATGCATGAGGTGTCAGTTTGAAATGTTAGGCTAGAAAGTTATATTTTAATGACACTTAAGGCCAAATTTATCAAAACCTTTAAGTGAAAGTTTCAGTGATTTTTTGAACTGCTGTCTTAATCTTTTGCCAGACCAAAAATATATGCATGTCCTGCTTTCAGCTAGGATAGAGTTAGTTTTCTTCTTAGTAGCTGGTAGAGCGCTGTGTTTTGGATTTAGGATGAGAATAATGTTGATAACACACTGATGTTTTGGTTCTTGCTGAGCAGAGTTTACACTAGTCAAGGACTTTTCAGCTTCTTATGCTCTGCCAGGTGCATAAGAAGCTGGGAGGGAGCATAGCTAGGACAGCTGACCCAGACTGGCCAAAGGGCTATGCCATACCATATGACGTCATGCTCAGTATATAAGCTGGGGGAAGAAGAAGGAAGGGGGGGACGTTCGGAGTGATGGCGTTTGTCTTCCCAAGTAACCATTACGTGTGATGGAGCCCTGCTTTCCTGGGGATGGCTGAACACCTGCCTGCCAATGGGAAGTAGTGAATGAATTCCTTGCTTTGCTTTGCTTTGCTTTGCTTGTGCACGCAGCTTTTGCTGTACCTATTAAACTGTCTTTATCTCAACCCACGAGTTTTCTCACTTTTACTCTTCTGATTCTTTCCCCCATCCCACCGGGGAGGAGTGAGCGAGCGGCTGTGCGGTGCCTAGTTGCTGGCTGGGGTTAAACCATGACAATGCATTATATTATTCTAGTAAATCTTCTGACAGTCTTTTACAATATTTGTCTCCTTCAGAGAGTAAGTCTTGTTTTCTATGATATTCATTTTTCAGGAAGAAAAAGGGATGCTTAAGAAAACTCAGGATTAAGAAGATGCAAGTAAAAAAATGGAAAAATACTTCTGTGAAAGTTGAATTCCAATACCATCTATTTTTGAAGCTCTTTGAAACTAGAGAAGTTAAGAAGCACCAAGCACAATCCTAAAATGCAAATTAGACATTAATAGCAGAATCCCCTTTAGTACATCTTAATACTGAGAGAAAAACAAACCAACACACATGCTTTCAGTCAGAAAAAACTTTTCTTCTTCATGGCTCTGAAGTACTTTATTAGAAAGTCCCTCTGATATATGACATACAGGACAAGAAGCAACCCTGTTCCATAATCCAGTATAGCTTGAAAAAGATGATTCTTGGGGCAGGGAAATGCATAGCTATGCCCAAGACACAGCAGGCCAATGTGTAGGCTTTCTGCCTAGAACCATACAAAGGGGCTGCAGCTGGCTCCTGCCATCCCTCCACCCAGTGCCCTTTCATATCTTGCATCTCTTAACAGAGCTCTTCTGAACAACTGAGGACGTTCTTGCTAACTATTCAAAGGGAAACAAGTTCCTTTATATTTAAGTCCTAAGTTTGAGATTCAGAACTGGTCCACATTAGTATGTAAAATCCTAGGTGTTAATTATAAATCACAAGCAACTAAAAAGGGTTGGTGGTTAGACTTAAGTTATTCAGATCCCTGTGCCATACCATTAAACCCTCTGGAATCGTAATGTGCTAGTAGAGGACATTTGTGATTTCTTTGCCGCAGTGTTTTTTTTCCCCTGTCACTGAACAATAACATTTGAAAAAATTCTTACTGTATCTGAAAAATATCCCATTTTATGATTTCTCTTACCATTTCTGCACACACAAACCTGAACTCCCAGGGGACTCCATGAAAGCTTATTTCCATTAACTTAGGCACTCAGTGGCAAATGTAATTTTTTAATGTTATATTTAAAATGATACTGATATACTGAAAAAAAATGACAAGAGAATTACTGTGTGGGAGACACCTTTCTGTAGCTACATTTTTTTTTTAATACTTCAATGTCAATGATTGTGTGCCATTGCTAGAGCCACTGATGTGCATTTGGATGCTTCAGGAGGAACACTGTATGTAAGCTCAGTTTCAAAGGCATTGCTGAATAGGTGCTTTTTTCCCCTCAGAGATTACTGGAAACAGCATTAAATTGTCCTATGCATATTTGTGTAAAATATAGATGATCTTGTGTTTTATTTATAGAAGTGTCATCCTCATCCACCTAAAGATAAAAGAAAAACAACCACTCCCATTTTTACAGGTCAAAACTATGTGCTAGAATACCAGAAAACAGATAAAATACAGCACACTTCAAATGGAACAAAAGGGAAATACAAAAATGATGCACAATAAAGAAGTGAAATACTAAGTGGAGCATGTAGGACACAAATGGAGATGAAACTGGTTTGGTTGATTCCTAATGTGATATCGTGAAAAATGAAAAAAAGGATAATGAAGGGAGACCTGTGGTAACTTCAGAGGCAATCTCTTGAAAAGAGGCAAATATCTGAAAGAAGCAACGGTTGCTTACAAATGCAGCATGAACCACTTGATAGCTTAAAAAAGATGTGTCAATCACTGACTGTCAGAAGAGAACAAGGTTTGAGAATACAGTTCCTTAATAAAAAATACCAAAAGAAAACAGAGGGATTACAAAAAAGAGAGGTTACTTCCAAATTAGAGTATCTGTTTGGGAGATCACAGAATTTGAAAATTGAAATGGAAGGGATCTCAAGATGCTGTCTAAGCCATTTCTCCATCAAAAGATATGATCCACTAAATCAAAATTGTTACTGAGAAACAGTTGTTTAACGTCTTCTTAAAAATGTCTGATAATCCTGAGTTCTGAGAAAAGCTGTCATGGAAAATAAAAAGACAAGAATTCTACTCCATTTACAATGCAGTTTGCTTAATAACATCCCAACCAATTACAAAAGCTGTTACCAGAGGTAAGGCTTAAATTTGAGAAGGACTAAGGAAAACATACCAATATGCTTCTTGCAATAACTTTTCCTGGTATAATTTATTCTTTTCTTCTTTAAGCTTTTTATTTTAAATACAATTAAACTGTAAGAATATGTTTGTTTTCTTAAAAGCAGTACAGCATAAATAATGCTCCTAATAGAGATATTAGCAAAGATTCTTTTATTATTTGTTCACATCTTTTTATTATTTATTTGTTAATTTTTAAAATATATGGACATACTGGAATTCCACTCAAGGATGACTTTCCTTACTACAAGGCCACTTTGAACTCCTCTGTTCTATCGGGGATGAAATCAACTTGCCAGCCACTCTTTTTCCTTTTTTACACCATTATTTGATCTTGTTGAGATGTTTTTTATCAGAAAAGAGTTATTTGTATATCATGCCCGTTATTTGAAGCTTATATTTCTTTATGCTTATTTACAGGCTGTCAAGATATTTTCTGATACCAAAGCTGTATTTTGATGTAAAAATGACAATTTCAAATAATAGGCAAATTAGATTACCTGAGGTTATAACATATCCCTTGAACTATTTAAATTGTAGGTTCAGCTTGCAGGCATCCTTCTTTGTATTTTGGGTTGTCAGATTCACTGTCTCACTTTCTAGCACATCAATTTTATTGTAAACAAATCTACACATTTGAAGCTATCACAGTTCGAGTATTATCAGATTGAAGCAGGAGGAAAAAGACGACGTACTGTTTGTTTTCAGTGGAAACTATGCATTTTCCCCAAATAACTGAAAATTCAGTACATTTCCCCTAGAAACTAGTTCTAAGTCTCAAAAAAAGCCAACCCAAAGATGAATTTTTCAAATCAAAATCTCTCAGGTGTCTGGCTCAAACACTGAGCTTAAGTTCTGTTTTTCATTTCTAATTTCAGTGTTACACCTCAATGTTCTAACAAAGTAATGGACAACATGCATATGTGTTTTGTTTGGATTACTAGTAGGAAGGCGTCTTGGAGATGCACTTGTTTGTAATTTAGTTATGTTTACAGTAATTGCTACTTATTGACTATTGACCGAAATTGATGTAATCCTGTTTTATCACTGCAGGAACTTAATAAGTGCACATACTC
Source organism: Nipponia nippon (assembly GCF_047370975.1). Lineage (NCBI taxonomy): Eukaryota > Metazoa > Chordata > Aves > Pelecaniformes > Threskiornithidae > Nipponia > Nipponia nippon. The sequence goes on along the minus strand of NW_028262380.1, from coordinate 45,756,010 downwards.
TTGATAAATTAATACTGGGGCATTTGGTTGCCTGCCCTTAAAGAAAAAGTAGGCACCGACTTGCCATCCACCCCCTCCTCACCATCTTTGAATCATGAATTTGAGGAGAAATTTAGAAATTTTTTTAATTTAACAGAGGACAGTTTAAGAATGAATGTTTTGAGTTTTGTATGAGTAAAGAATTTCACAGAATGGAAAAACTACATTACAGCTTTTGCAAATGAAAGACTAAGTAATAAAATAATGAAGTCTGCATTAAAGCAAAAGAGAAAGCAAAAAGAGAAAGCAAGAGAAAGAAAAGGACAGAGATATAATAAATAATAGCAGTTGGGTGAGAAACTAGAAGACTAATGAAAAAAACAGAAACTGAAAGCAGTAAGATAAAAGAACTGGAAATGCACAAGTAGATGATTAAGGACTTCAGCTGAAAACGTAAGTGCACCTGGGGGAACGCTGACAAATAACAAACTCACCTGCTGCACGCATCTCAAAATCTTTGCTGAAGGAAGGTGTCCAGTTAATTATGAGATCTGTATTTATTAAGATAATTGAAATAGCAAAGCCTGAAGAAAGAACTGTCCTGCTGATGTGCAGGTTGCTTGTTGATACCCTGCAGTTGCTCCTCCCAATATATAATGTTGGGCAACAGGCCCTGCAGAGTGTTCCCAATGTGGGACTTCAGCAGAAAACCCTGTACTGCAGGTTTTTTTCAATCTGCAGATATTAGTGTTACAGAATCCTCCCTTCATCATTTCACTACTGAGCTGAGCAATAAAGTTCCACTTTCCTACTGATGAGACCAATGCTACAGATCAGATCTTGAGAGAAAAGGCTGCATAGAGGGAGAAGAAATCAGTCCCTGTGTCATCTGAAGTTTTCTCCCTTGTTCTCCACTGCAATACTAATGTTAGTCAGAGTGAGAACACCAAAGGTCCTAAGGACAGCGTGGAGACGATGGGACGGAACTCATAGATCCTCTTCCCAGGACACAGAGCAGCCATCTGGACAGTAGCTGTGCTCGTCTTTATTTAGGGAGGCTATATGCACCTCAGGCTCTGAAGGGCCGTGAGGGTTCACTGATTACAGAACATTTTCTGAGACTAAATGCTGTACTTAAAGTGCCATGACAATTAATACAAATATGACTGAGAATATGGACTCAGTTGTGCATGGGAAGCCACGGTTTTCAAAGCACTTGCTGATTTTGTAATAGCTGACTTGAAAGTCCAGCTGTGATATGCAACTATTACACATTATAGTTATTTGAAAGGGAATACACCAAACATGAAAAGAAAATGCTAATGAGGTGGTTTGCTCATCATTACATTTTTTTGTACCATGTACTGGCAGCTTTCTCAAGGATTATGGTGGTATATCTTTCAGAATAGTAAATTCTGTTTTATTTGCTATGTGGGCCAGAGAGGAAGCCCCCATGAATAAAAAGATTGTGCTTCATACAGAAGGGTGGGTAAGCACTGTTGTAGCTCCTTTGTATCGTGAAAGACAAAATGATACAATTTTATTGGGGATATAATTGAATTTGGTAGAAAGTAAAGTAATTATCTCCAGTTTTAAAACTATTTACTCACAACTTTCTTAAACACTACCCAGGGAAGTGGTTGAGTCTCCATCCCCAGAAGTATTTAAAAGACGGGTAGACATGGTGCTTAAGGACATGGTTTAGTGGTGGACTTGGCAGTGTTAGGTTAACGGTTGGACTCGATGATCTTAAGGGTCTTTTCCAACCTTAATGATTCTATGATTCTATTACTGCAGGAACCAGAAAAGAAACTTGACCAATTTTCCTTACATTTTAGATAACCATAGGAAGAAAAAGCTAATGATGGCTGGAATGCCCAAGTATAACTACATATACACAGAAAAAAAAGAATGTTTTGAGTGGCTTTTTAAAGTAGTTGTGGGTTGATTGGTTTGATTTGAAATGATAATTTAAACACTCTTATACAGCTCTCTGAATATACTAGCATAGTTATTGACTCCTGGAAATCCTGCCAGTTGAGTCAGAAAGAGAATAGCCACCTGTGGTGAAGTTGTACTAGCAAAGAAAAGCTATATCGTCTTTCCTCACACTTCTTTCCTCACTCTTCTTTCCACTCTTCTAAGTAGGCTAGTTTCAGTGAATTATCTCTGTTCATACCGCTGCAGTGAGGGGTGAATCCAGTTTGCACTGTGAATAAGAGAAGATGTTGCATGCTCCCTAGCAAAGTGCTGACTTTACTTTTTAAGTTCTGTTTTCCTTAATGGAGAATGATCAGCAATGAGAATTGAGAACAATTTCATTTTAGCATTAGCTAAAGTAATGAAAAATTGCCATTTTTACTCAGTAGTGCAATATTCCTGTAAATTTCAAAGGAAATTAGAATGAAAGCATATTAAGTAATCATTGAGTGTATGACTGCTTTTGAAATATCAGTGGCAAGTGTTTTATTTCCACAAAAAGCTGTTAAAATGTTATTGTAATGTATTTTTGAATATTTGAAAAAGACGGGAGTAGTTATTATTTGCCATTATTTTGAATGTATTGTTCAGTACATACAATTTTCATGTTATAGCTATGGAAATAGAGTAGAATCATATATAAACTGACTTCCACCATTTTTTTTGTTTCTGACAGAGATATGCTGTCAGTTTTTGAAGCTAAACTGGGAAATCAAACCAGCAGTTTCCTTTCATATATCAGCCTTATATTTATTTTCACTATTAATAATGTCTTTTTCATACATATATTCTATTTTCTTTTGGAATTATACCTTAAAATTGAGACACTATCATTTAGAAGAATATGGAAAAGAAATTGGCAAGAGTTTCATTGAAGCGGATAAAGTTGGCAATAATAATCGGATTTTTTGTAAGGTATTGGTAATGCAGAAATATCAGTTCTCTTAATAGAATCTTAAGTTTTTCACAGCTTTGTTTTGAACTGTTGTGAACTTTCATTCTGAACTTCCAAACTTCAAGCCAGATGTCAAGCCACACTTCCTAGCAACATAGATAACATTGCCTTTTACCATGTACTGGGTTTGGCTGGAATGGAGTTAATTTTCTTCATGGCAGCCTGTATGGTGCTGTGTTTTGAATTTGTGACTAAAGTGGTGTTGATAACACACCAATGTTTTAGCTATTGCTGAGCAGTGCTTGCACAGCATCAAGGCCTGCTCTACGTCCCTCAAGGGGAGTAGGCTGGGAGTGTGAAAGAATCTGGGAGTCGACATGGCCAGGAGAGCTGACCCAAGCTGGCCAGCCAGATGTGCCATACCATATGACATTGTACTCAGCCATAAAAGCACAAGGAAAGGAGGAGGAAGGGGTAACATCTGTGGTTATGGCTTTCATCTTCCCAAGTAACCATTACACATGTTGAGGTCCTGCTTTCCAGGAACTGGCTGGACATCTGCCTGCCAAAGACAAATAGTGAATAAATTCCTTAATTTGCTCTGTTTGTGCACGCAGCTTTGCTTCACTTATTAAACTGTCTTTATCTCGACCCATGAGGTTTTCTGACTTTTACCCTTCTGATTCTCTCCCCCATTCAGCTGTGGGGTGAGTGAACAGGTGGTGGGGGCTTATCTCTTCACCGGGGTCAATGCCACATATGCCGTTAGTCTGATTATAGTGGGGGAAGTAGAAAAGCAACGCTGTCCATTTAGTCAGTAAGAATTTCAGAGAAGTTTTTGTGAGATCAGTTGTGGGGCACTGGAAGAAGTTAGTAAGTCTTTCTTTGGGCTGCAGATAGGAACAAGGGAGTATAAAGGGTTTTTCCTGTGGATTTTTGATGTTAGTGATGAGTATTAGATAACGACAATGGAGGTTGAGAGAAACTAGAGTGGCGGGCTGGGAGCTTAGGGGAGACAGGGTTTGAAGATGAGACAAGACACAGAAGGAAGAAGACGCAGGAGTTTCGCTCTGCCACTTACTGAAAGCTTTCTTGTGAGTCCATCAGGAACAACATCAGCAGCAACAGAGACTTCTGCAAAGAAGAGGCAACAAGTGATTGTCTGGGTTACACTCAGTGCTAAAGGAAATAACTCCCACCTCCTCTAGCACAGGCAAAACAGGTACTGTCAACCAATGCAGTTATTTACTTAGCATATCGCTAATACTAACCCTGCTCTAGATCACTTCAGTTTATCCCATTTGTGAAAACGATTTTTTCTTTAATATTAGGGTCTAAGACTTAGGTAAGCAGAAGAGATAAATAAAATTTGTTTTTTGCTTCCTCCCCTTCCTCATTACTGAGAAATGGTTTATCAGAAGAAAAGGTATGCAGACTTACTGGGGTTTCCAAGTAGATTTTGTTTGTGGTTTTTTTATTACAGCTATCCTTCTTTGCACAGATGCATATTGAAAACAGAGAGAAGGAAGTATAATGATGAAAAAAAACCCACTACCTAAAGCTCAAACAAAGCAAACCCTCTAAACCATGAAAAATTCAAGAGAGTATCATTTCTCTGAGTTAGGCAAATTGGGACTTGAATATATATAACCCACAGACAAATAAAAGGTCTGCACCAAGCTATGAGGTATTCCACCATAGTCATCCTCATTTTTAAAATGAGGGAAAATCCTGAAAGCTTTGGTTTCATCCATAAAAGTCTTGATAATGCTATCTTTTTTCCAAAGTATTTTTATGTTATGCATTTATATAATTTTAACATTTTTTAACAACAAGTACAATTTACAACATTGAAAAAAGGAAGAAAAAAAAGGATGTTAGTGGTAGGTAGGCAGCCTCTTGCAAGGGTAGCATGCATTGAATTTACTAGATTTGAGTTAAACTTTTGTGGATATTATTTCTGGTTTTGCCTTTTTGACCTATTCCCTTGCTGATACTTTTTACAGTAGGCAGGCATGCATACTCACAATGCATTGAAATAAGCTTGTAACCTGCCTTCCAAAATACTTACTTAGTGGATGCTTCAGATGGTAGACACCACTTTTTTTGTAAAGCCTAGGAAAACTATCAGTAAATCCAAAGGTGGCTTGACATAAAATAAATTTAAATCTCATGAAAATTTAGGCCTGCACTATCTCCGTATACAGAGCACGTTCTTGGCCAAATACACAGCAAAGATCCAGGTTGCCTAATTTAGCTGCTTCATGCATAAATCATAGCTGGTTGGCGCTGGCACACTCATTAGAAGTATTCAATTTAAGGTCTCTCCATGCAGTTCAAGCTTGGAGGGATCTAAAGCTGTCCTGGCCATATTGGGCAGACATGAGCTTTTTCTTGGTAGTTACAGAACTGTTAACAAAGAGTTCAACCTAAGGTACTTTGTCTTTCATTGGAACTTCCTTAATCAGAAAGACCATTCATCACAACTCACAGCAACAGGATACACAGATTAATGCAAAGCAAGCAAATGGTCCTTTGGAAGGACTACTGTCTTATTTTATAATTTAATTCTTTAATTATGAGCTGAAGTAATTTTGTTTGGGAGTGATTTGATTCTGCTTTCCTACATATAGTACTTTATACTTGTCTTTAGTCCTTATTGAATTTTATCTAATTGATTTCAGTATGTTTCTCCAGTCTATCAAGAACATTGTGAATTCTAATCCTGTCCTCCAAAGTGCTTGCAAACATTCCCATTGGATTTTATAAAGAAACACTTTATTCCATAATGAAAAGCATTATTGGAGATATTGACCCCTATCTTGTCCAGTACAGACCACTGCAAAACTCCCCTAACTCACCCTGAGAGTAAGCCATGAATCAATAAAGCCAGTACCAAAAAAGTAGTGGTTCCTAAGGTATCACGTCTACAGCTTTCCCCACTGTTGACCAAGTCAGTTTTCAGACTGTGAAAAGAAAAAAAGAAAAAAAAAAAACAACTGGTTTGACTTGATTTCTTCCTAATAAATTCACACTAGCCATTTCTTAACACCTTGTTATTCTATCCAATCAAATTCTGCTCTTTTAAAATTGACTCAGCAATTAAGCTCACACTTTGCTTATAACACCTCTTTAATCCAAGTAACGTCACTGGAAATGATGATATATTCAAGTCATTTTTCCATCAGGCATTTATTTCTGGAAATTGCAACTGGCTATGTTATGTTAATTATTTCACTATTTTTAAGATTTAGAAGATACACAAATTATTAACACAGCTACTCATTTTTAGACTTGTGTCTTAAGCATGTACTGTATCCTTTGTTTGACTACATTAATTTTCATTTGTTAGAGCACAATTTTTTTTTTTTTTAATTAAAAGAAAAAGAGAGACAGGGGTGAGTTTATTTCCAAGTACTTGAAACTGTAGCCTACTGAATGCCTCTCACAGAAACAGCCTTCACTGACACATCTCTAGCCTGTTACTTGGCAACCTTGACACATTAGGTATTAGCTGCCATCGATGTCACTTTCTCATTTATAAAAAAAAAAAAAAAAAAAGACAGAAGCTTTAAAAAGGACAAACCAAAGCTGGGCTCTGTCTTTCCAAACCACCTTTTTTGACAGCTCATTCTGTCAAAATCTATACTATTAACAGTTATTCAAAACAGAGGAATATACCTTTGACATCAAGTCTATAAATAGAGAGCTAACTACCAGCAGACCCAATAGAGCTTTCTACTTCATGCTGTTAGTAATGTCCAGTAAGTTCTTTTTACTGTTGTCTTTTTCTGTGTCTTTTTCTTTGGAAGGACAAGAGAAATCTCCAAAGGCTGTCTCTATCATATTAGTATGAAGAGTAGACTGTATATTCAAATTCAAGTAAGTATCATAACATCTAAGAGACAGGGCTATATCTTTTATGCAATAAGGCTGAATTCTTAATGAGGATAATGACTATTTTCTGTGTACACAAGGGCCAGAAAGATACTGAAATGTTTTATTCATTTAAATGAGCAAATATGCAGGTTATTGTATCTTTGATCTTTACCAAGGACGGATCAAATACCAATAGTCTTTTTAAGTGCAATATATGCCTCTGTGAAAGATGCAAGAGACTCAGTCTCTAAATCATAAGACAGAGTAAAAGCCTCACTATAAATTTAATCATCAGATGAGGCACATCTGATTGAAAAGATACCTGAAGAGTGGCAAATCATCAGCTTTAGTTCAAAATAAATTTTTGCTTATTCCACTCTTCTTGTGGTTTAGCCCCAGTCAGGAACCAAGCATCACACAGCTGCTCACTCACCCTCCCCGCCAGTGACATGGAGGAGAGAATCTGAAGAGCAAAAGTAAGAAAATTCATAATAAAAAGATGAATAATGAAAAATAATAAAATAAAAAATAAATAAATATAATAATGAAATTATAATGGAAAGGAAAACAACAAGAGAAAGAGAGAGAAACAAAACCCAGGAAAAACAAATGATCCAATGGCTCACCACCTGCCAACCAATGCCCAGCCAGTCCCCAAGCAGCGATTGCTGTCCCCTGGCCAACTCCCCCCAGTTTATATACTGAGCATGACATGATATGGTATGGAATATCCCTTTGGCCAGTCTGGGTCAGCTGTTCTGGCTGTGACCCCTCCCAGCTTCTTGTGCACCTGGCAGAGCATGGGAAGCTGAAAAAGTCCTTGACTAGTGTACGCACTACTTAGCAACAACTAACAAATCAGTGTGTTATCAACATTATTCTCATCCTAAATCCAAAACACAGCATTATACCAGCTACTAGAAAGAAAACTAACTCTATCCCAGCCAAAACCAGGACAACTCAGAAACAAAACACATTCTGGAAACCTCTTGCTTTAATTTGCTAAGAGCTCTTCACTTATGTTATAGCTTCCAGTCTCACTGCAAAATATTTCATGTATCTATTTGCTTGACACTCACATAAAATATATATAGGCCACCTTCTTTTCCTTATCTCTTTTACTTCTATGGTGATTCAAATAAATGATACTACCATTTGAAGATACCTAAGGCCTTCGACACATGCTGAAGCTCTAATTTATGTCATCTATTACCAGGCAATTTACAGCTGCTTGTCTCCATCCTAAGGACCTCAAAGGTTTTTTTTTTTTTCCTGGCCCTAAGAGGCATTTAGGAAACCTTTCATAGCTGGACTACAGGAATGTATTTAATAATTTAAATCTTCACGTTTGATTTTCCTTATCGTATCAAGACTCTAATGGTACCTCAACTCAATATATACTGTATGTGCCTAGAAGAAGACGAGGTTTTATTTCCACATAGTTTAACTTGAAAATCAGGGATTGTCTTAAATTCTGTCTCATCTTCCCTTCAGGTTAAAGTGCAATATGACTGTGCAGTGTGGGAAGTCATACCGTGATAAAGAAACACAAATATGCCCAGAGGGACTAAAGTGGCATAGAGAGAGCCCATGATTACTGCTGTTTTTCTCACCCCCTCACTGGTGTGGCTGTGTGACCTTCTGTAGCTCAGAAAATCTTGCTGGCATTTCTGGCAGTTTTATGAATCTCATAATTGAATTGTGAAATGGCAGCTGGTCTGGAGATGAGAGGTATGAGTGCAAAAAGGAATGTACTAAAAGGTATAGGAAGAGGGTATGATGCAAGTTTTCAACTAATGGTGGTATTGTGTAATGAAACAATTAACAGTTGTGAGGCTTAGAAGAAATATAATGGCAGAAGAAAATGTGCAAATGTTGAAAAAAATCAAAATAGAAGCTTTTATGCACTAAATTGATGCCCAATTGGACCCAGAAGACGATACTGTCATGGAGAGGGAGAACAAAGTTGTATAATTTGTGCATAGTCAAAGAAGAGATGCAAACCCAAATACATGGGAAATGACTAAACAGAAAGACCAAGAACTAGCACGAGTACAAAAATTTTCACAGCAAGAATTCAAGACCAGTAAAAGGTGTTGTGTTCAAATAATACAATATATTTTTTTTCCTATGGCAAAGAACTTCAATTTGCCACTATCTGTACCTTTATTATCTGCTAAGCCAAACAAGACAACTGGTTTACTTTGACCTGCCATCCATTGTAGCATTGAAAAAATAGGTACAAAATCTACCGCCATAAAGCTTTGATGGATGAAAAAATGCATGATACAGTAATGTTGGCAGTGTTAACAGATGATATAATATTGCTACCACATATTATACAGAAGCATAAAGCAATGCTGAAGGAATAGCTGCCTACTGGAATAATTGTGAGGTGTCAAAACAAAGGATGGATGTCTACAGATTTAATGAAGGATTAGCTGAACATCATTTGGATCAGGAGACCAGGTGTGCTGTTAAGAAAAAGCAGAATGCTTGTCCTATATGTGTTCAAAGGTCATCTAACGCCTGCTGTGAAGAGTATTGCCAAGAAAATTAATATTGATCTTGTGGTTTTATCAAGAAGAATGACATCAAAACTCTCTATGTAGTAGTGAACATGCCCTTTAAAGACCACTTGAAGTCTTCATACTCAGAATGACTATTGGCAGGGATCATGCTCTAGCTTCTACAGGAAAAATAGAGAATAGTGCAAAACTGCCCTGTCATTACATTGAGACCACCAGATCAAATAAATCCAGAACTTGTAGCTAATGTTTTTAAGAAACACTTTATTTTAGATTTCATGGATAGAACAGAAGATGATATGAGTACAAAGAAGAATCTGAAAACAGTGAAGACACTAAAAGTGAAGAATAGATTGAAGGTGGTGAAGAGGAAGACAGAAATGTTGGAATGTAAAAACTGAAAAGCAATAGTAGTACAGCATCTAAGAAGAATACAGGTTAACTTCAGGCAAACTGTTAGTGAAAATATTTTATATTGATTATAGGTATGCAATAAGAACCTTTCTGTGTATAAAATTCATTTGAGGGTAACTTAAATTCATTGGTCTCTTCCTTTCTGGTTGTCATGGCACACTTACTTTTTGGTGGTGAGATAAATTCAGATGCATGTACCCATTGTCACTTGTACCCCCTCCTGTGTAACAGTTGTGGTACTGTGACTTGTGCTGATACAATACTCTGAACCGAATCACTATAATGAACTGGGTTATAAAACCAGCAGACAGAAAACCAAAAGTTTTTGGTGTTGACTTTAGAAGCAGTTATATCACCATAGTTGTGGCAGCCTTGGTACACAATGGAAAGAATGGACAGCTTGGATCAAAGGAAAGGACTTAGTGAGCCAACTTTACCACTAGAGAAAAATTACATACCCATGTTCTCATTCAGTACTAATTTTTTATTTATTTATCATATTCTAATCACAGTTTCATGTTACACATAAAACACTGATTACTTACTTCATCAAAATTTTCCACCCCACATCTTTCACAGTCAATTGGAAAACATGTAATGAGAGATCATCCTCTCCAACTCTGAACTCATTGCAGGCATCATCATTCAACCTAGAATGCAAGAGTGACACTGATGCATAACTGGAGTTACTCTGCATGAGAACAGAACAGCGGACGGAGATATCAGACCCAAAGTAAATGATGGAAAGACTTAAGATAGCTGAAGCAGGAAGTAAGTATAACAGAGTCAATGTGTTCTAGATACCTTATTAGATACCTTATTAGATACTTTATTTAGGATTTTAGGCTTTTTTTCAGAACATTATATTCCAAATCTTACATTTTTTATTTTTTTTTTTTTGTCCTAAGAAGCAATGAGATTCATTCAGCCCTGCAGATCTCATCCCAGAAATGCAGATCTGGCAGAATCATCACTAAGCCTTAAGAAACAGAATCTGTCAGTTACTGCAGTACTGAACCATAGCTTTAGCAATGGGTCAGCCATATCATGATGTTAGCTATAGCCCCATAGACTACCTACTTGAGAAGCAGGATAATCCTTTCATTAACCAACCACTAAGGTTAGGGTTTGTGCTGGTAGGAGTGAACAGCTTTTGCTTCATTTTCTTGTAGATAAGAACCAATGGCCTGGAATACAAGCTTAATTAAGGGTTAAGTTAAAGAACTGCAGGAGCTAATAAGGTAGTTTTAGTCTTTATTCTTGTAAGGACCACAGTACTCCATCTGAACACTGGTAGTTATTTGTACACAATACTGATATTAATTCTGTTGGGGGGATTAAAAAGTCAAGATATCCTATATTATTTTTAACAGTTTTGATTTGTGTTGTTTTGTGGCCTGAAGTTTCATTTTGGAAGAACTGGAAAATTAAAACATTTTACCCTTACAAATGTTACTTCCTAATAAGACTCTAACCACTTTAAATATGAATCAAGATAATCATTCCCTAGTTTGACATAAAATTTGCTTTGACCAGGTGAATCACAGCTATGATATTCTTTGCACATTCCTTTTACTTTAACAAAAGCATTCACAGGAAATAATCAAATTAATCCATGTTCTTCCAAAGCACACCATCTGATGAAGTTTTATACTAACATAAAAGAAATAGTTCACTACAATATCTGTCTTTACAGGAAGGATTTATTTTCCTCCTAGGCAAAATGATTCATGAATGGACTAGAAATATACTTTTGCTTTTTGGCAGAAGTGGTCACAATGATGGTTTGATCTGAAAAGCTTTGAATTTAGCCTCATGGCCTAGAACTCTGAGTATTTTACACTTATTCACTCATCTTGCTTGAAATTCAAACTAAAGCAGTCATATTCTTTCCATCTTGCAATAACTCTTGCTTGTATGTGGGTCCTTGGAAGGGATAATCCTATATATATTTTTGTTCTCTTATCTTTCCATTTTCAAACCACCTTTTTTAAGTCATGAATATGACAAGAAAAAGAAACATTTGTTTCTGTTATGGATCTGATCCAACTCTAAGGAAATTTTTTTTCAGTTTATATTAAATAGATTAGTTACTATACAGTGCAATGAATACAACAGTTCTGTGAAAGCGGCTAGGTGAGGGAAGATGAGGAATTCAAGCTATTGGGACAGATAGGCTTTAGTGTAAAGCTTTGACATTATCAGTCACTAAAAATTAATTATCACATACTAATTAGGACAAAGTGTGGCAATTCAAACGAACAAGCTCTTCAGAAAACTAGTCAACTGAAACACTTACCATAGACAGCCTTATTCCCTCCTCCTCCAAAAAAGAAAGAGTGGATTGGGATGAGAACAGGGTGATCAAAAGCTATATGAGCAGCCTGGAAAAAGAGAACATAGGGAGGTTATGAAAGAGATCGGGAAGATAATGAGATTTTTGGCATGAAGAGGGTGGATAGAGACAAAATCTTCACAACTCTGCCAAGATGACACTGAAAAGATTCAGGGAGACTCATAAAACTGCTAGTCAGTACGAGCCAGGTTAAAAAAACAGGAAAAGATGTCTTTCCTTGCAACAGACTTTTGCTAAAGTATGTTCTGGATTTAAGAAGTTTATAGGGGCTCAGGGAAACCGTGGAAAAGATTGAAAGGGTACGCCACTGTGGGTTGCTAAATAGACCTACCATGCTTGGACTGAGGAATCCTTTCAAATGAAAATAGTTCAAGGTTCAGAGGATATTGCAGGGCCATGGTTATATATGTTTGCCCTGTTCCTAGTCTTCCATAGATCTTTGCTTAGGTTCACTGTTGGAGAAATAATGTTCTGTTAGATTGACTCTTGGTCTCAGCCAGTGAAACCATTCTCATATTCTTGTGCCTGATCAAAGCCTACCATAGCCATTAACTTTGATGGACTGTGGATCATGTGGATCAAATGCTGCACTGGCAAAAGAGGTGTATTCATCCTTCAATGGATGCGCATCCTTAAGCTTGTGCTCATTTAAGTACCTAAGTATTCTCATCAAACTGTTTATGAAACTGTAGAACTACTCTTAACCTAGACAAAGTTGTCAGCAAGGTTTCTTTGCTATGTGATAAGGATTATGCAACTGCCATAGTTTTGCACTGGGATATGAAATATGGTTAGACCCACAGGAAATCAGAACCATCATCACTTCTGGTGTATTTGTCACCATGCGATCACTATGCTCTGGCATATTCCCCAATTATTACAAGAAACACCTGGATTCACATCATTTGACAGCACTTATCAGATCACAGCTAGTAATAAAGGAGTAGTCTTACAGGTTATGGAAATGTCCAGGCTTCCACTAACTGTTCAGTGAACTGCAGGCAGTAGCTAACATGAACAAACAGAAATTTTATTTTCCAAAGCCCTATCCTTCCTGCTCAGCCCTACTGATTCATGAAAGCACAGAGGCAGCTGGGATAACTGTCAGTTAAACCCTAAGATTAGTTTCATACTTAAAGATGCGCTGAAGTGCTTTTCTGGACCTGGGCCAGATACTCAGCATCTTCCAGGATCAAGTTCATATTTATGAGTGCTTCATAAGTGAAGAAAATCATAAAATTGAACGATTTTGTTCCCATAAAAAGAGAAATATAAAGCACTCAGTGCAAAGTAACCATGTGTTAAATACTCGTAGAACATTTTTTCCTTTGTTAATTAAGCAAAAATTTCATCTAGGTGGGGCATTTCCTGGCAGCTGATGTTCAGGCGAGAGTCGTGAGTTTTAATTGCCACTTAAATCTAGGGCATCTCATTGAACAAACAGGTGGAGCATATCCACTTTGAATGTATGCAAACAGCTTTATTTATCATAGATATGAGAATGAGTTTTCTGATTGATTAGTTCCTTTTCATTCCAAGCAGGTTGTGGCCAATTGCAGTAACTGCAGATTTTCTGCATTGAATGTATCACAGTTTACACAGAAAACCAATTCAAAGAGAACACTTACAGTTTTAAAATCTGTACTAATGTGAAAGAAAAAAAAACAACCAAGCAAGCATATTCCATTTATAACTCTTGGAAATGGGAGCTATTAATTGAAATATGTGGCTGAAAAGGAAAAGAATCTATTTAAGTCTGACAAGAATCACTAGCTCTAAACAAGCAGCCATTTCTAGGCTGACACTTTGTATGATATAAGGGTTAGATAGGAACCAGCTATTAAAGTACACTAAATCAGTTACCAAGCTACATTCTGTAATCTGGAAAACAACTCAGTGTTTTATATTTCAGTTTCTAACACACAGAGCAAGGGAGAATGCATTTGTGAAATGCATTCAATTTTATTCTAATAATAAGCAGTTAGAGATTAAGAAAGCTTTCTTTCCTCTGAATCAGCTGCCAATACAAAGAATATCTCATGTAAATGGCTCTTAGAGACAACATATTAGTCCATTGCATTTTCAGAAGTTTAGATGAGGTGGTAGGGGATAGTAACTAACTTATTTCACCTATTTGGGTGTGTAATGACAAGGCTGGAAAGCACTTTGGAGCTAAGTAGCTGTAAACTGGATGCAAGTCTTCATCCTTTTTGGATTCGTTTATACTTCTGATTCTCAGTTATCAAAGCCCTTGATTCCATTATCAGTGTGTTAATGTGTGAAAAGACTTAAGCTGACCCTTAGCTGACTGTTTTGGTGTCGTTGTGCTTTGTGACATGCATTACTGTACTCATGTCACCTAAACCAGTGAACTAGTTGAAAATTTGCAGATTAGCCTATAAAGGACAGTGTCTGATGTTAATTTATTTTTTCTGACTAAAGTAAAACAAATTTGCAAAAATTTTTACCACTGTTTACAATTTTTTTCTTCTGTATAAAGATTTTTTTAATTTTTTTTTTTTTTTTGCTATATCCTGTACTTCTTCAAGAATAAATGGGAGGCCACAATGCTTATTTGTATTATACAAGAGTATTAAAGGGATGCTATTTTTTGAAAGGAACATGATATTCAATTTATGACCTTCAGGTCATTTTAAGTGGTTAAATCTGCACTGGTTTTGTTTTGAAGACAATGTTAGCCATAAGAACTGACATCTGAATGTCTAAACCACAGAAACGGAATAACTTAAAGAGGTAGGGCAGGATTGTGGTTAATAGCAGACCACAGTGTGGTAGAAAACTCAGGTACTGCAACCCAGAGAGACAAGTCAAGTACATGGTTAGAGGTCAGATAGATGGTCAGCTAAATGGGGAGTCACAGCATTGAGGAGGCTCTTGGAAGATTAAGTAAAAAGGAAGCAGGGGGATGTAAACTGATTTTGAGTATAAATAACCCCTGGAAGAGCATGAAGCATGGAGAGCAAATTAAATGGGAAGGGAGTATCAGTGAAGATCTCAACCAAAAGACTGTTCTCCAGGAAGTCTATAGCTTCCAAAGAATCCTTGCCAAGACATCAACTTAGGAAGTTTGTCTTGGAATGGGGTTGATTTCCATGTGTGAAAAGGAAAAGTCAATGATGGATGCTCTGCAGACGGTAAAAGTACTTTTATATATGTAATATGCACATACCAAAAATAGACGCTGATCTGGTCTGTTTATTTTAAATAACAAGTAACTATCAACTGTCACTGTGATAGGCAGAACATAACTTAATACAGCCTGAAAAAATATTCTAATTTACATCTACTTAGAATATAACCACACTTTGTAACTGTAGACCAGGAAACACAATAGTAGAATTAGAGCAGTATTTTAGAAGGGTGGTCACAGTGATAGTGTTAAGATCACATATTCTTATTTACAGAGTACTGTGTCTTTGAGATGAGCTTTAAAATTACCTTGCCTCCTTTCTCTGTCTTCCCTAAAGAGTGAATTAAATTAGTTTTGCAGGATATTTAATAATATTTGTTTCTCAGTAAGGCCTTTTTCATCAGAGCCTATAATTGAAGATGACTATGACAGTTTTCAATGAGGAGGGATAAAAACAGATCAAGAGGACCTATTCTTAGGACACAGTGACAAAAATATTTTTTTAAAAGAAAGAAAGAGATAAACAAACCTGGATGTTAATTTTATACAAAAAAAAAGTTAAAATCTTAGAAAATATTTGAGCAGTTGTAAGCTTGAAAATCTGTTTCACATTTTTCACTTTAAAGCACCTGCATCCCTTAAGATAATTGCTAATTTTTCATTTAAAAAAAAATTAGATCTTTAAAACTATTAATACCCTTTAGGACATAAATCTCTCCTCCAGAAAACTAAATATTTATTTCATTATTCATTGAAAGATAAAGAAGGAGTAATGAGAGCTATTTGGGTCTTTGGTTTTAAGTCATTAATTTTAGCTTAAAAAGAAAATTTAAAACATTATACAGGTTACAACAATAGGCTAATAGTCTCTATTGGTGTTCTATGTGGATGCACTACATGTGAAACAACTCGAAATGAGTAAAAATATGACATGATTAAAGCTAGCTATTACTGAAGGCCAGAAATGGTATTTTAAACAATAGGTAAGCTTAGAGGTGGTTTTACTGATACCATATTTGAAGAATGGCTTCCACAGAATGAGATTGGGATAAAGATGCTCCCTTTTTGTTGCAAGGCCATTTGACGAAAATCCCTTTTGGGGTCTAAATCTAGGCTATTTAGAAGAACATCACTTTCATAAAGAAAAGCTGAATTGTCTTGTATCTTCACACTAATGGACTAAGCCTGATATAAGACAGGCCTTCCAAAGCTTAAAAGGAAGTGGTAAAAAGCATTGACTGGAAAAGTTAGTGGTGGAAATATGGGACAGAAAAAATCAATTCTGCAAAAAGTATTTCACCTCACAGTAAAGTTTTATACATCTTGCTTCTTTTAGAGGACTTGGCCTAAGGTGTTAGCTTATGTTAGCTGTCTAAAAATTGTCTCATCTAAGACCCTGTTGCCCTAGAACACAGGAAAAAAATGAGCTGGTGAGAAACATAACACCAGTATTAGCTAAAATCTACTTTAAGACAGGAAACATCCCATCTTAGTCCTTCCTCACTCCTAACTTCTGAAGGTGCTGCAAGTTGTTACAACTTCTGTCATGTTACAAAATTGAACATGAAACTGTCAATGTTCAAATTGCCTCTGGTTACTTGTATCAGTTTCCACTGGGATTAAATGACCTGGCTGATCAGTTGAGATGATGAGAGCTGGCTTTTTAAAATAACATTTAACACAATTTGATTTGTGATCGATATCAATATCTAATAAGATTTCAAATTTGATGACTTGATCAAATACTCACATGTTATTTCAAGCCAATCTAACCACTGTTTTCACCCCTTGTACTTTAAAGTCTTATTTTTGTCACACATTGTTTATAGAGAGGGTGTGTGTCAGCTGTAATCAGCTGTGACACACAAAGTGAAGGTGTCAGAGCTGTACCCAGGTAAAGCCTCAGAACTGCCTTTTGGCTGGCTCACACAGGTGACTTCTTGCATCTCCACAGGGGAGCATTTCACTCAAAGTCATCCTTTTGCCTACATGATATTACACTGCAACTTGCATCATCTGTATGTATGCGTCACAGAATAAGACTACTTTCAAATTTGGCTCAGTGCTCACTATTTAAGTTCTTTTCAACAAGAATAGTTTGTTCCTGTTATGAACACTTCTGGTAATGGGCTTTTTGAAGATTTTTAACTTACTCTGTTTCATTAGGGAAAGCGTAGCAGTCTTGTAATGGGAAAATTGAAGTTGACCATGACTTTTTTTAATGTTATAGCTTAAGCTTCAAGTCTCTACCGGGTTTCAAGCGTCTATTGTCTCTTTCTATTGCATTAGTATGCAATTCTTTTCTCCAAACTGTGTCCTTCTTTAAAGCTTGGCCATATAGTTCCCTTTACAAGAGCATTAGGTACTGGCAGGTGTACTTACCTTCTCGTATTTTAGACACTTCTCAGGAGTCACTTATCTCTATTGACTACCTAGGTAAGCAGCTTAAAACAACATGCCTAACGTTTAGATGGTTAACCTCTCTTAACCTCTCTTTCTGGAAAGCTCAATCTTTCTTTTTTCCTTTCTCTTTCTTTTTCCAATCATCTATGCACTTTTTCCACTTTTAAAGATTCATTTCTTTGCGAACTCTTTTTGCTGCACTGTTCCTGATAATTGATTATCTCAAAAAGAGTTGAGGGGCTTTATTGCCTGCCACATATTTGGCATATGTTACCTTTTGCTTTTGCAGCACTGCATTTAACATCTGTCTAAAGAAATATAACCAAGTGCTAGAAGACAAAGAGCACTAACATTCATGAGAATGCTTTTTCTTATAATAGTATTACAGTGGAGTTGTATGGATAGTACTTTTAATGATAAAGTATTTTAAGAGGAGTTTTTATTATCTCATTTTTCCAGAACTTTCACCTGAATTTTATATATGGAGAACTCTTAAAATAACCTAGCTCTTTCAATAATGCAAGTCTGCTAAAAGATTAAAATTATAATATTTGTTGAGGAATAAGGTAGGGACATATTTGAACCATACCAATATTGACATATACATATCTATATGTTGATTTAATGAAATGTTCATATGCTTGTTTAGTTATAGTACTAGGAATTTTTAGACAAATAAAGTAATTTTAAAACCTATTATTTTTATTATTTATTATTATTGTTTCAAGAATCTGCTTCTGATTATGCTTATTCTTACTATTACTACATATACACATTTCATAAATCATGTTAAAAAAGACAAAATATGTATGATAAAATTAAAAATCTATCAAAACAAGAACAAAAGTCACTAAACTTGGTATCACATTTCTAAGGCTCTGTAAAACAATTTCCCTTTACTGCTTGATAATTGTCAGTTCCATATTTCTTTTTAGACTACAATAGAGGGCTTATGAAAATTACAATGCCTATAAATATAACAACAAATACTATTTATATTGTCATTAGTCTGCAGCATCACCCATTTGTAAGATTGTTGAACAGTGATATGTAAGAAGGAAAACAGAATCTTAACGCAGTTAAAAACTCATTATTTTCTGTGGAATTTCACCTAACGTTTTTAATCGGACTAAATTTTTGGAAGATTTCAGCAAAATTAACTCATGCATTATTATCTAGAGAAAGGTAAGCTTTAATGGTGCTAAGAAATTCTAGGAATCTCTGTAATGAACTGAATTGTGTTATAAGAAAGATATCTGGTATTTGATAGTGTTTGGTCAGGAATACGTTACTCATTATAGAGGAGAGGAAAGGGTAAGATAGAAATTAGAATGGCAACAGAAGTGGCTGGTATTAATTTGGCTGTGAGACAGACGGATCCATGAGGAGGGGAAACATAGACTCACAGGTCCCACAGACACTGACAGTGAACAAGGAACTGTGATCAAATGAACAGGAGCATAGGCTAAACAGCCTGGCATGAGTTAGGTTACTTTTAGGTTGCATAAACAGAGAAAAGAGAAACTGATTTGATGAGAAATAGGAAGCAAGAAGATATTATTCTGTCTAAGCAAGGAAGGAGGAGTCTGGCAGGGAAACACTAGTTGGGAGAAGTGATTGAGCAAGAAGGTTAAGGAGATGAGAGAATTAGTGGGGACTGGGCAAACTGGATCTGGAATGAGCAGACTGAAGAAATGAACACTACAATACATATTCATATTAGGTGAGATTATAACAAATAATAAGCAGAATAATAAAGGGTCTTAGTGCAATTTTTTGGCAGTGTCTGACAAGTGCATTTGGAAAAAAAGAATGGACTCTGTGCTCTGCAACAGAAGTTTCAACATTGCGTAACTGTAGACTGGGACGAGGATGAGGATGAGGGTGGGGTGAAATGCAGAATAGGATGGACTGCAGGGTAGGAAGAGAGGGCCATGTCTGGTCAAAGCATTCATCAGAGCTTAGTGTTTTTCAAACACTGCAACAGGATAACAATAGCCATCAGAGAAAATGAGTAGACCAAATAATATTTTTTTTCTTTTTTAAGACAGGCTTCAGTAATACATAGTAAATTAGGAGATGATCAACATGGAGGGAAAAAAACACAATCAGAAAACTTTGGCTCTGTGTATATGCTTATAAAGTATCTGATTTTCTGTCAAGCAGTGCATTTGCACAAGAGCCATCTCATGGCTCACCAGCAAACTCCAGAATTTCCTAACTTTGAGACAATGTTCTGAAAGCTCTTCTAATAAAGTGTTACAATGTTTTTATATGAGCAGCATTTAAATCAGATATATTTCTCTAATGCTATTATTATCCAGAATGGACTGTATTTTGTGCTGAAATCTAGGAAGATGTAATCTATCTGATGCAGAGCTTGTAATTCAAAGCCTCAGTCCTGTAAGCAGCTCTTCTGGGATTTTTCTAGTATAAAGGCTGAGGGGTCTACTGCTTCCTACAGTTGTTAAAGAGCATAAGATATATAGTTAGTAATCACCTTCCTAACAGTCATACACCAGTCTAAGCCTCTAATAGGGCTATTCAAAAAGCAACATATAGTAACTTCAGAAACAGTTGGGTCAGCATGGTTCCTTGGGGAACCATACAGATTTCTGGATGCCCAAAAGAAAAATTGCCACTGATACTAGCTGGCAGTGCTTCAGCAGAGCTAGTCTGAAACAACCCAGCTGTACTCAGCCACAGTAATAGAGTCCAATATTAGTGCTATCGAATGCCACGGAAACCAACAAGACTGGCTGACTGTTAATTGTGCCATCTAGGTTAGTTTGTGCCTGAGAAACACCAATTTCTTGAAAACAGAAATTAATTTTTATATTGCAAATAGAAAGCCCTTTCATTAAGTATTAAGTTCTTTAAAATAGAGTCAGTTTCTTTCTGAGGAAGCTGTAATCCGTTTTAAAGGAGGAGAAATAAGTTTCACCAATGCCATTTTCTCATCTATGGCAACATTTCCTTTTCTCAGTAGTATTTGTTAAAAAGAAAAAAAAAAAAAAAAGAAAACAACAAACCCCACCCTCATCCAAGAGCAACATAGCAGCATCACCCAATATTCTAAGTGTTTCCTCAAGCCCAACATGTGGTCTTTGGTCAGACAAAAATCAGGCTGTGACCCTACTCAGTAGTTAAAATTGATCTAACTCTGAGAGAAGATTTGATCTACAGATCTTGAATCATGCTGAAGTTTAGGAATCTCCAGCTCTATCCTGTGATTCTAAGGTCACATACACAAACTTTTTTTTGCTTGTAAATCCAGAGAAATATGTTATTGCTTTGCCTTTGGCTATGGGTGGTTTAAACAGAAGAGTAAGTTAATTCTAAAATAATGATTTCAGCAATAGGTGAGAAAATGAACAAAATCTCTCTCTGTTTAACTTTTTAACATGTAGAATATCAGAGATATCTTCAGGTTTGCTGCAACATGTTCATATGCTCCTGATATGACCCTGACAGCAGTCACTCCATGCCACTGTAACCTCAGCCTAAGCCAGATAAGTGCCACCTGCCTGTGGGGCATTGTGAGCAGCCCACACTTGGATAGTGGGATGTCAGTCCAGGGTGAAACAAGTGGGGACCAACACCTGTGGTGTACATGTGGGACTTTGTTGGGGGGCTTCCTTACCCACATGCAGATCCATGGCTTGCAGGGAGCAGCAAGGGCACATGAAAAGCGAGAGCACCCATATCTCCCTCCAGAGAGGTGAGCAAATAGGGGAACCCAAAATCTTGGAAAAGAGGGAGGGTGACTGCAACCCACAGGGCTTGTGAGAGGGGAGAGTATGCATGTGCAATGGTGGGAACATGAGCACATATGTGTGCACACATGCCTATGCATGTCTATGTGTGATTAGAACACCTTGGAATTAGTTAAAGAACAGCATTTAGAAATTTGTTGGTGTTTCTTGACATTTTGTAACAGTCTTGTGTTCTGGTTTATCTGTTGCATTACTGATACAGATTTTGACTGTGTAGTCTACTGGTTAATTATATATTGTTAATAAATCAATAAACTGCTTCAATCCTGATTTGGCTTAAGCTATATTAATTAAATAATTTTCCCCTATGACAGTCGCATTCCCTTCATAAGACTGAAAATTCAGTTTAAAAGGCTTTAATATACGGTTTAAATTATTACTTTTCTTCTCATAGTAAAAGAAATGGAAGGCTGTAGTTGTAACAGGTAGCAGGTGAATAAAATTTCAGTCAAAGAAAGTGATCAAATAAGACTAACAATTTCTTTGTGGGGCAGCACAAGACGTAGAAAAAATGACATAAGAATATGGTAAAAACTATTTCAGCATTTCTTCTATATAAACGTGAAAGAAATGAAATAGCTCAAGCCTTTATGGGTTTCTATTATAACACAGAAAACTTGTTCTCATATTTGTATTATAATTTTCAAAAATTACATATCTTTTGAAAAGGAACCTAGAAACAGTAATGACAATGTAAGTGCTATTCATTCACAAAAGTGAGTAATAAGGGCAGTTAGAGTAGAGACTTCTCACAGTGTTGCACCTATATGTTCTGCATAGCCAGGCTCATAATTAAAGTCCATCAAAGCGCAGGAGATCCCCTCAGCTGTCTTTAAAGTGAACACTACAATTTGGTTTTCAGAAATTCTCTGTTCTTAACCTCTTCCTGACCAATCAAATTGCCTTTTGGGTTTGCTTATTTAAAAATGCCCTAAGTCATTCTGAACCTGTAAAGTCCTTTAATACTCTTACTAATCTGAAGCTTAAGAGTGTCTAATAATACCTTACTAAAATAAGACACTACTGTATCATTCTTCTGGATCCAGTTTTCCTAATGAGGTAAATAAGCAGACATGCTTATTTTTCTATATGTCATGTTCTTGTCTGTCATGCTTGTTAATTCTTTCTTATATTGAAGACTCCTTTTGAAAGCTCCAAGACTAATTTCTTACTAACCAAGAGCTAAACTCACCAGAGAAGTAAACTTTACAAAAGTCGAATTCTGCATTAGCTACCAATGTCATCAGGAACGTGACTGGTTTCTGCCACAAAATCACTGATCTGACATGATATAACTAGTGTTCACAATGGCAGAGAATAACCAGATTCTTTTTCCTTAGAAGAGGTTTAGAACTGAAGTGATACACACTGGACTGAGATTAGTTTTTCTAGTTATAGGGAAGAACACAGATCCTAGAAGCCTTCAAAGAAACTTCATAATTTTCAGCGAATCAGGAAGCTGCAGGTATTTACAAAGAAATTATTATTCTTATTCTTCTTATTGTTACTATTACTTTATGTATCAGAAGTACCAAAAGAAAATTATCTATAACTTTTTGTTTAGTATCAGCCCTAATAGAGTTGCTAGGATGCTACCATCACCAAAGTCTCTGTTTGCCATTTGCAGCCAACACAACTTGAGCTCCCACCAGCTGACTTAGCTGTTTGACAAATTTGCAGGGAGGGCTGATGCAGTATTTGTGCAATGTCAAGAACAATAAGTTTGGGAAGTCTGTGCTACTGAACTAATCAAAACACTGATTTAGTGTTTTTGAACAAAAATTATGAGTAGGTTAAGGATTTTAATGTACCCACACTAATGAATAAGTTGTTAGGATTATAGTATTTTCCAAATAGATAGTTAAGAAATTTAATAAGAGGGCAGCCTTTTAAGATTTCCTTTGGCGGAGGGACCAACTCCTAATTATGTCCCTGACTTGAGGCATTTTGGCTTATATTCCTAAAGTTCTTCAGTGCTAAGCAAAATCTAAGGCTTTCATAATCTGCTCAAGACAGAAAGGGAAATAAATAAAGAAATGCACCAAAATTAGCAGACGGGAGAAATCCATGCCATAATTCCTCCTCCCCTAGCTTGACTTGTAGCTGTTTTTCTTTTATCTCCTTCCTGGGATTTTACTGAGAGAGGGATCCATTCAGCTTCTTCATTCTAGATATTGCAGATACTTGAAATAGATTGCTTTAAAGTAAAACAGCTTAAAAAATTATAAGCAGATTTGAGAGGGATGTTTCAGTAGAATACAGGAGGTTATGCAGTTTTGCACAAAAAAACCCTAAACAACCATAACAGCAATCACAACAGCGAACATCACCCAACTGTAAAGTAAGTACATGTCCACTTCCTGATATCTGCAAAAAAAGTCAAGCAGCAAGTATCAAATTGAAAAATGTTTGATAGATTTGTCACACTTCCTTTAGACTGATCAGAAAATGAATATTCCTGGACATTGCATCACCTTATTAAAGTACTGCCTCTGTTCTACTTTTATACTGAGCAAATAATTTTCATTTTGTATAGTTATAACCTGCTGGAGTGATCCCATAGATCGATACAGAACCTTACGCTACAGGAAAGTAAGAGCAAACTTCATCTTTTGGAAGGTTTGACACTGACAACAGATGCACTCGTTACCTGAGAGTTAATAAATTAAGACTCCTTTCTCAAAGTGAGCAGTTACAGGCACATTGAGTGTCATTGTTGATTTAAATGTCATTGCATTTCTACAGCTGAAACGTTATAATATGCATTTTCAGTTAACACTGCCAGAGAGAAACTGAAGGTAATTTCAGATACGCCATGCCAGAACTCATTGGCTGTTTGATGCTATAGGAGAGAAGAACTTGCAGTTTTGTTGTTTTAATCAGTTCTTGCTCAGCCATTGCATGAATTAGTTGTTTTCCTCTCTAGGAACACAGGTGTGTCTATTATGCTGATTTAAAGTGCACATCTACATGTAGAAACACCTAATCTAGAGGCATGTTATAAAATAATTTTAGTACACAACCTATCAAATTGTTATGACTTTCGTGTTGTTTCAGTTCATGTCCCCTTTGTGCTCGTTTTCATTTAACCATCTAAACAGTTTCTTATGACAGGTGGAAAGAAGACTGCGGAAAAAGAGTATGAAATTCTTAGTTATGACACCATGGAGGCTGCATGCTGGTCTGAGCCTACTGCTTTTCATGTTTATAAGTGTAATCCCATTGGTTCCTTATTCCCCTCCATATATCTGTTTTAGTCAATGATTCTCTTTCCATCCATCCTTAGATTATTAACTCTTTAGAACAGCCAGCATCCTCTGTCCTTCCCCTTCTGCAGGATTTAAACTATGAGCTGTTGCTGATACCACTCAACTGCACTGTAGCAGAACTTGTCAGATAAGTTATTCGTGCTGTGTTATATAATGTACTAAATGCAATCTCCTGTACAAAAAGGAAAGAAAAAGAAATGCTTTCTTTAGGGAAGAATTTAGAATTTGATTTCAAGATTTCTTATGTTTTTTAAGGGTTGGAAAAAGAGAAAGAAGTATTTATCTAATATTGTTATTAATTATTTTTATACATATACCTGATTAAAATCTTGGTCATTATAGCACTTACAATATTACGGCTATTAGGCTAACAAAATAACATACTTATTTCTTCTCTCTCAGTGGCCTCATTTTATGTTCTGGCATGTGTCTTTGTGAAGTGTCAAAATCTCAGGTCTCTGCACACAGGCTGATGGTAGTTACAACATCTTCAGACATGTCAAACGTGGAGAAAAAAGCAAGAAAATAGTTTGAAAATGTCAGCCTAGTCATAGGAATAGAACAACAGCAAGACTTTGCAAGGAAAGAAGCTTTTTAAACTTCAGCCTGAATTACAAAAGCTATCACAGTACCTTAGGAAAAACTACTATTACTTTGGGTTATCCATACGTACACATTTAAAAGTGTCAGAAGGGCATTTCTTTGTCAGTGTTGACATTACTACATTCAAATAGATTCTGTCTCAAGGAGCATTACTAAGGACACATCTAACAAACTATGTTTCGGTAATACATTGTAAAGACTTGGAACAAAGGAAAAACAGTGTGATGTGATTTCTAATTTCTACTATTAAAATACATTTTTTATACATACATATAATGGCCTAGATCAAGATTGCTAGCTGGGGTTTAGATCACCTCTTCATTTTTATGACCGGAAGCAACATAAAGCAAGAGATAAGTGAGGTGAAAAGTGAGGTGACTTGCACTCATTTTAGCTAGACTCATTCCAACACCCTGATACGTCTTTTTGGGGGCTTCATAACAAGAGTGGCTACAAGACTGTGAACCACAGGATCTGCCATTTACAGCAATTTGTCCTGTTCATGTTTTACTTCTGCAGGTGCAGAAAATGTTGCTTTAATCAGCATTATTTCCTGTGTTTTTCTGTTTCTTATGATTGTATAAATCCTTCCATATGGATCTCCTAAAGCTAATAACTGAGCAGATAAGTCTCCTGTTTGCTAAGTTAAAGAAGAGGACATAATACCCTTAAAACTACCAGATTTTCCTTGTAGAATGTTTCTCCTTTTCCCACTATACTTTCAAGACTTCATCTATAAGAGAAACCTATAGGCAGGTTATTTAAGCTTACTGTATACTTAATTTTCCTGTTTCTTTCTCACCCTTATACAGCTTCACCTGCCTAATCTTTAGTGTCCTTTCAAAACAGTCTTCTTTACTGCCCACTGTCACTGTTATGCACAATATCAATATAGTTTGATTGATAAATGTGTACATGAATCTCTAATCATGGTATCAGAGTGGCCAGCTTTGGAAACATGCATTATGAGTTGATCTAAGGTCAGCAAGCAGTAAAGTCTTCTGAGCATTTTCCACTTCAGATTAGAATCAATTTTTTGACTAAATAAATAAGCAGCCAAACTGCAGCTGTCAGACACAAGTAAAATGTGAGAGTGAAGGTCACCACTCTGGAGAAAATCTTACATGGTGATCAGACAGACCCAATCAGGGAATAACCAACTATGACAGATAAGGTGGCCTTAGCTGGCATATTGGCAGTGAGTGATCCCCATGCTGAAGCCTACAACTGCCAGAAGGAGAAAATCAAAACCAGACCTCTGCATCATTTTTCTAATTAAAACACGCATTGATGGGGGAGAGGCAAAAGTTTGTCCATTTTGAAATCTAAGGGACAAACAATGAACATTAATTAACTGTATGATTTGTTTGGAAATCTGGCATAAAATGTGCTACCATAACTTTGGCAATATTACAAAAGTATGCAGAAAACAGTCATACTTGGAAACAGTAAAATATGAAACTTGAAATAAACATAGCGGTAATAATATAATTGATTTTTTCTTCATAGACACCAACAATTAGCATACTGAGAGAAGAGCTGAGTCCAAATAGTTTATCTACTTTCAAACACATTTTCTTTCTGCCTTAGAAAAATATTTTCTTTAATAATCTTGACTTTATTTAATTTCATTGGCAATTTTAAAACATTATAGAACACTGCCTTCAGGTGATACAGGAAGGCCGCCTTCTGAGAGTTTTTTCAGACTATGACTTAGGTTTTCCAACACATTTAGAATCAAGTAGCTCTCAGCTCTTGCTTCCGTGGGAAGTAGAATAAAAATTTCACCATAGTGGAATATGATTTCTCAACAAAGCAACCTGTGAAACCTGAAAAAATATTTTCATAACTTTTTATGACCTCAGGTATTTCATTAAAAACTGCTTAGCTAGTCAAAACAATAAATACACATTTGTATTTTTAAACAGTGTAGAGGAACAGACAGTGAAATTTCCAGCTACATCTTGTCAATCAGACCAGCATGTTTAAAAGAAGAGTCCATTCTTTTTCTATTTCTGCCTTCTGTTCTTAGCTAATTAAGATTCTTGCCATTATAAAAATTATGGGAAAAAATATTTAAAAATAAATAATATACTTGGATTACTTTTATATTTATATCAACAGGGGGTTGTTAGACTCCTAAGGCTTTATCCTAATGTCACACAGTAAAGCACATTCTACCATCCTTGGGTGCAGATGAAGGCTAAATCTTTCTTTGTAAAAAACAAAGCAATATGAAGTTCATAATTTCTCATCTGTATCTTGTAAATGCCGCTGCTTAAACTTTTCATTTCTCTCTGGGCCTATTTTTCTTTTCTTTCAGATTTCACTTAAATGTAGGTGTTCACATTTCTTCACATCCTTAACCTTTTTTTATATCTTGTTAAAATTTACTTCTCTATTTCTTGCATGACTATCTCTTGTGGTTCTTCAAATTAAAATTCCCTTCAAAGTTCCTGAAGTACATCAGGTTGCTTATTTAAATTCATATTAATGACTAGTTAATGGTTTTGCCAATTTAAACCTTTCTTTTTTAAAGTAATTTCTTTCACACATAACTTCAGCTTCCTTGCAAAGGATCTATTTTATAAGTACTAGAATTAGGCCGAAAATGACCCTGTGGAATTAAAGTTTTTAAGCAAACTTTAATACAAGCAATGTGTTAGAATTACAAATGTAGAAAAGTTTCTACTGCTTTGCTTTGGATCTCACACAGATGGACCATACCTCATAAAGTATAAGAATTTTTTTTACGGTGTTTGTTTTTCAATGCAAGACTCAGTTGATCCAGAAGGAAAGACATGATCTAATCATTTAATCATTCTGTGATAGGAAAGACTAACTACATCCATCTGGACATTGGTTCCGTCTCTCCTTCAGGGGCACTATTTAGAGACACAGTATAGAGACTATTTAAACTGTTTTTCCCTAGTCAATAATAATGTTTAGAACCAAAACAGAATTGCCTTTGCCTCTCCTTGGCTGTCCTTCCTCTGGAGATTTTGTCTAAAATTACCTCTATCACAATGGAGTTTCTCAGAAGCTTCTTCCATTTTTGCCCTGAAAGAATGCAAGAAGCTTTTTCTTGGAAACCCTGACATCAGACATTACAATGAATAAAACAGTGTTCCTTTTCATTCCAAAGTTGTTTAACTCCTTTGGCACAGTCTTTTTGTTTATTCTTCCAACCCATCCTCAGCTTGTCCATAGCTTTCCTTGATTCTTCCAAACCATCCTAAGCTCTCCGCTACCCTGGCTCTTTGTAAATCACTTCACTTGGAGCCACCTGTATCCTGGCTAAGCCTCCTAATATCCTTATCCAGACATTAATCATCATAATCTAGCAGCTAGTCTTCCTCCTTCCTGTTTCTCTATTTACCAGGAAGAAAAGCAAAGGAGTAAGACCCTCCTCTTCCCAGAATCCACTGCCAGGAGCCACCTCTTCTGAACGTGACAGATCTTGAATTCTTTGTAGTTTCATGTTAGAAGTGAAACATGACTAGCCTGCATGCCCTTGTCTCATACTTTTCCCCAGGCCTAGTTTTTAAGGCTATGTAGAGGCTGCTCTGTTTGACAATGCCAGATTTAAAACAGCCAGACTCCAAGTCAGATATAAAAATGGGATTTTGACATTGTAATCCTTAACACTGAATCCTAGAAATAGGCAGCTAGCTCTGAGAGTGTCATTGTCAATGCTGGTACGCTCATGTGTGTTCCAGAAATGGTAAAGGGAGGAGAGAATGGCATACTAGACTGGCGATCATAGCAATCGGCACTGACCAGAGTCAGTACATAAGAAACAGCAGCAAAAGGTTGTGTGTGCAACACCGTTCTTCACTACAAGAACACGCTGATCCCAGGAGTAAGGGCAAGTGATTCTGTGAAGAGCCTGAAGCCATATTTTTTGCTTAGAAAACAGCATAGCTAAAAAAAAAAAAACATAGGCAGCAGCATCATGCTTTTTATTAAAGTGGTGGTGGTGGTTTTGCTGCTCAGTCTCACCCGTACCTTAGATGATCAGGATATTTAACTGTGAAAGATGAGTCCTGGATGTCAAGACTTGTTACCTTCAGATATGAATTTGATAGCCAATGAGTCTCTCTCTTGTTTCCTCTCAGTTGCCCCAACTTAGGCAACGTGGGCTATACAGCCCTCCATCTACAACCTGAGGGACAGGATGGCTCACATCTAAGAAACCTCTTAAGCATGACCTTGCCATATGAATTTTCACTGAAAATGCAAAAAAACGTAAGGTTTGGAAAGATGTTCAAGTACAGGATCAAGCTTCTTTTATAGGGCTTTGAGTCACTTCCTATAGTGTATATTAATCATACTCCAAGAACACTTAGAAAACTCAGATCTTGAATATAATTAAGCATTGAAATGGCTGATTTATGGATTTTAAAGAGGATCAGACAACTATATCCTGCCTTTCTAATCAGCTAAGTCAAGGCAACAACAGTTCTAGTTGAGTACATAAAGCCCTGTTACTGTTCATAAGGAAGCTTCTTTTTTATTTTTTTCCCCTTCATAAATGTAGACCTTCTATAGTATCTCTTGCACCTGAAAGAGTTTAAGAGGAGGTAGAACCTGGATTGTCTTCCTTCCCTGAATCTATATGTCTAAATTTCTCTCCTGGTGAAGTTTGGCTCAGGAATGGCAAGATCTAGAACTACATTTGGAAAAATAAATCCATTAATAACTGACAGAAATCTACAGAACAGAAAAAAAAAAATAAAACAAAGTGCCCCAGCACTCCTCTCAAAATATTATTGGAATCAATTAGTCAGAAATAGCTTTCTGCTTACAGTCATTGCATGGTCACAAGAAAGAAAAAAAAAGAGGGGAAAATGTAACATGATTATGTTATCTGAATGAAATTATATGCTTAGCTGCATTAAGC
The DNA here is from genome assembly GCF_047370975.1 of Nipponia nippon. Taxonomy (NCBI): domain Eukaryota; kingdom Metazoa; phylum Chordata; class Aves; order Pelecaniformes; family Threskiornithidae; genus Nipponia; species Nipponia nippon. Next base: position 45,725,874 of record NW_028262380.1, on the reverse strand, counting down.
AGTTATTCCAGCACACAGATAGAACACGCAATCCAGTAATAACTTAACATAGTCCTGTATGTACTTTTTTACATCTCTTTCTAATATTCTAGCATATTTTTAGAGGACATACCTAAATATTTCAAAAGTAATTCTTCTTCAAAATTTATGCACCTGTTTTCAGTCTTAACACCAAATATATTTTCTTTTACTCTTATATTGTAGAGATATTGCAGATATAGCATACTTTTAAAGGAACTTTATTCTTAATTTACTCTATGTGGATAAACTGAAGATCGTCTTATTACACAGTTTTACTAAATCTCAAAGGTTATTGCACATGCATTCTGTCTGACTTCTAGATCTCCAACAGATTTCTAGATATCTACTATATATCTTTAACAGACCTCTGGACATTGAGAGATTTCTGATGAGGAAAACCTTCAAAGCAAGTTGCAAGGGTTTATTAAAACAGCAGCATTAAAATGAAGACTTGGGAATACCTGGGAAAAGGCATTCCTCAACTTTACTTCCTCATGGTAGCGCCATGCAGCTTAAATGATGCTCTAAACATCTTAAGAACTCATAAAAGGAAAAAAAGGGAACAAATCTGAAAAACCCATAAGCTATATTAAGCAATATTTTCAGTCCCTAAGTCCTTTTTGATGACAAAAAATTGAGGGGTTTATGAGATAAATTAAGCTTAATTAGGCTATCACTTGGGGGATTGCCATATGGTACCAATAAATAATTTCTCGGTAAGCTACTGCTCTCCCTTAAAATAGATAAACATATGTCAGGTACTCATACTTAAATCCATATTGTTCCACTCTGAAGTATACTCATACCAATTAACCACCTAGAGATGACTGACAATGGCTTCATCACATGACTGATTATGAATATCTCAAGGATATGCATGCCATAAGAAACATAGGAATGTTTTGCTAACTTATTGATGAAGATTTTCTCACCCACTTGACAGAATCCATCTTTTGAGACTTCAAGAATATTCCCCATTTCAATGAAGGTGTTTCAGTCACAGCAGGTGTCCACAGCATCGTTAGTCCTCCTGAGTGAAATATCTATAAAAAAAACCACAAACCCCAGTCATTGCTACTGTCTGAAACCCGGAAAGAATTTCAGGATGTCATAAGCATGGCAGCCAGCACTGGGATAAAATAAAAAAAGATGGGAAGAATTTATTCCTTTAAATTGCATTTTCATTCTTCAAAACTTTTAGAATCTGGGGAAAAGGAGGTTTTTTGTCTGGAAATGACAACAGAAAATTTTTGACAGAGTATCCTTTCACTTGGATTCCTAATCTGGCCAGAGAAGACTTAACACAATTTGAAGATAGTTCATTTTAGTTCTGAGCCCTTGTAAGTCATCCCTGGCTGAGGAAACTTGGACAAGTGTGGCCAGAGCTTGTTTTCAGAGCTGAATGGAAAACGCACTTTTACCTTCAGCCAGCCTATCCACCTCATGAAGCAACCAACGACAAAGCAAGAGGCTGAATTAGAATTCAAGTCCATTTTCCGAGTCTCTTTCCCTGAGCATCAATCCCCAACTCTCTGATGTTATACATAAGCCTAAGCATAGGCTGGCAACAGTGAACCTGTTTTAGTAGCTTATGACAAATTGAACAGCTTGGATGTAATTTCAGAATGGGAGCTTATTTTTATAACTGCACCTTCACTTCTTTTTTTCACATCTTCAGTGGCAGTGCAGAGTGAGCCTTTGCGTATAAAATCATATAATTTCAGTAAACCTACAATTTTTTACACAACCTTTATACTCAATTCTTTCTTTAATTTTGGTAACTAACATTATTGTTGCTATTGATTTCTAGGACTGGAAAACTATCAGGCTGTTTGGGTTTTTTTCCACCACAGATCCACTGGGAACACTGTGTTTTATCATTTACATTCTGTTCCATGTACTAGTATAGCTGGTGACTTTCTATAGAGAATTCCTTTCTGCACTTAGGGGAAGAGATAGGTCAGATGCACTTCAGCAAAACAAGAGCTTAGAAAAAGAGCTTGTGTAGGGTCAGAAATGGGAACACTGTAATCAGCAGACTGCTGCTGCTGTACCTCTGACCTGTGCCAAACTTCTTGCCAGCATCCAACTGAAACTTCTGCATCCTAAAATATTTGTTCTCCACACCACTTTTTTTTTCCAATTTAACTATTGTAATTTACGTGAGGTTTTTTTTACTGAAAGTGTGAGGAGATCAGCAATGGAATCATGCACACATACCTCAAATGCTAGCATAATTTTTTCACAATGATCACACATGCAACAGAGTTACTTTTAAATATAGTTAAAGTCCAGGATTCCCATGTTTTAAGCTATGTGCAGAAATGTTCTGCTCTGCTGTCTACCGGCTGCTCTGCTAGTGGTAGCTATGCCACTGCAGTAGGCACTTAAAAATGCTGATTAAGGTACTGCTGTACCCTTCACTATGGCTACAACACTTCTAAGAGTGAGGTGTGTCCCTGTAGCTGCTGAAATAAATTGTCTATTCAAAGGAACGGACTATCAAGACATATCTGCTGTATTTGCATTTGTGAGCATCAAAGATCTTTTCATGAAGTTGTGTTCATAGTACACATGCTAAAATACATTTGTGATCTGCTATTATATAGATTTAGCTTTGCATCAACATTTAAAATTCTTAAAAGCAGAAAAAGCTATTTAAACTGTCATCACCATAAGTAAATCTAATACCCAAAAGAAAGCCTGCAGTAAGGGTGAAGGATGACATAATTCTTTCAAGAAAACTCTCCAGAAGACCCAAAATACATTCTTATCTGAATGTTATTCCCGTCTTGAAAAAAAGCTTGCCTGCTTGGATGAAACTTTGGAACCTTCCAGGACAAGATAAGCCTTCAAGATGAGTTCATCTAAAACCTACCCTTTACTATACAAGCTTTCAGAAAATTGTCAAAGTTTATAGCTCACAGAAATAGAACATAGCAGGACTTCCATTAACATATCCAGCAGAGAGCAAATTGAGTGACCCAAATACCATCACAGGGGCAAAGACTGACAAATGCTTTCTGGTTCTCTGTATTTTGATAAGGGACAAATAATAACATGTTCTATAGCTCTCTTGGCCATCTTCATCTTTCCTGAGGAAAAGCATATCTATCTGTGGCAATTGACTGCATTTATAGTTCCTTGGAGGGAGGGAAGAGAGTTAGTGACACCACTGTCATTCCATCCTAATCTCCAGGTTTATGTAAATAGACCTTTCCTGTGGTACAGTAGTTGCCATGGTGAAACTGTTATCTGAATCCCTGATGTTACCCCCTTCCCTTTCTGTTTCTCCTTCCTTCCTCTTCCTAACAAAAACGGCACCAATCTCTGGTTTTTGCTTTACCTTTGAAAATGGAAAAAAAGATCATAAATGAAAAAACTCTCAGTTCTGTTCTAAGTTTTTGGGCAAGATGTCACATGCGAGATGCCACATACTGTAGCTTCTGGAATTGCTCTTGTCTATTCGTAAGACACAAAACAATATCATCCATCACATATGTTTTTACTTACAGGTCATTTTTTTTTGACAGGTTTATCTGCTTTCCACAAACAAGTGAAGACTTCTATAGTGACATTAAAACTGTCACACAGAATACCTAACAGGGAATCTTAGCCCAGAAGTTAACAGTAATGTGGGCAATATTCAGACCGATAGCAAAAGAATCAAGTTTGTTTATTTCATTTAACTTAATCTGCTTTTGTCTACAACAGTGATTCGAGATGCTTCAGATAATTTAGATAACTGAAGTTGTCCACAAGCCATTCTCATCAGTGACTGGCCTCCCAAACTATGAATTACTAGTTTTCTCTGAGAGTCTTATTTCAAGCTGTAACCATGTTTAAATTATTTAGAATGAAATCAACGCATATTCCAGAAGATTAATACCTATTAAGTTGGCAAAAAATTGTAAATATATTCTCTCCTTTCCAGCTTATTCCTACTTTGGTCAATCTGCTTCACAACTGTGGATGAGAAAATTTAGACTTTACATGATGCCTGACTGTAGTCAGGTCTTCGGGCTGATGGGCATAGGTATGATTAGCTTTTTATCAACATTCAGAATGTCATAACTGACTTACCTATTTATTTCTGTGTACCTGAAAAAGATTTAAATATTCAGAAAATCCACTCTTAAATCTCACACACATCTACAAATAGGTGAAATGTTATGTTAAGTCCACCTGACCTGAATGACGTGCAATATGAATATAACGTGATTTCAAAGCTGATGTTTAAGCATTGTACACACAGGAGTATCAATAACATTATTTCATTCAAACCATCACTATTTCCAGTGACATTATTATTTTTAGTGACGTGTTATGATAATTGTAGCATAGAATCATAGAATCATTAAGGTTGGAAAAGACCCTTAAGATCATCAAGTCCAACCGTTAACCTAGCACTGCCAAGTCCATCACCATACCACATCCTCGAGCACCACGCCTACTCTTCTTTTCAATATATCCAGGGATGGGGACTCAACCACTTCCCTGGGCAGCCTGGTCCAGTGCCTGACTACCCTTTCAGTGAAGAAGTTTTTCCTAATATCCAGCCTAAACTTCCCCTGGCGCAACTTGAGGCCGTTCCCTCTCATCCTATCACTTGTTACTAGGGAGAAGAGACCGACCCCCACCTCGCCACAACCTCCTTTCAGGTAGTTGTAGAGAGCAATAAGGTCTCCCCTCAGCCTCCTCTTCTCCAGGCTAACAACCCCAGCTCCCCCAGCTGATCCTCATAAGACTTGTGCTCTAGACCCTTCACCAACTTTGTTGCCCTTCTCTGGACATGCTCTAGTACCTCAATGTCCTTCTTGTAATGAGGGGCCCAAAACTGAACACAGTACTCGAGGTGTGGCCTCACCAGTGCCAAGTACAGGGGCACCATCACCTCCTGGTCCTGCTGGCCACACTATTCCTGATACAAGCCAGGATGCCATTGGCCTTCTTGGCCACCTGCGCACGCTGCCGGCCCATGTTCAGGTGGCTGTCAACCAACACCCCCAGGTCCCTTTCTGCCATGCAGCTCTCCAGCCACTCCTCCCCAAGCCTGCAGCGTTGCATGGGTTTGTTGTGACCCAAGTGTAGGACCCGGCACATAGCTTTGCTGAATCTCATACAGTTGGCCCCAGCCCTGTATTATTCCTTCTTATCTCTTTTTTTTTTTTCTTCTATGGTATGTTTCCAATACATCACTTCATGTTAATCTGCAGGGAAAGTGGAGTTATCCTTTTAACAGTAGGCAACATAGACTGGAAAAACAAGCAGATTGAATAGTGGCATAAGAAAGTTAAAGAACAAATTAAGCATTCCAATGCACAGACACTTGTCATCACTTTAAATGTTACTGTTACTACTGCAAAAGAGGACTAAATCTTTAGAGGAAAGACTTGTTCGTTACATGTTTCTTCCAGTCATGTTGAAATGACCATGAGTACAACCTGTTGGAGTTTGTAACTTCCAATACTTAGTTACAACTTCATTTTAAAAATTTACTGTGCTTACGTGCATGTGGTGAATAAATCAAGAATTATTTCAAGCAGTATTCTGTACACACAGACAGTGAACAAGTACATAAAGTTATACTACTCCTTTTCAATATATTTGAATGACCAATACAATCCCTTCCCAGTTCATGTCAAAACAGAAGCTATTTAAATTATGTACATATAGCATAAAAAAAACTTTGCTCCTGATCTGATATAGTCTTTGCATATAACCTCAGAACCAGAACTTTTTGATTTTTGGGAGAATAAAACAAGAGTCTGCTGGATTAAAGGAGGAACAAGTGGCCAAGTAGAAGAGGAGGTAAGGATGTGAAAGGGAGATGGAGGATAAGGACTTCTGAAGAAACAAAAGAAGAGGAGGCTAGGGAACGAGGGACAGCAAATGCTGGCAAACATACATGATTTTCAAGTGCTGGGGGAAGGAAGAAAATAAGAGTGCAGAGAATGAGGGTTATTTGTAACACTGGAAGAAAAGAGGGAGAAAAATGCATGGGAAAAGATCTCTTACTGCATTATTTATACAAAAAATAGGTCCAAAAATCATGCTTGGCCTTTTATCAAAATATGCTGAATATTACATATCAGCAAATTGTAAACAAATGGAAAATACTAAGCAATTTTCAAATCAATTAGGAGTTTGATTTGTTTACAGAAAATAAAAAATTGCAATATTAAGTAATACCAAAGGTCTGTTGTCCATTAATCTGTCTAATATTTTCTAAAGCATCTCCTATTATGTAAAAATGTAGAAAAAATTATAGATTCTTGCCTTCCCTCCAGTGAAGTGGTTTGTAAGGCTCTCTAAGGCTAGAAGTTTCATCCAGGCCATCACGTTTGATAGTCACTGACAGGATTCCATTCTTCATTGTGGATTTGCCTACCCCCCTTTTTAGCCTTTATACATTCTGACCTTTACAACACTCTGAGACAACAAATCTTGCAACTTGACTTTGTGTTATACGAAACAATATTTCTGTTTAACTTTACTGATTTCATACATTTTACTATGCAAAACTGCATTCCTACCTTTCTTACTCATTGCAGTATTGGCATATTTTTAGGAATAAGCCTTAAGTGGCAGAGGAAGAGATTAGAGGCTCTAAAAGAGGAGCATGATTGGGTTTTTTATTTCCCTCAAGTCTTATGTATAGCAAAAATGATCTTTAAAGATCAGAGGTATTGCTCAGGTTTGTTACCAAGCTTATATAGAGTGGAACCTAGAACTTTTAGATAATTATGCTTGGCTATAGGAATATTGATTAATTTTTCACAATGAGAACAGTCAATCATTGGAATAATCTCCCCAAGGAAGTGGTTCACTCCGCTACGCTAAACACATTTAAGACTCAGCTGGACATGGTGCTGGGCCATCTCGTCTAGATTGTGCTAGAAAGGTTGGACCAGATCATCCTCGATGTCCCTTCCAACCTGGTATTCTATGATTCTATGATTGATTTCTGATAAATATTATTTGTGTCTTATGTGTATTATTTGACTTTAGAAGCATAATGTATGAATTCTTAGATGCTGTGGTAAAGATTATCAACATATTATTTGGAATATCTTTCTATAATTTTGCTTTTCAACAAGAATAAACATCACGAAAAACCTGCTCCAACTGTATTTATGTCATTGTAGAAGTATAAAATACACACAATTTGTAAGCACTGGCTAAAGTCCTCGTAGACCATATCCAACTCAACATGTTCATAAATTAAAAGTATCAGGAAATAAACATTTCTATGCTACCACACTTCTCCAAAGTCTTTTTTTTTTTTTTCCAGAGGCAGTACCTGTTAAAGTGATGTCTGAAAACATTACAAGATGCTAAAAAAATTGTCATTAGAATTAAAATACTCATCTTCAGTCTGCACTGACAAGTATCCTTGGGCTTAAACCTTCCCCAGCCATTAGAAACATTTACAATTTTGTTGACTGTAGCTCCAATGCAGCATATTACACACGATTTTGGGCTAACATATAATTATCTGTTAAAACAAACAAAGAAATATTCCGTCTTATGGTTCATATATTTATAAATATATACATGCGTGTGTGTAGCAAACCAAAGGATAATATAAGTATTCACCTTAAGTGTTTTTTTGTGGATGGATGAATGAGCATATTTGTTCATACACATACCCACACACATACTTGGCCATTTCTGTGTAAAAATGTAGATGCCTGTGTTTATAAGTGTTATAATGGACTCATATTTTTAAAACATTCACACATTTATAATAAGAAATAGAAATATTTCATCCTAAGGCAGTTCACCACTACAAATATTCTTTTACTACCCTAGATGAAATATTCTTTTATCACAGGGGATAGTGTGTATTTGCTATTTGCAGTTGAATATTATGTTTTCTTAAAAGGAATGTAACTTCACATTTGCAAAGTATTAAACAGTCTGAATGCAAATGGGAATATCCCCACCCTCACATCCCCCTCAAAAATAAACAAACAAAAACCTAGAAGCCTGTCATAAAATAAACACTCAGTAAAACCAAACAAAATGTAAGTAAAATGTCTGCCATGGGATGAAAGAGGCTGTGTAATGGCAGTTAAAGCATAATATGTTTAAGCCTGGGTGAAGTATAGTGAAGTGCAGATGTGTCACTCCTTGAATAAAAACAAACTATTAGTGGTGCTATAAAAGCATAGCTACAAAGTTTTTAGAAGCAGGTGAGATTACATCAGTTCTTATGTGCCATCCAAGGTCTCGTATCACAGTCTCTAGCTGATCTTTTCTTTAGATTAAGAAGTTCTCTTACTCATAAGTGCACTTAAGTATTCCAAACATAGGCTTTACTTTTCTAATTAAGAATCATAATTTGTGAAGTTTCTGTGTGGGGTTTTGGTTGGTTGGTTGCTTGGTTGTTTTTTTAATTTAATTTATACCTACCCTTGCATAACTGCCAGATAACCAATGTTTTGTATTCCTTCAAACTGTATTGTTACCTTTTCGGAAAAACAGCAAGGACGAAGGAAATCATTGTGCCACAAAGTAAGACACTCCAGTGTCAAAGGTCTCATACATGAAAGCTTAGATATGGCTATGCCACAGACTTCCCTGAGCTATCTGGAACAAGTTGATGGAGACAGTATTGTATTTATAGGTTGCCACTGAGCAACTGGTAACTACCTCAGAGCGTGAAGCCGACCACTATGTTTCACCCACCATTACAATCACCGCCTCTTTCCTCTCTGTCCCCCTCCCCATCTCAAAATCTGTTAGAGGAGAGACAAAAGTACCTTTTCATAAGTGAACTGAGTCAGAAGATACTTTCACAGAAAATTACCCTCTCACATAAAGCAGCTTGAACACACTTATACGTTTCTCCTGGGAGAGCACAAAAGATGTGTCAGAGTTCATGAGAGGTAACTGTTCTTTCACTCTTTCTAGACATCCACCTTTTTATCTTCTTTCATCTTTTCTAGATGAAGAGGTGCTTTTAATTTACATTAAGTCTACAATAACAATCCTCTACTTTGTTATAATTTTAAGTTAAGTGTTAGTAAAACAGGCAAGAGGATTACAATGTGTAGCCAGGTAGGATACTTTTGCTATTTGCATGTACCATTTACATTGTCTTATGCTGCTATAATAGGCTGTGTACAAGCCATCTCAAATGCATAAATTTGAATAAAGGGAGAAACTCTGGGAATATGAAAGACAATGTTTAGTCATGAAGAATGCTTTTGACTTTCTGGACATGTTTTAAGTTTATGTTACAGAGGGCAATATTACTATAGAGAACTGTTAGACATTGTGTTGAGAGAGAGAACGGCATGTTCCATGAAGAACCTGACAAGCAAAATTTGCAAGAAGAAAATAATATGTTAAAATTACTTTTTTTCTTTTCAAAATGGTGCTTATTTTAACTAATTTTATTTTTGTAGTGATGTTAGCTGTAGAAAAGAAAAAAAATATGACTGCCTGTTAATCAGCAAGAGCTGGAAGCACAATGTTAATGCTCATAAATTATATTAGAGAAAACTGAAAATCTCTATGTTCCAATAATAATACTGTACAAAATTCAAGTGTCATATACATACTTTAAAAAACCAGAGAATTGTAATTTCTCAGCACATTTTCACTATTAAAATGCAAATTATGCATCAACAACATATATGGCAGCTCTTATTGCTTCTGTTTAGGAGAGAATTGCTGATGTTTATACTGTTGAGGGGTAGCTTTTCCAAATCACTGTCTACGATTTTCTTTAAGAATGGAGCTAAGTAAAACATACTAGCAGTATTTTATAAAATCTGATGATAGGTTCACATTGTAATTTGTAAAACAAGTCTGGTCTTCATTTTTCTCCCCTTATTTCAAACCCTACTTCTTAGTATTATTGTTATCATTAAAATCTTCCTTCTAAGTATCATGCAATAGCCTAAAATTGTGCAGGAATGTAAGCTGCCATCCTATCTTTATGGTAATGTTTTAATTGTTCTCTGAATTTTAAACTTTGACTAATTGCAAAGAACAAAACCATGAGCAGGCTAAAAGCCAATGTACAATGTTGAATCAGTTAGATGAAAATATATTTACTGCAACTGCCTTTATCTGAATCCAATTCACAGAAAGCACACACATTCTTTTTTGCTGAATCGAGTCTAGTACCTCCAATTTAAATTTCATTAACTCCTCCAAATATCCAGGAAGAGTTGTTCCAGAAAGAAACAGAAAATGAACAAGTGAAAGTGAGCTAGTCAAAGTTATTTCCATTTCATACACTTGATTTTCTCCAAATAAACAGTCCAACTCTTTAAACACTATTAATTAACATTAGGATGTGATCTACATTTCATATTCAAATTTGGAAACAACAACATACATTTTCTAAGTTTACAAACTTCTGCAGAAATTCTGTAAGGCTGTAGGCCAGACTGGAGTCTTTTGCTGTTTATCCATGTAGGTGAGTAAGAGAAATAAAGCAACATAATTGGAATTTTTCCATTGCTGTTAGGAATAAGAGCAGAGAACCACCATACTCCAGAAAATCCTGCCCCAGAGAAAGAAAATAAACAAAATAAAATAATAAAACCCCAGACAAATTCAATAGAAAAGTCCTCAAAATTAACAAAAACATTGAATAGACAATATCATGAATGTTATCTGAAAGTGACACAACCACAGACAGAAGATGTAAAGTGCAAGATGTACCCATTGCCTACCCTATTCCAAACCTCCTTGATGGTTTGAAAAGCAATCACAAAGAGATTTTCCTCTTCACCCACCTCATGTACAATTGCACTCACATTGTCTGCTACTGGCAATTTACTCTCTTTTGTCTCAAGGGAACTAGAGCACCATGACTCCTAGATAGACACCAACACTCACTCAGGGTTAAAATGAAAAATTATGAGTTTCTCCTATTTATTATTTTCCTTTTCCTCCTTGACTCCTTTTCTTTTGCTTGGCTATTTATAGCTTATTTAGTACTGAAGTCATCCAACTAAATAACATTTTCTGATCTACAAGATACAAAAGATGTTGCTTAGACAGATTCATAATCTCTACTTCTTTTAGGGAATGGTTCATTCTACAAAAATTAAAGCATGCACTCAAGACCCTCTTGTTATCGTTAGACTGTATCTTAATATACAATGAAATATAATCCTTTGAAAAGTTTTTATTTTTCTAATGAATGTGCTCTGCAACAGTTTTAATAGCAATGACAACTCAATTCAGTTTTTTCTTCCTCTATTACTTATCTTCTGTAACTATACTCTGCCAGTCATTTTACATGAAGATTGTTCCATGCAGCAACTGAAATTTTCTATCTTTCGCCATTCAACTAAACCATTCTGTAGAACCATGAAAAGGGGTAATTTATGCCAAATATTTACAATTCAGTGAACTTCTGTAGGGAACCATTCTTAGGAATACATCACGCAAAAAAATGCAAAAGGGAAACCTAGAAGAATGTAGTTTATGAATTCATAGCAAGGTTACTCCTCAGTCTAGACAGTGTTAGTTCTTTATCCATCTAGAGTAGCACTGCTTTGTTGAGTGGGTTATTGTTTCTTTAGTTTGGTTTGCTGTGTAGGTTCGGGTTGTTGTGGGTTTTTTTTTCCGTTTTGTTTTTTTTTTTTTTCCTATTTGGTTGGGGTTTTTTTGTTTTGTTTTGGGTTTTTTTTTTTCCAACAGTGAAATTAAGTTCTTAACTGATATTCTGAGCTTTACAAAATGTGCTTTTTTCTGAGTGCTGCCATCACCACCAGGTACTGTATTGACTACTTCTATGTAACTGGCTTAATCTGTAGGAACGGAAGCTGCAAGAGTACAAAACAAACAAAGCACTCAAAACTATGATGGTCATGTTGGAAGGCAATTACTACTACAGTATTTGATAAAAGACTTACAAAGTAGCATGAGAAAAGGATAAAAATGTAAGAGCAAGCCAAAGAAATAAAAGCGTATTGTATTAATGCTTCATTAGAAAAACTGCCAGGACATCTCAATTTTAATTGTCTGATACATGTCCTAGAAATTATTTCCACTAAGGAGAATTTCAACGCTAGTGTGTGCAGAAATAACACCACCATAAAATTAGGCTTACTTTAGCTAGAAGCTAAAATGAATTTGTATCATTTAACTAACTACATTTTATTAATAACACTTAACCTCCCAGTGATCCAAATCATGCCTTGTCCAATAAGTAAAAGGTATGCTAATGTAATTTTAGGTAGTCAAATAATTAAATAGAAATAAAACAATAAAAATAAACCAAATATCCATCAGGAAATATACAGAGTTTTAATGCATGGTAGACAACTGTACTTTCTCAGTTGACCATCTTTGTTCAAATCTGTATGTCTGTGTTCCCAAGTATATGTTTATCCTCTCCTCAAGGAGAGGCTGGCTCCAGCAGAGCTTTCTGGAAAGGGAGGAGGCCACTCATGTTCCCAGGGAGATCTTGAGTATCATCAGGCCAGGAAGGGTTGCAGAGCTGGCAAGCGAGATCCAGCATGAAGGCTGGAGCTCATGCAGAGGCTAAGAGGCAGCAGAGACAATGAGTCTGGCAGCAAGGCCACAGACACAGTGGAAAGAGCTTCTCTGGGACAGAAGGGAAAATGAACAAATTTTGCTGTTGTTCGAAAGTAACAATTTAATTGAACTGAAATACACAAGTAAGTTCCAGTCTGCAGGGACACAATGGGCAGCAGAAGATTAACGTACTTGTCTCTCTATTTCTGTTTTGTGTGTTTATTGCTTTGAGTTCTTTTGATTTTGAAAGTTAATACTCACTTTTTTATATTTTTATTTTTGAATAGAAGTTATTTTTGAATCTAAACCCTTTTGGTCCTTTTAGGGAGTTTCTCTAGGAAGAAGTTCAAGCACATCTGTTCTGCAGCAAGGGCCAAATCACTATCACAGTTTATATCTGCACAGATACAGAGGAAGGCTACAGCTCTGACAATGTGTTCACAAAAGATAAAAAAAAGGATCATATCCCTTATGAAATGATGACAACGAAGACAGAGACTAGTAGAATGTTTCTGTAGGTGAGAGATGTTCAGGAAAAATGACAATTTCACCTTCACTGTCACGAAACAAGGAGTAAAACAAGAGTAAAAATCAACTTACTCCTCACTCTCTTCAATTGTTTCCATCTCTTTCATGTTATTTCCAGAGTGGCTAAAATATCATCAGTAATTTTTTCCTACTCTTCATACTGGAAATACCATTGTTAGCACTTTCATTGCCCTGCAAATATTTTTGCAAATATCACACAGACTTAAATCCTACAATATTGGTTCCTTTAACACCTTACTAATAGATTTCAGCTTCTTGGACAGATAAATTTCCTTAAATTTTTTATGCCTTTGATGTTATTTTCCTGCTTGCTAACCTCACTTTCTTTAGCGTTGCCTGATTTCCATTATTTTCCTTCTCATCCTCTTCTAACAACTTCATTTCATGTTCAATGAAGTTACTAAGCCCTGATCATACCTGTTTTATGTCTATTGTTTTTGTCCACAGTAAAATTCATTTTTATCCATCAGTTTTGTATTATATTTCTTCATCCTCTAATCTTTCCCAACAAACACAGTTCCTTTTTTACCTGTGTTTCTTTCTCTGCGCAAACAGAAATAACCTAGATTTTGGTTTAACATCAAAGATGTAAATAAAACACATTGCAAGAAAGTCACTTGCTGCTGTGTACATACTTGTTCTTGATTTCAGTCTGCTTTAATATCTTATCACTCAAAATTCCTTTCCTTTCTCTCTTTTAAGAAATTAAAATATGCTTATGTCACCTGAGCTCCCTGAGCCACTTCTTGTTAGAGAATTCAGGAAAACGCTATCTACTTTTTCTTAATTTTTGAAGAAGAGTTTTTACTTTGAACCCTTGACCTCTGCAGAAAAGTATCTCCCTGTCTGCTTCTCTATCTCTTTTCAAATTTTTAGAAAAATTCTATTGCAAGCTCAAACCAAGTCATCCCCAATTAAGCGCTATAGCTGGGTAATCTTTTGGATTTCAACATTGCACCTTCTCTATGGAAATAAAAAACTGTGGAAATAATCTTGCTAAGTAAAATTTACCACCTTAGCAACATAAAAAATTACACTGACGTAATTCTCTAATTGTCTGGTTTATTGTTTTCTGGTAACAAGACTGCTTTGACCATTTGTTATTTTTATAAAGGTTTTGTATTTAGATTAAGTGATTATTTCCTTGTTGATGAGTTGTGGGAAGTATTATCAATTGCTGCCACAGCAGCATTGTTTCATTAGGTGCAGTACAGGGAAAGACTAGAAAGACAGAGTATTGCCCCATAGCTTTTCAAGATAAAGACTTCGCACGTGCACAAATGTCATAAGGTTATAAAGGAACAGCAAACTGTTGTCTTCAAATGAGCCAACAAATGATCATATGTATCCTCTTCGTACTTCTAATAATGGCATGCCTTTCTCTCACTGAGGTTTCTTCCTCTTTTATTTTAGTTTGTGTATTAAAATGACATCTGACAATCGAGTTTAGTAAACTCGTGTTTCACATATACTTGTATTCTTCTCTTGTTTCTTTGTTTCTAGAATAATTTATCCCCAATCAAATGGCTTAATTTTTACTCAAATAAAGGTTTCTCCCTCAGTGACTTTCTTCATTGGTACCTCTACTTCCATATTTAGAGTTGGATATAAATGTATATGACTAGCTTTATCCAATCAGTTAAAGGTTTTCATTTCTTGATTAGCCTTTAGGTTTATGCCTTAGATTACAATATCAAGCACAGTTGTATAAAAGAGAAATTCCCCTGAATTTTGGTAAAGAGACTGATTTGACATTGATGGTAACTGGGATAAAAGTCTAATTCAGGGAGTAAATAATTTTATTATTGCTAACAGAACTTAATGAACAGAGAAGTAAGCAATCTTAGTTAAACTAATAAAATAGTTTGCTGCTAAAGCAGAGAGGCTGAGAACCTGTAGGAGATGGTAATAAAATTTCCTGCAACAGCACTACACATCAAAATCAGAAAGAAAAATAAGTAACAGGATAAATCATGCATACTGAGATCTACCTTTTTTTCCTTTTGTTTGAGATTAATATTTTATATTCCTTCACCTTATCTCAGGACAACTACTGTAGACTACTAAGACTTGAACTGAAACTAGATCAACTGTAATTTGAAATTCCATGAACTTTCAATTTCTTCTAATAGACAGTCAAGGAGAGCCACAACTCTAAGCAATACAACCAAAAATGAGATGGAGAGAAGGCATATTTAACAACCACACCCATAAAGGCTGTTAAGAGAGGCAATAATTACAGAGCAGGTAAGAGGCAGCATACGCTGAGAAAGAGGAAGGTTCTAAACATAAAACACAGGTGGCAAAAGTAGAGCTAAGTTTCCATCATGGTTTTCCTCAGAGATCAAGAACTAAATGCTGCACACAAAGTTATTAGATACAAGGTTATACCTTGGGGACACACAGCAAAAATACTTACAGATAAATCAGAGCTGTCCAGATGCAATTTTAAATTATTAGTTTTAAAATGTTTTGTGAGCTTTTCTTCTGCTACTCTGAGTAACGGACTTTCTAATGACAATCTACTTTTTATTAAAAAATAATGAAAGCAGGGATTTAATAGAGGAAAAGAATAGCATAGAGGTGAGTCTATTAACAGCAACTTGAACAAACTGAAAAAAAATTATCATCTGAGCTTAAAAAGAGATTTTAAAGTTGTCTTAAATCTGTCCTAGAGAGGAAACCTACAGCTTTTGTTTCAGTGGAGTCTGCCAGCATTTATGACTGTTATTTCAATTCTAAGATTCTTCTTTTTGTATAAGATCCATTATATTAAAAACCAATTGTGATACTGTGATGTTAAAAAATGATTAAATTTGGTTTATGTAGTTTCCTCTGCAGTTTAAAGTATACCAAAACATAAAAATGTCTAATGCTAACACGTCACAAGGGAACAGATACTTCATTGCACTCCTCCATGGAGGAGAGCTGTGGAGGGAGATGAGAATTAGCAGTATTGAGGCATGTATTTTCTGCCTAGTACTCAGTGATCACATTTTTTTAGGGTTTGAATAGCTAGAGTTTGATCTATACAATCTAAGAAAAAGATAATTTATACTCTGCAACTAATAACTTATAATTATGCAAGTTGTAATTACTGCAATGAAGAGAAGTTACAGTATGGAAAATGGGCTGCTGCCATCAGCAAAACTAAATATTTCTAACCATTTTCCAACATTTGTATCTAACGTGCTTACCATTCAAAAGTGCTGATCTATAGTTAGCTCTTGAAATGCTACTCTTTCAGTGCTGGCACCTGCAGCAATTGTCCAGTTTGCTTACAGGATGGCCTGCTCCTGCCAACACCCTGATCAGTTTGTAAAACGTATGTGGATTCTCCTGCCTGCACACTCCAAGACACTACACAAAGTATCTCAGTTAATTCCACATGGTCTGACTTCAGACCTTATTTTTCTCAAAAAGCTGGACAAGATCCTGCCACTAGAGGCTCAGGATGTTGTCAAACTCTTGCTTCAGTAAGATCATCTGTGTTAGGCTGGATATGTGGTATGAACAAGCTGCTCATAACTTTCCTATGTCCGGTGAAAACACGGTGAATAGCTGAAGAAAGAACAAAAGATCTTGTAAGAACAAACTCAAGGCAAATTTCCAGTTGTGCTGCATTAGTTCAGCCCTCTGGGAGACTGCCTGCTTGGTGTGCCAGGTAAAGTAATGCCATCAAAACAAATGAACAGGGTTTGACTGGCACAGAGTAGCATAACAGAAAGAGGGAAGAGAGAGGAAGAGAGGAAAGAGAGGAAAGAAGAGGAAAGAGGAAAGCTTTGTCTGCCACAGCTTCTTTTGTGGCCCACAAGTCATGGATTTCTCAGAAAAGAAGCCTCAAAAGCTCCGTGTATGGCTTTATATATGTTCTTTTCTTTACCTTTTCTTCTGAAGCAGCAGCATTACGGGCACCAGGCATTTGGGAGGAACACTGAAGTACAGGATCTCTGTGTCAATGGCTTGAGTGGTTTGCCTGAAAATCTTGTAGGCTTTCTGTATTGCTCCATGTCATAATACCCATGTGAAAGTCCTGGAATTCCACTTTAAAATAATTTTCAGGTTTATATAGATGGATTTTTTTAAAAATGCTGACATATATACCACTGTTAATTATTGTTTACTCAAAACACAGCCATTCCAGCCAAAAATAATGTCTAGAACTCACAGAGTGGAAAATGAGGTTTTATGAGATTCTCACAAGCTAAAACAAACACAGGCATTTAGGCAATAAAAAAAAATAAACAATGAACGTAAAACTTACTTATGTTGGGGAATGCCACAGTATAAATACAACCCTTTTGGTAAACTGGCTTTAAGATACATAATGAAACTACTTATTTTAAAATAATTGATTGTCAGATAAGCTTTACAAAAGTAAAGAGAGTTCATGAACCAAAAAGCTTCTGTCTAGCCATCTAAAATAAGAATGTCATTATCTTGTAATACAGAGAATAATTTTACTCCAAAATAATAAACAGCTTTTAAAACCAAGAATAAGTCTTTTTAAGGGTACGTGAATACCATAACAGTTTCATATCCCTGAAGGCTTAGAGGTATTTGGTTGCACCTCTGATCTCCACATACCCAATTTGTCAGCGTTGTTGTGATTACATTGTGATATCTTCCATAATGATCAGATCTTGAATTTAATTCCATGGAAGTGTTCAAGACATTACTTTTTTTCCAGAAAAATATTTCTGCTTTCTATTCAATTGTTATTTAAACTACAGAAACAATAGATAAATGCTGATAAGCTTTATTTAGAAACGGTAAAGACATGCGGCACACCTAAGATATTTTTTCATGAGCATTCTGACAGTATAGTTTTCCTTTATACTCTACTTATTTTTTAAATTTTGCCAGAGAGCATAAGCACCACTGTTATTCTTGTATTGAATTTTTTTTAACCTCATCCAGTACAGCAGTGAAATGATTTAAACTCAGATCTGCTCAGTGCAAAATCTGTTGTGGCTTGGTTTTTTGGTGGTGGTTTTTGGTTTTTTTGTTTTGGTTTTTTGTTTGTTTGTTTTTTGTTTTTTTTTTTTTTCAATCTAAGTCCCAGAGTATGAAAAATGGAAAGAGAAAGTTGAAATGATTGCTTAACACACTAATGCTTCCTCCCTTAGTTCACTGATCCTCTGTAGTCTCCAGGCACACTTTGAGTCCCATTGGGGTTTTGGGCTCAGAGACTGCAGTGAATTTCTGAACTTATGCTTTTTTTGTCACATAGGTTGTTTTTTCTCAGTGATAAGGAATGTGATTGCTTCTAGAGAAGGAAAAAAAAGTCATAACTTTTTATGGTATTCAAGTACAACAACCCATTACAGAGTGAAAAGAACAGTTTTTGCTTTGGTGGATGAGAAGTTACTACATTCTCACCTTTTACAGCAGGTGTGTCAACTGGTGAACACTTCTGGTGAAGACTGAATGGATAAAAGTTGGATATGCTGAGGGATGGTAAAACGCAGAAATAAAGTTCTTCCCTTTCATATTACAAGGGTCAGAGTTTTAAGAAAATAGCAAGTTGATCCAAAGTCACGAGCCAATGTCCATTCACTCTAGCACTGCTCTGCAAATAGAACAGACATAGGATGTAATACAAGAATTACAGTGTCTTGTATTAGTCTTGCTGTAATCTTGTGCCACTAATTATAGAGGACTGTCCTTCTTGCTTAGTTCAGACTAATTTCCTCTGAGTCACATGCTATTTTACTTGTAACTATGCCCACCACAGTTAAAAGTGACAAATAAAGAAAAGCCATTATTGTAGTCACCGCTGATTTCCAGGAGATCTGAGAAGGCCTCAAATCGTAATACAAAAATCTGGAAGCAAAGAACATCTAAAAGCCTGGTTGAACAAACAGTGATATCAATAGAAAGATACACGTTTACATTAATGGCACTGGACTAGACTCTATGTATGACTTCAAGTCTTAAGAATAAAAAGACATTTGATACTATTTAGGGTAACAGAAATTGACCTGAAAGAAAACAGAATTCAAAATCATCCTATGACAGACAATGATTTGAAATGCAAGTTAATTGAGAAATAGTGGTATAAAAGAATTTGAGACAGAAAGCATACAAGATTAATAAAAAAGTTCTGTCATTTTTATGTGCAGATTTGGCATACCAAGACCAAGTTTATGAGAGAGCTAGAAAAACAGAAGACTCTTTCAAGTATGGATTAGTGTTTCAGAAATGTGCCTTTGAAAGCTCCAAATTCTGAGAGATGATTAATCATTTTGTAGTTCACCACGAAGTATTTTTAGCTGTTTTAACAAAGAGAGAAAATTGCTGCCTTGTCTACTGAACATTGCAAGAAGATGAAGATTATGAAAGGTTTCTGGAGTTCATATTTTCCAGAAATGCTTGAAGCAAGCAGTCATTGTTTTTACTGTGCTACTTGGATTTCTGGAGCAAGATTAACCTTTTATATCCATTACTCCATGGTATTAGGTACCTCCCTCCTTGCCATTACAAACCTGAGAGAAGCTCTTCTTTTCCTTGATTTAAATACCTGTGGCTTTATGAAAATGAACAGGATCATTAAGAAGGAATTTGTAATCTTGGTTCACAGACTACCATGGTTATCATGAAAGGTCTCCTTCACAAGCGAAAAATATCTTTTTAGCTCTTCCCTAAATTCCACAAATGCACAAAGTCAACCTTTCTACACAGTTCAATCCAAAGAGTAGAGCTTAACCTCACAGAAAATCCACAAATGATTTTTCAAAAATTATTTTTTCAAATAAATACTCGGCCTGAAGCTTGGCCTAAAGACCTTATTCCTTTTAAATGACCTTAAGAAAATATATTTTTCCAGGAACAAGTATTGAATCAGACACAATTATTTCTCTAAAATGCTAGAGAACTAGGGAATATTTATTTATTTATTTAGAACAGAATAGTTCAGTTAGAAGGGACCGACAACAATCATCTATCCAACTGCATTTATTTATTTTTAAAAAACAATTGAGCCCATCATATAAAGAGTATAAATACTTGCCTCATACCAAAAACACGCAAGAAAATTAGTGGGACTGAATAGTACTTGAAGCGAGGCAGGCGCTGAAGTCCACATTGCTTGGCTTGTATTAAAAGAAAAGAAAAAAATCCATAATACTTGTAATTGTCATATAATGTAAAACTTTCATTAAGTGATCTGATAAAAGTTTGAATACTTATGGAATACCAGGTAATTAATGACAGCAGTATTTATCAGTGTTTTCAGTATTCTATAAAGAGTGATAATTAAGGAAATAAGTTCATTAGGTACACTAAAATTTAAAATAAAGCACTTGATTCTAGCCTCTAACAATTATACTCAGAAAATCACAGATCCCCTGGCTTAAGTGAGAGCAAAGACTTGTGATTATATCATCAGGGAAATTTCATGAGCCCTGAAAATATTCTGTGGTAACATCCTAATATTTATTGTTACTTTTATTTTAAAATATCTTATACACCAAGAAACACACTACATTCCCTGTAAAACCTGAATAAATTCTCTTTCTACAAGGCCCACTCCATTAGCCATGAATTCCACAATGTTGTAAGAATTGATCCACGACACAAAACTAATATAAATAGCTATTTAATGGAAAGAAGATACTTAGAAAGACTTGTAATAGAACTGGCAATGAACTTCTTATGTTGAATAAAAGCCAAGTTAATCTCTTAGATTTTAATATAAGGTGTATATCATGACAGTAATTGCATATGTAGCATGGCAGAGATCCCATGTATAGCCCTATTATTGCCTTGCCCATAAGCCGTTAGCCATTCAAAAAGAATTCAAAAAATGACATTAAGCCAACATATGAAAGCTACTTTTGAAAGTGAAAAATGGAAGACACATATACCTTGGCTAAAATAGAAATTAGAAAGCAATGTCTTAGGACAATAACAAATTGTTACTGAAGGATGTAAATCCTTCACTAATTAAGTGAAAGGAAGAGATTCATGGGTCCAGGGAAGTAGGAACAGACAAGTTTAATAAATAAAAATAAAGGTCTTAAGAGAGGACAAAAAAAAAAAGAAAGAAAAAAAAAAAAAAGAAATACATTATGATAGTGTAAATGATTTAAATTTGAAACAATCTCTTAAGGAAACCAGAAGAAATTATATAATTTGCAATATGCTTAAGTCAAAGCACTAGAAAAATGTATTGCTCCTGCCCCTCCCAGAATGCAACCGGAAGCAAGCTGACAAGCTGACCTGCGTTTCTGTCTTCAGCAGCTATTACTTTGCACCAGTAAAATATCCCAAGTCTTAGTAATAATATCAGAAACAACTAGACTGGAGTAATTAGCTGAAAAAAGGAAAGAGACAATAGTATATCATAAGAAAGCAATGCTTATGCCTGTTGCTATTATACCTTAGTTAACTATTATATCCATCAGCAACTTTTCAGGCAAGATTAAACCCTTCCAATATTTAAGATGTATAAATTTCCTATATAGAAGTTATTGGTAATTATCAGAAGGCAATAGAGGCACTGAAAAGAGAGAGAAGTCCTACAATATACTGTTATTTTTGACTGCCTGAGGCATAGAGGGCTAAGCACAATGAATACATTCTGATTACTCAACTACATTTTTCTTCTTTTTGTAAGTAAAATCTCTACTGGCATATTGTAATGCAGCTTGTTCACTGAAAATCTGCAGAAATGAGTCAAAGCTGATTTTTTTCACAAACTCCAAAGGACAGAAAAATACATATGAAGCAGAACTTAGCCTCTCAAGACTCATCTGCAATCAGCATACCACCAAGAATACTAACTTACAACAGCAGGAACGGGTGTATTTAGCAGCGACATAGATTATCTGTGAAACAGAAAACTTCTCATAGATGTTCCCAACTCAGTTATCGCTAGCAATTATAGCAGTTGTTTACATAAAAAAATGATAGTAGGAAAGTATTTTTAGCTGTCTTAGAGGATACAGCAATCAGAAACAGCAGAGCTCACACTATATGTCATGTCAATAATTTCTTGTGTACCAGCTCGCCTGGTGCCAATTGTCACCACACTATTGTTCAAGAACTATTGCCATAGAAAAACATTTGTTTTACTCTAGTCAAAATTGCATCTTGCCTTTTGTCTTTTATCATTGATTTTCAACTACATTTACAGGTCGTATTTCAATAACATCTTTGTTGTAGTTGAACCACAATCAGTCACAGCATCCTTTCAGTGTGATATGACTGCTAATTTCAGACCTCTGACAGTTCTTTATTTCATCCCTCTTCAAAATTTCCTTCATTGATGAAAAATGATGCTTCAGATAATTTTATTTCCCTTAAAAGTTCTTATCTTTTCTTCTCCCCCCGCCCCTGATATTCTGACAGTGTTGCCTGTTCTTGCAGAGATGGCCTCTCTTTACTAAACTTTGAGGTGACAAGAGTCCTTCCTGATTTGTAAGGGTGGACTATGTAAAAAATTTGTGACCCTCTGTTACGTGACATTGTGTCCCAGGCAATGGTAATTGGGCAGTAAGGAGAGAATAGAGGAATCTAGGGTAAACATACACTGAAACGTAGACATTTTTACATTATTTGTTTTGTCACTTGGATTGTTCATCTATGACATTTCAATGTAATTGTCTAATTATTCCTATGAAGATGGCCTTCTATGTTCTGATCAATTGGCTCCACCAAAATTCAATTTCTATTTTTTGAACAATTTCCATTTTGATTTAATATCTTCTTCAATATTAAAAAAAAAGTTGAAGAAGTACTTACAAAGCTTAATATGCAAGAGTAAGGAATTTTCCCTAAGAAAGATCATCATTGACAGGAGCTAAGCTAAACTTA
Organism: Nipponia nippon; assembly: GCF_047370975.1. Taxonomy (NCBI): domain Eukaryota; kingdom Metazoa; phylum Chordata; class Aves; order Pelecaniformes; family Threskiornithidae; genus Nipponia; species Nipponia nippon. The sequence goes on along the minus strand of NW_028262380.1, from coordinate 45,702,972 downwards.
CTTAAAAATCACACACAATTGAGATCTTAGACTTTTAAATTAGACAGTTCTTTTGCAATTAAAGGAATATCAGCAAGATTATGTGGTCACCGCTACTGCACTGTAGGTTAGATTAAGTCAAGACACAGCGGGAGGTATTCAATGAAAAAATATGCCATTAGCTGTGAAATTTTATCTTTTCTTAAATAGGAGAACAGACAGCCTCTGAAATTGCTAACAATTTTCCATGCCTGAAACCATATGGTCACATTTGCATAGAGCCGAGAACAAAGAAGATATTGTACGACCATGAGAAAGGGTTGTTTAGGACTATACATTTTCATAGGCAACAATGATATTTGAATGTGCTGAAGTTGGAGTATGATGATTTTCCGGACTTCTGAGGGGTATTACATACAAACACATAGAGATTTTCTGGAAATGTAGGTCATTAAAAGTAAAGTGTATTGATGCAACAGGATATGAAAGGTAGGGGAAATATTAAGTAAAGCTTGCAAGATCAGATAGCAGTACATCTTGTTAGGTCAACATTTTATGCCTAAGTGCTGCCTGATGCATTCCTACATTTGAGGATCAGTAGCTAAATGAAACTGGAGTGCTTTCTATTTGTTTCAAAAAATGGCATGCAACAGTAATCTTATCCAAGGTTTCTTCCCAGGAAAACACCTCAAATTATGGGGTACCACCTCTCGCTATGCCCATCTGGGTAAAACATAAACTTGGAGAGTAGGTTTTCTAAACTGTCACTGTGTTAGTAATGAGATAAATAAATATATCGATAACAGGTAAAAACAGCAAATAAAAATATCAGTGTAATAAAAAATATTTTCCATGTCTTAAAATTTCTGGTAGTAATTTTTTTTTTCAAAAAATTGATATAAAACATTTTCAAATCTTATGCTTCCCTTTACATCTAAATCAATAATATTTTTTTCTCTATCTTTATTGTTTTGCCCCAGTAAGCTTCTATGATAACCTCAATAGACCCAAAAAAGAATGTGCTCTCTTTCAGGTGATACAACTTATTAGTCCCTTTTCTTCACAAAATTTTTTTTTCCTACACAAAGTAAAACCCTAAAGCTATCTCTAACCTCATTTAATCCTTTCAATACCTTGATAACCTGCCCTGCAGTATTTTATCTTTATCACGCTCGTGAAAGAAAGTGCTTTGATCTGCAACTTTTCATGGCAACAAAATTGCACCTCAGACTTATGCTATAAGACATGACACTGTAATGCATGAAACATGAATTATTGAAAAAGTAAAGGAATCCTGAAACAGAATCCCTTTTCCAAAGGCAAAAATTCAGTCCATGTTTGCAGGGTGGATACCCTAAACATCAAACCAGCCAAAATACGACCTGCAGGGAGATGAGTCAGGCTATCTCAGGTCACTTCCTGACAATCAAAATTTGTACAGAGTCCAGCTGCAACACGATTTTTTCACTGAGACAAAGATAGTTACACATGTATGTGTAATGCTTTCTAATACCTCTTCCTCTCTTACCCCCACTCCAACTATGTCCCAAGCTAATGATACAATAAGTCGAAAAAACCAAAACAACGTCCCCCAAAACTCCACAAAACCTACACCCCTACCACCCTCAAAAAAAAACCCCAAAAAAACCCAACTACTGGGAGTGCTTACAGACCCTACAGTTTTGAAATGTTAAGATTAATAGATAAGCTTAGAGTATTTAATTCACATGTAATATATAGCCAAATCCAGTGGAGTGAACAATGCAGGTGGCCTATCCCCTCCAGGGCTGGCCGAGAGGAGCTGCTCCCATCCCTATTTCCAGGTTCCACCAGGAGCGAGGCTGAGCACTAACCCCTCATGGGCACACACAAGTTCTGTACAGGCACAGCTGCCTGCAAACGGATTAACACAGACAGGAGAAGAGCACCTTCACAGGCACCCACTTAAAGCAGGCACAGCATGAATAACCCAGTCCTGTTTCTCAGGACTCTTAGGGTAAAGTCCCTTCCCAGGTCTCACCAGTATCTGTCTCCCAGGTCCTCCATCTGTCTGGGGTCTAGCTTTCAGATCCCAAGTCTCCGACTAATCACCTACCAGACCCCCACCTTGCTTGCCAGCTAGTCTACCTTGAAGTTTGCTACTGGGTCACACACACAGAATAGAGAGCACACTCACACAGAAAGTGGTTAAAAATAGAGTTTAACCAGAAAATGAGAGGTGATGATCAGCTGCAGGGTTAGTGAGACAAGCATACTGACCAAGAGCCTGCTTCCACATCCCCGGCCTCTTGTACCCCTTTCTCTCCATTCCTCTGCATTTGTTCCATCCCAGTTCACCCCTATCCCTCCACTTCCAAGATTTTTCTTCTCTGCTTAAACATTTCATAATAATTTCTGTGCAATCCCCAAACTCTTGTTTAAAGCCAGAACATCCCTCTCCACCCCTCTCCAGGTATTCCCTAATATATCCTGTCCACCTTTATGCAGTCATCCCTCTTAGTTTGTGCAGCATTCCTCTGTGGAACCACCACAGCAGGTTTTGCAGCAGGTATAGAGGCTTAGATGTTCAGGATAAAGGCTGAGCTATATCAGACTTGCTGGTTTTACTAGTTGATTCAGAGAGACTGGGATTCCCACCTCATTGTTGCTTCTCTGATCACTGCTTGCTCTTTGTGTTTATTTTGAACAGCCATTAGTCAGGTATCCTTTCTTTTGTCAGTATTTCTGCAGAACAGTGAATGGAGATGTGCAGGCAGTCTATTTTCCTGTTTTGCTTTGGTTTTTTACTAAATTCCTTTTCATTTTATATGGTGAGGTTTAAAGCCAAACTCTCTCAGATTGCACGATTCATTCATGCTATCTATAAGACACTGAGAGATTAAGGAGGTTGTAGTGAGGTGGGGGTTGGTCTCTTCTCCCAAGCAACAGGTGATAGGACAAGAGGAAAAGGGCTCAAGTTGTGCCAGGGGAGATTTCGATTAGATACTAGAAAAAATTTTTTCACAGAGAGAGTGGTTAGGCATTGGAACAGACTGCCCAGGGAAGTGGTACAATCACTGTCCCTGGAATGATTCAAAAAACATGTGGATACAGTGCTTAGGGACATGGTTTAGAGGTGGACCAGGCAGATAGGTTAACAGGTTGGACTCGATGATCTCAGAGGTCCTTTCCAACCTTAACCATTCTATAATTCTATGATTCTATGACAGTAGTTACAAACAGTAGCAAATTAGTGACACAGGGAATTTTATACTTCAATATAGTATGTAAATAGAAGTTTTAGGGACTTTAAAGACTTAAAAATCTACCCATTTCAGTAGAAATAAGCTGACATGTCTAATGGGAATACTTAATGGGTATTTAATGAACTCAAAGACAGCAAAACTTTCTTGAGATAGTTGTAATTTTAAATTTGCTATAGTAACTAACAAAGTTTGATACAAATACTATATCACAGATAGCACAGTGTGCAAGCAATTAATGTCAAGGGATTTTTCCTCCTCTATACAATTTTAAATATCTTTTTTACTAGGTGCCATACTTCTGAACAAAAGAATGTGAACGTACTTCAGAGTTATTAGCACAGAAACTTGTCCACCAATAGTATTTGTAACTAACCCAAGAAAGCACACTGAAAAAAAAAAAATAAATTAAAAAAAAAGGAAAACTAGGTAAGTTGTAATACACAGTAAGGATATTAAAGGGATTACTACATTTGATCTAAACCCTAAAGTTCAGAGCAAGACAGAGAAAGAAAATGGTACTAAAATGAAATCAAAGATGGACTTTTAAGCCTTTTTCCTCTAGCTTTTTTCTTTCTTTTTCTCTGAGATGGATTTTTTAATACATTGCTTCACCTAACCATATGGAAGTTCATAACTGCTCTTCACGGTTTTCAAGAAAAAAGTGAGCAATCAATGCTCTTTCCAAAAAAAAAAAAAAAAAGAAGAAAAAAAAGAAAAAAGGAAAGAAGCAGCATCTTACAAAATCCATATAAATTCTAGTTTAAAATGATAATCTTAAACATTTGTTATATTTTCCTGGAAGAGAAAAAATATCTTCTTTTTAACACATATTGTAACTATGGGATGTTTTAATTTTTATTTTATTTTTTTACCATTACAGTACTTATATCTGACTTTAATAATGATTCTTGTATATCAGGCTCAAATCCTGCAAGCGCTTTGGGATTTTCCAAGGTTCGTCTTGGAAATGCTAAGTGTCTAAACTCAACTTGAATAGAAGATTTCACCAACTTTTGAGACTGGCTTCCAGCTCTAAAATGACAGGAAATTTGGGGAGTTTACGTCATTCTTAAAAATTGTGACTGTCTATATCATCCTTATGAAGTAACAATTGTAAGATGGGACCAGATCAGAAAATCTCTACCAATTCAAAACATACGTATATACGCATGCTTTACATTAATCCCTTTGTTCCTGCTGAACTTCTATGGAACTCTAACCATGTGGTTACGGAAACAAAATGGATTTAGAGTTACGTGGTGGTGTTTCTATTCTCTGCAGGGCTGCGTTTTCTTAATTTATACTTATAAGCTTGTGCTTTTTGAAACAAGTGTTTCTGACATGTTTGGGCTTTGTTTACACTTGCGATTTGCAGAGAGTCATTTTGAGTTCTTTTATGCCAGAGTACCCTTAATACACAGGCGAAATGTCTCTGAGTTGTTTAGCCTTTACAAATGATTTTCTGGCCCTAATGTGAAAGTAGTTTCACTGTGATGTGGAATGAGTTTTCCCATTGAACTCAATATGGACATGTTCCTGAAGCAAACTGTTTCTGCCAAGGTTCTTCTGCCAGTACCCCGCGTAGTTTTGGACTTCTATTTTCTAGTATGGTTGTTCTTTCCTTCTTTTAGGCTATGCCTGATACAAGCGCACTCCAAGCTGCACTCCAGGAACTCAACCATTAACAGAGCACACTAGCTTGTTTCTGCAAGCATGCACACATTCTAGAGAATAAGGGAGGCATATTTTATACTAATCTGCTGCTCCTGCTCCATGTTCTGTCTCCTTTGCCTCCTTCTCCATTTATCTATCTAAACTGTCTCTAAATTAATCCAAGAAATTGAAAGCTATACAGGAATGGAATTTGTAGATCAGCAACAAAAAGTGTAACACTTTGTATGAAGACTGCTGTCATACCAAAACCGTTTGTCCTTTTCTTGCTCTCTTTCTAAACCTCAGTTGCTGAGACTAACACAAAGGTGCTGTCATTCAGTTAATGCCAGCTCACCCATGTAAGAATGAAAGGACAATATAATTTTAAAAAATCCTATATATATATATATCTGGAAGAAGAGACAAAAACATGAAAATAAGAGAAAGGAAAGAAAATGCAGAAACAGCTGCATACTTGAAGGAGATGTAAATATTCCTGGTGAGCACAATGAACTCTTTTAGTATGGTATTGCCCACTACTATCTCCAAATTAAAATGTTTTAAGATTATTTTTTTTTAAGACTTCCATCAAAAGATGTGGAAGGAAAAAAAAAAACATTCTCTTTAATTAAGGTATGTGCTTTCCTTTAGTAACTACTTTCCAAATGTATGGAAATTTAGAATGCCTATACACAACTTCCATCTTTAAATTTGGATTAGGGTTTACATCTTTTTCTTAAATTAGTCTAAAGGCTTTATTTTTAGCTGGTGATGACTAACTACCTAAAAGAAGCACACGTTCTGCCACGCTGAAGAGATCTCTCATGTAGATGCCACACTGTGGTTTTGTGAACGCAGCATGGATTTCTAGGACAGTGCCTTCAGATGCTGTGAAATTCTGCCAGCATTTTTTGGCCCAGGTCTTCAGGACTATTTTCACCCTTGAAGCACAGTTTGCTACCTTGGCTTCATTGCTCTTGCCTACAGAAGTTACTTCAAAAAAGATATGAGAGAAGGGTCTGCTCAAAGCAAGCCTGTCTTCCCCCCCCTGCACCACCATGGACTTATTTTGACTGAATTTAAAAAGGTCAGGTACGCCTGTAGTACCATAGTACCATTGTTCAGCCCCTCAGAAATCTTTTGCTTTGAAGGTGGTCCCAGCTCACACAAGGAAGAGGAATAAGAAAAAGAAACCAGAAGAGGCAGGGAAATTATCCAGTATGATAAAAAGCTTCGTAAAAGAGCAGCTGAAAAATATCTTAGGCATACTTCATCAGTGTTGAGTCCTTATCTCAAAAAGGTTAAGCATTTCCAAAATGATACAACATAACATTAACAGACAATCTGGTGTGTACAAATTGCATTAATGTAGGTGTACAAAGTATACATCAAATTTAAATACTAAATGTGACCTTTGGGAGAAGACCTTAACTCAAATAAACATTTGAAAAAAGACTTTTTAAAGTACTTTAAAATACGTGTATATCACCACATGTTTTCTCAGGTCAAATAGCTTGCATATCAATTATTAGTAGTAATTATGGATTTTCATGAGGAGTGTTACACACCATATTTTTAAAAATCAGATCTCAAGGTTAAGTCAATCAGGTAACAGCTTGCTCACATGCAGTGACAAGAAGGACATAGAAGTCGTGTTGGTAATGTACAAAACTGCTAGTAGGGAATCCAAAACTTTCTCAAACTTTTTATGCAACATTAAGTAATATATGTATGTCATCACCTATGAGATTAGATGATGACATGCATCCTTTTCATGCATTTTAAGAAAAATTTTTCCTAAAACTCTAAAAACTGAAATAAATCATAGAAAATATTTTTAAAGACAGTTATTAATAAACAAAAATATGAAAAAGAGAGACATGTTGTATTTGCTTTGATTTTCTTCTACAGTGCATTTTACAGGCTATGTTTTAAATGTACAAATGCAGGTCTTGGCTGATTTTTTTCTAGTTTGTTTGTTTTTTTTTCTTTCTTATGATCCTCTTTTAAATCTGATATGCATGTTCATTGACAATAGGAAAAGCATAGAAGCAATCCTCTGGTTCTAAAGTATTAAACCAATCTGATGTTCTTAAAGAACCCTTTCACTATCTGCCTTCTATTGTTATGCTTCAATTCTCAGGGCACATTTGTGAAACATAGCTGAATTACCTTTTCCTTAAGTTTTATTTTAGCTGCAAGAAATCTGGTGTACTGTTGATAATGCTAACAAGAAGTCTGTTTCCAGACTTCTCCACTTGCATTAGCACTTTGCAGGTCTTCTAGCACTGATCCACTCAAGGAAGAAGAATTAATCTAGTTCAAATCATGATTATAATATGATTTGCCATACCTTAAAGTAGTGTTGACCTGCATGCCATGAAATTTACCAAATACAGTTGTGGTGGTGACTTTTCAGGGCTTCAAACTTTTCCCATTTTTCCCTTCTAAAAGCAAACAGACAATTCTACTAAATGCTTTGTTGAACTCATAAAGGAATCTTTTATGATCCACATAACCATTTAGAGAAGTGAATAATTTTATTGAAAAGAGAAAAATCCCAACAAAAACAATTGTGTTCATTTCAGTGTGACCTTATGTCTTATATCTAACTGCAGCATCAAACTCACCTGAAATAGTCAGAGAGGATACCAAGAGCTTGTTACCGATTATTGCTGTTGCAGTAACATCTAGGATATGAAATCAATGACCAGGACTCCACAACTCTAAGCTAACTGCACCAATGGTAACAGCAGCATTTCTTCCATTTTAAAAGCCAGCTTTCTTGAAAACAACAGGGCTACCTATGTATGGAAAAACATAACTGTCACATAAGATTTTGTGGGATGGGGAGGAGGGCTTCACCTAGTTCCATTAATTGTCAAAAGAGACCCTACATATATTAATTCTGTCCCTTTTTGTTACAAGTAATCATTTGACGGACAGATTACATAAATATGAGACAGTATTAACAATTGACTTACCTGGTGTGACAGGCTACACATTACACATACATAATTACTTCGGACTTGTAAAAGGGAGAGACAACTGTGGACTATAGACAGTGTACCACTAATGATGCAGCTCACATGAATGAATGGACAGGTTAAGCTACATGTGCTTGCCAAATTTTTATTGCTTCAGACAATTAATATAAGATGTTCATGAAACAGATGGCCAGGCATCTAAAAGTCAAATCAGAATCTCTTTTATGGTCTGTGGGGAACAGTTACTGGCAGCAGAATTGAAGGAGATTAACATGTTGTTAACAGTCTATTCAATCTTCTCCATCATTTATTTAAAAGAAGTAATTATTCCCTGCGAGAGACCTGACCTACCTTTCCATCCTACTAGTATAGCTGTGCCTGAGAGAAGACCTGCAGGTGTTTTATGTCACAATGAGTTTAGACCCCTCTGAAACACAAGAAGCTACAATACTGGTGTTTTCACTCTCAAAAGAGAAGTTTTGTGAAATGCAAGTCTTTGTCACCATGCCTGTCACAAGTTGGAAATGCTGTATCCTATCATTCAACTAAACTTAAATATTTAACTTGGAGAACACTATTGTATTCTCTTTTGTTATAGGCTAGGTAAGCAAACTTAATGGGAAGTTAAGTTTAACTTTTACCTGTCTTTGCAGCCCTCAGATTGTTTCTGTTCCTTTTCTCAGGAAGACTCTCACTTTGGTTTTTGGCAGTAGGGTAAACCATACTGTTGTGTAGTGCAGGTGTAATACTATCTGAATGCTTTATCAGAACCTTTATCATTTGTCATGTGATGTTTTTGTGTACCTCATAAAAAGCCACCATTTTCTTCTTCAAGTCCCTTCTACTTTATCACAAAAATAGCCTCCAAGGGGTGCTGCTGAGCTCTTGAGAAACTTGGACATGTGACAACATTCCGATATTTCTTTTTCTTGCTGTATTTCAATGGAAGACCATTCCCTTCTTCTGCAGTAAGTATTTGAGAATATTGTCCTGGTTCTTCTGCCCCACAAATTGATAGGGATTGACCCTGACATGCACTCAGCCCTTTTTGATTGCTGGATAGGAGTTCATTAACCAAACAGTTCCTTTATATATCCAAGCCCCAGGCAAATTCAAGACAGACTGAAAAGCTCAGGCCACAAAAATTTTGTGCCCTCATTGTATATAGCTTTGTTGTCACAGCATTTCGAGAAAGCATAATCAGACAATGCTCTGAGATTCATATAGACAGAATTCCCAATGGATATTCCTCCTCCCTTAAACTACATTTTCTTTTTTACTCATAATAAAGATATTATTTTTAAACTTTATTCTATGATATGATATGACTTTGTGGCCATGATACCAACATATGGCATGATACGACATAATCTAGGCCAATCACCCCACTACTTGTCCTAGATAAAGTGGTAATCTTAAAGGAGGTTGAATTTATAGAGTAAGATTTGATTCTGATGCCTTTTGAGGGAGGACAAATTTGTGTATGCTGTTGAACAGTAGATAACTGTAAAGCAATGACAGAATACTTCATATAGAGACACAGAAGCATCTTTCCTTTGACTCTAGGGATTTTGAAAAGCTAAGATTTTTTTTTACTTATAAGAAATAGAAGTGAAGTGGATTAGAGTTAGAATTAAGCTTACTCCTGAAAGAGTTCTCACTAGGAAAACTTCAGAGTTTAGAGACCAGGCAGAATTTCTTTCTAGGTGAAGATTGGTCTATATATTTCCCATGAAAGAGTAACTTTAGAATAATATTAGACCACAGAGAAAATCACCCAATGATAAACATCTGATGAGTATTGTCAATAAGAAAGTATAAGTTTAGCTCAATTAATATCTCCGTTCTATACAAAGAACTCAATTTTCCATTTGTAATTAACACATACTGATCAACTCACATTAATGTAATACATTCCAATCAGGCAACAGCTAAGGAAAGTTAAGCTCAGCTGTTCATATGGACCAATCTCTGTTTTTGTAATACTGATTTTGATAATTGTGACAGTTATCATTATAAAACAATGTTTTTAATACTTACATGGAACAAAGGTAACTATGGAATGGATTTCTTTCTCCTTTGAATTCCACAGTAGAGTGAAATAGGACTCAAAGGAAATTTTAAGGATTCTTTTTTTTCTCTTGACTGTTAGTAACTTCTTGAGCACATTGCACAAGAAAGCAATTATAAACAAGAAATACTAATGCTAAGCCAATCTTGCATTTCTGAAGTGTTGAAATAGAAATTCACAAAGACCGCAGGCTAGTAGATATCTAGAGAAAAAATCGTAAACAATTGGGCAGGTTATAGGACAGTCTGTGGATCTCAATTTGGTATCTCTAGTAGTAAGGCAAAGGAGTCCTACAGTGTAAATAAAAGTTTCCAATCACATTGAGTTTTGGCATAAGTTTTTCATTTCCACAGTTGGAAGAAGTGACTATTCTTTCCTGCCAGTTCTGATAGCTTGAAGAAAATTTACACTATGCACAAAAAGCAAATCTGCACCATGTTTAACCTTCTTGAAATCATAAATTATTTCTTAATTATTATTTTCTTTTTATTCATAATGAAGATATTATTTTTTAGCTTTATTCTACAATATGATTCAACTTTATGGTCATGCATAACCATATGAAATGTGCTAGTGTATGCCTATGTGATGCATTGGAGATCAAAGATGTAAGCCACAAAACTGACAGAAAACCTGTGTATTTTTCTTGGCTTTTCTTTTCAGTGTTCATCCTGAAAATAAAGATATCTCTTCCTTGTACATGATATTCCAGAGGAAGGCTCACCAGTGTTTTATATAACAATACTAATTCTGTCTTAAAAATGCTTGACTGATGCTTCCTAAGGCTGCATAACCATTTTTTTAAACTGCTTTGCTTTTGTGATTTCAAGTAATCACAGACTGGTTTGGGTTAGAAGGGTCCTTTAAAGATCATCCAAGTCCAACACCCCTGCCTTGGGCAGGGACATCTTTCACTAGATCAGGTTGCTCAAAGCCCCATCCAACCTGACCAATTCACAACTAACTTGGAGATCCCTGAAGTTTTCTTTATTTCTACCTGTAGCATTTCCATCGTATAGCCCAAACTGTTGCTAGAAGTACATTTTGAACTTTGAACTAGTGAATTTTATTCTACTTCTATTACTTCAATTCTTAAGGAGTGTAATTCTTACTGTATCACAATCCTTCTCTCTACTGTCAGCTTCATTGCATAAGCAAATTTCCATTGCCCAGGCATTAGAGTACATCAGTGAAAAGTATTAAACAAGATTTGTCCCATTACTTATCTATGAGTTTCACTACCAACCTTCTATAAATCCAACAATTGTCTCACAAACACAACCTCCTTAACCACCTTGCATTACTGTCTTTCTCTGTATGGTATTACATCAAATGTTTTACTGAAATTAGATTAAAACTATTGAATTTCCCTGTCTAGACAATCAATCAGTTGTCTTATCAAAGACGGATACAAGGTTAGTCTGATACAATCTACTGTTGATAAACTAATGCAGTGTTTTTCAACAGTTATTCATTTACAGTCATGACCTGAATGCTTTCAGTATTTATTTGTAAGTCTTGAATACTGTTGAGGAAAGACTAATTGGCTTGCAGTTGTATGTTTTTCTTTCTTATAAGCTGGATGCTGTATTTTCCTGTCATAGAATGACACTCCAACTTGGCAGATTCATTACAAATCCCTGCTACTAACTGTCGATTTCACAAGCTAGCCATTTTGAACTTCTGGGATGAAGAACATCCAGTCCATACACTACTCAAACAGACCCTTTTTTATCATCTTTCTCTAAAACATTTTTTAATCAAACTGATTCTTTTTATCCACGCCTTCCTCATTGTCTACTAAATCAGTAATATTCAATGAGAGCCCTGCTGTTTTCCACTTTCATTTATTTCTTCCTTTCCTGACCAGAGAATCTACTTCATCAGCTGGAGACATAACCTTTAAACACTGTTCCTTAAACTGTAGACTGGAAAAATCCTTTCCTCAATGTTTAAGTACTGCACTCACAGTGACTCTGCTGCTGACAGATGGATGAATAAGGCGGCAAATTTATTAACTTAACATATACCTCTAGTGTGCTGGGAAAAAAAAAAAAAAAATCTGAGAACAGTTTTTTCCAGCCAATGAGATTCATCTCTCTCTCTCCCTTTAAAATCGGTGGTGTTCTTTAAACACCTTCGTAAACCTTCAGTATGGCAGCTTTATTTTTCTAAAAAAGTGTCATCACTGCAAAGCATTTGATGCATTTTGATTTTGTTATATAGTAATAGAATTTCACAACTTCTTTAATATAAGGCCAGTGTTTAAATGAGCATATTTTACCTTTTAGAGCTCAGAAAGTTCTCTTCTGGGCAGTTTATTTGTTAGTTGCACAGTAAAGTGCAACTATGCTGTGCTGCTTCCCCACCCCAGTACTTTTCTCTGTGGGTTGATAAACTGAAAATACATCCTTTTACCAGCTTTGTAATTTCAAAAGTTATTCATTTTATATTATTTCATTTTAATGGTAGCTTATATCTTTATTACAGATTGAGCAATCTGAGGAATTAATACAAATTATGTGATACAAGAATCTTAAAAAAAAACACTTTGCTGTTGTTATTGAAGATCCAGTAAAACAAGCAAGTTTCTTTTGGCAGACCATGCTTACTGTTTCAATGTTTGCAATTCAATTTTTACATTAAAAACTGGAGGATAAACAGCCTAGGCAATTTAACCTGATTGGCTTTGTACGTACAATTTCTATTTGAGATTCTAACTTCATGAACACTAAGGGAAGGTTAGTTTTAAGCTCTGTATTTTTGTCAGCAATTCCTGCTTGCATAATGTCCTGAACATACCTGAACCTCAGTATTGTCAAAGCTAACACATATAATCTTATGTCAATAAATACATCACAAAATTTTCTTGTTAAGGTTGAATTACTTTAATTGACTTGGCATTTGACTCTGTTAATCAACATTCGTCTTATCTCAGTTGAAGTAATTTGACCTGAGTTCAATTAAATTAAATCTCCGTCTCATTCTTAGAAAATTACATTCACAATTGTACTCTGCGCAAGACTATTTAAATTGCCAAGAATGAGAACTGTGATATTTCAATGTCTGTATATGGTCCCAAATGAAAGTTACATCTGATTTCCTTAACGGTTTCTTTACAACTGAGCTTTTAGACCCCGATATTTAACCTTCTAGGTCATTCTTCTCTACTGTTTGAATTCCCTTTGTTTTGCTTTCCTTAGTAGGGACTTATAAGGAATAAATTCTCACTATCTCTTGTCTTACAAAAAGACGAAGCAGCAGGTGAAACCATCAGTCAGGAAGTTCAAAGCAAGAAAAGAGAAGACAGGTGCTTAAGTTACCTACTCCCTCTGTGGAATGATGTTTGCTGCAGGATGTTTTGGATACTGAAGTTTACATGGCCTGAAAAAATGACTTGACAAATACCTGAAGAAAAGATACATTAGTGACCATTAAATATTGAAATACCACCTCTGACTGAAAAAGACCCTGAACCTTGAAAAGTAGGTTAGTATTCCTGGGACGTATCACTTCACATTTAGCCTGTTCATGCTCCCTCCTCCAGATATCTATAACTGGCTGTTGGGGGCTGCTACATATCATTATAATATATTCAACATGATCTAAGTATTCAGGAATTCTGTATTATAATGTTGGGTCTGTTTAATGACAAAGACATTCACCAGTTGCAGAATCTTTAAACCAGCACAACCCCGTGACATCAGGGGGGTCATCTCCTGCCTACACTGCTGTAAATGATTGAATTCTAGGTGCTCTCAGCAGTAAGCACAAGTGAAAGAGTGCAGAGCTGTGAACCATTCTGTGGTCCACTGTTTTCTCTCCCCCGCCTCTATTGGTTGTGTCTATTACTAATCATTGTCTATCTCAGCATAAGATTACTTAATGGAACAAAATAATATTTTTTCCAGTAAGAAAATTGCTATGAGTCCACGGTGTGGCAATATCAATGACTACGGACATGTCCTACATAAATACAAAATATCCTCAGTTAATTCTGCAGTCACATCTTTTGCTCTATTTCACCTGCGGGTTTTTTTGTTTGTTTGCTTTGTTTTCTTTTTTTTTTTAAGAAATTGATCCAAAAGTATATTGCAGCTGTCAACCTACCTTTGCTGAAACTTAAAACTTATAAAAAATATTTTTTTTACTATATGTTCCAGACATTTAAGAAAATGCATTAAATTATGACTCTACTGTCTATATTTACGTATTTGTCCAATGATTTCATAGAATTTTTTACTCACATGACACAGATACACTTGGTTTAATTTTGTACATCTGGGTGGGAATGTTACTTTCTTTAACATGATATATAATATTAGAATATTTTATATTAGCCTCAGATCACTGCTATGGGGCAATGTTTACTGATATATACGTATTCACTACATTCTATACCTTACGTTATATGTATATTTTAAATCTCCTGCTTGCTTTAGAGATGGGAAGTTATTTTATATTCAGTTCAGTGCTTGCTGTCAAAGAAGCAGCACAGACTCTTCCTTGGGTTTTCTCTATTTTTTTAACTCTATTTTCAACAGAGGTCATTTATGTTTTTTCGATATGTATGAAAGCAAAACCAAAAACTGTAAAATCTATATTCAAACACTAACCTGAGGGTAGAAGAAAAGCTTAGCTCACATTAGTTGTTAAGAAAATATGTAGGTTTGCTGCTTGTTTTGTTTATTCTCTTCTGTATCATTCTTGGAGAGATCAAAAAAAATCTTAACTAGTACAACACCAAAACAATAGATCTGGCCTGCTGTGAACACACAAATGTGAATGTTGCTGAAGATGCCTGTATGAATAAGGGCTGAGAGCCTTTATTTTTATCACAGTAAATTCATTTCACAGGCCAACATCCAATCTGAGTTAAACATTGGTTAAGTATGATTTCACTAGTGCTCCATTCAAGAATTTTTCCTGTTAAGATGTGAAACACTTAAGAGATTGTTAAAAGCAATTCAATACCTAAATTTGACTAAAATCAGTCTGGTAATTGCCTGTGTTCCTTTGATAATCGGGTCTTTGGGTTGTGATGAGTTATTCACAAAGGTTAGTTTTAAGCTGGTTTCCTGAGGCTGTTTCTACTAGTAGCAAAATGAGAGATGTTCTTTTAGAGAACAAATTGGAGCACACAAATCACCCTCTGGTAAGGACTTTCCACTTCTCTAAGCGTAGGGGAAACCTAGGAAGACAAATCTCCTGGACAGACATAGAGACCACTGAAATCAGAGGGGTTTGGAAATTCGAACATTTTTTAAATTAGGCAATTTTCTTTCTATATAGTTTAAGCAAGGTAACATGCTACAGTAGAAAGAATGAATATCACTAAATCATATTAATGTATTGAACAAAAGACTTTAAGAACTATCACTTCAAATTTAATATCTCTTTTTAAAGTAAGTATCTCATCTTCTCCTGAAGGAAAGTAAGATGCTTTAATAATTCAAAAACTCAGTTATTCAGGGAGGCTCGATCTATTTGACTACTAAAGCACTGATGACAAGGATGCCTATACTTCTCTTTTTTCATCTCCTGCTTTTCTGCCCTGCTTTGACAAGCCCATATATGACTTTGTTCAAAATGATACCATGAATTTGAAAGTTACTGGTTTTCTGATCACAAATTCTTTCTTACTGCCAGGAAATAAGCTTGGTTGGTATAACAGCTAATTCAAAAAATCAGCAAACAGTTTTAGCTGCTTAATATTCCTAATTACTACTGCACATAGAGCCCAAAGTTACTGTTCAAAATCTGGGGGGAAAAAAAATAAAATAAATATTAAAAAAATGGCATAGTTGCAAGTACTTAAAATATACAGGAGCCCAACTCAGTGAATCTACCACCTTGCTACCAAACTAACAACAAAATTTCTGCTATAAATAACTGTGACCTAAAATACTATATTTATGGCAGTAATAAGTTACATATATGTGTGTGTATATATATATTTATATAGTTTTAAGCTGTCTCAAGTCAGAACCTCCAAAATTCCTTTGACGAGGAAAGTCAGAGAAAAAGTATTTTTTAAAACAGAGATGTGATGTTTCTAGGGCCTATGCTTTGAGTTAGTACTTTGTTCCAAAGATATGGACTGGAAAGTATCTCAATTCAGTGCCTCTGTTGAAGCATTTTACATTCTTATTCTACATTAACATTATTTCAGTTTTCAAAAAAACCACTATATATAATAAGCTACTATTATTTAAAACAGAAAAAAAGTTTTTATAGGGCTGTATTATTAGCTAGCCAAAAACCAAAAGGGAGAAGGAAGGAAACAAAGAAAAGAAAAGAAAAGAAAAGAAAAGAAAAGAAAAGAAAAGAAAAGAAAAGAAAAGAAAAGAAAAGAAAAGAAAAGAAAAGAAAAGAAAAGAAAAGAAAAGAAAAGAAAAGAAAAGAAAAGAAAAGAAAAGAAAAGAAAAGAAAAGAAAAGCAGACCCATCGGTTCTTTCTGCATACATTTTCATATTCCTGATGTCTTGTCTGAAGAAGGAAACCTATAGTCATACCTTAAACCTGTTTGCTCTGCAGAGGTTTGGACCTCTCTGCTAGAAACACACTGGTTTAGTATTTTAAATGTAAAAATATTTAATGAATATGTTTCATCTACAACTGTATAAGAACATTGTCTTCTGAACAAAGTGACTTGCTATGAAAAGTTACAACAAACTGTAAACAACAAAATAAATCTGCCATGCACATTAAAAAAAAAAAAAAACAACTTATAAGACACATTGCCTGATTAACCTTAAAAATGTTACTAGAGACTAAAATTTGTATCTCAGGATCTGCAAACGGCTGGCATGGTAGATTGAACTGAATCTCTAGTACAGTTGCTTCCAGGTGATGTTACTAAATAAAGAAAAAAAGGATTAATTTCTGTGACATTAATGTACATTCATCTACCTACCTGTTTGGTCTTCTAATAAATATAATTATTAATTAAATGTAAATATTAATATATTTTGCAGTAACATAAGAATATTTCTATGACATTACTGCAACTGATTAGTTCAGAAAACAATGCCATTAACTATCCAGACTTCTCCCACAAAGAAGATAATATTCTTGTAAATGACTTAATTTTGTGGAAAATCTGAGAAAACTAATGACTAGGAATGGAATGTCCTTTTCACAATGTGGAAACAAAGATTTCTCTGAACTAGATGTCTCCAGCAGAGATATTTAATGTGCTAAATGTCAGTATGATAACCAAAAATTTGAATGTTTGAACTGAATTAATAGCTACCATGATCTATAAGAAAAGTATTGGATATTCATGTTGGTTTTTACTTTTATGCAGTTATTAAATGCCAGCATATTACAGTGAAAATAATTTTCACAGGATTGAGGTATTTGGCCAACTTACTTTTCACTAAACATAAATCTGTTAATGGCATATCTTTAAGAACAACAATAAATTTCAGACAACTTGGAAAATCTCCACTCTGTGAATTAACAACACTGAAACTCTTAGCGGGACCTTCCCAGACTAAAGCAGATCCACCTTTAACATTCAATGGCATCAACCGTAATACAAAATAATTTTGGTAGTGTCTTCCATACTTTCATTCTGTGTTGATATATGACATTGCTGTATATAAAAGCAAAATATTACACTAAATATATCAAGGCTTGGATAGGAGAACAAGATTAATAATTCCATAGGATTTCAAGGAAGAACTATAAAGAACTATTTAAAAGTCTTAGCTAATGTAGTCCATTGAGCAGCATGTCTTGCAATGAGTCTGTATATCTAAAATAGAACACATATAAAGACATTTAACTTTAATTTATGATCTCTTATCCAGTTATTGAGACTGTTACTTGTCCTTTTAAATTATTCTATTCATTTATGAAAATTAAACAGTATATTACTATTAAAATTTGTATGTATTTTTTTTCTGAATGTACCCAGCATCAGCTTCTGAGGAACAGATTCATGTATGTCTTTGCCTGAATAAAGACACTTCTGTCTAAAAATGATTGTATTCTGATGTAACAGACAGGTAATGGTAATATTGCTTCTTAAACTTCATCTTAATAAGCTAAATCAAACAACACACTCATCATAGGAAAGACTTGTAGATTTTTTCCAATCATTTTCTCTTTTTTCCAATGTTATTTTTGAGCATGGACATCAAAACTAGTTATGCCATTCTAGTATGGATGTCAATAGCATTGTAAATTATTGACCATACTACTTCAACTATTTTCTCTAAGAATTCAAGGATTGTGTACCCTCATTTTAATCACTGCATTCCTCGGGTGTTCTCTGTTAATTTTTCATCCATTGGGATGCCTAAGAATTAATTCCAAAAATTGGACATCCACCCTAAAATTATGAATTGCAATCTTCAGATACATTTATGATTCTGATTTTTTTTTAATATTGATTCATACTGTACAGTGAGCTGAGATGTCTGAAACCAAATTACTGTGTAGAACTCATTCTCCTGATTACCCAGTACTGCAACACTAACACTTAAAAACCATAATGTTTTATGGTTTCACATTTACTAAAGCATGAACTAAGTCACTAAGCCTAGTCCTCATTTTTACCTGGATCAGACTTGAATTAATCTAGTTGTCCTAAACATTTCATGTTTTCTCAGCACTTCCTGCAACACACAGGCTGCTAAACATTGTGTATATTTAAAACACTGGAGATTTGTTTAATAAATATAATATTATAGTGAGTATTATGAGTACAGATATATACTTCTGAAATATTTTGCTCTATTTACATGCAAACAACAAGAAAATAACCTGTACACGTACATTATTCTGTTTTATTCAGTTGTACAGACAATCTTTGAGCTGTCTGCAGGTAAGTTCTGCAGTGGTAAAGAACATGCTCACAGTATACCACCTTGCAAAAGTAAATAAGAGTATAACAGGGTAGGATAGTTTTTTGGGACAATAACTCTCCTTTCCAATTCTAAGTTTTGAATAATTTCTTAAAAAAAATTTACTACCTGTACCGAAATAACCATCAAGACTAATAATTGACAGTAACAAATTGCTTTTCAATGCATACATACTATGTAATATAACCAAAAATTAACAAGAATAAATCCTCCAATAGAAGAAATTGGCTTTGCCCCAGGGCACTGTATGCTTAGAGATATGTAAAATGTTATCTCTTTTCCAAAAGGTCAGCTTAACATTCCAGGCATGCCTCCTAACATCTATTCTGCCACCAGTGAAAACAAAGAGCTGCTAATCCAGTAATGAAAAATCAAAGAACGATTCTTCTTCCGAACCTTCACGTTTAAGAAAACAAAACACACCCCCCCCAAAAAAAAAATTAACATTTTTTTTTCTAAAATTGAATGAATACACTTAAAGCAGCAGCAAAGGTTTATAGCTCTGACCTGTGACAGAATCATATGCAATACTATATACATTAATACATTGTATAAATTTTTCTATATTGTTTAAGTAGGAACCCTTTTTGCCTTGTCTTCAGCAAACTATCTGGGGAAGAGAAGTTAACTGGTCTTTTTCAATACAGAAAATCCCAACACAGTATATTTGGTTCAGGCATTAATTATGGGATTTTGTTGTTGTTGTAGTTGTTAAAAATCCTTCATCTGTATTACTCTTCAATCAGTGTAATTAGACCATTTCTGTTTTATGTAACTTCCCTCCTCTTCCCCCCGATTCAACAGTCTCTGATCCAGGAAATATTTTCACATTAGATAAATTTTGCATCTAAATCCCTGAAGGTCTATTTCTGGAACTATTTATATTTATTCATTCACTGTGTATCGAGGTAGCAATTTTAACCATTCAGTTAAAGTCCCCATGCTGCGTATTGTACTTAGATTAATTTTGTTTGGTTTAGAAAAGATTAGATGTGCTATAGATTTCCATTTATATATGCAAAGCTTTTTTACCCGAAGTATTCTCTTTCATCATATAAACCAGATATCTATAACCCCAGGAAGCTTTCCAAGACGTGCACCTGATTTTCCTAAGAACACAAAGTTTAAAAAAAAAAACAAAACAAAAACAAAACAAAAGAACAAAACCCCAAAACCAAACACCATCACCCTCTCCACCCCCAAAAAAAACAAACGCAAACTTATAAGGGGAAAAAGAAAAAAATTACTCAGCAAGAAGTGAGAAAAAGCTGATGTAAAAATGGTATTGGAACCTTTGAATCACTGAGAAGAAGCTGATACAGGAATATGAATCTGTATATAAAAAGGATGTGTTAGTCAAGGACCAGCCAATTGACTTGAAACGTTCAATGTATTACTTGCAATAACAGACCAAGTAAAAAAATTTCAGAAGAGAATGTTAAAAGATATCTTTAAATACAAATTAATGCAGTATTTGTATTGATTATTCATGGCTGCAGAAGCCTAGAAGAAATTTTCCCTGTGGTTATCATGACCTCATATGCAACCCAATTTGTGAAACATAAGTAAAAAAGGCTAAGTAATCAAATTAACAATAGGGGAATGTGATTAGGTATTATTAATGAGATATCTTATTTAATTGTTAGTCTTAAACTCTAGTTTAAGATTGTTTTCTTTATGCTCTGAAATTTACCTGTTGGAAAAAAAAAAATAAGTCATAACTATTCGGAAAAAAACATAAGTCACAATTCCTGCACACAGCATATGCTGGCAGGGTACGAGACCTTTGTTTAATGTATGTTAGTGCAGAAGAAAGAGTTAACAGTAACAAAGGAACAAGAACACAACACAGATGTGGAGGAACTGTAGATAACGGTAAAGACAAAAATTTTGAAGCTTTGCTGTGAAGGAAAAGGAGCCATGTTAGCTGAAGGATAAGGAATAAAGAAGAGTAAACTACTAGATAAAGTTGATGTAATTATCTAGAGCCAGATATCTCTACAACTAATACAGTCCAGTTATTTGGGATAAAGCAGTCATGAAGGGCATAGGCACATGCAGCTGTATACCTATATAGGTACCTAAACAGATACATGAACATACCAAAGAAGGAGCAATTCAGATTTGATAGTCTAGTCCCTTTTGTAATAGTACTGGCACATCTATAAAGGCTCATTCATCGCCCAGGAAGCTCTGCGTCATTATTCCAGCTGCTTCTGCAGTGTCCCCTCCAAGGCTATACACAAAACAGCCCACTGCTGAATGTTTATAAATCTGGAAATTGGACACAATCACTGAGAAGCCAGGGATTTTGTCCTCCCTTCAGAAATATTTACGCAGTTGAAAACAGTGAACTTGCCAGTTCTTGGTAGCATTGGGAGATGCCCAACACAGAGTTTTGTTGCATAAACTCACACTCCTGTGGCATCTAAATCCACAGATTTAGCTGCACAATATGATGAGAGGGTGTTTCTTTTGCATGCATTCCATTGCAGGCAATACATCAAAATGCCTGTTTTGAAACAATGCCTGAATTCAGTGCCTCACAGTATTGAGATTGGAGCATCCTGGAGTGAATCCTAGGCCCTAGCAGTTCCCTAGGAACTGCCTGCAGTAAACTGTTTGATTGCATGAGAAGTGGGACCTAGTAAGCATATCAACACAAAGCCTCTGCTGCTCAAGACACACTTCGCTAAGTACAAAGGCAGGGCAGGGAGAGGAAGGAGTGCTTCTAGAAGTTTTTTACTGCCTCAGAGAACGTACTATGCTGGTATCTGTCTTGGGGTGGTCAGAGCCTGCTCCTGCACTGCTTAAATTCTGTCCTGAGCAGAGCTCCTATGTTTGCTCTGTCTTCTATACCCCACATACCCAACTAGCACCAGTGCCTGTATCAAGACACTCACAGTGAGTGTGAGTAGCCTCTGCTGCTGCTTCTGAGTGCGAGGGAAGGAGACCCCTTGCCATTGTCCTCAGCTGTCCCTGTGACCAAAATGTTTGGAACACAAGGCATTTACAGGTACAGCTCTGTCCACATCTGAAAGATACTCTCAAAGATATCATGTAATGTAGCATGGAATAGGAAATTACTCTCTAGAATGCACTGGAGAGTTAATTCTTTCCTCTGCATGTATAGTTAATTCCCCCAAAGGAAACATTGTGAAAATGAGAGCCCTTCTAAGCAGACATCTACTCAGAGCTCGAGAACTGACAGTTGCCAGGGACTGGCTGCCCCTAGAGCTATTATTTCATATGGAAGCCTTTCAATAAAACAGCTGGTCAGACAAACACATCTAAGACTAAAGGTTGTTTATTAAAAAAATAAATCAAAATAGTTAATAAAAAAAAGCTTAAAAGACAACAGTGAATACAGAGGAAGGAGGGGTTACATGAATTATATCTCATTAGCTGATTCAGCAAGTGTAAAAATTTTGCTCCTGTTTCTATGAACGGAAAAGACATTTCTTTACAGAGGTACAATCTTTTGCACATATATTGGTATCATCAAAAGAAAGGATACAAAAAGTAAATTTTTTAAATACTTCATGAAATAAGCAAATAGTTCAATATGCAGGTCCTCCTAGTTTGACAGCATTGGTTTTGAAAAAGGACTAAACCCCAAAGGGAAACTTGAAGTCAGTTCACTCCTTTCAAAACCCAAAAGAAATAAATACAATCTTATGTAAACTTCATGAACTAAAGAGCAATGCCATGATATATCCTATAACATTCATTGTTAATGACGCTATATAAAAGATACTTAGATGAGGTTAAATATCTTCACTGTTTCATAGTAGGGAATTCTGAGATGGGCTAATGGCTTACTTGAGGCAATGGTGTGTCAATGTCAGAAGTACAATTAAAATTTCACAGGTTTACAGATCCTAGTCTTACACTACTAGTTCCTGCTTATATCTAAGATGTCAAGAGCAAAATGACATCCTACAGCCATTTATTAACATAAAAGCCTCCCAAAGCAGTGCATTTGGTTTGTAATATCATCTATGTATCAGTGACCTAAACCACACTGTAACACTCAGTTCTACAGAGGACCATTAATGTCATCAAGAATCAAGGCTTAAACCTCTGCTGCTGCTTGACAAAGAATAAAATGTGGTGGAAGGCAATAAATCAAAGAACTATATGCATCCTGAAACAGCAACCATAATTTACCACTTTAAAGAGATCATAGGGAGCATAAAATAAGACAGCAGACCTAGTAACACAACTGCAAAAGTAACTGAAAGGCAGCTTCCCCCAAAACGAGGTGTATGAAGAACATCCATGCATAACAGCAGGATCTAAATACTAAACAACAATAATGCTGTAGGCTTGGAAGAAAATGCATGCTACAGTCATCTTGTTTTCTGAAATATCAAATATGCACCTTGGAAAGGTACAAGGAGCATCTTTCCCAGTTATTGAGAAGAAGAAAATGAGTTCTTTAGATACCTGAAGGATTTCAGCTGCCTATACACTTACTCCTGACATGAATGTCAACCTGTACCTTGCTGAGCTTCAATTTAATGCCTATGTCAAGATTGAGAAATGAACGGATGAGATTTAACTTCTACAGATTGCATTTATATGCTGTGAATAAGTAATCCAACATGCTTTTGATTGATTACAATTTGAAAAATTGCAATGTAAAAGTGACACTTTCTTCTACTATAATTTCCGTATTGGGACACTTGCCAAGTAAAGTGACTACTATGTAAATAATAGAGCATCTCAACACATACTACCTTTGCGTTTAGGTGTCTATCTGTAGTGTACGTCTCTTTAACACCTATTTATGTCATTCATAGCAAAGAGGGTATACAGAGTGATTTTTATATATATGTATATGCGTGTATATATATGTGCATATGCATATATATGTATTTAGTACATCTGTGGTTCCCTAGTGATTCATCAGTTTCATAGGCTTTTTCTTATGATACTAAGAAACATCAATAAAGGAGAGAGACATCTTCTGTCATTTCCTCTGAACTATCTTGTTCCCTTTTTCTGTCAACAAGTAACACTACATAGTTCCTTTAAAAATTGCAAAATATTTACATTTGAAGGTATGGGAAGACTAGAAGAGATACAAAAAATAAGGCCAGAAAAGGGAAGCAAATAGGGTTTTTCCTTAATTTACAAATCTATACCTTAAAACAATAAATGAAAACTAAACCTACATGTATTTGGTATAGAATTGTAAGCCTAGAAAAGGGTGAAAAAATCCCACATGTTCAGAACTCATTCTCTATTAGTGTATATAATAATACTAATGTGAAAAACATTGGTGCAAGCATATCTGTTTTGCTATGTTTTTCAGCTTAAGTAAAAGGGAACATGTTCTATATGGAAATTCTCACATGATACAAAAAACTTTAAGTGGATCTGAGTGATGGTGAGGTTGGAAATACAATACAGATACAAATATAATTTATTAATAAAGCAAAGGTCTCCATTAGGATATTGATTATCCGGCAGTTTTCTTTGACAATAATCTCTTTCCCCTGCTTCTTTATTTATTGAAAGGAACAGGTTTACCATCATTTTAATATAAATAGAGCATTTGTTCCTACAGTGTCTTAACTGATCTAGAGAACCTAGATCCTTTCCAAGTCTCAGATAATGCATATATGTTCACTTCCTAGAATTAAGAAAAAAAAGGAAATGAGCCATCAGTGCCCTTAACCCAATTAATTAACTGTCCCTTGTCTATAGCTTGTATTAATCAGGATTTTGATTCACATTCTCAGAAAATGGCTTTGATACATACAACCAGTTAAGCAAACTAAGAGATAACACAAAGTGCGTTATTTCAAGAGGACACTAACCGTGAAGAGTCCTTGTTTATCATCTCACTCATTATTTCATTAGGACATGCATTCCTTTTTCTGCTGTACTGAAATAAGGCAAAGCCTTACAAAAAAACACTTGGTTTTCTCTTTAGGCTTTTTTTTCTGGTAGGAGTTATAGCAGTCTGGACTCCAGAAACATTTGTTTGTATAACTGGTTACTTAGAAGATCCATTTGCAACGAAGAGATTTTGTCCAGTAGCATGACACCTCTTTTAATATGCTGTTAATGGGATGTTCATGGCTAGAGTCAATTAATCGTGAAGTTCCTAAGACATTCCAGCAGCTTCTAGTCAACTAGGTAATCTATCTGTATCTCAAGAAAGTTCCCTGTACTTTTCATGTATCTCTTTTCTGATTTTTCTATTGATTAGAAAGGTAACTACATGTAATGAGAATTTTTTTCTTTAACACACACTGTGTTCTGTCTGCCAGTTTCAGGAAGGCATTTTAGCTCACAAATTTAGTTTGCTTGCTTTTATCTCCCTCTGTATTTGCAACTGCTAAACAATATTAATAGCTAACTAAAAATAGCTAATAAAATTAACAGAGCAGAATTAGCAATGTCTTCTTGAAACCTTACAAAGCATCCTTCTCAAATGAAAGCTCCTTATTCCACAACTGCCTTTACATCGTTGTACAACCCTGAAGGCATGATCATCATGTAACTCTGTTATTACCTAACTAGTTAGTTATTTAGTTTCACTACTGATTGGCCTGGGGAGCTTTTTGGCAGAATGTTCAGAGCTTCCAATCTCCTTCTATATAGGTAAAATACTATAAATAGCTTAAATCTCAAAATGGCTCAAAAATAATTCAGAAAGAAACCAAGGATACTTTTGCCTTGCCCTCTAATGCTTGCACCCTAATAGAATACCTTACCTATCAGAAGTTTAACCCTGGAATGATCAAATCTGATTTGAATTCTGTACATCATTTGGGAAAAGGTTAAATTAATTCTATCTTTTGTGGTTCCCAACCCTTTAACATCTCCTGACTTAAAATCTGACTTCCCTGTACCAAAGAAAAGGAAGTCTCACACACATTTTCAGGAACTAGTCAAGATCACTGTGTTCTCTAGATTTATTGCTACTTACTACATTTTGTGGTATAAAAACTAGACTTCAGGTCTGGGAAATTAATATTTGAACAGTAAATATTTCAATATATGGTAATCAAGTAACTTTGATGGCAAGGAGCGTTCTGGCAAAGAATGGCCAAAAACACTTAAGCCATCCAACCATGCAATCATGTATCACTCAGACCAATTTTGCTCTCTTATGAAAGCTTACTTATTAGAAACATTTACAGAATAATGTTTCCTTTCTCCATTTCAGGTAAGAAATACTTTAGCAAAATAAAATGATAATATTAAAATAAAAAAAATAATAAAAGAATGGGATTTACAGCTCTTCTGATGTTGCAGTTGCTGGGTGTACCTATATCACTCTTGCAAAACAGAAAAAAATAATCAGCTTTCTGAGCTCAGGACTGTTATCAATCTCTGTGTTAGTTAAGAGCCACCAGTTGTTTGAGGTCAGATTTATGAATATTTAATACTAAATAGAAGTGCTAATTGTGTTTGAAAAACACAGAATTGGACAGATATCTTCTGCACAGCCACTATAAGAACATAAAACGTTATTCTAATTGGTAGTTTTAAGTGCTGGAAAGGAGAAAAAGTATAAAAAAGGGCCAGTTAATTTTATCAAATGCAGGAAAAATACAAACGAGTGGTGACTGCTCAGGGGGAAAAAAATTTTTCTCCACAAACTGCTTTCTTTGTGTCATCTGCATAGGAGCTCAGAGCTTCTCTAGGACAGGAAGAGCTTTCATCTTCCACATCTTCAACAGTAAGAAAAGGCTGGCAGTTATGTACTCTGAAAGCTGTCTACAACTTTATTGAATCACCTAAATATCCAGCCCTTGCCAATAACGATGAAAAGGTAGCCCTTTTTTACGCTGATAGGAAAATGCTTGAGTGAGATGCATGTGGCAGAATGGCAACCATTTATACCAAAGGACTAACTAACTTTTGTCATCATTCCAGATTTAGTTCAGAGTAACTGAAGAAATGTCATGCTGCATATGGACTAATTTTGAAATGATAACAAATGATTCATAAATTTCTGCTTCATGTTAGCGAATGCTTTCAAAAATGCTCTGGCCATAAATTGGTCATTTTTATTTATTATAAAAAGTAAAGATTATCTTAGTAAAATATACTTTACCATCACTTCCTTATATTTTGCCTACGCAACAATGGCAATAGAACTACTATTAAAAATATTTTCAGGTTTTATATATTCATATTTCTAAGAGAGAGAAAGCACACAAGCGTGTGCACGTAATACAGAAGTATGTCAAGAAAACCAGAAATACTAAGATCAAATACTCTTGTTATTTAAGGTAATTTGGGAGTGACACTAGTGGGTATTAACTTTTAGAACCTTTCAGTTGGAAGTTAATGGTATTAAAAATAATAATGCAATCTTTAGTCATGTAGATTTACAAACAAAAAGTTAGCTTAGGTTGTCATTGTATTTGAGTACTTCAACTTAATTTACATGGCTCCAAATCTGAAGTCAGGGACTGGTTTATAGGAGTCTAGCCATGTTGTTCTTTTGGGTAAGCACCCTTCCTTCTACTAATGCAGATCTATAACTGACTTGCTGTGTGCCCCTGCAGCTGAAGAAACTTTGAGATCCCCCACTATAGTCAGTTACATAACATTTTAAGCAGATCTGAAATCTCAAGAACTTAATGTTATTAGCTCAGAAAATGAAAACAGAAACCATAAATATTCTAACTGCAAGTACACTAAGAGACAAAGACTGCAGCTAACACATTAGCCCATAAAAATTAGTGAATTTAGAAACATCAAATGATATTTAAAATTTTATATTTGAAACTTGTTTTCTCAAAATGGTTTCTCACATTAAAATTGTCCTTTTACACAATTTTCTGTCATTTTTAAACCAAAATCTTATTTTTATATCTTTAAACAAAACTATTTCACAAAAATTACATAATAAATATATTTTTAATAAACATATTTTTGATTATTTATTTGAGAAAGAGAAAAATGGATCTATTCTATATAAATTTTCTCAAAATGGCTTCCTTATTTTTTTAATTGACTCTGTGAGAACTTAATTGGATACCCATCTACCATAGCAAAGGACAAAGTGGGATCTGTACCCATTTAATTTTGTGGTAGACAATAATGAAAAATAGTGTGTAAGAGAGTGGTTTTTTCTTGGTTTTGTTTTGGGTTTTTTTATTATCAAAATGTCACAATGTATCTCAAACATAGGCGCTCTTCTCAAACATACACATGTACTCCTTAGTATGTCTACTACTGGCAAAGATTAACTAAAAAAAAGGATTGTCTTCTGTTTTAGTCTATATACATAAAAATGAAGAATATAGACTGAGAGTTACAGTATCCAAATCCACATTGTTACTTAAACTTATCAAACTTATTTTTTAAATGTTTCTACAAACATGGGGAAAAAATTTCTTCTAATTCAGCATACCAGTAAAATGGAGCCTCACTCTAAAACAGGCAAAGTAATGGATAAAATCTGGCCCTTATAAAAAAATACCATGTGAAAATACTAGCCAAGTAGATTAGAGCTCCTTGAACACTTGGAAAAGTTGACTAAATAAATAGATAAATCTGAGGTAGGCAGGCAATGACGTATTCTTCTCACTTACTGTATCACAGTTGCTGCCAGCAAGCTTAACCTATGAAACAGTTGGCAAAGTCATTCATTGCTCAGGCAGCCAGCACTCAATGCCCTGTTCCGAATCAAAAAAAAGCAGGTATGTGTCATGAAAAATTATAAAATCACACTCAAAATGACAAAAACATTTTTAACCATGGTCCACATAAACAAGACCACTTGGCAAACACTCATACCAGCAAAAGCAGTTGATTCTATACGTAATTATACTGATCAGCTCAGAAAGCAATAGAGGAGACTACCTAAATTGTTTGTTCATGATTGCCTGGAAATTCCACGTTATTAAAACAGTAATCCCAGGGCAAATGTAGTTTATTCAGGGGATTGCTTCTTTTTTACCTTGATCCTTCATCATATGTGACAAGGGTACCAATGCCATCTCTCCCCAGGCTGGAACAAGATGAAGACATTAGTCCTTAATCTTTTTAAAAGGTAATGTATAGAGGTGAATAAGGCTCTTACACAGAAATAACCGTAAACTGGTATGGCTATACAGGTGCAACCAACTATGACAAGATGTCCCAAAGTGTGGGCAAAGCAGCTACATAGTTTCTCCAATTTAAATGGTTCTGCTGAAGGAGACAGACGACATTGTTTTTATTTCTTCACTGAGTTATGGCTGAAAATTACCACTGCTCTCTAAATTGCGTGAAAGCATGTCTCAAAACGGAACATGGTCATTGCTGTGACTAAATCATCACAAGTACCTCTTTCAATGAATTGACCATAACAATACTTCAGAAGAAACTAGAGATATAATAAACGTTCAAACAGTAGCAATTAGTGAGTATTCTTAATATGAGATGATTTTAATGCAAATGGCTGGTTGCTTCCTGTTTCAGAAAGTGATACACAGTAAGGTAAGCCAAACTAAATCCTTGTCAGGATTAAACCTATACTGCAGAAAATGGCAACACTCTTAGATACTGTTTATAGGGGGAAACTAGTGCACAGTGAGCTTATGCTGTCTTATTGCAGAGTAGCTTATTACACCTGAAGTGTTTCATGAAGCACATTCCCTTAGCGTAAACCTCAAAAGACTGGATCAACAGACTGGATGGGGAGTAATCAATGCACAGTACATCCTCATGTAGTCCTTGCAACGTAATCACAGCTAATCCTTTAGCTGTTCTTTTTTTGAAATCCCTTAAAACTTAGTATGCCTGAAAAAAATTCTCCATAGGTACGTACTATGACTCTATAGAAATGGATATAGTAGCCTATAACATATATAAAAAGTGTGCTCTAGAAGTTTTCAGAGTACTCCATGAGGCAGAACGTAATTTTCTATGATATGCTACAGGACGTCTATCATATCCACAATGGCTTTTCCAAGAAATGATTAAATTTTAAGGATTATGCCTTCAGCGGCAAGTATGGCAAAAAAGATCCTAGTGGTAACAATTAGTATAAGTGGGAACTGCACGACTGATTCTTAGCATACAGCAGCTTACTTACGATAAATGTTGGTCTGCATCTGCCTTTATTACTATCTAGAAGAGATCTGCTGTACAGAGACAGTATCCACTGAAAAGATATTTCTTCTTCTTCCACGGCTGCAGATGCTGCAGAACAGCTGGTGCCCCTATCACTGATAAGTTACATAGGATGCTTAAACTAGTATCAAAGAAGTTAACCCTGAAGTCCCTACAAAGGCATCTATGCAAGTAAAATAGATGTTGCCCCACTGACAAAGCCGGTAGAGCTAGCAAAGGAAGAAATATTATAGAAGGCTAAAACAAGGTAAAATGAAAAAAAAATCCCCAAGAATTATGAAATTGAAACAATTTCTTTGCAACAGTATATGGGAGCACCATGTGCGTTTGTCATACGAGTGCATGGGCTGGATAAAACAAAGAGAACTAGATCCAGTACCATTGTACAAGACTACAGATACAGCTCTTTTAGGTTTAATGGTTGCAAATTGTCTATTACATAAATTCACTGTTTATTGCCATTTAGAAGAACGCAAGAAAAGCTGTAATACTAAGGATATTTTTGAAACCACTTGGCATAAACCCAAGGAGGTTTTTTTTTTATTATGTCTCCCATGTACACAGCAGATCAAATTCAGCATTGTGGGCTAGGTACAGTAACATGATTGTGCCTTGTATCAGGGTTATCAAAATATTTGCTTTAATTGACTCTTCTATGGCAGTTCAATTTGTCATTTGTTATCTTAGTGAATAAATGATAATTTGGGGTGGGGGTGGAGGAACAACCATCTATTAAAATACTCCCTAATTATGATGTATGAGAGACACTAACTGAAGCCCCTGAGGAAAAACTAGAAAGAATTGCTTGCTTAATTGTTGCATCATAACTAGCAAAATCTTAATAAAGTATTAGATTAACATATCAGTACAAAGGCTTCTAATGGGCAATGAGGGGAGAAAGGGAAGAACATAGGAAAAGCTGTCATTTAGTGCATGAAGTAAGTACACAGTTGACAATAAAGCTATTCACATTCAGATAAGGACTTCACTGCAGTGATATTTCTCCATTACAGAGATACCGAAGAGACACAAAACCAAATTTTACTGTTAATGTCCTCCTTTTCAGTCTGATACTTTATTTTCAGCTTCAGTACGCAAAACTGATGCTTTGTAAAGAAAAAGGCTTTTGGGAAGGGGAGGCATATATTTTTTTCAAAAAACAACAAATGAGAAAAAACTCCCAAATGCAACTGTCTAGTTTTGCTTCTTATGAGGAAATGCATAGATAAGTCTACCTCAGCTACTAGCAGCTGGTCAGAATTACTGATTTACAATTTATTGTTTGCTGGAATTGTTATTGGAAGAGATACTATAAATGGAGCTGCTGATTTCCTTAAAAGAAAGGAAATGTTTCACATCAGATGTGGGAATAAAAGTGACAGACTTCTCTGGTCCATAAATTATCCTTAAAATAACCAGAACATCTCTTAAAATTCCTCCTCTTTTAGGAATATCTCAAAAGTGGAAAGATGGGTGAAACAGCTCTGTCATCATGTCATTTGCCAGCCTCCTCAGTCATTTGAATTGGAGGAAAGGGCAGATATTGAGGCAGAACCAGAAAAATAATAGCTCTTCTTATTTTGTGGATGAACAGAAAAAGTGATCAAAGTGCCTGGATTTAATAAAAGAAAAAGTTCAATAGAGAAAAATGTTAACCTTCTCCTTGCTCTAATAATTTAAGGCATTTGGGTCTCCCTTAAATCTTTCTCTGACTTGAAATGGCTAAGTTTAGCATGAGCAATCAGGGTGCTATGTTCCCTCTTTTAACATCAGTTCATTCAAAGTTGCACTTCAACAGAAACTAAAATTTAATCTAAAAAAAAAAAAAAAGAAAAAATTTAAAAAACCCTTCTTCCTCCTTTCAGTTAGATATCAAAATCTTTTCAGTTTGAAAAAAAATGGGGACTGTTCTAGAAATGTCATCTGAGTTCCTAAAAACAGCTTGAGAAATTACACACGCAACAGAGCTTGACTTGGAATTTTTTCTGTTTGTGCCTCTGTTCTTACTCCTGTGCCTCACTGGCCTAGCTAAGGACATGAGCCACCAGGTCTCTAACTTTTGGTATTTCTCATACATGTGGCATTATTCAAGTGCCATCACAAACAGATGCTAGAGAAACAGTCAAGCTTCAAACATTATGTCCTCTCTTTTTTTCTTTTGCTTATGGAACCAGAGGGATGATAGTTATTGGTCATTTTTACATCTGTACCTATATTGTTTGCTTTGGCTTTCACTAGGGGTGAGACACTAATCTTTCTGCTGCAAAATTCTGGCTGTTTAAGGATATTATGATGACACTGATAAATTCTTACAAATAAATTGTTTATGTGTACGGTGGAATAGGTACAGAGCACATTTTTCCAGCTTGCAGAGATCAAGATCATTGAAATGAAAAGTTTTGCTCTCTTTAGATGTCTTGCACTTCTCGGAGATTCTGTATCTACTACTGTAAACAATTTACTCCATACAGTAAAAAAAACCCTCACTCTCAAAAATGGAAAAAATAGCTGCTTAAAATAAAAAATATTTATCTTAAATAAGAGGAAACATCAAAGTTACCACAGGGCAATGTAAGAAGCTGAAGTCAAAATAAATTAAAGGAAAAAAGTTAAAATGCTTTAGGAAGTAGAAGTGGAAAAACAAGGAAAAAAAAAAAAAATCCCACTTGTATTTTCCTGAAGACAAGTTAGTAATGACACACCTTCTAGCAAGGCTCATTCAGAGTTTTTCCTTGCTCTTCCCAGCCATACTGATCTGTGTACATGCTATTCCTTGGCAAATGTATGGTTTGACTGTTCAAGAAGGATGGGATTTGCAGTGTTTAATAGGGTAATGCTGATTGGCTGCACATGCCACTTCTAGCATAAAAGCCACCTCTGAGAGGGTTTTCCCCACAGCAAGATGCAAAAGAAACTGTGGGACAAGGAAACAGCCCAGAAGACAGAAGGCTGATCATATACAACAGCAGAGCTCGCTCTCTGTTTACAGAAGTAAATAAATAAATAACAATAATAAAATATCTTCATTTAGTGATTTAAGGGTAAGACCTCCGTCTTCTCCTTGTTAGCTAAAACATGCTGAGCACTCAAAATGAACTTGCTTATTTAATATATCTACAAAGTATGTGTACCCTTTATAATTGTAAATAATATGACTGTATGAATTTCCATCTTTAATTTGTAAACATAAATTTGTATAACGTCTCTATCATACACATATTTAAGGATACAAAGGCATAGATACCAGAACCCACTGTAAAAGACAGAATTAAAAAAAAAAAAAAAAGAAAAAGAGTTAGATTTCAAGTGAAAATTTACTCCCATACGAGCATGATTACAACTCATTTTCTGTAGTTTGCCTTTTCCTATTATAAAAATTCCCATGTCATTCACCACACAAAGTCTTGTTAAAACAAATTAACATGCCTTTTTTTTTTTATGTTAAATAACCATCATTTCTTTGCCTACAAACCGAGATGAAAGAAAGGCTGAATTTTCTTTTCTCTTGAAGTATAAAAGAAGCACTCACGTTCTCCTGTGCTCAAGGTAATTTGCTCCCGCCGGCAGGACCTCTGTAGACCTGACTGCATCTCCTTTGCTCACAGGTGAACAGTGAGTTAAGCCCACACAGCTCACACTACAGATGGTAAGAGGAGACTCTCAACTGCTTTTTATGGAGATTGGTATCAAACATCTACTCAGTGAGACTATTTACAAGGCAAGATGCTAAGTGAATGCAAAAGTGTTAGAATCCAGCACTATGTAAACAGTGATTTTTACCATTGCGTATTCATTATAGTTAGCTACCTGCTTTATTTATGTTACATTTAGCTCATGGATTATATTAATACACCAAAGAATTTTGTCACATCATGCCATACAGCTGTAGATCTAGTAATATTTCCCTTCAGCTAGCTGAAAGTCAAGTTTGTTACATTTTAGTTAATATATTGCCTTGATCAGCACTGAAAATCACTTTTATGAGTTTATTAGGAGCTCCAGTGACTTTTCAAAACCTTTTTTTTTGGACTGCAAAACTATTCTATGGGTGTTCTTCTTGAGGTTGTTCCTGTGGCACTGTACAGAAATCACATGAACAGAATGGGTTTTGCATAAGTTGTTCTCCTACCATTTTTACAGATTTCTATAAGGTTCTCTATTTTTCCTGCCAGGGAAAAAGATGTAACTAAAACTTCTACAGTGAAAGACTAGCGTTACAATTCACCAAATGACCACTGATTACAGCGTAGATACCTATGTGATTTTTGACAGCAGAAATTTAAGATTTTTAGAAGACTTGACTTATAATACAGTGTCTATGTTTTTGACAGAATTCCTACTTGTGAATACAGGTTTAATATTTAACAGAGACTTATATCCTAATTGATGTTGCCTGAATTAACTAATAAAATGAATGTGACAGCATTAAAAAGGGAAAGCTGTCAACAGTGCTGTAGAAAATGATATTGCTAACCATGTCTGTAAGACAGACCACTATAGGAACATAGAAATGGTCACATCAGATCAAATTAGTCATCTGTGTAGTTCAATACATTATACTGACAATAGGCAGCAATTTGGAGGAAAGTTAAATGATTTTATGAAAGCTCCTTTTTTCACAGCAATTTTAGTCCCTATCACTTCATACCCATAATCACTGTACATACCAAAGTAAGCCTTTATTCTTTAATTTAATCAGTTTTTAATATCAGAATAGTTTTTATGTTTGACGTAATGGCCTTGTCATGAAAAATGCATAATTACTTCTTATAACAGGGACTCAAACCCAGACCTATCGTCATTCCAGGGTGCGTATTCACCATTAAAGTAATACTTAAATTCTTCAGGAAATCCTATGTAGCCAAAGCAGAAACCTGTTGCTCCCATAAAAGTAGAAGCACACTATGCAGATTTTAACATTAGGTTTTTTTGAACCCAAACATAAGCACACGGATATAGCAAAACTATACTTTTTTTTTTTTTGTACCAGTGCCCTATGAAAACGTTACCGTAACTGCCAGGATGAGGTCAGAAGCTTTACACTGGTGGTGTTTGCTGCTCACAGTACAAGGTGCCAGTACTGACCTGCTGGGCTTCTCATCAGCTTGTTATGAGACCTGGCTGTGTGAGCCTGAACTTGACACCAGGCATCTCTTGTCATGATGTGCACTTTAACAGCAGGATAACAGCAAAGGCTTTGACAATGTGGGCACAGCTTGGAAGTGGAGGCCCCAAAACTGTAAGCAACTCATGGTCAGTTACAGGTCGTTGAAGAAGTCCAACCTTGAGAGCTGGGGCAGGACTGGTTTTGGTTTAAGAGGCAGCAGCTCAGCAAGGGGAATAGCTGAGAAACAGCATAAAGCACCTGCCCTGACAAAGTAATGTCCCTGAAGATGCTCAGCCCAGGGACAGAGGCCAAGAGCTGCAAACTTCCTAGAAAGTCAGCTGTCTTATAAAAGGGTAGACCTCAGATTTTTGGGGGGAAGAGAAAGCAGATACCTGGTTTGGTTTCACCTCCCATCCTCATGGAAGAGCTCTGAAGCCTGACTGCCTTGATGGCTACAACCATCAAGGACCATTGCCATCAAAACTAATCAAATATCAGCTCTGTGGTATTATACAGTAATTTAAGTAAGTTTTCCAAATACTCCTTTCACAGTGATCTCTAATTACCCAACTAATATACATGCATGTACATGTATGCAGCTTCAAAGCCAACTATTAAACTCAGGAGTCAATATAAAGTAACTTCTTTTCATGATGTTTTCTTCTTCTCCTCCAAATAGTGTATTTGCTTGCTGAAGCACAGATACATAAGAGGGTTGGGGGTTTTTTGGGGGGTGAGCGGGACGGGGATGACATTGAGCTATCACCAAGAAATACATACAGGAGTTTTGTTTTCTTTAATGAAGAGAGATCTTAATTACAGATCCAAAGACATTTAAGAACATTTAGAAAATTATTGTTTTATTTTGATCATCTTTACATTATACCCATCATCAATTTGGTGACTTTATTCCGCTAAATCCCCCTGAAACTTCACAAGTTCTTTTTTTACTTCTATCATAAATAATCAGGGGTTTGCTCATTTCATCTCTCTTCCAGATCATTAATGCAAACACTACATTAAATTAGAGTGGTTCCCTTTCAATATTCAAACACACCGCTGTTAACATTTCACCCTCTTCAAAGATGATGATTCAGGCTCTTTGTTTTCCGTGTCTCATCCAGCTTCTGACCTGTTACAGAATTTTAGTTCTCCCTTTAAGACTGATCATTTTTAATGGCTTCTTGAGAAAGACTTTGCCAAAGGCTTTTTGAAAGCTTAGACAAACATGTCTACCTATCTCCTTCACTCACCATTTTATTGACACCCTTGAGGAATTATACTACATTAAATTAGAGGCACATTTTTTCCCCTTATAGAAGCCATATCCTTGTAAAATTACAATCCATTAAGTATTTCATAATTTGATTTTTAAATTGTTATTTCAACCAAATTATTTACTGAAGATGTGAGAATTCTAGGATCTCATTTGCCCCTCTCTCAAATGTAGGTAAAATGTCTTCTGCTATGGTACCTTATTTTAATGAATACCTGGCTTTGGGGTTTTTTTATTTGTTTGTTTGTTTTATAGGAGTTCAATCTCCTTCACTATGTTCCTTCAGAGCTATTGGATGTGTCCTCGGAACTTCTGCTGTTTGTCACTTGTTAACAGAACCTCTGCTTTTGATACCTGTAATCTCTAGTAGTGTCTCACCTTTAACATCTGAGAAACTGGTATGTTTTCTCAAGAATAAACATGAACATTTAGAGAGGCTGCATTTAATGGCATTCATTACCAAGCAGTGCTATTCTCTCTGATTATGCAAAGACATTTCTATTTGCTGAAGAAAAGAAGTGAAGGTATTTCCTCTTTATCTTCTCCACTTCCCTGACAAGAAGTACTGAAGTTCCTCTTACAAGGGTTTACCATAAATGAAGCCAAACATAGTTGTGGGATTTCTCTTGAAAAACACTAGTAGTATATCTCTGAGTACTGCAGGTATTGTTAGATTAATATTGCACAAATTGCATGCGTCACTAAATACCTGGACTACTGGGAAAAAAAAGTCAGTCAAAAATTCAGTATTTCATCTCTGTGTGAGCAGATTCATTCTCTTAAACTAACTTTAAAAATGACTTTTTTTCATGACCACTGGTGAAACTAGTCGGAGAGAGGAAAAACAACTTTCACGTTTCTATTGGAAGCAATTCATGAACCCAATTACTGGAGTGCCAGCACATATCTACCTTTCGAAGTACTTGTCACATGCTGAATATTTCATAACATCCAGACCAGCATACATGTATTTATTTCAAGATGGTTTAGGAATATTATGTCCTGTTAAAATTGTATTAATTCCAACAATAACTATGCCGTATATCAGCAAAAGAAAATTCTATCTTTCAGAATAAGAAAATAAGAAAGTTTTAAACATGAAAAATTCTTGCTACGGATTTACATTTCTCTGACAAAAACTTGCAAATTATTTAATAATGAATGAATGATTCTTCACATCTGCTATCTTGGGTATACTGGAACAGTGATTTCACCTATGAGCTATATAGATTAATAACTACTATGGAAATGACACAGCTGAAGGGCTCTTTTGGAAATGTCATATGTGTAATATGTTAGAAGAATTTTTGCAACATTCAGGAGACAGAGATTTAACTTCTGACTTTGCTAAAAGAAAACACAGCTATGAAACAAATAATTTTACAGTAAAATTTTACTGATTATGGCAATGATACCAACATATTTTAAAATAAAAAATCATTCTTAATAAGAAATCCTTAAAAACTGTTTTTCTCTTTCCATGGATATGCAGAAACTGTTGATAGAAGAGGAACAGATTTTTAAGGGCATTTAAAACAAACAAACAAAAATTACTTGTGCTTTCTCACAGAGAAAATGTATTACCTGTGATTTGTATTTCCATGTGTTTCACTTTATAAAATGAGTATTTCACACAATTTTGGTACTTATTATTGAAAATTATTCTGCTTCTGAAAGCAGGATTTTTCACTAAATCTTTTTTTGATATGTTGTAGAGCATTTCTATGAGGTTATGATGAAAATTCTGGTAGACTTAATTTTTTATTAATCATAATTTAGAGTACTACAGGAAAAGTAGCACAGCCAAGATGAAGGCAAATCAGATGGAAGAATATATTGGTAGGTTTGTAGAAAATAACTTATTGGCTTTTGCACAGGTACGGAAAATATCTTACTACTTCCTGATTAAAAGGTAGTAAAGAAAAAGTTTTCTCATATATATATATACACACACACACACAATCCCAACTCTCATCTTAGGAAAGGTTCAGCTCTAAAATATTGCAATCAAACTTGGAGTGGAGTACAGCCTCTGTTTCATTTGAGGGGTGTTTAAGAGTTTCCTTCAAGATTCTTCAAAGAATTATACTTCAAAGATTGAAGAGATTCAATCTTTAAAGCTTCTACTCAAGCTCCTTTGTTTTAGTTCAAGAACCTTTCTGTAAGAAAAAAACTGCAGCTACCCCAAATACTTTTAAATGCTACTTGGGTTTTTAAAATTATTTTTCTGATGAAACACTAGTTTATCATTTTTTCACATTTAATTGAATAAAAGCGAAGCATACAGACTTTTACATCTTACATGTTTCTTAACTGCTTAAATGAAAGATAGTTCATATTCAAACCGTATTTTATTCAGGCCATAAAAAAATTATGTTGTAGGTCAAGAGAACCAAAATAAAAATCACTGAAATGTAACCAAAAGCTACACTTCCAGTCAGATGAAGAAACATTGCACTGTTTGGACGGTGCCAGTAGGCAGGGACATAAACCAATCCATCAGGGTTTCTTAGCAGTTCTCTTAGGATCTGAGATAAGCTAAGCAGCAAAGTTCAAATCCTATTTCAGTTTTGAATTCTCCCCAAATGTACTGATATTTAAAACAAAAACTTTGATTTCATCCCAATTCAAGTTACCGTGATAAACTGTAGCAAGGACTTGTGTCAACTGCAGTCTGAGAGATCCATACAGTTACCAGTAAAAAAACAATTAGGTGCACTGGCACACATCCAGGAAAGCACTTAGATGAATGTTTCAGTCAAAACTCCTGAATCATCTCAATCAATACCTTAAAATCTCTCTTTTTTTTTTTTCCCCCTCATATTTCTATCACTTTGTGCATGTTCATAACACTGTGCAGGCTTTAATTATAACTAACCTTTATTGTCTGTGTGTTTAAACACTGAAAAAAGAAAACACTAAAAAACCAAAACAAAACAAAAAAACCCTGCAAAACTCTTTATGACTTGATAAGCAAAACAGTGAATTACACTGTAAATATGGACACATGCACAAAGGAAAAATCATGTATCTTCATTGATTTTAAAATAAAATTAAATGGATAAATTAATAAAACGAATTCAATTTTTAAATGCAGCTTGCTTTATACACATCTATTCCTTGAAGGACGGTTCCCTCAACATGTGATTTTGGCTGGCTAATTAAATTCATTGTTTATATGACTGTTAAATTTTACTTGGATTTGATTTGTAACCACTTAGATGTGTACTCATGCTTCAGATCACTTCACCCACCAATCATTCCTAGAAATGACAGCTACAAAGATAACTGTTATATGCTTCTGTTGAAATTAAATAGGATATTTTTAACTGCACCAAATTGTGAAAGGTAGCAGAGCAAGAAAACAGTTTTTCACATCTTGAGTCTGCACACATACAAGAACAGACGAACGCAACAAAAATAATAGCATTCTGTTTTCCCTCTGCATTTGATTTCATTGAATACATAGCACTTCAGAAGAAAATCAGCAAAAAAAGGAAACTGATGGGAGGTAAATAGTAATTTGGATGTCATTCAAAGGCACGTTATTTTTTAATTTTTTTCATTACTTGAAGAATTTCCTTTTTCCTTATTTTTTCAAACAACTTCTTTAAAGTGTGAGTCAGCTACAGAACAAAGAAGTCATACTAGTTTTGTTTTTCCATGTGTTTCGTATAATAATGCGCTTGTGAGATTACCAATCACATAAAGTCTATTCAGCAAATAAAAACTGATCCAAGCCACAAAATTCAGACATCTGGTAACAAACATTTTGGCTTGAACTTACCTGAGGTTTAAGCATAATTGAAACTTGCAATGGGTTATGAACCAAAACCACAAAGACTCAAAAGTTCACTGCAATGTGCCATCCTTCTTCACTGGTCCAACGTACCCTCAGATGTATCCTTTCGATGAGCTTAAACAGAGTCTGCCTGTTTCTTAAGTTTAAGTAATACTTAATGTTACTTAACATTATTTTAAACACTACTTTTGCCAGGAGTATCTATCTATCTTCAGACATTGAGCTGGTCATTTATGTTCATGCATGGTCCTCAGAGAACCACTTGTTGGAGCCTGCTTGACTTCTCTGGGGTACCAGAGAAGGGATCTGGTTGTGCTATCAAACGAAGCAAGCAAAGACAAAGAACTTTCTTATATCTACTGTCATCTTCCATCTTTACTGAACTAGTTGTAAGAAGCACACTATAAATGAGAGATACGCAAGTGCGTAGTAAGATGTTGTGGGCTTCTTTTCATAATTTGAAATGTAAAACAGGTTTTTAAAGGAAACGATTGTCAAAAAGGCAAGTCTGTATTCCCTTTCAATTGAGAGTAGCGGTTCACAGCACCTCAGCTCTTACTGAGGCATCCATTCAACATCTTCTGGAAGTCCTGGGAATGCTGGAGAAGATTGCCCTTAGGATAATAAAGATGTGAAGAAATTGTATGAAATACCTTGGCAAAAAACGTGTTTCTCTGTTTTTATAGGAAGAAGAGCATTTGTACTTTTCCTTTTAAAGAGCTACTTTCAAAAGTAACTACTTTGCTTGAAATGTTAAAAGATCTTGTTCTATGAGTACGACTAAGGCATTTCAAAGCTATCAGTGTAAGAAAAATTGCTGGATGCCTGTGTATTTCCCATGCACACTGCCTTTCTGAAATATAAAATGAGAAACAAGGCAAAAATAGAGACGTGTATTGTCTCAGTTTGGCAGAGGGATATTCAGAGCTGGCTAATTTCCAACCCTGTAGCTATAGCTTGTGAATTCATTTTCTTTGTCAATTTGTACTACAGACTTTACCTTTCTAATAATTCCTAAAGTCACAAAGGAGAATTTTAGATTCATAATTAGAAACTTGTTTCTTGCGTTAGGTTAGACTCTTAGGTTTTAAAAATCCAGTTGCAAATGAAGTCTGACAGCTGGTTACAAGCGATGTTCTTCAGGATTTCATGTTGCAGCTGATGCTGAAGTTTAAAGTCTTCATTAATGGCCTGGACAATGAAACAAAAGGGTCCCGCATCATGTTTGCAGATGACATTGAACTGGGTGGACTGGTCTACACTGGAGGGCTGGCATGCCATTCAGAGGGGTGTTGGATAGATAAAAAAGTGGGTTGACAGGATCCTTATGAAGTTCAAAAAAGGCAAATGCAAAGTCTTGCATCTGAGATGAGATAACCCATTACAATAGTACCAGCTGGGGGCCAAGTGGTTAGAAAGTAGCTTTGTACAAAATAATCTGAAAGGTTCTGGTAGACAAGAAGTTGAGCATAAGTCAGCAGTGCACCCTTTCAGCAGTGAAGACAAAATTCATGTTGGACTTCATTAGCAAAAGCATAGCCACCAGCTGCAGGGAAGTGACCGGTGGAGCTGACTGTCATGGAGCAGCAAGACCAGGGCTGCTACATGAGGGAGGATGAGCTAAAGATGACCTTGGCACAGGCTGGGTAGGGACTTCACCAACAAGGGTGCAGTCCCACAGGACCAAGCAGGATTGGTGGCAGTAACAAGTTCAGCCCAGTAACCATCAAACAAATGTGAGGTGGCAGTCAGGGCTGAGGTCAAGCCGAAAGTCCAACAAAAACATCATGACCAGCAGGGAGTGAAGCTGGGCACAGGGCTACATACTCCACAGCTCAAGCAAGGACTAGGGACACGGACCTGATCTTAAAGAGAGCTCCTGGACCAGAAGGCCAAGAATACGTGGTGGCATTGATGCTGGTCAGGGCATCTAGTGCTTGTGGGTGCTCTCAGGGCCCTGACACCCTGTGAGACAAGTTCTGCATAGTAACAAAGTGTTTCCAGATTTAATCAGGTTTTTTTCCTAATGTATATCTAACGATGTGTCTATCAACCTGTCTATTCATATTCTCAGATCAGATTAGAACATTCCTTATGTCAAGTCAGCTGCAAATAATAAGGTTTTTTGTGCTTTTTCAGTTGTATGCTGCAGTTTCAAAACTTTTATGCCTTTATTTATTCTTGCACTGGCTGATTATGGGGTTATTTAAACACATGTTTATTTGTAAAGCATAATTAGTTGTCCATTTATATTTTATCTAATCTTAGTTTGTAGAATGTTGGTAACCAAATCTGTCTTACTCTGACCAAAAACACTGCTACATGACAGTCTGCAGCATACTGTATGCAAAAAAAGTAGTACTTCTGAGTAATGACAGAAAATGGAGTATCCTTCTATTTCAACTTCAGAAAAAGGGGTGGTCTTCTTGATATATTAAACATGGATTAATCATTCCTTTTCATCTTTCTAGTCCTTTCCTTTTCTTTAAAATAATAATCATGGTATAGTTTTGGAAACTACGACAGGAAGAATATATGTTAGAAAAATAATGGTCTTTTATACATGAACTTGGCTGAGGGGTAAACATGAAATAAAGTAATTTGGGACAAACCACTCAGCATCAACACTTCCAGAGATCAATACTCCATCTAAGATATACAATATATTTTTAACTTTTCACAATAAAGCCACTTTCTTAAATTCATCAACTCAAGCATTCTTCCAAAAATCAAGTTTTGGACGTCTCCACCCATCAATATATTCTAGTCTTCATGTACCATGATTTTTGGGTTCTTGTCCCCCCCATCAATTTTAACTCTTTTTTCTCCTTCATTACAGGATTTACCCTACCTGTTCTGCTCAGATTTTTTTTTTATCATTGCCATCTTTGCAGTAACTAGTATAGCTCCAGAAACAAATTTGTACATCACAATAAGAAATGTGGCAACATTAGTTTTTACATGTCTTGCTCTCTAGAACATAACACAATCCCCAAGACCCAATGCCAGATTTCTAGACTACGTTTGTAAACAATCTAAAAAAAAAAGAAAAAAAAAAAACAAACAAAAAACAACCAAACAATTAGCAGCCAGCCACCTAAATTAGCCAATGCAAAATATCAAACTCTTATAGAAAGGGCCACCCATTAAAAAGGATACTTTCTAATCCAGTACCCCAATGGTTATCATCTTACCCATGTAAGACCCAGATAGTATTCTGTACTCTGCCCAAATGCCATGTGAGCTCTTCAGTTTCTACAACAGAGAAGGCCCTGGAGTCTGCCAGCTCCTCCTTTTGAAGCTGTTTCAACTTTAACAGTCAGCCTAAGCATCTGAAGGACCTGAAATGTAGCAAAAGTATCAGCATGAGTCACAATTTAGCAGCAGGGCACTGTTTCACTACTAAAGATACATAAAGTCCGTAAGTTCTATGAATGTTGTTATATTGTACATTTTATTATCTTTTGTCTTGGGTCTGGAACCTAATTCTCCCCTGTGTGCCAAGTGATTGAACTCATTACCAGTCAGATCTAGTCACTGTTTAAGAATATCCTATCAAATAAAACAGCTCCACCAGGCTGAATTGAAACATCTCTACCGTGAAATATCTGCACCTCAAAATATCACGTTCCTCCATCTGCAACACCCTTTATGCATGAAGAAAGTCTAGAAGAAAGTAACGGAAAGGAAATAATTCTGCAAGATACAGGGGGAGATGTGGATGAGTAGCTGGAAAGTGGAAATAAAGAGAATAGTGGGGACAAGGGAATAACAGAGAGCAAGAGAAAATCCTGAAAGATAACAGCAGAAGAAACTGAGAAGTAAATGGAGTAGGTCACTCCCTAGAAACAGCAGAAAAAGGAAAAAATGCAACAACTATCAGTCAGAAAATATTAAGACTTTGGGGAAAGAAAACTGACAGTACGTGAACAAAATTAGCTGTGTGAGAAGGAGCAAAGAAACAAAAAGCTCAGGGATGTCTGGCTATGGAACAAACAAGAGAGAGATCTTCAGTATTTGGTTTGACATTCTCACAAAACAGCAAGAAAGAAAATGAACATTTCTGTCTGTAAAAGAAAGAGAAAAGATAAAAGAGCTTCTGGAGATAGCAGTAGAGCCAAAAAACCCAGAAGGTAGGACTCTGTGTTGGGCATAAGAGGGAGCAGGTGGTGTTGAGTGTCTGCAAGGGTGGGGCTGAACTTTCACTGCAGCTCTGCTGGATCAGGAAAAGCTGCATTGCTCCAAAAGCTGTAGCTACCACTTCCTCGTGGGCTGTCAGTAGAAAGCAGGCAGTAAAGGTTCTCTATTAAGGCTCCTACTGTTTTCTCAAAACATCAGAACTACATGAATTAAATTATGAAAAGGAAAGGAAAGACTATGTCTGAAAAATGTCCTGAGGGCGATTAGCTAGAAAATCCTAATCCTCTCCAAGGGGTGGAAGCCCTGTTGCTTTTGACTTTAAGAACAATTCCGGACAAAATACTTGAAAATGCACAATAGAGAACATTTGTGCAGTGGCAGGAGATTAACTCAATGATCTAATAGGTGTCTTTCCCCTCTAGCTTCAATTATTCTGGTTTAAACTGCTCTTTAAATTTGCAGAGTTAAAATTAAATAAAAACAAGCTGTTGCACCAGTATAAACCTTTG
The DNA here is from genome assembly GCF_047370975.1 of Nipponia nippon. Lineage (NCBI taxonomy): Eukaryota > Metazoa > Chordata > Aves > Pelecaniformes > Threskiornithidae > Nipponia > Nipponia nippon. The sequence goes on along the minus strand of NW_028262380.1, from coordinate 45,658,233 downwards.
AAAAAAATCTATTAAATTCATTCATCTGTGATACAGTTCTCTCCACGGGCCAAATCCTTCCTTCACTCATATTTGTGTAGTGCTGTTGAAATCAGCATGAGACCTTTGAGTAATTTTTCCCTTTCAGGAGATGTAGCTTGTTTGGGAGTCAACTGTCCTGAGAGTTTTACAACTCCAAAAACATCCGAGGGCTTATTGTTGATTATCCTGTATTTGGAAGCCTACAGCAATAACATACAGCAATACAGCACAAAATAGATTTTAATTCTGTGTGAGCCAAATACTGCTTTCAACTCCAGTGGCATAAATGACAAAAGAACTTACTCTGAGCTCCCATTGGTATTTAGTGATAAAAACCTGGAAAGACAACAGTGACCAGAGTGCCCCTGAGAAAAACAGACATAACCTCTGCAATGTCTCTATAATCTCCAAGAGTGCTATTAGAGCAATGGCCTGTTTCTTAAGTGGCTCTATCAGCTGAACCCTTCCCTGAGTTTCATTTCATGTGTGTGTTTATCACAGAATAAGCGAGGCTGGAAGAGACCTCCAGAGGTCATCTGGTCCAACCACCCTGCTCAAGCAAGGCCACCTAGAGCAAGTCTTCCAGGACCGTATCTAGACAGCTTTTGATATATCTCCAGTGAGGCAGACTCCACAACCTCCCTGGACAACCTGTGCCAGTGCTCACAGTAAAAAAAAAAAAAAAAAACAACAACAAAAAAACCAACCAAACAGGTTCCTGATGTTCATACCAAACCTCCTGTGTTTCAGTTTGTGCCCATTTTGCCTCTTGTCTGACACCAGGCACCACTGAAAAGAGCCTGGCTCCATCCCCTTTGCATCCTCCCATCAGGTATTTACATACATTGATGAGATCCCCCCTGAGCCTTCTCCAAGCTAAACAGTGCCAGCTCTCTCAGCCTTTCCTCATTGGAGAGATGCTCCAGTCCCTTAATCATCCTTGTGGCCTTTTGCTGGATTCCGTCCAGTATGTCCATGTCTCACTTGTACTGAGGAGGTGAGAATCATTCTCATTTATAATCATTCTCTCATCTGCATTAGCGAGCTGAACATGCATGGACTACACTCACAGCAGTAATAGATTTGTGAGTCTTCTGACAAGTTCAAATGAGTTTAGAGAAAAACTGTTTTCTGAATAAATGACCCTTTGATTCTCTGGGTCGACTCAAAAGAAAATGAGCCCTATTATCCCGTTAGTTATCTATACAGAATGAATAGAAAAATGTGTTGTTACAAGCTTCCTGATTTCCTTCATTATTTGTATATTTTTTAAAGAGTTGGTTGAAAAAAGATCATGAAGTAACCACCTGGAACAAATAACAGCCTTTCATTCCTTGGTTTGAAACTGCAGTAATGTCAATTATGTCCCAGAGAGGGGCATATTATCAACCATAAAAGTATAAGTGAACTCTGCATCTAACTTATGAAGTAAGCAACGATAAGAATGTTACAAAAAATCGCTGTGGCAGAAGATTAAACCATTTTAGCTATCAGCATGGTAACTCAGTATGGGGACCATTTCTAATGCAGGACTTACTGTTGTCGATTTCTAATGCATCTGCTAGGGTTAGAAAATATAACAGCAGTCACAGCAAGATTTCTTTAATAATTATTTTAGTGTAGGGAAATAGAGTTCTTTACGTGACGAGCAAGAAACCACTGCTTGCCCTCAAGGAAAGGTCCAACATCTCAATCCAGTAAGGTTCTTAGTCAAATATTTAATCCTAAGTACATAAGTGATCTCATTGCACTACAAGGTCAGTCTGTAGAAAATCTTGTAAAATGGAAAAGGTTCTGGCTACTTATGTGTACCCATACATCAACTCAAAAAAATACACTCTCCATCTGTTGTACAGTGTAAAAGATAACTGATTATATATAAAATGATATGGTAAGATCCTGGCACCAAATCATGCTCTCTTCTTTAGCAATAAAAGGGGCATGGTATTCCTTGCCTTCATTCATTCAGGCACTAGTAATTTGTCAGTCAGTATGTGTTGATACAAAGCCTGTAACCGTCCCAAAAGAACAGGTGTTTTTGCCTGAGACCTTAAATACATTGTTTTCCACTAGGGGAAAAAATGCCATGTTTATTTAAAAGTACTGTAACTTCCATTGTAAAGCTGATACATTTTTGCTCTGCTTGGAAGTAAATCTGCTGTTACAGGTAAGTGGAACACCATCCTGGCTACCAACTGGTCTTCCACCTCCACAAATATAACTGGCGTGTCTCTTCCAGCCACAATTCATCTCCAATCACAAAAGCATGCACTGGGTATAGAATTAACATTAGCTACAATATAGGCACATTCAGATTAATTTTGCAATGCAAAGAACAGGCCATAGTATGACTGGATTTCCAAGTGTGTAAAGAGAAAGATGATAAACCTGTACCTTTTGTGTGAACGCATACATCCCACACGCTGCGCTCTGCCTCGCAACCGGACACAGCTTGCCTGTGGGATCAGACAAGTGTGAGGCAACCATTACCACTTCCAAATTCCATACTTTTCTGTAGGAAAGAGGTTTCCCTGATGCAAAGGACTTGTCGTATCCTACAGAACTAAGTAGCACAAACGATCTGTCTGAGCCTGGGCCACTCAAAAAAGCCCTCAGAAAACAGTACTGCAAAAGGCAGACGTATCAGGATGCTTTTTTAATGTTACTCCATTTGTAGAATGGTGAATATAGAATTAAACTGTCATTGGACATGAGACAACATGCTCAACAGCTAATCTCACTAGATTAACCGGACATTCAAAATATATTTACTGTTTCTGTATGAGCTTCTCTTCTCAGCATTATCAGAGCATAGTTAATAATTTTCAGTGGGATTTTGACTTTAACGAGGTAGGCTATTAACATTCACACTTGGGAATTAAAAGGTCATCCCGGTCTATGAGCAAATGAATCTTATTCCCTTTGGAAACTATGAGACAACCTGTGTATGCCTTTGATAATCATTGCACCTGCATTACAAGAGGATCAGAAATTTTGGTGTTACTCTGCAAACAAGAAGCTTTGCCGCACCTCATGAGGATTTACCTCCTTATTATTTCTCCTTTGTTTTACCACAGGAGGCTGCTGTTTCATCAGCTGCACTGACAGACTGTGACTCCAAGTCAACGCCTTTAGCCATACCCTTTAAAGTGTTGGGATTTCAACCAAAAAAATTGTAGTAGATGCGTGAATGAGTGCATATGTTTGAGAACGCACATGCGTATGATAGAAAAGAGGTTTAAGAGAAAATTACCACAGAAAACACAAACAGTCTAGATTATTCATTATCATGATAATGCTAGCAAGATGTGAATATTTAACTTTTACACGTTGGAAATCAGAAGTGATAATCATTCCTTTGTAAAAGACCACCTAACTTTGTCTGACATGCCTCCATTCACATTCAGCTCTGTGAGCTTGGGGATAGCCAGCAAAATCCCCACTGAGGACTACTGTGCAGGCACACGTGTACATCGCAATTTTGCACTCAGCCTCAGTCGCTGCATGCGGGTCTCTGTGATCTTGGGGACAGCTGTGGAAATTCCCACTGAGGGCGATTGGACAAGCACAGCATATATCCTGCTTGAATATACTCTTCATGTTTTGATTGCCATGCAAAGGTCGGTGTACGCATGTGTGTTGTCTGCAATTAGAAGAGGAAGGAAGTAAGATACAAAAGTTTTACTAAGGGTTAGAAATTTCTGATGAGGGAGTACTCTGCCATATCCAAAATAAGAACTTCCCATTCTCTAATAGATCTTTTTCCCCTCCTAATCTTTTTCTTTGTAGCTAGACTGTACATTTTTGTTTAGATATTGCTAATATTTTGTTTGTGTGTTTGGGTTTTTTTAAATAACTGCTTTTTGTTCTGGGAAGTTGTGTGTTGCCCTTCAGCTTTTAGATATCCTTTCGGTAATTTTGGCTAAGAAAACTGCAGTTACATTTAGGAATAATGCAGTTTCCCTTCTTTCCCTGCATTTTTCCTAATAAATGCCAATGACTCACCAGACTATCTTGCATTCTCTTTGCATACATCCTGCTCAAAGTGAAACACATATGTCTAGCACTCCAGAAAGCATGCATGGGTAAAGAGTGGCTGAAAAGATAACATAACCAATTCAAATAATAAACAGAAAGGGCAAGACACATACAGAAATAAAGGAAGGTTGGGAGGGGAGCTGGGGATGACACACAAAAAAAAAAAAAAGAAGAAAAAAGGGAAAATAAGCTTTACTTGGGTTTCAGAGAGAAATATTATTCTGATGGCTGAATATATAAGGAAGGTCTGAAGGAAAATAATCACGATGTCAGGACACCAGCCACATTTTGCTGCCTTTTAACGCTCAATTTAAAGACAATTCTACCATGATCTCCAAACCTTTGTTATATTCCCCGCTGTGGGCTGTTGTACCCTGAATCTCTGAGGTATTTTTTCTTTTTTTTTTCATAATCCATACCACTTCCTCTCTGCCTTATTTAGTCTGACAGGCTTCACTTTTAGTGATCCGATTTTGCTTTTTTCTCTCTCCTAGCTTTGTACTTTAACTCCTCTAATAGCTTCTCTTTTTGGTATGTGGCAGTCAAACACAGTTCTGCTCTCTCTAAGAGGACTTGCCATGTTCATTTAAGCTTCAGTTTGACAAGCATACAAATACAGGCTTCATTTTAGTTTTAAAATTCAGTGAGATAAAGCACATGTTCAATGGCTTCCTTGAATCAGGACCTCAATTTCATAATGCTAATCTCATGATCTTTCAAGGTGTTTAGATAGTGATTAATGTATTTATAAGTTATTAATCATGCTGAAATTTTCAAATCCATGTATACACAAAAGCAATATCTCCATAAAATATAATGAGTTAAAATTTGCTGACTCTTAATCTGGAATATCTCTCTTTGTGTGTTATTCATGTGTGTTCACTGTCTAAAAACAAATTGTTACATTGTATCAAGCAATTATAAATTATGTCCTTTGAGAAAACAAACAAAAACATCCTGAATTTATTTACATAGCAAAATGTTTATGAAACCTTTCTTTGCTCTAACCAACATCAAATTTTTCCATTGGGAAAAACAGATCATGAAAGATGAAAGATAATTTTAGCAGCAATTCACATTGTATGCTACTTCTACTCCCATTATGTGGTGCATGCACATCCCTAAAAAGGTAGTGCATACGTTTTCAGCCGCTTTCTTTCCCATCTCAAGCCTTTTGCTATCAAAACACATACATTAATTTATGCTTATAAGCTAATGCTAGGCACTGCTCCAGAGTCTGAACTCCAATTCACTGGTGTAAATCCAGAATAGGTACTAGTTTCAGTAGGACTGTTTGTATTTGTATCAGTGTAATGAAACTTAGATAAGGTGTGTTATCATTTCCTAACAGGAACAACTATTGTTATTCTGTCCTGAAATAAGGTTTTTGCTCTTCTGTTTCACAATATGGTTGGGCCTCCATGCCAGAAGAAAGCATTAGAATTCTAAATCACTAATGATTCAAATAATATATTAAAATGATAAAATTATAGCCCTTTCCGAGTTTGCTTATCAGCAGCCTTTCTCTACTTCAGCAAAACACCCGCCTTAAAAAAAGCTATCACAATGCTGAGAATTTAACTAGCGTGTAGCATCTTTGCATGCATGGAATCTATGGACACTCTCAAGAAAAAAAACAACAGCTTTTGGTTTTTTGCACTATACTAGTTTACCTTTTTACCGTGTCCCATTTCTAAGACAAAATATATTTCTGAAGCATGACTCATTTTCCTTAGAATACCACATATAATGCATTTTATATACAGAACTCTTCGTTATTAACCTTTGGCAGGTTACCGTCCAATCATTAAACAGAAATATGTGTTATACATTAGTGCAAATAATACAAGAAGTTTACTCCACACCTCCATTCCCTCCCCACTTACCTCAGCTCTGACCCCTACAAAGCATCAGATGGAAAAAGCAACTTCAGGATTTATTTTCAAGAACCTGTTCAGTAGGCTATTAAAGATATGGATTATATATATGAGAAAGTAATAATTATGGTTTGTTTTGCTAATATTTATTAAGTAGAAAAAATAAACTAATATCAGTAATTCTTCAAATGAAATAGAAAACTAAGCCTGAGACCTTCTGTTACATCTTAACTTCATTAAGCAGTGTAACATGGTTTTTTTCAGCAGTTTGTACACAGTCACTTTCTAGGCTGTTAAAAATATCCCCAAATTAAAAACATACATTTACTTTACATTTTTTCCATAGTACACAAACATATTAATTATACAACACAAGTATCAAAAATGTAAAAACAAAAACAAAAAAACAACAAAAACACAAAACCAAAAAAACCCACATTGAGTCACAAAAATATCTAACTATAAGTCTTAGTCTTGTTACATTCACTAGTTTTGTCTTTCACTAGATTTGTCTCCCAGAACAGATCTTTTTACCCTTGGGCCCTGACTCTTGTTTTGCTTTTAGAGTACCATCTGTGATTTAGCGGATTAGTTATTGGCCCCTCATAGTTAATACACTTAAACAGCAGCAGAAAAATTAAATCCCTTTTTAATTCGTAACTAGTTAATCAATTTTATTGTAGCAATATCTAGTTTACTTCTGAAAATAGTGTTTACTGAAAACTGATACAAGCTACTGTAATAAAAGTGATGCAATCAGCAGCATATTTCAGGTTACAACACAATCATTCAAAATTATCTGAAGTAGTTCCTATGATCTACAGCTATTGCTCCCTTGCAGTAGCGTGCTGCTAAAAGGCCAGAGTGTGCTGGCCTCATATGCTGATCAGGAAGTATGAAACAAGACAAAGACTGTAGCTTGCTTGGGGATCCTTATTTAAAATATGTTACAGTGCGTATTCTAAAAAATACATTGTCTCTGAAATATGTTTTCCCTTAGAAATGTGTTAGGGTAACTCGATTATCTAAAATAATTTGAATATCAGAGCTAAGACAATATTAGAAAAAGCATGATTGAATCTTAAAATTCTGAAACAATTCTGATTTAGTGAAATTCACGTTAATCCAAAACAGCACAGCTAGGCATGTGAGACTGAAAAATATTCAAAATAAGAATCAAACAATCATGATTTATAGGTATGCTGGTTAATTTGGGGAAGTATTGAATTAGAAGACAGACACAGCCGTTGACTGGCATAACTAACCAACTCTGCTTAAGAGAATTAGTCTCCATTATTGCTGTTGGAACAAAGATATGATTCATATTTACACCCTGAATAAATTTACTAACAATCTGAGAACGGTCAATACTTAGCGCGCGGGAAAAGGTTTTTCAGATAAATTAGTTACATTCAATAGTCTGCTCAAATCTAGGAGTGATAGTCAGAATAAAATAAATGCTGAGGAAAAAATTAAGGCTTCCCCAGCTTTGTGCAACTTTACATAATGTGTTTTTCTTATGTGTGTATCTTTCTATGAAAAAGCACAACTAGAAGGTTACATAATCGTGTGTTCGGATTATCAGATAATACTGGAATTAGGCTGCGCAGCCTTACTAGACTCCTTTGAGCGTACAAAATCACCATCTTCTAAGTTCATTCATCTGTTCTGAAGTAGGTCAGAGAGAGGAGACAACCAAAACCACTGTGAACAAGAAAAGCTGTTACTCTGATGTTATTTCCTACCAGATAAGACAGGAAAAGATCATCAGCTATGTGTAGCCAGCTACAGATGTACAATAAAGGAAGATTATGCAGTCCATCAGAAGATGTGACAATAAACAAGAAGAAAAATGATGAACTAACTAAAACTCTAGGACAGAGGATTAAAACCAGAGCACTGGCAGATCATTATAATTTTTTTCAATACTTCCTCCTCTTACAAAAGAGAGCATATGTTATTGAGAGGGAGAGGATGGGATTCCTAAAAGGATGACAGAGTTTCAAAAGCTTCCCATAAAAGTTTTTATTAGTTCTGGATTCAAATCTGAAGTGTTGAGACTCTTCCTTCCAGATATTTAAAACATCTGTATCTACAATGTAGTACCCATCAATCAGAATTTTTCCAGGGTCACATTAATTGCAAGTCAACTTTCACTGAGTATAAAATTGCAATAGGAATCATTTTCAATGATTTTACCTGCTAGAAAGAACATTCTTACATAAATCAAGGTGTACTATGTAGGGTGCAACAGCTAAAGGAAATGAGCCAATAGCAACAACAACAAAAAAAAAGTAATTCTATGAAAAAGGACATAGAATAAGCATTTAAAAGGGGGGTGGGAGAAAAAAAAAAAAAACAACAAAAAATTAAAAACAAAAAGGCCATGGATTCCTTTAAAATCTTCCTTCACCTGGTTTATCCTAGCTATGCTATTTTCATGTGGAAAAGTGTAAATGTAATTTCTATTCTTATGTCAATGAGCTGTACAGTAACTGGAAGCTAGCAGAAAAAATACAGTCAATCTCTTTATATGCTGCATGCCTGAAAATTCTCTCTTTCATATGAGTTTTCATTGATGAAAAAGGAAAAACAAGCCTGGTGTCTATAAATCGATCCCAAGATGTAGAGTAAAACATGCCAAAATCTTAGAAAAACACCTGAATAAGATTAATGAAAAAACTCCCCATAAACTCATAAACATGTGAAACATTCTAAATTATAAACTGTATTTATAAGTGTATTACACATGTAAATCTCAGTATGTGTAAATCTGTCTGATGCGATACATGTGCAGTGCATCTATAAATCAATACACTTTAAATATAAGTCGGGTTTATACAATATATTCTATTACCTTTCAATCCTGGAAACAGAAATTAATAAAATGGTCAAATACAATGCAGTGCAATGGAAGAAACCTCATAAAAACATGAATACATAGGCAGGATTATAAATTATATTAATTCCACAGATACAATTTCAGCTTTGCTCACCAAAAAGAGTGTGAATAACTGAAATAGTAATGGTAGCAGAAATGTCAATGCCACATATTTTTCTTTAATGGACATCACTCGGAATGGTCCCATAAACAGACAGGAGAGCAAAATACATTTAATTAACAAATCTCTGGTGCAATGATACTAGTTTTCAGCAGTTTCCAAATGTATTACACTGTATGATATGTAACGATAGTAGAAAATAACAGATGGTATGGGACTGAACACAAGGAACAAATTCACTGTGCATTCTGGCATACTTATAAAACTCTTCAATAGAATCAACTGTGGAATAGCAAAAAAGTGAGAAATTTTTTACAAACAAAAGGTTTATGCTATGGAATTATATCCAGTATTTCATATGTTCATCATGTTTCATTTAATGAAGAAAGTAATCAGAGAAATACCTAGTAAATATTAATGTCTTTTGCATCATGGTGGGTCAAAACTTTACAACTTTTCTCAGATACTTTCTTACTCATGATTAAAAAATTGACAAATATCACATTGGTATTACACAAAATGTGGGGCTAACACTGCAAGACGTAAGACTTCTGAGGAAAGGTTGCAAGAACTTAGACAAGAGATAGGCCTGGAAAAGTCTTTAAGTAGTACCAAATTTTCATGTTCATTTCTAACCTCAGATCTCATTAGAAAAGCCTTTGTGTACTAAAACCAAAGAACAACAATACACTGGAAAGAAGTAGTAGGCTTTTACAGAGTTGTACTGCTGGAGTTTAAAAATAAAATTAAAACAAAACAAAACAAAACAAAACAAAAAAAAAAACAAGCAGGCAAAAGTTTTTTGGTTCCTTGGTTTTGAATGTTTCCAGGGATGGGGCGTTTACCACCTCTCTGGGTGGTTTTGTCCAGGACTCCCAAAACACATAAACTCTACACACTTTCAACTAAGTCTACACCTGATTTTTTATCTACAGCTAGAAAAACTGATATGTTTTTGAATTAAAAGAATCTAAGATATTTCTGTTCCTCCTCCTTTAATAAACAAACACATAATGATAACATAAAATACTGTTAATTCTTAAATTCAAACCAAAGTAATTTTAAATACTTATTAATTCTAAATATTATGTGTTCTCTTATGGAAATTTTTCTTGACTCTGTTTCCAAGTTTAACTCTCTTCTCTGCTGGTGATGCAGAGCTGATAATTCAAAACATCTCTTAGAGAAAATTTTCATGAAAGTGGGAATTAACATAAACATTTCTGAAAATGGTATCTCCATCTATATTTCTCCCTTTTTAAAGCAAAGGACAATAAATAATTTAAGATTTTTACTCAGAAAACAGGGGGAACCTTTGAACTCGGCATCTTTGTGTCCATATATACAGCATTAGAACTTGGACTATTTCCTTCACTGTGGCAATAGTAAATAAGCCATACTGTATGTATACCTCATTGCCATTAAAAATACCCAAAACGATGGACCCGTTTTGTACGTTTTCCCCATTTTGTAACTAGAATGCCTCCATTAGGAATAAGAACACATTGCTGACAACTCCAAAAAGCAATAAATGAAGTATAAACTTGTAGTCAAGGCTGTTAACACAGAAGGTGAGTTAGAAAACACATAGAGTCCTACAGCATTATTTTATTTTTTTTTTAATATGAAGGGAAATGGCAGGCACTTTGCCATACTACAAAAAGGATCTGCGGGGAACTTCAATTTTCACTTCATTTTTCACTGAAGGTTTTTTCAAAACTAGCCGCAGACTTCAATGCCCTTCACCTGATGTCTGGGATCACCAGTCAACTAAGGATTACCTTCACTAAAGGTTTATTGCTTTCTGTCGGTCCTGGTAGTTTCAATTCAATTTCTAAGGACATTCCTAAAACAAACAAACAAACAACCAAAAAAACCTGACTACACTCAGAACTCCACTGGCACACCAACCTTTGTCAAGCTCTGTGGAAAAACAAGTAACAGGAAGAATATTGACTCTCACCTTCTTTCACAGTCTTAAGAACATTGTGAACTCTTTCACTAATGCTCCAAACACAAAAACTTCAGCATTTAGCAGCAGATTAGAGCAGGCACAACATGAGGCAATCGCTATTCCATTCTAATTTCCCTAAAACTAATGACCTTTGTAATTTCACTAACATAATATGGAAAACTACTGAAAAATTCATTTGACTTAATTTTGTGTTAGGAAGGAGAGGAAAAAAAAAATGTCAGGGAAGGAAGAAGTGAGCTTTGGCAGAAACAGCAGAAATGCATGCATCTGCAGTGATCGTTCTAACAAGAAACAGGAGCTGGTAAGTAGGAGAACCTGTCTCTGACTACATGCCATCAAAAATGTTACCTGAGGACTTGTTTTCACAGATTCCCTTCCTACATAAAGAAAGATAAATACTCATATGGGAAAAAGCTCCCACTTTTTATGTCTGTTGTGGAAACTGTTTATTCTTTAAAAAAGCATGATTTCAGTCATCCCAGAAGCATTCACAGAATTGGATGGGAAAATCTGTGTGAAACCAGACACATAAAAACTAGCAGAAAATTAATTCCTTAGAAATTTAATATTCTCCCAATTTCAAAACCCCAAAATTCAGATCCTTAACTCCTCCTGAACAGACTTTGGAAATTTTGACAAGATATTTTTATCTGGTGAAATGTTCTTCTGCTATCTGTAAAAGACCTACTTTAGTCATTATGAAGAAGAAAGAATGACTCAAGCATAGCTGGTTAAGGCAGCCCTCTGAAAAAAGAAACAAATAGCTTTAGAGTTTTTCCCTGTCCTCAGTTTTCTGCATTTAGGATTATATCCTTTCCTCCCTTAGAAAAGTCTGAAATATTCTGGAAGTAACACATAGAACATTCTGTTCCACTCAATCACTGCTTCGTTTCAATGAGAAATAACAAAAACCTCTCAAATTCCTGGCTGTATTTCTTTGGTTTCCCAAACTTACAGTGATCAGCATCTGATCTGCAGAGTCTTAACAGCACTGCCAGTTGTGAAGGTACTTAGTAAAGTATGATCTGTTAGTACTTGAAAAGTAGCTTGAGATCACCACAAAGCTTGCGCCAGAGGCACACACAAGTATTATTGATTTGTATTTGGGCAGTTCTTTCTGCTATTTATCTTTTCAACAGAAGGTGAGCTGATAGCTGTCTGTTAAGTAGGTACATAGGGAGATGGTTTCTGGCTATAGAAAGTTCTTTATCTGATACCGAGCGATATAAGATTTCAAGTTAAAGATAAAGAGTTATAAATGAAGAGACTCTGCTTTTTAGTATGGGTTTTGTTGGGGTTTTTTTACCTGTAAGTTTTGATCTGATAAAAGTATTCTATTACAATAGCTTTAGAACAGCAAATCTGGACTTTCACCTAGCCATGAATATTAAAAAATAGAATCCACTTTTGTGTGAAATTTTCCATTCTGTGAAAAAAACCAAATGCTTGAAAAACAAGTATCTTGAAGATTGATTTAAACAGGAAAGGTATCCACAGAAGTTGGTTTTTTTTTTTTCTAAAAAACAGGTACAGGAAAGGCAGCAGAATGGTAAATCCAGGCTAGAACTGACAGCCACGGATAAAAGCAGATTTTGATGCCATAATTTGCAAGACTTATGCATGTAAGTTGTCAAAGTGGAAACTGGATGTGGTTGTCATTTACTTTTGGAAATTACTGTTCCACCCAAACCTAAATGAGTTTCTTAAAGACACAGAAGTTTAGATTTAGGATTGTCAATAACTACATAATTTATGCAAAAACTAACATTAACTATAAGTATAGAATTACATGTCAAACTGCACCTTCGTCTCTCAAATCTGATCTCCTAAATACCTTCCCAATAATTCATTTAAATAAGATCTACAGTGAATATTGTGAATATCAGACTCTTAAAGGTCATTGTGACCTAGGAAAAAACAAGTGCATTTCTCTAGTGGATGAGTAAACATTGATAAAGATTAGTCCAGTGACAGTGAAGTCATGAAGGAAAGCAATGCAAAGCAGTCCCAACAGAGTCAGATGCCGTCTTCTACTCCTTTATCTGCATTTACTATTGATTAATTGTTGATCCTGATTTTCTTCCTTCACCAGCTTCTTTTATAACTCACATTAAATTATACAGGATATGAAGCAGACTATTCAAGGCACAACTTTATTATCAGTTTATTCTGTCTGATTAGATAAAACCTTCATTGTAATATACAGTGGAATTCATTATGCCTCCACTGGAGTTTAATTCATACATAAAATGCTTAGAATAATCTCTTCAGCCCGAAATTAGACCGCTTTGCTTTCTCCAAACAGCTCACTTTTATTTCCAGATCAGTACAGATAAGAATAGCTTCAGCTAAGGATAATTTTTTTTTTAACTGGTAGAAATATTCTCCAGGTAAAAACCCAGAGGTCAATCCACGTCTTTATATGGATTGCTTAAAGTTGCGGGATTCAGCAATTTACTGAAAATACCAAAAATAAATTCTTTTTAAACTCTATTTTTTTCTGAATTAAAATAGGTTTTTTTTCTAATTGATTTTCTGACAAGTTAGTGAATACACTCTGATGGAGAACAATGCAGTTGCAAAGACTAGACAGACTAGTTTTAGTTATTCTTAATATTTGATTTTTTTTAATAAACCCAAGAGTAAAATACATTTTTAGAGTAGTGTGTTTAATAGACCTGTTAATGATTGTTTCCTACCTTTAGTTAGATATGAGCTGCAATTTATATTGGCTTGGACTGCGAGTCTACCTTTATCTTTGGTGTTTTTAAATTTGCCAGTCCTTTAAATATTTCCTAGAAAATAGCAATTAAAGATGACTGGCATATTTACCAATGCTTTAGAATGAAAACAAAACCACCTCTCTTACTACCTCCAAAAATAAATCCTTATTAGACTTAAGTAAAAAATTGTAGAAACATCAGGCTGCTTGTAATTTTTTGTCACTAGAGTTTATAAATAGGACAGGACAGGTTAGGAAAGGATTGTACTGACATGATCCCCTTTCTATGAACTGAAAGTTTTCCTGTAGCCCTAGCTCAGGAAAACTCTGTTCTTAAATGCAACACTCTGCTACCATTCTTAAAGGCATAAGATACCACTAGTGCACCAAAATATATCTTGCTAGATACCTTTATCATAGGTAGCACAATATCACAATGAGCAACATTATTATGTTTTCTTACAAATAAAAACATTTAAGAATCCTGAGAAGTCTGTAAGTATGTTTATAAAATTTTCAAATGTTTGCTTAATACTAACAAACTCAGGTTAGTACTTTTAAGCATCGTTTTGAAGCTTTATATATTAATTCAACATTTATTATTCACAGCCACATGTGACTGAAGAAGATAGAAATTTTTGATTAGAAGCTATAAAAATCTAGATTCTATCTGTTATGAAGTCGCAGTAACTCGTTTCTTTGAGGCAGCACCAATATATAGAAAGCAGCAAAACTAATCAGGAGAGTCAGAGTTTTGGGGAAAAGTGTCTATTATTTCTAATGAACTCTCTTTACCAGTTCAGAGATTCCAGTGCAATTTCTTTTCTGTGGAGACATAATACATTTTATAAACTAATATTTTCTACATGACTATAGCTACACAACTGTTTAAATCAATAAGCTGCTACTTAAGAGTCGTTTCATTTTTGTTCTACTAGGCCAAAATGAAATAAATTTCTTTGTGCCTTTTAAATAGGCTCTTTGATAGGTAAATAATCTCTAATAAAGTAAAACATTTTTTTATTTTTGATTAACATGTCAGTTAAGCCTGAAGAGATAATTCTTATCAAACAATACAAACCATGCCTTTTTCTTTTCTCCAGTGTTCCTACTGTGAAACATCAGAATGCCAGGAGAGAGAGGAGAAACAAAATGCTTCTAACTAGACTTAGGAGTAAATGAAAGGCAAAGCAATTCTAGCCAATTATTTAAAACTCAACCAACCAACGAAACAAAAAAACCTTACATATATCTAAACCCAGTTTTGTGTTTCAGGTACTTCACCAATGCATGATACCTGAGTTATACCTGATGGCTATCACAAATGATACATGACTGATACCCAATACATGAATAGAAGGGTTACTGCTCTTAATAGAGCCTGGTCCCTAAATAGAAAATATGTGCACATGAAATATCTGTATTTCACATCAGAAAATAAAGTCTAAATCAAAATTAGGATAATGTGAGAATAAGTACATAGAAAATTTTTTTGCAATATGCAATGTGCAATTGGAGGTGAAATATCTTTTATCAGTCAAAAATCCTGGAAGTATTGACCAAAATTATGCATTAATTTACTGTAGCAAAGCCAGCCATGGAAATTTCCTGCAGTTCTAATAAGAGTCATCATACATTTGGAGGAATCATTGTAATAACTGTCAAATTAATTCTTGCGTGCAGCACATTTTAGGGTGAAAGATTACCCTTACAGAATATCATCAGGGAAACACAAAGGACAACAACCACCACAAACATATTTCTGTATTGCTACATTGAAATGGAAATCATGAGTTAATCTACACTCCTATTACCAAGTACTCTAATGGAAAAATCCTGCATGTCAGAAAACAAACACATACCTTTGTTGACCCATTTAAATAAGATGTTAGCTTTAACATATCTACGACTAATTTACAAACCAAACAGTTACAGGCAAGTCTCACACAATGCAATCAAAAAGAGAAATTCAATAATTCTGTTTTGAATAAGCTTACTTTCCCTGAAATATTTGATTTCTCAAGAGTCATTAAAATTTCCTCCTGCATCTCTTGTGGGCTAACTCTATGTAACACCCTATCACATTCATATCTATGAATAACATTAGAATACTGTATTAGTATAGCAACATTAATATACAATCACCAATTCCACTTTAGGAATTTCACATTAGACAGACCTCTTTTATTCTCATGCCAGAAATTGCTTTCAAGCTATGAGGATTAACTGTTGTTATCCATCCGATATTGTTGTAAAAGGTCTTTGAGCTCCTTTACAGAAACAAGTGGCTACAAGAATGATAGTCTCCAAGCCACCAAAAAGGGAAAGTACATCTGCCTGAAATAGTAACTTAGGAACCTGCTCAAAGAAACTTTGGCAGTTGTTTTGAGGGGAAAGTGTGGTGGTATATTTAATGGAAGACAGCTCAAGTACAGTAGCATCAAAATACAGCTAGGTGAAAGATGAAGGTAAAGGCTGATGTGTCCAAACACACACTGTTTCAGCCAAAGACAAACTCAAGTAAATGGAGTTTAACTACTCAGACTTAGGCAATCTAATTATTTCACATTGCCCACTCTAAAACAGGTAAAGGTATCTATTTTTTAAGAAATCTACTACTACCTTACAGATAATAGAGAAAAAAAAGGTTTAGTAAGAAAAATATCAGGAGTAACTTCTAGTTCAAAGAGGTGAATGGCTTCTGTAGTTCTTTCTTCATTCTAGACCAAAATATTTGCAATTTAGCAGAATTACTTTATGGGTTCTAGATCTCATGATGGGTTTCTCCTGAGATTTTGGTTCAAGATTTGAGTATAGTGAAATACAGCAGTACTAAAATTCTCTTACATGTGTCTGATGTTAGATTTTGTTGTGACAGGTAACAGTACTTAATTTCTGATTTTTAAATAAGTGTAATTGCTCAAAGTCTTTTACAAAGATGACGGCTATATTTTATTGTTGTTGTTTACTTCATTAAGTCATCTACATAATGATTTTAAGGTTGTTTTGATTACAAAAATTCTCCAGGACCTCTTAAGATGAAGTGTTCCCAAGAAGGAAGTAGAATTGGATGTCTAAAGACAACCTCCTGGCAAGACTCTGATTATCATGGCTCACAAAAAAGCTACTTCAGAACGGTTATTCAATCACGCAAATTAAAAGAGCTTTCTAAAAACCCAATCACATCATTTGGCTTTGCTTGCCATAGCCCTGCATAGACAACAGGTTTATCTGCATTGCAGCCAGACCGCAATTTCAGAACATGTGTAAGTACCCAGCAGAGCATAGCAGGACCAGCCTTGGATGAAAGCAGCAAGAGGGCAGCACAGGGCAGTCAGCTACACATCCCCTTGAAATTTTGTAGCTCATATGGAGTTTTATGCTCTTATGGCTATACAAATCTTGTACCTTAGTCATATCTTTAGCTGTAATGTGTACATGTCATGCATAAGAGATGAGAATCCAGTGACACAAATCCAATTTGTGCTTCAAGATGTCAGTTATTGCCAATTAAAAAAAAAAAAAAAAAAAGTTAAATGATTTTGTACGTTTGGCCAATATGAAAAGGAGTCAATTTACTAGCTTGTAAAGTGAGAGGAAGTAGACATTTTGTTGCCATCTATGGGTTGAAGTAGAAATATGAGGATTTCATATCAGTATTCAGAATGTTTTGGATTTTCATCTAACATGCAAATAAGGCAATGTAATTTCAACCTCTTTAGGACTATATCAACTTTGTTTTCAAAAATGCCACAGCAGCTAGAATAGTTACTTATTTTTCTATAATAAACATAGGTGGGGACTTTCTCATAAAGAAATGCACAAATAATATTTTTACAGGCTTGGTCTTTCCCCCCCCTGCAAATTTTGATTATAAAATTCTGACAAAAGTCTGATTAGTGATCTCAATATCACAAAGTGAAATGATTGGTTTTTTTTTTTTAATGACTCAGAGATATTTGACAGTAAGACTCATTTAAACTACCTTAAAGGGTTGCTAATAGCATGACAAGCTTTTAGGAGCCTATGTAGAGAGCAAGCGCCAATATATTTATAAGTTACAAATAACATTTCTGCTGAAATGCACGCATGGACATGCACACACACAAAAACATACATCCTGCCTACCTCTTGCATTATCTTTCAAGACCGAATTAATAATCAGACTACTTGACATTTCTTATAAGCTCTTTGGCATTGCAATGTCATCTAATATAGGGGAAATAAAGTTTAAAAAGAAGTACCCCCACTCAGCAAAATATAGTAATTTTGGATTTTTTTTTTTTTTGAGGCTGAATTTTATCATTAGCCCATCACTTCCAAATTTAAAAAGACTTCTTATAAAATGTGGAATTGTTGCCTATGGCAAGCTTTTCTTCCAATTGCTCCTGCTAGTGTAAGTATGTCTAAACTCAACTCCATCTTCACACATGACCCTGTCTGTTTCAGGGCAAATCAACTGCACCCTTTCCTGCACTCTGTCCTAACTTTCTTTAGTTACTTAAATATATGAACACACTTTCAGCTATGATTTTTCCCTTAACTTTTTGTTTTTCCTGTGATTGCTCTTTTCCTTATAGTTTGGCTGATCCAGATATGTAAGACTACCAAAGCTTTTCTCAGTGAAGGCAAAAAACAGGGAAAAAAGATAGAAAGAAATTGACTTGAAATTTGTTTTCTTATCTCTAAATATTTTGGACTGTTTGGAGCCAACCTGATTTTAAACATAATTTCAGGCTGCTATAATAAATAAATTAAGCTGACACACCTTGGAACTCAAGGCCTCAGAAGTTCTCCCCAACAGTGCAGAACAGGGCATTTCTTCCAGCCTCTCCCAGAAAGAAGTATATAGTCATGTGTTATACTGTCTTGCAGTTAATCTGGCCAATTTCTATTATAAAGTTGGCTGTATTTTTTTTAGGATTGTATTTGAGGTAACACAACCATAGTTAGTACAGTGTTACAAAATTGATATGTGTATGGTTCAGATTCTGAAAGTAGAAACGCTGATACAGAAATCAAAAAGTATTTGCCCACATCTTGTATCATCTCTGTGCTCAAAAGTAGAGCTTAGGAACTATTGCAGCACAAGGGTTGTAATGCCAAAGCAAAATCCAGTACCCCTCAGGTTACAGTGGTTTAGTGAGGCTGGAGAACCTCCAGTACAATTCCTATGCCTTTCTGAGTGAAGAAATCTGGATAGCTTACTGTTACGTCTTCAGTCACAACAAACAGATTTTAACCACAGCAACGCCACTCGTGGAACAAAGTTATCGTTGAAAAATATGACTACTTATATAAATTAGCCAGGCCGAAATAAACTTTCCTCTCTACTATCAAAAGTGAAACGTAATCCCTTTCTAAGTTCTGTATGGATGACTTCCACAAATAATAACTTGAAATATTAAACACAACATTTGTTTTACAGTAGCAGTCACAGAACAAGACAATCCTAGTCTTCATTGATACTGTGGAGGTATTTAAAAAACAGGTAGATGTGGTGCTTAGGGACATGGTTTAGCAGTGGACTTGGCAGTGTCAGGTTAACGGTTGAACTTGATGATCTTAAGGTCTTTTCCAACCTAAACGATTCTATGATTCTGTGATCTAACTACTGTTCAAAAAAGAAAGCATGGTGTCTACCACAAAACTTTTATATTGTAGAAGCAGTTGTAGAAGAGTGAGGAAAAGACGGTACTGTTTTCAGTTCCTTCTACACCATGGGAAAAGGATGATATTCATGATACATTTCACATAAATAACTTTGATCTATCTATTCCCTTGTCTTTTAATGAAAATACATATCCTATTTCTCTTTAATGAATGTAAACTAAATGTCTGGCAGGTCCACGCCCTTTCACTTTATCACATATTCAGTCCTCCATCATGAGTTGGTACCTTCTCCGGGGAGAGTTGGTGGTACCACCATCATTCAGAATGAAGCCTTCCATGTATCTATGAAAAGGTGTTTTTACAATGATTTAAAATGAATTCTCTAGCTTCAACACACTGACAAACATAAGCCTTCAGCTAGCTTCTCTTTCTCTTTCAACTGTTTTTGCTTTATAATACAAAAATATACTCTTTTGTTTTCTATCACTTAAAAAAATCACAGATCCAATAGGGTGTACATGTTTTTCAGCATCTTTCAGTAATGTAAAAGGAATTTACTTATGTAACATCACAGGTTTATTTCTCTTGACATGCTGGTTATTAATATATATTGTATTTTATAATCTCTGAGAGAAAGATTTATTCCATGGTTAATCCTAGACTTTGATGTAAGAGGTTTTAAAAACAGTTCTCTTGAAATGACTTTGAAAATCTGAAGTGTCTAATTACAGCTCCTTATAACCCAGAACGATAAAGTTGCTGAGAATGGAAATTCCACAGTTCCAAAACCCCAATGTGTTTCCAAAGCTTGCATAACACTAAGGAAAAATCTTAGTCTTTTTTTAATGCAGCAACAGTGACAGTTGCCTCCCCTCACTAGTGTTCAAGTGCCTCATTAAGAATGCTGGGAAGAGTACCAGGAAAGCATTCTTAGTACATGTACAGAAAAAGAAATAGGAATTGCATAGGCTGTAGAAGTGTAACATTACATTTCTCTTTACAGAGCTTTTCATAGCAAAAATAGGATTATAACATCAGAACAATTTGCAGTTCATGTGATCCTCAGAAATGATGAAAAAAAAAAATTATGCTTTTATCTTTAAAGGTCTCTCACTCTTCCTGTGGGTAGGTTTTTTTCATTTGGTTGGTTGGGGTTTTTTTACATCAATGCTATTAAAACTTGAGCAAAACAATGGAAAAAATAAACTAATCAATGGTTGTGTGTTTTTCCAAAATATGCCATACATTTAGAGAGCTTGCTAACCTGTGCCAAAACCCTGGCTATATATGTACTTAAGAATAACTCTTTTCAGCATTCATTATAAGCATGAATTTGTTCAGGTATTCTGTTACCACATACAAAGAGAAAACTTGTGTCTCGTTTGCTCATGGAGTACAACTGACTTAGATCCATGGGAACACATGCTTTACCAATAACTACTGAAGGACTCACAAGTCACAAAGAAGAGTAAAGGTCAATGATGAAGAAAGTCAAATATATGCTCCCTCTGCTTCTCCTCCTCTCTTACTCCTCCATAGCTTCAGCAAATTTGAAATTGCATAGGTGTAAGCATGAGAAAGATTGAAGAGTAGAGCTGAACAGGAAGAGGTTTTCCAATGTAGTAACAAACACCAACATGAGGAAAACCCAGGGACTTTAGAAGTGTGTTGATGAAAAACTGGAGGAAGAGAACCATACAAGTGCAAGGACAGACAGCAGGTCCTTGGTGAAGTCTCTCACCCTTACAGCTCCTGCCCACTTGGCTCAGAGCAGTGGCCTTGTCCTGCAGCTCTCACACTGCGGGTCAAGTCCTTTTTCCTAGGTTTTAGATAACTGATGCAGGAAGAAGTTCCATATTAAACTCAAGAGTGCTTTCAAGACAGAGATTCCATTAAAACTGGGGCACTCACCACAAATAGTTTTCATTTCTATTAGCCACATCATTAGAAATTATTGTGCAACACTAATCATGGTAACATAAACTATATTCAGAGTCTTCTTTCAGGGCAGAGTGACTTAATGTTACAGTACATATGGATCTCTAACGTCTTTTGAGAAAGCCAAATAAACTCTATCTTTCACATGCCAGTGAATGATCTATGAACCCAATATGTCACCATGAAAATGAGTTGAAACATAAAAGTACCAAGACACAGGCCTGGCTTCTGTACAGCCCTGGCCACAGCATGGCTGGAGAGGGTGAGTAGCAGTGGGAAAAAAGGCTAGGGGGTAAAAGAGCTCACCATCCTACTTTTTGTTAGTTTGAAGGAAGTAAAATTTCAGTTAGAATAATGTTTAGCCCCCTATAGTATCAGCCCTCCATAAGATTTTATTTTTCTTACCTCTCATTGCTTTTAAAGAGAGAGATGTTCAGAAGTTCTAATATATATAATATATATTTATATAAATGTATGTGCATATTTTATATGTATATATCAACACACACATATACCTATATATATATGTATAAAAAAAGCTGTTACTTGTAAAGAACATTTCTCCACAGACAATTGTAGCCATACTAAGTCAGAGGAGGCTGACACTGCATTCAGACAGTATGTACAAAAAGAAGTAAGATAAACAGGGATGTCTCATAATGAAGTCCGCTTTGTTGATAAGAGGACAAGGTATCTGAATGTTGAATTCAGCTTGCTTCCTGTTGTTGCAGAAATGTACTGTGTAAAGTAGACAGATAGCAATGCAGCAGTCATTTCAAAATTTAATTTGAAGATGTAAAGTCATTGTGAAACGAGGGACAGATTTTAAGAAGCTACAAATGCCTTGCTCGCCTCCCACTTGGATTTAAATCCAGCAACCCTTTTAGTAGAGAGTTACAGAATGTATGTCTCATTTGGGATTTGTAACTTTGACACTAAATTCCATAAATGTACATTAAAAACATAAAAGGGAAACTTATCTTTAAGACTTATCTTTATATTTGCTACTTGGATAGGGACTACACCTGCAAAATCACAAGCTTGCTTCTTCAAAAACAGGTGCTCAAAGGAAACTTTTTTTATTGTCAGCATCACCAAGCATCTGCCATTTTACAGATTCATTGAAGCTTGAACCTCGTAGAAGACAAAATAAACAAACAAATAATGTAAATATTTTGCCACTTTCAACACCACAGTCAGAGAAATTTGACCAAAAATGACTTGCAACTCTCTAGTATGTTTGGTTGCTTAAAATACAGTATAGAAGTATATATTAGAAGTACATAAAATTATAAAATCTATAGAATTATTAGCAAACATTTGTATAATTTCCTGTTCAACACGTTAATATGTATTTGCAAGATAAATTTTGTAATCATTTTGAATCAATGTGGTATGATATGCAATATTACCCTACACAAGCATTATTCTTCTTGAGAGAGGGGAAGAAATTAGTCTAAATATATTTTACTCTAGAGATAAAATAACCATACTTGAGCAAGAGCAAAAGAGCTAATCAGTTCCTTTCTTGCAGTATGCATTTGAAGAACTCAAGCTCATTTGTCCTTTGGCATGCCAAAGAAATCTGTAGACATAACCAGTGGAGACAAGAATGCTAATACATAAAAAGATTTGACAGATAAACAGAGAGGAAAGGAGGAGGAAGGAAAGAATGAAAAACAGGAGTAATTTAGGAAATCAGCTATTGAGAAGCAGAACTGCATACACATTGAATACTGAGAGGAATTTTTGAGCTTGTTAAATTGACACAGTCATTCTTAAAGAAGACAGCATTCATCCACAAATGAGTGATTTTTCTAGCCTCTTGCTGCCATAGCGAGTCTCTTCAAATCAATAATCTCACTTTTATCTTCACTTAATAAGAAAATTATCACCAAGACTGTATTTCAACAATTTTGGCTATGCTTGGACCTACTGAGATTTTTTTTTTTTTGCCTTTAGACATCCAGATTTAAGATGCAGTAACATACAGCAGCAGCAGTAGTCTCGCACTTCAATTATTTTTTTACAATTGTCAAGAAGGCAGGACCTCTTTTGGTTTCTTTAGATCTCTTGGAAGCCTTTGATACACTGGACGACAAGATGTCTGAGGATACAGATGTGAGACACAAGCTCAACTCACTGCATTCTTATCTTTTCTCTGAGTGAAATGAAGACTAGAATTATGCATCATCTGTTCCCGGTCTTGGTCATATAAAAAATTGAAGTGTTTTACTTTGCTCCTATTCTGAGGAGCATATAAAAGCACACACGTCTATACATATAAACATATGAGAGACAGTAAAAATTTGACCTGTTAAGAATATATCTGAGAAAGCACAACCTTTTTTGTCTGTATATTTAGATGCAGATGGTGTAATCACTCAAGGTAGTAAGATTAGATTCATCCTCTGCTTTCCCTACACAGACTCCCTATATAAATGTGTGCACAGAGTTAAATTTTTCCATAAAAATAGTGATTGAACACCTGAAATCCCCTCAGTCTTTCAGAACTCAAAACATTAAAATTGGGAATTAACTGTAAATTTTTATGTCTTCCAGTGAAGAAGCCCTGGTAAATGGGAAAGATGGCTTGAAAGTGCTTGCTCAGTAACTGAAGGTGAGATACAATTTATTCTGGAGTACTGGAAGCAATGGTTTCTCATCTGAAGGCATAGGTTCACCAGTAGTGACCAAGGTTTATGTTACCAACATCATTAGACCACCAACTATTTCTGCATACTCAGCTTCAAGCTACTATTGAGAAATATGGTTCCTCTGCTCCAGGAATGTTTTAATTTCCATTACATGTGAATTACTTACAGCTGTCTCTTTCTGTCCGCACAAACTATTCAATCACTTTCTGCTTGAGTTTACTTCTTATGCAGTTACTAGAATCAATTCTGACAGTTTCTCATTCCAAGAGATAACTATTTCTACATATTCTTCCGCTAACTTTTGGTTTGGAGAGCATATGTGATCACTAAAGGACTAAAGTGATCTTGCAAAGCATGCATTTTTGTACAAGCCATATTAGATTACCATATATCCTGCTATGAAAAGCTGAGCATCCTGGAATTCTTGCTCATTGTGATATAACAACTCTTCTGAAGTAACATATGCCTGCAATAAGCATACACTAGCATAAGCACAGTCCACAAGAAATAACGGTCCATGACATTTGACTGAACTTATCCTCATCCCATTGTGATCCCTGAACTATGAACGTGTGTTGTCTCACAGACAGAACTGCCTGCATGTATCAGTATTTTGTTGTATCTACACCAGACAATATTTGTGTCTAGTTTCAGTAGTTGTCCTCTCAGCTAGGTCACTTTCTAGTCTGTCTCCCAGGTTCCACACATCTTTTTCACTGAAAACAACTATATTAATCTTAGTAATGACTTTGTTTCTCTCCATCCTTTATATTTTACTTTCGACCCTTCTGTCCTAGTGCAGGTCTCATGGAAAGCATCACTTGTTTAATCATTCTTGGCTAAAAACAGATGATAGAAAATCATTATTTATTTCAGCTGGAAGATCATTTCTATCACTTTAAAATGGATTATTAAGACATCTAGAGAGAAATAGTGAAAGCGAATTTCAAATAAAAATTAGTTGCACTCATAAATAACTCATTGCCTGACAAAAAAACTCCAAACAACCCTGACTGAATTAAAGATATTCAAAGCTATCACAGGGCAACTGCTTAATTATTATGAGTTAACCAATGGCACAACTAATTGTAGTTAGTAGGTTTCTGATTTTTTTAGTAATGGCACACTATAAAATATCCTGTGGGTGGGATTTTTTTGCCCAATTTATTCAGAATGAAATTGTTTTCCTAACAGGCCTGTTTAGCCTACTGCAACTCAAGCAATTAAAGAAATTCCAACAAACCTATCAACACCAGCGTGTACAAGGTAGCAGCAGAATGATTTGTATCATTACAATTTACGTTGCAGTCCCAAATTTTCATTACAGTGAGATAAATTCCAAGCTGTGAGAGCTTGATGCATGTTAGACAGTAAAAGTGCAATAGCAGTTCAGCAAGAGACATTAAAAACATTAATGAACAAGAATAACAGTCTGAAAATGAAACTTTTAGGAATGCAGAACAGCTCTCTGTAAAAATAAAACCAGGAAACTGTAACACTTTAAAATAAAGGCATTCCCAAAAGACGCACACGATGCAACTGAAAGCGGAAACTCTTCAAATAGAGTAGCTAATTTAGAGTATACCAAGTCCTGCACAAAGAAACTAGCAAGAGCATATCATTAATTGAAGACAAAGCTGTGAATAGGTCTCCAAACAAACATTTGGTACTATTCCATGGAATATACATTAAATTAGTCTAGCTAGAGATAAGAGAGATGTTGCATATTTCCTCTCATAGCAGGAAAATCTTCTCATAGTGGAAGCATTTTTTAAACTGAATTACTGTTTCGGCAGAAATACCCACCCATTGTTTGGTTGCTTGTTGTTCCCAACATTTCCTTCAATATCACCCTACAAATTTCTTTGTCAGTGTGTCCACTACAGAAGAATTCAAGGTGGCTGGCTGTCTGTCCATAGTCCAAGGCCATACTGTGAATGCTGTGTGTAGCAGCTATGCATTACTTTTAAGCGCTAAACCAGAGGGCAGGCAATGGGTGCCTGGCTGGTATTTTTAGCACTGTATGCCATGTATGGCCTTTTGAAGGATTCCCACATTAAGGAATAACAGTAACAATTCATGGAAGCATTTAAGATAGCTGAAAGCTTTATAGCTGAAGTGGCACAAGGCTGTAGGTCTAAGAATAAACATTTTTCTTCAAGGCAACCTCTGGAGAAAATTTGTTTGCATCCCTCTTTCCAGATAATCACAGAGAAGTAAACTCTTTTGGATGCTTTAATCAACATTGTACTTATTCGTTTAGAATCTATACTGTATGTGGTATCCCAGGCTGAACTAGAAGAACATTGTTAAAGTTAATGGCTTTTCTTAGAAATAACAATGATGTCCATGATTCCTGCAGAATGCCTTGATACAAAACAAATTATTCATTTACTAAAAAAAAAAAAAAAAAAGGATAAAAAAGTGATTCTGTCACACAACTTGAGCCATTAAAAAATATTTCATTTGCTTCTTGATGCTTTCCTTAATTTTCACCTTATCTTTTTTTAACTCCATCCTCTTTTTTTTGGCTTTTATAAATCTCAGACACAATCTGACAAAAATTAAATTAGTAGAGGTCTAAGATTAATGCTGGTCAAAGAGGTATGTGGTGCTGGTTAAAGGGGTACATGGGCAATTAACTTTCTGTGATTAACCTTGTTAACCAGATACACTAAAAAAAAGAAAGGAAAAGAAGGAAATTTTAGAGCAATATCTGATGAATGCTACCACAGGAGGGAGAAGAAATGGAGATTGCCTCTTTCTACCAGTTGGTCTTCCATGCCATTTTTAAACTGGCATGACAATTTTTGCCTAGGAACAGTGCCAGCCTAACAGATGGCCATAAGTGCTGCTATACAGGGGAAACCAAAATGTGCATCAGCTTTGAGGATTTGGGTAATATTCTTATCCAGGGGATATCAAAACAGAAATCTGAGCCAGATTTTCTTCTCAGTTATAAAGGTGTAAAAGTATACAAATGAAAAACTGAATTTCTTTTTTTACAGTCCTAACATCAGAGAATGAAAACTTTTGCTCTTTTGTAGACAACTGTCAGCAACAAATCCAGTTTGAGATCTATTTAGATCTAATCTGTACAGGTTGCTTCTCAAGGCTGATCGTTTTAGATTGTCAGTCTTACAAGACTGGCTGCGCACTTGTCTTGATCCTGATTTCTGTGAGTAGATCTACACTGGCTTTTTAGTTTGGAGCCTGATACAACACTCAGGCTCAAAACTCCTCAATTACCCACACAACCTATACGATGTCTCACTTTTTCACCTCAGGTCTAAATCCTGTTAGGAAAATAGAAGGAAAATAGATAGATTGACAATCACTCAAACGTCATCCTACAAGCAATCTGGATACAAACAGCTTAAGTCTCACTTTGAGTACAGTTAATTAAAAAAGACATCACTACAAACACAGGGTTTTTTTTTTCTTTATCTGCTCTGACCATTTCTGGTGTAAGATTGGGCCTAGTACACTCTACCTTAATGTACATCATACCACTAAGATCAGATTTGTATTTCTGATTTTCTTTCAAACCTCTACAAGAATAACTGTCTTAAAGCAACACCTTTTATTTGATAACATTGTAATACCTAAAAATATGTTGTCTCACTTGATTTTATATTTCACTAGCAGTTTGGGGAGACG
Organism: Nipponia nippon; assembly: GCF_047370975.1. NCBI lineage: Eukaryota > Metazoa > Chordata > Aves > Pelecaniformes > Threskiornithidae > Nipponia > Nipponia nippon. Next base: position 45,630,730 of record NW_028262380.1, on the reverse strand, counting down.
GTCTTTTCTCCAACCACAAAACTGAACAAATACAATCTTCTGGCTCCAGTTTTTCTGTTTCCTGCTGGTTTGATGTGCTTTGTTTTCTCTGAGAACACTGGAATTATTGATGTTACTTAGACACTGTATCTTAACAACTCTTCAGGTCCTAGCAATAGCTGGAGAACACAAGCAGTTTTGCCTATGAAATTTTTTTTCTATAGTACAGAATCAGCTTGTTAGTGATAGAGTCAAAACCCAACCAGCCCCGCCCCCCAAAAAAACCCAAAACCTAAAAAAAACCCAAAAAACAGCTTAAGATAATTCATACACTTTTTTGCATAGATTGCCTAAAAAATGTCTATGGAGAAGATTAGAATTGTTACATGAGAGTCAATTAAACATATAATGCAGATGCATTACATAGGTTATGATCTCAGGACGTGTTCATCATCTCTACTCTGTGGAAAAGAGGAGTTTTTTGTCTGAATTAGTTCTTCCAAACACCTTACTTTTATATTAATATTAGATCTAATGCTTTAGCCACAACTTTAAATGTCAGAAAAAAAGAAACTAGTCAAATTACTTCCAAGTAACAGACTTGTACACAATTTGTCTTGTTTTTATCGTAAAACGTGTACAACTATTCCTATATAGCTTTAAAAAACCTTGTGGTATTATTAATCTAACTTAGCATTTTCTTCTAATCAAAACAAATAAAAACAGGGGAAAAAATCCACCTATACAAGTAAATGTGAGTTACATCTAGGAAAACCTGAGGTAGAGGTTAGATCAAACACCTTAGATGACTGCAAGCAATGTTACGAGAAGAAAAAGAATTTGAAAGAAAACCATAACCTATATTTATAGCTATGACATGATCGTACATCTTCTGTCAACTGCCTCCAGCCTGAGCCCAGCTGATTGCTGTCACCCTTACACCACAAGCTACTGCTCTTGGTGATTTTGCTAGCTATGCTTCTCACGTAACTGTATGTTAAGCTGTTTCAGTTAAAATGATTTAACTTAGCAAAGACATTGTACTTATTTTGCTTAAGCTGGCATGGTCTAATTTATCAAAATAGTTAGGGATTCCTTTCAGAAAGAGTAAAAAGCTAGTTACAAAACGTCACGTGCTTCAATATTTGTATTGGTTGTGATCAGTGCATAATCTGCACCAAGGATACTGTTCTGTGTATGTTAATACAGCTGTTTGTACTTTGTACTTACAGTTTTCGTAGAATCATAGAATGCTTTGGGATGGAAGGGACCTTTAAAGGTCATCTAGTCCATCCCCCCTGCAACTGTCAGGGACATCTACAACTAGACCAGGTTGCTCAGAGCCCCATCCAGCCTGGCCTTGAATGTTTCCAAGGATGGGGCGTCTACCACCTCTCTGGGCAACCCGTTCCAGTGTTTCACCACCCTCATTGTAAAAAATTTCTTCCTTATATCTACCCTCTGAAGTCTGAATCTACCCTCTTTTAGTTTAAAACCGTTACCCCTTGTCCTGTCGCTACTGGCTCTGCTAAAAGGTCTGTCCCCATCTTTCTTACAAGCCCCCTTTAAGTATTGAAAAGCTGCAATAAGGTCACCCCACAGCCTTTCTTCTCCAGGCTGAACAACCCCAGCTCTTTCAGCCTTTCCTCATAAGAGACATGTTCCATCCCTCTGATCATTTTTGTGGCCCTTCTCTGGACCCTCTCCAACAGGTCCATGTCCTTCCTGTGCTGAGGACCCCAGAGCTGGATGCAGTGCTCCAGGTGGGGTCTCACCAGAGCAGAGTAGAGGGGCAGAATCACCTCTCTCGACCTGCTGGCCACACTGCTTTTGATGCAGCCCAGGATACGGTTGGCTTTCTGGGCTGTGAGAGCACATTGGTGGGTCATATCCAGCTTTTCATCTATCAGTACCCCCAAGTCCTTCTCCTCAGGGCTGCTCTCAATCCCTTCATCCCTCAGCCTGTATTGATATCGGGGATTGCCCTGACCCAGGTGCAGGACCTCGCACTCGTCCTTGTTGAACCTCATGAGGTTCACACAGGCCCATTTCTCCAGCTTGTCCAGGTCCCTCTGGGTGGCATCCCATCCCTCAGGCATGTCAACAGCACCGCTCAGCTTGGTGTCATCTGCAAACTTGCTGAGGCTGAGCTCAATCCTGCTATGTCAATGATGGAAGATATTGAACAACATTGGCCCTAGTACAGACCCCTGAGGGACACCACTCATCACGTATCTCCATCTGGACATCGAGCCATTGACCGCTAGCCTCTGGATGTGACCATCCAGCTAATTAACTATCCACCGAACAGTCCGCCCATCAAATCCATATCCTTCCAATTTAGAGAGAAGGATATTGTGGAGGGACCATGTCAAAGGCCTTACAGAACTCCAGATAGATGACATCCATAGCTCTTCCCTCGTCCACTGATGTAGTCACTACAGAAGAAGTTTTCTTCATTTACAATTAGCTAATCAGCTTGGACTGATATCTTAGTATTATTTATTTATGGCTGTGCTTTCCCAAAACATACAGAAGCAGTTTTTATAAGTTACATTATTTCCAGAAATCTCTACCACCCTCTAAATACAGTATTAATTAAAAATGCCTGATACTTTACAATGCTGAATGACCTGCATTTGCTCTGGCTCCAGAACTGAGCCACAATAATTGAAATTCTTAGTTTCAGCATCAAAGTTTCAAAGTAAAACCTAACTATGCCAGCATGGCCCATTAATCCCTTTCAATTGCTTTTGGTGCTTTCAAAGGTGCTAGATGCTACAGTGAGGGAAAGCATCTGAGAAACGGGGTACACGAAAAGGCAAAATGCATCTCTGTTACCACCTAAAAGGTATATCATCCTTATGATAACATTTGCCTGGAGCTCTGACAGAGGAGAGGTATTGACTCTTCTTGTAGTAGAGAAGTTACAACTAATCCTACAGGAAATTTTAATGCTAAATTTTCACTGCTTTACGTTGAAAAATAAGCATAAAGCACATTTCTATCTTTGAAGTATTCAAAAAATAATCACATTGAAGTATATTATTTACTACTCTCACTGTTTTTGACAGTAACTCTCAATTATCCGAGAAGGATCTACAATGAGGAATAGAAAATTAAATTTAATTATCATCTTAATCTTAACATATTGCTTCACAAATATTAAAGGAACTTTTTCCACCAAGTTACAGAAAAACTGTCTTATTATGATAGCAGATTGGCTACTACTTCAATTTTAAATTTAAATCAACATTTTATATACACACTATTATTTGTTTATATAAATACAGTAATAAAAATACGACTAACTTGAATAAGTAATGCATGCAGTCACGTAATCTATATTCTATTTTTAGTCTATATTTTACATGTTGAGCTTGAGGAATTATGTCAAAAATTGGATAGTGGTCCCACTTTGAATGTTGTTACTGATAATTTACTGCTATTTTTTATCAAAGATAATTTCATATATGTTTAAACTACAAAAGAAATACATTTTTTTTCCCCCAGTTTGCTACTGATATTAGGGGAACCAGGAAGGCAATTAACTACATAGGGTGCCTTCAAATATAACCTCTGGAATGTAGAAATAATTAATTGCTAATGCTCTTACATTTGATTAACATCATTATATTACTGTTATATTGAAGTAGGGAATATATTGGGACGTAGTAATTGCTGGGCTTATCTTACCATGACATTTCTAACAAAGCAGAAGTACTGACATCTATGACTCCGCCAAGGATATTAACCTAATTAACTCTGCAATTAAGAGGATACTGTGCTCCTTCACTTGAATTTCCAGTGAAGTTTCCGTTCTTTCCTCTCCCCCTCCCCCCGGGCCCGCCCAAGTGTTAAACAGAATTTCTGTGTCCTAAACTGTATTTTTGCATTAGTTCTCTATTGAAAGGTAGAGGAGCACTCTTCTCTGCATCTGGTTTGGATTCAGCATCAAACTATGGAAGTCCGGCCAGGACAATTGTTCCACTGTGTGTTCAGTCCCAAAGACTCTCACTGCCTCTTTTAGAGTGGAGTGGCAAAGCAAAACTCAACTCAAAACTGTGTCACCTGATCATGCTATTTAATCAAATCAAACATAATGGCAACTGGTAACATCAAAACCAAGTCTTCTCTTGCTTTTCACCATCCCTACTCTTTATTAGCTGCCTAAGATAGAAGCAGATTTCCAGTGTTTTGTTACTGTAACATGAACAAATGCCAGTTCGTTCCAGTTCTGGTCAGCGTTACCAATTTAATTCTTATTTTGAGAGGTCTAGAAGCGTCACTTATTTATCCAAGCTAATTTGAAACATGGTCTACATTGCAGGGTCAATTCTATGTTGTTGTAAGGTGAATAAATAGGTCATTTATGGATTTCTATACCTGACCTGTCCTGCAGTAAAATACACAATGAATTTCGAGTCGCTTAGAAGAGAACAAAGTAAGACAGTCCTTTTAAGTGGACAGCACTTAAACATTAATGACTCATTAAACATAACATTAAACATAATGATTCATTTGCTCTGTTGTACCAGCCCAAGAAGAAAATTTTCCTTTCAAGCGAACAAACCCTATTTGAAAGCTGTGTCAACGTTCACCACTGTGTTTCTAAGGATTCAAAAACTCAGGCCTCACAAAACTTTCCCCAGAGGAATGAGGAACCAGCACAAAAATAAGGACAACAAAAAATTATTTCTATTTTTTCCCCAGTCCTGACTTTTATTGGATGTAATTCAAAAGACATCTTTTCAGACACAGGACAGAAACAAAGGCTGTTGCTACACTGCATGATGAAGCATCATACATCTAAGCAGAACTGACAGATTATCCTGAACAGCAGGCTGATAGCACAGCTGTTCACCACTCCCTCTAGTTGTGTCTGGGACAGTACAAATATTCCTGCACACCATTACACAGTATGGACATGCCAAATGTCCTCTCTCTATGACATATATTGCACATGATTTCACTTTTCCAGAACAAATGAAACATCTAAAACTACTTGCAGTCACTTACTAATAATACTAACTGAAAGTACCCCAACTAAAGAAAATATTAGTAATTGAACTGAAATTATTTTTCAATTATGTATTTTCCCTACAGGTACCTAACGCGACATGGTTGAAAGCAGGCTATCCCAAAGGAATATGTATTTTGACCTAAAGTAACCAGGAATATTTCTTATGAACAGGATGACATTTTAGACAACATAAAAGGCAATAAAAAAGGAACCTCTAAAACCCCTTTAAACGCCCTGACTTCCAGGCAGTCAAAGATTATGTGCTTTGTCTTTTGAATAACGAGGAAAAAAACCCCACCCAAATCTTCTAATGGGGGGGGGGGGGAGGAATGTCCTACTAAAAATTATATTAATTCCTTAACATACTTATTTTTGAGTGTAAAGTCTATATTATCTCTAGTGATGTGACATGAATCATCCTCAGTTTTCCAGGGGAGGAATAATCCCATGCAGCAGTACCTGCTGGTTGCCCAGAGAGATCATGGAGTTTCCATTTCTGGAGAGGCTCAAACCCCAGCTGGACACAGTCCTGGACAACCAGCCCTGTGCTTGATTAAGGGAGTTGGACCAGATGATGTCAACTTGTTCCTTCTAACCCAAATCTGAAAAGTGTGGCAGAATAGCTCACTGTGTGCAGAATATAACACTGAATTTACTTAGCTGTATCATAATAAGTTGTGTGCCCTGGTAGATATTTTTAGAATAAAACCAACAATTAAACATTACTTTTTGACACCATTGTTTTTACTTTCCATTAAAATGAAACCACAGACTTTTCCTAGCTTAAGTTTGTGCAAGGGAAAAACAGCATAAGCAAAGCTAAATGACAGAATCTTTTTTCTTTTACAGTGCTTACCAGCTCTCAGAGGACAGAAGAAAAACTCTTGCAGTGTCAAAAGTTTGCAGTTCACTTGTTTCCAACTAATTGACGTTATGCCACAAGGAATCCAGCTTGCAGCACGGAATAATTAAAAAGGGAAAATGAAAATTACTTGGCTCCTATTTCACGCTGCCAGTGGGAAAGACACAGGCAAGTCTGTACAATATAGTACCTTGCTAAGAAAGGTCAAGCCTTTGGGCTGCATTCAGAGCTACAGACAGAATGTCATCTACCTCAAAGGTGCATGGCCTTTGATTCCATAGATTTAAGTGTTTGGATTGTGCTTCAGTGGCTTAAAACACAAAGAAGCCTCAATAGAGTTAAACTTTTCATTGACATAAATAAGGGTAATTGGGACTTCAAAACACACATCATCATTTTGCCCTTCTTACAACTGAAATAAGGGTGAATAGAGAACTAAAGTCTAAAACAGAAATAAAGGCAATCTGTCTGCCTTTCTAGGGGAAGACATTTTGGTAAGTATAGAAATGATACTGAGAAATCATTCCTAACATTCATCTTGCCACCCTTTCTAAATGTCCCAATGCATATGATATCTAAAAGCAGTTTTGATTTATTGATTCAGAACTTAAGGTCATGATATCTCATGGGCTTGTGCAGAAAGAAAGAGTATCTGAAAAAATACTGTTATATACAGGAGCTATTTCTCATGGAAGAAGGTTACCTCTTTTACTATAATCTAAAGGAAAAATGTACCATTTGGGTTTCTAAATAAGCCTATGAAAATGATTGAAGGCTGGATGCCTAGCTCCAGAAAGATTCCTTTGAAACCTGCTCTTAGATCTTTTAAGCATATTAATTTATACTATCAATATGCAGATTAGTCACATTCAGGAATGGTCAGGTGGTTAAGAGATTACTGAGGTGTATAAAATCGGTGGGAATGGATATTACACAAATTTGGATGGCATTTTGTTCCAGACAGTTTTTTAAAAGTAGCTATTTAATGTCATATGTCTCCTTATTTTATATATGTGGAAAACTTGAATGCATTGTGAACTTCACAGTGAATCAAGGAGTTATTTTTCACATGAAGTTGTCTTTACTTAATAAAAAAAAAAAGTGTTTGGTATCTAAAGTTAACTTTTTAAAAAACTGATATTTTCATTTTTTTCCTATCTGCTTATAACTTGCTTAAAAACAGGCACTCTCAAAACAAGTCACATATGTTAACATTTCTCACAGAAATAGTTATACTGTAAGCCCACAATGAAATTTGTAAGATACATTTCAAGTCTTTTTCCATTTTATATCAAATATTTCACATGATGAGATTTTTGTTAGTTTTGAAACAGCTTTTAAGAGTCTCAGCTGATTTCCTTCTGGATTTTGAACCTTCAGTATCCATTTTTCCCTTTTAACCTGAACTCATCTTGATGTTTAGAAGACCAAAAAAGCAGTTATGAATTAATTATCATTGCAGCTGAGCAGCAAGTGACTATGACAGTGTGTTTTGACATAATGTAATAATATATTAAGAAAAAGTTAAAATATTTTTTCCTCAGAAAGCCAAATTCTAGGTAAGATATATGATGTGAAGGTTATACCCAAATTTGTGTCAACAGCAGTAAGTGGGTCAGATTCAGAAGTCATACGCAAGCCACATAAATATATGGGTATAAACAGAGAGACAGTTCTTGGATGGGACTACATACAATATTAGGATGACTACAGTTAGGAGTCTACATATGTGCTAGGTGTCTAATTCCTACTATTGCCATAGGGAGTCAAGCACCAGTAAACATTGGGTGCCAGTCTTGAATCCTGCCCCAAAAATGGGATTCCCATTCGTTACCAGGTGCCATATGAGATTTCAGACCTCACATTTACCTTAGCATAAAACAATCATGCTAATTGTGTTGAGGGGCAGAGAGATGGAAAAGCTTCATTACCCCTCAGAGTGACAAACCAAGAAAAGTGTACATTATATGCTTTTTCCCAGGGATGATAAAGAAGGCAGTTGATCTACATTACGTGTAAATACAGGACCTCAGAGGCAGAATGGTTCTGACCCGACTCTGTAATGTTGTGCAGCACAAGGCTCTACCAAACCACTATGGTGCCCCCACTAAGCCATTGCATAGATGGAAAGAAACACAGAGCACGTATGGTTTCAGAGAATGGAACCCATTGTTGCCTCCAAGGCTTTTCTTCAAGCTGTTCTGTTAATCCCACATAATCTCCAGGGCAGGTCTGTGTGTTTAGAAAAGCTCAACATTGGCTTGTACTTACTCCCTCAGAAATCAGTTGAGACCATATTCTGCCAAGGATCTTGAAAAACCTCGCCTTGACAAAAGGCGATGCAGAGATTTCTACAGGAATAAACCCAAAATATAACTACAGCAATAGGTCTGTGACAATACTGTTGAATTCAGCATAAATCAACACCTGCTAACTGTCATGTCTCTTGGACAGGTTTGTCCATCTGTGCTGTATGGCTAGACAGCTACTCAAAGTCACTCACAATATTTTAGGCTGGCACAATGATTTATGACAATGGAGATTAAGGGGGGAGGGGCCTAGAAAAAGAGGTGCATTAGCTTAGACCTCTTGTTGAACTTGAACCATATGTACAACAATAAAAAAAAATTATCTTGTCCTTATTTTATTAATATTTTTTTTCTTTTTGTGCTAAGACTGTGAATCATGCTTTAAAACATTGGACTCACTTGATTTCTACTTTATTTGTCAGAAGCACTAAAAGAATGTGTGTAATTTTGAAAAGGTTGCTTTGCTGTTGTCCTGCAACTAGAAGTTTTACGTATTTATGGAATTCATCTCCCTCAGGGAACATGAAAGAGTAGACAGCTAAGGGATGATGTGTCAAACCATCCCTACTATGAGAGTTAATATACTGAAATACCTGTATTTTTAGCACCGATTTGTTTAGTTGTGTGAATACATTTCTAATGCAATTTACTATAATTTAGTAATCCTAGTTTCAATTTCTTCGTGTCTCCAGATTTACTGTTTAAAAAGGACTGGAAGAAAGTCAAAGAAATTCCACAAAATGTATGACCCTAGAGGAAAGACCAGATCAATGTAAGTATCTTTACATTTCTGTCCTTGCAATTAATTTGTGCCTGAGCTTCAAGTGACTTCATCAAGGATGGAATTGGTCAATGGACACAAATTATAAAACATGAAATTGCATCTGAACATGAGAAAAAAGTATTTTTACTATAGGGGGGTGGTCAAAGACCAAAACAGGTTTTCCCAGAGAAGTTATGGATTCTCCGCTTTTGGAGATATTCATAGTCTGACTGGACACATCCTGGACAACATCCTCTAGCTGACCCTGCTTGAGAGGTAGAAGGTGTGGGGTAGCCTAGGTGATCTCAAGAGGTCACTTCCAAATCTCAAAAGTTCTGTGATTCTGTGAATTTCAGTTGTGTTAACATGAGGGATTCAACATCCTCAGAATACCTCTTTGTTCATGTTTGAATAAAGACAGGTCAATCATTCATTTTTCTGTGGCACATGACATTTGAATTTCAATACAGAAACTTAGAGGTGAAGGAGTCCTCACATTATATATGAGAGAGACAAATTAAAAAAAAACCAAACCAAACCAAAACAACACAACAACAACAAACGAACAACCACAAGGAACTCTGTGAACTTCTTGCCTCCTTTGCAAGCCTGGCTACACATCACTTCTGTAAAGAAACCAAAACTGAGGAGATGTAATTTTAGTTTTGTTGTTTTGGGTGAATGGCAGCTGAGATTCCACTGTAGATAGTAGTCTTAAAAAAAGCATAGGAAATACTCTATTATATGTGTGTCTTTATGGCTGAATGGATAATCTTCTAGAAAGGAAGTATCTCTTCTAAATCAACCCAGGCTGGGTTAGCAGTTTTGCATTCCATTTAATTCTTGGCAACGAATTTGTGCAGTCATTTTGCTTATGACAAAAATTTTGTTTTTCTGAGTCTATTGAGTCATCCTGGCTTTCTAAATAACAATTGAAATACCAGAACTTGTTTAGGTCTCTTGAAATCATTTCATTGATTTATATAAAATAAGGAAACCCCATTCTAACTGCTTAGGACTGAGCATATTTCGGGGACACACAACTGGTCTAGCCAGACTTCTTTACTGACAAACCTTTTGAAGTGGACTGTGAATGTTAGGATCCTACCTACTCTTCAGTATTTAAGATCACAGCTAACTATTTTAAGAATAGGGCTTGTTCAAATATTTCCATCCAACATGGCCTGTTACACAATGTACTAATTAACAGAAAATCATTCTTTCTTATGTGAAGAGAGCAATTCACCACTGCAATGGAGTCCAAGTATATTTGTAATAATTGATTAACACATTCTGTGCTACTTCCAAAACTATAAATTCTTTTTGAAAAACAACCTTAGTTTTTCATTACGAAAAACCTAGAGACAATATGACAATGGATCAGGAATCATCAGCTAAACTAACATCGAAAAACTGGTTGAGAAACTTTGTTAACAATAGATATTTAAGACAGTGGACCAACATTTTATCTTAGCCTTTCACAAAGTGCCAACTTCCAAAGCATCATGGTGGTTTCACAGAGTCTGGCTAACACCACAGGCACCATGTTAAACAAAAAATGTCTATAGTTAATATTTTGTCATATAAGCTGAGCAAGAATTACAGAAGTTACTGAAGGTGAAAATGTTAAAATATTAGATTTACAGCTGCGTATCAGGAAATACAGAGGATATACTTTCAGAAGTACGGTTTTCTTCAAATTTTGCCTTTTAACTGTGATTGACACAATAATACTAAATAATAGAAAAAAAGAGCAGAGAAGTACAGTTGGCAGTAAATAGGGAGTAGTGTAATGAGGAGTCAGCTCTAAGACAGAAAAGTATAAACCCTGGAACGTAAAAGGAATTGGTGATAACTCATATATGATATAAAAAAGGAAGACAAATAACAGTTTCTCTATCAGTACACTATGCACGAATGATATATACATACATTAGACCTAATCCCATCTTCTATATATCATCCAGCTGAGGCAGTGAGTAAAACTGCCAAGAACAAGAGGAGAATGATTGTTTGGCACACTACCACTGCTGCATGTGCAATCTACGTTAAAAAAAAAAAAAAAAAAAAAAAGAAAAAGAAAAAAAAGAAGAAAAATGTAGTTTCAATTGAAAAGATGAAAAATAACAAAAAAAAAAATAAATGACACCTCCTTTTTTCTTTTTTTTTTCTTTCTGAACAAAAAGTTAGAAACCTGCTGGGCAACAGCAAAAAGGATGCATCTGAGACAAACACATCAAAACCTAAAAAAGTAAAAATTGGGTAGCAGTTACTCCAGTTGGAGACACTGAATAAGATGGAAGTACTTATGACCCAGAGAAACAAACTACACATATGGAAAGAAAAACAAAATAGGCACCTAGGAGGAGGCTCAAAAAAAAGTGACTGAAGTAAGATGAGATGTAACAGATATAGATGTGGATAAATGGACACAACACCAATGAGAAAGATGTGAAAGTAACCCCAATCAGAAATTTAAATTGTACATGAAAACTGTTCTGCCTTAAAGAAAAAGAATAAAAGGGGTGTAAAAGGTGGTTTTATCTAAGACGTCATTTAAATAACTAGAAGGAAAGCAATAGAAGTTGTATTAAAAATAAGGAAGTCAGTACATTGCAGTTCCAAGAAGTAATGGAGACTGCGAGTACAGAAATTTTTACTCATCTCTGTAGACTGACTCTTAGACTTGAGCTGTAAATCAATAGAGGGTAATGAGATTCATCACTAGGAACTGGAGCTAATCAAACATTTTCCACATTTCCTTCAGCTGAACCAGGGACATTCCTATTCCTGCACATAGGAATGAAGATCATCAGGTTAGAGATAAAACACAGAAATGAATGTGGTTTCAGGTGTGTAGTTAAGGTACCTCCATCCTAACTAAGTGAAACATCCATGTTATGGTCCCTGCCACAAGCAATGTCTGACCTTTGAAACAAATAATTACTCTCTACCAGATGAGCAAGAGATCCTAGAGGAGCAATTTAATGGCTACAACTATTCTGCCCTTAAAGGTATACTGTGTAATGTGCTTTTGACCATTTTTCTGCATTGGACTCCAAAGGTCTGAGAAAGAGAAGTTAAATAATACACCATATAAACATGAAGCATTAATTTCATTTTGACACTCAAAATAATCAGATCACAAAGCCATGAAGAAAAACTGAATTAATTAAGCCAGAATTTGCTTGGATACAATTTTTCTGAAAATCATGTAAACAATTTTGAATAATTTTCTGTTTTATTAAACCAGTTGCAAAGTTTCACGGGTGGCTCAGCATCTATAGGTCACACCTGTAATAATCATTCTCTGTGTCTGATGAACAAAGCCCATCAAGAAGTTCAGTCCTGCTTTTATAAAATAGATTGATTTTTTTAAAAAGGAAAAAGAGAAAGATGAACCCTTCTAATCTGTGTACATGTGCATTCTTTTCATCTTTCTTGATCAGACCTGGAAAACTAGCCTTAGGTTCATTGGTATATGCCTTTCTGTGTGAGAATGATACCGTTATTAACAGTTGTTTCATTGCTTTGAACAAAAAAAGCACACAATAACGCACAGGGCTTGAAAAGCTATGAGGCTGCCCTGAGAAACCAAACTGATCAATTAGGCTTACCAGCAGCCTAGTCATTGTCTTGTTTTGGAATTTAATAGTAAGAAAGTAGTAATTTAGGAAAAAAATTCTTTCCATTTTCTAATATCTATCAATTTTTCCTTATTACTTCCTTTAACTCCTCACTACATACACCTATCTCTTGTCTCTGTCCAAGAGATTTCTGGGAAAGGATCATCACTTTGTCCTGTGATCCAGAACACTCAGAACAATATATTGGTTTTGCTCTGTACACCTCTCATGTAATACTGTAATGCAAAGATCCATTACTAAAAAGAAAAAAAAAAACAAAACAAACAAAAAAAACCAAAACAAAACAAACAAAAAAAATACACAAAATCCCGACATTAATATTAGTGAGGTATTTCAAAGCACAGTCTTTATAGTACAACACAGAATTAGAGTCTCAGATTAAGAAAGCAAATACTATAAAAACTTCTTTTGGAATTGCTGGTATATCCTTTGTTCTCTCTCTAAACTCTTTTAATCATCATTTTTCAGTCATTTTCACATATTTACTTTAATAGTATTTTATTTTCAAGACTTAAAGTGATTTTGTTCTTCCCCATTCAACCAACCTAACTTCAAACATGGAATTTTTCAGTGTATTTTCTCTGTACACACTTCCCTGTATTACTTGAGTGTTTTATTACCTGCACTTTTTATTTACAGTCCTAGCAGTTTTCTCAGCATGAAAAACATTGCTTTCATTTTTTGAGAAAAGACTTTTATTCATCTGTCCTTCAGAATGCAACCACTGCCGTCCTCAGTTATGGGGAATCTTGCTGACAACAGATGGACTTTTGACCCAGACATACACTTCCACTTTGCAACGAGAGTCACTTAGTCCAAAAAGCTGAATTGAGCAGTTTCTATGTGGCTAAAGATAAATGCGCTTTGAATCACATGTGAATAAAAGTCTTCTCTTGGAGATTCTCTTGAGCTGAAAGGCTGAATCCAATTATGTTTTTACACTGCCAAAAGATAAGTGTGCTTTGAACTCCATCTGAGTTTAAGAAAAGAAGTTTCTTTTTCCTGTAGTGCTCTGCTTTTCTTCTGCTAACAACTCATTTCCTTAAGAACCTCCAGTTCTAAGAATCAATATGTAAATAAGATTCCTCTGTATATTGATAATACTAGTGGGAGCACAGCTGAAGTACTGTGTAAACTCTTTTTTAAAGCCTTTTAATTTTTGTTACTCTTCATCTAATAAATGCTTCTTGTCTTATGAAAAATCTTTCCTCTCCTTCACTTCCATCTCTGTTTCCATGGTCTTTCCTCTCTCTGCTTTTTACTTATTTAACTATGATGCAACTGTGAATCTTCTGCAACAAGATAAACATTTCCTAATAAAAGAAAAAAAAATCCCTCTCATTCTAACATACAAAATAAGCAATTTCCATACAGATAGATATCTATCAGTTGTTCTGCCCTAGTTACCAGGAGCCCTACCCTGTCTAGAACAGCAAATGCATTTAATAGAGACAAAGTCAACATCAGAGATATTAATAATTTAATATTTAGGAGTGCTAACATTTTATTAGATGATTCCTTTAATCACAAGTATTCCACAAGCCTGTCCTGTCCTTAAGCACAATATTATAACTACATTTTTTCCCATCAATATAACTTAAATTATCTCTCTTCAAAACTAATTTTGCCATTTCATTTGCCAGGTATTGATAAAGCAAGTGAAATGAGATGTGGGTAGACAGTTTTGTATTCTCTTCCCTTTTCCTCATCATCCTTATTTCCCATTAACCTCTTCATGGAAGAATTTTCTATCATTTCCTCCTAAATGTTTTTCTATTCTTCATTTATGCTTCAAAGTTTCATAAATTAATTCAGCCGCTACTCTTCTCATAATTCAGAAAATGTCAGTCTGTACACCTCTTTATATACCTTCCCATACAATATTTCCATTATATTCATACAAAAAGGAATCAAGACCTTGTACTATTTTTTCGTGTTCATTGTCACTCTTTATACTGTTATTTTTATATAGTCTTAAACCAGGCGTCCACATATGCACACTTCGACATTCTTTCTACTTAAACGTTCAAGGCCAGGCTGGATGGGGCTCTGAGCAGCCAGATCTAGTTGTAGATGTCCCTGCCAATTGCAGGGGGGATGGACAAGATGATCTTTAAAGGTCCCTTCCAGCCCAAATCATTCTATGATACTGTTGGACCAGTTTGCAATACGTAATTTCACTGAAATAAGTAAAAGTCATTCCAGGCAAATCTGACCCATAATATTTCAGGTTTTTTCCTTTCTTTTGCTCTATTTTTTTTGTCCACTTTGTAGGTGATGGTTCTGAGCGCACTATGATTGGATAAAAGTTGTGAGGATGCATTTTCTTGTGAAGCACCTAACAGGTCAGTGTCAAGATAAACTACCTGGTATGAAACGCAAAGATCAGAGAACATACATGTCCTGGATTCAGCTGGGATAGAGTTGATTTTCTTTCTCGTAGCTGGTACAGTGCTGTGGTTTGGATTTAGGATGAGAATAATGTTGATAACACACTGATGTTTTAATTGTTGCTAAGTAGTGCTTACACCAGTCAAAGACTTTTCATCCTCCCCTGCTCTGCCTGGTGCACAAGAAGCTGGGAGGGGACACAGCCAGGACAGCTGACCCAGACTGGCCAAGGGGCTATTCCATACCACATGATGTCATGCTCAGTATACAAACTGGGGAGAGTTGGCCGGGGGGCATGCTGGGGACATGCTGGGCATCTGTCAGCGGGTGGTGAGCAATTGTGTAGTGTATCACTTGCTTTGTATATTATTATTGTATTGCTATATTATTATTATTACTACTATTCTATTTTATTTTACTTCAATTGTTAAACTGTTCTTATCTCAACCCATGAGTTTTCTGACTTTCACCCTTCCAATTCTCTCGCCCATGCCACCAGGGTGGGGGGAGTGAGTGAGCAGCTCTGTGGTGCTTAGTTGCTGGCTGGGGTTAAACCACAACAATCCCATACCCACTTCAAAGTTCAGTGAATGCTTTTTAGCTTACTTGTTCTCAGACAACACAAGAGAAATAAGGCAACAAAGCCACATGCTGCAAATTGCTCCAGGCAGCTTAAATCTCGAGTGTTGCATTGAGATCAAATTTCAGTACTGTGGCATGCACATCCTATGTCATTCCCTGCATCATATTCATCTTTTTTTATATCTTTAAAGTTGGTGACTCACTTATTTTATGCAATCAAACATCTGCTTCCCGGCACCTTATCAAATCTGTTTGCAGGCAAAAGTAATTTAGAATGCTTTTCACTTCACGTTACAAGCTCAAAAGGTTATATCTGAGTTTAAGATCTCAACATAAATTTTTTTGTGGGCTTAATGACAAATATCTTTCCCTTCCATAAGGTTTTCTGTTAAACAGAAACCTCAGTACTAGACTAACATAGTCAGGTTTCTGTCCAACAGAAACATTATCCTTGTTTTGAAACTGAATTGTGAATTATGCAATTTGAGGAATTATCAGTACGCTGTGACTTTTTAATATATAAATATATGTAGGGATTTTTTGTGCCCGAAGATTAAAGTGCTCTCTCTGTTCCTCTGTTACCTGCTAAGTACTTGACACTTAAGATCAGCAGTTCCACAGCTCATTACCTGTTATTGCGACCTACCTCTGATCTATTACAGATGCAGGGTCTATGATTTTGCAAAGCACCCTACCTACCTAAAACAGTCCCTCTTGTAAAGCAAACCAATCATTCACATTCTTCTCATTTATTATCAGCAACTTCTGCTGACAGAAGCTGCAGCTGCACATCTCTCCTGAGACTCCCATATATTTCATCCTATAGTATTATCTAAAGCCACATTTTTTCATTCTAAGAGCTACTTCATGTTTGCAAAATATATCTGTCAAAACCCTCAGCATTTACAAATGTATAGTAAAGGACCAATATAATACCAGGCATAGCGTTTTTGCTTTACAATTGCAGAACTTGCTTGCACAGATATAGAATTTCCAAACTTGCAATATCAAAATTAACACTTGATGTTCAATCTTTTCGAATTAAGCCCTAAGCATCTGTTTTTCCCAGACATTCCAAGGACATGCAGATAGATTAAGTTGTTTATTTCTTACCCACAGACTTTCCCATCTTGCAACACATGTACAAAATCTACATAAACTTAAAAGGGAACAGATGTAAAAGATCCTTCCATTAGAAATGGTTAAAAACCCTACCAAACAGCAGCAGGACATATAACTGAATCACTTGGGCACAGGGAATACTTCCATCATATTACACAAAGTTTTTAACTTACTTCTGTGTTTAATACTTCACAACTAATTCTCTTCTGTCCGTGCATTGCAGCATTTAAAGTTTCAAGGGGAAAACCAACCAAGCAAGCAAACCATTCTAATATGTTTCAGTACACAAGATTCAATAACAAGATTTATTTGTATGCTCTCCTTGAATCAGAACACCTTTGAGGGCAGGGCATGTATAATGAAGTTATCTGAGTATAACTTCTACAACATGAAAACATTCCACCAGCCCACCCAAGTCTCCGGAAAGGTCTTTCCCTGCTTTCTAAGACAATGATAATTGTCACCACCACACTAGGGAAACTGTAGAACACAAAGAATAAGTGGAGGCATGAACGGACAATACTGGAGACTGAGGCTACATAAGTTGCCCACGGTGACCAATAGTAGAGCTGAATAAGACAGAATAGTTTTGTGTCATGGCATAAGAAACAAAACATTAACAAGTTAATTTTTTATTTTCAGAGGTAGGATTATGTTTGTGCTATTTTGTCTCTGATGATAATGAGTATTTAATTTTATGAACACAGACAATCAGTTATATTTTTTTAGTCCCAAGAAGCATTTTGCTTACCATAAGAATAACAAACTCACAACAGGAATACTATGATGTTCACAAATCCTGAACCTCCCTCCAGCTGCATTCAGAATTGCTGAAAAAGATCACAATCATAGTTTGTGTTAAATTCATGAGTGTATACTGCAAGCACCTTCTTCTCTTCAGATATTTTTCCCTAACATATAGTTATCAATCCTCTACACTATGTAAGAAGTTCAAAGTTTAAGA
Source organism: Nipponia nippon (assembly GCF_047370975.1). Classification (NCBI taxonomy): domain Eukaryota; kingdom Metazoa; phylum Chordata; class Aves; order Pelecaniformes; family Threskiornithidae; genus Nipponia; species Nipponia nippon. The sequence goes on along the minus strand of NW_028262380.1, from coordinate 45,613,088 downwards.
GGAAATACTAATTCCTGCTTCCAGAAACGAGTTCCTTTGCTTATAGATGGTATTCAGGAAAATGACAAGGACTAACTACATCCTTTTCTGTGTTCATGGGATAACAGTGGCACAAAAAAATCAGGCCAAATAAACTTTTCAGAAGATTCACCACTGATCATATGGAGCATTTCTTCAGCTTAATAATATTTTCGATAGAGTCAGTGATTAGCAAAAAATAAGGAAAATGAGAACTTTAGTCCCCATCTAGCAGAAATAAGTAAATACCAACATGTTGTGGTATAACCCCAGCTGGCAATGAAGCACCACACAGCCGTTCGCTCACCCTCCCCCCCTGCCCAGTGGGGTGGGGGAGAGAATCAGAGAGAGAGAAAAAAAAAAAAAGTAAAACACATGGGTCGAGATAAAGACAGTTTAACAGGACAGCAGATGAAGAGAAAATAAAATAATAATAATGATAAAAGAACATACTAAACAAGTGATGCACAATATAATTGCTCACCACTTGCTGACTGATGCTCAGCACATCCCCAAGCAGCGATCGCAGCCCCCCGGCCAACTCCCCCCAGTTTATATACTGAGCATGACGCCGTACAGTATGGAATAGCCCCTTGGCCAGTCTGGGTCAGCTGTCCTGGCCGTGCCCCCTCCCAGCTTCTTGTGCACCAGGCAGAGCATGGGAGGATGAAAAGTCCTTGACTGGTGTAAGCACTACTTGGCAACAACTAAAACATCAGTGTGTTATCAACATTATTCTCATCCTAAATCCAAAACACAGCACTATACCAGCTACGAGGAAGAAAATTAGCTCTATCCCAGTCAAAACCAGGACACAACACAATACAATCTCCCCCACAAATAAAAGAGACAGGTCTTCAACATTACTGTTTCAAAACCTGACTTCGGAAAGAGATCTAATTGTTTTGGAAGATCCTCTCTAGAACAGAATAGAATAGAATAATTTCAGTTGGAAGGGACCTACAATGATCATCTAGTCCAACTGCCTGACCAATTCAGGGCTGACCAAAAGCTAAACCATGTTATTAAGGGCATTATCCAGCACAAACAACATCTGAAAGCTTTCATTTCCTTTTCCTGGTTATTCAAAATGCGATTCATAGCTCTAGATAGGCATTGCTACTCCTTGCTAACATACCTTTCCAGGAACAAGCAAATCATTCCTCTACATAAGCAACCCTTTCCCTCAAAGCTATTCTCTTTGTAACTGCTTTTAAAAAGCAGCTGCAACTGTCCTCCACCCACCCTGAAACCGGTGGTGGTGATCTCTGACACTTATCTTTCTCACCTGCACTGCAGATAGTGTTTCCCTTTGTAAAGAAAAGGATACACAAGGTAAAGAACATGTTAAGGATTCTAAACCCCAAAATATTTGTTCTATCTCATAACTGCTCTGAGTTATGGCACACTGATCTGTATGCCATTCTAGATTCAAAACCACTAACAAGGTGTGAAGTGCTTGCAACTGTGATTAAAACCAGAAATGATACGGTGTGCTTATGACTGAGGGGATTAATGTTTGACACCCCAAGGGACTGTTGGAAAATTTTTTGTCCTCCAAGGCATTTGTAAAATCACTCAGAAGTGCGGTTATCATAACTTCTTTTTTCTTTTTTTTTTTTTCCTAATTAGCAAACTGGTGTTAATGCTGTCTTAGTTAAGATTAATGTCAAAACAACTGAGGTTTTGTCTTTAGTGCAGAACAGAATCTGTCCCACACAGTACAGGAAGCATGTCAACAGAGGGGAAAAAAAAACTGAATTTGATTTTTTTTTAGAGATATTAAAACAAAATTATTAGAGAACTTTATTAACTCATACTGAGTTAATAAATTAATAACTGATAACAGTTTCTGTGGGAAAGAGAAGATACAAGATGTTTTCCTGCATTTCATTATTTCCTTTAATTTTTTATTTTATTTTTTTTTTACCATACTGATGAGCATTCTTTTCTATATGGCCTCTGTCCCCCAAGTACAACCCAATCTGGTGCTTCTAAAATCCAAACAGATTTATGGAGACTGACCAAATACCGGGACAACTTCCACTCAGCAAATTTAATTACTTGAACTCAGATGTTAATGAAAAACACTCATCCAGACATATTCTCCCATCCTATTGAACTGCTAGAATTTGTGAGTTTGCTGTATATATAGAGTGCTTTGAAAGCTAAATTCAGCTTTCTGAATACATAAGTTTACTCACAAGAACTTCACTTGTCCTTATCCTTCCTCTGCTGTAGCCTGTCAGTTTGGGAAATGCATAACACAGTCTGCACAGGATTTATAAGGTTACTAAGAGAAGTTGCGAAGAGACACACACACACACAGAGCACATGCTGTTCACTGTGGAGAAGGTGTTTAAGTGTACAGTAATTAAACATGCAGCTGGAAGTTTGGCATAGAAGTGATCAAAAGTGTGAAAGTGTGGGAAAGCCTTAATCCAACACACTTGCACAGACCCTCAATAAAGCAGGAACGAGATCAACAACAGAGTGCTGTTGACTGCAGTCAGTAGATTTTCCAATCTACTTAACTAATCTAACTTAAGCAATGATAAAGTCTGGTTTTTATATTAGACAGACAATCACTATTTGTGAAGCTGATTACAGTTTACTGTATAACTCACATTTTCTTCTGTCCCAATATACACTTCATCACATAAAGCAACTGAAGCCCTCTCAAAGCTTTCCCAATCTTGTTTATACACATAATGTTTCAGTATTAACTTCATACAACTTATTACTCTACAGTAAGCCATGCCTACCAGTTGGCTGAAAACTCCAAACTTTGTCAGGAGACAAGTAGTCCCAAGCTGCTGAAAAGATTTTTCACAGTAAGGGCTTTTCAAATTCAGAAGCCAAGTTACTTTAACAGACTGTGTTGAATCACACCACTTTTGAAGCTTGTGAGCAGTGTTTCAAGCGTAAATGAGGACCTAACTCTGCACATCTTCATAAAGAATAGACTTAAGTAGTTGAATTACATGACACAGTATTAAGGCAGCATCTCCAGGACAGATGTTATGGGTGAACTAGAGACATCACTGTTTTTTACTAACAATCAGGAAGCATATGAGCCCTGCTAAGTAACAGTCTTGGGTGCAAATCCTGCTACAAATCAACTGAATGTTGCTTGTACTGCAGCAGGCGTATGATCTTGCAAATGAGAATGGGATGCTAGTTTTTGAGCACTGTTTATGGGACTTTTTGCACTAGATGGAGATCATACATCATTCACTACACGTCACTCAGATTCTGTTAAAAACGTAAATTAGTACTTATCCATAAAACAAAAGAAGGAAATCTATTTTATTAGTCCCCTGGAAAATCTAAACAAATTATGCAACATCACACTTCCACCTACTAGAAAGCAATAAATTATGTACATAGAAAGGGGAAATAAAAGTGGAAGTATCAAAGAAGAACAGAATACATCATAAGAATGCTGTTCACGCTACAGGATGTAAGGCTCTATCGCTTTTTCTATTCTGAACCAGTATGCTCTGGGGATCATCTCGGCCTTAGAGCAATTCTTTTCACTTGACATACTACTCTAAAGTGGATATGCTTTGTTTCTTTTGTTTTTGTCCATCCCTGTAACCGGCAAGAAAATCCTAAATGCTGCTGTACAGGTACTTGTATTAGCGAGAAACAATAGGCAATTAACCTCATATAAAATGAAAGTATAGTTAAACTAAGGCCCAAATGCCAGTATGACCGGGTACGTAGAGTTTAGGGTAAAAATACTAACAGGCAGAGACTTGGAATTACCTCAGAATTCCCAAGACAGGATATCAACTACATGTCTGGACAAGTTTCAGAGAGAGGGAGAGGGAGTGGTGCAAGTAACAGACTAAATTCCTTTGTCAGGGAAATAGCTAGCCACTCATAGCTTTCCAATTACCTTTTGGCACCCAAGCAGCTCAAATTCTTCAGTTAGAAGTACCAGGAATCCAGCTTGTGGGGTTGGGGTTTTCTTGTGTGTTTGAAGGGGAGAAAAAAAAAAAAAAAAAAAAAAAAAAAAGGATATTGCAAAACATCGGCCTAAGTCAAATCTTCATGCCTTTTTACTTTGTTTTCCGTTTTGCCTAAAACTGGTTGAATTGAGCCTGAGGGCACAAAGAATCTTCATTCTTCAGTTTCTTGAGAAGTTCACAGGCAGTGCCTATAGCTCTTTGGCTGCTCTAGAATCACCTGTTAATGCACATTCAAAGCTGTTTCTTGTGTTTCAGCAACATTCGTTAGCAGCATCAGTCACCGCAAGGGTGTAACTGTCAGCCGAGAATTATACAGCAGCTTATTGCAGTGGTTAACTTCAACAGGACTGTCGTGCCAAATGACAGGACATAAAGTAGATCTGAGCCATGACATTTCTGCAGCTAAAATCTTGGCTCCTGCATATTGTTGCAGCTGCTTTGACCTGCCTAGACTCATCTGTTTCTTGCAGAACACTATGGAACTCTTCAAGCTTAATTCTATTTACTATTAATCAAAAGTTACAAGAAAGCAGCAGAAATATCACATTCACCTTTTCCTCTTGGATACTTTACTGTAATAGGAAGGCAGAATGCAGGCTGCCAATTATGCTAAAACACCTCTAAACTGAGACAGCTTTGGCTAAAGCACTCAAGATGTCATTTTCTTGTAATGGTAAGCTACAGTTTGCAAGAAAGAAGGATGCAGAAGGTTTTCAGGGTTCAGCATGTAGGGCAATAAAGTCTCAGAATGGAGGGTATTTTTTTAAATTACCTTTATATTTACATTTGGTAGTTTTATTCATAGAAGAACATCTAATTACCCTTTTCCATAGATCACATGATTTCCTACCCACAGTTTCAAAAGCAAATCTAACATCAAGAAGTATGACCTGTGAATTATTTCCATCTGATTCATACTACTTTCAATTTTTAATCTATTTACTGAAACTTATTGAAGACCATATTGCCTCATCCAGATTTCCCTATAGTTTATCATTATCAAGTTCTTCTGTTACTAAAGGCATTAATAAATCCGAGTCCCCATAAATGCATACCTCTAACTTCTTCACTTCTGTAATCCCCTTTTCCTTCCTTGTTCCATCTGTGTGCCTAGCTGATAAGATATGATAGATATGTTTGTTCTCAGTTTGTCCTTTAAGTTCACTTACAAAGAGTGACTGGGTCAAAAGAATTTCCTTGTGGGTTGCTCTCGCTTTAGGTAGGAGCTAAGCAGACTCTGGGGACAGAAGATCCAAAGGTCACAGAGTGTAGTAAGTGAGCAGGAAGCCTGCGGGGGGTGGGGGTGGGGGGAGAAAAAGAAAAAGGGACTTATAGCCCAGTGTCAGAATGGGACAGAAGGAACCTTCCTGTGGGACTGAGTGTGTTGTAATTCAGAAAGTCATGGAACTGGTTGAAACCAAGCCTTGAAGCAAGAATCTGCTCTGCTATGACACTATGGGCAAAAGACCACCTGCATATAAAGCTTTTTTGTTTTGTTTTCTTCTGAGTTTTAACTAGTCACTTGAGTCTTTTATTTAAACAGATAAGTTTTCATGTTCACATTCTAATAAAACATAGCTTTTAAGATTAAAAGCTTTCGGGGTTTTTCTGTTTTTTGTTTTTTTTTTTTGGGGGGGGGGAATCCATCCCAAACCCCTCACCAAGCAGGAATCCTGACACATCAGGGACTGAGAATCATCTGAGGCAGTTTTGCATATGTTAATTAGCAATAATCAGTTGACCAAAATATAGATTATTTCACCAACAAGCTAACATGTGCAAGAACTAAGTAAAACCTGGCTTTTCCAGCGTGATATTGACTTGTATCTTCCTCTCTATTGAATTTTCACACCACTTGTGGGGATTTACTTTTCTCTGAGACTGCTACCTCTCTGTCAAATTTGACTGGGCTTGGACAAGAAGGTTCAGAAGTTTCCAGAGATGAGAGAGAAATACTATAAAGTGACTGCTTTCATTTTCTGTACTCTGACCCTTTTTCAGCATCAAAGATCAGAGGCATTCTGAACTAGGAGAAAGTAAGATTTTTAAATAATATGCAGAGCAAGAAGAGACCTATCAACTAGTTTTGCTTAGGTATTCAAATGTGATAGGATTAGTGAAGGAAGTGACTGTTGAGAGACATTGAACACCTAGTATAGGAGCAAAGGGAAGAGAAAGAAAAAAATTAATAGTTGTTTTTCTAAAAAGTGTAACTGAAGTGACAAATAGTGATGTCCCTAAAGAAATAAAGAATTAAATAAAATTAAGACAGTAGGATAAGGAGTTAAGAAGGTGATAGACTACATCCTTTAGCAAGCTACAAGGACTGTGGTGTTTCATTGAGTCCACACTCTTCCATGTTTGTCCTCTACTGTAGGCAGATAGCAATGCTTTTTTTTTTTTTCTTTCAATTACATAGCCTCTCCAAAATAGTTGAGAAATCTAGGAAAAAAAAAAAAAAAGATTAAAAATGCATGTTAATTGTGAAGTCCAATTTTCCAGTGTTAGTGGAAAATCAAAAATCATAATTCTGTCCATTCTCTGAGTAGAACTGAGATTTGGTAGGATAAAAACTCTAAGTAGTTTTGATGCTCTTAAGCAAACCAATTTCTTAAGGACAGACTAGTAAAATTAAAATTTAGGATTCACAATGGAAAAATCTTCAAATGCTTCACTTATCAGCATTCATACAGCAGAGGAAACCTAAGAAAGCAGGTGGACTGCAGGAGACTATCATTGCAGTGGTAGTTGTTAGAACTAATGTGTATTGTTATTATTTCCATACTTCAGGGATTCCTGTGGTATAGGCAGAAATAAAGAATTCATCTTTCCTCTCACCCACACAAATGCACACATTTCTTCCTTAGAAAAAAAGTAATTTTGCTTCTAGACAAAAGGAATGGCTGAAGGCACCTAGTTAGAATGTCTTTGCTCATATTGGTCCAAAGGGATTGCCATATTTATGGTCAAAAAGAAACTTTTTTCCTGAATGTTAGACCATCATATATTGCTGGGTAGTTCTTTCTTCTGAAGTATAAGGTATGCTAAATGAAATTTCCAATGATATTAATAAAGTGTCTGCTTTTGGATCCTCAGACATTTTCAATACCCTTGATCATGCAAACTCTCTACCTGATGCAAGTTATTTCGGAAGAAACAGAAGTTTCTAAGGGATCATTGAACAAACACTGCATCCTAAGAAGTTCTGCTGTCTACAGTCCAAGAATCCCTCTTTTCCTGCCTCCCATTTGATCCTTTGGGATCACAAGATAACTCTAAATAGCCAGTGTGAGGATGTGGAAGATTACCACAGATCTGTCCTTCCTACAGGAAGCAGGCACAGAGGTACTGACACGTGTTTGCCAAAAAGAAAGAAATCATTCTCACGATCACACTGTTGGTGCAGTTCAAAGGACACACCAGTTCCAAGTCCCTAAACGTGGTTATATAAGGCTAAACTGAAAATTACAAGAAAACTAGACTCTAATGAATTTTGGGGTTCGAACAAGACTTTCTCTTAGCTAACTTTTGTTTTTGGAGTTCTGAAGATGCATCATAATTACAGAGGTGCAGAGGACTACATGGCCTCCTCCTGCCTACTTCCTCGCAGAAGTTTAAATGGAAAGCCAGGGAGCAAAACTGCTCTCTTCTTCCAGGCTGTTCAAAAGTGATTACCTCTGTTCCACTTTTTCTCCTTAATTTAAAATTTAATCCTTCTTACCTCTCTTTTCATTTATATTGTGACTGTGTGGTCATTCAAATACAAGGGATGAAAATACCATGTAGTATGAACGGAGCAGTCTAGTATTATGTCGGCACATAAGAAAGCAAGGCATAGGAGGGTTGTTGCTCAAGTCTCAATAATTTTAAATTTCAAAGACTATTCTACAAAACATACAGCATAATTACTCATAATATATGCATTTCCTCAAAAACTCTAGCATGTCTCTAGTTTCTTACAGAGTTCGCATGACTAATGCAGGTAACAAACTTAGTAGCACATAATTCATCTAACATAATTTTCTCATTCCTCCCATCTTCACACTATTCAAAGAAATTATTGGAAGAAAATCCAGAAATTACTAAAATCAATCAATCAATTAACCCATACTGTACTATTTAATTTTCCTAGCCAATTTCATTAAAATCAAAACAAGTTAAAATACTTAAGCAGAACAGGAGTCATACTGCAAGGTCTGAGTATCCATCTTGAAAAAAATTTATAAGAATAGTTCTAATAAACAAAGTCATATATAAATAGGTTTCCTTTAAAAAAAAACAAAAAACAAAAAAACCCGACCATACATCTTTCAGCAGGACTTTTGTTCATGTCCCTTAGCCCCACACGAACAGTTACTTAATAATGAACACACATGGCAAAGCAGTCCTCACAGTATGTTGTACTATCTACAGAAATAATAATATCAACTGAAGAAATGTTAACTGTCATGGAAAGTAAATACATAATTTCCTATGCCTTTTACTTCAAACACATAAATGGAATTAGATTTGTTTGGTTTTGGTTTTGTTGGTTTGGGATTTTTTTCTTATCTAGTGAGAAATTCCTGACTGCCCCAATTTTGGAGACAGAGAGGGGGAGGCAGACAAAATTTTTTAAGCAAAGTAATGAATGGAAGAGACTGTCAGCTTTTCCTTTGTTAATTTACTCCTTATTTTACCAGAATCCTTAAGGTGTTATTAACTTTTGTTCATCCTTGTATCCATATAAGGTGAACAGAGAGGATAAAGAGAGAAATCTTGAAGAAGAGAACTACTGATCTTGTACTATAAAACATTAACGGCTTAGCTAGCTTACTAGGATTTTATTAGCTTACTACATTTCCATTTACTTTATAGCTAGCTTGCAAGAGCAGAAGATAGTACAAAAAGGATTTTTCAATAAATATTTCCAAAATGAACTGTGTTTGCACTGGGATAAAAACTCATAGCTTAAAGCACACAAAAATAAACAGACCAAACAGAACTAATATTAGATCTAATATTGGAACAGGCTCCTGTGAGTTGTTTGCTGTTACTATGACATGTAATAGTCCATTCAGCCTTACTGCTTACCTTTTTGTACTACAGAGACTAGCATGACTCTACTTTTTTTATAAACTTTTGAGTTGGACAAGAAAAAAAATTCATCACAAATACACAAATATTTTTTTAAACACCATGGCATTTGGGAGTAGCTTAAGTCAGCAAATCTTGATTATCATACTGACAAATATTTATCTGTCTTTTTGAGAGTTTGACTGTCATCTAGCCCCCTGAACTTCTTGTACATGGAAAATTTTGTTAGAGGGAAAAATTTCAGTATATTCATAGTTTCTCTAGATTTGGAGAATCCACAGACAAGGAAGATTACAGAAACATCTGAAGATTAGCTACAAAAATAAAACATAAACAAAACTTTAGAACATTTAAATAACTACTATTTGGCATACATTTATGCATGATCCAACACATTCAAATCTACTTTTTCATCTCTCACCTAAGCTCAATTTAACTGCTCAGATATATAAAGTAGTAGTGTTTATAGAACACAGAAGGCAAAACCTTATTCTGAAAAGCATTAAAGAGAATGAACACTACTGGCTTAGTTTAAGTAATATAATCACTTTTGAAAAATGGATTCATAAAAGAAAAAATCCTTATGTGCAGTGTCGCAGCTGCTGGAATCGGTTCATATGTATGTACACAAGTACTTCATCGTTGCTTGAGGCAATCAGTTGATGTCAAAGGAAAATCTTTGATTACAATAAATTACTGCATATAGGAGACAAAGGCAGACTATTTTATATGAACATAGAAAGTGAGGGGACACGAACTGGTATAAACAACGACAGGCAAAAATTTAGTTGCACTTGTTCTTGTAGCAGGTTTTTAAATACACTTTGCTTTCAGAAGCCAGCAAATGTCACATTCCTTTTTAAGTTGGCTTAAAAAAGCAGGTTATCGTGGACATTAGTGGTTTTCATGCTTCACATTAGCATCCAGCATTCCAAATGACTGCACGTCTTCACATTGGAACATGTAGTGAAAGTCTTATTTTTGCTTACAAATAACACAGAGAACTAGGTAATATTAATTCACATTATCATTATTCATTGCAAAACAGAAAGAACAGGATTGGTTTTACCCCTAAATACTCCTGCATTTTTCTCATCAAAACTTACCGCTTTAATTTCTCTATTAATCTCAAAAGTCAATTTTATTTTCTGGAAGAAGCATTAACTTTGCTGCTTTCCACTATGGGACAAAACCAAAAGAAGTTGTAATTCTTTGAAACTAGGAATTATTATTGCTAGTTGCAACTCTAGAACTAATTATAGTATCTTTCCCATTAATTCAATGCTGATCATAAAATCATAGAATTGTTTAGGTTGGAAAAGACCCTTAAGATCATCAAGTCCATCCATTAACCTAGCACTGCCAAGTCCAACACTAAACCATGTCCCTGAGCACCACGTCTACCCTTCTTTTAAATACCCCCAGGGATGGAGACTCAACCACTTCCCTGGGCAGCCTGGTCCAATGCCTGACTACTCTTTCGGTGAAGTTTTTTCTAATATCCAACCTAAACCTGCCCTGGCACAACTTGAGGCCATTTCCTCTTGTCCTATTGCTTGTTACTTGGGAGAAGAGACCGACCCCCACCTCGCTACAACCTCCTTTCAGGTAGTTGTAGAGAGCAATAAGCCTCCTCTTCTCCAGGCTAACAACCCCAGCTCCCCCAGCTGATCCTCAGAAGACTTGTGTTCTAGACCCTTCACCAGCTATCCTGCCCTTCTTTGGACACACTCCAGCACCTCAATGTCCTTCTTGTAGTGAGGGGCCCAAAACTGAACACAGTACTCGAGGTGCGGCCTCACCAGTGCGAGTACAAGGGGACGATCACTTCCCTAGTTCTGCTGGCCACACTATTCCTGATACAAGCCAGGATGCTATTGGCCTTCTTGGCCACCTGGGCACACTGCTGCTGGCTCATAGTCAGCCGGCCATTAACCAACACCCCCAGGTCCTTTTCTGCCAGGCGCTTTCCAGCCACTCTTCCCCAAGCCTGTAGCATCGCATGGGGTTGTTGTGAGCCAAGTGCAGGACCCGGCACTGAGCCTTGTTGAACCTCATACGGGTGGCTTCAGCCCATCTATCCAGCCTGTCCAGATCCCTCTGTAGAGACCTTCTACCCTCCAGCAGATCAACACTCCCACCCAACTTGGTGTCATCTGCAAACTTACTGAGGGTGCACTCAATCCCCTCATCCAGATCATTGATCAAGACAGCAAACAGGACCGGCCCCAATGCTGAGCCCTGAGGAACACCACTTGTGACCGGACACCAACTGGATTTAACTCCATTCACCACCACTCTTTGGGCCCTGCCATCCAGCCAGTTTTTTACCCAGCAAAGCGTACGCCCATCCAAGCCATGAGCAGCCAGTTTCTCCAGGAGAATGCTGTGGCAAACCGTGTCAAAGGCCTCACAAAAGTCTAGGTAGGTAACATCCACAGCCTTTCCCTCATCCACTAAGCGAGTCATCTTGTCATAGAAAGTGAACAGGCTAGCCAAGCAGGACCTGCTTTTCATAAACCCATGTAGACTGGGCCCGATCCCCTGGTTGTCCTGTACATGTCACGTGATGGCACTCAGGATGATCTGCTCCATAACCTTCCCCAGCACCAAGGTCAGACTGACAAGCCTGTAGTTACCCGGATCCTCCTTCCAGCCCTTCTTGTAGATGGGTGTCACGTTTGCTAACCTCCAGTCAACTGGGACCTCCCTGGTTAGCTGGGACTGCTGATAGATGATGGAAAGTGGCTTGGTGAGCACCTCTGCCAGCTCCCTCAGTACCCTTGGGTGGATCCAATCTGGCCAAGAACTTTAAGAGAACTTTCTTTTAAAAACAAAACAAACAAAATTTAATTTTTAAGAAACTTAATTTAACAGGATCAAAGTTGATCTTCTGATCAAGTCACTCTTTCCACATGTATATATAAGCTCAACCACCTAACACCCTTCTGCCCACTGGGATATCAAACGTTATACTTAATATCTTTTTCAGCATTCCATCCTTATCATACCCCAAGGAACACCACCATTCATGGGCTGCTTAGAATCAGATAAAACTTAGTTTTTGAGGGGACTCAGGATGCCACCCAGTGCAGCCTTCTTCTCCAAGCACAGGCCACCTCACAGGTAGACCAGGTTTCTCCAAACATCACCCAGAGATGTTCTGAAAACTTCCACAGCATATCTGGGCAGCCTGTCCAAGAGGGTCAGTCACAAGAAACAATTTCTTTTCTTTACACTCCTACATCCCATTGCAGATTGGGACCGCCACCTCCTGCCCTTTAATCGTGTCTGGTTTATCTTCTCTGTAACCCTCCTGTATGTTGTGGCAGACTATGATTAGATTTCCCCTGCTCCCACAGCTTGCCCTTTTCCAGGCTAAATGAACAAAATTCATCTGGCCTCTTGTGTGCCCCCCCTCCCCCCCCCCCAAGTCATCTTAATGGCCTCTCCAGCTTGTTAACATCTCTTTTGCACTGGGGAGCCCCAAACCATAGAAAGATGCCCCACAGCTGCCGTCAACCCCTTGAGGGAAGGAAGAGTATTTTAGAAAGAAAGCAGGAGCGGGATGGCTGACAAATAGATGTTTAGGACCTAAAATTAAGCTTCATAAGGGATTCTCAACAGAGGGGACAGAACAGATGCAATTTAATTCTATTTCGTACCTACCTCCTCAACCGTATTCCATCCTCCCACCCAAAGTTACAAAAGGAGAGATATCTAGTGGGATAACAATTGCTATAAAGACCCTAACCACTACCCTTCACTAGGTAAACAGAACTTGAAAAAGAAACTGCAAAAAGAGCCTAACAGAACCTGAATCTAGCAAGGCAGCCCCATAAAACAGTTCAGGAAGATGCTACTTCGTCAGAGGAAGAGGAATATAGAAGTGGTTTGAGATCAACAGCTTAAAAAACATCTTTTAGATGAGCAGCAGATAAGGGAGACCTTATACTGTGTGGTCACAGTAAGACCTATACAGATCTCCCCTCACCCCAACCACATAGACTTAGGAAAGGTATTGGAAAGACAGAGTGGCTGAGAATCTGAAGTTACCAGAATAGCAACATAAAATAATTCAAGCAAGGTCAGACATCAGCTGCTGTCTCTGCCTTCTGAATCTTCCCGTCTGCATTTTGGCTGCTTGCTGCAATTCCTCTCCTTCCCCCTTTTGGGTTTTTTTTTGGTTGTTGGGTTTTTGTTTTGTTTTCTTTTCTTTTCTTTTCTTTTTCATGTTTGTAGTCCTTCAAACATTTCTGTGTATAGTAAAGTTTAAGTCAGCTAAACACAAGTTTGTTTTTTCTGAAAATTTTTTTAACTTCAAACTAGAGACCTTGGGATCTGGGACTCAATAGGAAGCTGAAAAAAATCACTGAATGCCTCCTAAAATTATACCACTCACAAAAAGTGATATACTTTTACCTAAAATTATACCACTCACCACTCCAATGAGTGCTCTGCTGTCAAGGTCAAACAACAAAGTCTGATAACCCTTTTCAACCCTCTCTTCCCTATCTCAACCACTTGGTTTTTTCCACTACTTAATTAATTACAGACACATGCCTCAACCTGCTTCATTCTCTTAATTTCTTTTTCCTCTTATCATATAGGATTTAAGCATAAGTTCATTTTAAGTCATTCATACAGAAGGCTAATTCTCTCTAAATCTATTTTTATGGTATCTGCAGTCCCTTGTAAACCTCAACCCAAAACAATATGGCAGAACACACAACCTGGGATCCCTTTTTCCCCCAAGGTCTGTGAGGGAAGTATAGTTTATTTCCAACAAGCAGTCAGTCTGTTGTTTTCCCCTTACCTGAACTGAATGCTGTCTTTTATAAACCTATACTGATACATTCTATATCAAGTAAGCCTTGCCAAGCTACTTTTCCTTCATTCCCCCACCACCAAAACCTCCTGCTGAAGAACACATATGGTGTAACCCACCCCTGCAATGAACAATCTGTTTGTCTCTCCATTTCTTACCTTTTTTCCTGTTTTGATTAATAACATTCCTTAGGAGGGATTTCCCCCCCACCACCACCAATTCTTTCTTATTTCTTCACTTGTAAAGTTACTGACATGGTTAAGCTTTAAGCACAACCATGCTAACAGTCTAAATGATAATGATAGTAAATAAAGTAGAAAAAGTTGTGTCTTTCTGTCCACATCCAACAGTAAGTCTGACTTATAATATGTTGCTGAGAATGATCTGTGTATGATATACCTTACTCAATCTCTTAACTTGACAGCTATGTCACATTTTAGTAAAATATTAGGTAAAAGTATACATTATTACAAAAGTATACACAAAATTATACGCATTTTAGTAAAACCACTGAGGCCTGAGATGCAAGGTTACAGAAATCTCTTAAACATCTCATACAATAATTTGAAGGAAATCACAGAGCGCTCTTTCAACCCTTCCTTCTAGCTTTTGTTAACATCATTATAAAATAATACATGCACACCTAGGATATATACAGCATAATACTAATTTTCTATTGGGGAAAAAAAACCAAGTACTACGATAGTACTGTAAATAAGCAAAATCCTACATGTTTTCTACAGTGTTTCAATGTAGTTCTTAACAGAATACAAAGACTAACAGGCATTGAGTGCTGCTTACTAGCTAGATTTCATCTGTTCTGAAACTTCCCCTTGTTATTTTCTGAAGGAGATTGGAGCAGATCAATGGTTGCCTTTGCACATTACTGTTTCCTATTTAACATCTACCATTAGCTCTGTTATTGTTTCCAATTTTTACAGCAGAATGTAATCTACAATAAGCACCGAGCCCAGAAGGACCCAAAAATATAGCTAGAAGATTCTGAAGCCATTTATAGAAAAGGGGATCTTTAAAGCACCACTTTTTATTTCAATAAAAAAAAAAAATCTTACTGTCTGTAATATATCTAGGATAATTAAGCCCTGTTAGGAATTCATTCTCAATTTTCAAAGAAGAGCTTTCTGTGAGGTACCTAACTCTATCTTGAAATTTGAAATGATGCAGATTTTAAATGCTGTTCCAATACAAAGTGTATTTTGTATTTAAGTTTGTCAGTGGTAGTTACACCATGCTGCGAAGGGATGAGTAGAATTGCCAGTAGGAAAACTATCGAAATCCTAGCAATAAAACTCCCTCATACATCGTACCTTTTTTATGTGGTTTTCCTCTTTATACAAAGAAAATAATGCTTTAATTCTCTTGAGAACTGTTGTACTTTGACAGCACCTTTGTAGAACAAACTCTAGGTGTAAATTTGCTGCATCATTATATTTTACTGTTTTACAGCCACACTTTGTTTTCTTGTTTGGAGTCAACTAGTAGCCTTTTGCTGTCAAAAGTGTGGAAAAAAAAAACAGGAAAGGAAAGCATTTTTCTAGAGAAAGAGCAACAAAATGAAGCACTTATTCTATCCAAGAACTTTTATTTGTCAACAAAAAGTCTAATAAAAATTAGGGTTTAACTTCTGTCTTACTAATAACACGTTGAAGAGTCTTCATTAAGAGGCTTGCTTTACTTTAGTCTGTCACTTTGAAAGAAAGACATCAGTTGAATATTTTACTTATCATCACACACTGAAAAATACACAGGAAAGATGTTTTAAAATAGAGTTGCTCAGCTGCTGTTCATAGTGAAGTAGAATGAAGATGCTGGTTGGCTCACATGTACTTTCATGTAATGCATCTCTTCATTAATACGAGTCATCAAACACTTTCTGAGGTTTATGATAGCATAGTGCCAAAATGACAGTGTTACAGGAAGTTTTTAGAAAGACGTGGAAGGAACATGCTTCTGTTTTCTTTCCACAGACCATACTAGAAGATAGTTTTCCCAGATAAAAATTTGTATTTTACAGTCAGACTTTTCTTCACCCATTAATAAAAGCATAACCCCTGTGAAAAATAAAAAGAAACTGAAGGCTTTTGAAATGTACCCAATCCCCTCACAGAGCACTATTTAAAGGAAATGGATCTTGTAACCACAGCAATTCAAAATAGAGACATTTCAGCTTTGGACTGCAACTTCACTTTTCATTTGAGATTTTCAGGCAATGCAGCTGTAACGGATGTCTTATGGTTAACCTCAGGAGTCCAACAGAAGCTGTGCGAACATAATTTGAAGCAACGTGCACTCAGTGAAAATTTGGAAACCTGCGGTAGATACCCATGGACTCCCAGTAAGAGTGACAAAAGCCACCCAGCCCAGTAGGCCAGAAGCTATCTCAAGACAGTGTCCTTAAGTGTGCAGCTCCTTACATCTTCAGACAGCTGGAGATAGTCTACAGAAAATATGGAAGACAATTTGTCTGAGTTCATGAAACTGTATCAGAATTATGTGAAATCTCTTCTTATTATTTGGTATCTGCGTTCAGGAACTCTTTCCTTAAATTAGTGTCATTCATTCAAAAAATGAGGCTACATCATTCCTTTTTTTTCCCCAATAAAGACTACTACGACCCTCCTTTAACAGGGGTTAGTAATAGGGTTTGAAGAACAGAGAGCAAGTACTTTGAAAGTACTGTATATTTTACCCTCACGTTATAATATATTTGGCTATAGTTACACCAAAATAAGCCACGGATCAATTAATTATTAAAATAATTTTGGGAAAATTTATGTTATTCTAACCGCAAACAAATTATTTGGGTCCATTGTTATTTTTCATGGAAAGAAGAAGAGGTAGACGAGACTCATTCTTTAAGCAGTTTTCAGTTTCTTTTGGTTTCTCTAGCAAGATTTACTTGCCTCACTGGAATGAATAAAAACATATACAGAAAGATTAGGAAAATATGACATATAATGAAAGACTGAAGGGGGTCAAGCTATTTAGATTACCAAATAGAAGGTTAAGTTGTGAATCAATCTCAGTTTCTGAGTATCTACAACAGGAACAAAACTTTGATAATGAGTTCTTCAGTCCAGCACGCAAAGATACAACAAAGATGTAAAAGCTGGAAAATGAAGCCATACAAATTCAAACTAGCAACACAGTGCACATTTTTTACAATAAGAAATTAATCACAGGAGCAATTTAGCAGTGATTGTAATGGATTCTCTGTCACTGCTATTGCTAATAATATCTGATGGGATGGCTTGCTTATTTTTTTTCCAAAAAGCTATGTTGTTGCTCAGGGATACACGGAAGTCCTATTTAGTGTTTTATAGAATAGCTATGATCATACTGTTTCCTTCTTGCTTAATCAGATATGAGTAATTATATCAGATACCACTAAAATGTACACACATTAAAGATTTGCATCAACAAAACAAATTTGTCACTTTAAGTACAAGTGATGGCATATTTTTCCTTGCCTTTAGAGGACAATATCATTTCCAGAAATCTTGAAATTAGTCAGATTATGATTTGGAAAGAAGCAGGTGCCCCTAAAGAACCATAAAAGGTATGTGCACATTCATTTTCATTCTTTCTGTTAAGGGACTACATAGCAAAGAAACAGCAAACTCCAATGCTTCCCACAAGAAATATTCCATGTTTCTGCTTAATTGTCACCCACAGCCAGTACCATTCTGTAAAACGGCTACTTTAAACAGCAGAACCCGATTCTGTCCTCATGTATAAACCAGCTGCAAGCTATGGGCTTCATGCAGGAATTACAAAGTGAAATTCTGTACTCTCTAATTATTCTGGGCAAGCTAGTAATACGTCAATAAAAGAGTCACATATAAAGCAACAAATATAAAGCATACCTCCTCACTAAACATAGGGAGCTTATGTATTTACTACTTACTTTTTCTCACTGTACAATTTTTTCCCTGTCATTTTCATCCCTAAATTTCCTCTTGGGTTTCAGAATACACTGTTATCTAAGAGAAATCAATGTTGAAAAAATGATATCATGCCAAACTTAGGTGTGCTTCAGCGGCAGTTTGTCGTAGTTTCTTACCCAGCATCATTTCGCTATGATGATAATGACAACTAAATCTCTGTGGCCTACATAGCCTTTTTTTTTTTTTTTTTTTTTTTAATCTCACCAGTATAATTTTTTCTTTATCCGAGTGCTTTATGTATTTACATTCTGCCTTCCACCCCAGAACTAGCTACATTTCATATGAGCATAAATTTGGAAAGGAGAAAAGACATGAAAAGATGCTACACAAATGAAAAATTTAAATGCTGATGATTTTTATTGTCATATGTTCTGTCTTCCAACAGACTTGTTCAGCTAGAAGCTGTGTATTGTATGAACTGTCTTTTTATATGGTTTTAAAACTGCTGTTGACCCTGTAACCTCCTAAGGGTTAGACCTGAAGGTATTGTGCTCTTCACTGCTATTTCCCCCTTCTCTTTTTGATTGTCAAAAATAATAAAAGGCATACAACGACTACACTTTGAACCTGATGTGCCCGAAAGAAAGGTTGCCTAGACTGGGTTAAAACTTGCCTTATGCTAAATTGCCATGCATGTCTGGCATGTATCATATTTGTTTCAGGCAATATTAATTATAATTTTTCTTTTTCAGGGAAAAATTCCTATTGACTATCAGTTCTGAAAACTGTCCTTCCTTTACAACATGAAGGTCAAGCAAAATGAAGCTAGGTTTTTGTTTGTTGGTTTTCTGATTACTGTTTTTTTATTTAAAGGATTAAATTATTCCCCCCCAACCAATCATTTCTTCTGGCTAGGAAAATGAACTGTACAGAAGGGTGGGCAATAATATCTCTAGGAGGTGGAAAAGGTTACTTTCTCATCTTAAGGCTAGAATGGAGGAAAAAATTCTTTCTGCATAGCAATGTCCCCAAACCATTTGTTTTTATTTAAAGCTTGTGATATGGGAGAACTGAGCCATGTTATACCTAGCCCATAAGAAAAGTTCCACTGAATGATGAAATCCAGTGTAGATTTTTCATGTGGAGCACTCCCCACACAGTTGATGGAAGTGCAAAAAATGTAAATCAATGCTGATCTTAGCCCAATAACATTGGTTGGAGAATAATAGCAGACTGGGGCTGGGTAAGAAATGAACTGCAGATCAAGTATAAGAGATTTCCTGCAGACTGTGCTTGTGCAGAGCTTTACCTTCAGCTCAAGAAACAGACAATGTTCTTGAGTAGTAAAAGGTTTCTCTTGCAGTCCCACAGAGGATTTTTTGATATAAATTACTTTTAATTGCACATTTATTCTCGTATGGGACTGTGAGCACGTATACGTGACAGCCTCTGGTTGTACTTATATAGAAAATGTCACACTATAAATGATTTTTATTTCACAAGTGAAGAAAGAGTCAATAATTCATATGTGGTGTAACCACAGGCAAAATTCCCAGGTATTTCTACATATACTAGCTAAAATCTATCCATGGCATACTCTGCACTATATTTATTCGGGAGCTTCGTTTCACTGTTATTCTCTTATTCTGTCTTTTTTCTGACTATAATTACTTTGTTCTTTCTCTGGTCCTTAAGATTCTAGTCCCTGAGATTCCAATGACATTTACTGAGAGTCTATTTGCTACAACTTATTCTCACAAATTTATGAACAATTTCAGTGACCGAGAGTAAGGTAATTTTCAGAAACAGGTAAATATTGAGCTTACTTTGAAATTCTATCCTGATTAAGAAATATAGCCAAATAAGAGAAGCACCTGACAAAGGAGTGCTCTAAAATATATAATTTACATCCCTGATCCTGCAAACAAATGCATCATTATGAACAACTACTGACAAACAACATAGTGTTCATTGGCTTTGATTGGTTGGGCTGTAGGTTTGGAGAAATTGCTGATTTTTTTTTTTTTTTTTTTTAATTTCCTGAAAAGTAATTTTACAATGATGCCTAGAGCATATGATAGGCACTTTCCTTTGCGTAGTCATAAATTAAACAAATAAATGATAGTAGTGATGGCATTTTCCTCCCAGATAAAACTGTTACATCTTGCTATAAAAAAAAAGGAAGAGGTAAGTTGTTTTTTCCATAGCATCAATTTAGAATCAATTTAGCTTAGCTACATAATGAAAATTATATGAGAAAATTGTGCACTTTTAAGTGTCAACAAGATATACTTGCACTAAAACATTCTCACCTTCAGTTACAACAGTGGTTTCCATTTTATATGGTTAAATTCTTCAGTTTTTACAATGATAATTTGCATTAGGAAGAAAAATAACTGTAGAAACATTATGTAATACCATCTGCAGACAAAATGGGAATATAGATAAAACAACCATTGTAAAAGTGCAGCCAGAGAATATAACTAGAAAAATTTTGTTTAAGAAAAACAATCCCTCAAAAATCCATTGGAAATTTGTAACTGCTCATAATTTCTATTCCTATCTAAATCTTTACTGATATGTTTAACAGTATGTATGCTGAAAAGACTTGGATTTCAGAATGCCACTGAAATTAAGTACCACAGACACATACTAGATGAAAGAAGTCATGTCAGATTTCATTATATAAAATAATAGGTACAAGGAGCTGTATCTGGACAAGAACTTAAGGATATGCCTCATTATAAAGATGAAAATGGTAACAAGGACTAAGGTATTTAGGATAAATTGAAATAAAAGGAAAAAGTCATGCACGTTAATAACTACCTGGAAGTACAATCCTGAAATAGCTTTGTTCAGTGCCCAGCTATTATTTAAAATTTGACAAAAATATAAAAGTTTAATTCTGTACATCTCCGTGACCCAAAGCAAGATGTGCGATCGCCAACTCATGCACATGTCTCATGGATTCCTGATTCTTAGGTTTTTCCAAATTTCCATTTCATAGATTTTTAGAGTGACACAGTACAAACCTTTCAGATGTCTGTTAGGGTGACTGTGAAGAGTGGTGATGATGACACACCGAAATCTTTGAATAAAGATTTGTCAACAATAAAAATATAACCAAATTAATTTTAAAAGCTCAGCATATTAAAGGAACAGACCAAAAGGATAAAAAAAAAGTTTAATTCACTTTCAAGTGAGAAAATATTAAAAAGAGCTAGCAAGTTAAATGTAAAGCTACAGTAAAGCAAGCCAGGTAATACTTTAAGATGAAACTTACAGAAGGCATAAAAGATAATAATAAAAATGTTTTCAAACACAGAAGAAATAGGACGACTATAGAGTCAGTGGGGCCAGCAGATTATCAAAGTACAAAAGGAACACTAAAGAAAGGTAAGATCACTGCAGAAAAGATAAGTGAATCCTTTCATCAATGTTCACTATGGAGAAGGTCAGGAAGGTTCCCTTCCTCACGAGCAATGAGATGGAGAAACAATTTTAGAAAAAGCATCAATAGAAGAGGTTTTAGCACAAATTAATAAGTGACACAGTAACAATTGTCAGGACCGGGCAATTTGTTCAAGAGTGAAGGAAGTCTAGTATGGAGTTGCTGAGTTACCAACTGTGGCGTATAAACTATCGCTCAAATGAGACACTGTGGTAAGAGGAATAAAAGACTGAATTGAAGAGCTACAGCTCTTGAGAAAGGACTCCTGCGATGACTCGGGGGGCTACAGAATAGTAAGTTGGATATCCATCGGGAAAATAGGTAGGAATTATGACAGAGAACAGAACTAACATAATTATATATTATAACATAATAATAGCATAGACAAACATTAACTATAGATAAACATTAACTATTCGGTAAAACTCCACATGGCTTTTATAAGCGGTAATCCCACAAAATCTATCAGATTACTTTGAAAGAGTTAATGAGCATTGATCAATTGATATCATTAATTTGGATTTTCAGAAAGCTTTTGACAAGGTTCCACCCTCCAATGCTTGACCCATGTTGTTCTTCCTTTTTTCATTCCTTTTATTTCTTCTGTTTTCTATTAAATGCATTCTTCTTAGGTCAGCTGTATCAATGTAATTTCATACACCTACTCTGTATTCTTTTTTCACCTGCTATTTTTAAGTTACTAAAACAATGAAAGCAACAGAAAAAAAGCTTTGATGCACATTGATAGAAAGCTGCCATGGCTATCGATCAGTCAGTTTGCAGAATTTCTTAGGGTCCTTTTACAATGAAATTCTGACAGTGTTCCCTGTTAATTTAATGATAAATTTATCTCCTGGGATAATATACAACTCATTTTTCAACCTAGTGTTTATTCTGTTCAAAATGCAATTAATGTCAAGTTAACAAGCAACACTGTCAAATATCAGAGGCAAACGCCCTGTACCATACAGATAAATGCACAGAGGACGACAGTCAATTTTTATGGAGCTGGACGAAACACCCCTGGTATTCTCCTGAAGAATAATTTTGAAAGAGTAAGAAAAAATGCTTATTAAAAAACCCAGAGAGGGAACAGCTTGGAGTATTGCATTTGGATGTGTTCTTTCTAATTGCCTTTCAAATATTCTTTTTAAAGTGAAGAGGTAGAGTAGATTAGGAGACATGTCTGGACTTAGCCATAGATAGCGTTTATTTTTGCAGAACTGCAGATGTATAAATCAAATAGGAATATAGTTCAGCTACATAATGTAGCTATGATTGCAGGACAGAGTTTCATCTCAGCTGCAAAACCCTGTGTCTTAGTGATGCAAAGGATTAACTCTTCTCTCTTGAAAACAAAAGGAGCAGGCCTCTGTTAGCCCCATTTCAGTCCTTTTTTATTCAATTACAGTATTTAAATTGGATTTAAAGTTTTATGCAAGCAGACCCAATTAAAACTTAGAAGTAAATGTCTCCCCAGGTTCATTTACTATGGCTTTTTTTGAGGAGGACAGAAATTTGCCCTTTGAGTGGCATCTACAGTGTTCAGCAATATCAGATATAGCACACAACTATCCAGTTCACTTTATATCATGTTACCAAAATACGCCCTTTTATAAATCCTCAAATTTTTTTTGCTACTAGAAAGATGAAAAAGGGATTACAGTACACACTAAGTTTAATAAAGAACAAAAGGAAGCTTTCCAGCCCTAGGTTAATTTCTTGCTATCTTTGTTACCTACTGCTTGCTATTTTGCTTTAGTAATTGCATAGTTTATCTCTGCTTAATTCCTTTATTGCCTAGTTCCCATCAAAGATTGTCGTATAAACCTCAGAAAAGGGAAAAACTATACACTTGTCTTTCCCCAGTAAAAAATGCCCCAAAACCACCAAAAGACCACCATACTTCTCAGGATACAAAAGATTCTATGGGTCAAGAAATATCAAAAAACTTAAAATATTACCAGGCACTTTATTTTCTATGATTGAAAAAAAACCTTACCAAGCATATAACACTTCAAAAAAGATTGTCTTGGTCTCTGCAATGTCAGTTTTGTGCATTTGAGCAATACCTGACACTGTACTACACAGCACAGCCTTTGAAAGCAAAAGTAAACACAACAATTTTTCTTTTTAATCATGTTATTAGTCTGGAAGAATGAAAGTAAGGACTGTCCAAAAAGTTATTATTTGCTGTAGCCCAATATGGCACAGCAAATAAAGAACAAATGACTAACTTCTTAACTGTCTATAATGAGTAAAACATGAGCCTCAAAATACATGAAGATAATGTTAAATCTTCAATTTAAATAAAAAGTGACTTAATCCAAACCCATTATAGTACTAAGGAATTATAGATTTCCAGTAGAAATACTCAAGTATCTGTAATATACCATATGTGAGGGCCCCCACCCTGACTATAAATTATCATAGTTTTATTCTTATAGTAGTTCTGAACTGAATGTATTTATTCTTAATGTTAGTGCAAAAGAATACCAATGAATTTATGAAAACAAGAAAAAAGAAAATATTTTGGTTTTTTTTTTTGTTTGGTGTGGGTTTTTTGGTGGGGCTTTGGGGGTTCTTTTGGTTGGTTGGGTTTTCTTAACTCTTGCATTGCAATTCTAATACCACAGAATTGCAAAACAGCTTTTGTTTCTGAGAGAAGTCTTCCAGTAGATTCCAGCCATAAGTGGGACCAGA
Organism: Nipponia nippon; assembly: GCF_047370975.1. Classification (NCBI taxonomy): domain Eukaryota; kingdom Metazoa; phylum Chordata; class Aves; order Pelecaniformes; family Threskiornithidae; genus Nipponia; species Nipponia nippon. Next base: position 45,589,127 of record NW_028262380.1, on the reverse strand, counting down.
CAAACTTTAAAGTTGCATCAAAAGTCACAAATCAAAAAAGCAAGGAAGGGGATGACATTTTTTATGATACAGTAAATATTTTCAAACAGCCCTCCTGTTGGAGATGACTTTGTGTTAGTAAAAGTGGCTTTAAGAGACTACAAAGATACATTGCTTAGATCACCAGAAGGTTATGGCTTTTGACTTTCTTCTCTTACTACAAAGCAAGCTTGACATGAATTTTGACAAACTATTTCTGGTTTGGGGGGAGTTACTATCAAACTAGCTGCAAATTTTGCAGTTGCATTCATATTTTTCAGTCAGTTCAAATGAAAAATCTGATACTAACATTCAGAAATGTGGCTCATTACATCAATTTGCATCAGATAAGTTATATGTTTAGTCAGTGTATGTGCAAAATCCAAAATCGTGTAAGACTCACTGTTCCTAATGATATTTCAAAATGATGTCACAGGTATTTGGAAGATTTTTGGTCTTTACAGTAAGTTATGTTAAATTATGCAGGAAAACAGTGTTACCAAGTAAAATTGGAACAGAATGCAGGAAAAAAAAATGGACAGGGAAAAGCAAACGGATGTGTTAAAAGGAGAGAAGGGAATAGGCAGAAGATTAATACATGTAATTTGAAAAAAATGGGAAGATGATAAATGAAAAAATCAGAGATAAAAGAATGCAGGAAATAAGATATATTTTTAGCAAGTCCAAATATTATCTGCACTAATGAGCACTAGATGGAAGAAGTTTAACCATCTCTCTTGAAAATGAGAGAAAATTCTGAGAATGGGACCGCAAGGAAACCAACAGAGAAGTTTAAAAATTGAAGACCATAGCTAGTCAGAAACTTGTTTCTATACAATGTACCGTACCTACTGCAGCCATAAGGAAAAGGGATGTAATTGTAGCAAGTCAAAATTATAAATAATACTTTATACAATTCCTTAGATAATTCTTTTGTACCGTGGGGATTTATTTCTGTTAAACAGAGTCACTGTAACAGTACTTGTAGCTATGCTTATCTAAAAAGAAGGAGCAAATACTTGTCTGCTGGGCTGTTTGAACCCTGAAATGAGCACTTGCTCTTAGAATAAGAGACATATTTTGGTCCTCCTAGGTTTAACCAATTTTGGTATCTCTACTGAGTCTGCCTAGTCTGTTAAAACATGCTTACAAGGAACAGGGACATACCATCCCTATTCCATAAGAAGTTACTAAAAATTGATTCAATGTGTACTTTTGTTAAGATCTGAGATGACCTTGGCTCAGACTGGTGGCTTTAAGGCGAAAGGTAGTTTAGTAAACTAATGCTGATGTATCCTCCAAAGCTAAATTTTAGGAGCTCTTATGTAGTACAGATTATCATGCTAATGTCAGTTGTAACACTTAATGAACCTTTTTAATGAGACTATGATCCGAAACCATTCATAACCTCTGGCAGCATGGGAAAGGATTTCTTAATCCACTCTCTACTTTCTAGCTCATTGACAGCACACAATATAATACAAAAAAAAGTAAATTCCAACTCATTCATGTCAGAGGCTTATAAAGGAACAATCCCCACATGTTCCTTTCCACATCACATTCATAAATTTTGATAATTATTACAAATCACATGCAATTTTAAATATTTAAATTTACTCTGTTGATTACACAACATCATTGACATCTGATCAATTAGCCTTCAGCATGCCCTGCGCTTCTCTTTGGACCTGCTGATTACCTCGTAATTATCAGCTCTGCTCCCAGACATTGGAAAAACTCACGGTTGTTGATAATAAAACATCTGCAGTGGATCTTTCCTACACAAAAGACCTTTTAAGCAAAACACTACCTCAGTGCTCTTGGTTCCTTTCATAGATTCACTCAATGTGATTTCTACAGCAAATGAAGGATGTTGGGTCCCCAGATTATACACTGTCTTATTCCACTAACTTTAACAACTTTCTAGCACTGCATGAATTCTTGCTTTCAGTTTTCTCTGGAGAAAACTGTCAAGAGGTGGCAATCTATACTTCATGCTTCTCAGTATCCCTTAAGCTTAGCTTTCAGTCCATTTCTAACTCATCTTTAGCCTTTCTCCCCCTTGATTAATTTTGTAGTCTAATACATCATTTTTTCAATAGACAAGACATGCCTATTTTGTGAGCTACTATGAAAAACAACTGATGGAAGAAGCACCCTCACATTAGGAGTCCTAGCACCAAGAGCTGTTAAGAAGAATTACTAGTTAACTGAGATAAGCAGTAGGAGAAAAAGACTGCAAAGAATTGTGCTAAAAATTTTCTCACATTGTTACCCTACCTCAGACCACATCCAATCCATCCTTTATCTGATTTCTTTCAAATCATTTTTTATTACTTGCTTCTCAGCCAAAGTGACTTTCTTCTTTTAGGTGCTAGTCTTTACAACAAAGAGATATCAGCATAATCTCTAACGACCAGTAGTAAGAATTGCAACTCCAACCCATAGCCCAGTTAGACATAGGAGGAACGACTCATTTGCAAAGATCTGGAAGCCCTAGGGCAGCCAGAGACCACCACAAGTAGGTGAAGCTGGTATCATGCTGCCTTGAAACTGATGTATGTTTTTGGGAAGAGGAAGACTAGGGCTGAAAAGACTGTTTTGGATCCAAGAATTTCCAATTCTACATTACCTCTCCTGAAGGAAAAAAAAAAAAATTGCTAACAGTAACAACAATAAAATAAAAAAGTAAAATGGTAACTATATCACTATATCCCTGGAATGTACAATTACAAATTAAGTATAAAATTCTAAGAGCAAGAAGTTACGAGATTTTCATAGGGATATGAGCTACAGTTACTTCACGTGTAATTGTTATCCATTGTAAGTGTTACCCAGGCATTGTTACTCATTGAGATTCTGTTAGCTTACAGAGTGAAATAATCTCATACATTTGCCCATATTGGTATGTCTGAGTCACCATCTTATATGGGTCCCACTGAGCAAGACAGGAAGGAATGTTATTTATTTATTTGATATTACATATTTTTAATTATTATTTGTTCTACACTATTTCTCATTAGGTACAAAATTCCCTGTAAACATTTGCTCTGTTTTAAATCTGAATGGCTGCCTGCACCTCATTAACAACTTATTAAGCTGTTTATTTCTATCCTAGAGTTCTGCAGTATAATACATTCTTTATATAGTATGGCAACTCCTTGTTTAACTCTGGCTTAATCATTCCTGTGTGTTGTGTCGCAATGCAGAGTTTTCATTTGTGCTACACTAAGATTACATTTTTGTTTAAACAATGACACTGGCCTATGCTTCGCTTGATCTTGATTAGGTTCCGTGTGATGGGTACAATTTTCTATTTACATAATCTATTACATTTTCTGTTTAACTATATTACATTTTCTCTGAATTATATTAATTAGGAGAAATGTAGATTAAAACATTCAAGTATCATTTTTTATTAAGTAATAAGAGAATTAACTCAAGTGGTCTAGAATGAAAATTACTCAGTGTATATACTAAGTTTATGAGTAAAATAGTGACAGTTTCAGTGACTAAGACAGCATTTAGAAGCTTTTTTTTTTCTGCAGCTGTCATAGTTTTGAGGCTGTTTCTGTCACCTAGTGAGCTGGAGTAGGCACACTTTCATGGAGTAAATAATGCTATGGGTAAATCATATACTGCAGAGTCCATTAGAAAGGATTTTTATTCTTGTACTGCATTGTCTGATCCAAAAGAATACTGGTCAGTTGAATCGATGATAGAGAGGCCTTATTTAAAAAGACAGCAAAAGAAAAACAGTTAATGATATCAAGGTTTCAAAAGTTCAGAGCAGGTAACTTAAAAATTATTATTTGATAGTTACTTGACTTTCATGCAACCGACTTCTACTTCATCCTCTCCTAAACTCAAGAGATGCTTGATTTCAAAAACAGTGAGCAAATAGCATGTGATGGTTTATTTTCAAGTTCTCCCTACAGTCTTCCAGTATTTCATTCTTGTTTTCACTATGCAAGAAGCACCAGTACAAACATGACTCCTGTAGTTGTAAAATAGCATTACTATTCCTTTGTAAAATCTGGAAACAACGAAGATCATATGAGGAGAAACACAATAAGCCCTGTCTATGTTCTAAGTTGAACAGAAATGAATCGGTGTGTCTAGAAGTCAGATAGCTGGATTAGCACAAGATTGTGTTTGAAGTGATAAACCCTGCTTAGAGCCATGATGTAGGACTCTCATGGTTTAACCCCAGCCAGCAACTAAGCACCACACAGCCGCTCACTCACTCCCCCCACCCTAGTGGGATGGGTGAGGAAATTGGAAGGGTGAAAGTCAGGAAACTCACAGGTTGAGATAAGAACAATTTAATAATTGAAGTAAAATAAAATAGAATAGTAGTAATAGTGGTAGTAATAATAATAATATAGCAATGCAATAATAATATACAAAGCAAGTGATACACCACACAATTGCTCACCACCCACTGATGATGCCCAGCCCATCCCCCAAGCAGCGATCACTGCCCCCCAGCCAACTCTCCCCAGTTTGTATACTGAGCATGACATCATATGGTATGGAATAGCCCCTTGGCAAGTCTCGGTCAGCTGTCCTGGCTGTACCCCCTCCCTGCTTCTTGTACACCAGGCAGAGCATGGGAAGCTGAAAAGTCCTTGACTGGTGTAAGCACTACTTAGCATCTACTAAAACATCAACGTTATACTAAATCCAAAACACAGCACTATACCAGCTAGTAGGAAGAAAATTAACTCTATTGCAGCTCAAACCAGGACAAGCACCTAAGAAATGTTCTTAATATTGCTCTACAAGGGATGGCACAGAACCAAAAAAATAAAACACAGACTGAAATTCTCTGTATATTTAACAACGTTGAATCTCCAAATTCTTTAATCTGAATTGTGTTGTGTGCTTCTTAGTCCCCACTGAGGACATGGATCTGTTTCTCAAAATTGCTGCTCAACTTTCATGTAGAAGGGTACCTGAATATTTTAAAATCTCAGCTGGAGGACTGACAGTCGCTGATGGAAAACTCAGTCTTCAAATGAGAGATTTTATTTTTTTTTCCTGTTTTATATGCAATAGGCCCTAATGAATGAGCAAACTGTATTTCAGCACTGTAGCTCGACTGGAACATGGAAATTAATTGTGCCAATCAGTCAGCAAGTAGCAACCTGTCACAACTGCCTGCACATATTAACTATGAAATGAGTCAAAAGAATAAATATTCACCATGAAAACCTTCTGAGTACATAGCACATAGTTATGTCTGCTTCCAGTAATATTCACAGCACAACTGCATTTGCTGTGCCAAACAGAGATACAAGTCTAAAGCCAAAATAGGATTAATTAAGCAAGGGTTGTAGGATCACCACAGGCTGATCCCAGCATCACAAGTGAGATGAAGCCTCCAGTTCTTCCTGTGTGCTGGCCAAAATAATTGTTCTACAGCAGGCTGTGCTTGGAAAGACATCTCTGAAGGCATGCTATTTGGGTAACCTCTTACAATTAAGCCACAGATTAATCTGCTTGTTAATGTTTGTCATCATGGAAAGACACTTTAAAAATCCTAGATACATTATTGCTGCCCACTATGACCATCTGCAACAATCAGCTCCTTGGAATAAATTTCAAAGTAGTGGTGCATTTTGAGCTAAAACCATGCTGAAAATTAGTAGCTTGGAAAGGCTGTGGGTTTTATCCATTTTATTATATAAGGTGTGTAAACCATGTACATATGGTATTATTTCTGTATTAAAATTATTCTAACAAAGTAACGTTTCCCAGATAAGCCTTGAATTTTCTATTTCTGTTAATGGACAATGGCTCAGATATCACCTCTATATATGTACCGTTACTGGTGAAAGGAAACAAACCAAACCAAACCAAACCAAAAAACCCACAAAACCCAAAAACATCAGAACTTCATTCCTAGCAACTGAACACTATGGATACGAAGCTTGAAATTAAGGGACCCATAAATCCTTCTTGGAAAAGACGTGGGGGGAGAGAACCCAGAACCCATGAGAGAACCCCAAGCAGGCAGGCTGAGGCTAGAAGGGAGCTATTCAACAAATGCCCAACAAAACCTTAGGGCTCAGTATTGAAAAGCAGTAGACATCCCCAAGTTTAAAAATATTTATTTAGGACAGGTCTCAATAACATTGGATGAGACATACCAGAGCAGCCAAGATGAATTCTTCTTGTTAAATATTGATAATTTTGCTACTTAATTTTTCTCTTCATAATCTGGTTTCCAGATGCATAATTAAGACCATAATCTTTTGATTTGCCAAAGTAATTTTGTGCTGATTCTGACCCATAGACCACTTTGTGATAGAGAAGCATCTAGGTGAAGGTAATAAATCTGCAGCACATTTTCCCAGAGTCAATAGATTGAAATCAAATGGGGTACACACGTCACATGGATGTATATCTCTAAAGGATTTAAAGACCTCAGGCAGTGTTTAAGGCACTGCAACATCCTGCCAAAACAAATTAAGATTCAGTGTGAGAACTGGCAGCACCTTTTCTTTTCTGAGCTTCTTACTTACTACAGAAAATACAAATAGAGAAGAGGCACCTGGAAATCAACCTGTATGCACGTGGTCAGAACGCTAGCTGCACTTACAGCATCTTTTTAAAAAGATCATTTAACACTATAAGCAAATAGTCTTTTCGTGTTCTCACCCACCGAAAGATACATGAAGCATGACACCTTCCATCAGACCAGCGAGTACTACTACCACCAAATGCATTTAACAGGGGAAAAAAAGCTAAAGAAAATCTGGAAAACTTGAGCACAGTACTGTGGAGGTTTTAGAGCAAAATTTATCATGACAGATGTAGAATCAAGCTTTCATCCAACATTAAGAGCTGTCAGGGAGATGGGAAAAAATGATAGGAAAATTATGGGGGGAAAAAATTGAGATTTTTAAAATTTGGGTTAAAATTAACTAGAAATCAACCAGAAATTCTTTATGTAAAAGATGCCTGAAACATTTGAAGAACCAATAAGGGTTTGACTGTATTTTTGAATGAAGTGAGCTACAGAGCTAACAAAGATGATTTATATATTTACTTTTATAACTGAAACCAAGGAGCAAACAAGTTTGACTCAAACGCCCAGTGCTGGAAATGTTAAAGACTCTTTAATGGAAGACAGGTGCTTAGGGTTGTGCTACATCAGGTTTTCAGAGTTAATGTTGAAAGATGCCTCTAATTAACAAGGTTAGTCTAACTGTCCAGGTAGAAGTTTGAAATTATGACATCCACTCGTATAGAACAATTCACAGACTTAAGCTAAAAGTTACCAGGACTCAAGACAGAAGAAAAGACAAACCAATTACAAATATAAATCTTACGATCTTTCCACATATGCTGTGGAAAATATCATAAAGGCAAAAAGAATATCCCACAGCCATCAATAAAAGGATGTGAAAAACTTATGTTCTGATTTCATAACTTATCCAGTAACAGAAGAACTAATAATTTACACTTGAAATTAAACAGCTGAAGGGGAGGGGGAATCAAATTATTCTGATTAAAGAATATGAAAAAAATTATTTGTAGGCATGATCCTTCTGAAGTATATGCACACAGAAGCTTGTGGGCTAGTGAGCTGAAGTCTTTGATGAAGATGACCATAAATAAGACTCCTGTCCCCAAATGCTAAAATGATGTAGTGAATGTAGTGATTTTGTGGTGTCCCGGAAAGCAACACCAGTGCATAGCCAGCATTTCTTTGTAGTAATTAAAAGAGACAAGACAGAGACAGTGATTATGATCAGGTACAAATGTACAACTTGCTGCATAAATTTTGGAAGTGAAACATTCAGTTTTCACCTTTGGGGCAAAAGCAGATTAGAAGTCAAATTGCAAGCCAAAGTTTTGTGATGAAACTACTGCTTAGTTGATCAAAACTCTGCAACATTCCCCGTACAAAAAACGGAAGATAAGGTAATCACCAGTACTAGATGATGGTCCAAATAGAACATACTTTACAGTATATCTATGCACAAAGAATAAACCATCAACATGTTACAGTACGGCTGTGTATTTCATGAAGGACTTAAAGCAATCCAATAAAGCACTGAATGGGATGGCTTGCCACAGGCACTTAAAAAAAAAGTCTTATTCCTGGGAAGAATACTTGCAAGATAAGTATCACCTGAGCTATGTTGCAAATAGCATTTCATTTGTGGGAAGGGGACCAAGGTCTAATCTCAGGAGATTTAAATATGTCATCAAATCCACAGTCCAGACTGTAAAAAGCATATTTCAGGGGTGATAGCACAGATGTAGTATTTTCAGAGATGAAATCAAAAAGGGCACTTCAACAAATGAGGCATAGTCTAAATCTAGAAGAACTTGGACAAAGCCTCACCTCCTAGGCTGGTTGAAGAGGAAACCATAAAAAGGGGGAATAAGTAGTACCAACTGTATAAGCAAGAAGTGGGACACTGTCGAAGAATTTGAATTATGAGTCAGTTGGGCCATAATGTGATGTCAGAGTCATTTCCCTCGGTAGGGAACATATCTTTCGTTAGAGGGACACAAGACAACAAATCCGTGTACAAAAGACCAACAGCAAAACTGTTAAGAAGAAACAACAAGCAAGGTGCAGTACAGGTTACAAAGTTAAAAAGATGGAAGTTGCACCAGGGCCTTCCTCTCTATATGTTTATTTGAATGCTACACAACATCACAGTATCTCTGGAAAACCAAACCAAACCAAAACACACTTCTATGATAAAAAGCCCATCTAGTTTCACAAGTGTGGCATTCCTTTGTATTATTACCCAGCATGCAGCACAGGAAATACTCCGAGAGCAGCCTGGCCTAATTGAAGTCAGTAGAAAATTTGAAATCATCTTCAGTGGAACCAGTGTTAAAGTCAGAGAGCAGTCCCATCGATGTCAGCAAGACTACTAATTGTCTGAAGCTATGCACAAGCATGAATCTTCGAAGAAGCAAGGCTTTGAACAATTTGGTTGTGTGTATTTACCAGCTAAGATGACAACAATGTTTTGAAGCAGGCTGCAACACTGACGGGTGTTTCAAATGAAATTAAGTGTACTATTTCATTTTGTTGAACCTCAGGTATACACAGTTTAGCCAAAATGAGCATTCTAGATCAGCAGGTATCAGTCTCCTACTGTGGAATAAATTAGATAACTAAAAGCAATAGCAGTGTCTTGCAGCAGAGCCCAGGAGCCATGGGTGCTCTAGCTCTGGGTCAGGGAGCCTGGACAGATATGGAACCATCTTTCAGACAAAGGCTCTTAAGGTTTCCAGACCTGCAGTTTTCAGGGTCTTCATTTTTATGGAGTAGAAAGGAAGGGAAATCTTCTCCAGATTGAGAAAAGATTTCAGGGCATCTAGGCTGCTTGCTCCATGAAGTGGGATTTCCTTAAATACTCAGGCTCTTTCCAGATCACATGGGACAGCCTAGTTTCCCCAGCTGCATAGTTTCTGAAGTCAAAGGCAGCAAGAGGAAACCCCAGAGCCAAAACATTACAAGACGCTCTCCAAAGAAAGAACAACTCTGCATTCCACTTTGCTTCCACATATGAAAGACAGACAAACCCCCAAAAAATCTAGAGGTTCAACTTCTACCCTATATAATTTACAAATTTTCTTTCTTTTTTTCCCCTTGTGTTTGCATGTGTATGAGAGAGAGAGAGAAAGTTTTTACATTCAGAATTGCAACCTGTTCTAACATTGCCAAGATTTTTCTTTGGAAACTTTGTATCAGGTTAACACAAGCAAATTTCATTTCTTGTCAAATAAATTAAAACTAAGGACTAAGAAAGAAACAACCTATGAAAGTTAGTAATACCTAAATGATACAGTGTATGCCAAATAAGTGCATTCCAGGTATGAAATGTACTCACATTTGAGTCATAGAAAATACTTTTTTTTTTTTTGTCTACTCTAAATAATCATTACTCTCTTTAACAAAATTGGATCTACTCCTTTTTTTAAAGTACATATTGCCATCACAGTCTGAGACTGCAGGAATGTGTTCTGTAAGGTTTCTTGGGTTTGGCTTTTTTTTTTTTTTTGGTAGGTGAAAATGTATGAGAAATACAGAAGGAAAAAAAAAAAAAACCACCACAACACAAAACTTCTTCCTTATGCTTTTTAACCCCCCACCCAAAACTGCACATCTTGGGCATGATGCACACAGCTGCTTTTGCCAGAGCACAAGGAAAGCATAAAATCGCCCTAGTATAAATAATGCTTCCTTTTAATGTTGTATGTTAACTAGAACAATCTGTTTTGCAGCTGCCAGTCTATAACTTGCCTAATCAACTCTCAAATGGATATTACATGAAATTCACTGATTGACTCTTTCACATACTATAATTTCTTCTTCAATTGATTTCTTAGTTCCATAACATTATCCACAGTTATAAACTGTATATTTAAAGTCATTAGGCTTTGTTTTACTAGATAATACCAGCTGTACTGCAACTATTTAGCTTTAGTCTTTTATATTTACCTAAACTATATCTTTTTTTTACATTATTTGTATTTCTCAAACCCTGTCATCGATAAAATTAGAGAAGAGCAGTGCTAACATTTTCTTGAACATTCATAACAAAATTGAACACAGGATTCTAATGCTTTTAGTTTATCTCCACCTTAAAATAAAGCTATATTTATTTAAAAAAATTACAAACTTAAGCCCCATACATTTAAATTAGTACAATTTACAAACTGTCACATAAATTAGCATTTTAAAAAAAAATTAATTGCTGAAATATTGTTTTAAAACCGATTACTTAAGACATCTACAACCATTGCGTAGTCTGTTAACTTCATATTTAAGAATACCGCTATTTAAATTAAAATATAACATTTAGTCCATAAAGTGCAAACAGATTAACTTTGTAATATTATGTAAAAAAAAAAAAAATCTTTATGAAGTACATTTACTGTATGGAAAAGTACCAAAGTCTTCCATTTGTAATTATTGCCTGGGAAGTCAAATCAATTGGGGTTTAATCATTAAAAGTTCAGTTCTCTAATAAAAATTTTTTGTTATTTTATTAACAGTGTTCAAATTGTTTTAAGGGTGTTTTTCTATATAGAGGACATTTGAAGGACTGACTCTACTAAAGGACAGGAAAATTCATGAGAAGAACGTAGTTTAATTTTGCAGAATACTTATGATAACTAAATCTCATATTTATAGTGATGAACACCTGAGACACAATTTAGATTCTAAGGTATATTCAGCTATCCAGGGAACAGAAATTACATATCATTATTTATATCATTGATCAAAGCAACCAGAATTTCACATATCAGGAGAAAACACACTGAAAGCGCTCTTTATGAACAAGCTACATATTAATACCTAATTAGTAAGAATTCTTAAAATAACCTACTTTTGGGGGACATTTTTTTCATATATTCAGCTTCCTTACCAGAAAATACACACAATATGTCTGATAAATTTTATATTGAAACATTTTTTTTATTCTCATTACGAGTCTGAGGTACAAACTGGAACGTTGCTCCACCATGTGGACTTACCCATCACCCTGACTGGGGATCTTATCATTTTGTTCCTGAACTTTTCCCCTTACAGAAACCCATGGATAAGGAGCAGCCAGGGCATCACCTCCCATCCCAACATGAGCTGAGGACAGGCAGAGCCAGGAAACCCTAAGATTCACCATATTCCTGCAGCTAAACACCCCTACATGCTTTGGAAGAACTGAGCCAGGGCTGTCTGCTTGTGGACTACGCTATTGTTAGCCAAGTTACTCAACTCAAACAAGCTTACGGTAAAGAAACACCAAGATGTTCAGGGACTCCGTTTTCAGAGCTCCAGAGTTAATCTTTTCTTGATTAGACATAAGCAAAGCAGTCCAGGATTACTGAATACACAGAAATCCCAATCTTCCAGAAAGCTGAGGATATCAGTGGAATTACATGCTTGGCTTGGTTTTATAATCTTCCTGAGGTAGCCAGTTCTAACATCTCCTAGAGACACACAGTGGCTAGGCAGACCTTTGCTCCATGAAGTGGGTGTCTGCTACTGTCTGTGTCAGCCTGCAGGGCCTCAGACACCCAGACTGAGGGCTTACTCGAAGGCCAGGGTCCCTTCTCACTTTTGTATCCTATGGAACAATTTTGCCTTTGTACTTGGATTTTTTTTTTTTTTTTTTTACAGTGAAAAACAGAGTGTAAATAGATAAATAAGAAAGCAACATTAGATGGCTTAACTAAAGCCCTATAAATCAGGATTTTATCCCACTTAAAGAGAGAGTATGTTCACCAAATATCAAAGTGTGCACCTTCCACCTGGTAAAGTCAAGCATACAGGAAAAAACAACCTCCTCCAGGATGGGAACATTCTCATGAATACAAGTGTCTTCATACAGATATCTAACATACTGCTGTATATAAACACTCACAGGCTTTTTCATGCTAATATAATATTGGTGGGGAGGGGGACAGACAAGAAGCTAACACACCTGTTCTTCTCAAGGTCTGAAAAACCCAGATGACAGCACAGAGACTGAGGTTACAGCATGTACGACAAAGTATTGTAGAAAAATTGAACTATCCCTATGCAAGCTAGAATGGGGACTGGAAACTGCAACTGCAGTAACATGATGTGTCATGTTGCTGTGGCTACTTTTTCCCTTCATCTAAAGTAGTTTGTTTCTATAATACCTTAAAATACACGCTATAGACATACCACAAGAAATTAACCTGAGAAAACAGTTAAGTAGCACAAGTACAGAAACATACTGGGCAGGGGAGAATGTGTGCACTTATAAAGTATTTGCACATGCCCTAATGATAAGTATACATTAATTTTGTATTTTTAAAAATTGTGTATTATTTATATACAGTTAAAAAAAAAAAAAAAAAGATGCAAACACCTTACAAGTGCTGCCTAACAGATACAAACCAAAAATATTCACAAATGTTCCGAGACCTATGGTGTACCCAAGTATTTAAAGTGTTTACATTGTTCTTTGAAGCTGCATCACTGAAGGTAAAAAAGATTTAAAATATTCCAAATTTTCAGAAGTTACTACATGCTATGTTGGCAGTAACTCCCAGTACTGTTCTCAGAGCTCATGATTTATTTTAGTGTCCAATTTTTGAGAACTCACAGAGTTCTGTAGAATAAGTACCAACAGGTAACTTGGAGTAGAGCACAGAATAAAGAAAGGCTTTTGTATATTAAGAAACAGAGACCTTTATGAAGGAGCCTAATTACTTTGTACCCAACAAAGAGTAACTAAATGATCTGGAAAATGAGAAAACTTTGAAAGTGTTTGTTGTTCCACCTGTACCGTGCGTTAGAATGCAGGCTGAATTTAACAACACATGACTTACTAGCTTCATTATCATAATCCATAGGAAACATTCGTTACCAAAAAATGTTTGTTTCATCATAACTTCTTGAAACAAAGTGTTCATATAAAAAGGCACATTTGGTGAAAAAAAAATTTGAGATGGTTATTTTTCTGAATGTTTTTTAATTGCCTTCCTCACCCTCTTTCTGCCTACGTGAAACAGGGTTAGAAACATATGCTTTTAATGGAGGTTTACAAGGGAGATAGCCACCACTTACCTTTGAAGTTCACTGACAGTTTATGTAACTTCTTTCCTGCCTCCTTAAGGGATTCTCAGTACACAAATAGTTTGAAAATTATGACTCAGAATCAGTTCGAAAAAAGTTTGCAAAGATAAACTGCAAAATGTTTTGTAAAAGGAAAAAATTATTTTAATTTATGAAGTTGTGTTGAAATATTGTTCTAAATAGATGTATATAATACCAGCACAGAATTTTTACCTTATCTGAGGACCTTTTTCCATTAGGCAACATCTTATTATGTCACTGTTATTCATTAATTAATTTAAATTCATTCCTTGATTCTGGGCCACAGTTGTGTAACTATATTTACAGGTTGTTGAATAAATTTTGTTTAGCTTTTTACTATCAATGAGCAAGCTATAGTTTCCACAATAAAACCAATGACTCCATAATAAAGCATCCATTAAGTCCTTACATGATATTAACTGTTTGTTGGGTTTTTTTCATTTTAGTTTGTTTGGTTTGTGGTTTTGGGGGGGGGTTTGTTTGTTTGTTTGTTTGTTTGTTTTTTAAACCTTAGAATGAGGTTATTTATAGAAAACCAGATGAGTAATTTCAAGTAACGAAGTATTTTTATATTTTTAGAACAATTTCATTTATATTTTTACTTTTCCAGACACAAGAGGATTTTTGCAGATGACAGTTTTGTTGACTCTATCATATATAACATCATATTGTGATCCAGCATATCAAAAGCTATAAGTGTTGGTGAAATCCTGACCCTACTGAAGTCAAATGGAGTTTTCCCTTGGCTTCAGTAACACCAATAAACTATTTTTAACTTTATAAAGAAAAAAAAATTACTTGCTTTTAAGACATTTTAAGGACAGTATTTTGACCTATTTTAGACATTACATATAGCAAACCAGAAATTTATGAATCCTGGTGAAACAGATATTTCTGAGTGCTCTTTTTGGTTCATTTTTTAAAATTATATTGCATGAATTGAAATATTTGCAATGCCACATAGACAAGGAGTAACTGCTGTGGCCTGGGTAATGCTGCATGGCACAGTGCTTAATATTCCCTCACAGCAGCCAACTGCTCTCTAAGATTGAGGTGAAGAGAAGGGTCTCGCATTTCCCCAACTTCTAATTTCTCTGAGCATATGATCTGTTTATCCCTTTCTGACAGAGGGCACATTTCCTCCGCTTTCTCCATCTTTACTACAGTTATTTGGTGAAGTGGCAGTGACAATATGCTTTATCCTCCAGCTCTGTGCTGCTGACAGTTTCCACTGGAGACCTGAGATGGGAGCTGGGCTCCTTGCAATGCTCACCCCGACAGCTGCTTTCTACTCGGGCTCATACCAGATAGCTTAGTGTGTGTAAAGGGAGTCCCCAGGAATCCTAATTCTCATAAAAAAAAACCCTTTTTCCTCAAAATCATACCTGTATGTTGTGTGGTTACCGGCTTTAAAATGACAGTGTTTTTCTAAAGCCGGGTTAAAGAGTCTTTCCACTATCATTAAAGAAGGTCTTAGAAAACATGAAAGGATTTTGGTTTAGTTCAAAAATATCAGCAAAGGGACAACAGGTAACAGGCTCGGTGCTGGTTTGATGTGAGTTACCAACACTGGAAGTGGGCCAGATAATTTGCAGGACAAATGTTAAAATCATTACTAACTAACTTTCTGAACAGAAGGAGCTGTGTAAAAGAGGTAGGAACTAGCACTGTATGTTGTCAGTGATAAAGTTATTAAGAACTAGTGTATATAGGATCTCTAATGAATATGGGCCATGTTAATCAATATAAGCAGAGAAAATGATACCTTTGGCTCTTGGAAACTACCAAAACCCATGTAGAGAACAAGCTATGTTATTACTCAACCTTTTCCAGGTAACATGCAGATTTTACAGCTGTGGTGGCAGCAGGAACTTTCATTTGGGAGCTATACAGTCTCAAACTATCAGTAATAAGACTAAGCATTTTCTAATAATTTAAAAGCATCCATTTTCAAACACAAAAGACACTATGCTCACCTTCACATTGCACTTATTTATGACTGTTTCAAGATTAACTAGCCACCCGCTTGGAAGTCTGTATCTTTAAATGGATATTCAAGTAAGGGAATAAATATTTACCTGTGTCATAGCATCAGTAATAAATTCTTTACTGCTGTAACCCCAAATTGAGTTTTACTGGCCTGGTCTTATTCTCAACTGATCAGGATAACATTTGGAAACAGTTACAACCATCATAAATACCGAAATGTTTGACTCTCAAGTCTAAAACTGAACACTGATTATCTCTGAGGGAAAGGCCAAGTTTCAGACTCAAGAGTACTTTTCCTCTTATACAGAAAAGCCAAAAATGAATGAAATTAAGTTCAAGATTCTAGCTCAGTTAAAACACAGAAATTAAACTTTGCTCATGGTTAGAGCAAACTATCAGAAAAGTATTGGATTAGCCATCCTTTGAAGTTTTGGGTAGCTTTATTGAAATTATAATGTAAAGTGTAATTTACAGAAAGGTGTCTGATCTTGTGTTTCTGTTTACATATTCATAAAATATTTGACTTAGTACAGGAAGACAGACAATGGTTTCTGATACACAAACTCAGACTAGATAATCCAGCAGTACTTTCTGACCTTAAATTTTTTAAAAATGTGGTAATATAATATTTTGCATGGGGTTTTTTGTTTGTTTGTTGGGGATTTTTTAAGATGAAGAGAGAAATACAAGAAAACATTTATTTGCTGCAGGTTGTTATTGGTTGGTTTTGGTTTTAATTTTTTTTTTTTTTAAACAAGCCAAACTGATGCTATTGCAACAAAAACAGTGTGCAGTATACTAAAAACAGAACAATAATTAAGGTTGTTTATCTGTACCACAGACTATTAGCTTTTGTTATTATCTGCCAGAAAGCATCTAGCAC
Organism: Nipponia nippon; assembly: GCF_047370975.1. Classification (NCBI taxonomy): domain Eukaryota; kingdom Metazoa; phylum Chordata; class Aves; order Pelecaniformes; family Threskiornithidae; genus Nipponia; species Nipponia nippon. The sequence continues at coordinate 45,572,622 of NW_028262380.1, read as the reverse complement.
TAACCGGAAGGAAAAAAAAAATTATTAATTTTACAAAACTTAAAGTGAATTCAAACCAAGAACTGTTAGAAATAGCAGTAATGCTATAACACTAAGTTCATATCATGCATCAGGTTCAGAAAACATGAGATGCGAGTTATTTTTTTTCCTACAGGAAAACAATATGAACTTTTTTGATAGACTTTAGTACACATTCAAAAAAACAAATCAATAAAATCCACAAGCTATCCCGTACAGTGTGCAGGTTGAATTTCTTTGATACTCTAACATTAAAGTAAAAAAAAAAAAAAATTTGAAAGCAAGCAATCTAATGTCTGTTGCAGAATCGGAGCAGTACTAGAACAGGACTAGCACTTGGGAGTCCTATCTGGGTCCTGCTCTGGGTGCTTGCTACTGTGACTCAAAAGCAAGGCTGAACACTTAAAGAACGTGTTTTATGCCTGTTCTGTTCCTCTTGCATCAGTAAATTGTAGTAGCAGATCAGTGCTCACTATTTCCTCTTTCCCATCCTGAATATCTTGAAAAAATATGTATTTGAACAACTAATGGCTCTAAAAGGCTGCTCATGTCTAATGTCGGGGGTTTTTTTTGTTTTGGGGTTTTATGTTTGTTTGGTTTTAATCTGTGTTTAAAACTTGTTCTGATCCTTGTAATGAGATTTCATTTGTTACAAGCATTTTTAATATGTACGGGTGAGTAAGGGAGCAAATAGATGGTGTGATGGCTTAATGAGAATGTTTGCTGTCATAGAGATTAATATGGAAAATGGATTATACCACCAACTGATGCTGGATTGGATCTGAAGTCCTGACTGTATGAATAAAATAATAATTACTGATGATTGAGTGTATGATAACATAAATAGATTTTTGGACAGTTTCTATATAATACACTTTTTTAATTATAAAATACATTATTTTTAGATGAAGCACTAAAATGTAAAAATAGCTAAGTAGTATAGTCATTTATGAGGTTATATTTATGGTACAAAGGAATGGGAAAGCTAAATTATTACTATGAAACGGGCAATAGTTAAAGCACTTTATAAAGAGAGTGCAACCACTTTGTTCCATGGTTTTCTTGAAAAGATAAAATAAGTATTCTAACTTTAATACTTGATATCAGCAATCCTATGTACAAAGAGAAGGGAGGATAAATCATATTTTTTCTTCTGTGCCAGTGCAGAAATTGGGTGTGTTACCTTTTGGTATAGATATTACACTTATCTGTGCAAAGAGAAAAGATGGAATTTCATGGGTTATTTTGTTTGCTTTAAACGTACAAGGAGGTGGCAAATGGGTACAGAATGGACCTTCAGGTGAGCAAGCATAAACACAGCTCTAGCAGTATGTTATGACAACAATTTGCATAAGCTTTTTTAAAGTTTTTTTCACCCCTGAAGCTTGTTACAGAGCATGGAAGAGATTATAGGTTAAAAAAAAAAAAAAAAAAAAAAAAGAGTCTAGGCACTCTTTTTTGGCTATTCCTCAAATAGGATAAATTTTGCATTTCCTTTTTCTTTTCTGAGCTGAATGCAAGTTTACTACCAGCACACAGTGATTACTCAAGAGCAGTATAAAGCAGGAAGAAATCATTGGATCAAACAGTGACTTACCAACAAAAATTTCACCAGTAGTCACATCAGTCACTTGTCCTACAGCTGATGAGAAGAAATCCCTGTCTGTTGGAGGTATAGTCTCTTTTACCCTGTATTTTTCTTAGATTTTTTTCTCCCCCTCTCATTTTCCCCTGGCTGACACATTCAATTTTAAAAATATACACCTTTTGGTTGCTATGGGCTTTTCTTTTTGTTATGCTTTTATACCATAGTACTTTCTCATTATAGAGTTACCTGCAAATAATTATATTGAAATGAACTTCGGGGGTTTTTATGTATGTTGTTTGTTTGTTTTTTCAAACAAATCCATGACATATTTCCTGTTATCATAATTAAAGGGATATTAGGGCAAAAATGTGCTTGTAGAAAGACTAAATGACCAACATTGCTTTTATATGCAAGATTAAAGCTCTACAGACAATAGTTATTAGCGAGTTGTAAATTATGACTTGGTACTTTGTTTTTTAGTGCCGTGTGAGGATAATGGTAAAATTAATATTATTCTGTCACATAATGAAGAATAAAATGACCTCTAAGTTACAGGGAAGATCAATTAATATGCTAGATAGTGGCAGCCACAAGCCGTTTTGATAACATATCTAAATATAATTAGACATAGTTGTTATGTTATCAGAAGTGAACTACTTCACTAACAAACAGGCCCTGAAAGACATCATTTATTTCCAGTTGTAGAGACAATGAAATACATATTTTTGTGGAAACTGGAAAGAATTTCCTGTGGCATAGGCCAGTACCCTGTTACTTACCATCTATTTAACAAACTTCTTAATAGCTTAAAATTAATTATTTTACACATAATATTGTTCTATCATTGATCATAGTCTCTATCACTAAAGTGTGAAGGGTACTTAAACGATAGAAAAAAGTAATCTTGTAACAGTAAACAGAAAAAGAAAGAAAATTCAAACAGCTTGCTTCCGAAAGGAGATACTAGAAGATTCACTATAATTACAAACAAAAAAAAAAATTGTTATTTCACATTTGGTTTGGTTTTTTTTTTTAAGCCAAAGACCTCTCCTCCTCTTAAAACACTAAGCTGAAGTACAAGAGTGATTCATGTTTTGTTATTAGTTAAAATTTTGCTTCTTTTGGATCCGAGTAAAGATTTTTCTTTATATTATCCAAGTAGGCATCTGTTTATGGGTTTGCCTTTCTTCTTCTGTGATTGAAGTTCTGAGACAGAGTGAAAAATTAAACATTGGGAATTTATCCCATTACACATTTTGAAGATTGATGAAACTCTATCCACCTTGAATGACATACTGAATACATGGAACTATGGATGTGGGAGCTATGAAGTGAAACAGAAAAGTTATTTGTGATTTATAAGCTCCAGAAGGCTTTACATCAAAACAGCAGGAAAAGCTTTCATATGGTCTAGAATGAATACTGCTTCTTAGCAAACAGGAAAAAAACTCTAAGAACAAAAGTTGATTTAAAGGATGTAATCTTCCTGCAGGTGAAAGAACCCTCCTATTGCTACTTATTCTAAATGAGACCCTCAGTTTTGTTCCTAGTACCAAGCATTTCTTGGCTTCCGATGGATTTATTGCTCTCCAGCCTGAGTTTCCAGGAAACACCTCTCTTCCTCAAAAGATGAGATCAGTAGCCTCAGACTTTTAAAGGTGTAGCCTTCCATAACTTTGAAATTTCAAGTTATATGCTGGCAAATAACAGTAGATATATCTTGTCATGAACAGAGCTATAATTGTAACTTGTGTTTAGGCAGCTACTCAAAAAGTTGTCCTGGACTTAAAGAAGAAAAATTCACTCATTTATCTATATACACTCATGTATCTGTATCTATGTAACCATATCTTTTCTCCATTTTAGCATAGATCATGTGTATTAAACACAGGTGTCAGTGGAACACATAGCAATATCCCATCAAGGGATGTGAGACAATATTAAAGCAACATCACACTGGCTAGTACAAAGGCCTTCACAAAACCAAAAGGGGGACAGACACCTTTGCTCTCCCTCCCCTGGTGTGTATCCCACAAAGGCAAGTCTGACCCTGATACACTGAAAGTACCTGCCCAGTTCACCAACCCACACAACCAGCTCCTATGCCTAACTGCATTTGTGGGAGAACTACGCAGACTGCCTCAGCTGCTTTGAGGCAGAATCTCCTACCAGAGTCCATTCTGAGGCTACGCTAACAGATAAGGACCTATTTTGTTAGGCAAAAAGGAAGATAGGCAAGCACACATACACGCACACATAAATACATGGAACAAGGTACGTGCAGGTGCACCTGTGCAAATAAACATATTCTTTTCCTTCAACTTCTCAGTACTCCTTCCAGCTCCCTTTCTTCCTTGTGCTGAGAACGACTTTGAAATAATAGGTGCATAGTTGTATCATTCCATCATCTATCCAGCAACCTTTGGGTTGTTTTCTTGGGGTGTTTTTGTTGTTTGTTTGGTTTTTTATTATTGTTTATTTGGTTTTGTTTTTTGCAGGCATCTGAAGTTTGAGAAGACTGTCCACACAGTTCTACTGGAAGGTGTTTAACTAGCTTATAATTAAGTTACTTGGGAGAAATCACAGAAACTTAATTTAGCAGCTGTCTTGTACATACTCAATACAAAAAAATGTTTTGAGAGAGGCTTCAGGGAAAGCCTAAGGCTGTGTTACCTCTCCAGGGTGCAGAGAAGCCAAGGCTGCTTAGAACATTTGAGCAGAGTCCTGGTACTAAGAAAGGAGGTCATTGCCACAAATTGAAAGCTGCCGGTATCCAGAGCAAATGTTACTCATCCCAGGGGAAGAAAAAAAAAAAAAAAATCATCATCATCTCTATGCTGCTTTTATTTTTTTTACTGAAAGGAATAGTGCATATTTTTTTCTTGCTTGAAGATTTTTGGCCATGTCTTGCATTATGATCTTAAAAGAGAGAACTGAACTCTAGTTACAGCCGTAACTATTTCACAGAAATCTCACTTGCTGAAAACTCAAAACAGCTCATTCAGACACCACAGCCCCTAGGGTAGTATCATCTGCTCCAATGCGATGGGAGCATTTATTTCTTTGTTACCTTATTTCAGTTACGCACTGAAATCACTGAAAGCTACTAAAATAAAAGGTGAAGAGTTATTTCATCTCCATTTCCTATAAGCAGGACGATTACACAATTTTCTACAGTTTTATTTGAAATGTTGAGATGTATAATAGGCAAAGATGACCAAGAAAATTTAGTTTCATGGAAGACCTCACCTGATTTTTTAAATTTTTTTTTCCCCTCTTACCCAGAAATGAAAGGCAAATCTGTGCATATACGTGTAACACAACAGGATATTCAAAATACATCGTTCTGGACCTTCTGCCTAAAATTATTCTAGAGGAACCCAAACTTTTATCAGGCAAAAAACTACTTTGTTAATATAGCCAAAATAGCGAATCATTCTAAAACAACTACTCAAACAACCAACAAATAGGTACTTCTGTTATCAGGAATGTTTCCATAAGGTGCTTGGTGTATAAATAAACCGTCCTATTGCTGATTTCATTAAGATGCATGACAACGCTACAGTTTAAATAACAGAAGTACATATGCTTTCTGTCAAAATGGTGAGAAGGGTGGAGATTGCATCTCAACTTTTTCAGCTGTGTGCGGCTGAAGGCATTTAGTAACAGGCACTCAGAGCAGCAGCAAGCTCCCTTGCAGACACACCACTGCAGCTCTACTACACAGCGGAATAAAGTCTCGGGAATGGCAGGAGCAGGGTGCAGGGTCACTCATCTGCTCTTAGAGGTCTCATCACCAGCGACAGGCAAAACACTGGAGGTAAAGAGCCAGACTGGCCTCCAGCAAGGCAGCACAGAGGCAAAAGCAGCTGCTGCTGTAGTCATCCTCACTGCTTACTGCTATGATACTCATAGGCAGTATGGAAAACCCAGTTGCTTTGAGTAATTCAGCACTAGGGCAGACAGATTTCTTTCTCTGCTAAATGGTTATGGCAGGGGCCTACTACTCTCTGAAAGGAGGTTTTGAGCGAGTTAGAAAACAGAGACATCTATCTTTACATTTTTGCTAAATCTATACGCATATACTCCTTAGAGAAATTCTATACATATCAGAAGACCATGTTTTTGACAGGTTTATTGTTCCTACCATTTTGTTTAACTGTCTGCAACCGATATCCTCCTTCTTATAATTATTTTTCTTAATGGACATACACCGGCAAGATTAGCAGGTTGTGGCATTTCTGAATGGTCTTGAAAACCAGGATTAAACATGTACCATATTTTGGGAAGATAACCACTTGTTCATTGTTGCTGAGTGACTGGAAGACTGGAGTAAACAGATAAATAAGGCAAATTCCTTAGAGAGATGTTTCACAGACTTCTGACATTACTTTACTACAATAACAACTGTTAATTAAATCCACTCATCTAGACCATACTCTAGGAATCACTGACTTAATTTACTGAGCATTTCACATTTTAAGTTATTAAAGAATGAAAGGTACAAAAAAGAACTGTTGATCAAGTGTGTATAACTTCTATAGATTTCTTATAAAGAAGCAATCTAAATCAGCATGTCCAATGTGGAAAAGAAACATATTCATATCAATGCCAGAGCCATTTGTCATGCCGAAGATCATCCTACTAACTGTTCTTTTTGGTGACATAAGTATATGCAGTCATTTCTCAATACAGTTTCATCCTCCCTAAGAATATCTTTTATTCGAAGGCTTTTTTTTTCCCCCCTTTTCCTACTTGTGAAGATATCACACTTACTCATGGATGTCATATTTCCTTATTCTTCCTGTATATGAAAAGTCTTTATATTCAGGATGCTAAGCTACCACTGCTCACATTAAATTCCACGGCTTGGAGTCAGCGAGCACTGTAAAGCTCAAATACATCATTATATTAACTGTGTATTGCACCATCACCACCAGGTCAGCAGAAAATGATACCTAATTATTTCCACTGGTGTTGGGTAAAATCTTAAGGAAACCCTAGTTTGATGTAGCTGACAGCACAATGTTCTGTGTAGGCCATGTAGTGTTGACTGATAATGGTAAATCCCCTGAATGTTAGTGCCCATTTTCTGACATCTGAAAATTGTTGGGAGATGTTGCAACTTCATCACTAAGGTTCCCAGAGACACACACACACAAAAAAGTGTCCCACTAATCAAAATGCATCTTGTTTCACTGACACACATATATCCAGAGCAGCCCTGGTGAAGCAACAGGCACCTCCAAGCAGCTGCCAGTTCCCAGAGGTCTGCCTTGAGAGAAGACAGATCACAGCCCAAGTAAAGTAACACAGCTAGTTTTCCCAAACTCTGGTTTATACACTAAGGAAAAAAGTAAACTGTGGATCATTAAACATGACAGTGACATCCACCTATGGACTATCACCATGTTGAATTACATGATTATCGACCTTGATGACCAGAAGAAAACAGGAGGCTCTGAAAACCTGTTTCAGCTGTCTTTGACATGCTTAACCATGTAGTTAATCCATGTAGCAGCCAACCTAATGAATTAAAGGCTATTATTAGACTAGTTTCAATGACTAACAAAATGGTCCCATACCTTTGTGATGTTTGTATCATGACAAGGAACTATTCTTAAAATCAAATGTGTATCACATGCATCAAAAGGAGTGTGACCAGCAGGTCAAGGGAGGCTATTCTCTCCTTCTACTCTGCTCTCGTGAGACCCCACTTGGAGTACTGCGTCCAGCTCTGGGGCCCCCAACATAGGAAGAACATGGACCTCCCAGGAGGGCCACAAAGATGATCAGAGGGCTGGAGCAACTCTCCTGTGAGGACAGGCTGAGACAGTTGGGGTTGTTCAGCCTGGAGAAGAGAATGCTCCAGGGAGACCTTACAACAGCCTTCCAGTACCTGATGGAGGCCTACAAGGGAGCTGGAGAGGGACTTTTTACAAGGGCATGTAGTTACTGATAGGACAAGGGGTAATGGCTTTAAACTGAAAGAGGGTAGATTTAGATTAGATATACGGAAGAAAATCTTCACTATGAGCGTGGTGAGGCACTGGAAGAGGTTGCCCAGAGAAGCCACGGATGCCCCATCCCTGGAAGTGTTCAAGGCCAGGTTGGATGGGGTTTTGAGTGACCTGGTCTTAGTGAAAGATGTCTCTACCCATGGCAGGGGGGTTGGAATGAGATGATCTTTAACGTCCCTTCCAACCCAAACCATTCTACGATTCTATGATGACGGCAGTGTCATCAGAATCAGAAGCTCCATGCAGTGTAGCACAGATAAAATCCATCTTTCATGGAAACAGTATCTTTTCTATTTTGTTTTTAAGTCATTTTAACTGCTTAAAGAGATGTAGGAAACCACTATTGCTGCCTCTTTGCCTACTTCTTCCCAACAGTTATGTGTTGAACAATGTAGATAATGCACATCTAACGAGTATTTCATTTGCTCTGCTTGAGATCAGGCAGATCACAATAAGTTTCACTGAGATTGATTAGTGTTCATACAGAACATTACTGGTAGAGCAAAGTGTAAGCAATAATTTTTCTCTATAAAAATGCAATTACCTTTAACACATATATTCAGAGAAGACAGGGAAAAAATATCCAGGACACTGCTATCATTTTGTGGCTATGCTTCTGCAGTCATTGTTAAATTCTTTTTACAGTTATGCTAATATAGGGATTTAATTCTGCAAATGCATTTTGCTGCTTGTCATGGATTTTATCATACTTCAAAAAATAAATTAGTACAGAAAAAGCCTAGTATGAATGAATTTCAAGTTTTCTGAGAACTATTGATTACCTTCTCTCATTAGCTGCAACTGAAAACTGTTCAATAAAGTATAACAAAATAATAAAGGAGACAATATTGCTTTTAATAATCAAGGTGTATATATTGCACACCTGTGGAAATGACTAAAGAATATAGTAAATCCTCTAAGTCATGCACAGATCATATTCCTATTTTGTCTAAAGGTGTCTTATTCCTCTAGCATACTAGTGAAGCAGTGCGTTCATATGTCACGGGTTCTGTTGCATGACAGCGATGCTCTGGAGTACAGGCAAGTAGTTTGTTATGGGGAATAGCATTCCTATAACAATCTCCTAACGTACTCATTTTAAGCTCTTTTTGGAGAGATCCTTAAGATCACTTCTTATTGCCAGAATGACTTCCAAATTCAATAAAATTTGATGACTGGGGGGCAGAAGGGAGTGGGAGAAGCAAGAGGGTGACAAGGGACATGGTGTTACTCCCACTGAAGGTAAACATGGGCTCTTATTCACTGGGCTTTCAGAATAACTAGCTAGGATGCTAGCAGAGATCTCCAAGGGTAAAAACACAAGCCAAGAAGGTTAGTTACTGGTCATTAAAGGAATGTAGTCTTTAGAGCTGAGCAGAAGTAGCTTTACAGGATATAAGAACATATCGAATACATTTCAAACAGCCCGATACGAAGATAATACAAAAGATGTAACAAGAAAATATGCAAGAGAGTTACAGTCCTTATGAGAACCAAGGGAGAACAAAGAGAGAATCACTTCAGCACGATCCTCTCCAGTTAAGGATGCAACACCTGACCAATGCCAATACTCCAACACCAACATGAGCCACCCTCAGTAAAGGAAGAATGTTGTTTTTTGATTTCCTACTTCCTACATTTTATATGATTTCTGAAATTGCAGAATTTCAAAGAGCAACACATGCACATGTTGCGTATCTAACACAAGGTGACTGATACCAGAGCATCAGGTCAGAGTAAGTGCAGGTGCAACAGCAGGCATGCTACTAGGAAGGAGCTGGGATGATGGCAGGGGAAGAAGTTTGTGGAGGATGGTCAGCAGGGACCGAAGCATGGTTGTAATGGAGTAATGACTGGTTAGGGAGTAAGAAGGCATCAGGCAACTGAAAGAAGAGTGCAGGCTGTTGAAATGACAGATACAGTTTAATGTCTGCTGTTGCACTTAAAAAAAAAAACCCACAACACAACGACAGCAAGATAACTTGGTTTGAGTTTTCACTCATTTAAGTGATATCCTTCATTTCTTCATCTGGAACCCGAGTGCAAAATATAAGACAGTTCTGGGAAGGAAAAAATTTCCTTGCTGTTACGGTAAAGTCAGTGATACAGAATCCAAGTTCTGACCTGGTACACCAATTAAATGCTTAGAAAAGCAAATGTTATAGTAACGTAGTCATGAATCTATAAAGTCTGAAACCTATGCATTTTGACTATTTTCTAATGAAATGTATGTCCTGTTACACTAGACTGCATTTTTGCTGATTAGTCATTTAGTTTTCCCAGGGTCTTCAGGCACACTGGTAATATTTGACACATGTTGCCTGCAAACATTCTCATCTCTGCTATAAAAATAAAAAAAACCCTCACCCTACACACACAAACAACCTCTCTTTAGCAGCTAAACCTCAAGTGTCTTGGTTAAGTTATCACCTACCTCTAATTTTTCAAGCCATAAAATAATATTAGCATCAACATAGCCTCCCAAGTTAGGTCTGTATCATTAAATTTCCCTTCTCCATTTTAAGTATTTTCACCAACTAAGATATACTCTATTCGCATATAGATAGACCCAAACTTATGCTATACATATGCAAATATTATTTTATATTTTGTATTAAATCGTTAAAATAAACACTGGGTCAAAATAATTAAACCTAAGTAATGAAATTTCTGGGCCATGCTTAATTTGTTATCTGGTGCCATTTCAAAGCATTTCCCCATCTTCCTGATATAAGCAACTTTAGTGGTTCCTAAGGAGGAACCGCTGCCTTCTTAATTCACAATTGGCTTAAAAAACACTTTGTTTAGGTCTTCCCTATAGGTATGAAGTACATCAAAACAAATTGCAGTGTCTGGATATAAAGAACTTTTGTTGAAGGAAAAAAAAAAAAAAGCTTACTTCACAGTCTGTATTCTTCAGCCACTTATTTTTCATTTACTTTTCTTGTCAAAACTGATAATAATTAATGAAATTAATAAGATAGCTATGGACATTCCTGTTATTTCATAATAACTAAACTAACTCCTATAACATGAAAGAGCAAATAATAAAGTGTCTCTTAAAGCAGGTAAATATAAGCCAAAGACTAGCCCTAGGAACAGTATACTGGTAATGTAATAACACACTGTTCCCATCAGGCTTCGTTACAGTTCCTGGATTTATTTAATTCTATTCATGCCTAGCACAGCTCTCAGAAAGAGCTATTAGAATATATCATCTTGCTTGTCACAAAAAGAAATATGAGTCATTAATTTCAATCTAAAACTAAAAAAAACAAAACAAAACACCAAAATCTAAATCACCTTCACCTACTATTTGAATGTGTTCATTCTCTGTTACTGTTAAAGTTTGTGACATCCATGTAATGACAATTCATAGCAACACTGAGATCTTGGGAATAACAATAAAACTTCTTGAGATATAAGCTGTGATTTTTGTCTGAAATAAAGAGGTGGAAGAATGCAAGTTCAGGAAAACAAAGTGAAGTTTGAAAAAAGGAAACCCTTTCTGGTGAACATTTTAAATGTTTTAAACTTATATCTGTATTATTGCTTTCTTCTCTTCCCAAAGCTCTCAACATGTGAAAAGTTTAAAAAGCTCCAGCAGAGAAGGAGGTAAGTTCAGGCTACTGTTTCTTCCATTCATCAGACAGGAGAAGGGAATAGTCTCAATTAATATCACTGTAGAGAATCTTAATTTCATGGTTTCTTTAGATAGTTTTTTTTCTGTACATGTTGCCCCCAAGCCCCTCAAAAGAAAACAATACTACCCATTTTTTTCATGCAAACTTTAGTGCAATGAACTCAAATTAGAACATAATCTTCAGAGAGGAAATGAACAGGCATTAGTTCCAAGTATCATGTTGAAGAAAACGATGAAAAAGTGGTGACGTTCTTTACCCCTTCTCATAAAGTACTTCAGCTCAACTGATTAAATGTATCTACAGGGAAACTGAATCAGAATAGCACGTTAAACCACGAATACACTTGTTTTTAAATAAAAACTAGAGAAAAAGAGCAATGTAGCTGTGTTTTCCCTTCTAAATAAAAAGGAAACATTTTACAAAAGTAGCATTGCAAAATTTTGTTTTCAGCAAAACCAGTACTGAATAACTTTGTCTATGGCATACTATTATTCTGGCAATGTAGCTATGATACTTTTGTAAATGAGTGTATAACTGAACAAAGACATTAACACTCATTCAATTTTGAACATAACACTCATTTAATTTTGTTGATTGCAACTGTCTTCTGTCTCAAACCTGCTTACCAGAAAACAGGTAAACTTTAAAAGCAGAATTTTATTGACCATGTCACATACTGAAGACTGATTTAGTCAACTTACATTCCAACTAAGGATTTGAGAAACATAAAACACCATTTTAGTTACAAAATTTAGTTGCAAGATGCAGTAAGAACTATTTCTAATTTATATGTATTCACAATCTAAATACACTGATCACTGATCTATTTGGTTGTTATTTAGGGTAGAAGCCAGAGAAAAAAATAAATAAGGGTTGATTTTTTATTATTATTTATTTACAGTCCCCTTATAACTTTCCTCTTTTTATAAAAATATTCTTTTATTAAATTCTCAAAGTGACAAATTTTGATTATCTGATTAAAACTGTGATAACAAAGTTGTTAATTATACAGCAATTTTCAACCTGCAAGCCTTTGTAAACCCGTCAACTTATTTTGCAAGCCATCAGAAATAGTGTATTTTAAATCACTTCAGAAAAATCAAGATTAGTATGGGAACAATTAAATGAGAGCTATCCACAAATATATGATAATCTTCTTAAATAGCCAGCAGCTTAGTGCTGCAAAATAGTCACTTATGAGGGATTCAATTGATTAAGAAATAGGTGTGCAAGACTGAATGAGTCTAAACCTCACTTTCAGAGGAAAATTACTGTCACTGACCTCAGGCAGAGCGGATTGCCTTCTGGCTTGGTCCTCTCTTTCAACTGCTTCCAGAAGCCTGCATGACAATCCTTGTCTAGGTATCTGAATTTTAGATACACGAGCTTAGGTGAAAGAAATCATATGACTAGATTTTATTTATTTATTTTAATCAAAGCACTTCTAAGACAAAAAGTCTCAGCTAGCTGTCTCATCTTTTATGAATTGCCTCTATATCCTCTAGGTAAATCCTCCAGATCCTCTAAAAAAACTCCCTTCTCCAGTTAAGGTGGAAGCAAAGCCTTAAGTCATCTGAAACCATTTGTTCATGGGGCCTTCAGAAATTGAAGATTTCCGAGTAACCTAATTGGAACTTGCTACTTTTCAATTATACTAAACCATTACTTGTGCTTGCACCTCTGTGCAACTACAACCCACTTACCCTTTTTCAAATCTTACTCTTCCTACTTGAAGTCAAAGATCTTTTTCTAATTTTGGGGTTATACAGTCAATCAGTGTTGATAACTAACAGCAATACAGTAATTGCAGTGGTTTTTTTGCTGAACTATGGCAGCAAGTGAAGCCCCAGACCCCAGAAGCACTGAACAATTTCAGCCATAAGAAGCTGTCCTGGAGGAGCACTTCCAGTACCTCCCTAGGAGTGACCACCTCTTTGAAGTATGAGGCCTCAGAAATCTCTCCTGTTTTCTGAATACAGTCTGTTTTAGTATTGGAACATATTAGTCACAACGTCATTTTTTTTATAATCCCTTTGCCTTGTGCTCTGCGAATAGTAGTTTCTGCTCTTTTGTATTTCAGTTATTTTTACTAAAGTTTTCTGTTAACTATTCTCCAGTTACAACACTTTTATTTTTCTTCTGGGAAATGTAACATTTACGTTTATTATCTGAGCAAAATGAGGCCTAAAAACATCTATATATCAGCTTTGGTTCAACCAAATCCTAGGCCTGATCTCTGCCAAATATTTCCAGTGTTTCACTTATCCTTATCTCTCCCTCTCCTCTCACTCACACACAGTTGAAAAAACATTTTTGTCTATAGAGACCAAGCTTTACTAGGACCTGAAATTTCCTCTTGGCAAAAACTGTGCCAACTTGCCCATCAGTTTCCTTTTATTTGAGAATGCATTCAGTTACTTCTTTTGTTAAATACAGACTTCTTGAGTGTTTTTTTCCTACACCTAGGCAGTAAAATGCTATAATTGGAAACACGTGTTTGAGATTAACCCCTTCACTGCCAAGTCAAAATATGCAACAGTTTTGGTGAGGCAAGATAAACATATGCAATGGCAAGACCACCAACAAATCACGTGTATTATCAATGTGTATTCCAGCTTCTCTTGTCCAGCACAAATTAACTTATAAGAACTGTCAGCGACTTCAAGTAACTTCCTTTCATTTCTCCTGAAGTGCCAAATTTTGTTTACACATAGACTGCACGAGAAAAAGAAATTATTGTACCCCACCTATTTGTTAAAATTGGGGTCAAATGTCTTTCCAGATACATTCATTCACATGCGTGATTGAGGTCTCAAGGCAAAGATAGATGACAGACTTGTGGATCACCAAAGTGTTTTAATGGAAATTTTAAGTTCAGAGCTTTCATTTTACTAACTATAGCCTGAAGCAATAATAAATCATTTTCAAACAGTGCACTGAATAAAAGATAAGTACAAATATCACCAGGATCAATAGCCCGGGGTTTTATCATTGTACTATAATTACTAACATAATTTAGCTTTAATGCTAACTAAAAATGAATTTAATTACTTAAAGGCACCAGAACAATGGAACAGAACACAGAAGCTAAAAAAAGTCTATCTTTTTCCCTAAAAAAGGAAAAAAAAAAAAAAAGGCAGGTCTTCAACTGAAATGATGTGCCAACCATACGAGACACTGAAACCTCTTCTTGAACCTGTGTGACCAACTTCAAGACACAAACAGGAAAAGCCTAGGAAAATGAGTTCCCTAGATACTAAATATTTGCTAAAAAACATTTTGTGTTCCTCATTTCTGTGTTTACCTTTCTATTTGATGCTGAAACTTTAAGAATTCCACAATAATCCTTTTTTGCTAATGAAATTCTAGAGACAAAACCCTTTTATTATTAGTAACTCTGCCTTGCGCTACACCACTGCACTCCTATTCTGACCTATAAAGGCGTTCTTTTCTAGAGACAATAGTAACTGGGTCTGCACCCTCAGCAAAGCAAAAACTGGCAGTTGTCCCAAATGTTCCAGAATTGCTATTTAGATTATTAACTAAGCAAAGCTCAGCTGAAACTACATTTATTTCAAATGTGTCCTTTTGCAAACATCATTAAAAGAAAATGCTTAAATTTGTTCTGTTTAGTATACTCAGAATGTAAACAGCGGAACTGGTCAAAGTACACTGTTAGCTTACATTTTCCATAACATAACGTTACTCTTCATCATCATTAGTGATTCAAAGTGAATTTAGCTTCATTGTATTTAGTTGTTATTCATTATTTAGAATAACCTGCACAGTGAATGATATCATTCCTGTCCCCTTTTGAGCAAATACTTGTTTTGTTACAATGCCAACTTCAGAAGCCAGATTTATATTAAACAAAACCTTCAACGCAATAAGCTAAAAGAAAACCCTGTAGTTCTCATGTAAACAAAACTTGGCTATGAGAACAATTTATTGAAGACTAATTTATGCTGATCAGCTGTACTGCACTCCCTTTGCAGGAAAAGAGTGATGATTCTTAACTTGAGCAGGGCTAATACTCAACAAAAGGTAAAATAATCTTACGTAAATTGCTTTTCCTTAGCCTACCTTTAAACACAAACATGAGAACTAAATCCACTGACCTATCTCTAGCCGTCAATGAAAGACCACAACTTAAATTTAAGAAAAAATGCTCTGCAAGATTTTTGCCCCAAATTAAATTCAATTCAAAATTACAGTAATAGAAATGAAATGAGTGAGAATAAACATATTAACAAGCTGATGGAGCAAAGTTAAGATGAAACAAAACTAAGAAAGAAGATTGTGGGGGTTAAAGTGCTAAAAATATAGGATAGCTTAAGAAAGTGAAATTCACTTCTTCATGTTTTAGAATACAGGAGTAACTGGAATGATTGACTGATAAGAGTTTAGCAATTTCTGGTATCTCCTTTTTTTAAAATTTTTTTCCCCTTCCAGTGTTACACAAAAGGGCGCTGTCTCCCAAATGGTTTATAAAAACTGGGAGAACCAACCCTTCCACAGGTGAGAAAGCATACTGCTTTACTTCCCAGACTACAGTGTTGCAGCACCAGTATGGATAGTTCTTTACTATGTTTCTCTGTTCCAGACATGTTTGCTTTTGCTATTTATGATTTAAATAGTTATGAGGAGATGAAATAAAATTACTTAATTAAAATAGCTGGAGGGGAAGTTGTGATATGACTTACACTAAGCTGTCTATTATTTTCCCTCACAATCACTTTCAAAAAGCAAATTAGTTGCCTATAATTCTTCAATATCCAATGATTTATAACCAATTGACTTTTCCATGCTTTTCCCATTTTCTTCCTAGATCTCCTACAATAAAGAAAAGATGTTTACTTTTCTATTTGCTATGATAGCTGATAGACTGTAGTATTGAATACTGAATGGGATCCTTGACCTCAGTAGCTTTTTATTCTTTTGACGTGATTAGAACAGATTAAGAACTCTAATGACCTAGAACTAGTAGGAAGGGAGCCTTCAAGGTATAGTAGGTGATAGGTATGAAGCTGCGAAGGCATAGGAAATAACAGCATCATTGCTTCATTCACAAAGGCTACAATGAGAGGGGCTGACACCTTGTGGGGGGCTGGTGGCTGTAGATATAGTAGCCCCTACATAGGGTGATGATGCAGGATACCGTGCACAAGTCAGTCTCAAGGAGAGAGCCAAAGTTCCCTTAGCTCCTGGGTACTTCCGTATGTATAATCTCAGAGCCACATAAAATCAGCTACTTGTTTTCACTGCTAGGTGGGAGTTGGTCTCTTCTCCCAGGCAGCAAGCAACAGGATGAGAGGAAATGGCCTCAAGTTGTGCCAGGGGAGATTTAGATTAGATATTAGGAAAAATTTCTTCATGGAGAGAGTGGTTAGGCATTGGAACAGACTGCCCAGGGAAGCGGTGCAATCACAGTCCCTGGAAGTGTTCAAAAAAACATGTGGATGTGGTGCTTGGGGACACGATTTAGAGGTGGACCAGGCAGTTAGGTTAACAGGTTGGACTCAATGATCTCAGAGGTCCTTTCCAACCTTAACGATTCTATGATTCTATACTACAGAAAGCACACAGATTCTCTCTCTAACCTCTAAAGAGCTCTCAACACTGTATGTAATTCTGCTGTTTCTAAATACAAAGTTTACAGAAAAGATGTTAAAAATTTTTCAGATTTCTTCACCCTGCTATACATTCTTTCCAAGAAAGTATTGATAATCAGTTAGATATTGTTTGAGAGACGTTAAAAGTGTTTCTATTAACAGCATGAAGTACAAAATTAAAGATTTTTTTTAATCTTTAAACTTAAAAATTTAATATTTTTCCAGTTATTTTTTCAAATAGTTCTAAACAATACAGTCTCCACAGAGCATGCAAATTAGAGCTATCATCTGTTATTTAGACAAAGGAACGAACAAGTCATAACAACAAACCCAATTAACTTCCAACAAAATTTGAAAAAGTAAGAAAAAAAAATATTGTTCTACAACAATTAAAGTCTCTGATAGCAAAACTATTTTTTATGAAACAATATCTAATTGCTTCTAGAAAGATGAATTTAATTAGCAGGATTTTGAAGTTCATATTGAACATTTCACACATCCCAAATGGCAGTTTCAGTTATCACTCATGTATAACTATCTACTTTGTCTGAATGGAAAGAACTAATAATTATGTATAGTAGGAAAGGTAGAGAGCTTATAAAAAAAAAAAGTAAAGAAAGAGTTCTACACTGTACTGGATCCCAAGAGAGCCTACAGTTTTGAATTTTTCATTTTGTTTCACTTAGTTACTGAAAAAGATAAACTAATTCTTTCCAGAAATGTTGTGCTGGTTTTGGCTGGGGTAGAGTTAATTCTCTTCATAGTAGCTAGTATGGGGATATGTTTTGGATTTGTGCCGGAAACAGTGCTGATAACACAGGGACGTTTTAGTTACTGCTGAGCAGCGCTTACACAGAGTCAAGGCCTTTTCTGCTTCTCACCCTACTCCACCAGTGAGTAGGCTGGGGGTGCACAAGCAGTTGGGAGGGGACACAGCTGGGACAGCTGACCCCAACTGACCAAAGGGGTATCCCATACCACATGATGTCGCCATCAGCATATAAAGCCAGGGGAAGCAGAAGGAAGGCCAGGAGGGGGCAGATGGGACACATTTGGAGTTGTGTTTGTCTTCCCAAGTAACCCTTACACATGACAGAGCCCTGCTTTCCTGGAGATGTCTGAACACCTGCCTGCTGATGGGAAGCAGTGAATGAATTCCTCGTTTTGCTTTACTTGCACGCACAGCTTTTGCTTTATCTACTAAACTGTCTTTATCTCAACCCATGAGTTTTCTCGCTTTTACTCCTCTTATTCTCTCCTCCATCCCACTGGGTTGGGAGTGAGTGAGCGGGTCGCTGTGTGGTGCCTAGTTGTCGGCTAGGGTTAAACCATGACAGATGTCAATCCATTCACACAGGTCCCTCATGAAAAAGTCATTTATTTTATAACTCATGTCTGAAGAGATAATTGCTGACGTTGAAAACTATTGGTGTATCATTGAAGTCTGCTAAATGACCTGCATCAGAAGACTTGAAGTTGCCGCATGGTATGTTTTATGAAGATCTTTCTATTTTTAGTTTTGCAAATTTCTATTTTGTTGATCGTTTAACAGTAACACATCAGCTCACATGGTTTGTGTGAGCCCTCTGTACCACATCATCAATGCTTTCATCCTAGCTCTTAGCAGGATGCAAGAAGTATCCTGAAGGAGGAAAACCATTGTTTCAAAATTATTCTTGCACAGTAAGTATTGATAGAAAGTCTGTGTATCAATACAGTCCAGTTTGAGACTGCTAAATCACTGAAGATGCACAAAACTTCTTGATTACTGTGTTTGTAGGTTATCCAGAAATTATAAACCTTACTTGTTGCTGAAAATAGGCATCTGGCTCCAGCATAATCCCCCACATTTTATTTTAAGGTGAATGCAAAGTCTTCGCCAGAAATATTTTTATTTTAAACAGTTCTTAATCTAAGTATGCCTTCTTTATGGAAAATCTGCCACAAATGCAAAAGCCAAGTTCCCGCTCACTTTTACACGTGGTCTCTTTCTTAAACTCTTACTTGTGCAAGAGCAAAACAGCAACATGCACAAGGTGTCCACAGGTCACAACCTCAATTTGAACCCCATTTTGCTAATGTCTGTCTTAATTCTGCAACAGGATCCACTGTGAAATTTAAAGTATGTCATGCACCTTGATTTTTCAAAAAATTATGTTAAAAGTAATTCACTACGAACATAACGAATCAAATCATGCAAACATACCTGATGAAGTCATTTAGAATCATATATTAGCTATTATATGAAACATCTACACAGCAGGCTAGAGCTCCAAGTTGATATGCAGGAATACTCCTCAGTTCTATATTGTTCTTAGGGATTGTAGAAATAAGTTTTATTGTTAACATAATGTTTCTATCGCCCTTATTCAGAAATTTATCTTCAGTATTTTTGTTTGTTTTAAAAGAAGTATCACAGTACAGTGATATGGAAAACTAAATAAGAATACCAATAAAATTGCCAACAGACAGGAGTATCAGTAATTATGCTGATAAAAGTATACTTGTATACTACTACTATGGAAATTCATCCAGTAAAGCAAGAGATGGTTTTAGTAAATTCACCATTTAAAGGCTGAAGGAAATTTGGTTAGGTAGGACTGGGAAATAAAAACTGAGCTGAGAAACACAGAGAAATCACTTAAGAATTAAATGTTCATCCCTATCTTTGATTTTGAACCTAAAATAGTTTTATGGGGTACAAGAATTGCCGAAGACTTCTTTCCAGGAATACCTTTGGGCAGGTTCACTTAAAAATGGGTTGAGCACTTCTATTATATTCTCTACCTGTATTCACTAAAGCTACATTAACACCATCCATACTTTATTACTTTAATTTGTCTTCCCAAGAGTCCCAAGAGAACACTTGAAGGATAAGCTTCTATAGGAAAAATACTGCTAAATTCTGCATTTTGCTTCTTAAAAAATACTACTTTTGTATAGGTTTTCAGCAAACATACGGATATAGCACTACTTCCACAAAAAAAACCAAAACAAACCACCCCCCAAAAAAACACAAACAGAACAAAACCAAAAAAACCAAACCACACACAAAAACCACAACAACAACAAAAAACCCAAAACCAAGTAGAATTTTTTCATTCAAATAACAAAATTCACCTTTATGGAATTAATATTCTCTGAAAAGTCTTGTTGTTGCACAGCGTACCTTTGGATGATATAGTTGTTGTGGTTCATTCATTAAGCAGGTAAAAACAGAAAGGTAGATGACAGACCACATATTCCCAAACAGAGGCACACAATTTACCTCAATACCACATAACCTTCATCAAAAAAAAAAAAAAAGCCATTAAAAATGAAGATGTGGCTTCTACTCTCTTCACAAATCATATTTTATTGTTATTCATTATTTTTTCCCCCTACACAAGCAATTGAAAGGTATACATCATAAATTTTTATGATTACATGAAGTAGGTAATATTCCAAGAAGGTAATAATTTTATAAATTGTACAGAAATGAATGGCAAATAGATTACTGGTGCTGCTGCCTTTTAGATACACCCTCCAATAACATTAATCACTCTAAAAGACTTTTATTCAAATGCTTATGTTCAGAAGACCTCTTCAATACAGAACATTCATTGCTTAATGCCAAATCCTACAGCCTGTTTACTGCTGTTGGACATTTTCCATCTCTTACCTGTATAATTTTTGGGCAGTTGGTCTTAATATTGGAGAACTTTAGAAGAACTACCAGGGCAATTCGATCAACAGAGCCAGGAATTTCTGACTGTGATACAGATGATAATATGTGTAATATGTAGAAGCTTACTTGAAGAAATAGTCCTAACATTTGGCCATGAAGATCCTTCCTCATGAAAGTGAAAATCTGCTGTTGGCTATGTCATGTGTTATTCATTGTTGTGGGATTTTCTGGATGAATGAGTTACAAATCTGTACAGCAATGATAACATTCACAGACCACTTCTATGACATCCTTCACATAGCCATAAATATGTACCACACATTCAGTTAGCCTACAACGGTATCATGATATAGAAGCAATATCAGCCATGACACTTGCTAATATTTCTTCTATTATAAGATCTCTTGACCATATATTTAACTTTCTGATAACAAATGAAAATAGATTTTAACATCTGTTTGAAAAATGGTGTCCTCCTTAATTTATATTAATTTATGTACAAGTGATAAGAATTCCTGTGACTTTTTAGCAAAATATGCTAACCAAACAACACGGCAGTCCTGTGATATATACGATGGAAACAGATATTGCAACTTTAAGACAGACAACCAGACAGCATTGATCAACAAAGTCTACTTACTTTAATAGGTGGAAATCAGAGAAAACCACCTTTTTTATTAAGTGTTTAAAGCTTGGTTCAAGTTGGTTTGTTTTTTTTTTTTTTTTAGTCAAAGGAAATAAGTCTCTTTCCTTCATCAATAGACCCGCATACGTGTATCAATAAGTATCAGAATTTCCTGAACAGAGACCTATGTACAAATAAAGTTATTTCTTCTATATATTGGGTAGTTATTCCTTACACGTTCTCACTTTTACCAGGTCTTTATTCCACTTTCTTTCTCTGTCTTCAGAACATTTCTATATCAAATTAATGTTTTTACTACCAAAATTACTTTTCATCTCTTTCTTCCTCTTTATTTTCTTATACACCAAAAAATAGTTGTTTTCTTGTCTCCCTTCTCTTTACTCCATACTCAAATATATCTTTGACTTCTACTTCTTGATCCTAATGTAACATTACACATACTAATACATCACATGACAGAGCCTACTAACAGATATACCCACATACACATTTGAACAACTGCTTCTCCTCTCTTGCTTTTCTCCATTCTGATCTATCTTCTGTTCCTGGTTCAACATGCATTGCCTTTACTATCTCATTACCTCTATCAAAAATAGGAATTGTCTTGCCTATTGTTTTCTACTTCTGAGATGGAAATAGGAAAGAGCAGCGATACGTTAATTTGATTGCAACCAGACCCATTACACCTCCATGCTAATGCTGTTGAGCCTCACGCTTCTAGCTCTGCAAACATTATGAAACAGAAAACAACCTTCACCTGCTGTCTTCCTCGCCACCCCTGCAAAAAGCTGCAAGTGAAATGCTTGTGTGACCCTCCCTTCCAGAGCTCAGCTGTCTCCACTCCAAGGTCTAGTTTTGAGAGGGGACAGCTACTCAACATTTTTTATGTTTTCAAACCTATGCTAAGTTGTGACAAAATACATAGACTACAGCCTATGGTAGGAAAGGTAAAATTGCAGTCAAAGCTAAGCTCAGAGATTAAAGAGAAAAACACCAATCATAAAATCATAGAATCATTAAGGTTGGAAAAGACCCTTAAGATCATCGAGTCCATCCATTAACCTATCACTGCCAAGTCCACCACTAAACCAGGTCCTCAAGCACCACGTCTAACCATCTTCTAAATACCTCCAGGGATGGAGACTCAACCACTTCCCTGGGCAGCCTGGTCCAGTGCCTGACTGCCCTTTCAGTGAAGAATTTTTTCCTAATATCCAACCTAAACTTCCCCTGGCACAGCTTGAGGCAGTTTTCTCTTGTCCTATCGTATATTACTTGGGAGAAGAGACCAACTCCCACCTTGCTACAACCCTCCTTTCAAGGTAGTTGTAGAGAGCAATAAGGTCTCCCCTCAGCCTCCTCTTCTACACACTAAACAACCCCAGCTCCCCCAGCTGCTCCTCGTAAGACTTGTTCTCTAGACCCTTCACCAGCTTTCTTGCCCTTCTTTGGACACACTCCAGCACCTCAATGTCCTTCTTGTAGTGAGGGGCCCAAAACCGAACACAGTACTCGAGGTGCGACCTCACCAGTGCCAACTACAAAGGGATGATCACCTCCCTGGTCCTGCTGGCCACACTATTCCTGATACAAGCCAGGATGTTATTGGCCTTCTTGGCCACCTGGGCACACTGCTGCTGGCTCATAGTCAGCCAGCCATTGACCAACACCCCCAGGTCCTTTTCTGCCAGGCAGGTCTCCAGCCACTCTTCCCCAAGCCTGTAGCATCGCATGGGGTTGTTGTGACCAAAGTGCAGGACCCGACACTGAGCCTTGTTGAACCTCATACGGGTGGCTTCAGCCCATCTATCCAGCCTGTCCAGATCCCTCTGTAGAGACCTTCTACCCTCCAGCAGATCAACACTCCCACCCAACTTGGTGTCATCTGCAAACTTACTGAGGGTGCACTCAATCCCCTCATCCAGATCATTGATCAAGATAGTAAACAGGACCGGCCCCAATGCTGAGCCCTGAGGAACACCACTTGTGACCGGACACCAACTGGATTTAACTCCATTCACCATAACTCTTTGGGCCCTGCCATCCAGCCAGTTTTTTACCCAGCAAAGCGTACGCCCATCCAAGCCATGAGCAGCCAGTTTCTCCAGGAGAATGCTGTGGCAAACCGTGTCAAAAGCTTCTACAAAATTCTAGGTAGGCAATATCCACAGCCTTTCTCTCATCCATTAAGTGGGTCATCTTGTCATAGAAAGTGAACAGGCTAGCCAAGCAGGACCTGTCTTTCATAAACCCATGCTGGCTGAGCCTGATCCTCTGGTCATCCTGTACACGCCACATGATGGCACTCAGGATGATCTGCTCCATAACCTTCCCCGGCACTGATGTCAGGCTGACAGGCCTGTAGTTACCCAGATCCTCCTTCTGGCCCTTCTTGTAGATGGGCGTCACATTTGCCAACCTCCAGTCAACTGTGACCTCCCTTGTTAGCCAGGACTGCTGATAGATGATGGAAAGCGGTTTGGTGAGCACTTCTGCCAACTCCCTCAGTACCCTTGGGTGGATCCCATACGGCCCCATAGACCACGTGTAAGTGGTGTAGCAGGTCGCTAACCATTTTCCCTTGGATTATGGGGGCTTCATTCTGGTCCCCGTCCCTGTCTTCCAGCTCAGGGGGCTGGGTACCCCATGAGCAAATGGTCTGACTATTAGAGACTAAGGCAAAGAAGGCATTAAGTACCTGAGCCTTTTCCTCAGCCTTTGTCACTGTGTTTCCCCCTGCATCCAATAAAGGATGGAGATTCTCCTTAGACCTGCTTTTGTTTTTGATGTATTTATAGAAACATATTTTATTGTCTTTTATGGCAGTATCCAGATTTAATTCTAGTTGCAATTTGGCCCTTCTAATTTTCTATCTGCATAATTTCACAACATACTGCCTGTGATGAAAGATAGGAAACAAACTATGTGGCCCTCCCTGTCACTCAGACCATGTTCCATACTTAAGTTTTGCATAAAACCATTTCCCCTGTCAGCGGGTAACGTGCTGGTGTTGTTCAAATACACAAGTGAAAGATCAATGTGCTGTTCTGATAGAAAACTGCATTCACTGAAGAAGAAACAAGAATATCAAACAAGTTCAGAATGTTTTTGACTCACTAGTGATTCAAAGATAGGCTTTCAAAAATGGTGAAGGCAAGGAAGGACAGTAGGTATTTTTATATGTCACAATGGCAAATAGATGGCTGAGGGGCATTACAAGTGCTGCACTAACCAGGAGATACATAGAAATTGAAGTAGCCTCAGATAATCTAATACAGAAATGGATTTTGCTCTGGGAATTTGAGAGAAAAAGTCAGCAAGCTAGAGGATTAAAGAAGTCTGGCAGTGGACACTAGAATGCTCCAGGCAGAGAAAAAGCATTTGCAGTCATGTAATGATCACAGTTAGTTTCTTCGTACAGGGCACGTCTTTCATTTTATGAAGCACTGAAATAAATGTATGAAGGTCTAGTTCCCGTTCTGCCCTGGCCTATGGTCTTTAGGGAATAAGAAAAATTCAGCTCCATGCTTTAACTGTCAGCTTTTCTGCTGATGAACTAGGGAACAAAATTACCCTTATTGTTCCTGTGAGAGCAACCAGTTGCTTATGAGAACTAAAAAAAAAAAAAAATTTACAACTTTCATAATCCAGTTTGTCCTTGTGTGTAACCTGCAAGACTGTATGAGGCTAGGTAAAGTGGAAATTCCAAGCACTTTGTTTGGTCATGTCTTACCTAAAGCCAAATAAAGAATTACTGATGGAAAAACTATTTTTTTAGTTTGAATGTGCTGAAATCTATCTCAGTTACAAGTACAGACATTCATCTGAATTCCATTGATGTCAGCAGAGTGATTTCACTGTGGTTTAGACCCAGCTCCTATATACTTTTGCGAAAGACAAGAGTACAGTCATGAATTTCAAGTATTTACATGTTACCAGCCTAGCAAATTATTCCACACAGAACGTAAGCTTGAAATGGAACCCTCTACCTATAATTATAAAGAATTAAAACACAATTAAGAAGTATCTTGGGGTATAAACTGTCCATGAATTAAAATTACCAATTCATTTTTATTAATCACATCCCCAAACTCTCTTGTATTGTTTTGGATTTTTTTTGTTATTGTTGTTAAAGCTGGGTTTCACAGAATTTTATAGTCATTGTATTTGACTAGCTTTCTGCCTGCACAGACCAGATCTGATGCATGGTAAAAGAGGAATGGGACAGGAGATATGCAGGAGAAAAAGTGAAGAAATATAGACTATTGTAAAAAATTCA
The DNA here is from genome assembly GCF_047370975.1 of Nipponia nippon. Classification (NCBI taxonomy): domain Eukaryota; kingdom Metazoa; phylum Chordata; class Aves; order Pelecaniformes; family Threskiornithidae; genus Nipponia; species Nipponia nippon. The sequence goes on along the minus strand of NW_028262380.1, from coordinate 45,547,148 downwards.
GATAGAGCTCTTCTTAAATCTAGTATCCTAAAAGGTGTAATTAGTAAACAACAAATAGGATTATTCTGGGAAGGACGTTTAACGGAAGCCTTAAGAGAGCTTACATGTTAGTTGGATAGAGTAACACTGGGCGTTGTGGGAACTGTCACTCAAAGAAAATTGTCTGTCTCTTTCCTTGCCTAGCTTGCAATGCTACGAAGAAGCAAATACCACAAGAAATGCTGTTCTCTGTAGGATTTATGTTCAGGAGACTGTGAAAATCACATTAAATATGTTCTACCTACTAGATCACATAGGGAAGGGCTGAAAAACCGTCTGAAGCACTACCCAAGTCACTCCCATTACTGCAAAAAAAATTCTCAAATTTTTTCAGTTACTATATGGTTCCTTATGTTCTTTCCAGATGATTAAATCAACATAGGTGTACATAAGTATAAAGAAAGAATAAAGACTTGATCTTGATAGAGGGCTTCAATAACTAGCATTACTAAAATATCTGTATCCAACAGATTTACTTTTAAAGTTTCATCCTTATATGAACTTCAGGCAATTTAACTAACAAATTCCTTCTTCTAATGAAAACAGATATTTAAAAGGTCCACACTACCCTTGGGAACAGAGGGGATGCCTTAATAGCAAGGTATAAACTTCATGCTTCACTACCAAGAAAATATCAACTAAACAGATCTACATTTAATTTCAAACAACTATGAATATGAAAAGCCGGAGGGCCTGCACAAACATGGAAGATTTGATTAGATATGGTTTAAGAACCAGCTTTGAATGTCCAGTATTTTATTTCATAAATTCCTGGTCATTATTTTTCATTAGATAAGCAATGTTTTTCCTGCCACTGAGTACTGTATCAAATACACTGATGATTTGGTGTTTAACCCAGGAAAAGTTCATTTTAAGTACTGTTGCTTCCCCACCCCCAACTTTGTTTGAAGTCTTTTATAAACAAAACCAATTCACAAAGTATCAACATCAACAGCTAGCAGACTTTCTGATTAACTCTCCATTCATTACTGTTTAGGGAGTTCATTCAAGGAAGAGGGTTTATAATCACTTCAGAGTATACTTCATTCAATTCTTAATGACATTTAACATTTGTCAGATGTTTTTCAGCTCAATCATTGTATACAGAGGATTACAAGCAGTATGTCAACTGGAACTGTCTGAAAATCAGATTTCTCCCTTTTATGAAAAAATTTGGTGTTTTTTTTCCCTAAATTTAGTTGTTTAGACCAAATATTTCATAATCTTTCTTTTAATATGGCATATTTCAAATGAACCAGCTAGGTTTTAAATATACAAAAAATGTTGTAGAAACTTCCAAGCCAACTTCTGTGCAAGTCTATTATAGCCACTCCTGGGTCTTTTTCAGTTATTATTCATGCACAGCTTTTAATCCTAAGAACATTTTTAGTTGGAAAATTTTATATTAATTTTGGAAAATTTTTTATATAAATTTTGGAAAATTTTATATTAATTTTGACTTTTGACTTAGCTATACGTTTACAGCCAGTATAAACTGAATATTCATTATATCTCACAGTGTCTCTTATATTACACTACCTTAGCACTCGCAATTTGTGAACTGCATGCACTATTTCCACAAGTATTCTGTTATCAAGACTGCATTTTAACTACTGAGGCAGCAGGCACATCATTTCCACTCGTAACCAACATTCAAAGCTTTCTGTAATACTCTGAATAAAATACCTTTCTAGAACCCTTCCACTTGCTGCCACCCTGAATGCTGGAATCGGGCAGGGGTGATCTTTCAGCAACCAGTTATTGGGAACTAAGTGCTGTGTTACTCAACTTTGCAAAATCTAAGCATTTTTAAGCATCTAGTATGAGGTTCCCTCCACATACTCCCATCAATCTAAAAAAATTAATAAGTTAATAAATTAATCTAAATAATAAAATTATCAACATTTAATGGTCCTGAAAAATTGTGAGGAAAAAACCCACATCATTTAAGAATGTAAATTCTTCCTTTACATTTCCCCTAGTGACAAACTTCACAATGGTCTTGCATTATTTGAAACCCATCATGAATTTTTAAGCACACGCCTTTAAAAAATTACTAGTTATTCAGTAATTCTAAGTAATCTCAAATTGCCTAGAAATTTTCAGCAGTCAAGTCTTGTCAAGTCTTATTCTATTTGCAGTTTTTAATATTAATCTCCCAGAAGAAAGCAGCTGTTTAAAGTATTGTTAGAATTCAATGTTCAGCAGCTGTTTGGTCAATTTGCATCACACCAGGGTCCTCTGTTCTTCAGCACTCTGTGCAATCTGAGGTAGATTTGTTCTTCATAAGAACAATGGGAGCTAATCATTTACTGACTCTGGCAAAAAGCAGAAAAATACTTTACTGCTTTTCCTTAAAGAAATTTACTTTTTCTTAACATTTCTAGACAGTTTTTTGTGTTACATGAATATGAATAAAAGGCCAATTTCAGAGAAACAAGCTAACTAATTTCATGATCATAATAGAAACTCTAAATATGAAGAAAGAATTTTTGATGAAATAAATTAAAATGCTATTACTAAAAATGGTTTAAAGTGAAACCCAATTAAAATTAAGAGCTCATTTCATTAAAAAAATCAAATGTCATTTTTGACACTCAAAAGGTCCACTTAATGTTTTTTAAAGAAGTATAAACATATTGTTCAGGTATTCACTTAAAAGAAACATTAAAAATACTGAATTATAATTTTTAAAGGAAATTCCTCTTAACAAAAGCATTTGTGTGTGTTTGTATTGCATATTTGGGGTTTTCTTGCCACAGGAAAAAAAAATTTTGTTTTCTTTTCTTCACCTCTTGATAGTCTTTACCACCCTTTTAGCCAAAGTTTAAATTTAAAGTTTTACCTGATTGTTTTTGTAGCTGTAATTATACAATAGACTGAAAATTGCTGAATCTTAACTGCTGCATAACTTCATCAGTCCGTGGTTAGCAGCCTTTTGTGACGGGGATTATTTTATGCAGTGTTTGGGTGGTGGCTCCTGGAACAGTCCAGGACAGAGTTGATAAAGGGACCTGGACCTTACCTGCTCCTTCTTCATCTATTTTTTCTGATATCGCTAAGTGCTATAAAACTTTCCATGGTTAGAATTCTGGTTATCTCATTGTCCAAGACCACTACATTTAATGAGGTGAATGCTGTGCTGCTGTGGTTATGACAGGGAACAAATGGGATGAAGGTGCACCAGGCATTGACAAGGAAGGCCTGGCACTGGCAAAGCTCACAGGGAAAGACCAGAACTAATCTGCTCCTATGGAAGCACCAGTTATACACTTCCTTTTTCTAAAGCAAGACAGGAGAGTGAATATCTTACACAAAGTTACCAGGGAGAGCAATAGGGTGATACTGGAGCCATTCTATGAAGGGGCAAAGAAAAATATTTCCACTGCAAAATGAAAGTAAAGGAGATTCTGCCAGTAACTCTACTGTAAAATTTAGCAGTGAAATCTCAGCCACTGTTATTGAAATGGCATCAATCTTTTTGCATCATAAAGCAATTCTGCATCTCCTCACAATGAGTAGGGCCAATTGTCATTGACTACTCAGAGGATTTGCACAATTAATATTCTGCATGCATCACTGAAGTGCTCATCATGAAGATCAAAGCTCTTCAATTCCCAGCAATTTCCCAGCATAACACACAAAAAAATTATAAACCACCAGAGAACTTGTCAGGGTGGGCTTTTTTTTTTTCCTTGCAAGTTAAAGTCTGTAGATTATGTTTTAAACACTATAATACTGAGTAATAGGAAGACAATCAGAGGTTTAGTGCTTACTAACCATCTAACAATTCATCAATATTGCCAGGTTTACACCCCTTATCTCTGTTATCCACATTCCTGCTGCTGACATTTTTCATCCACCCATTTAGCTGCTCTTGCTTACTCTCAGATGTAATAATTTTAATGAGATTTATGGTATTTAGCTGCAGCTATTTCCCTTGAAATTCAGATTGTCATACAAATCGAAAGGATACTTTCTTTTTATGGCAGTCTTTCAATATCAAGGTGCACAGAAATTTTAACTCACTATCGTATTGTTATTACTAGTAATTCATCCCTGCCTGCACCCCATAGCCTGAATTAGGAAAAGAAACTAAACGCATTCTAACCCAGAATCTAGAATTTTAAAAAAAAAAAAAAAAAGCAAGCAGCTTTACAGCTCCTGAATGCTCTTCAGGAGACAAAATGCAAAACACATTTTTGTTTCAACAAGTCATTAACAGGTCATAAAGTGAATAAATCTTTTGTATAGCAACATACATAACATACAATGTTAGGACCTAATTATTCTGGTAGGTCTGAAGATCATTTGCTTAAAAGTCTGGAATCTACCTGTGATGAGGAAAAGGAAACAACTAACAAAATCCTAGAAATATTTTTTAAAGTTCTTCGTAGTATACTCCTAGAGAGGTAATATTATTTTCTCTCTGAACTGTGAACATTGCATCTGTTCTGCCCCCCTCCTTTTCTATGTTTTTGAAGTATCCTCAAAATTTTACACCATAAACCAGTATTTTTTTTTAAAAATAAAGCTGAGGACCATCAAAGCGGTTATTTAGAAAAAAAACAAAACCAAAACACAAACCAACAAAAATCACACACCACCAATAAACCCCCCCCCACTGTACACACTAAAACCACCATACTTGTTTCTACATTTTCAACTGCTGTTGGAAAACCCCCCAAAAACAAGTCCCAAGGAAATACATTATTACAAGAAAGCTGCAGAAGTTTAGCTATCTCTTAAAGATTATTTTGTCATTCTCTATATGGAAATACATTGCTAATTTTTTTTTTTTTAATATTTCAAACACAAATACTGAAAGGTGCATACATAATTAGAAAATAATGAGAGTTATCATTTGATATGGGAGAGCCAAAAGAAAACATCTGCTATGCATTTTTAATGATTTTGAGAAAGGATTTTGATGCAACAGAGGAAGACAGAGTAAGTATAAAATCCCAAAGTCCTATGATAACAAGTTTTATTATTAGCCACTTCTTTCTTACACTTTTTTTAAATCTTTGGAATCAAGTCCTTTCTATTGACACTTTGTACTGTGGTTCCATCATGTTACTCCTAAATCATTTCCAGCTTTCAAGATTCTAAATGAGAAACATAAGAGCTTCTTCCTATTTTTTGTCTTAGAAAAACAAAACCAAAAAACCTTCCTCTTTAAATTTCAGATACAAGTCTTCCCTTCTCCTTTCATCAAACTCCTCAGAGAACAAGAGGCACAACTTAATTTTTCTGTTTACAACTACAGCGTATTTTATTATGAATGCACTAAAGAGCCTTTGAAAGGATCTGGTTAATCTTACATCACTAAATGTATCATTAAAAAAAAAAAAAGCCACAGTCTTAAAGGGAAAATTAAATGGTTTCTCTCTATGCTTCAACGTCCACGGAATCAATTTGATTCCTAACTTTATAATAATGTCTTGCACAGGATGAATTCTTCATACATAGAGCACATAATCTTACTTTGACAATTAAATATGCAGGAATAAGGAAACAATATTTTACTTGAAATTGCAAGATCCTATTAATACAATATAACCCAAAAGGTCAATTTATTTACATATGGGTGAGAATATTGATTTAAATTCAAACTAACAGTAGTCTAAAAAACATTAATCAGAACATGCTGTGACATATAGGTCTTAACTCAGTCACAGCATCACCTTGTCACACTACCTTGGAAAGTTAAAGGGACTGTAAAAACGTATGTAATGACAGAAATCAATTCCTTTAACTTCCCTTACAAGATGAAGGGGGTTTAGTGAACATTAAGTTAGTTATCGTTTGCTCTTGTAATTCAAATTGGATACCTTTTTTGTTGGTGAATGGAAATAGTAATTCCTTTAGCTGGACAAAATAAAGACCCTATACATATATGTGTGTGTGTACGCACATGCTTGTGTCTTTATATATGGATGGCTATACAGACCCACAGTTTTGCTGTTAATGTTAGGAGGTAATGTAGAAACAAGTAAATACCTTAGAAACCTATCAAGATTTCATTATTAAGCATTGCCTCAGTTTTCTGTTGTAAACATTCTCTTTTTTGTCTCATCTGTGGAATATCCCTGGATTACCAATGATAATATTTAGAGGCAATAAAAGTTGCTGCTCATCTCGGATTTTCTAGAGTATTGTATATTTTATGGGGTCAATTTTTAGAAATTTGTCATTTCCACAGTGCTTGCAATTTCATGGTATTCAAGTGTTAACACCCAGCTGGACAAGAGAGTTCTACTATCCTGTATTTCTTCTTTTAAATCTGCTGTACTGCAACAGAATCAAGGAGATTTGAGTCCGCATTTTTCTATTTGTTATTTAATAGTAGTGATATCTTGTTGAAGCTTCCAGAGAAGAGTTGTAAATTTTCTTTCCATAGCTGACACGCATTATAGGAATGTTGCTTAAGTGCATCTATCCATTTCTCAACAAAGAAATAGGAAGATTTTATTTTGGCATATATTTTCCCTCTGAAAGATATCACAACAGTCTACTCCCCTTTTAAGGAACATTGAAAATTTACTTCCTTTAGAAATGCATTCTCATTGAGTTCAGAACTATGTGCAATGTAATGCTAATATCAGTGTCAGAATGCCATTTCCCTTCTCTAGGTGCTTTAAGAAAGAAAATGGCCCCCTTCCACTTCCCCCACCCCCCCCCAAAAAAAAAAACCAAACAACCCACACCTATTAGCAGATACTTTAGAATCAATACTTTTGAACATAACAAGTTACATCCTTGTGTTTTTTACGGGTCTGTGCAGGGTACCATCTTTGCAACCACAGAAGCGTTTTTGTGCCCACCCAAAAGAACATTTCAGTGATGAACAGCAGCATTTCTTCCAAGTGACACTTCCTGGTTGGTGAAGAAAAACCCACAAGAGGCTATCTTCATTCTTTCTCAGCAGTGCTTTTTACAAGTGAAGCATGATCATTCCTGTTTATAAATCTTACCAGAGAAGGATAAAATTTGCATCTACATGATTCTAACAGGCCTGTTCGGTTCTGAAAGAGATTATAGGGATGAACTTGCACTGGGGCTTAAAGAAGAATTTTAAGGCCTCATTTTTATTGAAATATTCACTTGCCTAAATATACAATAGTAAGCTGTTGGTACACATAGAGCACTGACTGTGATATTGAATAATGTATGTCATCATTTCCCTGTAGTTCTGTTGTCTATAACTATAAACTATTTCTTATTTTCTGTGTCAATGGTAATCTCTTTGGAGCAGTAACTGCACGTGGTGTGTCTGAACAATGAGATCCATATTCATGAATAAAACACCTCTGTTTACAGCAGTGAAGAGAATGCTACGTAACAAACAACTGACCTGCAACATGAAGACAGGCTGCTGTGAATAGTTGAGGACACTTGGGTAAAACTTAAGGTTATGCTATTTTTTATATTGCTGATATTTTATATATCTATATGCTATTATGATTACTTTTTTAATTTAAATAACTTTTTAAAGAAATAATATCAGACAAAAACTTAGCACTTATGCAAATTATTTCTGCATAAGAGACAGTTCCTGTTCTTAAACAAAATTAGTATTTTTTTGTTCTTGCCTGTCCAAAATCCTCCAGTTCCAACTGATTTAATTGTATTTAAAGGTTTTATTCCCCTTTCCCCACACACACACAACTTTTGTCTGGTGATCTGATGCTGATGGGTAGAGGATTTATATAAAAAATCTGGCAACTACTCAAACAGTGCATTGACATTAGATAAGATGTAGGTGTGGAAAGCAGCACACTATCTAAGTAAAATTATTTCGTCATTATGTGGACAAGCTATGAAGCAATCTGAAGAGCTTACAATACTGTTTTTATCCGAAGATGTTGGCTGGCTGCAAGTAGCAAAGCAAGCTCCTGAGACTAATTCCAGATGATAATTAAAGATGTACAAAATGCATTAGTTAACCTAGTGTTTTACACTTAGAAAAGAACACAGGCTAAGTTTTAAAAAGAAACAAAACCAACCAAAAAAAAAAAAAACCAAACCACACTGCTCAGAATATCCCTCAAGCTTTGCTAAAGGTGATTGGGCTACTTTTTACTTTACCCTGGTGTAGGTCAATTGAAACAGTATCTCTCCTTAAATCTCCAGACTTCACTCTAATTTCTGAAAGACTCTCTTAAGCATTACAAGTATTTTTTCACTTCAGTAGTCTGTTCCTTGAAACACTCACTAAAGTGAACTTCATAGAGGTCAGCTGAGCCAAGGGTTTAGAGCTCACTTGTCTAGCCCAAGCATAGTGTCCTCTTGAACCGTGAGAGCAAGTCAGTCAGGAACACATTCAGCAGTTCAGAAATAAATCTACTATACCTAATGTTGTAAAGGCTACTTGTATTACGGATATCTTTTGGCTTCCAGAAGCTAACTTGAAGATTTTTGCCACTCAAACAGATACTAATTTAAAAGAGAGCACACAACTGTATGTTGTATTTTACACTGTTGGCAATCCTAATCTCTTCAACACCATCCAACAATATAACTTCTTGTGAGATGATTTTCAATTCATATGCAATGTCATGAAAATCAGGGAAATTTATCTGCTTTAGCATGGATTGTAAGACAATGCATAATAGTGTATGGAATATTACTTCGTGTGTATTTAATTAAAGCAAAAAAATTAAACTAAGTTAATAAAACTGTTGCATACATAGCATCAACAGCTACAGGAACAAAATCATTAAGTTCTAACATTCGGCTATTTAACTGAGCAGTTAAAAGCAGAATTGAACTTTTTAATGTATTTTAAATATCATACAAGCTGTATCACATCTAGCTTGTTAGTTTCATATTATGCACATTAATGCATACTTTCTAAGAATGCATTAAGTTGGGTTATTTCTAGAACTTATTCTATTTCTATGCCTACCTTGTATACAAATTTTAATAATCTTGAAGCTATTCAGAGCTAATCTGGTTTTGTTTTGTAGTATAAGTGTTGTAAGAATTATTTATTTTTTCTGTCAGTAATAAAAGCAGACATGCAAACTTATTTTGGCATTACTTTACAGGGCATTTATTTCAGTTTATATGTATAGCCTCCATCCCTTTTACACTACATTCATGGTGGCCTATATTTTCCATTAAACAGTGCAAATAATATTTTAATTGTAAAGCTATTTTTAAATAATCATAGTTCACAACTAATTATTAACTCATTTCTGTACTAATTCAAATGAGTATACATTGTGAACAAAACTTTATTTTTTGCAAGCGTATTGTTCTGGGATCTCTTCTCTCAGCTGGATTGCAAATGGATCTTAAGAAACCTTTTTGTGGGTCTACTAAGAAAGCTTGGAGAAGTGATATCCTCTTTTTGCTCCATCTGTAAAGTATTTTACAAAAGATCAAGCTATCATTATATATGTTTTAGTAGCTATGCCTGAGGAGTATTATATTGAAGAACAATTCAAGAAATACTCAAAGTTAATATTTTTGCTCACTTGTTGCAGTAAAGTTACATAAGAAAATTGATAAGGAAAAAAAATCATTACACGCTATTTTGAGGTAAAGATGTAAAGATTTATCTATATATCAGATCTGGTTACTAAAGAACTAATCACAGGGTACTGAAAACAATGAAAGTCTTCACGGGTCTTTGTATATAGACCAGCAACTGAATGCATGTGGAAAAAGGATCCCATGCACCGAGGTTCAGGTTAAAAAAAAAAAAACAAACCAAAAACAAATTCAGACCCAGATTTTCACCAAAGGTAAATCACTTGACCTGTCTGAAGAAAGCACAGCAACATTAACTTAAAGAACATTATCATTTCTCTGTTTCATTAATTTAAAGAAATGTTCTAAATCTAAGTTGCTTTTGTTGTAAGAAATCTCACATAAGACAATTTAACATCATAGTGTTATGTAGCACTATTCAAGCTGGTGTGATCACAGATCGAGTGATAAAAGAGAAAAAAGGAAAAAGATGGAAAAGCATAAAAATAAGAAATAAACACATGCGTAAGCTTTAGTTGTAAATACAATCATGAAACAACTCACCTTCCTCTTTATTTGTGACTTAAGGCCTTCAGTATAAAAAAAAAAAACAAAACAACAAAAAACCCACAAAAACCCCACCTTGAAGTCTTTTATGTGATGTCAGAAAGTATTTGATGACTTTCAATACTCAGGTCATAGAGAGGCATTCTTTATAGACAACCAGGATTATCAGGAGACATTATATGTATATACTGTATTTTTTTCTGTTGTAACAGGTGACAAGATATAATCTATAGTTCTAGACTCCCTTGTTACTAGTAAATTTTTCCCATGAAAACACTGTTTCCCAGTGAAATTTCTTTTAAAAGACACCATATTTGAAATTAAATAGAGTAAGATACTCGACCTAAAGTTGTCTCAGAAGTTAAATCCTGACAGAGGCTCTAAGTATCTTTTTAACTAGCCTAAATTTTGAGGAAACTGAGGCAAGAAGTCAAAAAGAGAAAGAGAAGGCTTTTAGCTGTAACATGGTCCTGTGTTTCTACATCTGTTTGGCACACTCTGACAGATTTCTCTCTCTCATGTGACTTTCCTCAATTTCTTTAAATTCCACTTTTCTCTGTTCATCTCATTTTCTCCCTTCCATTACAGTCCTCAAGATGTTTTTCCATGCCAGCATACTTGTTTACTCTCCTTATACACAACTCCAGTTTATTGATACTACAATTTAGCAGAGAGAAGCTAGAGTAAAATACAGATTTTTTTTTTTTTCTTTCCCAGGTAAAATTTCAGGATATATTCTGAAAATACCCGGGGCGGGGGGGGGGAAATCAGTATGTATATATGTAATGAGTTAGGTACTGCAGAAATAGTGAACTTGCACAACAGCGGGAAGTTAAATTAAACTACAGCTTCATAAATTACATGTTTCATTTTATGCTGAAAATTCAACATGTTTCATTTTATGCTGAAAATTCAAAGTAGTTAATTCCCAGTGAAACATTGTCACGAAAAAAAGAGTGCAAACTAAAAGCAGAAGTAGTTGCTCATGCACACATAATACAAATACAATACATGGAAAAGAAAACCCCGACATTTATGAAATTTGTGGTCAGCTGAGCATACAGTTCTCAAAATGCATAATGAACATACATTGTTTTAAAACTTCAGATTAAAAAAAAACAAGAATTGTTTCAATTAGTCATTCTGGGGAGAAAAAAGAGAGTAACTATGCAATTAGATATCCACTGGGATATATAAAACTCAGTCTATTCCCCTAACAAATAACAAAAAAAAAAGTGTTATAGCAAGCTATCATTAATCAGAAGAAATGTATCAAGTGTAGAAAAGGAAAAAAAGAGAGACTAATGTTCCTCTCCTTAGCTTGAATTTTTCATTTCAGATATAATTTTAAAAAATTGTTAAAAAGAGAGTGTTGGAACAGAAATAATTACATCAGTTTTTGTCTTTATGTCCTTTCATACTCCACATATGTTGTTTTTTTTCTGCTACTACTATTTGGAAGTAATTCAAGTGCTTCCCAGCACTAAAATGTGGAATGCTTGAACACACAGAGACTTGATTATCCTAATTCATCAGGTGATAAAATTAAGACATTGAAGGACAAAGGGTCTTACTGAAGTGGTCATACTCAAATTTGATACTTCAGCAGCTTTGTGACAAGCAAAATACACAATTGTCTTTTAATCAGTTCAGTTACATCTTTCAGATCTCTTCAGCCTTGGTTCTCTGTTAACAAAGTGCTTTTCAAATTATTATAGAAAAAAGGTAAAAGGTTCCTCCCCCCCGCCCTGGTTTTCTCCATACAACTGCTCCTATAATCTCGGTAGCTAAAGTCCTTTGGACACAAGACACTTTTTCAAGCAAGATATCTTTAGTGTTGCCTGCAGCCACTACGAAGTAGGCATTTTCTTTGACCTCAAAGCAGCATGCAGGATAGTAAAGCAGTATTACAAACCCCAGAGGACGTAAATAACTACACCACAGAACATGTGTTTCTAAGGAAGATTTATTCCACTGAAGCATGGAAATGCCTTCATATAGAAGAACTCTTGGGCTTCATCTGAGTATTTTAATTAAGTGCAAATGCCAAAACCAAAAACCTATTAAAATTCTAGTTTTGGTCTTGAGTTTCCCCAGGTGGTAAAAGTGATATGATAACATGTCACAATGGGAAGAAAACCAGGAGGTGTTCAAAGCATCGTTGAGCAGAAATACTCAAGAGTAATATACACACACTACTTATCACATAACTTAAGCAGGACTGTTTAATTGAAAAGTGTGTAACATGATTTGATCTGCCAAGCATTCTTCAAGGTTTTAGTGATAAAACCCTTTGGAGATATCTTATCCTTAATAGCACAGTGTTTGCAGCACAGGATGAACAAAGCAGCATTGCTGATCCCCATTTTTACTGTGAATAACTCAGTATGATTAACTGTAAAAGTTCACAAAGACCCTCTCTTCAGAAAATGGAAGTCACTGTCAAAGTGAAAACCAAAAGATGACAGAGGTCCAGACTGTTGTCTATCACTACATATAAGAGAAATCTCCTTACCTCACAGAGGGCAAAACATCAATTTAGAGATAAATAAGAGCAACCATGTAATCTGATGCTTTGCATCAGTAGGGAACTGCAGTTAATGATCCAAGAAAGCATTTCAAGACATATTTGATATGGACAGGCAAAAAACTGCTTTGCAGTATGTGGTTTTTGCAGCATATGAACATCATTGCCCATAGCCAGAGTTTAAAAAAAAAAAAAACAAAACAAAAAAACCAAAAAAAAACCCACAAAAAAACCCAACACACAAAACCCACCATAGTTTGACCAACTAGAATTGCAAGTGCATATAAAAATCCAGTAAAATTAGATCAGCTGCCAGGGAAATTAAGACCTGTGTGACCAAAATACTAGATATGAATACGGTCAAAAAGGGGTTGTATGAAGTCTGCCTACAAGATCAGGAAGGGGTCAAGTATGTCTCTATTTTACAGACAACTAGTAGTAGAATAGTTGAATTAATTAAGATTAAAAATAGTGTTTCTTAAATAGTACAAAATAATGTTAAGTTTGAAACAACTGTTTTGCACTTCAGACACCATTAAGTTAATGTTCTGTTTAAGGTTATCAACGGTTACCTAAAACACTTTTTTTGCTTGGCAACTTATGCATATGAAGAAAAACCTCGAGTGCATTTCCCACCTCTTTCCATCTCCCCTCAACACTCCCCCCCCCCCCCCACTCCAACCACTGAAGCGCGTTACTTCTGGAGGGAGGCAAAGGACTGCGTGACTCACAGTCACTCACCTTTCTCAAGAACAAGTATATTCTAACAGACGATTCTCTCCCAGGACTAGGAATAATATTGTCAACAATAAAAACTCCATTCTATTTACATCTCATTTCCCTGAAATATAAGTATTTGCACAAAGCTTTTCGAAGCTCTCCACAAAGAGCATATTCTTCAAGCTGCATCCTATGTCCTCTACATTTTTCCTGAAGTTGCTCAAATCCTACAAGTATACTCACAAGAGGTGTGATCATGATTACATTTTTACCTCATGCAAAGTATATAAAAACGAACTATGCTTCACTGAGACTGAATTATTACTTAAATCAAATCTGAATCCCAATTTTTCCTCTGTGTTTAGCTTTGGTGTTTGCTGCTAGACTCGAAGAGGTGACTGATATCAAAGGGTAGTAGAGTGAATAATAAGATGTGAGGAAGGCATATTAAAAGCTGAAAACCACTGAAATTCATCGACAAAAAAGGCACAATAATGGAGCTGCAGAAAGAGGTAAAAGAAAACTTTGAAATAAAGAAAAAAATGTTCATAAACATCCTAGCCATATTACTGATGTTAAAATCTTCAGTCCAAAACTTCCACTCTACCGTGTTAAAATCGCATTTTCTTCCCAGATGAGATAGTACAGAACTCTAAGTACAAACCTATATTGACTCCATAGCAAGTGTGATTCTATCTCTTTCTAAAGCCTCCTCTTCCTAAATACTCACATTTGAATGAAAAACAGGAAGGCAGTTAGGGAAGTATTTGTCTCCTATGAGCTTTGAAGTTTAGCCCTTTTTTTCCTCCTTTATGCACTTTCAGGTCTTTATTCTAAGTGAATATGCTCTCAGCATGAAACACTCTTTACTTCGCTACTATTTCTGTAACACAAGAACTAATACATAGTTACATTTTTTTAAGCTAGTTATCTTAACCCCAGTCAAGACAGTTGTATCTTTAATTCATCTCTCAGTTTTAACCAATGCAGAAACTACAGAGTTTTCTATTTTACTTTTTATGTCTGTGGATGCAAGATCAGAGATGATTCACAAAAAGTTTAAAAGTTCCTTAGCTCTAGCAAGTGCGCATTCACAAAAATTACTCCATTGTCTTTTAACCAAAGGACCTAAACTGAGTTATAGGCTGCTGAGGAGATTCTATTTGCGTTATGTTTACTTTGTTGCCTCCTTTCTACAGTCATGTTTTCATCACTGCCTGCCTTAACCTCAATTAGCTAATCTACTTGGAGATCACCTCAGGTCATGCTTATCCAGAGCAGACAACTTCTACTGCATGGAGCTGATAAACCAAAAGGAGCACAGACTTGTTTAGAAGAGAGATTTGTTTTGGATCCTCCTCAACAGTGCTCAAGGATTGTCACCCCACAAACATACAACTCCAGCCAGCCAGGGAAGTAATTCCAAGGAAGGTTATCCTACAATCAATTCTAAATAGTGTGTTTTTCTGATGGATTCCAGCTGTTTTAGAAGTCCTTCTCTGTCCATTCCTACACCTTTGTTTCTCATGGTAATTAAAAAAAAAAAAAAAAAAAGAAAAAAAAAAAAGAAAAAATCCACTCAATAAACCATGGAGTAAGAATAAAAGACCAGATCTATATAAAGACTTGGAAATTCCGACACAGAGATACTAAAGCATCATTCGGTGGTTGCCTAACAATGCAGTTAGCTAATCCCCCATGCTCAGGAGTCTGCTGTTGAAGTCTGCCCATGCTTTATGGTGCTTGTGGTGTGCCACCAATGAAATCTTGATCCCACCAAGTGCTTGGCACTTAGAGCAAGGATTTTGAACAAATCAGCCTGCTCACCAGCTGAATACTTTGTACATTGGCTCACAATGTAAAGTGAAATATACCTCTTCTTTCTGTTGGGAAAAACACACCATGAAACAAAAACCAAAACAAACAGCCGGATTACAGAAGACAGAGCAGTGGCAAAGATAGTTACTTAACTTTCCCAATGCAGTAGCCAGAAAACAAGGGTTTAATTTACCAGTTTCTCCAGGAAATGTACAGGGAACCATTTGGCAGTAGTATGTTTAAAATTTGTTTGTTTGGGGCTCATGTTATGTTTTCTTTGTGTCTCTTGCCACCTATAGGTGATGTTACTGACTTGGTCCTCCTTGCTGCAACAGCAATAAACCAGAGTCTCCTCCCAAACCACTTTTCCCATTTTTGTGGCAGTGAGCTTTTTATGAAAGCGTGAACCAGGTAGGTTTGTGGGAGAGGACCTGTAGAGGGGTAAGTGAAGAATTCAGCAAGGCTGGGGAGAGGGATCTAATACCCCCAACAGACCGTCAAAGCTTCCCAGTCTCCTCAAACACCTTAGAGTCATTTGACAGCACCTTTCCAACCTCCTCTGACTCATCTCAGCCACCATATGTATTACAAACATCAAAGACACCTCTGCTGCTGCAAGCAGAAATTGTTCTCCCTCAAGGTTCCTGAAATAACTAAATTATTTTGTCCTTATCCTTGGGACAGTGAATTTCAGATATGGCTTACACTATTGAAAAGCCTTGAAACAGCTTTTAAGGAAAGGAGAATCTTAAATTTCATTTTTTTCATTTTTTCTCTAGTGCCTAATCATCTTAATGTAGGCTGTAGAGAAATGTTGCTCTTAACTGGAAATTCATATCCCTGAATCCTATTCTGGATTTGAGTGTCTAAATCCTTTCTTTCAAAAAGCTTTCCTTTCAAAAAAGCTCCCAGGAAATAAAGAAGTGATACTGGTCTTTCAGCTAATGAATAGAATGATAGTTAAACCCCAGATGCTACTTCACTTTTCTTCTGTACCTGAAAACATTCAAACTACTCAGATAATTCCTCTTATTGTAATGCTTTCATTTCATATGTCAAAAATGAAGAACAAGGGAGATCACGACACTATATCCTACTAGCTCAAACACTCACATGATACAATTAAACAGCAGGAACTTTGCTACTGAAACTTGAACTTCACTAATTAACCCTATTTAATAATAACAGCTGAAAACCAATTCTACAATTTTAGCCAAAGCATTGCAACTTTGTCAAAAAGTAAAATCACGTTTGGATTTGCAATCCAAGAAGCCTTGATGAATCAGATCTCCAGCATAACATGCATCACACCATAAAAAGGTCTTTGTTGTGTGCCAATAAGCACAACATCAATTTTTAAGTGTTAATTTCATAACATAAAACTTTTCACAGTGATCATGCAGGAGGTTATACTTCTACTTTTTATAGCTGTTTTCTAGTCTTTGGATGGTAAAAGTTCCAAGCCAATGAAATTTGGGTTTTCATTAGCCTAAGATGACATGAAAAAACAAGAGCTTAGCCCATTAAGTCTACTATGTATTTAAAAAAAAAAAAAAAAAAAAAACCAAACACCACACATTTTCAACTGGTACCTAATACTTAAAGAACCACAACTCCTTTGTTGCTTAGGCTCCTACTAAGGTATGGCTCCCTTTCTGACCCTGCACATGATAAAAACAGAAAAGCTGCCTGAAATCCTTGATCAGTATTATCAAAAAGCATTGCTTTATCATCAGATTGTCTAATCTAGGCCTGATTCTAATCATCCTCCAAATATTCTTAAATGAGGCGCACCTCCCAAAGACAGCAGCACCAGGAATTGTTTCTCCCTCACATTTGCCTTGTAGCTGGAATATTTCTCTAAGGAGTTGAAGATAAGGTTCCAAATCTCCTCTTCAGGGCAGGTCCTAGGTATTTTTACACTATGGTGAAGATGCAACCACAGCTTATTCATCTGGATATAGGAGCCAATTTGAAAAGCACAAAGGCGATTACTGTAACAACGTAACTACATCAGTACTTATCCCAGTACTACTGTTGCTCAACGTGCTGAGCTACATGCTGCCAGAACAGTATTGTTTGACAGTACCCAGGTGTATATACAGGTAATTTTAAATTGTATTCAGTCTTTTTGGCAAAAAGTGACATTAATTTTTTTTTTTTTTTTTTTAAAGGCTTCCAGGTAAAATCCTGGAAAACAAATACCTCTAAGCTTGCCACTAGCACTGGGAAAGCTAGCAGAAACTACCAGAAGAGGACAAAAATACCCCCCAACTCTAAAACACATCAAAAGAAACATTGTTCAGTATGGTATCAGATAAGAGTCAGAATGGCTTTTCAAAAGTGAAAGAGCACCATTAGGCTTGGGAAGTAGCATTTAAAATAGTTAACATGTTCAGGGATAAGGGAGATCTGACCGATGCTGTCAGCTACAAGGCTTTCAAGAAGATTACTTGCCAAAGCCTCTTAAGCAAGCTAAGTAGTCATGGGAAAAAAGGAAGGTCCTACTCGATTTGTTGACAGAACAGATAAGGTAAATTTTCATAGCAGCAAAAGGCTGTGAAGAGGGTTTCACATGTGCTGGGTTATATGCTGTTCAACACCACAAATACATAAATGACCTGAAAAAGGGAAAAAACAGTGAAGTGGCATCATCAGTGACTGCTGATGAAATTATATTGTTCAAAATAGAAGAGTTTAAGGATGACTGCAAAAAACTGCAAAAGACTTTATGAAACTGAC
This sequence comes from Nipponia nippon, assembly GCF_047370975.1. Classification (NCBI taxonomy): domain Eukaryota; kingdom Metazoa; phylum Chordata; class Aves; order Pelecaniformes; family Threskiornithidae; genus Nipponia; species Nipponia nippon. The sequence goes on along the minus strand of NW_028262380.1, from coordinate 45,529,255 downwards.
TGGATTATAAATTGGCAGATAAAATTGAACATAAGTGTGAAGTGATGCAAGTAATTAAAAAAAAAAAAATCAAATCCCAGCTGTCTATATATAGTAATGGTCTTACCACTATTAAAAGAAAACAAAATATGGGGCTACAATAGATAGTTCAAAAAAAAAAAAAAAAAAAAAAAGACAGCTTAAAGCTTAATAGCAGTCAAAATAAACTTAGTCATTATTAGGAAAGCTGATGTGCTTGACAGAGCCCACAGTGAAACTATCTGGATCTCAAAAATCAAACAGCTCTCAAAAGGCTCAGAAGATGAAGAAGTGCAAATTAAGAGCTCAGAAAAATCCATGGTCAAAAGGCGATTGTTTTCAGAGCATATTAGAAGCCAGCTATGTGGAATGATTTCTCAGTAACTGTAGTATTAACATCAGCACCAAAAGAAATGGATTGGTAAAGAAGAAAGTCTCTTTCAACGAACATAGTATGACAGCTTGCTCTGATCACAGGAACTTACATGTACTCCCTGAGCAGTGCTCGCATAGTAGCCAGTAGAAAAATTCACATGAGCAGCATTATATTCCTTTGCAAGATTTTAGAGGATCCATTTTCTGTGTTCTACCTGGTACATGTTATCATTGTTCCTAGAATCAGCCTAGGACAGAAGAATTTGTTCTTAAGTAACGGAAACAGAGTGACAGTCTCGTAAGGGCTGCCCTTCCAAGGTAGGACATAGAATTGCTTCATTTCTGGTATTTCATTTGTCACATTCCTAAATATTCTCAAAAATAATTGTAGTTGAATTTAACACATATCTCATGGGGCTGGTCTTGCAAATTTGTTTCAAACTAGGATGGATTTATTTCTATGGCAATAACTTTTGTTGTCACTTTACTAGTCATGAAGTCATTTACCCAGCAGATCTCTCTGTTTTTGCCCAGCTGCTATTCCTACTTTGATGTTGCAGAAATAATTAAAACTAAAGGAATAGAATGTTGCTTGATCTCTAAAATGACCCTAAAAATTCACAAGTAATACAACCCTTTCAATATTTCAAGTGAAACACTTAACTTTAAGAAGACCCTTTAAAAAAGGCAGAGCTAAAAGACTGTGGGCTAAAAGAAAGATTCCTCATTAGTGATCACAGGCACGTTATCCATCGTCTTACACCGAGAAGTGTACTGAGTAGCTTGGATAGTGGCTTTGAGCACAACTAGAAACCCTTCGGTTTTCCACCAGGCATATACTACAGTTTTATTCTCTTTTCTGGTAAAGTAACAAGTTCCAGTGCACACTTGCTAAACAAGCCCCCAGATAAACAGTGCTAGAACATGACCCACAGTTAGAGAGAGCACAAGTAAAGGCACAATTGCATCTCGGTGTTTGCAAAGTACTGACAACTATAAAGACTTATCAAACAGACAAAAATCTGTAAGAAGAAATAGATGTTTTGCTGAACATCCAAGGAAGTAAAGAGAAAAGGCAAAACTTAGTAAATTAGAGTATTATGCATTATGTTAACTATAAGCCACAGTTCTTTCTGCTGTTCTAGGTATAGTAACCTCTGCAACCACCTCAGGAAGATTCCGGTTATGTAGCAGAGCCTTTAATCAAATCTACAAAATGTGCAAACCTGCAAATTTATACTAGTAATAAAATATGACTGATCAAATGATTGCTTTTCCAAAGCTTAAAATGTATAATGACATCTGATGGGGAAGATTCTTATCTATAGCTGCTTCTTGAAAATTATGTTCTTGTACAAGCCGGTCATTAAAAAGTGTGTTCCATAAAGAATCCCATTGTTTCAGCCTGACATTTTTTCAAGTTGTGTTTTCTTTCCGTTGAGGAAGAATACATTTTCTTTTCAAGTGTACTGTATCTGGCTTTTGTGGAGGTCTGAAAAATATCTGAAGACTTTAACTTTGGACAGAAAAAAATCCTTACTTATTAATATACGTATGTTTTTTATTAACTTCGTTTCTTATTAATTGGCAAAAATCCATGAACTAAGAGATAAGTTATTAAAGCCAGAGGATAATTTCTATTTCATAATATTTAAGTATAATAGCCTGGTCATGTTACTTGTTCTGATGCTGCTTTGAAAGGAGCTAAGGGCACTGAAGCCTGTTTTTGAGGGTGTACTGGCAAAGATCCTAAATAAACTCACATGCTGCAATATTTCAGGCAACAATTTATATTTTCCTCTCAACTTTGCTTTCACAGATGCATTGCTCTCACTTTCTTGAGGTAGGAGAACCCACCTCAAGGCAAAGGTCTGTGGCCCCTCCTGATGCTGTCCTGCCCAGCACCAGCAAAACTGTCAATAAGTAGGAATAGCATGAGGAATAGCATGACTGACACCACTGAAGTAAGATGAGTAATCAGTATATCTGGCTAAGCTATTCTATATTTCTTTGTCAAGCTCCCAACTGTATTTTTAAATGTAGAGTTTCTTCCATACGCTCACCTCTATGACAGGCTAAAACTCCAGGAACATCATCTCTTTAGCTCATTTGAAGTCTACAGGCAGAGATGGAGCTTTCACTTAAAATGAGTAGAGAACTCTGATCAAAAAAATGGTGTTACCTTTTCCTTTCTCATGGAAAGTTGTGCTAGAGTAAGTGATGCTGAGTCCTGGGAAATTTTATTTTCAATTAGTCTTGCATCTTTTGCTGTGTATTGGATCTGGCTGAGATGGAGTTAATTTTCCCCATAGCAGCCCTCATAGTGCTGTGTTTTGTATTGGTAGCTAGAAAGGTGTTGATAACACACCAGTCTTTTGGCTACTGCTGAGCAGTGCTCGCACAGCATCAAAGCTGTCACTCCAACATTTCCCCCTCACCAGCAGCCTGGGGGTGGGCAAAATTCTGGGAGGGGCCATAGGCAGGACAGCTGACACAAACTGACCAAAGGGATATTTCCATACCATATGATGTCTGCTCAGCAATAAAAGCTAGGAGAAAGGAGGAGGAATGGGGGCATTTGTTGTTATGACATTTGTCTTCCAGAGCAACTGCTACATGTACTGAAGCCCTACTTCCCGGGAAGCGGCTGGACATCACCTGTTGATGGGAAGCAGAGAATAAATCTTTTGTTTTTCTTTGCTTCCGCACACAGCCTTTGCTTTTGCTTTATTAAACTGCCTTTGTCTCGACCCATGAGTTTTTTCCATCTTATTTTCTCCCCCCATGTCCTGCCGAGGAGGGGAGTGATAGAGCGGCTTGGTGGGTACCTGGCACCCAGCCAGGATCAACCCACCACATGCTAGTACAGTCATCATTGATACTAAGTTATGGTATGCTTAGAATTTCTGTGGAGAATATGTTTACTGTCATTGATCACTGCGATTTATGGAGATCCCATAACAGCAATTAAAAGTGGTTGTTTAGTTATATGCTGTCACCAGAAGAGGATATAGCCTGTAGGCTGGAACTATTCAGAGGCCTATGAATATTTTATTTGACAGTCACACCTAAAATGAGAGCCAAGGAAGCATAATTTTTTAGGGTCCTTTATACATTCCAAGAAAACCAGAATTCCTGGCCAATAAAGCATCTTTGGTTTAAATGCTTGTTTGCCTCTAAAGTCAAATGGAACACTTTATTAACTCATTCTTAGCCAAAATTCAAAATTATAAAAGGATGACAGGCTTTTGTTATAAGTAATTCTGTGCTGCTACTGGTAACCCTCACTTGGTGCCAAACAGAAGACCTGAGTATAAGTGTCATGCTTAGTATTCATCCCTTGGTCAAACAGCTGTTGCATGATGCATAAGTCAGTGCATAAACTGCAATAACATTTACTGGAAGATTTAGACACAAAGGTGATGAAATAAAAAAGGAAGCTTTTTTTTTTTTTTTTTTTGCTCCAGAGCTCAAAGCTCTTCTTCAGATCAGAGTTTCAGAGACACATAGGAAAAACATAAAGCTTTATGTCATAAAGATCCTGTGGTGATACATACAATGGAGAATTTAAGTTTTGGCATTCCTAAACTGAAAATAAACAAGGGAGTTCATATGAAAATAAGACTTCACCATATCTCCAATAATAAATAATTAAAGCCTCTAATAAGTACAAGATACATTTCATCAATTCTCTACTGTCAGAGCATGCTTCAGAGATTTATAAGTATCTGCTCTGCAAGCTCATTGGAGCGGTGAAGTAAATCCCAGGGAATAGTACTAATCAATAAAAGAAAGTACATGCAGGAGTGTCATGGTATGAGCTCTCTGCAGCACTGCAAAGGACTGCCTCATGCTGCAGTGCAACTGCATGGGCATCCACGTCAATCTTCTAGAGCATATCTACTCTAATAGGCTCAAAAAATCAAATACAGGTTATCACTCTTAACTGGAGCAGGAAGTGATTCATATCCTATAAAAAAGTTATTTTACAGAAGAAAGTCTATTGTAAGTCTCCAAAACTACCAGTGAAATAGCTGATGTGACCTTCAGTTTCCAATTTGCAAGTATTTTTAGCAATCCATAACTGTCATAGTTGATGAAACTTTCTGTTGCCATACCTAAAAGCTTTGTAAAGCTTCCATTATTCCTGAGTAATTGGTAATAACGTCCTGTTGTTCTAATGGGTGTTTATGCGTGACTGCAATATTAAGAACATATTCTTTGATTTTAAGTACTTTGTTTTTAACAGGAAGTAGTATATTAAATTTCAAAATTTCATAGTTGGTTTACTTTAATAACATTTCAAAACTTCAAATAATTTTTTCCTTCTGCTATAGAATATTTTTAATAAACACTGAAAAATCATTAAATTTATCTACTTTCCTAGCTAAAAAATTAATTTGTTTAATGAAATCTGTAAGACGAAAGAAAAATCATGACCTGAGAAACTGTTATATATATCATTACAACACCAAGTTCGGAAATTTAATTTTTATGAGTCCTTAAGTCAAACCTGAGTTGAATACAAACATGTTTTTAAAAGTACATTATTATAACCAAAGGAAAGCCTACAACTTTAATTTAACTAGGTATATATTACTCGCTAAGGTTACAGGAGATTTGGTGTTTAAACAAAACAGTTCCTTTCTCTTCACATATTTTTCAGTGACACTTAAAACTAATTTATAGGAATTATTAAACAGTTTCTTCATGAACCAGGAAAACGCAAGACAAATACCCTTTGAAAAATTTTCTGTTGTAAGTGTGAATAACAAACATCAGGTCACACAGGTATTTGGCAGTTCACTTTTACTGCTCCTCAGGGAAAAAGTCACAATAGAAAGCAATTAGAGAAAAGCCTCATACTGCTCAATATAAGTTATTCATTTTTATTGGGTTTATGTGGCAAGATTATGACTGTGAGGACCTGCAACGGTGGCTTCTGTGAGAAGAGATCAGGAGCTGCCCCCACATCACACAGAGCCAGTTCCAGCCAGCTTCACCACTGTCCAAAGCTGAGCCCATCAAAAACGCCACTGTGATAATGTATTTAAGAAATGGTAAACAATATGCTGCACACCACTTGTGAGAGAGGAGTGAGAAAAATATTAGAGAAACAGCCCTGCAGACACCAAGGTCAGTGAAGAAGGAGGGGGAGGAGGTGCTCCAGGTGCCAGAGCAGAGATTCCCCTGCAGCCCATGGAAATACCACGGTGAAGTGGATTGTCCTGCTGCAATTCATGGAGAGGACCACACGGAGCAGATATCTGTACTGCAGCCCATGGAGGACACCACACCACAGCAGGTGGATGCCCTGAAGGAAGCTGCAGCCTGCGGAGAGCCCACACAGGAGCAGGCTGCTGGCAAGAACTGCAACCCATGGAGAGGATCCCACACAGGAACAGTCTGTTCCCGATGGGCAGTACACCAACGGGAAGGGCCATGTTGGAGCAGTTCATGAAGCACTGTATTTCATGAGAGGAATCCCACGCTGGAGCAGAGGAACAGAGTGAAGAGGGAAGAGCAGCAAAGATGAAGTGTTATGAACCAACTGCCACCCCCATTCCCTATCCGCCTGTGTGGCTCGGTGGGGGAGGATGTAGAAACACCATGAGTGAAGTTGAGCCTGGGAAGAAGGGAGGGATGGAGGAAAGTGTTTTTAGTTTTGTCTTTGTTTCTCACTATCCTACCCTATTTTTAATTGGCAGTTAATCTCCTCCATCAAGTTTGTTTTGCCCATGATGGTAATTAGTGGGTGATCTCCCTGGTTTTGCTTGACCCATGAGCTTTTTCATCTTATTTTCTGCCCCTGTCTTGTTGAGGAGGGGGAGCGAGAGAAAAGCTCTGTGGAGGTCTGGCAGTCAGCCAAGCTTCACCCACCACAATATTGTAGATCTAGGACAAAAAATATCTAGCCATTAAAGATGGTGGAACAGCCTTCCAGAGTCATATAAAAACAGAGATTAATTGTTTCATGAAAGGACTGATGTGATATCATTTCCTGCAGCAATGATACAGGACATCAACAACCCCAACATCTTTTGTACTGATAAACCTCCAAAATTCATACCATGAAAAACCAAACCAAAAGAAAACCAGCTGTTGAACTGTTCTGATCTGCACTTAGCACAAGAAACCCAGTGTTATGCATGAGACCTTTTATCAGACACTTAACACCTCTCTTTAGATAAATGCCTTTAGAAATGTATCCAATGATGACCATTATCAGCATTTCAGAAAACAGTAGCAGGTGAATGTCAACGACTGGTTTCTGACAGCATTCAGGTCTAAATGAAATAAAACATCATTTTGTATTACTCCGCCTACAATTTCAAGCATTGCTAGTGATTTTGGATTCCCAGTTCAAAATCACTTAGAGAGTGATTTCTAGAAGGCAGGTACACAGCATTATCTGAAAATCCTGTACCCCGACAACATCTTTAAGAGAAAAAAGTCACTTTTAGAATTCCCACTCCACTTTTTACTTACAGGTAATTCTCAGCACAAAGATCTTGTTACTTTAGTTTAATGAAAACAAACAGGAAAGAACAGAAAAGAAAGGCTCTGTGAAAGAATACTAACCACTGAATTGAATAGCTTTTTGTGCAAGAGCACAAAATGCCCTGACTTATTGAGCTGTACTTTAACGTTGCTTGCTTACACTGTTATAGGTCTGAGTTGGCAATATTAAAAATTATCTATCTTTAAGAAACTCATTTGAGTATGGTCTGTGTTTCAAATTAACATTATAGTAAGAATAATTTCAAATTAAAACAAATCACTATGAAGGTTTATCATGTCACCAGAGAATTCTAGATTTTTTTTTTTTTTTAAATACCCACATGAAAGCAGAATGTAAATAAGACTTGTCAATAGACACAAATATCCTGAGGAATATCAGTCTAAGGGAAGAACTCCAATTTCTACAATAGTTTGTTCTCATAGTACTATGACATCCAGTGTCTTCCAGATAAAAAAGCAATAAAAAAAGTCTATCCTGGTTGTAAGCCCTAAAGTAAAGGATTACTGTGATAAAGTCAAGCAGTTGTCTCTATAGAGCATTTTAGATTGTCTACAGCAATAAAAAAAGTGAGTTAGACATAAGTACAGGAAGAGAATCTCTCCGGTAGTGTTTGACGTTAACTAGCGAAAAGCCCTCAAACTGTTAGACTGGTGCTTCTCCTTCCTAGAGTTCTTCCCATGTTCCTTTAGGTTGCAAGGTGTTGAAGGATGTTTTGTGGCAAAGAGTATGGTAGGTTCTCCTAATTTTATAGTAGAACTCAGATGGCCACATACATAAAGTTGTGAAATCATAACTATAGTATAAAAAAATAAAAAATATGTTGAACACAATACTTAAAACATAGAAGTACAAAACTCTGGGGGAAGAGATATTGCTGTAATTTCCCAGTGGCTGGGAAAGAATTGATTCCAGGTGCTGCAATTAATTCATTGGGAAAGAAATGAGTGGATAACAGCAGAGAGTAACCAAATTCCCAAGGTTGATTTATTCACAATTATTTGTATGCCTGAGCAGGTGTCTTGATGGCAACATCAGCAACAAATTTTACAATTCACAGGTGTAACACCCCTTTCAGAACTCCAGCAAGACAGCTGCATTTGAAAAACTTCAGCCTGCCAGCAAACAGTTTCTCACTCCTGCTTTTCCCAAGACACTGTTCCCCAAACTGCTGCAAGCTTGTTCCACTCTCTCTCTACAAAGAAACTAAAGCCTCTTTGTGCTTTGGCACAATCATAACCTTACTTAATGTATTCCTGTTTTGTGACTACAGATATAGCAGGATCAGCAATTCCCTAGTATACAGAAGCAAGGTTACTATTTGCTGTCTTTGAATTTTCCTTAGTTACAAGCCATGCAAAACTCCAGTGAAATGTTTGGGATTTGCCACAGAACTTATGAATCCAGTTTAGATAATCATAAATGCCCATTCCAAAGGTGGGGTAACAGCACAATCAATAGTGTATTTATCTTTATGCCATTTCTGTGGAAGACTATTATCCTGATTTTTACAGTGGAATGTGCGAAATTAGAGTCCCGAATCCACATTATACAACTGTGACTTAAATAACTATTGCTTGAACACAGGAAGAATTAGTCATTTTATAACAGTATTAAAAGACACTTCAAAGCTCCATTGTTAAAAACACAAGTGCCTAATAGGAAATATTGTGTCATGGGTGCAAAACTAAAATATGCTTTTCTCTGTGCTGTGGCTGCTTTATTTCGGCATGTAGGAATAAAACATAGTCTTATTATTAAGTCTCCTTTTGGAAATCCATCCTTCTATAAAACCTCTAAAAGTGATAGAATAGATATTAAATATGCAGTTTACCTGTGTTCTGTAAATTCTCAAATACAGCAGATATACTATGATTTGTTATTTTCAATAGTGTGAACATAGTTTAAGAGTTACATTATTATTTTAATGGGGTATTTGAACAGCGTAAAGGAAATCAAGAGGAAAAAGTCTCTTCATTATACCTCTAATTTGGTCAACAAACGCCCAAAGCTGTGAGAAACACTGGTGCTCAAACAAACTATGAAAACCTATTAAAAGCCACCAAGACCGAGTTACTGAAAAGCATTAATTCTAACCTCACTTAGATACCGCAGTTTTGTTGTTCCACCAATTTTCATGACTTATCCTCACAAGGTCTCTCTGGTCTACATATGAAGGCTGAATCCTTTTTGCTGTTGGATATGTGGTCTAGCTATCCCAAGGAGTGAAAGCACGAGGCCAACAGAGAACAAAAGCCACTGCTGCACTGAAGGCAGTGCTTTTAAGAATGGCATTTTAGTTCTAATGAATCTCTTCCTGACATCCGAGCGTATCAGAAGTACAGCTTTCTTGTACCATTGTGATCTCAGTTCCCTGCTCCTCAGTCAGCAGGGGCCAAGATTGACAGCTCACTTAACTTCATAGGGAGAGAGACTACCTCTTGCCTCATGTAACTTAAAAGTGAGCCTTCTGGCTGGATAAGAGAGACAGGCTCCAATGGGAGAGACATCTGTTCTTACTCAACTAAAAGGAAGGTGGTTCTGATACCAGGATTCAAAGGCAGAATAATGAAAATAGGGCAGAGTGGAGGAGCTTTTTTACACTGAATGATACTTATGATCCCCTATGGGATGTCTCCTATGTTAAACTTCAAATTTTATTCATATCTACAACATCATGTGCCTTGTTCTTTAAAATAATTCAATATAATTATACAATGATATTTTACTATGAAATATGCTCAGTAACTGCAGTCAGGTTATAATTACTTCACAAATATATTTGTAAAACCTAAACAGGCTCTTAGAAAATTGCAACATCACCCCCTCCCCCTCCAAAAATCCACCTTAATGGCATTTGTATGAACCATACATTTCAAAAATCTTCCATACTATATAAAGTCTGCTACTTCATTATAACACGTTTCTTTACATAGAGAAAGATTACCTAACTCCCCAGTGGCTGAGTTAAATATGCACTAGCAACTCTCACGTATCAATTATTCATATAAAATAGGAGCAAATCAGAAGGAAAAAGCTACAGGTCCATAGCAGTAATTTTTTTTAGAAATTGCTCATCAGTCTCATGTTGTTACTGCTAAATTTACAAATAGTCCAACGATGGCATTTGCGATAACTTCTGAAAAGCAACTATTTCATGGCTGTCTTTTTCAGCAGAGGCATACTTTAGTATTAAACTGCGATACCGCTTCAGAGACAGTTCAGATAAAGTCCTAAAAGGAAACTACCTGTTAATATTTTACAGCTTGAATAACTAGGTAAAAATCAAAAGAGCAAATATTTTATAAATCCTTAGCAAATTTCTACATGTGTGTGTATGTATGTGGTGGTATTCTGCTTAAGTACAACAGACTATAATAACTCTGGGTTTGTTGGGGTTTTTTTGGGGGGGAGGTGGTGGTGGGGTGGTGGTGTTTTAGGGTTTGTTTTTGTTTTGGTTTTTTCCACAGCAGGTTCATTTGGCCTTGAATTTGCATTCATTGTTTCTGCAGAAGAACAGAAGTGCTAAAATTTTACAAATAAGCATGGTAATCTCTGCTCATTTATTGATCTAATGAGCTCTTGTAACATTTCCAGCTCAATTCATGGAATAAAGAGATTTTGGCTATTCAGAAGGTTGTTCTCCCTTCCATATGTTACAATCAGAATGAAAGGGTGTTATCTCATATATTAAATTCTTTACTCTGATCAAGCAAAACAAATGTCAAAACCCTAGCTGACCAGAATTTGACCCACTAGTGATAGCAACAAAATAAATAATTAGTAGTAGCTAAAAGAAGTTGGAAGAACACTCTTTAGGGCAGAGAGGTCCTGCAGACAGATCTAGACAAATTAGAGAGCTAGGCAATCACCAACTGTATGAAGTTTAACAAGGGCAAGTGCTGGATTTTGCACCTTGGATGTGGCAACCCTGATTGTACATACAGACTGGGGAACAGAGGCTGGAGAGCATCCCTGCGAAGAGGGATCTGGGGGTTCTGGTTGACAGCAAGTTGAACACGAGCCAACAGTGTGCCCTGGCAGCCAAGAGGGCCAACCGTGTCCTGGGTGCATCAAGCACTGTATGGCTAGCCCGTCAAGGGAGGCAATTGTCCTGCTCTACTCTGCACTGGTGCAGCCTCATCCTGAGTACTGTGTGCAGTTTTGCGTGCCACAGTATGAAAAGGATACAAAGCTACTAGAGAGCGTCCAGGGGAGAGCCACAAAGATGGTGAAGGGTTTAGAGGGAAGCTGTATGAGGAGCAGCTGAAGTCACTTGGTCTGTTCAGCCTGGAGAAGAGGAGACTGAGGGGAGACCTCATTGCGGTCTACAAATTCCTCACAAGGGGAAGAGGAGGGGCAGGCGCTGATCTCTTCTCCCTGGTGACCAATGATAGCACCCAAGGGAACGGTAGGAAGATATGCCAGGGGGAGGTTTAGGTTGGACATCAGGAAAAGGTTCTTCACCCAGAGGGTGGTGGAGCACTGGAACAGGCTTCCTCAGGAGGTAGTCACGGCACCAAGCCTGACAATATTCAAGAAGCATTTGGACAACACCCTCAGACATATGGTGTGAATTTTGGGGTTGTCCTCTGCAGGGACAGGAGTTGGACTCGATGATCCTTGCGGGTCCCTTCCAATACAGGACATTCTATGATTCTATGGACAAAATTATTGGAATGCAACAGTTATTGAATCTACTGAGAGCTTAGTTATATTATGAAAAAGTGATCAACATAAACCTCGAACAAGAAAAAAAAAAAAAAATTTACTCCAGTGACTGGTCTGAGGGTCTGGAAGAATTCTTTTAATTTGTTTTAAACTACACCATGACGTTTCTTTATCTTACACTTTGAACTGTTTAGACATGACACTGATGTTTACCTTTGTATAATGGGCAACTAGAGTTGCCTTAATGCTGGAGCTTCTACCTTACAGAAGCAGAACCTATGCCCTCTGGAATTGTCCATTTCATAATCTTGAAAATAATGAAGATGCTAACTATGTTCACAGTAGGGGACTGACTGGTCTACTAACCTGTCCTTTGGGACTCAGCTAACAGCATTCTGTTTGTCAGAGTTGTCAGAAATAATGTGGATTATTTCAAAAGTTTTGAGATACGTATCATTCATTGTCCTCCAGGGCTGCCTGGAGAACAGGAGTATAGTTTATGAGAAAATATCAAAGTTTTCATCTCACATTAGAACAAAAATTACATCTTTGAACTTCTCAGGAAAAGACAAAGAAAAAAACAGTTATAGCCCAGGTTGCCATCAAAACAATGGGTTTGAGCACCCATTTGGTGTGCTGAGGGCTCAGGAGCACATACTTGCCAGGGGCAGGGGGGGCAGAAATCGGACAGAAGCAGTTTCTTGTATCCCAAGTAAATGCCTTAACTGACCAACTTCACCATGCCCCTCTCTTTGCATAGTTAGCCTCCCCAAACAACAATTTTTGCAAAAATGAATACATTCCAACAAAATAGATGGCTATCCTGAATTAGCATTTTTCCTGACAGAAAAAGGCTTTCAGTGCAACTACCTACTCACTGATGAGGAAGCACGAGTTCTGCCCACCCTGTTTTGCTGATGATAGCTCACTGAACTACTCTGTGGCTATTTCTTGGTTTCAAATTTGAAAAGCAGGCAGGCTGGCTCTTACTGTAGAAGACATTCGGCAACTGCTATTTTATGAAATAGCAGCAGCTTCTGTTGTGAATCAGAATTAAATGGACACCACAAAATATGACTATAAGCTACTCTGATGTTCAACATGTTCTTCTTCACGTACATTTAAGGAACAGAGACCTTTGTATAGTTTTCAAGTATGTCTATCCTAAGCTGCATGCATTTAAAGTGTAAGTCTACATAAATAAGTTTTCACCATTTAAAAATAAAAATGCACATAAGCACACATGAACCTTTCAAACTTGTCATCTCCCTTCCTGTTCCAGTTTGGGGTTTTGTGGTGTTTTTTGGCGTTTTGAGGGTTTTTTCCCCCCCCGCTATTGAAATCCCACTTTGAAGTGTAGAAAAGTCAGGATAACATCCATGATTTTCTCATACTGAAACTTCAGGTGCATTCAATAACTTTTAAACACAACAGTATCATAATAAAACATGCTTAACAAGATCTGTCTGTGCCATAATATCAGCTGTATCTACCAGCTTAAATTATTGCAAGTCCCTTCAGTATTTTCTGTTGGGACAAGATCCATTTGGAGATCAAGTCACTCTAAGTTAGGTATTTACACTGCAGCCAGGTTTCTGAACTCCCATCACAGGGAGTGATTATTTCCTTTAAATAAGGAAAGCTATTCAGCTGACTAGCCACCACCATGAGGAACAGCTCAGCTCACTCTAGATCTCACTGGATAGATCTCAACCATGCTTATCCAATATTGCAAAGAAAAAAAAAAAAAGCACAACAAAAAAACCTACACAAGCATAGAGATGGGAATCTCTGACAAAGAACATGTTTACATGACTTATTTATTTCACTTTTAGCCAGCAAATGCTTTTAACATTTTACTTTGTTCTAACAATTTCAATCTACAACCTTATCCATGGGAGGCTTTTAAAAAATATGGGCACAGAAACCTCAAGCTCTTCCCCACTTTTGTTCTAAAAAATGTTTTAAATATATTTTGTTATGTATTTTTAAACAAACACAGTCTTATTCAAATCTCGCTTATCAGATGCGTTATACTTGAAAAATATTTCAAACAGAATAATACAATATGGGATGCTTGTAAACATTATCATGACATTGCCTGAAGTTTTTTTAATGAAAAGATATTGGTCCAAGCTGCATGCTTTACATAAATAACATTATCATTCAAGGCTCTCTTCTTTCTTACATGGGAGCTAGAGTGTTTTTCTGCAAAGAATATACTTGGTATATATAGTAGCCCTGCAATTTACTTTCATATTTGATATTCCCCCCCCCCAGTTTGAAAAGCAGCTTTATGACTATTTTTGGCCTCCTACTGTTAAGTAGCATACCTTTAATCGGAATTTTAAAGAATGCTCAGTATGTACTGAAGAGCACTGCAAAAATCTTTTGGAATTATGCATTTCATCTGTGAAATTGAAATACCTTCCTTAGAAACAAGAAACGCTTCAACTTCCTCTCACAAAAGAAAGAATATCAATATTCTGTAAGGAGAGATCACTCCCAGTACAAAAACCTAAGTGTTTTCAATAGGACATATTTCAATCTGGCCTATTCAGAGACTTTCAAAGCAAGAAGCACAATGAAAGGAATTCAGTTCTTTCTTTCTTTCCTCAACCATGGCTAGAGGCAGGTGATTCTGGAAGGGGAAGTGTAGAAAAGAAGAAAAAAAATTAAATTAGGGAATGTGCGCTTTTCCACTTAAGGAATGGAACAAATTCACAAGTCAGATGACAGTAATACCACAAACAAATTCAAAACCTGTGGAAACAGGTGGAAAATATATGATCTCTGCACATTTTTCAAGAAGCTCGTTTACCTTTAGATCTTAAGGAGTGTGATTAGCCTACAAAACACTACAGTGAATATTTGCCTTTCCCCTGTGATGTTATGTTTATGATCCTTCTGTCCATCAGATGCAGCAAACAGATTTCATAATCCCGTCACAAAGAGATCCACCCCAGCTTAAAATATTTAAGACACGTGCCCTCATCACTCCATTCACAAAGTCATTTCACCACCTTCTCTGCCGACTTGCAGCATTCAGCCTAAATGTGTTTATGGAGACTATATAATTGCTAGATTTTCCATCATTACTGTCCTTTACCTTAACCACCAATAACTTTCACTTCTTGGACTTTGTCACATCCCCCTTCAACTGTTATTATACCAAACTAAGAATACCAAATAATTTATTTATTTTTCTCTCAACCCACAATATAAGTTTTCATTTTTATGTTGGCTGTCTGTCTTCAGTGTCGTTCAACTTTGACTTCAACTTGTGGGTTGTACACATAAGAGGTCTCATCAGTGACTTAAAGAGGCAGTCTTAAGACTGTCTTGTTTCTACTGGAAATACCTTTCCTAAAAGTTACACAGAAAAATTTCCAATTCATTTCCCAGTAAGCATGCAGTCTTTTTCTTCACATCAGTATATGTGTTAAAGCAAATTGTTTGGATTTGATCGAGATTACTTGTGATCTTGATCCCAGTTCTCACTGTATAGCAGTTTTATGTCTTTCCTCATTCTGATTTTATTTTTCAAGAATTATGTGCTTTATTTTGATTTCCACACCTTAACTAATGCAGTTTCGTCCATTTTTTCTTTATTCCTTTATATCCTTTAAAAAAAAAAAAAAAAAACAACAAAAAAACCCCAAAACACCACCAACACTTTTTTCCTTCTTTTTTTTCCACAGAATACATTCATAGGCATCTTGCTTATTCTTTACACTATAAACTTTTAATCTTTTTACTTAATTGCAGAAATTGTCAGGACACAGTTTATTAAGGACTATGACACCAACAACTCCTCACACCTCTATGCAGAGCTCCACAGTTCCCTGAAACAGATCACCTCCGTGATCACATGTGCCACTTCACAGACACCTGCTTTATGAACAGGCATATAATCACCTTTGGACATTTCACTCTCTTTCATCTTATTTGTATCTTTAAATTGCCCACAGCTTTGGCTGAACGTGCAGCAGGCCGCATACTAGCATACACTGGTTTTGCTTATCTAAGGCATTTAGCAAGTATCCCAATAGATGTACTCTCAAAGGAGACGTCTCTGTTAGGAACCTTAAAAGACCTGTGGTGTAGTCTATTCTGGGAGATTAAACAAAATCTTGTTTCTGTGGAATAGTAGGTAGTGCATTATATCCAGGTACATGTCTGTTAACTGATAGTTTAAAAATAACGTTTTACATAATATCATTCCACATCTACACAGAGCTTTGGAGTGGACTACTGCTATACCAAACATTCTCAGATAATACTGCATACCAAAAAAAAAAGTCAAAATTAGTATTCAATTAGAAAGGATCTCATCAGAGCTGAATTCAACAAAGCACTATAATCTACCAACAAATTGATATAAACATTTAGAGAACAAGAGAAAATAAACCTTTTCAGTGCTTTCAGTTTCTCAGATATCTATTTGGCTATTACAAGCCAGGTGATTATGTTCTGTCCTCCAAGGTAAAGCATTCATCTGACTCCACTCCTACAATCTCTACTACACAAAAATAACATCTAGTACCTCCAAAGCATCCAATTTTTGACAAGTTTGTATTAGCAACACACCAAACAATTTCATGACTGTTATTTTTTTCTCCATTATGCATTTCTTTCATCTCCCATTGCTTGCAGAGAGATTGCCAGCTCCACTCAGAGACTCTACCCTGAAACACCAAGCTGCCAATAAAGTGACTGCTCTGTTTTTTTAAGAGGTTACCACACCCTTTGAGACAGAGCATTCAGAAGCAGAAAGACTGCTGACCACAACCTGTTCCAGACACATTTCAACACTACCACTTTCCAGTTTAAGTTAAGCAAAACAAAATAAACAACCTGGGAATTCTCAAGAGACACACAAACTCGAAGGCAAAAGGTTAATGCAAACACTGCCTAATCCCATTTCACACTACCTCATCTCTATCATCTTTTCAGAACTAATAGGAGTACTATATGTCATTAAAGTCAGCAGCTCACAGAAAACACACATAAAGGCCTATCCATCATTACAGATCTCAGTGCACATTTTAAAGACACTTGAAATCTCTAGTGCTAGGTAAATGATTAGATTTTCTTTTAAAAGAAAAGAAATGAGATTCATCATACAATTACCTTAGCATCCTGCTGTGACAGAAAGGGTCTTCATAACTTGCCTGTAGCTGTCCTGATTTTTCATATAACAGCTGACCAGAAGGAGAATAGTCAATCCAACTCTGGGGTAGGCAAAGTGTCCTGAAGAGAAAGTAGGATTCCTCCTTTCTAAAAGCACCTGAAGAGCTTCAGCTGGGTAGTCACACCCCGCCCTGGGACACACGCATCACAGGTGTGCATAAGGAGACTTGCAAAGAAGAGGTGGGGCAGGTATCACAATTAATAAACAGAGGTGACAGGGAGAGCAGGGTGGAGTTTTGGGTAGAAAATAATCCTGCATTTGTTTATATCTTGTTTGAAGTTTTCTGTTGAAAGAAATCCATTGTTGCCACTAGTGTTTTAATGAATGCTAGTTTGACTTTAATAAATTTCAACTTTCAAGTGCAAGCTGATTAATCTCAAAGTTCTGTCTAGTTTGCAGCCCCAGCACATCCTTACATCCTTTTAAGGGTTTGTTTAAAAATTATTTGTTCTACCAAGTGGAAAAAAAACCATAAAACATATTAATTTTCAAATCCACACTCCTTGTGTAGTCCTTAAAAACAATGGACATAAATCTAGTTATTTTGTCAGTAAAAAGTGAACTCTTTAGCCATATAAAGATACCATATATGATAGAAAATGGCTATAATTAAGAAAAATTGTGAATATTAAAAAAAAAAATCTATCTTTTCAGAAACAAATGTTCAAGGAAAATTCATTGGTTTCAGCAGAACAAATGTTTCTTGGTTCTAGATAGCAGTTTAAAACTTAACAAAGATAAAAGGAATAGGCAAGGATTTCCATCTAGCTACAGAAGATTGTAGTCCAAATATTTTCTTTTTCTTAGTTCTGAGTAGAGCTAAGATCTGTTGTCTCAGGCAGTCCCTGTTATAATTATTCATTTACTGCCTTTGCAGCTGCTACATTAAATATTCAGCTGGCCAAAAGGGAAGGACTCCCTCGCTTGGTGGTCAGAACGCACACCTGAGTCAAGGATAAAAATGATTGTTCTCCAACTGCAAATGCAAACACATGAGGCTGGACTAGAGAGAGTTTTCTTAAGTGGTTTTGTAAAATGCTTCTTTGGTAGTGTGTCTTCTAAAAAAATATCAAATCTTGAAAACTGTCTATGGGTGAAAATATTTTTTAGCTGTGCTCTGCTCCAGGAACATTACTGAGAAATTACTCCGAAGGAGCAAAGCATTTGCATTAGCCTTAGAAGAAGAAAATACCCTTAGCAACTGGCACTGTTAATCATAATGATGGGTAGGGGAATCATTACGGAAATTTATGAAGCAACTCACTGACATCCCAACAGGGCAATAAGACTTTTTCTAAATAATAGGGGTCAGTAATGGAGAATAAAACATTGCTCTGTTCTTTTGTTGTCAATGACAAAGGTTCTGTTGATATTTCAGTCATACTGAATGAGGCTGCAATATGAACCTTATTGCTTGAAATAATTTCTAAGTGATAGCCTAAGAAATGGTGGGGTCTTGTGAGAAAGTAGGCCTGATACTTTCCCTCCCTGCTGCACTGATCAAAGCCAGTGAACAAAGATTAGCAAATACTTTGCTCAAAAAAACCTTGTTAGTAAAAATTCAAATTTGAGTATGCTGTAAAACAGTATGTCCTTGATAGCACATAGATATGATCTTTTTATTGCTGATACCACAAAGGTCATAGTTTAGACTATCCAAACTAATGCTAAAAGATTGAAGCCAGTTTATCTTGTGTTCCAGTAATTATAAGAACTTTTACAGAGTCATAACAAAGATTCATTTTATCTCCTGTGTTGATTTTATAGAAGCCAGTAGTCATTGCTTAAGAAACATATAAGAAAGAGGGAAAGTAGAGAACAATCTTTTCCATCTTCTCATAAGAATTTAAGGATTTCCTGAGTTAGCGATTTGATCTAGAGCATTATTTTTAATAGCTATTGGAAAAACAGGGATGCTAATTCTCCATGATACTTCACAAACTGATCTGAAGATTTGACCCAGAAGTAATACATAAGCACTTAACGTCTGAATCGGAACAGAAAGGAACATTTTGCATTTACCATAAAAACTTTCTGTTTCTGAAATTTTCTAGTATCTGTTTCACAAAAGTAGGATTAACCAGCTTGGTAAACTACTTCAGTATTTGTGAGGCAAGTCACGCTTCATGATGTTTTTGTATATTTTTTAAAGATAGTACTCTGGAAAATTGCTAGTGGAACAGAAGCTTCTGAAAGACAGCTAGAGAAAGAAAGAATTTAGGATCATACAGAATAAAATCTATGATTGTGAACAAGAAAAGGTTATTACAAATGTCACTCTAATATACACATTTTTTTACTTTCATCTAAAGGAATAATCTGAGAGACATATTTGCAGGCTGTCATTACAGCTAGCATCTGCAGCATGTTTCATCATCTGAATGCCCAACTTAGTCCTTCTCTTTGACACTCCACAGGTCCTAAAGGGTTTTTGAGAACTCAGGCAGCTTCTGTTAAACAGATTTCCCACTTGTCACTTGTCCAAACAAATTTGCTTTCAAGCTTGAACATATATTTTCCTCTAACAGGTAGTGGCTGCTAATACTGTATTCGTAAGAAGAAAATTCACCTCAGTCAACAGTAGAATAACAGAATAATCTTGATTTCTAACCTCCTTATGGTGAAGGAGACTTAAAAGTTCATCTGTCATGCAACTCTCCTGCTACATAACTGTGTTTCTGGTAAGACCCAGGTTTGCTTGGCTGGGTTTTTTTCCCCTCCAGAAAAGGTGACTTTTAAGGGACTTGGACTATGTTACCTGGAACAGCAAAGTTGTGAGAATATAGTCACAATTTCATCTTTAGCAGCATGAAAAGATCCTGGACTTCCCCCCCTACCTTCCATCCCCTCCCTACCCCCTGCCCCTCTTCTGTTTCAGAGACAGGACCAAAAAGTAGGTAGATAATTATTGTAATGACAATCCGTGGGAACTACTACACTGTCTGTAGTTGTGTGACAGTGTTGAGAATTTTATGACAGTTCTCCAGCAAAGAGCATGAACTTAGAACCAAATCTTTGATGTCGTGTATCAGTGGATTTAGACCCTGACATATTTTGCATGTGGCTTTATCATCATGAATAAGCAGTCATTTGCTTTCCAACAAATCTTAGAAACCTGGTTGCTATTCAGTAAAAAGGGATTGGGATTTTTTTAAGCCAACTCTTTCTTGTAATTTTGAGGGCAAACAGAATGGAAAAGTAAAAGATAGTACTATGAAAGTTTGGAGGCAAAAAAATCCTCTCTAATATCTTTTGTGAACTATCTGCATAGCCAGGTCTTTATTATATATTCAGACTAAAAGCTAGTACATCTATTATTGGAAGTTCTAAAAGGCAATAATTTTCAGAAACAGGAAAACCTGACAGTATCTATTGTTTGAGGGGAAAAAAAAAAAAAAGAAAAAAAAGATGACACATTATTCATTATGACAGAGATTGCAAATGCAAAGCAAAGTTCTGGTAAAGCATTTCCAGAAGGAAGAGTTTACTGTGTATGACAAATCACATGTCAATGGCTCCTTCTTGAAATATTGGATTGAATTCATGCTACTTGCCTTAGGAACCCAACAGCAGATATTTTCAAGCATCTAGAAAGTGTTAAGAAGACACTAAGAAAATGTTAAGAAAATCTCTCAATATTCAGAAGAGCTACACATACTGGCTTTGTGACTTCCAGTAGTCTGCATAATGATAGAACTACCTTTTGTACCCCAAAGTCTTAGTCCATTCTTGAAAATAATTATCGCTTAACTTTTTTTCCTCCTCATGGAAACTACATAGACTTTCACTTTTTGAAAGATTAATTTCATTTTTATATTTATTTCATTTATTTTCAAATGCTGGGACAGTTAAAGAGCTGGAGTCAAGATACAATAACCCAGCTGTATACATCTGTGGAATTTATAACAAACATTTCATTTCACACAAAGGATGAGATTTTAAAAAAAAAAAATTCAACATCCCAGTCATTTTAAACTGCAAATGGTATAGGTGGGGCCAATAAAATTATATCAACCCAGGATATAATCAGGTAGATCAGTACTTGATTTTTAGTGCTGTCACTTATGTCTTCAATTGATAGAAGATGTAAATGGTGCTTATGATGAAAAATTATATTAAATGAGAGAGAAGTGGCATCACAGATCTCATAGAAGACATAATGTTCATCCCAGGGATTTCACAAACCAACAACAATAAGGGCTTTACAGTCTAAAATGTTCTTCCATTCTTTTCTCCTTTAGTATGGATGTGCTACATGATCAATTTTAACTATCCAATAGGTATGCAGTTAGTATGGACACGTCTTGCAGACTAATTATGTTTTCAGGAATAGTGAGTGAAAGGATGAAATGAAATGAAAGGATGAAAGGTGGAACAGGTCTTCTCAGTTCTGATGTAGAGGTGACAGTGCCTGTTATGGGTATGTTATACTCAAAGAACTGTTATGGCCAAAAGAGAACATAATGTTATATACAGAGTCAAGAATTTATTTTTAACCTACTAATAATCTTAACAGTCTAATTAAAATACAACCAACTGATTAGTCTAGCTACAGTAATACTAACTCATAGTCTAAATTCATACTCAAAAGCCTTACTGGTGATGTCATTAAAATTGTTATTCAACACTTACTAATATCTACTGCTTTTCTTTGGTGTTATGCTCACCATTCACATGTCTCTGGGGTCACAAGGTTGATGGCACTAATCTCCATCAAGCAGAGAGGTGATGGGGGAAACAGTGTTGCAGCAGGTCATCACCATCCTGAGTTATTTCCAATGAGGCCTTCAGTTTAGGTGTGGGTACGGGATCCCTTCTGCCTCAATACTGGCATTCACCTGGGGCTACTTTTACATGCTTTCTTATTATAGTCTGCTTCTTTCCCGATTCCCAACTAAAGTTTGAAAGTTGCACCATAGCCTCCCTCAGCTTTATTTGCCATAAGAGGCTATTGCTCCTTAGGCAATGAATTAATACGCTGGTCTGTCAGAACTTTACAGTAAAGGTTATTCACAGGGCCTATCTAAAGCAAGCTAGGCATTAATCACTAGACCAACAGAGAATTATTAAAACCAGCTAAAAGCAGTTCAGGCCAAGGCAAGCCCAGACAAGTCCTGAGACCCTGCACTATCAGGTCAATAAAAAAACCTGTGGCCTTTCACTGGTCATGGCAAAGGTCATATTTACGGGCCTACAGGTGGGGATAATATGACAATAATGGTCAGGTGGAGCTCACTGAGGGAACAAATTGCTTTGGTAGATTATGCTGTCACAGATTTTTGACTGCTAAGCCACTATGGTTTGGAAAGAGGAAATTAATTGAACAGGGCCTAGGATGCAATGAAAAACAGAAGGATTTGAATAAGAGATTAAAATTGTGAAGTCAAAGAGTTAGGTAAAAATGTATTATGGCAGTTAAAGCACTTTGTAGATGGAAAAAGATGAAACATTGGCAAAAAAAAACCCCAAACTCCAAACCAAACAAAAACCTACTCACATTTGCTAACGCTTCCAAAAATTACCATAAATTGACTGTTGAACTTTTGTGCCTTAAGTGTACTGAGATGAATTTTCACTGAATATATGGATCACTGTACAAGAGACTTGGATAGATATGGGATTTGCCTTCAAAATTGTCACATCCAAGATCCTAATTCAAGAGACGCATCTTGTGGTGACACAAGTGTTGAATTAATGTCCAGCCATATGAAAATGCCAGGTTACAATTTCACCACTAGATGGCTGTGTTGTTTATTAGAGTGTACCTTCTTTAAGACTTGTGGAAACAGCTTCTCCAGAGATAAATTTGTTTCTTACTAAGGTATAACATATCTCTATGTTCACGGCTCAATGGAAATAATGCACATCTGGGAAAAAAACTGACTTGGCTTGCTATGATAAAGCAGGAATTTCTATATAGACTGGATATGAATTTAGAAGCTAGGATGCTGTTGAACGAATTTCACGTTTGATACATCCAATCAAAAAGCAAATTACATTAGAAATTCACATACTGATCACATGCAGCATTGTATGCAAGTTCTCAGTACACAAAAAAGTTTTTAAATTCTACACATGGACCTAAAAAAATTATCATAACACCTGGTACATGAAACAATGCATATCTCTTCTTACATATTGTTATTAATTACCACTCTTAGAACCTGCTTTTCTATGGAGGTAACATATTCCAGGCAAAATGGATTGACAAAGACTGGAAAAAAAAAATGGAAAAAAAGGTACATCAAGAAACAGTTGCAACTTGCTGTTCTTAAGCAATTTCAATAGTATGTGCATCAGTCATTCAGGCAAACTCTCTTGTGAGGCTTGTAGAGTAATGTAAAAAGCTCAGTTGCAGGGAAGCCCCTTTGTATATACTTCATTGAAATTCATTTTAGTGATTGCAGTTACCAAACTTCAACAAATCTAAAAGCACAAAATGGTGCCATGTGAATTTAAGGACAGCAAGAAGGTATTCCAGCATTCAGTTCCTTCAGCAGAACCGTCCAGCAAGTGGAGAAGTTGTTAAGACAGAGTCTACCCAGACTGTCCTGACTTAGACTGACAGCATTGTCGCTGATCCAGGTGCAGCTGATTACCTCATATAACCTCACACAAGAAAAGTGAGATTTTATTCTTTAAGACCTAAAAACCCTAAAACATTTTCACAAAGTGTATTTTCGTAAAGTCTAAAACCATAATCCTAGAAACACCAGTTAAAGTATAGCCTAGCTGTGGAGGCAGCTAACCCACATTTGGTTTTGACTTTAAAGTTCCCTAGTGATGAAGAGCTTTTAATGTTTCACTCATGACAGTGAAATCTGGGTCAAGAAAGTAATAATCCCTTCATTGAGCTTTCCTGAAAAGCTGAATCCAGAAGAACTCTTGATTAAAGGTTTGTTTAGAAAAGACACAGACAGTACAATGACTGGAGTAACAGAAACAGCACAAATTTTAACAGTACATAATTTATCTGTGGTGCTTAGAAACCCAATAGGAGTGGTTCAGGACTTCACATGAAGTGAAGGCAGAGGAATACTAGTTGAACATAGGCTACCCCAAGTCATTGATGTGGAGACAGCTGTAGAAAAGGTAAACAGTGTACTAAAATATAGCATTTTTGGTATTCCCAGCAGATATATGAAGATACTAATGTCATTGTACAAGATATTAATGAAATCTTACGTCAAAAACTCCATTTTTTTTCTAATCTATATGTTCAATATGGAAAAGTTCAAAACTGCTAGAACAATAGGAAAGCCTGTCTTACTAACAAGCATTAATTTTCAGTTTTTGAAACACAGTCATCTTTTTTTCAGCAAAGGACAAGGAGACAGAGCTCATGCAAGGCCCTGAGCCTAAGTGCTGTTCCCAGGCTGAGGGCGGGCCCTAAAGGGGGTTCTCATCACTGTTCAACTTCTCAGCCGTTTCTCATCACTTCACTGATTTCATAGCAGTATGACCCTAGGTTACACAGCTGTGCCATAGCAGGGATGGCCCTGAGCACAGGCAGCCCTTGTGGGCAGAGGGAAGGGGTTGCACAGTCTGTTGGTACCCTCAGGACCCTGACAGGCTGCAGCAGTCCAGAAAACACTATGTTACTACCCTCAGGTATTTTTCATGTCTCCTCTACTTCAAACACTAGTCTTACCCTCTACAAGGTGAGAAGATCCAGAATTTCCCTCTGTTTGCAGCTGGGAGGCTGCATTGCTGGACTTTGTGCACGAAAAACATCAATAGAGTCAGAGCTGCAGTATTATTGTGCAAGACAAGCTCTACAACCACTCTGCTACACAGCCAGATTTTAAAATGTTGCATAGCGTCACTCTCCTTTGAAATGCAGGAGGATTTATACCCCTACCCAGCCGATGCTGTGGCAATCCACTGAGGACCCATGTCTCTGCCCTCAACTTGTTCAGGTGACCCTCATTCGGGTAGACATTCTGTCAGCAGTCTGTCCTCTGCAAGAAGATCCCAGGGCTTTTGCATCTGAGTGTGAAGAATTTTGTTGACTCTCCAGCTGGATGACTGAGTCTCAGGCCTTTCTGTGAAGGTAGGCCTCATCCCAGGGGCCTTCTATGTGCCTGACAAGCTCTGCAGCAACTGTGCTATATCTAGACTAGAAAGCCAATTTTGGCAGAATGAGTACACAGTTCTGGCACTACTTACACAGGGGTCTATAGTCTCCAATTGTGAGTCCAAACTCTCATTTAAGAATATAAAATCATAGAATCATTTAGGTTGGAAAAGAACTTTAAGATCATCAAATCCAACCGTAAATATGCTCACCAAGGTATAAGTGTTCAGGAGGCCTTTGGTTCCCAGGAAGCAGTACCACATATTTTTTTCTCCCTCATTGCTTTATTCATTGTGTGTTAAGAAGAAAGGGAAAGCAGGAGCAACTGGAGAGATCCTGCTGATGGGTGGCACCTTACCCACCGGTAGCATCTTGCCTGAGACTGTGACAAAAGCTGCTGCCAAATTCAAAGACAATTTGGCATCTTGTGCTGAGTAAGCCTGTGGATCCCACTGAGTTCTTGCGGGGTTCCAGGGTAAAAGTATTTGCCTCAGAATGTCACACAATGCTTCCGCTTAGCATAAAAAAGTGATGTGGCATACAGCCACATACTGCTCCAATTCAGATATTAGGATTAGAGAATACTGTGAAGAAAAAAAAAAATTCTTTCAGATTTTATAAAACAAAGGGATGCTAACAGAGAGCACATTGCCAGTATTGTGACTGAAGCTTCCAGTAAGCTGATTGAAGTTTTTTTTGTTGTAGTCATACTGAATTTTTAACTGGAGTCTGACAGTACGAATGTAACAAACTGAAGAAGATCCATTTTTTCCTGCTTGCAGGGCCTTGTTTGCATGTTTTTCCAGAGATAAGAGACAAGCCACAATAGTTAGTTTGTGCAGCAGAGGAGCAATTCTTAGCAACTCTGGCATTTGCTAATAATCTGCAAGTGTGGAAACCAAGTGGCTGCTATTGCAGTGAAATAGTGCAAAGCGCTCTCAGATTTTTCATATTGTCACTTATTCCTATTGCTTAAAAAAGGAAAACAAAGTGAACTAGTTTCCTGGTATGTGGTTATTTCTCCCAGTACTTTTTCATTCGGTGTTTTAAACCTTATGGGTCAGAAATGGTCAGGATTTGCATGACCTGCCTTGAGATCAGCCCCAGTATGCATGCCCTGTAAACAGGAGAAAACATTTGCTTAGTTTGTGCTCATAGCGGCAATGTATGGACTATACTGGCTAGAATTTGTACACATTTTATTTGAAAAAAGTTCATTTGTGACTGGGTGAGGCACAAGAGATTTTGGTGCTTAAAGCACTTATGTTTTCTCACAAAACTTCCATTCACATGTTGTGAATTCCACTGGGTGCATGATCATCTTTAGTGTTAGACCTACAAAACACATAAAATGCCTGATTACAAAATATAGATCCATAAAACCTGTGCTTACCTGCCTCCAGAACTTGGACACCTAAATTCTCCTGTGCATGTCAGCTTTCTCTGACATATTTTCTAGAAGACAAAGTGTATGTTTCTGGGCCTATCAAGATCTGACTATATTTTAACAGTGCTAAGCAATTTGAAGATTTATTTCAGACCTAAGTGTCAGCAGAGAGTAGGCTCTTTTTGTCAGAGACAAACAGCAGGGTCTAATTCTGCAGGATCTTCTTACTCTGGGCTTGATGACATCCTAACATAAGTAATTAGATCAAATGAATAAGTGTCTGTCCACAACACCCAAGACACACAAATCTAAAAGTACCTCCTAAAAGCTTGGAAATTGCCACCTAATTTCTTTATGTTGGGACAGGTAAAATGAGAAAGACTATCCAGCTTGATGGCTTCTATGAATCTTGTTCCTGAGATACCAGCTCTCCTCACGCTGTGTCAGAGGAACCAGGGCTTTCAGCTGTTGGTTGTGAATGCCACTCCCACCCGCAAAGTTCAGTCTAAGTTCCGTTTCAGTCCAGCCCTCCATCATCTTTGTTTCTTCACAGAAATGCTCAAACTATATTAAGCACATGTAAATACTGAGATGACAGCTAAGCCTGGTAATAAATTTTACCCTTCAACAAGCTAGGACATAAAATTGCACGTTTCAATTTATGTGCAGAGAACTCTACGTATTAACAGAATGAACATCCTCATGTCATATCTACTTTGGAGGAAACCATTGTGTTTCTTCACTGTAATGGCTCTGTAGTGTGTGGCTTTGTTGAAATCAGCCATGTTTTCACACATTTTCACTTTTCAATCTTTCTCTCTTCTCAAATTACAACAGACTTGTTTCATTCTCCACAAATCTTGGATATTCAGCAGTTTCAGAAACAATAAGCTGAAGCCTGGTCTGATTCATCCTACTAAAAGACAAGCGCAACTTCACTAAAAGCAATGAAATCGCACTAGGCAGCACATGAGATCCAAATGGCATGCTGTATAGTATTTTGTAGTAGAAAGAATAGCTTCTTTGTGATTCTTAAAGCAGATTGAATACTATATTAGCAAAATATTTTTTTATTGATACAAATGCTTCAGCCTCAGATTCATCTTAGACTTAGCTGTATTTTATATTTTCTTCTCAGGTCTGTTCAGGATCTGAATTTGCCAGTGGAGCGTGCCAAGGTTGTTGTCCTGTCCTAGTTACCAAACACCTGAAGGGAATGAAAAGTCTATCTTGGTTTGAATGCACTTGAAGAACAGGCTAAATAAAGGTAAATCACTCTGCAGCTCTTTTCTGTGATTCAAAATGCCAAGGCTTCTTTACAGATATGACACTATATGCCCATACTCTCCTGCCAATGTGTCCTGAACAGCAGTAAGGAAAGAAAGACGTTTTGAGGTTTCTCTTCTTCCCAAATGCAGTCAATGGCATATTAGGTTGGGCTTCTTTTTTATCCACTGATACAACAATATCTTTGAAACAGACAAAAGGAAAAAACCTATATTTTATCATGCAATTATCCATCAAATACTTTGCTGCAAGTATTTTATATACAGTGCCAAAGCCATTCCTGTGACTATTACTGACAAAGATTTCCTGATAGAGGGACCTTTCTTGAACTGATAATTACCAGCATCTCACGCAAGACGAGAAAAGGGAGTTGATAGAAATTGGAACTACATGGCTCTGTTAAACTTTAAGGAACAAGGCGAAGTGTGTTATTTCTGCCCAGAGAGAGAAGTATTACTTAATAGTTAAAAATCACTAAAATAAATGTTCTGGATGTAGTCACTGTTGATGAGGAGGTGGAGGATAAACTGCTTTCACAAAGAAGTAAAATGTTGGTATTGGGAGTACTGAAAAGCGAAACCTCTAAGAAGCAGTTCAATACATTGTTTAAAATTATAAAGGAAAATGAAATGCATGAATAGCATTTTATTGCAACTATCTAGTCATCTATGATATGCCTAACACTGTGTGTATTTGAAAAAGCCAGAATTACTATATTGACTTTCTTAGAAATCTTCTCAGTTGATGCAATCTAACTGGAAAGAATGATAAATCATATTACAGCATTTAAAGTCAATAATGCCTGATACTATTTTGATTAGAAGGGAAAATGTCAACAGAAAAGCATATAGTTAATTTTCTCCTTTTGGCTTCTTCCTATACTATGGACACTCTAAATAAACATTTTGGGTGTAGCTGAAATTTTAAAATATTTCACTACTTTTCTAGTTTCCTTTCATTGTTAAGAAACTTTTGGTGACCACCACCAATCACAACATTGGTGTCATCCTCCCTATTCACTGTCTGGCGCTAGACTATGTTGATGCAAATATACTTTGTTACTCAATAGCCAGAGAAAGGGAGAGCCATATTTTAGGTAAAATGCAATTGAACTCTGTGAAGTCCTGACTTCAGATACTACAAAGACTTTTTATTCTGATGAAATGAAACGTTTTTAATTAAATGAAAGATTTCACAGTTGTTCTGGTCAACAACTGGTGAAAAAGAATATTATAAAATTGTGCTTGTCCTACAAGCTAACTGGTTTTCAGGTACAAATAATAATAATACAAACACTAATAGAAATCTGAGAGTTACAGTTAAAAAAGAAAAAATTGCCTTGAAAAACAAGAGGAGAGATGACTGGCAATACAGCACTATCTGAAAACTAGAATTGGATTTCAACCATTCAGTTCACTTGTATAAACTAGTAATTGGAAAAATACTTCAGAGTTACTGAGGCTTAGAATAAAAAGAGGAAAACAGCTTTCTGTTTTCCTCCTTTCTATTATATGTGTATGTGTCAGGAAAAAAGTAAGATTCTTGAAGAATGGTTTGAAATTATATTGATATCAAATGATAAAAGAAAGTGAAAATACAGTACCCTCAAATCCCCAAAAGACTGTCATTTAAAAGGAAGTATATTTGGAGGAGCAACAGGGAAATTTAATTCTGTAATTTTACAGATTACTAAATTATCATCTGTCTGTGAGGTGTGTAAATCATGATCAATCTCGGTCTATGAAAAATCTACAGTCAGTAAATGTACCTCTAAATAAAATAGGGTTTACTAGATCTTAAAAATAAAAGTTTTCTAATTTAAAAAAAAAGGATAGATCCAATGCAAAACTCCTTCTAAATGAGAAAGCAATAGGAGTATTATGGTGTTAACAAAATCCTTACAGAACAGTCACATTTGTTGAACTGAGGGTATCCTTAGTACACACAAAGTACTGCTGCTAGGGGATATAAAAGACTAGCTCTACAAGATACCCATTCTTCTCCAGAGTAAATAGATACAAAAAATGAGGCCAACACCTCCCTTTAGCCAACTGAATGAAAGATGTCTTATTTGGGTTTTCAAAAAAGACAGACAGAAGTAGGAAAATGTCTCTTCATCACAAGACTGAGGTTAGCCAAGGTAAATGCAGCTTAACAAAGCAAGCAAAGTAAAAGAAATATTTTGTAGAAATTTAATAGGATTTGAGAGAAAATGATAAGTCATTTCAGCCAAAATTTCTTTGGGCATCCGATAGAATAGGAATGGTCATGCTGATCTAGTGGGAAAGAGGTTCACTAGCTACCATAGCAGTGCTGAATGTTGTATTTAAGCTTAGAGGGGAAAAGAGAACAAGATAGCAGGAATGCTACCTCAGAAGTCCACTTAACTGGAAATACAAAGGAGCCAGAAGCCACCAAACAGCGGAAGAGAGGATATGGAGGTCTGACAGTCCAGCTTGAACAGTGTAAATTATGTCGTTCTGCTCTCAAAGTATCGGAAGAAACTTTCTATTTTGAAAGAGCATCCAAGTACAGTTTACAGGTGTATCTTGTAGTTATCTTTACAGTAATCATAGAAGAAATGGCTATTTATTTACAATTTTAATTAAGACACTTCAAAACTAATTTTGCAATAACTTGGAGACCTAGCTCCTCTTCCCTTCTCATTTATGCAATAATTTTTCCTTATGCAATCCTCAATATAAATATGCTGTTGCTTCTACCTCCTCACAGTGCACGGCTGCATCATTAACAATGATTTAGCATAAGTCTACTGAGATGAAAAAATAATGCTGATTATTCTTTTTGGGTTTTTATAATTGTGTTTACAGTTTATATTATCTCTTAAAGAAAGTGTTCACATTAATAATTTGCATTACACACCTTGCACAGGAAACTGGGGGGGGGGGCGGAAATCCTTTTTTTAAACTTGTGACATCATTTGACAGAAGTAAAAGAATATCTTTTATTATTATAATATGATGAAAATTGTAATAAATTTTGTTCATGAGTGAAAACATGTAGAGGGCCAGCTGGGGGAAGGGAATCTTCTTGTGGAAGACTCCAGGGAGTTGCTGGGGGATGGTGAATTGTGATTTGGTTTTCTTCTTGCAACACATAAATGGAAAGCAGTGAAAAATATTGTCAGACAAATACATTATTTTTTGCCATAGATTTAATACATATTTAATTAAAAGGAAAGCATATACCAAAGTTTTCATTACTAGAGAAAACTATAAAAAGAAGTATTGCAAAATGAGACAACTATTGTCCATCCTTGTGGAAAGATAAAGGACACATTACCTCAGGAAGATTAAAAATAAGAACATTAACATCATGACTAATAACAAGCAGCTATTTTTTCATCTAGTAGATTAAAATAAGAACAATTTTAATATTCATAAGCTAGAAGGAGCAATTTTTCATGCATTACTTCTAAATAGAAAAAGGCAATTTCAGTATCTTGCAGTCTTTTACCAGTAACTGAATTTGTCATACTTTGTGAAAGATAGCTCACCAAAGACAGTTTAAAATAATTTTAAAAGTAGTGGCACACAAAACAGGGCATTTAACCCATTAAGAGGTGACAGATAGGAGAGATTCAAGTGAAATATATAAACTCCTGGTTATGAATTTTTATAAAACTGATGTAAATAGATTTTTGTTCTAAACACATAGTCTTGCTAGTACTTTCTCTGAAGACTTCTTTCCCTATTACTATTAAAAAAAAAAAAACAACCAAACAAAAAAACAACCCAAAAAACCTCAAACAATCTGGGAGTTGATTTCCATTACCTGTGTCAAGGAATTAAACATCTCTGCCTTGCAGGTATAAGACACCAGTTTAACTCAGATTACAGATCCATCATAGTATCTTCCTTCCCCAGCAGAAGAATGAAATAGCTCACCACATTGCCTTTGTTGCCTTTACTGTGTTCTGTGTAATGTGATACTCACTGACTATGAAATAACTCCTAATAACAGCATAACTAAGATTTTGCCCATTTCTTCCAAATTTCATTCTTATTGTGATCCCATGAAGTACTGTAAGTGTTGAAATTTTTTTGTTTCAGTACTATATAAAAGAGAGTGGTAGTGGGTGAATGTCAGAGTCCAATACCCTCTGACTAGGTTCTTTTAGATATTCCACATAAGGAGGGTTTAAAGTTTAATATCAGCTTCACTCATTTGATAAAATTGTTGTTGCATAGGATTTTGATTTAGTAGAGTGATATGGCAGTATACTGAAACGACAACACAAGCACGATATAGCTATTGCAGTATGCAGTTGAATCACCATGCAAACATGATTCCCATTACCAGTCTCCATGCTCACCATCGTGATGCTGGGCATGCCCAGTAACCAGGAAGGAGTACGAGGGTTGAAGCCAGGTCAAGCCCATTGCTCTCTTCAAAGTCCATTTTATTAGCTGGCCAATTTTTAAGCTTAATGTTAGGTTGAGCCACATATACACTTTCTCCTCCCGTGCTGCTCTGCCTAGCTCAGAAGGACATTACTCTCCACTAATTATCTCAGGGAAAGCTGTTTGTACAACCTGATGATACACTGGTATAGCCATATATCTAAACCAAAGGTTACTCTCCAGTCCCCCTAAAAGTGCAGCTTTCTTTACAATAATTGGTGGTCATTCTTTACATTCTTCCCTGAGCCCATTATTTTTTGCCCTTCTCCTCTGAGTCTTCCTCCATCGTGGGAGGGTCGGTCACAGTGAAACATTGTCAATATGGTACAAATGCAAAGGTTCTTGACTGCTGGACTCTATCTCGCATCTCTCTAATTAGTAGATATTCATGTTCTGAATGACTTTTTCCTCTCTCTCATCTAGTATGTTCCGTCTTGTCTTTTTCTGAGTTTGGCTGAAATCAGGATTTTTGAGATGCAAAGTTAAGCCTATGCTTTTCCCCATCTTGACAACTGTATTCACAGAAAATGTAATTCATACTTATGGGTCATTACAGTTGAATAATATTTAAATATGTCTTTTTTTTCTTCCTGGATATTCTACATTTTTGTTGCTAACCTCAAAACAAAAGTCATCAGTAGGTTTTTTTAGGACCTGCTTAAAATGAACGCTAAAATGCAAAATACAAACTGATGAGAGGTGAACAGGACTTTCTCTGTATTAAAGCATTTCCTTTAGAGAGATGACTATAGACATGACATGACATAAGCTCTTCTATCTCAAATTGATTAACAAGTTAACAAATCTTTTATTCCACTACTGAACCATATTATAAATGTACCTATTAGGTCTCAATGAAATTCCCAGAACAGTTTTACTTGAAGAGTTGTGACCAAGGATACACTGAAGTGGCTATGTTCACATTTGGACATATGCTGTCTCAGAGCGTTAAGGGACCTTATCTACAATGGTGTTCTCAAGTACCCCTTTCCTCTGCTATAGCTATTCTTCAGATATTTAGAAAGGAGCACTTACCTTCACATACTGCATCCTGTGCAAGTTCTATTATCAGCTTGGGATTTCCTGGAAGCCAAGAAATGTATTCCGGATTTCAAAATGACAATATCCTTGGTTTAAGATGAGCTGTTCAGAGCTAAGGATTTCAAGTGACAAAACATATTACTTTTTGAGTTTTGCTAAGGCTATATTTCAGCCCAGCCTTAACACTTGGGTTTTTCATTTGCAAATGTACCTTTAAATACCTGCTGTCCCAGCTCAGTCAGAAACTTAAACAACTGAAACAAATTAAGATTGCTCTTGTTTCTATCCCCAACTCATAATCACAGAATCACAAGATAATTCAGGTTTGAAGGGACCTTGTCAGATCTCTAGTCCAACACCCTGCTCAAAGCCAGTTCAGCTTAAGGTCGGATGGGCATAATCCAGCCAGGTGCTGAAAACTTCCAAGGAGGGAGACAGCACAGCCTCTCTGGGCAACCCCTTCCCATGCTTGGCTGTCCTCACAGCTTTTTCTTATATGCAGTCTGAAACTCTTGATTAATTTTATGCTGTTGTGCCTTGTCCTCCTGCTATGCATGGCTGTGAAGAATCTAGCTCCATCTTTTTTATGACCTCCCCATAGGTACTAGCAGACTGCTATTAGGCCTCCCTGAAGATGTCTTCTCTCCAGGCTGAAAAAGCCCCTTTACCTTAGCTCTCCTCATAGGGCTGCAAGCAAAAAAATGGAAACTGGGGTTGAAGCTCTTCCCCTTGTTCAGATTATTGCTTTCAGTCATGCCACCTGTATTCCAGAAAGCTGAACTTCAACTGTAACAGCTATGAAAACAACCATGGTCATCAAGTACTTGTCTAACTTCACTGAAAAAAATGGTGAGAAGTCGTGACAATTGTTTACACATACAGTCTGGAAAATATTATCAAAGAAGCAGTATAATTATTGAAGGCAAAGAATTGTATCACAACAAATGGCATAGTCATGAACAAATTTATGCTGGAAACCTTCATGGTTTTAACACATAACTTAGTAAAGTTTTGGAGGATTTTATAAATAAATGTAGAAAATAAGTTTGTGATAGCAGTCCTATAAAGTCTGATATTTTGCAAAGATGTTTTAAAGGAAACAAAATTATTGTTTGTACATTGATCTCTGTTTTAAGCATTTTTCTGGTTACTTGTGCAAACAAGGAAAGTTTTGGTGTTAATTTTTTTTTTTTAAATATTGTTTAATAATCTTTATTCTCTGTTTATTTCCTTCAGTGAAGCTCTGAAATTGGACACAACCTGGCAGAAACAGGGTACTGTCAGGTAACATTGCTGCTGGTTGATACGGGCTGCTTGAGTACTTCGGGCTAATTTAGAATCAGAAGTGCCTTAGGGTTAGGTATTGCTACTAAGTGGTGTTCTTGAGCTTATTGTTAGGAGTCCTCTATGTCACTGGAAAACATAGGGTATCTCAGAATTGGAGCTTGGAGAGGCAGAGGATGAAAAAGATGGTCTAGAGGTAGCTAATGGAACTGACACAGAGTGTAGGACCCCGCTATGATTTCAGTTTTCTACTGAGAACAGCTGGAAGGTGCCTCCCGCCGTTTTGGATCTGAGTTCAGAAAGCTGAAAATAGCCATCTACAGGCTTTGAAGATGTGGCCTTTTCTTTTAAAATGTAGATGCAGGAAAAACAGGTGAAGGCTTCCTCCTTTTTGTACCCTATCCAGTGGTGAGAGCACTTGTTCAGGATGGAGCATAGCCTGGTTCAAATCCACACATTTACACAATAAAGTTAAATCAGACAAAATTGGAATATGTTGACCTATAAAATATTTTACAAAGCTTATCCATCTGTATTGGTTTTCCCTAAGGTTGTTTGAGAGAATAATTGGCAGAATAAGGAGAATAAGTGAAAATGTCAGTTAATGCAATTTTGAATTTTTATAACATTCACTAGGCACGTTCCTGTAGCAACTAATTGATTCATTTTTCTAGAAGCTCATGAAATGCATTACAGATGTTCACTTCAAAATACCATGAAAAGGGGAAAAAGTGAGTACAGATAACTGGTAATCGTTTTGGTTTTTTTTTTAGAATTACTTGAGACCTACCAATTTACTTACAAAATATCCTGCAAAGTATGCCGTTACTGGTCTTTCGCTAGATAAAAACAAATGTCCCAATTAAGCTGACGATGCTCTTTCAGTTGAAATCAAACTGAGTATCTTGTGGTAAGCAGGCAAAATGATGTAATAACTATGTTCTTTTCTTAACACAACATTCATAATTTGCAAGTCTGCTATTCTGTAATCCATATTTGGCAATATTTCACTCCTAACTGAAATGCAGACGCTACCTTGGTGTAACAAAACAACTGTTCAATAACACAAATACATACCATATTCAAGCTCAGAAGATTCTATTAATTGAAAGAAGTTGAAACCGGTGATGAAGAGTCACTATTTAAAAATCTAAATAATACTATGATAGTCTTAAAAGTTCAGATGCCCTTTAACTTGTATTTAATAGACAGCCTTACATAATGATATGGTGTGAGCAGGAGGCTCAATAAAAACTCAGAATGAAACTTCTAACCTCATTGATATCACTTACAAAAATACGTAGAGTTCTTTCAAACTTGTTTCATCATTTTTTCCATTGAAGTTTTTAAAGACATGCTTATACAAGATATATTTCTTATGTATTTGCAACGACATCTTATTTTTGGACTGATGAGCTCTTTGCCACCACATGTCTAGATGTTTGAAATAAACTGTTTATGGGAAATATAATTAAATGCACTGAAGGCATTTTTCTGAGCTCAGTTTACCTATTTATGCAGTTGCTTAACTAGCAATCTCTCACCATTTGATATTATAAACCAAGCAGTCAGAAAGCATATAGATGAAGACAGATGATGATACTCTGGACCACAAGCGAAAAGTGAAAAATTGCAAGATCATATTTCAAAATAAATTCTCTACTAGTTTATAAAAGAGAAACTTAAAAAAAAAATCTCTGTTTTTAATCCCTCATATGTATTGCTTGATGTACATATAGTAGTGCAGCAAATAACTAGCTGTTTACCAGTATGGAATAGTAGTTTAAAAGACACCTTCAGGCACAGACTATTAAAAATGTCTACTGTCAAACTGAAGGGAAAGGTAACATTTTTTTTTACTTTGGCACCATTTTTTCTTTCCTTTGGTGACTATTAAAATAGCCTGACAGATCCTTTTCTCCATGTCTCATAAATAATATTTTTTTTAATACCTTAGCAAAAGCAGCTCTATTATCACAGTCCCTGGTGAAAAGCACTCTGTCTTGTCCTCACATGAGCTTCTCAAATTTGTTAGCGTACAGGAACATAGCGGAAACTTTCAGCAGCTGTAACAGAACTTGGTCATCATGTACATTTGGCTTTCATTACATTTCCACTGCCTTCCAGTACTTTTCTCTAATGTATTTCTGTACGAAAATCCTAAATCACGAAAGTTTGTAACAGCTTGTGAAATAAAATATGGGTGTTTACCACAAATTAAGAGAAGGCATTCGTTGCCTCTGCTTCCAACAGCAATTAGGAAAGACAGGATTCAAAACCAATTGTTGTTACCTCTGGGTTTGTATTAAGGGAAATTTGAAACACTGAAGACAGTGTTTGCTTTTTCATTTATTCAATGGGATCAAACAACTCCTGGACACCAGAAACCTGTTTCAGTTCCATAACAATGGGGAAGAAACAAACCGTGGTCTTTGAGGTATTACACTGAACTAGCTAAACAAAATGCAGGGAATTGGCAATAGTCCTTCACCAAACTGCTTTAGCTAGAGTCAGAGATATTCTTAGGGTGGGAACAGAGAAACTGGTTTCAAACAGAATTCTAAACTGATTGGGACAGTTTCTATACTATACAAATTACTGTGATATTATTGACATAGTCAAATCTGTTAAGTGTATTAGCAGATATTTTGGTCTCCTGTTTCATGTAATGAGCAACATGGTTTATTCAAGTTTTAACGCTTCTCCAATTGCCAAATGTTGCTAATACAAAAGAATAAGATGCTGCCAAAACTGAAAACTGACTTGGACTTTGATAGAGATTGTAAGGGATCATGCAGAATGCAGGACAGCTTTCACTATCAAGGGAATCTCACTGTTGTCACGGGATTCAATGCTTATCTTTAATGATAATGGTTAGGCAAGGAGAGGGCAAAGTAAGCATACAATCCATCTACGCTGAGCAGACTGGATGGGGAGTTGTTTAGCTGTGCTACCAGAGTGCCATGCTTCTTGGTTTGGGCTTATATGTTTGTACAGCTTCTAGACTCCAGGTTTTTGGCTCCAGAGGCTGGGCATGAGAAGAGACATGTGTCTATACTCTAATTACTCTGTGCCTAATTGATTAATAGATGAGCTTTTCTTTGTAGCAGCCAAACTAAAAATTTCTGGTTAGTTAAGCCCTTCTAAAAAGTCTTCTTTCCACACTGTATATTATTTTTATATATATAATAAAAGGCAGATATACTTCCTTCTATCTTGCTTTCAAATAAAAGTCTGTTACATGCCACTTCAGTGTGGCTACATTGGAGCATTCACCAAAGTCAGGACTGTTTAAAATTTATGGGGTTTATTCTCCTTTTGTCAAGCATTTTCTACATACAGAACATTCACGTGGTGTAAGTTACAGGAGAAAAATGCATGAGACAGACTACTGCAAATAAGTGAGTAACAGACAGTTTACATGATTCTTATTTGCTCACAATGCAGAAAAGGAAAGGTCAGATTCAGTAGCTAGAAATGTAAGCAGACTCTTATCTTAGTTAAATCTACCTACCAGGAGGTTTGCTCAAGCTAAAGAGAGATCTACTGTACCACACAGGGCAGGATGCTAAATGCACACAAGATTACAATGCTAGAAAATTCCAGATTTCTAAGCAATTTTACACAATCTAAATTGCAGTAAAATTTTGTTTAAAAAAAGATATTTTCTTCTGATTGCTTTCAGTAAATGGAGGTTAGTTTAAGAGCTTATAAGCATTCTTTAGCAAAAACATAATAAAAATAAAAATACTCCCAAACTTTTAAGTCTGTACTCTAAGTCTGGATAGTTGTTTACTGCTGGCTTTCTGATCCTACTGACTTGTTATTCTGCTTCTGGGAATCTTATTTTTCCCATTTACATGTTTAAGCATTGTTAATATTAGAATTCTAAGTAAACAAACTATAAAAAATACAAAGTTTTTGTTGTTTGTTTGTTTTTTGCACTAATCCAATTGGATGCATGGAATAGAAAATGTGTTGAGCTAACCAAATGGTTTAACAAATATGGATCAATGGTACAATGCATAAGCAAAAATGTTATTTACTGGTTGTAGACTTCAGTTCTTTGCATCTTCAGTTTCTTAAAATGCATTTTGCTTTTAAGTAACATTTTCCTCGACAACATAAGTGAAGCTTTGCGATGCCAGGTTTTTAGAACATGGTTTACTCTGAAAGGATAAGTGCAATGTTTCTCTCTAGTAGAACTGAAACTCCTTGCTGATGAAACCCTGTGATAGCTGAAAAACCTAACATCTATTTTTTTCTAAAAAAAGGTTAAGCTTCTGCAAGCAACTCTCTCAACTAAGACTCACCATAAAAATAAACTCCTCAAATCGCAGTGATCAGAAAACACTGCAAATATAATTTCTCCTTTTTTTCTCTCCATGTATGTTCCACAACTTGAGACTAGAAATTTGATACTAAAAGTTTCTTTCCAATGACAAGCAATCCTGTAGCCACAGTGGGAATAAATTATAAAATTTCTATGCTTTACCTTTCTTGTGAGACTTTCGCTTCAAGGCACAAAAAGATTAAACAGTGGACTGGACGGAACAGGACATAACAATTCAGTTTAAGGAGTCACAGGTTGTACAACACCTCTTATTTTGTGTCTGAAGCAAACCAAACCAGAATTTGAACCATATTTAAGTCTTCCATTTACAAATGCAAAGTATCGTTTTAAATTCCCTGAAACTTTTTGGGCTTTTTTTCCCTAATTCCTTTAAAATAAGGTATGATAGTTATCATCAATTTCAATATTTAGTAATTTCAGTCAAACAACACAATGTCAGCTGATAATTAATAGGAAGTATCACTATCAAATAGCTGTTGTTTTAGTAACTTTTATGTGGAAGTTGATTCAAATTGTGTTCAAGTCAAAGAAATAACAGGTACAGAAGGGTCTAACAATTTAAAATGAAAATTGTGTAAATTTGAAGAGTGGTGTAATTTAAGTGCAATGTACTGTAAAACTATTAATTCAGTAAATATCTAACACAGATCCTTATGCTTCTCCAACCCAAATTACTGTGTTGCCTCTCTCAACTTCAGTGATTTCACAATTTAACTTATTGAGCCGTCCATCCAGGATAAACAGAGATTCCTTGGAAGGGGTCATGAGATACTGACCAAAAAGGCCACTGTCTTTTATAAGACGGTTCTTACTGTTCCAAGGCCATTCACCTGCCTTGACAGGCTCCTTCAGACTCTTCACCATCTTAACCTTGCCAGAGGAGAGCTCCACGAAGAGAACATCAGTTTGTGTGCTGGAGCTACAGTAGATATTGTATTGATGAGCTTCAGTGAATGATGGCTGAAAAGCTACATCAGATATGTGCAAATTAGTGTGAATGTCAAATGCATCCTGTATTTCTCCTCTCATTGTTATAGACTGGATCCTCATGAGACCTTTTGCATCATCAATGCTGACAAGGTAGTGTCCATCTGGAGAGGTATGTGGCATGCCTGTTACGTCGCTGTTGTATCCAATCACAGAATCAGTAACGCTATCCACTATAAGCTGTGGTAGGACAGCCCCCGTGGTATCAGGCTTACAGCAGACAAAAAAATATCCTCCAAGATGTGTATAAGCCAGTGACTGAGGAATGCAATTATAATCCTTTAAACTAATTGTCTTGACGTACGACATAGTTTCTAGATCAATTTTCTGGAGCACTGGCTCATCCTTATGAAGGATAAATCCAAACCTGGAAGGAAAAGCACAAAATCAAAGAAAGTCAGAGCTATTGTTTGCATTATGTACAAATGCTGAAAGCCATTATAAGCAAAGTAGATGAGTTAATATGTGCAGCAGTGTATTGCTATATATCTCAGCTTCAGATGTTTCAGATATTAAGCAGTTTATAATATTTAATTTTTAGTGTTCTTGCAATTGTAATTTAGAGTGCATCAAATAAAATGTCTAAAACCCATTTATCTGCTTAATGGGAAAAGTGTTTTTTTCCTACTTACGGGAAAAGGTAAACATTACTCTGAGTTTATCTGTTCAGTTTTAACTTTTACAAAAGCCAGGAAGGAGAAGAAGATTAAATATCAATAGATAGTACATCCCACATATTTTAATTCACTTCATATAGTTCTTCAACTTTCTTGGGAACATCAACTTAACCCAGTGCTCATTGTTATTCAGATAATTACCTGAATCTTCCTCATTTTAATTCAGTAGAAATGAATATTGTAAAAGGATTTAGGTTTATCCTGCCAACTATCCAAGCCCTGTATTTCTTACAATTTAAATGACCCTTTATGCTTTTCCATACACCAAGGAATTGTCACTGAACATGAATAATATGGTTA
Organism: Nipponia nippon; assembly: GCF_047370975.1. Classification (NCBI taxonomy): domain Eukaryota; kingdom Metazoa; phylum Chordata; class Aves; order Pelecaniformes; family Threskiornithidae; genus Nipponia; species Nipponia nippon. The sequence goes on along the minus strand of NW_028262380.1, from coordinate 45,488,659 downwards.
AACTTTAAAATCCTAGAGCTGAATGTTTATAACATTTTAATATGAACTATATGACTAGTCTCTAATGTTAATGTATAAGTTCTGACTGCAGAATCATTTGATGGTGTATATGCAAAACCCACCGCTCTGAATATTACGGAGTCATGTGAAATTATATTAGTTTTGCTTATAATCTAAGTAGCTTTCACAGCACTTTTCCCAAATGGCTGTTTTCCTTTGGCACATTTCTTAATATAACATTGTCTCTGAATCTTTGATCCTAAGAATGAAGCTGTGTGTTGATATATAATCTAAAAATACCTTTCACATCCTGTTGATATAAAGCACTATGACAGCCAGAATGTTCCAACAATTGAGTTGACAATAGCACAAAATTTTCACACTATATTTTGCAACCCCAATATATTTACTAATCAGTGAACCTCCAAAGTAACAGGCAAAAAGGTTTCAGGATATTGTTCAGTCAGTTCCTCCAACATAAGACAGGGTGAATTATATTTGCACTTCCTACTGAACTGATAAAAGAACATTTTTAATTTTAACCCCGCCTTCCAAAATCCTCGCATACTGCTTCAGTATCATAGGATCACAGAACAAGTCATCATAGAATGATTTCAATAGGAAGGGGCCTCTGAATTTCATTTGGTCCAACTCCCACCCAAAGAAGGGCCAGAGTGAATCAGAATGCCCATGATTATGAGTTGAGTTGATTATAAGATCATTTTTGTCCTTGATTATTCAGCCATTTATAAATACACGTAATCTGAATTAAATTGTCTTGGTTAGAAAAAGCGTGAGCAAACCTTTACAAAAGTTACGTCAGGATAACTTGACAATTACTGCTACTTTTCTATCCACAAGGTCTGTTGTTCTGTCATAGAGGAAGACTAGGATCATCAGGCAGAATTTGATTTTTAGCTGTTTTGGCCATCTAATATTGCCCTTTTCTTAATCTTTTTGGGCAGCCAAAAAGACATTGATTCCTGACTCTGTTATTACACTGTCAGCATTTTTTGGTCATGAGTAACAAACTTGTACTGTATTATGTACAGATCATCCTGTAACAGAGGAGGTTAAATAGCAAGCAACATTCTGACATTTCAAATGTTTGTGGTATACCTTCGTGTTAAATAACCAACATTACACACATGAGCAGTGGTTAGAAAAGGACAACAGAATTAGCTTATTGATTGTCTTTTACGTAACAGCCTCCAATATAAAGCAACAATCAGTGAACTGCCCAAGAGCATTCACAACATTCTGGACGATGACTTACACATATCTGCTCCTTAAGCTTTACTCCTGCAAAACAGTGACCAAAAAACCCAGTGCATCTTAAAAGGACTTTTTCTGGATGAGAACTGACTGAGGGCTAGACATTGTTGTCACTGTTGGTTTCATTAATATCAAATGCAAAACAAAACTGAAATATCTAGATTGCTAAATCAAGCACTAAAAAAATCAGAAAATGTAAAAGCAACGAAAACAAATACAGGAAGTTATGTTAGAGTTAATATTATACACAATATAAAGTCAAACTTCTTGACCTGTCAAGTTTATTGCATATAATCAATCTTCAGCCCTATTTCTAATATACTTAGGTTCATGCAATTACATGCAGACCGCCCTCTCTTCATCCCTGCCCTAGTCCAGTGTTACTGTTTTGGAATCCATTGGCCACATCTAAGGAGCAGAGGTTGTAATAGGAGGGGGTGTTCGTGTGGTGTAGATTGGTGGCTGAGTGGAGGATAAGCATGCTCCTGCAGAGGGAAGCATGGGGTGGACTCAGCAGGAATTCATCCTGTGGCTTAGATTTAGCAGGGACAGGTGGCAGGTTAGAAACCACAGAGAAGGAACGTGGAGAAAAGTGGACATACTGCTGTGCAAGAAAATGCAAGAGAGATTAGGGTATTTTTAGAGGAGAAACTGGATACATGGGAGAATCTGTGATTATTGTGGAGCGGTATAACACAGGAGACAAAAATTACACTGCTTAATCCAAGCATGGAGAAATTTGTTTAAAAGTGAGTTAACCTATATGATTCTGGGAAGATGAATTCAATAACACAAAATAGTGAATATTAGGAATATACTAAAATTACTTGACTTCTGAGGTAAATAGGTAAAAATTATTATTTCAAAGAAAAATGGATTTTTCACTTAGGTCTGCTCCTATTCAATATAATTTTTTAAAATTTCTGTTCTTAGATGTACTTAAATTACATTTATGTTTATGAATATCTGTGTTAAAAGACAAACCTACTACCAATTAGTGATGCCATTTGCACAAATTAAAAATAAAGATGATGCTTATGAACCCTTCTCAATTCTCATTATTTTTATGAGTTAAAGGCATGTGAAGGCAAGACAAAATATCTAGTTTTAGGTCAATGTGATGGCAGGTACTAAATCCATTAAATACTTTATTTTCAGCTATTACAGTATTATTTCATCTATTTTAATGTAAGTACACAGCGTAGATATTTTTTGCTTTAATTACTTTTGATGTCAATTTCAATAGCAAACACAAAGAAAACTTTTTTTGTTTGAGTTTGGTAAGCTGACTTTGGGTTTGAAAACATTATTTTTCTCTTCTAGTATACCAATACAAAGTAATGGGGGAAAATAGGAAATCTTATTTAAAAGAGAAAGAAAAGGCTCTCACAAAGCTGTTTTTAACTTATGTAGGTACTTGAAACACAGACTTATATCCAAGTGATATATTTCAGGTATACATAAACATATAGAAAAGCAATTATGTAATTTTGAAAATCCCATCAGACACCATCTATACGATTAAATATATAAATACTATTGAATGTTTGGCCTATTGTTTTCAGAAACTGTATTAAAAATAGTTAAAAATTGTTTTCCGTAGTAAATCAGTCATTTAACATTCAAACATATTTGATACATTTTATTGTATATGTGTGTCCATCATATTTCATGGTACCTTTATTTAACTCAGGAAAAAGACATAAAATTTTGCTGTATGTTTTGAGCTGCACTCTAGTTTCTATCCCACTTGAGAGAAAACACAAGTAATTTTTAAAAAAAGTAATGAATTTTTAACCATTTTCTATCACAAAACAAATTCAAGAAAATAATTGTTTTCATATATCACACGTCGACCTGACAAGCAACAAGAAAAAATCTTTGTGCTGCTTGCAAATCTATTTATTTTAAAGATTATTCCAGCTGATGAAACTGACCCTTTCTTTCTGAAGTAAAATACAAATGCAAAACAAGATTACCATCAATTATCTAAAGCAGCAATTCTTACTTGCTGATTGAAATCATGATTAAGATCAAGGATTTTATCAGTTTGATTCAAAGAAATCTGCCTTACTTATGAGTAATTGATTAAGCACTGTTAATGATCAATTTATGTGACATTTTTCATTCAAATGTCATTGATTTCAAGAGGAATATGTAAATTACTAATCTTTGCTTCTCAAATACTATTCCCAGCATAATATGTTTTTGAACCACAGGTACACTTAGTTTTTGTTAACTTTGGTTGCATAAAACCCTTGATTACCAAAACACTGAATATATTCTCTAAAGTTAAATTAAAGATAAGGTCTTACGTACCTTCCCTACGTGTTACAGCAGTTGAAGGTGTGGAAAGGCTCACACTTGACAACTAGCTTTCCCCACGGAGTAGGATGCTGCCATTGGTTTGTCCTCCAGCTTCTCATTACCTGGTGGTACCTTCTGCCAGACAAATCCCCTAAATTCTGCCAGCTAAGAGGACTGCATAAGCATTCCCCAATGCATGCCATTAAGATGTATTTAGTTATTGTGGAATCAATTAAATGCTTTAAATAGTGTCTGTTGATTAACCTGGTTGGTATGAATGAAACAGTTTAGGAATCAGAGCAGAATGTGAGTATAAACTTTCTCACTGGCACAGGTAGATTCAAAAAAAGGATGTTTTGTCTACAGCAAAGGACTCCAAATCTTCAGGGTTAATCACATCCTTATTCTAGAGTGAATCAGCAAACACATTTTAAAACATAAACCAGCTGATAACATATCACGTCTCCAGCATTTCAACCACAACTTTCCAAAGCATTCTAGTTTCTCGCGCAGCTTTATCTACCTCTTTGTAACATTTAATTCCCAGTTCAGAAGCCACAAGTAAAAAAACTTACAGTATCTCGGATAGATCGTTCCTGCTATTGAAATAGTGGCTTCAGCTTTGGTAACTGAGTTTACTTGAAAACTAAAGAAACTGGCTTCAAGATTGCAACAACCTTACCCTGATGCTGTATCTGTTGCACTTAGGAGATCTACTATCCCTTGCGCTGAAGCTATTAAGATACTTGATTTTATAATCTCCTGCTGCAGCAGCTAATCATATATATTCTGACAATCAGCAGTACCCGAATACCCATTTACAATGTACCTTGGATTTAAAGTGTGCAAGGAGCAGTTTAATACAATTCTTTCTGTGATCTTTTTCATGTTCTTAAATCTTCTCAACTTGGTAGACTTAAAATTATTTACAACTATCCATGTTATTCATTGTGTTCTGCTTATTTCTGAATTTGAAAACACAGCTTTGTGAGATATGCCTTCCCTTCCTTCCTTTAAGTAGCAATTTCTCTGGCCCTGGAAAAATATAATTCTACTTTCTTGTAATATTGACACACTAAAGACTTTTTGCTTTATAATGTTTTCTAGTCCAAACTTAAAAACCCCACTACTTCAGACACAAATGTAAAATTAGCCTAGAAGGTAATGTTTTTGGAGGAGAGTACACTAGAAGATCAGCTATGTGAGCAGAATAATACATTGAACTTAAGCAGCAGTTTTTACTTACTGATTTCAAAGCACTTCACAAATATTACAGCAAGTGAAGAAGGAAGCTGAATGACTTGCCTAAGGCCATATGATGACCCGTTGGCAAAGTCTGGGTGAAAATACAGGTTATCTAAGGCCCAACACGGTTTCTAACTGATCGTGCTACAGGCTACCATTGCAACTGAGGTCCTAAAAAGACAGTTGGGAGCAAGTACAGACAGCTAAGATGTATCATTTTGAGTAAGAATATAGGAAAACATTTTGTTAAAATAATATTTGTGAATATTAAAACTAGACAGAACATTGGACCTGGGTGGGAGAGAAGATCCAAAGTGGGAAGCTCGTAAACCTTCACAAAGGGCCTACCCTTCCCCAGAACCAGAAGTACGACTGCCAAAAGTAATTTATTAGAACTAATAGGATTTTATCAATGCTATTGTTCAAACAATTCTTTCTCAGCCTGTCATATTGCCTGTAACTTTTCAGTGTCCCAATTAAACTTCAGTAAAGCTGGACAGAGACATAAATACCCTAAAAGCCCAATAATACAGATGGAAAGAAGTAGGGAAAAAGTAGTTTCAAAGCTGCCAGTCTTCTTGGATGTAAAAGGATTTGGCAATCTCTGTGTTTGATATATTTGTTTGTCTGCCTGTCTCAGTGAGAGCTGTGTGGCTGGGGTTTTGAGAAGCTGAACAAATCAAGAGAGAGGTCTGTTCATGTGCCTGTGAGGTTGGTGTGACTGATTCTTAGTCTATGAGAGTTGCTAGGCAGAGGCATAAGGATGGAAAAAGTAATGGAAGTTCTGGAGGGAAGATACAGAAGGGAAAAGGGGAAGTGAAGAAAACTGAAAACTGATAAGGAAAGCTAATGATTCCATGTCTGGTATCATAAAAAAAAAAAAAAACAAACCCCCAAAAAACAAAACAAAGAATGAGAAATTATACTTCCGTTACCTAAAGATGAGGAAGTATTTTCCAAGCCACTAGCAACTGAGGAAGATGATAAACAGGTTTTTTATAGGAACATATACCTGTCAGGTTAGATAATTTGTTCTTGATAATTTTGAGAGTTGACTAGCTCTTAACATTTTAATAAATCTTACAATAACAGGAAAATTTGGACAGTCTAGAAGAAGATTGTTGAAATATTCATAAGATAAAGCCAGGTATCCCAGCTAAGATGAATAGCTTGATGCATATCCCAAGGAAATAATAAAATAGATGATAAGAGAACCAACTAAAGAAAAACGTGAACATAATGCAGTCAACATGGGTTTATGGAAAAATTAACTTTGTCAGACAAACCTAATTTAATTTTTTTATTAGAAAACTTTGCTGAAGGTAACTGAGTATCAGGAGGGCATACCTTTCTTGGAATAAAAACTGATACCTGAAGGAAAAATAATTTCTCTGCAATAAAAAGTAGTTGTCAATGCAGAATCATCATTTTGCAGGGAAGTTTTGCTTCAGCTTGGTACCAAATCTGATACTTCACAAAATTTTCACAGGTGATTTGGATGTAAATATAAGTCCATGACACTAAGGTTGTAAATAATGACAGGAAAGTCATTATATTAGACAGTTGCACATTTAAGCAAAATGTGTTCAAACGTAGCCAAGTGTAAAGCCGAGCAACTTTACATGTGAATGAGGAACGCAGGACGCGTATAGAACAACATCCTGAAAAGCAGTGACTATGAAGGGATTTAAGGATCATACCAGACATGCAGGTCAATATGAGATACGAGTCAAATGAGCCAACCAAAAGCCCTTGTATAGTCCTTGGAGGAATATACAGACAGGTGAGTAAGGATAATGCAACAGTCTCGTATCTGTATTCTACATTGGGTAGGCCAAAATAAGAATGCTTTATGTCGTTTTATTTCTGCCCTTCTAAAAAGCAATATTAAAAAAATAGTGGCAAGGACAAATCTGAAAATTATTTGAGGGACGGAGACAAGAATTTTAAGCAAGAGTGTGAGAGAATCCAATATATTTAGCTTACGAAAAATGTAATTGAGACTTATTTACAACATATATATATACACCTGAACGGAGAGAACATACTGTTCAGTAATGTTATCTTTAATTTCACAGAGGAATCATAATAATGATTGCAGACTGAAACCAGACAAATTTAAATTAGAAATAGGTAATTTTTTGTAACAATGGGGATGATAAACCATTGCAATGAACTACCACAGAGGTGATGAATTTTCTTTGGTGGGAATCTCCAGGTAACGACTATGCTCTTTTGGGGACATTTGGCCAAACCCAAGTAGATGTAGATTTAGAAGTATCAGATTAATTATCTGAATCGCTGGATGACTACTTGATATGTTTAAAATCTATGGTATATACAGAAAGTCAGACAAGATGTTCTCGTAGTCTCTTCTAGCCTGTGAATACATGAAACACCAATTTTTTGGCTTTCTTCATACAATCAACATTGCACAAGTACAGTAGATTTTAATTCTATACTACTCAGTCATTTGAAGCTGAGATTTTAAGAAGCAGCCAAGTGTTTCAAATCTCATGACATTAATTGTGATTTTACGCAATACCTTAGCTCATACACACGCGCACAAAAAAAAGTAATATGCAGAGGAATCTGTCTTTCTGCAGGCCTGAGGTTTAGATACCACTTTTACATCCACTGTATAGAAAAAAGTTGGTTTTTAAAAATTAATCTTACACTGTTTCTGGTCTTAATTAATTGTGAATTTCACATGTGAGTTACTAATAACTTTTACAATTACTGATCTTTCATATACAAACATGTATCTTCAAAATAAACGTCCCCCTTGACAACACATTGGTCTTCAACAAATTCAGAAAGTTGGTGAATTGCTTGTATAATGTTACAACTATACAACTCTAACAGCTATAATTTCACTTGGGAAGAAAGATGTTCTAAGGCTGGGATGGTCATTCCTTTGAGGTTTATTGATCTAAAGGAAGAAGATCATGGTGGATAGGTTGGAGGAACAGTGATAGATCACGGAGACCTGCTTCAGAACAGCTACCTGCTTGCACAAAGCAATGATCAGTTGCAAATAAATTGTAGCCCACTGTCTAATAACCTAAGTGCTGCCTTCTAACCACCAGGTGAATCTGTCTGTACTTCCCTTCTGTCCAGTATTAAGAACCTTCTCAGCATGCCAGTGTCAGATTATTAACTGCTTTCATTGCCAGGGTGGCCTTCATCTTTCTGATGAGGAGGCAGGAGCAACTGTAAAAAAAGTAGTACTTACCAAATTTGTCAGAAAACAGTATTGCAAGTCACTAAGGTTAAAGGCTGCTTTGGATTACACAGGATAGTAGATTGGGGGACACAAAAAAGCCATGTGCAATAAAAGAGGGTGATTTACCAGAGCTGTAACAAAATGTTGTCCTCCAGTGGTGTCTATAGGCCCAATGTAATAGGGACATTTCACAAAATTGATACCAGTAAGACAGTTTTGATGGAATTCTCAGTAAACCAAATCAGCAAGTGCATGGGCTGAGCTTTCATTATCCTAATTTTTTTTTCCACTCAAAGTAAAGCAAAGCTATTAGATCTCAGTAAAGAAGTCTGCACTACTACTCTATGTTTCATTCTGTTCTGTGGATAGCTGAACTCAACCCCCAAAGCTACCATAATCTTATAACTTTTCAAAATTACTTAGATTTCTAAAAGGATTAAAAAAATACAGCCATTCATAATCATGCAATGAAATTGTGTCTGTTGCCTAAGTACTGTTAGCCTGGTTTTTATGATTAGGCTGTTGGAAAACAACAAGTGATATGTGAGAGTACTTTCACTTTTCCCAAATGATTTATAGATAGATGGTGGTGTATTTAATGCAAACTTTCCTCTCATAGAGACTGATATGCAGAATTTCACTTTTATGCAGTGAAATCATGCACAATATCAAACAGCATATAAAGGTGTTTGTCAGAATGCATATTGAGATCCTGTGCAACTGAAGCCTGCAAGATATGAGAACAAATCTTCACATTTCCATTTATTTTACAGTTAATGCAAGTGGGAATCTGTAGCCTGTGGACATATCACTCTAATCGGAGTATATGCCAGAACTGTGAAATCTGAGATTGCTCCTTTCTTCACTTACTCATATGAATGAATAGTAGAGCTTTTAATCCCAGATTTTCAAGATTTTCAACCATACATTGTGACCAACAGTTAAGAGAAATAGGAATAATAATACTTAGCAACTCTATAGCACTTTCTGTAGGAGTAGTACACTAGGTTTGCTAGGATGGAGTTAAATTTTTTCATACCAGCCTGTATGGTGTTGTGTTTTAGATTTGTGAGCAAAAGTGTTGATAACCCACCAATATTTTAGTTATTGCTGAGCATCGTTTGCATAGCATCAAGGCCTTCTCTGTTTCTCACTGAGCCCTCCCTGCAAACAGGCCAGGGGTGGGCAAGAGGTTGGGAGATGACACAGCTGGGACAGCTGACCCCAACTGACCAAAGGGATCTTTCATGCCATATAACATCATGTTCAACAATACAGCTCCTTCCAAACTAGCCGTTGCTCCTGCTAGGTGGGGGCTTAGCTGCCAGCTGGGGTCAACCCGCCACAGGGAGTCATCAGCTTTCCATAAAAGCTAATGAGCTTCACAGTACCCAGACAAAGGGAAACTGAGGTAGATAAAAATGACTTCTCCAAACTAACTTAAAAGGGACAGGAAGAATATCCTAAAAGGTGTTAATTGCAAAATGCATTTTAAAGAAAATGAAGTGATGCTCACACAGATGTGTGCCTTATTTTCCTAATTTTAATGAAAAAAACCACCCACATATTTAAGAGTAGAATAATTATAATGACTAAGTTAACAGTTTATAAATTATTACTTCTTGTATTGTCTCACAATATACATTCAAGACCAGATTTTTAGAAGTATTTTTAAAGTATTTTAAATTTATTTAAAAATGAGATTTGGGTCCTAGTTTTATGGAACTGTAAGCCTGTATGTAACACAAAAACGGTGAACAGTAAACCCATGAACTGGATCATTCTTTTTCCCAAAATAGTTATCATAATTATCACTCTCCTATTTCCCTAACTCCTGCAAAACTGTTAGATCGAAAACTCTCATTGCCAAGCTGACAAACAAAGGAATCTATAGAGCAAGTCAGATTAATCCTCTACCAAAACTACTCCTCTGTCTTTCATCAGAGGATCAAATGCCTCAGAGGACAGGAAATCTTTCAACAAGTGGGTCTGGACTACCTTGCTTACAGGAACTTGCCCGTCATTGAGAAGTAACATATGCCATGAAGCATGAATGTTAAACTCCTATTTTAAAAGGCATTAAGTTTGGAAATCTTACTGGGTATTATTGTTATACATCCACATTATCAGTTTTGACAAGTCTTACTCTCCTCTCTCTTATCACATCCGATTTTCACACTATTTTTCACAAAATTTCCATTGCCATAAGTTCCATTGTTTGTGACAGGTATAAAGGGTAAAAACAAATTTTCTTTTAATATAAATGCTCACATGGTATACAACAGATGACTTGCACTTATGAAAAAATGTGCAAGTGCAGACTATGTCACCACAACAAGATTTATATAGCTAGCTCCCTTTCACTGTCCAAAATACTTATTCAATCACTGTCCTTTAAGATGATGAGCTACTTTCAAACCAGATCCAATCCCCCTGTTACTGCAGAAAAAATAGTTCATTATGTTTTTGAAAAAGTAATATTGTTTTTATATAAAATTCCTGTCAAGTTCTTTATCAAGTCTGTTCAGCCTAAGTAGCTTTGACTATTGCATAGCACAATGGGAATATTTTGCTTTTGAGGAATGAACAAGAACTTCTTTTTCCTCTTAAATATCTCACTGTTCTTACATATCTATTACATCATTGTTCTTTCTATCTATGCCAAAAATGCTTTGAATGTGATTAAACAATTTAAAATGTGTACAGCTTCCTACTCTGTTTTCCATGTGTTTGTTCCATAACAAGAAGCTAGATTTCAATAAGTTAATTACAAAATGTATTGTAGAAATATCACTGGTAGAATGTGTTATGCATTGGTAGTGGTAAATGAACCTGAAAACCAGAAACTTCACTGAAATCTTTAGTGACTCATCCAGTTCTAAAGGTTTCCTGATTACAAGGTGTCACACTTATGTGTATAACTCCTCAAGTCCCTCCCAGTAGTACCTGAGTAAAATTTTTCCTATTTTCTACTATTAGGGAAAGGCTTAACGAGAATCTTATTCCCAATGCCAGAAGGTCAGTAATTATTGCCTGAACTTCAGCAGTGCCACATTCCAATATCCCTTTCCATGTCAGGAAAGGGTTGGCATTGTTTTCAAACCAAAATACATAGCCATTACACAAGGAGGCTGTATATTGTCCAGCCTTCTCTGAAGGCAGGTGAAATAGCCATAGGGCAAACACGTATCTTGTGAGCTGTTGTGTTTCATAGTTAATGTAACACTGTTTAAAACTGACAAGGATTCTGCTTCATTTTGTTAATGACTGCGTATAGGTGTGTAGCAAAAGATCCTTAAGCATCTAAGAATTCCATTGTCTTCAGACCGTTCTTCTGTCATCTAAATCCTACGGGACAGAGGGAGGGATAAGAGGGAAAAAAACTCACACCGATGCAGTGCTGAGACTACATGAAATAGTACTCTCACATACCTGTGGTTTACTTATTCCCAGTCTGCAGAGTTTTAATGAAGGTGTGTATTATTTGATATAAAAAGTGCATGTGTTACATAACATAAATATCCGTAAATGTGTATGTGTACATATAGCAGGTATAATACGTCAGTCTGCAGTTGAAATATGGGGATAACAACATGCACTAGGACAATCCCTCCTTTGACTGTTTTTTCTTCTAATACCAGAAGTGGATGTGTAAAAATAATTTTTGCCTCACATATTCTGGACTTCAGTCCTAATGCTCCAAGTGTTTTCCCTGCTCCTCTCTGCACAATCCTGTATCTTCCAAATTTGCCTATGAGGAGCCCACTGATGCTTTTTCAGGTCAAATGGTAGGATCCTGGAAAGTGATGACCTTTCCTTGTCCTCTCAAGGGATAAGCATGCTTTCTCCCCTTAGGATTAAACATAAACATTTTCATGACACAGTTGATGAATTAGATATTTGAATGCCTATATTTCAGTATTACATAGCATTTAGAATAACAATGCTAGATCTCAAGCCACACAGAGTTGAATTTTGGGTGGTTCTGATAAGGATTTCAAGTAATACACCTTAAAATTATAAAAATGTGTATTTTAGACTAAGCACACATGCAAAATGAATACACTGCCACAATGGCCAGTGTAATTTTAAGTACTGTATTTTTTTATAATCTGGTCTTTTCATCAGTTTATTAAAAATTGATATATGAACCAGGAAATAAAAAATGACAAAAACAATAAATGGCTTGCCCCTGTCTCTTACAGAGTACATAAACATACCAATCTGTTTATATTTACATCCCTACTGCTTTGAAATAAACAAGAAAAAACATATTTCTGTAGTCTTAATCAAGCACAGCTGCTTCCCTCCTCTACGATTACATCAGTAGGCAATAAGGAGGTTGAAGAATTGTCATTATGAATGTTCAGCCTCACCACATCTCCTCACTACAAGAATCACTCTCTACCAGTAGTATTCCTTTCCTGTAGACACCTACATTTCTATGCATAACTACGCATATCTGCATATGAGTTAAACATCTAAGTTGCTATTTTTGCCAGCAGAAATCTAGTCCATACAGTCATCAGACTCTAGAGAATTTGTTAAGACGACCAGTGCCAGAGCTCTGTAGGGGGTGAGCAAAATTGCCTTTTAGACTCCACTATCTGTAGAGACTAGATCTCCATTAACTATAGCAGAAGACAGACAGCTTACACTCACGGGTACACTGTATTTTCACACTGAAATCTAGGTGCCTACAATCTGAACCTTGCACTCACCATAAGCATCCCATCAGAAAGAAAGCATAATATCCAAAAACAACCTTACAAAAATTTGCACAGATTTGGAAAATCAATGGTTAAATGACTAACATCATATCAGGATGTGAGTAAGAGCTAGAGTTATGCTTGAAATGAGATCGTCGGTTTTCCCAAGCCATTATAGTAAGTTCAGGAATCACATAGCTGTAGAGACTGCTCTTTGTGGTCAGAAATTAAAAAGACTGCGTAGAGGAGCAGCTACCACTGCCACAAGTGTCTGGAGAGAGAGAATAATATATAAGTCTCCATGCAAAACAGAGCTAAAAGCAGAGGGGACGTCCCTCCGAGAATTTTCAGGGATCTCTGAAGATGGTCTTCACAGCTCTCAAAGGGTAGCTTTAACAGAAAACCACGAATTCACTTCGCTTTCCACAAAACGTGTATTTTTCCAACCATAACGATCAGCTTCAATATTTTGTCAAGGCTAGGGGTTCATCAAAAAGACAAATAAAAGCTCTTCAGAGTCTGCCTTTCATTTTTATCTTCTTAGGGTTTTGCAGAGCCTTAAGAATTGCACACAAATCTTATAAATGAATTTTCCAAATGCAACTTTGTTTATCACTATATCTTAGTGAACTACGTTTTCATGTCACTATTAAAGTATTTGACATAGTCTGCTAGAACTAACACCATCATCTACTGCAAAATATCAAGACGGAATCACATCATATGACTTTAAATAGCTCTCATTCAGACATTGTATTTGCAAATTATAACAAATATTTTTCAAGAAATACTAAATATAATGGAATGTGGCTAGTAATCGTGCTATATCTACTGATTTTAAAAGTTTAGGAAATTTCTTGTATTTACAAGATGAATTTTAAAAGTACTTCTGTTTGTGCAGACAGGAACTATGAAAGCTGTGCAAGGGAATGGTACGCCACCTGTGTTACACAATTTTTCACGTTCTAGAGCATGGGTCCTGGGTGGATAACCCAGGAAGAAATTCCAGTCTACTGAGGCACTATTACTTGAATTAACTATTTCACAGTTGGGCCCAACTTGTCTTCCCTTTATTTATTGCCTTTATAATACTGCGAGATTTATATAAGGTTATTGTGCAAAACATACTGAAGCAAAGGTCACAAAAGAAAAAAATTAATGAAGAAGTACTGAAACTCAAGGCAGGACTTAGGGCAGCCCTGTATGAACAAATTTTATTTTCATTTGCTGCATTTGAAAACGTTCAGTTCATCCCATAATAATACTGCATCTCCAGTAGTTATTCAGACTGAAGGGTAATACTGAGACCTGTAGCTATAAAAATTAGTGAAGATGCAATCTTATTTTGATGGGAAGTTCTAGTCAAGTAAAGTATGAATTAATAATGGACCAGATATTCCATACAAAGTTCCAAAGTCATGTGAATTCTGACACTGCATCTTCAAAATTGTTTTTGCAAGGTATCATTTTTTTCCACCCTTCAGATAGAGCAAGTTAGTTTGCATCTCCTATGCACAAAGAATAGCCAAGCAAGATGCTAGTGTGGAGCTGCCAACAAGCAGTAAATTAACCACCTGGCTTCCTGTATGTTATTTTTTTCTTTCAGACAAGCCATATATATTGCTTACTAGTGCAACTGCATTCATTATAAAAGAGGTAATACCCAAGCACTGGTTAAAAAGACAAAGAAAGAAAAGCTTAAGAAAGTTTTTCCTAGAAACGAGGATAAATTTCATTATACTTTTTTAAAATGAAAATATTAACATAAAACTGTATTTATTGTTGAGTTCAGAGAGATCGACAGAATAGAAAATGATGATGATGATGGTGTAAAAACTGATGCCCTCTTTCCTTTTTGTTTCTGGCCCTACACCCACAGATTACCCTCATGAAGTCAACAGACAGTTTTTAAAGAGATATCTGAGATCAAACACTTAAGGAAAATTATGTTCTCAAAGCAAGTAAAAGAGAAGTAGAGGAGCTACAATCAAAATTATCTGTACAAGAAGCAAACAGCCGTATTGTTGCACAAAAGAGAAGTTTTTTACCTGTATAACTTAATTCAGGAAAATAATAATAAACATTATCTACTTCATACTGAGAGAATAACATTTGTGTTTAAAGCCACTCAACATTCTATGCATTAGGGACCATTTTTTCAAAATTTATGCAAAAAAAAAACCTAACCCAGGAGGATAAAGCTCTATTACTACAAAGTTTGATCAAATCTGCTGATCAAAAGTTTTCTGGGACTCAAAGTAAATGCCATTAACTGCCCATGAACAGTCTGTTAGAGGATTAGGGTAGATCTTGATCCTATAAAAAGCTTCTAATCTGGCAACATGGGAAAGTATTACCATTTAAACAGAATTCTAAAATAGAAGTGTGTTATACACCAAACATTTTTTCTGATGAAATTAAGTTACCCACAGTAGCTCTGGAGAAGGAAATATCAACAATTAAGGAAAGGAAAAAGGAAAATTGGTCTAAGAACCGTTTTCTTAGCTGTATAGCTCACTTGCCTTCACTGCTCCTTTGAGATTGCAGCACCAGCACAACAAAAAGAGATGCATTTTTCCCTCTCACTAAGGAATTTGTAAGAGCTTAACATGCAATGCTGCAACCATTATTTCCTTTGTCAAAATTACTCTTCGCTTTATATCCATACACAGATGATTCTAAGGAAGACTGTTTACACTGATTTATTTTACTTCAGAGTCCTTGCATTCATACCATTTAAATCATCACACAATTAATTTTCCTTACTTAAGTAATTTTAAAAGCCACTATTTCTTTTTTATTGTCATTTTCTATTACAATTACTGTAGTATATTACACTAGTAAAATATTTACCTCTAGATAAAAAGCACACTTTTCATTTTGGAAGTGTTTCTGATTTCAAAAACTGTCAGCATTGCAAGGGCAAACCAGTCTTCCCCTCAGGACTTACAAAATTATTGTTGCCTAGAACAGTTCATTTCTGGCAGGTTGCTGAGAAAAGGCTTTTCTTTAATTTCTGCAGTTCAGAAATGGTTGTTTGATGATAACAAAAGGCTAAGTGGACTTTGCCCAGTAGTTATTGCTCATCAGCACAAATGATGCCTTTCTTTTGGGGACTATAACAGTCTTTGACCTTTGAAGTTTGTTTTCCTAATGTTGTTCCTGATGCTCTTTACAACATCACTTGCTTCATATTTTTGTTTTGCATCAGAAAAGGCTTTTTCTCTCCTTCCTTGGTATTTGCATATAACAGCATTAAGCCCAAACCATCTTCCTATCTGAAGACATATTTACATTTTGAAGAACATCTTGATAATTCTCTACTTTTTTAAGTGTTTATGTGTGTGAACATATATATTCACACACACATCTGTAAAAGATTTTTGTCCTCTTCACCAATTTTATTTATTTACCTCTTGCAATTACTGTGAATGAAATATTTAAAAACACCTCCTAACAAAGACAGAAATAACATTTGCAGCAGTAATGTGTGACTGTGATAACGTACCTGGAAAATATTAACATAGTCCTAACAAATTGGAATGGGGAAAAAAATTGGTCAAAAAAAAAAAAAATTAAAAAACATAGAAAAGAAGGTTGTGGGGTCACTCATAGAAAATGAGTAATTTTAGTGTAAAAAAAGATCATTAGTATCAGTTCTGTGAGATGAATGAAAAGGTCAGTTCTGGCGAAGAACAGAATTAGATGGCAGGTCTCATTTTCTAAAAGTATTGACTATTTTGTTATACTCTTGCTTGGGAAGAAGTTCTGGGTTTTGAAAACTTCAGGTTTCTGAGTTCTTACAGACTTGCACATAAAATATCTCCTCTGTACCTTATCAATTAGGGCAAAAAATTGTCTATACAATAATAGGAATTCTCTCAAATTTATAACTTATGTGGGAGGAAAGAGGAAAATTAATATATAGATATAACTTGCTTTCAATGAAAATCAATACTATTTTTATTCTTAATTGTGGATGCAGATTTAGGAATACCTTTTTAGGATGAAAAACGGATGCCATCAGAGATCTAATCCATCAGAAGTCATATACGCTTCACAAGTTTACTTGATAATATTGTTACAAAGAAATATAGGTCTCCATAGATTAATTCAGAAATGAACTTAATGTTCAATTGTAAGATCTATGAAACCAACATTTTTAGATTTATGGGAGTGGATTCACTTAGTAATGATAAAATTCCTGATTAGATCCTAAAATGTATTTAAATAGAAGAGGGATGAATACAGAAGAGGCTGGGGGGCACGGGGGAAATCCCACAAAAGGCCTGCTGTGCTTCACAAAGGTGGTAATAACTGCTGAACATCACCTGAGAGATGTGAATGAAAGGAGAGTGATCTTTATAGTAAATATTCCAAGATTTCAGCGATTGATATTCACAGATTTGTTGTGGCAACACTGAAGATCTTTATTCTTTTTTTGCTATTGCTTTGTACATACCTCATAAAAGTGAACATGCTTTCTCTATTTCCATTCGCAGTGAGTGAATTTAGTGTTGGATTTAGGATTTTGGGTTAGGATCCTAATTTTGGATTAGGATTAAGTTGGATGGCTGAGACCCCACAGTCAATGATGGCCAAACATACAAAAATGATTCCTCCTCTCTTTTTCTCTCTCAGCACATACTGACCATTATTTGGAAAAATAAGGGTATCAAGAACTTCAAGACAGCCATGCAAGACAGAAGGGAAGAAATATCATTTCTACAAGGGCTTGAAAGTATCCTGACAAGTGCTGTGTTCTTAGAATAAAGGGATCTCCTAAAATTAAGCTTTGTGATCAGAGCTTGAATTTGAATAGAAAAACTTCCATTCCTAGACAATACGCGACAGAGACAGAGAATGAATGTTATAAAATAAATAATTTTTGAGCGTTAGTAAGCTTTCAGTAATGGACAGTAATGGAAGCATAGTTTCTGAGTTTATCCTACATCATATTTAATAAGATTAGCTCTAGGCTCTAAAAAATGAGCACCACAAATTGAATGCTGCTGAGCCAAAGTGAATGACATCGCAAGTACCATCAACAAAATCCTCATTCTTATTGTAATAGTTTTCACTCAGGCAGAAAAATCACAAGTGATACAATCGTTCAAACACTTATTCTTGGGAGAGACTCTATGCAAATTCTCTTCTGTAACTCAGCTGGATAAAGCATATAAATGCTTACAAGAGAAAGTTAAAAATTTCTTAACTAAAGTCTCATATTGATAACAAAAATTGTATACTGCCTGAAATCCTTTAAAAAATATTATTATATGTAATTTCCATTTCTTTTTTCTTTTTTTTTTTTTTATTTTATTACTATTTCAGCTTAAGATTTTACTTGCAGGGCATTTAAGTCATATCTCACTAGAGATCCAGAGGAAGGAAATGGACCGTCAATCCAAATTCATCTTGAAGAATATCCTCAAATGACCCATGTGTAAAGAACCACTGGGAAAATTTCCCCATAGCTGGCCAGATACTATGGTGGCTTCTTCAGTCATTTTTTTATCTTGCTGGAAGAGCTGACTTTTTTTAACAAGTTGCACATAGCTCAGGACTTCTGACTCACATTTAGTGTATGTTTGCACAGGGTAGGGATAAATCCTGAATTTTCAGGGTACTAGTGATGCAGGAGCCTATGAATTGTCTGAGGGCTCTCTCGTGGAACACTTGCAATGTGTATATGCAATATACTTTTTAATTATTGCAAATTATTGTCCAGTGATTAAAGTGTTCCCAAGAAATTAATCCAAGAAATTTTAGGACAAAGGAAAACATCTCCAAGTTCTATATTTTTAGAATCCAGGAATATATGAAACTATTTGTGTTATATAATAAAGGAACTTATTGTCAGCAAAAGTATATTTGTAGTGTTGGTAGCAAATGTGTTTTTCTTTCTTGTACCTTGTAGGGAAGGAGAGCTAGCAATTTAATAAAAAAAAAATTCACTTCATTTTTAAAGCAATAAAGGTCAAAGAAAGGGCTAGCTACACAGACACAGTGAACAAAAGACATCCCTAAAAATGGTCCTAAATGTCAGTACAAGGCAGGATAGGATTAAGAAGATGTGGCACTCCAGAAAATGTGGTAACATCAAGGTGGGCAGATGTCATATGGAATGCACAGCCAAGTTTATACATGCCAAAAGAAATAGTCAGTACTAGTAGAAAAAGAATAATGAGGTAGAGATAAGGACTACAAAGGTGATAAATTACATATGTCAAAACCGTCTCAAAAGATCTTTTTCTTCATTTTAAAAATAAAGTTCACATACTGGTACAACTAAGGATATGTGAACATTCAAAAGAACAAATACTGAACTTTACCACTATTCCTTTCTCTACCTTCTTTTTTTACTAGTGACCCAAATCAAGAAAATATTAAGATGGAAGCAAAAAAACATTTTTGTATGTAAAAAAATATGATAAATTATTATTTTGGGCACATAAAAGCACCAGAGATGACATTTGTCTTGAAAATGTAAGATTATCATGGGATAAAAAATCAGGCACACCATGGCAAGTTGCTGTGTTCTAATTCATAGATAATACGGGGGGCGGGGGGCAGTGGTGGGGCCTCTGTTAAGATGGAAGTTTGGATATTTTATCCACAAGAAAATGTTGCATGCCGACAGCTGGGAACCCATAGAAGGAATACAGACAAAACAGCCTATCCATGTAGATTTGGAAGTTTCCTTAAAGTCTTTGATTTATATGATCCCACAAACTTCTCAGCTTTACTAAAAATTAAAAGACAGGTTTGTAACATAACATCAAACAGGAAAGCTTAAATGCAATGAATAAAAGTATTTTCTAAATGTTTAAAAATAGAAATGTGCAAATGAAGATTTCTGAACAAATTTTCACTATTCCAAAGTCACAGATCTAAAACACAGAACCATTCTGGCTACTATCAAGAAAATTAACTCCATACAAGCCAGACCCAGCATAATTTTTTTTTAAATAATTGTGCTCTGGTAGTTTACTAGCAAACATACAGAAAAATGGTTAATTACATAATTTTAAGATTGCCTCAAAGCTAATATATTAATCTTTATAATTTTGTTTATTTGGAAAACCAATGAGTAATTAAGGTAGCACTAAGATAAGATAACTTCTAGTTACTGGATACCAGAAATTATGTGCCATAACTGCAGGGACTAGTTCCTTCTCATAGTTGATTACATTTTTATGCATTTCATTGTGTCATGTATTTTCACATACTGATACATGCTGAATTTTTAAAAGCATATAGGTACTAGGGGACAGGTACAACAGTTATTTATTTATAATAATGGTTGGTTTGGCCACTTCAGATGGACAGATCATATTATCCCAAAGGTAAATATTCCTGTAATGACTTCTGCACATGCAAAAGGGAAAAAACTTAGTGTGAGTTTATTACATTTACAGTTTATCAAAACTCCCCTTCGCTTTAGTAAAGCCGACTAGACTTGCTTAAGCCAGGTTCTAGCTGTTTCCTGAACTAATGGGGAAAGACAAGTAGAACATGAAGAATTTTCCTTTTACTGATGCTATAGTTTTATAGCTCTACAAAGGCTGACTGCAATCTCATTTGAAGGGAATTTTCATTTCTAAATAGCCACACTGAAGTGGAAATGTTTTTTGATATAATCTTTGTTTCTGTTGACAGATGGCATTTTTAGTTTGAGAGCTTTGTGAAGTTTTACTCAAGCTACCTACGAGGAAAAGAGTTGGAGCACGAGTTGAATAAATTGGTCAAGCAGCATTTGTATTGTATTGTCAGCTGACATGGGAAAAGACATGCAGGATAACTGATTCCAGAACCAAGACAGTTTTCAAGACTGATTTCTTATATATATGTGTGTGTGTGTCTGCATACGTACATATATATTGCAAGGTCAGAAACAATCACAGATTTCAGTACATTATAAAAAATATTTTTATTTTAGCTACATTTAAATGTGTAATGAAGTATTAATTAAATTTCCTAACACTGAGCTGAAAATGAACTTTAAAATTCAAAACATTTTCTCCACAAATTCCAAAATGACCTGGATTAAAAGATGTCATATACACCTCAGAACAGTAGGTCTTTTCCAGATTTCAGTGACAGCAAATCTTAACTGATTTTGTGGAGTGCTGGCAGTTACTTCATAATTTCTGTAGGTGCTTTTCCACAGACACAGTTGGGAATCCTTACTGCCTAGCACATTTTAAAGCCTGCAAACACAGGTCCTTCGAGTTAGAATATAAGAGTGGAGCTGAAGGAAGATACAGATGAAGTGTAAGTATGGGCATATGGCATATCTTGTATGTACGTAAAGGACTGGGAGTTTCCTAGTTTGAAGATATGTAGTGGCTACATTTATGGATTCCTAGCTTTTTGGGCGGGGACATGTGAACAGAGGAGAAATGAAGTGGAGAATATAGGTTTGATAAAAGAGTACCTGCACATTTTCTAAAGAGGCACTTATTTCAACAGTAGTTGCTGTTGCCAATGGTGGTAGTCGAACAAAGTAAGTTTCAGAGCATTTAAACTGTCTGAACTGAATCTCTCAAACTTTCATTCTTCATATTCCCCCTGGAACAAAGATGGTGTAAAATCTACTACTTAAAGCAAAAAAGATGCAGAAAAAGACTTTTTACTGTCTCCCCTCTGTCTTTCCCAGAAGTCCCTATGAGCTTCTTTTTCAAAAGCAACACATTTATGGACCAGAAGGATCCTCCTTTTGGGGGCAAATATACAGAGAGTGGAAAGAATGACTACAAGGTTTCCATTTAGCACTACTCTCACAAAGACACAATTTACAGAGTAGGAGACTGCAGAGAGAAGCCCTAACCCAGATGGACCTCCTTTGTGTGCTGTGCTACCGTGCAGGATTCATTGATAGATTCCACAATCATTCTTAGAAATTGCAGTTACTTTCTAGATCTCTGCTTGCCCTGGTGCTACTGAGCTTCCTTCTCCAATTCCTCAAGCTTTCAAGTTATTTCCCCTGTAGCACTATGTATGTTTATAGCTTGATGACTAAGAATTGTTTCAAACTTTCCACTCCCCTAATGTGTCTTATTAACTGAATTTGTAAAATATTAAATTGCCCCTTATCTTTGAGCTAAATCATATTGTTTATGTGAAAAATTCAACCCCCAAATTAATTCTACCTCTTCTGTTGATGCTTTGTCTACAGTTCACTCAGCATTTACCACTTCCATTGTTTGACTTGCAAACCACTGAACAGAGAGTTCTTTCTGATTATGTAGGATTTTTGAAGAAAAATAATATTTTCTGTTTGCTTATTTGCATAGAAATACTGAAAATGCTCTCACAGTCCTTCAGCTACTTCACACCTCTGTAGGGACTTAAACTCTGGAATGAAGTGTGAGTTTACTGAATCACCACCCCACATAGGTTACATTTAACAAGGTTCACAGGAATGCACTGGCAGCATATTCCAATTACCTCTTAAAGAAAAGCTTAGGTTTTGGACTGTTTTGTGCAAATGACTAAGTATAATTTTAGAAAGACTGCTTCCTCTATTACCATACAAAACAGAGAAATAAAAGAGAGAAAAAACTCAAACTGAGAATATTTTAACTCTATTCAGATCCTGAGCTATCTCACCAGTGAGTACATTGCTCATTCTTCCACTTGTTAGGTCAGGTAACTATATGACATTTAAAATACTTGCTAAAGGATTACAACATCTAAAAAGTTAGAGTTACTCCATTACAGTGAGTTCATGTAATATTGCTTTTGAAACATTTTACAGCAGTGTAATGATAGACCTTAATTTATTCCAATTATCTTTTGTTCACTTTGATTTACGAACAGTGGAGCTGAAATAATCAGCCCTTTTGCTCCTTAGGCTTCCAAGCATATATTTCCATGAGTATTGTACAAATCATCTTTTTGCAGCCATCACACATACGAATTGCAAACGTCTATTTTTAAGATAAGGAATGGTAATAGCAGACAATTAAGGGCAAGATCATTGGTTGCTCTGAACTGCTTTGGCACAAAAAATAGTTCACTGAATCAAATTTTCTTCTCGGTAAATGTATAAGGCCAAATATTGAAAATATATATACTCTATTCTTAAAAGGTCGAGGGGTTATTTCCCTTGTACCTGTTTTCTGCTATTCACACTCATAAAATGCTCCCCTGGTTGGTATATACACCAAAGAATAATAAACTCAAGCTTTATGTTTGTCGCCTAACATCCTTAACAAACACATGCTGTTATTGAGCATTTTTATTGTTGACTGGTGACAAGCTAGATTTAATAGACAGTTTTTCCTACATCACTACTAATTTGATAAATACAGTTACTTTAAAACCTTTCCTGACACACTGCTCACATAGTTCATTTTTATTTAAACAAAAAAATCAAAGTGAAGGCCAGACATTTTATGTAAGGCAAATTCTTTAATGACCGCGTAACTTCACATAAATAGCTCTTGAAAGAATACAAAAAATAAAAATACAGTATTTGTCTACATAGTGGTTTTTTTTTCTTTTCCAGAAAAGGCACTCAGAATTAGGTAGCATTTTAGAAAACTAAAATAAGATTCTCTGCGTTTCAAGTAAGCTAATAAGTAGGTAAAAAGTTTATTGCTGTTTAATTGATTTTGTTGGTTAAAACACCCAAATCTATGGATTAGCATTGGACAAACTACTGCAGGCTTTTTGTCGGACTTCAGAAATTTTCTTTTGGTCTTCATCTGGCATGTGAATGAAAAAAAAAAAAAAAAAAGCAAAAGCAAACATCACAAGATAATTATACTAGGCCTGAATTGATGTACATGTTTATTATATACCTGCAGTCACTTGTCCAGTTGTATTTTTTCACTGTTTAATTGGATTTCATATTCCTTTTTTATTTCTGTGTGTTTTCTTTAATTCTCCTTTCTCCTAAATTGCATATAGGGCAGGTGAAATGACTCATCAGCTGAAGGTAGCTGTGACTCACCAGGCAAAGCAGAAAGCACCTACTTGACCCATTTAGGCAAAATAACAACTTAAAATTGTTTGAGTTAGACAAGATGAATTCCTCACTAGCTTTGGACTGGGCCTATTTTTCTTTTCCCAGTCCTGGTTCCCCTCCTTGTATGATGTTTACCCCTATCCATCTTTTCCTATCTACATGAAAATTAATGTACCTAAATGTCAGTTCTGTTGGGGTAGTACCTCTACTACTTGGTAGCTTATGAAGCAGTAACTTTTGTTCTCTCAAGGCATAGCTGTTCCAAATGTAGCAGAATTATTTAATGCTTTTCTAAGGTTGAGTGTGAGGACTGCAGATTACTTCAGGGACACAACGTGCATTTACCTACTCAATTCGAGAAAGGTGGCAGTAATGGTATTTAGAGTCAATTTACTATTCAGCTATATTAATTTACACATTCCTTTTTAAATTGCATATGGCTGACTGCTAATTTACTTGTTAGTTAAGAGTTTTGTAGAAAATGAAAAAAAATTATCTTTCATCAACAACCTCATTAGGAGAAGCAAAATGTTTTTTGATACAGAAGACTAGATTCATCACAGGCACATAGAGAGTAAATTCTGGAATCAATTGTAAAATCATCCTAAATTGCATGTTTTCACATTTAAAAGACTACCACTCACTACAATCAGAAATTATATCTTTTTTAATGGAGATGCATATTTACATACATGATTTGAAATTTTAGCTAAAAGTGAATGATGTCTCATAATTTTAGGACAGTTAACATCATCCTAATGAAAGCATTTCTATAGAAAATTTAACTTGGAAGAGCAGAATAAACAATTGAGTTAATTATTTGCAGAGGTGTTTTGAGCTGAAATGGGTCTGTGTCACCTTGCAAAGAACCTAACAGTCCTAAACGTACAAAGTGCTAATACACATTAATACAATATTCAGATGTACAAATCCTAGATTGCACAATTTTTCAATCTCTACAAGTAGAAAAGTTACAGAAAAAGTATGAAAAGAAAATTATATTTTACATTCTTACTAATGTATTTTGAGAAAGAAAAATAGATTTTCATTTAAAAGGCCTTGGGGAGATCTTGAAAAGATTTCTGCTTTATGCCTGTATTAAGTGTTGCCCTCTTTTTCTCACACTCTCTTTCTCTGTCCCATATGCGTTTTAAAATCCATCTGGTCACTTTGTTCCATTCTTCCATACTTAGAGTACTTCTATCACAGACAGAATTTGTCTGTTCTTTAGACAAACACAAAGACAATCCTACGTTCACTGAGAGAAATAACTAAGGTCCCAAGAATTTACAGTGTTTCCTGGCATAGATTACAGTATTAACTATTTTAACATCATATACTCAGCATCCATGAAATAAGGCAAATATTATTCATGCATCTAAACAGTTTGTTACATGCTCAGTCATGGTTTGTTTTATAAACAGAAAACCTGATGAAAAAACAGGTAGAAAGAACTGAATGAGCAGGAGAAGCCAGTTCGTAAAGAGGCTAAGTTATGTTGTATCACAATTCCTTTTAAAACTCCAAAAGTTTTTTTTCCTGGTCCATTAATCACGAGAATAACTCCAATACAACATACATGTAATTCAATATGGCAAATACTACATATGGCAGCTGCTCTGAGCAGTAGAATAAATTAGTATTATGTACAAATTAAGATTCATGCTCCTAAATTAGGGAATTATCTGAATATTACACTTATCACTTCCTCAAGAAACCCCCAGATGATATTACATCTCAATTGTAGTACACAGAGCAGTGGAACTCCAATAAATGTTTTTATTCTGATATCTAGCTTGTTTTCAATAAAACTTGCATTTAGTTCGTTCATGAAGGGTGCTGCAAAACAATATTGAAGTAGGTGGTCTGGTCTCAGATTTTCAATGTTTTAAAATTATTATTTAAATGTTATACCTCATTTGAAATTTAATTATAATTCAGCTAAAACTTACCTTATGTGGGTAATGATGAGGGTTGTAGCCGGAATGAAAAAGTCATCCACTCTGTCAAACTGCTTTCCCACTGGCTGAGTATGGATTGTGTGATGAGAAACACTCCCACTGGCTTGTGTCATCACCTACATAAAGTAACATCATTATAAACTATAGGAATACTTTTTCAAAATATAATCTCTATCCAAATAAATTAGTACAGTATTGCCTCTGTATTCCTCTCTTGTATTATCCTTCAGTTACCAAGAAAAAGAACAGAAATGACAGTGAATAAAGCTGATCAGCATTACAGATTTCAAAGAATTATTACATACCTGACCACCTAATCTTCATTATTTACTTTTTTCCTTTCTTTTTTTTTTCCACCACTGAGTCCATATTTATTCATTTACTATACTAAAGCCTCTAGCCTTAGTGCAAACTACGTTTTTTGCTTACCTTTTTTTTTTTTACACTAGATCCTAGTGTGAGATTACATTTCTTAAGCACTTCAGCCAGAGTGAAAAGATCTTATCAACTGATCCACAGGAAGCTATGGCTATGCATACTCCCAATTCTTGTCAGTCATGAGGTAATTCAACATAGCGTAGACATATTTCAGAAGAGCAAGTTGATTTGGGTTTACACATTCCTTAAGTTGTTATGAACCTATTTTCCTTGAATCCCCAAATCTTTGACCTTCTCTGAGGTAAATGTTCATGGGTGAATAAAAGACAATTCCATATAATAGCCACTATGATATTCACATACATGCACTTAAGAGCAGATCAGAGAAAAGAAAATAATCGATTATCTATACTATAAGGAAAAAAGAGAGTGAAGATGATAAGTTGCTTTAAAACATGGTAAGATTGACTCAATTATCAGTCATTTTCTGGGGAGAAGTGACAGTTAAACTCCCACAAATTACCTTGCATACTCATAGTTACTAAGAGCCTGTAGGTGCTAAAAAGGTGTTTTCAAATGTTACTCATTTTTTTCTGCTTGAGCCCTGTGTTTGAATATCTTTTTTTCTTTATCTTATATATATATTTTAATGCATAAAGATTTCATTAACTTCTAAAGAAAAGAAAAGTAAGCTGAAATAAAAATAATTTTGAAATTATGACATAAAGACCATCACCATGTTTTCAGGGGATTACTTGAAATAAGGAACAGAAAGTAGTGAAAAAGTAGGAATGCAAGTACAGCTTCTTGAAATGTTTCTTTAGCAACTGCCGCTAGGCTTGCCACTGCTCAGAGGCACGGGAAAAGTAAGGATTTTTAATATTTTACATCTGAAAAAAGCAACAATAAAGATGGAGCTTGTCACCTTCAGAGCATCAATATAATTTTAGTGAAATAGGAATATGCCTAAAATCCAGTTTATCCTCTAATTAGTGGAAAAAACATCATAAACAGAAACAGTTTGCTCTCAAAAGACTGGCAGTTACAAAACATGCTGCTGCTTTCAGCTGTATTCCTCATCCTTTATCAATTCAGCATTGTCACTTCTGAGTAAGGGTGCTGAAAATAATGTCTAACTTCTTTAGCAAAGTCAGTTGTCTGAATTGTTTTCTGGTTACCTGAAATCATTTCACTGCCCCTGCAGGGGTCATGATAATAATGTGTAAGGGAAAATATACAAAATGTTGCAATTACACAAACGTTCACCTTGTCTAGAATTCCTTGCATATAATCATTCTGATCACCTCACCTGCAAAGTTGGTGAATTCTTTTCCATGTTTCCCCAGCTCAGCACCCAAACTTGATCATGTGATTTATCGTAGTGTAGTTTCACTGGAACAGGATCTGTACTTACTGCCTGAAACATAATAAAAATAGAAATCCTTAATTTCTGTCACATTTTCAAAAGAAAAATAATATATACACTTGAATTGGAATGACGACTGGACATGCATTTCCTGATGTTTTCAGATTGCATTTAAAAATTATGTTGTCAATTGCTGAAACAGCCCTCTGATTAATTCAAAGTTACTGACTTCCTGAAAAAGTGATTTTTATTCATTATATGCTCTAACATTTGGCATCAAAATTACATTAAACTGAAGCTATTAAAAAGCTGAAAACAAAGCTTTTAAATCAAGTAAAAAAGTACTTATCTTCCTTCCTTACCATCACTCTCACTTTACACATATCAGTTTAAAAACTACACCAATTATTTGTAAATGGTTAAAAAGGGAAGAGTATTCTCAAGCCACATACTGAAATCAATGCAAGGTGTTACTACACAGTCCTGCATAAAACCAACACAATGTTGCTACGCCCAAAGCTTCCTATCTCTGCTAAACTGGATATATTCTGTTGAAGTTGGAAAGATCGTTTTCATGTTTTCCAATTAGTTGCTACTTTTGGTAGACTTGTGATCAGAACCAAAGTGTTTTCCCTACAACCTTAAGCACTGTCTCTTGAGACCACAAACCTTTTAAGACAGTTGAGCTCTACACTTCCTTTGTTATGAGAAGAACTGAAGACTTCAGAGTATGAAATGGGTTGACAACATATTTGATTAAAAGACATTCTGCACGAGGCAAACAACTGAGGGGATTACTTTTCTATTTTCATCATTAAAGCAGAAAAATAAGTGGAAATTGTTTTTTAGTCTCACCATTCCGGAACTGTAAAGCACAGCTTGTTTATCAGTTTGTCAAGGAGAGTACCAGCTGGCTAATTAAGTGAACCTAATTTAAACTAATGATGTAGATCCTCAAGATAATGCACTAATGGCTGGCTGAGACTGCTGATGATACTTAACTGTACTCCTGAGGTGTTGCAAGCCACAACTTCATCTAGGCAGAATTTGTTTTTCCTTTTGAAAATGGAAAATGAAGCCAGGTTGCTCACTGGCTCATTTAAAATCAGAAAGATACCCCTCGAAAAAGGTCATTCGTGTTTGATAACATTTTTCTGCTGCAGACTAGAAGACAAGTTGGCTAAAATTATACTTGGGCTGTTGTATAACTAATATGTTCAGGTGTGTCAAATTTCCTTTTGGCTTCCCCAGACAAAAGGTCTGACCCACATGTGTTCTGCTGCGTGAGTACCAGCAATGTTCAGGGTCTGGGCTATAGCACTGCCAGGAGGAGGAGGAGGAGGAGGAGGAGAAGAAGAAGAAGAAGAAGGAATTGCCCGTGGGGTCAAGCACAGGTAATGCAGCTCCCAAGAGAGGAGCCAGCAGCAGAAAGGAGCTGAGCATCTTGGAAGCAGGCTTTCACAGCTGCTTCTAGCTAGCCAGGCTGATCTGCCAGCAGCACGGTGAGGACTGAGTGATGATGAGCTCTGTTTACTTCAGCATGCCTCTAAGTCATCCCAGTTAATGGTGCGCTGCTAAGCAATACTGGACAATTACAGGTGACAGTGCTTGCTTTCAAGAATTTACAAATGAAAGCAAATACTTCTCTTAACTTTATAATGAGAATTACCTGGCTAAATCAAAAAGTCTACATATATCTCTCTTAAGATAGACCATCCATGTTTCCAATACATTTCAATTTAGTCGGCTCTAGAATCTTCTTTAAGTACTTATTTTGATAAATATAGTTGTCATAGAAATAAATCATCCTCAAATCTAGTTGTTATATATGTGCACCTGTACACACATCTTTTACGTTAACTTTCATAGTAGAAAGGAATAAATATAACATACATAGTAGTACTTCAGAGAAAACACCGTAATAAGCAAATCCAAATCAACAATATTTTTACACAGAAAACAGCATAGTTGCACAACTTAAAGCCCTTTCAAATACATTTTTAGTTGTCTTCAATTTTTTTGCACCTTGACAGAATTTTTATTAGTGTTGCTCACTTTCAAAATATGAAGTTTTCTCCACATTTGTTCCTACCAGAGTATGCATTTTTGAAAGCCTAATTTACAGAGCAGATACAGCTTGTTTCTTCTTTAAGATATAGACTAGAAATAGTTAAAATGTAAATAATATCCTCTGTATTAATATGACACTTAGAGAGAACGCAGTCTAGTAAGCAAAGTGCTCTCATTTATGAACAGCTTAGTATCTATTCTTCAAAAATCAGTTACATTTTGGGTTTTTTTTCTGTGCTAGGCAGTAATGTAAGTAATGAAAATAGACTGATCTGGCTGAGAAATTAAACTCCCTTCCTTGCTTCCTGTTTGTATGAGTGGTTGTGTACGTGCATGAGTAGAGCTATATTTCATGTTAGAAAAATTCTTCCTGCTTGCAAAAAACCAAAACCAAAAATAAATGCTTCTTGTTAAAAGATAAGGAAGACAGGGCTGTGCTTGTTATAAGAAATGCTGAACAAGGTTATCTCTTGACTTGCCGCTAAATTCCAAATTAGCCTTACTTCAATTCTAAAAGCCATCTGTGAATCAACAGTGGTTTTATTTTTTATAGTCTTACACTACATGTAAAAGTTTATATAGGTTTTGGGCTTTCATTATTTATTTGGTTTGTTTGCAACTACTTTTACTTGTCTTTTTTTTAAGTCTATTTTGAATATCAACATGGTTAAGCTGGATACAGAGCAAGTCCCGTAATACATTTCCCATGTATTTGGCTAACTGTATCCTAGGAAATAATTTTCAGGTCAGTAACATATAGCAGAAATTCTGCTCAGGTGCCCAAAAGTGAAAGTAACACATTTAGTCTAATTTACTTAACCAGTTCATCTGTTATCCCTTAGTCATACTGTCTTACCAGATGTCTGTGTTAAGTATTGTGAAATGGAAAGATAATTTATCATTATTATCTGAACATCCTATCACCATCAAAACCGAGACTTTCATTCCTACAAAAGGTTTCCACAGATGGCATAAATTTCATTCTATACTTCCCTAAGTTCACGATCTGGATATTATTAAAGTAATGGAAAAGCAATGCTATTCTATCCCTCAAAATAAAATTTCTTTGAAAGTGAAAGGTTTTTTTTCCTGGACGAGCATGAAGGCTTCTGGAGTACCCAGTTTTAGCTCAATATATTTGCTAAGGAGCAGAGATTTAGCGCACAGACCTCTGTGTAGCACCTAAGCATCCTGTATGTCTGTTTTTCAGCTCATTACAGAATCTTGAATATTTATGTGATAGAACAGCAACCTATCTAATTCCATCCAAAAACTGGAGAACCGCTTTGCATATTTATGGGGGAGAGGTGTACTTCTAATTAGTGGCTAATTTATTGAATTTTACTTTTTTAATTAAAAGTAACAAAAACATACATCATTCTGGTAAGTATCTCTAAACATTCAGTTAATGGTAAAGCACTCAGTAAAATAACAACTAATGTAACTGAAGGCAAATTAGAAGAGTCTACGAATCAAACCATTCCATAAAACCTAAGTTTAAAAGAACCTCCAACTTCTCAATATTTTTCAGCGAGTTCAAAAGGCGTAATATGCTCTTGCCCCTGAAGTCTAAATGCTCATAAATGCAATCAAATTGGTATTTCATCCATCATTTGTAGGAAAACAAGATGACACGTGAATGTCAGCCAGAGACCAGGGAAACCATTGCCAGAGATTCCAGTGCTTCAGATCTGTGGATTTCAGTAAGACTATGGTTTTTTTAGTCTCTCTTCCTGCAGAAATATATTGAATTGGCTGTAAAAAAAAGTCTTGATCTCAGAAAACAAAAATTCATTATCCACTCAGTTCATCTATACTTTGATATGCAAAGGTCAATTTAACAAAAAAAAAAGTAAAAGAACAAAAAAATTAATAACTTTTTATTATTAACTTTTTGAATGAAACATTTTATCAGACCCTGTCACAGTTTGGATAGGTCAGGTTTTGAGGAAGTTATGTCTACTGAGCCAGCTGACACAGAATATAGAAGGCAGAAAATGCAAACGTTTAAAGAGTGCAAAATTATTAAAATGAAAATTGTCAAGTTAATGTAATTTTAAAATTGCAATTTTGCTATGTATTTTTAAATTTTACATTAATGTATGTAATATATATGTATATTAATATCATAGAATTGTAGAATGGTTTGGGTTGGAAGAGACCTCTAAAGGTCCAACCCCCCTGGAATGAGCAGGGACATCTTCAACTAGATCAGGTTGCTCAGAGCCCCATCCAGCCTGGCCTTGAATGTTTCCAGGGATGGGGCATCTACCACCTCTATGGTCAACCTGTTCCAGTGTTTCACCACCCTAATCGTAAAACATTTCTTCCTTCTATCTAGTCTGCATCTACCCTCTTTCAGTTTAAAACCATTACCCCTTGTCCTATCGCTACAGGCCCTATTAAAAAATCTGCCCCTATCTTTCTTATGAGCCCCCTTTAAGTACTGAAAGGCCACAGTAAGGTCTCCCCGGAGCCTAATATACAATATATAATCTATACATTAAAGATTTTCATTCATTTATCAGTGAAAAAGGCAAAATGCATGAAGAAAAGCTCTATTTAAATATTTTTATTAACAATTTAGGTTAGATTTCTAATTAAAAAAACTCCATGTTTTATTTAGCTAAAGAACATGTGTTTCCTAAGAATGTGATGATACTGTAAGTAACCCTGTAGATGTTAGGCACATTTGTATAATTAAAATTTGAATCAGAACACCCAGTGTGGTGTCAAAACCTCTTTATCATTTTCACATACAAGTGCCCTTTCTTTTGAGAATCAGAGCAGGCTTGTTAACAAGTTATTAACTAGCTTCAGAGCTCTTTGCCCAGGAAATAATTTTATTTCAGAAAAAGAACAACCCTGCTTTTAAAGTAAATTTCAAGATTTTATATGATCTGTAATGTACTTACCCCCCCCCCCAATACACAAACTCAACCAAAAAACAAGCCCCTTGTCTGCTGACAAGACTGTTGGCAATCCCCAGCTATAATCGATTGACTTTTTTTGTACACTGAAAGTAAAATAAAGCTAATCTTTCTGGTCAAATGACATCACCGTGAAAGACTAAAGACTATATAATGGAATATATTCTATTGTATGTGTCTGATTAAAAAAAAGAAAAATAGTGTAATATGGTGGGAATACTAGGCAGAAAACAAATAGCAAAAAATATTATGATTTTGCCTTTTCCATATGCCTTGTTAACACAAACATTTTAAGACTTTAAATAGTCTCTTCATATTCAGAAAATATATTTTTAGAATTTAATAAGTTTATGGATGTTATTTTTTTAAATTCATCTTCACATCTTTAACAATTCCACAGACTAAAATCTGTCCTCATGTAAATCCCCTATTTAACCGCATAGTACGATGATATCATTGATATCACCAGATACATAAAGGAAAAAAAGAGACAGAAAGCGAGACAAGAATACAGCAGTCATAGTATTTGATTTGAGTGGTGGCAACTAAACATTAAATTTTTACTCCATCCCAGTGAGACTACTGACTGTTTGGATTATATTGCGACTCTCTCAGGCTCTCCTGAGGGAACTGTACTGCTCCAAAAAACTAATATTCATTTCAGCATTGCCTTGTACCTTGGTCTTCCACAAGCTATACGAGTGCCTTAATCCCTGTACCATAGCATCGATTTCTCTTTTACCCAATGAATTATTTTGACTAAGCAGAGCATCTCCAGCATCCCAGAGACTGGGAAACTGATAGTAGTGCCTACACAGTAAAGGAATAGAGAAGTTGTTCAAATTCACGGTGTCCAATCTTGGCTAAGGGTGGTGTTGGGTCTTCCACAATTGCAGTAATTTCTCTGTCTAAAAGCTTACTGAATAACAGTCCTCCACCTTCTGTAGCCAAACCTAATCCCCAACCTTTCCTATCAAAACTGACAGACACATTCCTGTGATAAGACTCTATTTTAATGAATCTTCATCTTCAAGTGAAAAGTACCTCAAACCAGAAACTTCCCAAAGAACTCATTTCCTAAACTACTTGATTAATATTTATAAGAGGTATTTTCATGTTGATTCTCTCCCTCCCAATTGCCTATTGAGAAGAACAGTCACTAAACATGAACTGCTGCTAAATGTTGAAGGTAGATGGTTTTTTTTTCTAGATATTGTGTTTACTCTCAAGCTAATTGCATTTTTTTCAAAATATGAAGGAAAACATTAAATTCTTGTGTCCAAATTAGATATTAAGTTAAAAATTAGAAATAAATACCTGTACAACTTTCTGAGACTGTACATCAACAATAAGAACTCTGTCAAGTGTGGGCTGAGCTACGTAAATGAACTTGTCTTTTACATTAACAGCAGTTGCCCATACACACTGCTGAACAGGATCTCCATCTGCTTTGGGACAAACTTCATCCTATAATTCAACAGAAACATGGAAAGTGTAAGAATCAAAACAGTCAGCGATGCAATAGAAAGACAAATTATGCTCTTTTTCTTCTTTTTTAATTGTAAAATAAAATCTCAGAAAATTTAGGGAAGGGAAAAAGACAGGAGACATTAAGACATAGACTAATGTTAGCCAAACTGCACGTGTAACCACCACACAACTCACAAGCACTTTAGTGTAAACCATACACCAGCTTTTTTGGGTGTTTTCTAGGCATTCAAGCAGTTAGCACTGTTGTCCTGAGAAAGAAACCCATTTGAACCAATAATACGTGTAGCAATAAAGTGAGCAAGAGCCAGGAGACCTTAAAAACAGAAAAACACATTAGACACACAATGTCTCATTACTGTGCAGCAGCTATCAGCTTCCCCATCTGCACCATCACAGTATCTTGCAAAGGAAGGCAGTTATAGACATGGCTTACACTTACTTCTGAGAACACGGCAGTAAGGCAGGCAAGTACTAAACTGGGAAGATGATAATGTATAAATAGAGGGAAGAGAAGGAGGTGTGGTGCAAGTTGTCACATGGTATAGGGCAAAGCAGCAGCAGTTACAGGGATCTGCTTTTTTCGTCATATGGAGTACTGATATGTTGTTTCAAAGATCAGGAATTTTGGCTACTTTTGCCATAAGACATTCTCACAGCCTATCTCACTAGTGTTAAACCCAACACATACCAAATGGCTTCTTACTATCATTCCTTCGCCCTCTGCCCTTCCATCCCTGCAAAAGGATGAATTTGAAACAAAAGCAAAATTCCTGTTGACTTCAGTGAATTCATATTTCATATACATATTTTATAATATATATAACTATACACTCTCGCTCAAAATAGCTATCTATAGTTTACATACTCACTATTCATATTTTTATATAAATATATTCCCACTCACCATATATGTATTTATATTTTTATCTATCTATTTGTAACTATTTGCTCCCAGTGAAAGCTTGCTTTTATCAAAATTAAAAGTTCCTTGGTCAAATATGTTACCATATTTGGAAATTCCCTTTATGAAATAGCATGAATTTTTCCTATAATGGACATCAAATTTATGTAAAAAACAAGGACCTGAAAAATATTCTGCCTGGAGATGTACAGCATGTGACAAGCTTTTTTGTTTTCCTGACCTATTCTTCTTTTCTGTCTTAATTTTTTTTTCCTTTCATCACAAGGGGCAATTTCACCAAATCATAAGTATTATTTCTTTTTAGCACTTATCTGCTGCTTATTCCTAATTTAGAATGCTCTGTCTGATACATTGTAACTGGTCACTGTGAAAATAATTATGTCAGCAGACGATGACTTCAATGTAGAATGAACAGCAAGAGTTGATGAGATCTTAAACAAGAACTCTGTTTCTAAGTGTCAGACTCCTTTAAAAAGAGAGGGAAAAATAACGTGACAGAACAACATATCCAGCACTAAGCAATGCTTTTCAAGAAGAAGATGATGCATTTCAACACTAACTTTTCTGTATCATCAACATGCTTTGCCTGCTGTGCCTCTGTACGTTTGAGAAAATAGACTCAATCTTTATATGTCAAAATAAGAAATAAATCAATTTCCAGCTCTAACAGAGGGAGTTTCTTTACAGGAGATCGAAAGCCACTACTTAGTCCTGTGTGGTTGTTGAACCTCAACAAAGGGAAGGTCTTTCAGAAATCACATTGATAAGGAAAGGTCACTAAACTCAGGTACCATGGGATGGCACATAATCAGGAACTTCAGCAGAACTTAGAAATAAGTAAAAAGAGTAAGATTCATTTTGCACTGCTAAAAAGCCATGCACTTTGAAGGGCGAAGTTTAAAATCTGGTTTTTAAAGAATGATAGGCATGATGACAAACAGGACTTTCATTCTTAAATATGGCTAAAAGCTTTTCATCGCATAAAGTGAAGCGTCAACATAAATAAGTGTCTCTAATATTATGTGCAATCATCAGATCAATGATCTATTGCCATTTGCCTTCTGTGTAATTGTCACTTCAATTGGAAGGTTGTTTCACTGATCTCAAATTATTTTTTATATTTATTCCAAATGTGCCTTGTCTTAGTTCCATGTTTTATCTAAACAGATACCTACTTTTAGACTGTTCTACACAGTCCTCTTTCTTCCTCAGAGAACACCTTCTTCAAATAATGCACCTGTAAATGTTTATAACAACTCTATACTGTGTCATCCTTTTCAGTCATGTCTCTCAGGGCCTCACCTTAGTTTATCCCAGTTTTTAGTATTGTGAATTCTACAAGGACACGTTCAATACATTATTTAAAAATAACACCAACTCCTGCTGAAGGAATCGAGGTTTCTCTCACATGGCATCATATAGATTAGTGTAAATGATTACACTAATCATACCTCCCATTGTGGAAAGTATAACAGAACAGGAAAATACATAAGTTAAGCACTTATAACTATATCCAGAGTTAAGCCACCTCTTTAAACATTTTCCTGAATCTGAGTCTAAAATACTGACTGAAGTGTATTTCTAAATATTATTCCAATGTAAAAGCACTAAAATCTAGGTTTTTTATATATGTATATAGACGTATACACACACATATATTTAAATTAGAAACTACAGGGCATGATTCTTCTTATCTATATAATTCATGAACCTTGCTCCTCTTGTTCCACTTTAAATACAGAAAGAAAGCGTGACACTTTCTCAGATCTAAAGTAAAAAATATTAAGTAAAAAATAAATCTACATATACAAATGCAGTTTACTCATTCTAGAATATTGTTTATGTTGTCAGAAATTTCTATTAATGCAATGCCAACTCTCACTTTGCCCCAAAAAACTGAAAAATTAAAATAAAAGCAAAAAACTGTTTCTCCAAAGTAACACTGAAAATTATGCACCAAAATTCTCATATCCAAAATAGAGTTCCCCAGCATCAATCAGTTTATACAGTAGTTTCTCTAGTTAACATTTATCTGATTAGACAGTCTGGATTTCTTTTACATTACAGGCAGCAGTTCTGAGGCTCTATATTAATTTCCCCAGTGGTTGGGTAACTTGTTAAAATAATTTCTCCTTAAAATATAAGCATAAAACCACCATTTTCTTCTTCTAATTAAAATGTGAGCAATTTACTTTTTCCTAATTTATTCTCTCTGAAAAAAGCTAACATCTGATAAAACATCAATTTATTTGATTTAATTGTTTCCCCCCCCCGACTTTTTAATCAAAAGAGACTTGCCCTGTAAGAAGTCAGCAGATGGAGGAAAATAAAACTTTCTCTAAAGTTTTTCAAGGTAGTCTGGGGCAAGAAATTCTCAAGAGAAAACATGTACTTGTAGATTTATATGTGCAAATTGTATGTTTATAAAGTTACACTTAATGCAAGGGTCCTCAGTGTTCTAACAAGACTTGAGTCAAGCTCTTTAAGTGGTACAATGAAATGTCTATCTATGCTATGACTGTCTAAGCGTAAGGTGACATCAACAGGTTACAACAGTGCATGTATTAAGACATGAATTTATGTATCACCTATATTAAGTTACTGTTTACTTGACATTCTGTAGTAAAAATCAGACTGTGGATCTTTTTCACATTTTTGTCAACAAACAAACATTAAAAATCTTGCATTTACTACACTTACTGTGCTGGAAGAGTGTAAACCGAAGCAAGTTCTGTGGACTAACAAGGGTGTTTCAAGTTCATTTCTGTGCTCTGCCATGTAGTCACATTAGCTATTTTGAAATAAAAGTATTTTGCTCCCACCTCCAGCACATATTCAACTTCAAGTGTGAGGTGGCCTAGTTCACTGAAATACGGCCATTATGCATTAGTTCTTGTAATAAAGAGAAAATCAGGATTATGTTGAAACCAAAAGGATTTGTCCGTTGGTCTCAGCAAAGGCACACGTTTCAATTGCTTTTTTCCCACCCCCAGCCTTCTGAAATAATTATTCTAATTGGGATTCATTGGGAAGGGAAAACAAAAACAGTTTTGCATAAGAATTAGAATTTAAAGGCTTTGGAAAATATTAATTTGCGGAAGATAAATAGAGGTTGCATGTTAGTGAGGAAAATGCCCCAAGCACTTCAGAATGATGAGACATTTAACAGCTGAAAGACTCTACTTGGACCATGGGTAAGAATCGATTTGACAACAGGTTAAACAAACAGCTGTCAAAGCTGGTGTAACTGAACAATAATCTGCATTAGAAAACAGAAATAAGTTTATTTCTGTCCCTATGCATCTAGAATTGTCACTATCAGCCTAGTAAAAGTCTACTTTCATTTGATATTAATTTGAAAGATTCAAGTAATTTAGGAGATTCTGGGAAGCAGAGGAGGAAGCTCTTTATATTCCTCTGAACCATGATGATCCAGTAAAGCACTAAATCTTTTGCTTCATTTTAAACACAATGAAAGTCTAATTGATTCCCATGTTAAACACACACTAAAGTGCTTTGCTGTATTGACACTCAGTGGCATAAGAGGCAATTAAATATTTAGATAAGGGTTCTCAAGTATATAGTTATTGAGAAATTGTATTTACCTTTTGCAAAATTGGCATACCTAAATATGTACGTGTGTAACTGCTGCAACATTCGTTCACAATACAATGCAATGCCATCTAGAACATCTGAGTTCATTCTTTTACAGGAGCTCAGCTAAAGGTAATTTATTTTGTTGGCAGGTAAACAGGAAACCTAGGGAGGAACACTGCAGTATCACGTGCACCATCCATCCATTTTCTGTAACACATCTAGTACCTAAACTGTGCTGCGGAATTTAGAAATGTTCTTACACTTTAGCAAATGTTCGGCAATGAAACAGGTATATTAGGGTTTTACTTATCACTTGAACAGCTAATTCAGGAAAGTGTAGAGAATCGGGAGAGGTTTAAGCAAGCATGTGTTTCCTTTAGGTATATGTTAGAGAGATGCGTGATGGAGATTTTATTAGCAATAGCTGCCGTAAATGTGAAAGGCTGTGTAAAGCCACCTCAAAACAGTCAGTATACCAACATCTCTGATTAGTAAAGTTATACGACAGCATCAAAGAGAATTACTAACGAGTAATTTATGACATGAACTCTTACCACTAAACAATCACATGCTGAACTTGATAAAAATCTGATCCTGATCTGACAGAACTGAGTTATTTTTTTATTCTTATTTAGAGAAAATAGATTTTCCAAATAGGCTTGAGGAAGATATGATATTCTTCAAACAAGGAAACAGTTGTCTAAAGCTTCATAGTCAATGAGTTTTTTCAAGAATATACTACTTTTGTCGTAGCATTAGCAGTATATGCAGGGAATTCTTTTAAACTCATGTTTCATCCTTCTTCTAGGAGGAAAGTCATCTTAAAGAGCTTTTTCAAAATTTCAGAATTTTTTACTGAAAACTATTTCTCAATTTTTCCTTTTTTTTTGAATGCAGAGTGAACAATGTTGTCACTATGAGTAGAAAAACATAAGGACATATTTTCAAAATATTTCTGATTTCTCTTGCAGGAATAAAGATTTATTAACCACCATATGTGAGGGAAGATTTTTTCAGTGTTCAGGGGAATAAGTAGAAATATTGTTGAATTTAATGGGCAAAATGACATGCATGTAGGTACAAAGCTTAATTTCTGGCTATATATTTACCACACCTACCCACAAACCAAAGATATCCAAAGAAGGACAAGTCTATACCTACTTTAAAATGAAATTTATCAAGTAGCCTACTTTCCCAGTCTTTTTTTTTTCTTTTTTTCCAGGGGCGAAGGACATACTTATTTTGCTACTTTAGGTTTGAAAGCTACAAAAAGGAAACAAATTTGACTTATCCATCCTGATTATTACCACATTTTGATAAAAATACACTTAAAATCTAGGCTGTACTTTAGACCAATAAAATTTTAACAGACTTCTTAAATAATCAGCTTTTGAATTAAACAGCCATAAAAAAGCTCTTTGGCTTATTTTTGGCTGTGTCAACCTAATTTCACTTAAGCAGCACAAATCAAGGTATGATTAGCTGTTCAAAGCATAATTATTCACACTAAAATAAATCTTGCTGCTGAGTACAGCAGCCTTTGACATCAATAATGATAACTGAAGAGGCAAATTCCATTGAGACAGTTCTGCTGTTATTTCAGTGTGCTTTAGGTATTAGGGAAAAAAACCAAAGTGTACAGCTCATGGGTTATTATGTATTTCAAGGTCATTCATTCAAATTCAAATAATGAGAAAAAGTTACTATTTTTGAAAGGTGATAGATCACATGGAACAAGTCTTAATGTAGTGACTAGTACGAAGTGTTCCTGTGAGAACATGCATCATGTCAGCTGGCAATTTGATTAGCACTAAAGGAAAAACAACAAAAGAATAAATTGAAGTGGAGAATATACTACCATTTTTATGTATGCTACACATGGAAACTACTCCATAAACGCACAGAATTTGGTGAAATCAGCTATAAATCTGTTAACAATAAAGTTATTGAAACTACTTATATGAATTGTAAGTTGAAGTCAAAGCATCAATCATCTCTACTAAATTCCATGGAGCTATAAGAGTGTTTAACAGCATAGGGATCTGTCTCATGATAGCTTACAGTTTAATATAGACAAACATCCAGTGGAAAAAAAGAAACCATTAAAAATGATAACTTTAGATTTTATATTTAATAGAGAGAGAATCAATCCCTGATTCACAGAGATGCACTTAACTGGGGGAGAGAGGAGAAAAAACAACAACCACCAAACCAGAAATAAAGAGTAGAGAGCTGTTAAAGGAAAGGATTGGGAAAAGAGAAAGCCAAAGAAAATGAAGGGTTTGAAAAGTATAGAAGGAATACTCAATCTAAGAGAGAGATTGAAAGTTTGGATTTGATCAAGGAAAATACAGGCAATTTTGAGTCCACCATTATAAGCTACTTATTAATTGAGAAGACTTGTCTGAATTTATCAAGCAGAAAACACTAAACTAGCAATAATAAATTCTTATTTAAAGAAAACTATAATTGAGAAAACACTACAAATACATTTAAAAAAATAACTTGCCTGAAAACCGAGGAGTTTTTCACTAGGTTTAATATGTCTCTGAAATTCACATTCCACTGGTTGTATTACTTTGATGCCATCTTCATAAAAAACATAAAACATGTTCCCAATTCCCAGACCTTAGGAACAAAA
Source organism: Nipponia nippon (assembly GCF_047370975.1). Lineage (NCBI taxonomy): Eukaryota > Metazoa > Chordata > Aves > Pelecaniformes > Threskiornithidae > Nipponia > Nipponia nippon. The sequence continues at coordinate 45,447,563 of NW_028262380.1, read as the reverse complement.
ACACATTGAAATGTATAAAATTAAATAATGACAAAAAAGAAAATCATTGTCTTGAACTAAAAACCTCATCACATATTTGGTATGAGATCAATTTGTTAATGCACATAGTGCTAATACAGCTAATCCTATGGGATCTTTTGTTGTAAAACTAAAACAAAACTGTTACATTATTCAGAATTAATTTCATGTAGTTTTCTCCATTGGCAAGACAGTGTCTTTACGAATACAGATTTAGAAAGATATAGTTTAACAGCTGCAGTAATGAAAGTGATATTGTGAAATCATCTACACTGAAATCAAATTAGCATAAATTCTCCATGTGTTCGTATTTTTCTTTTTCTGAGGCATGGAGGAGTTAAGTAATTTCTGTATAACATTGAAAGAGAAGTTCTGAATCTTTGTTATAAACCCTTATTTAACATTTCTTTCAGTCAGAAAAGGAAATATTCTCTATTGTATTTCATTGGAAAGCCAGAGTTGGGCAGATATTCATTCCAAGTTTGAAGGGCCACAAACATTTATGGAACTATTCAATCCTACTACTGCAATGTTGCTGAATGAGAGGCATGACATAATGTTTTGTGGAGGTGGGAATCAGATCTGTAGCATGAAGTCTCATAATATCTCTGCTTATGCTCATGACCACAAAAAAGGACATTCTCCTCAGTTTACCATGTGCCAATTAAGACAACAGTTGTTGATTTTCTATGTGGATGCTATGATGGATGATCAGTTCATATTTGTAAAATTCTATGAAGAAAATCACAGAACTCATAAAATTACCATTATAACCAACTCTGACTAACAGCTAAACTGTGGGCTACAATGACAAAAATGTACATGTATCCTGGGTACAGGGCCTAAGCTTCCACTTGACGTAACAATATTTGGTATAGGAACACAGGGGAATAAACCCCAGGAAAAATAAATCTGAGTCTGAAATTCTGCTTATCCAAAATTCTGAAGGAAAACCTATGTTAATAGAGAGAGAACACATCTTAATATCAAATAAAATAATGAGAACATTAAAGAGGGGAGGGAAGTGTGTGTTTGTGTGTAGATGTATGTATGTACACACATACATAAAAGTTCCCAGTCCCTGTTAGGAATCACATAGGTAATAAAGTCATTTAAAAGGCAGTAATATGCATAAGGTTGTCAGGCAATGCCCAGAACAAGCAAGCTCAATTATCTTTGAGAAATCTTGTGGAATCATTTCCCACGTCTGGCCAAGTTTTCCCCAAAAGAAAGATGGGACAGTCTCCTAGCAGGATTTTCCTCATTTAATATCAGATCTATCTATTAATAGGTTACCAAAAAGTGGGAGACGAATTTGCCTATGCTGCATTTGGTGTAGCATAGAAGCAGGCTCAGGTTCAAGGAAAACTTACCAGTCGTGTATTCTGAGCATAAGGTGCACTAAGGGCAATATGCCCACTCTGGCCAATGGGATACTTTTGTATGCCTTTGCAGGTAAATGATACAGCCTATGTAAGATAATATGTCAAGGTCTTTCTTTAAAAAATGCCTGACATTGCATCCTGTAAGAACAGCTGGAATTTGCAGGTAAGTCTGACTGAGGTTAGGCTGCCCCTACCAGTGAACACAGTGTAGAGATCTATAGCTGACCAACTGGCTTATTGTATCTTGGTGATAAATAAATATGCAGAGCTGGCTGGGGACAAACCAAGGTTTTCCATTCTCCCTGGTCTCATTAACTAAAGTATATTATAGTTATTAGCACGATACGTAATATCAGAACATGAGGAAGTAAATCAGCTGATAGCCCCAAGTGATACAGACATTTGATAAACAGACTCTTAAAACTTCCTCCTCAGTTGCCACTACTCCAAGGCAGGCTTTCCAATGTGCAGATAATATTCGTGTATAGTAACCTGTCCCAAACTTTTAAGGCTTTATTTCCAATGTCTGGATACTAATGTACATCAAACTATTCTTCAAGGAGAAGGAGACACAGTAAGAAATGCCCTTCTTCCATTTCAATACTGAGCTATAGAAGTCAGTTCATATAAGGAACCATAACCTGTGGATCCAATGAAATAATCATAGAATCATAGAATAGTTTAGGTTGGAAAAGACCTTTAAGGTCATCAAGTCCAACCATTAACCTATCACTGCCAAGGCCACCACTAAACCAGGTCCTAAGCACCATATCTACCCGTCTTTTAAATACCTCCAGGGATGGGGACTCAACCACTTCCCTGGGCAGCCTGTTCCAATGCTTGACCACCCTTTCGGTGAAGAAATTTTTCCTAATATCCAACCTAAACTTCCCCTGGTGCAGCTTGAGTCCATTTCCTCTTGTCCTATCACTTGTTACTTGGGAGAAGAGACTGATCCCCACCTCGCTACAACCTCTGCCCAGACAGCCGTAGAGAGCAATAAGGTCTCCCCTCAGCCTCCTCTTCTACACACTAAACAACCCCAGCTCCCTCAGCCACTCCTCATAAGACTTGTGCTCCAGACCCTTCACCAGCTATCTTGCCCTTCTTTGGACACGCTCCAGCACCTCGATGTCCTTGTAGTGAGGGGCCCAAAACTGAACACAGGATTTGAGGTGTGGCCTCACCAGTGCTGAGTACAGGGTGACGATCACTTCCCTGGTCCTGCTGGCCACACTATTCCTGACACAAGCCGGGATGCTATTGGCCTTCTTGGCCACCTGGGCACACTGCTGGCTCACAGTCAGCCAGCCATTGCCCAACACCCCCAGGTCCTTTTCCGCCAGGCGCTTTCCAGCCACCCTTTCCCAAGCCTGTAGCGTTGCATGGGGTTGTTGTGAGCCAAGTGCAGGATCCAGCACTTAACCTTGTTGAACCTCATACAGGTGGCCTCAGCCCATCTATCCAGCCTGTCCAGATCCCCCTGTAGAGACCTTCTACCCTCCAGCAGATCAACACTCCCACCCAACTTGGTGTCATCTGCAAACTTACTGAGGGTGCACTCGATCCCCTCATCCAGATCACTGATAAAGGTATTAAACAGAACTGGCCCCAATACTGAGCCCTGGGGAGCACCACTTGTGACTGGATGCCAACTGGATTTGACTCCATTCACCATAACTCTTTGGGCCCTGCCATCCAGCCAGTTTTTTACCCAGTGGAGAGTACGCCTGTCCAAGCCATGAGCAGCCAGTTTCTCCAGGAGAATGCTGTGGGAAACCGTGTCAAAGGCCTCACAAAAGTCTAGGTAGGCAACATCCACGGCCTTTCTCTCATCCACTAAGTGGGTCACCTTGTCATAGAAGGAGATCAGGCTAGCCAAGCAGGACCTGCCTTTCATAAACCCATGTTGACTGGGCCTGATTGCTTGAGTCATCCTGTATGTGCCATGTGACGGCACTCAAGATGGTCTGCTCCATAACCTTCCCCGGCACCAAGGTCAAGCTGACAGGCCTGTAGTTTCCTGGATCCTCCTTCCGGCCCTTCTTGTAGATGGGTGTCACATTTGCTAACCTCCAGTCAACGGGGACCTCTCCAGTTAACCAGGACTGCTGATAGATGATGGAAAGTGGCTTGGTGAGCACTTCTGCCAACTCCCTTAGTACCCTTGGGTGGATCCCATATGGCCCCATAGACTTGTGTGGGCTTAAGTGGTGTAGCAGGTCGCTAACCATTTCCCCTTGGATTATGGGGGCTTCACTGTGCTCCCTGTCCCTGTCTCACAGCTTGGGGGGCTGGGTACCCTGAGAACAGCTGCTCTGACTATTAAAGACTGAGGCAAAGAAGGCATTAAGTACCTCAGCCTTTTCCTCATCCTTTGTCCCTATGTTTCCCCCTGCATCCAATGAAAGATGGAGATTCTCCTTAGCCCTCCTTTTGTTGCTAATGTATTTGTAGAAACATTTTTTATTGTCTCTTACTGCAGTAGCCAGATTAAGTTCTAGTTGGGCTTTGGCCCTTCTAATTTTCTCCCTGCATAACCTCACAACATCCTTGTAGTCCTCCTGAGTTGCCTGCCCCTTCTTCCAAAGGTGGTAGGCTCTCCTTTTTTTCCAGAGTTCCAGCCAAAGCTCTCTGTTCAGCCAGGCTGGTCTTCTCCCCCCGCCAGCTCATCTTTCGGCACATGGGGATAGCCTGCTCTTGCACCTTTAAGATTTGCTTCTTGAAGAATGTCCAGCCTTCCTGGACTCCTTTGCCCTTCAGGGCTGCTTCCCAAGGGACCCTGTTAATGAGGTTCCTGAACAGGTCAAAGTCTGCCCTCCGAAAGTCCAAGGTGGCAGTTCTGCTGACTCCCTTCCTTACTTCTCCAAGAATCATAAACTCTATCATTTCATGATCGATACGCCCAAGATGGCCTCCAACGGTCACATCATCCATCAGTCCTTATATGTTCGCAAACAGCAGGTCCAGCAGGGCGCGTTCCCTAGTTGGCTCCCTCACCAGCTGTGTCAGGCAGTTATCTTCCACACATTCCAGGAACCTCCTAGACTGTTTCCTCTCCACTGTATTGTATTTGAAGCAGGCGTCTGGTAAGTTGAAGTCCCCCACAAGAACAAGGGCTAGAGATTCTAAGACTTCTCCCAGCTGCTTACAGAATATTTTGTCTGCCTTTTCATACTGGTTGGGTTGTCTATATCCCCCCTTCCCTGTTATTACGATCCCTAAACTCTTCCTTTGAGCATGTGTCTACAAATATCTTTATAAATATCTAGTCTATACAAGTATCTAATCACTTAGGCAAGCCACTTCTTCACAACTACAGGAGCTATTCCTCTAAAGACATCTGACCTAAGTTTGCAACCCTCTCCCCACGAAACCAAAACCAACCCAGCACATTTATAATACAGTGCCAGAAGCGACAACAATAAATTCAAATATATTTGCTTCATTTAGACTGAATCTATATTTAAAACTGGCTAACACCGATTTGAAAAAAATTGTGGCGGTTTTGGGGTTTTCTTTGCATCTAGATTAATATATGGATATATTTATGCGTATGTATGTTTTGTATTATTATTGCAATACAAATTAATGTACCTTCAAAATCCTTTCAGATTTTCTGACACATACTCTTTTTACACTTACACAAACAAGCAGCTGTGATAAGGCTTTTGTGTACCCCTTATACAAATATGCACTGCAGGCACTAAAGCCTATCTATGGTTTCACAATCTTAATTGTCCGACTAATCACCCATCCCTCCCTTCCGATCGGTTAATACTTAGATAACAGAAAATAACAGAGTATGCGTGGCCCAGAGAAGTTAGTGGTGATGCTTATTGGCATCTTCAGGGTATTGCTTTCTTGTAAATGAATTCTGACATTGCAACCAGTAAAAATATTTGTTGGAAACACAAGGATTGGCCAATAAGAAACGCAGGAGAGATCAAGAAAATGTGCTCTAGAAGATGATATTGTCACTTCACATTCTCAATCTCTACTATAAATTGCTTTCTGTTTAGTTTCACAGTAGCCACAGAGAAATTTGAATGTCTTTACCATAAGCACTCTGGTAAGCTACTATATTTAATTGGTCTTTATTGTCACAGAGTTTAAGTTTTCCTAAGTGCTTTCCAACCACTGACAGAAACAAAGGAATTGACTTGAAAAGACAATCCTCTTAAAAATCATGGGGGTGCCAATCACGTTTTCAGTTTTATTCAAGATAAAACACAACATAAAACACAAGTGGTACCTTCCTAATAAGCAGTGAGAACACCATATATTTGAAAACTTTGGTGTTAGAATCTTGTTGTGCATCAGTTTAATTGTTAACAGTGGAATTGTATGAAACTCTGAACATGTGATTTGTACTCTGCAAGGCCAACAGAGCAGGAGGATCACAGCTGAGCACCACTATAATCAGGGAACTGATTGTTTATACCAGCTGAGCAACCAGTAAAACAGGAATATAAAACACTATTTCATATTTATAAACACACTGGGATATGCCAAAGGTTACTATGTAATTAGGCAAATGAAATATCAAATTTTTGAAACTTTAAATTAATTTAAAATAAATCTTTTAGAAACATGCAGAAATACCATTTGCAGCATGCATTCATAGCAAAGCCTGATCCACTTACAGTATCATCAATCTTCGAATGGAAATAATTGAAAAATCTCCTATTCCTGAATACTTTAATTCCTAAATTGCAACTTTAAATGAAGAACAGCCTACTTAGAGCAATGAAATGAGAGCTCCTGACAACACTTCAATTATGATATTTTTCTGCATTACGCTTTATGAGATTCTCTCATATATATTAAAATTAATACCTAACTTTGTCAGTAAAATGTACTTTCCATGCTTTCTATGTTATTGACACCTGATACTGTCTGTATTCATATTTATCCTTCAGCTGGTCACAAACCACAAACCTCCATCCCCTCCCAACATCTACAAACCCTTCCTGAGTATAAGAAGAAAATACTTTGTCTCATTAAGCAACAACAGGTACCTCAATTTTAATTAAACTGTTTAAGATTATAATTTTGTCAAATAAGAGTGATTTGTAGAGGAAGACCAATCCCAACAACATATAGGCTGATTGGTTGGACGCTTTATCATGTCCGCAAACAAACAAAAGTTAAAGGTCTACATTTTAAATCTGAGCTTCCACTGTAATTGTGTGAAATTTTTTAACAGCTTATTTCCTTCTCTCTCCCCAAATGGAAAAGCAGTTCACAAAGGCATGAGCATTTAAAGGATTATTTTCCACTTTTTTTTTTTCTTTAAATCAAATCCCTCAAATGTTGCAAGGGGGGAGGCAACTACTGTAACTGTAGAGTATGAACAAAAAAACCCAAAACAAACACACAAAAGGAACAACAGATGAGCATTTCATTGTAATATAGAAAATATGAAAAAGCCATCTGTATTAGTACCTTGCTCTCGCCACAATATGTTTGCAACTGCAGCATGTAAGAAAGAGAAAGAACATAAAACACAAATGAACATGAAATGATATATCAATTCTGAAATAATTATGATGCTTTAACCTCTGATTCACTAAAATACTTCTACAGGTAAACCAATGGAAACAGTGAATTAACAATAAGATTAATTAAAGTTCTCTATGTCACGTGACAAAATTGTGATTAGCCATCATAGTTATTGGGGTTAGGGTAAACCCCATCACCCCCCGTCACAACACTCCCCGCCCCCCCCCCCCCCCCCCCGGTTAACTCCATTAGCCTTTATCAATAGTGTGTTTCATAATCCATTACAAAAAGTACGTGGAGTTTGCATACACATGAATTATGTATATTAATTACAGGTAATGTAATTTTCATAATTTCCTTTAAGCACTGGACTTTGAAGAGATTTATTTCACGACATTGTTATGAGAGAAACATGCAAACCCAAAACGCATACAATACTCTTCTGTATTGCTGTAACACAGCCATGCTACCAAAGTTGTCATGCTGTATAATTTTTATCATTATCTTTGGAAGACCAAGATGTGAACTATAAGATGGCATGGTAACACACTAAGTGTTTAAGTTGTTTTTTCTGTGAAAACCTAAGTTGTATTTGGCCATCTTGTTTACAATTGGACTTTAGACCTTTGAGATCAATGAAAACTAATTATTCTAATATTGCTCTTTCTGCCTGGGGAGAATAAAAAGAAAGGAAATATAATTTTGCAAATTTTAAATATTGAGAGCTCAGCATGCCATGGAATAAATTGTTTAAAACATCATCACTGAAAACCAAAGTGTTTTGTAAAGTAATGATCTTAAGAAATAGAGAAAAATTTAAAGGAAAGGAATACAACACAGAAAACACATATGACACACATAAACATAACGAAATTGCGATGTTCATTGAAACACCGTGTTGCAAAAGCTAAATGTGCTTTAAAAAAAAGTTTGCAAAAAGTAATGGAAGACACATTACTAAAAATGATGGTGGTACACAGAAGTCCCTCAACTGCTCACTGCTCAAGGTTAAGAGTAGAAACAGGAACAACCATCACTCCAGAAAAGTCCCGGATACTATGATTTTCCCAAGCATCTTTTACTGGGCACTGCTGCAGACAGGACCAAGATGGGCTTTTTGCCTCATGCAGTCCAGCATTTCTCTTGTTCTTGTGTTCTGAAAGAATATACAGAGCTCCAAATATGTAGAAGAGTCCTTGGAAAAAGTGTCAATCTACTTTCTGACAAGCTCATGGTTCAGAGGCTTAGGATAACAGAGCTAATGGGCTTTTGCTTTTTCTCTCCCTCTCCTCTACTCTTTTTTGTCTCCTGATTTTTCTTTACAAATTCTCTCAACAAAGCTACCTCATTATATGACCTTAGACATAGTATTTAAACTGTGTCACTCAGTTATCCCTTGATAAAATGAAGGTGATGATTACTTTTTACCTTCAGTTTTGAAGTGTACAAATGAGAGATCCCCATATAAGTAGAAAGTAGCAGTAATACTGTTGAAGTGAAGTAATACTGGATACTAGAATAAAAAAGTTCCCCTTTCCCAACACAGAACATCAGTGCAGCTTTCAGGCGTGATCAGTCTGTGTTTTATTATCTTTAAACCAGCTTAATTCTCTGGACTATTATGTGTGCATTATTTTCAAATATCATCCTTGCCTTTCCTTTAATATTTGGACTGTTAGGATCCAATAAACTGCCAAAAGCCAAGACTAATGCAGTGTGCCATCTTGTCACTTACTCAAGCTTAGTAAACCTTTACATCAGGAGGCGGAATTTCTGTTGAACTGCTGCTAAGGTCAAAATTCAGTCAACATGTTTTAATTTTTTTTTCTCTATCGTCTGCCTTTATACTTGCTCTTCTGATTTCAGGTTGTTACTTTCAGGAGAGACTAGCTTTAAAGGAAGTCTTGACTACATAGGCTGAGTATGTGTCCTCCAGACATCCAGCTGCTTTGAATGAAATTTCTTGGTGACTAAATTGCTAACGCCAGTACGACTCTTAGATTTATATCCAGTACGGACAGCACAAAATAGATTTGGTTTACTGTATATTTCAGTGGCAGACACAGAGTATTTAACATGTCTCTTTTAAATCACGTTTGGCTGCTTATGTTTAAACTATTTGATTATTCTCCTAAACTAGACCTCTGACTATAACTTGCAATCATGAGATGGAATATTAGTTTGATGTTTTATTGATAGCTATTATTTTTTAAAGACAGACCTAATCAGTAGATCATCAGTACTGCAACTACAGAAGGAATGAACTGAAAAGTTTAAGAGATCTTGAATTATTTTAGTTTAGACAAGAAGAAAAAGGTGTTGATTTGTACAAAAAGTACATTTAAGAGAGAACTATATCCTTATGGCTTTAGAGGTACAGAGAATATTTTTTTCACTGCAGGATGAAAGCAACTGAAGTCTCCCCAAAGATATTCGATGACCAAAAGAAGAAATTGGGACAATATAGTACTGTCCTTCCCATCAACTAAATATGGCACCTGCTTTGTGAGCACTATGCCATCAAGTCTTCCTGTATAAAAGCTGACAACCTCAAAGAGGGTATGCTAAGGTGCTTACATTTGTTTCCCTTTGTTGAAGTGTTAAATCGGTCACATGTACTTTGACAGACAGGAGGAGGAAAGAAACAGCCCTGGGGTATGCCACAGGTGACTGGCCTCTGGGTAGAACTGGTGGCACTGATCACAACCTTTGGGCCTGGTAGTTCAGCCAGTTTTCAATTCACATCACTGTCTGTGCATCTAGCCTGTACTTAATCAGTTTGTCTTTGAGGGTGTCATGGAAGACAGCATCCAAAGCATTTCTAAGGACAAGATAAATAACATCCACTCCTCCCCTCATCCACCCTGCCAGTCACCTGATTGCAGAAGGCTGTCAGGTTGACCAGGCATTATTTCCTCTTCATAAATCCGTGCTGACTGGTCCTAAAGACCTTCTCGTCCTTCATGTTTCTGGAAAGGGTTTCCAGGGTTATTTGCTCCATCTCCTTCCCAGGGATCAAGGTGAGTCTGATGGGCCTATCATGTCTTGGATTCTCCTTCTTACCCTTCTTGAAAAGTGACACTGACTTTCTTCCAGCCTGCAGAAACCTCCCCTGATCACCATGATACTTCAAAGATTATCAAGAGTGGCCTCGTAATGCCATGGGCCAGCTTGCCCAGCATTTGTGGGTGCATCCTATCCAGGCCCTTTGACCTGTGAATGTCCAGTTTGTTTAAATGATCTCTAACCTGCTCCTATCCAGCACAGGTAAGGCTTCGTTGCCAGAGGAAGACTTCCTTCACAGACTTTCCCACTGGTCTCACATTCCTGGGGCCAGTTTTGCCAGTAAAGACTGATGTGAAGATGACCTTCAGTACAACTTGGCCCCTTCCATGCCCTCTATCACCAGGTCCCCTGCCCCACCCAGCAGCAGGCCCATATTTTCCCTAGTTGTCTTTTTGCTGCTGATGTCTCTATAGAAGCCCATCTTTTGCCCTTTATGTCCCTCACCAGATTCAGCTCCACATGGGTTTTGGAACTTCTAACTTTATCCTGGCATGCCCAGACAGTCTCTCTATATTCAGATGACAGTTCTGTGTTTGTGTATGTCATCTTATATAGTCTTTTTTCTGTAATAAAGCAAATTAATTTCCCCAGGGCAACCTGGAGGTTTTTTTATTAAATTAGTTTTCTCTTCACGTTGTGAGGAAAGAACCATATAATATATAGCACTTGAGGTCCTGTAAATTTAGCCATAAAGTTCTACTTTTTATCAGTCTTTTTTCTAGGGGTGACATAGGAAAGAAAAGAAAAAGTAATTACAATTATTTCAACTGTGTGTAACTACACAGCATCAAATGAAATGATTTAAGATGCTAAGTACAGAACACATTAATCTGTGTTAATGCAAAATGATATGTATGGTTCTGAGAGCTGCTCAAAACAAAAGGAGGGGAAGAGTGCTCTAAAAGCCCCACACTTATTAATTTTAAAATTAACAAATCAGGTTGAAGAAAAATGAGACATTATTTAAGAGTGCAATATAAAATCATAAATAACAGCCATCACCTCACCTAATACAGATCACAAAACCTCACATTTTTTTAATCAGTCCTATAACTTGTATTCAAGAAAGATGTCCAGTCTTGAGATAAAGATTGCAATGCTGGAACAACTACAACATACGTAGATGGAAAGTATACTAAGGAACATGTTGTTTACCTTCCTTTTTGGTTAAGCAAAAATTAACATCTTCAGCCACATCCTATACTAAATTCTCACACATTTATAAACTTCAAGATGTAAAAATACATAATTCTTGATAGATCTCAGTAAAATTTTCTGGTTTTAAAGACAGAACACCACCATCTTCTCTTGTGCTCTATTTCCCTGATTTATAAGAAGAAGGGTACTCAGATAGCATACAGTTATTAAATAATATCAGGAGATGTACTGGGAGCCTTGCAGAAGACATTGTATTCAAGGAGTTAGTGACCTTGAGCAGGCTATGCCTGCTACACTGGGCCTTCTACTTAAGGCCTGAGAAGCCTGTACGTTAGCATGGATAGCTGCCGCAAGGGTGTATGCTGGAATGACCATAATATCTTGCGCTGCACGCTGGTGGGTGTTATGACAGAGATAACATTGCAACCTGTCGGAAGATATATGGTTTTGTTACACAAGATAAAAGCCAGCACAACATGGGAGGGAGAGGGAACCTCTCCACGGACAGGATCTGCGCAGCATGCCATGGGAAAATCAATCCAGAGTTCATCCGGTGTGTCATAAATGCAGGATACCCAGCATCTAGAGGGACATAAGAGTCACTCACTATCTATATCTTTTTATTCCATCTTATTAAAACAGCTATTTTATTACACCATTTGTGGTTGGGCCTTTTATATCAACATCCAAAAAGAAGCTTGCACCATGCCTCTCTCACCTCCCACCCACCTAGTGCAGAACAGTGCATGTTTTCTTGAAAGATTATTTCTTCTTTTTTTTTTAAGCACACTTACAGCTCCATAAAAATCACTCTTCATGGTCCTTACATAGCTATTCTATGCTTTTGTGCTCAGACCCAGCCTTTGATTATGAGTAGTTAACATCTGAAAGCCTACTCTTCATCTTTGTTATTCATTTTCTATGTTGGCTGAATGTTAATAGGTTGCACATTTTTCAGTAAATTCTGTCCTTAGTACTTCATGAAATTCTGCAGCAGACTGTAACAGCAGTACAGATTCTTATCCCCTTTGGATGGATACAACAACTGCAAAAATCCAGGGTATTTCTGTTATTAAATGAATAAGAGGGTACTACAACGTCACTTTCCAAATAAATTCTGTATCCTACTCCTTCTTATCACATTGGTAATAAATGAGATTACTCTCACTTTTCCGTCTCAACAGCCAATATCAAAGCTTCCAACTATGTCAACTACAGTATTCCTCCTCCCTACTTTTCTTTTTTCCAAACATTTGAGGCATAACAGCTGGAAATAAAGTGTGGGTGTATATATTGACAAGATTGACATTCAGTGAGTTTGGAGATTAAATGTAGCTCTTCTGCTTCCTTTTGGCAATATAATTAGATGTTCACATTATCAGTAATCAGCACACAATACTATATATATCCAGAGAAAAACAATATCAGGGCAATAAGATTCAGAAAAGAAACTTGCTCTTGAAGTACAATACTTCATTTTTTTCCAGAGAGTTTTCCCTCTTCTATCACATGCTTCAGTGGTCATTATCCAAGAAAATGCTGATGAGCTTTTAAAATCTATTAACTTTTTTAATTTTTTTTTTTTTTTAATTAAAAACTGTCATTCTTTTGTACCTATTTTATGTATGTGTGGTTAAATAATCTGAAATTTTCCTTTCTTTTCTCCCGGCATTACTTATCATGAAAGCTAAATAAAATGTTTTCATAAAATGTTATTTTGTTGTACTGGCACTCATAAACAAAACAGATATCAATTAAAACCTTAACATCTGAAAAATTTCCTAGCTTGCTGCACTAAGAGAGCAAAGCAGTTTAAAACAGCTTTAAGAAGAGGGAAAAACAGCAGGAAGACATCTTTTCTGCATTATATATTATTCCAATATACAGGGGGGAAAAATCCGCTGATATCTTCTGAAATGCAAATAAAGACTATTCATGAACATAGAACCACTGTTGTTAGTTCCACGTTTTGTCTCATCAAAACACAAGCTTTGTGTTTAAAGTTCTGTAAATATTTTACTTGAATTTCTATCAGAACGTAATAGCTGATAAATAAAAATCAAGAGTTTCATATTGGCTCATTGTGCCAGACTTTGCACCATCAGATAGGATACCACTGTCCCTTTTCAAGCCTTCAATACCATAAGACCAAGAGGTCACAAGTAGATGTAATAGAAAACAGGACAATGAGGAAGACGCAGTAAGATCATATGGCAAAAATGTGGAACTCAACATTATTTTTCAGAATTGTCCCACCATAACCTGCTGTACTTTTAATTGCATAAAAAAGTAATTTCAAGATGTTTGAAGGGATGCTGACTGCTTACTTCACTGATAGCCACCACCATTGGCAACTGTACTGGTTAATCATAGAACGTTATCCTACTCTTTTTCCTCATATCTCTAAAGTATAAACACACGCCCTTATGTTACAGGGTAAATCTATACTGTCATTACTATCTGGTTGCTGAGCCACACAAACTTTTAATTATTATTTTTATTTTAGAAAGAATAGTGCTGAAAGTGGATATGAGGCTAAGGTGATTTACTTTTTCTTCAACTTCCATTATCAAGCAGAATGAAAATGTTTAGGAACATATCTGCTTTTGATTTTATTCTTATTTTATAAGAAATTCAGATTTGTTGGTTTTATATGCAAATATAAATATATATAAACCTTTGTCAGTGAAGCAAACAAACACTTTTTTTCCCCCAAAGTTACCTATTCTTTGCTTCAACTAATTTTAAAGTAATTATGTCAATACAAATTCTATCAAAATTCCATTCTGTTCTTATGATGTGACATGCACTTTAATTTCATTTCAGGTTAGGTTAATACAATAAACAAATATCTATTTTTATGACTATTAAACTATTATTTATCAGTTAAAAGTCACAACTGACATTTTACTTTTGCTTAAATAAGACCACGTTAGCTTATTGTTCTTTAATTTATTTTCTATAAATCTTTATAATGAATCATGCTGAAGTCCTTTCCCATAGCACAATAACTCAATCCAGTCTACACTAGTAGGAAGAAAAAATGGTTCATGACCTGAATTTCTACCCTATACTTGGAAGTTTGAAATAAAGTCTTTGCCTATGATGTTGTCAACAAGTATAAACTTGTTTAGCTCTGCCATAAAATAAAATGCCAGCATAAATTATCTCTGACGAAATTAGGTAAATAGGTACCATTCAGCATCAGATGTGACAGGAAGATTCTATTAAAGTTGCATAAAGCCTTTCAGAGAGAATTTAGGCCATAAATCACAGTCAAAAGGCTTTTAGTCTCATTCCAAGTTCTAGACAGTGGAGATGCCTGGTTGCTTATGATGGCCATAAACCTGTCAAGTCAGTAGCATTCAGATCACATAATGTCTTGTTAGGTGATAGGACTATGATATGACGTAAAAAAGGCACAGTTAGAAATAGATCTACTTAATGCTTTGGAACAGGTGTATTACTTTTTAAATTTAGCCCCAAGACACAGTGCATGAGGCAGATAATTTTTATACTGCTTTGTGTGACTAGGTGAAAAAATCTGTAGGAGAAGTTGCTTTTCAATATATGATGATGTCATAGTGGGTGAACTGCGTAACAGAAGAGCCTGTGATTGATGGCCAAGAATAAAAGCTACTAAATATTAAAATATCATCAAGTACTGCCAAATTGGTCTTGAAAATGCCTTAACAGCATTACTTGATAACTTCCTATCATGATAGTTGTCTCCCCAGGGTGCACATGTATGTCTCAATAAAATTTACAGAAATACTTAAGAAGTCATTTTAATCAATGGCAAACTAAACTGCATTTTATAAAATGAAGTTTTGGAAAATATTAAGAGAAATGAAAATATTATTAAAAAAAAGAAAATAAAATAAACAACAACAAACCCACAAAACCGTTTAGCTTTAAAGGGAATAGCACGTGTTTTCATGATCTATGACTCTAGTTTGATAGGATTATGCTAAGTTGAAACTGAGAGGAAACCAAAGCAGAACTGATGTACCTGTCAAAGTCATTGAGAAAGAAAAAAAAAAAAGGATTTTTGAAGTTATTTTACTTCAAAATATTTTACTACTAGTCAAGATAAGAATTTTAAGTATCTGAAAATCACCCCTGAAAACTGTCCCTTGTCTTTGATGATCACTCTTTTTTATTTTCTTGTTTTCTGTACCATCAAATTTGCTTCTTTACATCTGTAGATTACACTGATATACTCCAGTATTTCAATTAAATATTCTCACGCTAGATTAATTTTTCCTTCCTACTTTTTTTAAGCTCACAGAATGGTTTATTTATACTCTTCAGCTATGCATTATATTCCATAATCAGCTAACGTTGCTTGACTAAAAATTGAAATTTGGACCAATCCCATTGGTCCTAATACTACCTGAATGTAACCTAAAAAAAAAAATATCTCACAGCTGGAAATTGCCATTTCTTCCTTCTCTACTTGTGATTATTATTGCACTTTGTATCAACAAGAAAGGCAGTAACACCTTGCCCACTTCACCTTTCTCATAAATATATTGTCAAGATACACTGTCAAATTATCTTTGTTGTATGTTTAAATTCTTCAGCTTCCACACAGCATTTCAACAAGTGGAAGCTGATGACTTTGGTTTGCCTTACGGCTTCTAGGAGTTGGGTTGATCCAAGTCTATCTTTGTGACTATCAAAGGTAGTCATCAACACAAATCTGCAGTGGAGCTGTCAATTTGTGTGCTCATGCTTTGAATGCTGCTAAATCCAGTAGTACAGAGGAGAAAACTATCAGTTAAAAGATTTGAGAGTTCCTTAAAATGCATCTGCAGGTACTGCAAGCCAAAGAATGAAAAGCCACCTTTATCAGTTACTGCAGAGATGCTGGAGTGCTAGAATAAAGATCCTGTTTACAAAAAGAGAGAAATAGCAGACTTTAAGAAATAGCCTTAGTTACAATGAACATTCCATTTTTGTGCTAACAGAAGAAGTTCTAGCAGCTTGATATTCCTTTACACCAACGCAGCAGCAAAGGCCCCAGAGATCGGCACAAATGGCTGCTAAAGGTAGAAGAAAAGCATTGTGATACCAGAGCTACTCAAGGTTTAATTTGTACTGATATGAACCAGATTTTTTTTTTTAATGTTCCATTGACAATATTCTTCTATAAATATTTTTGTCCTGTATTTGCACAGAAGCAGGATAATAATTGAAAACAGAAGGCTGATTAAATAAATACCTTACAAAGGATCAAAAAAGAGGGCAAACGATGTGTAGTCAAGACAAACATTTAAAATAACCAGGTCCAAATGAAGTACATAAAAACACTTGCTAAAAGTTGTTTCGGATGTTTGGTCTGGTGCTATTAGTTTTGAATACATTTCAGAATATATCATAAAATTCAAGAGGAGTACCACTAGATATGCATCTAGTAGCTCCCTTACTCCCTGAAATTTAATAACTCAGGTAGCTGTAGGCTAGTTAGACTGGGATATATGTCCCAGACAAAAGAATAGACAACACTTACACAGAATTCAATTCAGTAAGAAATCAAAGGATGAGAATATAATTATAGGTCAGCTAATATGTTCCAATGGAAACCAGGTCTTTTCAAACAAACCTGATTATATTCTTTGATGCAATTAGAAGTTTGATAATGGAAAAATTCATATAGATGTAATCCAGAATTTTGCTAAACATATAATTTGTTACCACAGAATATCCTGATTAAATATTAGAGTTATACAACAGTAGTAAAGTACATGTTAATTGAATTAAAAACTGCCAAACTGATTAATCTGAAAAAGTAGTTTTCATTGCTAAATCATTAGTAAAACGTGAAGAAAACAGTGCTGGAATGTGTCCAGAGCGATGGGTAGTAAGTATTGTCTTAATCATTTTCATCAGTGATCTGTGAACAAACATAAAATAATTTCCTAAGACGACTGTGAACTACCTGTTATGACAAATAACAGAACTTCAAAAAGTTGTTCGCTTTACGTTGCCAAGCACATCTCTAAAATAAATTACATTTTGATACAGCCAAATGGAAATTTAGGCATCTAGGGAAAAGTAATGCAGGCTATGTCTACATTGGGGGGCTGAGACAGATGGGAAGGAGCAGGATTTGGAAAGTGAGGACCGATAGGATATAGGGCCTGTGGTAGATAAAACATATAAACATAAACTTCCACTGCCGATACTAGTGGAAAAAAGTGACAAGGGATCAGTGAATGCGGAAGCAAAACGTTACCAAATATGTATTTCTCTCTCCAGAACGTTAAAGAAACAAATAATACATTTGCTTCTGCAAAGAACAGTTCTCATTTTTTTAAGAAAACTGTACCAAAACCAATTACAATCCTCAAGGCAAAAAGACCGTCTTATTATAAGAAACTTTTATTTAGTGTGTGTGAGAGATAGCAATCAATATTTAACGACATATTCATAGGGCAAGAATTCTTAAGAGCTCAATATACTGGGGAAAAAAAAAAAAAAGAATCAAAGTAGGAAACCGAAGGAAAAACTGACTTCAAAATGGAAACTAAGCATTATTCTATATTAGTGAAACTCATTAATTAGTAAAGAAAAATACCAAGAGAAATGAGGGATTCTGTGACTCTCTATGTCTCTCAGGTGGATTCATTTCTGGGAGGATGCACTTCAGGCAAACAGAGCATTAGATCTATATTCAGGCAGAAAAGGATGCAATTTAATGTCTTGTGAAATGGAGAAGATAGATTAGAGTTAGATGAAATAGTACCATTATACTTAAATCTATGAACCCATGAAATATCTGTTCTGAAAAATCAAACTACATTGGAATGAAACTAAAATCAGATTTTAAGCTGTTATTTGTATCACAAATGTGATTCTGCCAGAGTAATCCTGGCCAGAGGATTCCTTCCAACACAGCCAACTTCTCTCAGGTATTACTAGAGGAACATGACAGTAGGGGAGACTGCTGTCTTCAATGAGATTTAGGCCAGGTCATTAATCCCCAGAATGCTTTTATCAATCACCGCAGGGGTTATCCAGCTATCACCCAGACCAGCCATCTCATTCTTGATGGCTTTGTACTGCAAACTTGAGAGAAAAATGGAATTCACAGCACAAAAAGAGCTTCCAGTCTCTGGAGAATTAAACCAGCCCAGTTCTTGCATTCAGAATATTTTAGATGCTACTGTTGTAGGAGTAGGATGTACAGATCTATTACCTGTACATGCTGCATGGGTCTTGTTGACTATCAAAGTCATGACGCTTTAAAATCAATATTCTGAAAAGGTACATAAGGAGCCAATAAAGAAGGCACAAGAAATACAGAGGTAATTAGAATTTTTGTTTTCTTTATGATCCTAAGATGCTAATTAATACAGAAAAGATTAATATCTAGCGGGAAAAGAAAAAAATTGTTTTGCATTTGTATAAAATGTCATAATGATTATAAATAGTTTCCAGTCACAGTACAGCATTTTCATGAAACATTTACTTTCAGCTTAAGGCCAAATTTTCTCAGATTAAAATATAGCTTTTCCAACAGTGATTACAAAATCTAAAAATTCTCAGGCAAGGGCTCTGCTGGGAAGAAGAAGGGAGAACAAAGGCCACATTATAAAATGTATGCACACCAGGAAGATAACTAACGAGAGAACTGGGCTTGTTCAGCCTGGAGAGAAGGCGGCTGTGGGGGCACCTAGTAGCAACCTTCCAACACCTACACAGAGGTTCTCAAGAAGACAGAGTCAGGCTCTTCACAATTGGCTCTGCAGCAATTGGTATTGTTGGGAAAAGTAGACAGGCTTTCACACACATGCGCCCTTCTTCAGGTCTGATATGAAAGCAGCATACTTCAAAGCCTGAAGAAGAATTACTGAGAGTTTAATTAGTAAAACTGCATTTAGACACTTAGATCAGCGAAACCAACTACTTTCTGTCAGAGATGGTCAAAATAATACAGGAACAACTAGACAAACTATCAAAATTATCTCACACTGTTTCTACCTACAAACCTCCTTTTGACTAATTTTTTTCATGTTTGCAGATTTTCCTTTAATATACATTCATACTCCAATATGCTGTCTTACTTAAAAAGGCAAGTTAAAATGTTCGACTTACTAGAACAATAGAAAGTTCAGTCTTCTCAGATCTCTCTCTTATTTGTTTTAATTGGTACTAGAAGTAGTGTTATTCTCCTCATGGATTAAAAAGGAGCAGCAGTACAAGATGTACACTGTTGCTGTGTGATCACAGAAATGTAATGACAAGACCTTAAAGTGACTAGACACTCCTGGATGCAACTCCACATTTTATAGAGGATTATTATGTAGCTTTTAAGAGACCATTTTGCCCTTGTGCTCCTATCCCTTTTTCCTCCCATTCTTTCTCCTTCAGTGTTTTAAGTATTCTCACTAACCTGCCCTCTTTCACCTGCTGCTGCCTGTGTCCTCCCTTTCATCCTCACATTGTTGGCCTCTTCCATTGCCCCTCTCCCCAGGTCTCTTTCACTTCTTCAGTTTACTCAGTCTTATTCCTCCTTACCTACCTTTCCTTGGATGCTATTTGGAGGACCACTTGAGGAGCCAAGAAGAGCCAAGAGCACAAGAAGAAAGTTATCCTCACTTTCACATCCATAAAAGCCCATGGAGCAAAGAAAAAGATTGAGAATCTACTCTGTTCTGGTAGTCCTAAAGCCTGGGCCTACTGAGTGCGAACGGCATCTTCAGAACTCTACCAAACTCCCAAGAAGTGTCCACCCGGTATATAAATTACCGATTGCTTGGAGATTTTTACTGTGTCAAACACCAGAGAAATTATTATTTTTGTTGCAGTATGTTCTAGTGATAATCTCACTGCACAAACCACCAGTATCAAGTTCCAGACTGTGATGTAAAAAGCTTTCAGTGAAATGACTATAGCACTTTTAACATGAGTAAAATCATGTTTTCTTCATGTCTGTTTCAGGAGTGGCACAGCATATTAGCAGAAACATTAAAAATTAAAAGCAACAAAAAGAGCTCTTGTTTGAGACAGACAGCAATAATGGTATGCTTCAATCTAAATGGATGACATCAGAGGAATTAAACAGGATCTGATGATACACAGTGCCAGACATTTATCACCAATACTCATAACGGATGTTTATATAGGTAATATAAAGTAAAAATTTCCATTACAGCTTCACAAATCTAGCAAAAAGTGCACGTGTTTGGATACAGATGTTAAGTATATAAAATTTCAGCGACAGAATGAGTTAATTGGTAAAAAGTAATGCTGAAGTTAAGGTATTTCTGAAACTGGAAACTTAAAAATAAACAATGCCCTGGCACCCCAAAGTCACACTCTGCATTATATATTTTTATTTTTGCTATTACTATCACACTTCCCACAATTCAGTATAGGTTTGCCATTTACTCTATTTCTTTTCTGTTTATAATACAGACACATGCATTAGCTGCCTCTGTAACCAGTGCTGTGAATTTTGAAAACATAGCAATCTGATAACGTTTTTAGGCACACAGGTGAAGGAAAGCTTCATTTATTATTTAACAATCTATTTATCCATAATGGCACTGGTTTTAATTTAGGCAGAGGTGCCAGAAAATATATGATTTTCTCTTAGGAGCTGTTTACACTACCTATTCCCAAAGGAATGAGCTAGCTATGCCCTTTCTGCTATATATATTAACTTTTTCTCAAAGCACTGTACTGAGTTTTCCACATAACAAATTCGGGATGTGGCGAAAATGAGATTCCACAGATAACTACCAAAAATTTACCTTATTATGCAAAGTAGCATTAAAACCCAAAAGCTTTCATATATACATAAACAATGAGTCAGGTAAGTACAAAAGTGAACATTTCCTTTGACTATTAAACTTTCTAGGAAATAAAATACATACACTGGTAAAAATGGAACCATGTTCTGTACTCATTATGTGGCTTATAAAATTACTGTCATGCTCAGTGCAGTGCAATTGTAGTTTATATTTCAGAGCTCCACTGTAAAAGTTCTTACTACCATCTCAATAGCCAATCAACTGAATGTTCTGAAATGCTTGTATTTTGCTATGATTTTTACCTTATGTAAAAGTAGACAAGCCCAGATAACTGACAAGCTAGTGAGAATCTGTTCCACTTTTGTTCAAAGCAATATCCTAAGATTTCCAGAAGGGAGTACTCCAATAAGGAAAAAAAAAAAAAAGATTAAAAAAATAAACGTCTGCTTTATCCTCTTAAAGGAGGGTAAAAGCAAAATTGTTTATAAGAATGTCATCTACGACAGGTATACTTTATATCAGATCATATGAAATCACATTTACATCGCCAGAGACTATCTTTAGAATGTAACTTGTGACCTAATCAGCAGGCTTTAAATTAAACTAGTAGTAGTAGCATTGTGTTTAAAATGTGTGGGTGGGGGAACAAAAGCTCACAATCCTACCCAGGTGGTTTTAGCTATGTCATTTTCTTCCCTAATAATCTCTAATTTGCTGCATGAATCAGTGTTCTGGGAGAAATATAAAAGCAAGCAGAGAAGAGTTAATAATAAAGCCCTTCTACTCTTAATTTCAGTTTTCTAATTCTAACAATTCCTCCCTGCAAAGGGACTTTTTTTTTTAAACAGAAGCATTTTTTTTAAACTGTATCTATCAAAATTTGTACCTGTGAAGGCAGTTTATTCATGTAGTTGTGATAACGGTATTGACAGTAATTGCTTTTTTAACTAGTATGTACCTTAGTATTCTTGCATGTACAGAAATGGGTTTCTGAGCCAAAGTAAGAGAATCAGAGTACTACAGTAAGCATCTTATGTTAATATCTGTTGCACCTATATTTGAATGATAAAATTATGCAGCTATGGACTATATGTCTATTTACACATCCACCAATTTTGAGGAAACCATGTTCAGACACCAAGGAACACAATGGTAAAATGCCTTGTTTCAACATGAAACGTAGAACTTACAGAGTAAATGACTCTTATAGGAAGGAAGGAGACTGTGTCTTTTGGACGAATTGTCTTAGAAATAATTGGGTTTATATTCTGTCTTCCTTCATTTACATCTTTCATGACACCAATGGTCATCATAACAACTTGCTAGTAGATTTTAAAGCATTTGTTGCAAGCAGTGTTCATTGCATAGCATGTGATTTTACAAATCCTGTAAAGGTAGCTGACCTAAAATTATTGCATCACATTACAATTCCTGAAAACAGTATTTTGCATAGGTGTGGCTATTCCTGCATAATCACTGCAGATCAGGTCTTCAGAGGATACAACAATTAGGTAACTAGAACACTTGGAAACTGGACAGTTGGATTACAAATGTTTCATTGTTAAGGCCAAACAAGTTTTAACCAAGCATAAACAAATTCTAGTTTGTCAGAGTTTTTCTAATTTGGCAACATTCACAACATTTTTCACAGACTACAAAAGGCAAATGGAGGTGACCAAGCTACTTCATATCACCAGATTATTAGAAATTCAGCATGATCAAACAACTTATTTATCCTCAGCTGCCTTCTCAGAAATGTCTGAGCAGTCATTTTCATGACACTTAAAAAAAAAACGTTAAGACTTTTGAAATGACAGTTATAATTAGTGTTCCTGAAAGCAGCTAAGCAAAGATATTAACATTTGGATTATAAAATTTTCCTGCATGGAAGATTTCCTCTGAAACATTTAAAGCTTAATAAACCTACATGTAACTGAAGTCAGTGCCTTGCGATGGGAAGTGTCAGGCAGACTTGCAGTGCTCCTCATTCTGCCCCTAGTATTTTAGGTCGAGTACTCGTCACTGTTGAATAAGCTTCTAGATAAACAGGAATGCCTTAAGTTAATGCAATCAGACTCACTAGTAAAATAACTACCATTTTACTAGATATATTTCTAATGAATATGTAGTATTCATCAAAAGAACAGATTTAAAAGAAAAAAAACAACAAAAAAAGCAAAAACAGATGGGTGAAGTGTAAACTCAGGAATGGATTTTTCTGAGCAGAGTAAAGAAAGGGAAGGGAAAAGAAGTATCAAGGCAGACAAATTACAGGTAAACAGGGTTTACAAGCCCCACTACCGTTCAACAGAGGATAAAGAAAGCTACTTTTTGGTAGTGGTAGAGACTTCTTTGGCACATTGAACTCCCAACTTAGCAAGTGAATCCACCACTGTTCAACAGAGGATAAAGAAATCTACTTTTCGGTAGTGGTAGAGACTTCTTTGGCATGTTGGACTCCCAACTTAGCAAGTGAATGTGGTCATTGTTGCTCTGCATTTCTGGAGAGCCACAGTTATCCAGGCACAAGACAGCACGGGCCGGCTGGAACTGATCTGGACCTGCTGAGCACTCCAGTAGGTGAGATCAAGTCCTGTGTTGCCTCTTCTGTCACGAGGGCCAAGTCTGACTCTTGGTATATCTCAAGAACATACAGGAAGAAAGACTGGAAAAGGTCTTCCTCACACACCCCCATCAACCCCAGAAACCACACCTGGACTACTGCTTTGCCTTATTTAGGCATCCAGTTCCTTTTATCCCTTCCTATTCCCTTCATATGCAACAAACCTATCATGAGGAAACTATACAAATTTTAACAGCAATGTGAAAAATACCAGTTCACAGAATGAATCAGAGATTTCATTCTACTTCTAAATAAACTTCAGATTACACACTCTGCCTTCGGTGACTCTTGGATATCATTATTTAAACTTTCTTTTTTTAAATCAGTTATCTACACATACTCATTTTAATTTATTTAATGTTACATGGCTTTTAATACTGATTTAATGTTTAAGTGAGGGCTACATGTATTTTTAGACTTCTTACAATACTTACGGGTCTTTCGAGCAGAATCTTCTACAAAAAGAGAAGAAATGTCTTCATCGACCCCGGCTTCATTCTTTGCAATACAAGTATATGCTCCTGTATCTTCATAGCGCACATTGCTAATGTGAACCTCACTGCCATTTGCTGAAAGAAGAGGAAAAATTCAACATGCAGACATGCTACAGTGCTTTCAGATTATACATTCACAAGGCTTTCTCTGCTCATACTAATTAAACCATTTTCATTCCTGAGTTCATAACTTGGAGGCATGCCAAACTAATCCAAAGGTATTCAACTGGCTAGTGAATTACATGCACTGTTATTCATCTCACAGATACTTGGAATATCTCAGCTGATTTTGCATTTCAAAGCCAAATATCAGTCTGAGGTTTTATATATGTTTAAATGACTATGGTTATCTTTAAAATCACATAAATATTATGTTTTTATCATGTTGCATTTGCTCGCTTGACCAGCTTTATACAAAATAACCCAGGTTTCCATGGAACATAACGAGCTAAAATTTCAACATAAATAATAATTTTAACAAAATTGTTTGTTTCTAGTAACCAGAGGCACCTGGTTTTGTTTTCACGTGAATGCAGCGTAACAACAGAAAAACCAGGCACATTGGAATTTTACACCTACATCAGTGTAGGAGTCTACGGAAACCACTTCAGGAGCTGTATGTCGGCTTGAGTAGGAATGTCAACAAACAGTCCAGGTTTCACAGGCAAAGGTCTTTTGTGAATAACTATGGTGATGTGAATAACTATGTGACCAATGATTCACTGCATTTTAAGTATAGTACACGTGTTCAACTGTAGGATCTATTTTACAAAAACAGCTTTCTAGGTATTCTAAAATATAGAGTAGAAGGGGCACTGGGTTATGGTGCAATACTCCTTCTAGACCATCTTTTGCTTGAAGCTAACGTATAGATAATTTAACTTAGGAAAACTCAGGGAAAATGCAATGAGATTTTCGAAATTTTATTTCAAATAAGTACATTCAAGAAAATGGAATTAAATGTCTTTTGGTGACATTTGGTGAGGGGAAAAAAATTCCACTCAAATCCCTACAGGAGAAATCAATAGAATGCTGCTATGGAAGAGGAGTCCACCACTTCCTACTCATAGTGGAAAGTGTTTCTGCAAGGCAATTGTTCACATACATCCAGGAGAGAGGGCCATGAAAGAACAAAGGACTATGAGACCTACAGGGAAGGTAAGACTCTCTTGAGAGAAGTATTCGCCGTCTGCCTGTCCCACTGTTTCTTACGATGCAGCCTGACTGCTGTCCTATCCTAATACACATCTGTTTTGGCAGATGAATGAGAAAAGGTTTTGAAGGGAACACCGGCAGCACGAGATTTTTTTCTCTATGGCTGATCAAAAATCACCAGAAGGACTGCAGAAGCTAGAAGGTTTTGTGTAGGGCAGGGTGCTGGGCAGGTTCATTGAATTTGCTGAGTCCTGAAGATTCATAAAAGATTCGTAGACTGGCCTTTATTGTCAATTAAAAGTAAGAATTTCCTTTAGTGCCTTTGCACTCCCCTGGAGGTCTGCTGAGACCCCTCAGAAAACAGCACATCCATTTCAGGTATTTCTCCTCCTGTCCCTTCCACCAGGTCCCACTAAGATTCTTATCAGGCAAAAAACTTCTGTTTTCAACTCAGATGCAGTAAAGATAAAGTTTGGTTCACGTTCTGATCTAAATTTAAACTGGACTTATGAAAAATAACTAGATTATTATCAATGCATTAGAATAAATCTTTACAGACAAAAGTATTGCTTCGTAATTTAAATATTTGTGTTCAATACTCAGTGAATGGCATTAATATAGTTGTAGTGACAAATTCTAATACCGAGTTGGGACAGAGTCTTGGTCTGCTTGCTCTACTCAGAAACTGCACATTTTTTAATAGAGAAGGGCATATTGGAATTTACTAGTAAACCTGCCAGTAAGTACAACCATTATTCTAACAAATAGAAAGCAGAGAAGATACGTGTCTTGGGGAGTAACTGGAAGACATATTTCAAAATGTTTTAGCTTAGACTCCAACCCTTGGTTAAAACTATGTAAGGACAGCTAATAAGGAAAGGATGCACTGATAAAGCATTCGCAACCTGTAGAAAACAATAAATATGCCTCTTTACCTTGAAGAGTTAGCTGTTTGGATAACTTCGGAGTGATATCAATTCCATTCTTCAGCCAACCAAGTTGTGGGTTGGGAATACCTTCAGCATGGCACCGAAGGCTAGCTGTCACACCTGGCTCCCTTGCCTGGCTCTCTGGATAGACTCGGATGACTGGTGGAACTGAAGGCAGGAAACAATTATAATTTAGTGGAGAAGAGTATTATCTTAATTTTAAGAAAAATAATTACAAGCAATTCTAAATACTCCTGCAGCTCTATATAACAACACACAGATGTGGTATTAGTCACGCATTCAGTGACATTCAATGCTGAACTCTGTCACAGTAAATTTCTGAAGCAGAAAGAATGTTCTGTGAGAAAAACCTCTTTTCAGTGCCTGTGGTATCAAGGAAAAAAGCCTGAATTACAATTCAGTAGTTTAGGGTTGAGATTTTTATTTTTCCTTAAATTTCTTTGTAAACATGAATAATGTACAACCAGTAAGTTATGATGTGATGTAGAGAGATTGTAATTGTCCTGTTTCACAAACCTTTTCTTTAACACTTCAGCTCCACCCTTCCCCTCTCTCCAAAATACCTATCAGCAATCAATTTTACCTGTATAAAACATGTAATCACATAATGGTTGAAGTTGAAAGGGACCTCTGGAGGTCATCTTGTCCAGTCCCGCTGCTCAGCCAGGGCCACCTAGAACCAGTTGCCCAAGACCATATTTAGGTTTTAGAATACCTCCAAGGATGGAGACTCTACCACCTCTCTGGGCAATCTGTGCCAATGCTCCGTCACCCTCACAGTAAAAACAGTGTTTCCTAATGTTCAGACAGGACCTCTTGTGCCCAGGATACCATTTGCCTTCATTATCACATGGGCACATTGCCGACTCATGTTCAACCTGGTGTCCATCAGGATCCCTAGGTCCTTTTCTGCCAAGCTGCTTTCCACCTGGGTGGCCCCCAGCATATATTGGTGCATGGGGTTGTTCTTCCCTAGGTGCAGGACTTTGCACTTCTCCTTGTTGAACTTCATGAGGTTCCTGCTGGTCTGTTTCTCCAGCCTGTCAAGTTACCTCTGAATGGCAGCATGATGACCCTGGTGTATCAGCCACTCCTCCCAATTTGGTGTCATCTGCAAACCTGCTGAAGGTACAACTCTGCCCCATCATCTAGATCACTAATGAAGATGTTAAATAGGACATTTATAAGATTCATCTTCTGAGTTTCATTCTTAGCAAAATATAAGAATTGTTGATATCACTTTTTTAAGGTTTGGAAACTTGCTGCTGTATATGCTTACCAACTATAAATCTGCTACATACCAGGGGGAAATCTGCTACATACCAGGGAGAGGGCATATGACATCACAGTGGACATATTCGTATCGGCAATCAATGATTAAGCAAGATTTTTTAGATGAATAATTATTGATCTTATCTTTAATTATGTATAGAGAACTTGCTTGAGGTTGTTTCTAACAATAAAAAAATTAACTGTAATGAAGGCTAAAGATGCATATTTCCTATTCTCCAAAGTTTTGTTTAATGCAGCTTTAAAAATGTGGAATACTTAGCTGGTGTCACAAAACACAGCTGGGTAGAGGATGAAGTATCAGTTGATAATGAAAGAAGATAACAAGATCAAAAATTAACTGTGTCTATTTTGGAACAAGATTAAATATTTTCAAATGCTATCCAACTGTTTACAAGAAATGTCCCAGCATGCTGTCCTATTAGAGCACAGAAATGCCTCAGATTTCTACATTGCAAGGAATACACAAATGTACTGCATCTCAGATAAGATGCAAAAATCAGTAGGTTTCACAGATATTTTAAACCCAGTTAGAGATGAAGGTCTTTTCAAATAATATACATGGAAAATTACATATAACCTCAATACGCAAACTGCAAAAATTTAACAAAAGAACATGGAAGAAGATTAAAAACGTGAAAGTTATGGCTGCTAATTGCTTAGACTACCAGCTGAGAGCAAACGCGTATAAAAATCAGGGATTTAAGGTTTCTGTTGAGTTTCTGGAAGGGACTTTGCCTTTATGGACACCGATCTCTACTTTTCATCTCAAGCCTGATATTCCCATTCCTGTTCTCCCTTCACTTCTTTCCTGTTCTGTCTCCTCTCCCATAGGATCTGTGTGTTCCATACTCAGACCTTGCCTTCCCCACTGTATTGCTCATACTGAGCCCCGCTCGACTGCATGCTCCGATGGCCTGAGCCTCTTTCGGCACCTCAGCTCCCAGTCTTACTCTGCCTCACTTCCTAGGGTCCAATTTTCATGTCTGCCCTGTTCAGAATTTCTTGACAGAAGGTCCTCTAGCAGCCTACCCCATGTTGCAGATATCCCACTGCATCAAAGCCAAATAGTTTATTTTTCCACCTTGCCTCAAGAAGAGCACGGAGCTCCATCTCATCAGAGACAGGATTGCCATCATTTAACACTCTCAAGCATCTCAGCAACACAAACAACTTTTAGGACCAATAGCAAAGCACTGCAACTCATTGCGTTCTGACTACTTAGAATATTTCTTCTCTGTTTTGTGCCAGTGAAATATTCTCATTGCATATAAAAACTTATGAGAATTTAACTACCACACCTTGACAGACTTCTACTGACTGCATGTGGAGAGAAATTTTCTAAAAGTACAATTTTGGAGAATTTTCATTGAATAGCAAAAGGAATGTATTAGTTTAGCTTGGGCAAAGGGCAGATGATATATTTGGGGCAACTTTATTCTTAGCGAAGTTTTAGAAAATATTAAAACGGAAATCAAATACTTCCTAAACAAACAAACAAACAAGATGCTATTGTTGCTATCTCGAGGGTTAGGAAATGTGAATGTGAGGACCTGCTCAAGTGAAAGCAGGTCTGAGTTTTCTTCTACTATCTCATATTTCTGTAGTAGCTTCTGTTCCCTTTTGCAAGTGTTTTCCCAGACACAGAGGTACTTGCATAACACTAAAGTTTATTTCTTACCCTATCTTTCCTCCATTTCCTGACATTTCCCACTTTCCTTAGCAAATCTGTCTCTGATAGGTTACCTATACAAGAAAAGGTTTTCAACCCTTGTTTTGTATTACAATTTTTTATTTCATATTACCCTGGAGCCTACCTGTAATATACCCCCAAGAACTGTACAACTGAGGCATCCAGGCAATTAAAATATTAGTGCAGCGGGACTCAGTCTAAAAAAATTAATTTAATTTGACAAGTTTGATATAAACCCTTTGGGTTCATTTCAATCACTTTTTTTGTGTACGTGACCATAAATATTAGCAGAAAGAAAATTTTAAGTACACAAATAATGTGATTGTTCCCACCGACTTTCAAAGAGGCATGTTCTAATATTTTAACCTAAAGAAGCCTACTTTTTAAGGGAGAGGTCATTACATAGATTAAAAAGGAAGGGGAGAAAAAACATTGCATGATTGTATTTAGCAGAAGCATATCTAATATGTAATTGAATGAATCCTCCATCCCTTATCATTCAGTTCAAAAAGCCATGTGAGACTGTTGTTTCCAAATATGGTGAATATGTAACTATTCAGTACATCTCACAATTGCTACGAAAACCCCTGAAGATTGTTTCAGTCAGGTCAAATGGCAGGGGGGAGGGGGGCACGGGGCAGGCAAGAGAGAAAACAGTCTGTTCAAGCTGTCTGGAATCCAGGGAAAATGTATGTGTTTAAGAAAGAAACTATGTAATATATATATAGTAAACTACGTTCTTCTATTGCAGTGTATGATAACTACTTTTTGATTACACTGAGATATTTTGTTTGAAAAAGCAAAGGTGGTAAACAATTCTTCAGACACTATAAATCACCAATTTCTATCTGGCTGAGGGTCTGGACTCTCTTTTCTTTACCTTAAGGTACCAAAACTTTTGGGTTTTTTACTAGGCCTTTTGGCTTGGAACTAAGGTGGGAAAAATTCTTGCCACCTCTCTGCAAACAACTTGCCTTGCAAACCAACGTGAAAGGTCAGTGAGCAGGATAATGTTGTTCGTATATAAACAGAAAGAAAAATGTCACATTGGTGCTACATGCGTATTAAGTTGATTTGTAACATGTACCATAAACTCATACCATTTTTAGAGCAGGTCTAAATTTGGAACTAGTCTTCCTTTTTTTATAATATGGCTAATGACATTTTGTTTATTGTCTAGAAACACCTTTCCAAAAGTGAAATTCCTCAAATTTACACTTTGAAAAATCTAGGCTATGACATGCATATAATTGTAAAATAGAAAAACTGAGTTATAAACAAAATCAAATTTAAACTCATCTCGGTATCATGTCTATAACTGCCATTGTGATCAACAATATTAACACCTCTGGTGACAGACAGTATAGATCCATAACTTGATAAACATTGAGTTAATGAGAAAACACAAACTTTCTAGGTATTTCAGCTTTTTCAATAGCAATTTTCAAGGCTCTTTTTGTGTCAGAAATCACATTCCTGTAATCCTAACAGTAATAACAAGAAAGAGTAATAATTTTTAATAATGCTTCTTTAACACTTCAATTAACATAAGCAATAATGTAAACATAAGGAAAAAATCTTGTTTTACTATTCAAATTCTGTTTTTTTACTTAGAACTGACATATACACCTCTGTTGTCTTAAATAGCTGAATATTAATATATAAAGTGGTTAATTGAATATATTAATACCATCAAAAGGCATTTTAGAGACAGGTGGCCCCCTACCAAATACAACCACCCATATTATATCTAAGTTTGTTACAAATTTTTTGCTCTGACCACTGTTTACTACTTTGGAAGAACTCTACCATCATTCCCCTATAAACTTTTGAATGACTGCTGTGGAAAAAAACAGACGCTAATAAACAAGCATAAGGGAAATGATACAAATCCTTCTGAAATACAAATTAACTAAAGATAGATTTTAATGAACAAATTATGGAGTTGATACTATAAATATTTTATGGGAGGTTGAACTACATAGCTTCTATTTGTCTCCAGTGATACTAAGACCATCATATATACCTATCATTAGCTGAGAACAGACTTACTAGTTCTTGGGGTTTATGGCATGTGATGTCAACAACAGTAAAGGAAAAACACCTGATGGAATGAATTTCAATATCACAGATATATGGAGGAAAAAAATAAAAATCAAACTGACAGGCTGAGACACACATAGTCTCAGAATCATATAGGCACAAAATTATACACTTTGAAAGTTTTAAGTATTACGTAAATGCTAATAATTAGCATTATTTAATGGAATGGTTATTTCTGCCCCATTACAACTTTGCATTTTGGGGTTCTTTTTATAGTTTATATGAAAAAGGGTTAAATACCAACTTATTATAATATTGCTCACAATATTTACTTTACCATATTATTTGTATAAGATTAGGCTGAATTTTCTCACCATAAAACATGTCTTTTACAGTGCTGACTATCTGTATTGTTAAGACTCCAAAGGAAGCTCATTATTCTTTAGTACTGTACCAGGCAATTCAAAACTCAAAAAAAATTTTCTAAAGATTTTAGTCTTAAAAGAAAAATAAATGAAAATTATATACACATATAATATTTGCAAACTAGTCGATGTAAAATATATAAATATTGTTTCTAAAAATATATAGATTTACACAAATGGAAATCAAGAAAGAACTTAAAATCTAATTACATCGTTTTCGTTGAACCTTCACATTAGATCTTTGTGATCAATGAAGCCTCATTATCTCATTAACCTTCTGTCTGACTCTCCTGTTAATACAAGTACCATTATATTAATTAGTCATTATCACAGCTACAAGAACTGACCACCATGCCCGTGCTTAGGAAGATTACTGCTTAGAAGTACAGATCTAGACTGTGGAAGAGCTGTTCATTTCACCTTTAATCTCAATGGTTTTAACTCCATTTATCCACAATATGCACAGCAAACAGTCCTATTGCTCAAAGGGACCCCTTTCTCCTTTCCCTCACTCCCCAAAAAATCCACAACCAAAATGGTGGTGGAAGGTACCACTCCAGTGCCAGCTTGTGGAACAGCAGCTATCTGAGCAGAGCACACATGGACTAGCCAATTTGTTTGGATGACTTCAAATTTATATGAAAGATACAGACCAGCAACAGCAGTTATTGCCTTTGGCACCATAAAGGTTTACAGTGGTTTCCAGATGAAATATACGATTTCCTAACAACACTTTGTCACCAGAAAAATCTACAGTTGTCCTCCTTCACCTATACCAAATTATGTTTCTTGATTTTTTAGTCTTGCAGAAAACCTTCTTCAACTGGAGTTTTGTGTCTTTGTGTGCTGAACGGAGCCAAACATGAAGAATTCTAGTATTTTAACTGTTGCAACACACCTCTTCAGGATTATTAACACATTGGAATAGGTAGGGAACATGTTGACAAGAATGTAATTTCGTTAATAAATTAGGGTAAACCAGAACACATGAAACAGAGGAGGATAAAGTTGGTCAAGGACCTTCTAATGTGCCCAACTCACCAATAATTCTGCTGTCTGCAGGAATTAAAATACAAGTAAACTGCACTTCAGTCTTCTCACTAGTTTAGTCAGTATTTGCTACCGGGATTTTTAAATGACAGAAAAGAATTCCTGAAGAAAAATTTGAAGGAGGAAAAGATGTTGATGCCATGTATTAGCTCAGGAAGGACACTCCATTTACAAAGTGTTGAGGGGTGGGGGAAGAAATTTCAAAAAAAAAAAAAAAATTAAGAGAGATGGATAAATAGATATTCTAACCCAGTTTCCTGGAGAAACACAATGGTAGAGACAACATGTTAAGAAAACTGTAAACAAGCACTAAACATCAAAGTCATTTAAAATGTGAAGCATATTAACAACAGAAAGTGGGCAGAAAAAAGGCTATTAGAAGAATGAATCATATTAAAAGACAAATAAAATAATCTTGGAAGCTGCACTTGGTGTGAATATCAATAGAAGATATGAATATCAGGAAATATTTCAGCATTTTTGGATAAGAGATGTCAAGGAAAGCAAACTATAAAAAGAGTTTACGCAACTGACTAACAATTAACAAAACAAAGAATGATGGCAACAGCAGTGGCCAAGAAACAAGGTCTAGAATACACTTCAGGACAAAGTTAGAGCCTGTTAATGCAAAGCAAATTTGCAGGAGAAGATTGAGTTCAAACATGATTCTGGATAGGATTAAGTATCAACATGGCATGACAAATACTGGCAGTTTAATGCGGAAAGGTAGACTTAAGAGGTGAAGATAAATATGAACATTAAAATAACCAGAAAGCACAAGGTCACTCAAAAAAAGACATTAAACGTCACTGGGGATAAAGTACAGTGGGACCCTTGGACTCTTCGTCAGTGGAGGAGAACAACTGCTTAAAATAATTCAGAAAAAAAAAAATACATATAGGAAAAAGAGCTAGGAGAGGGTACTACGGTTCAAGAGAAGGGTAAGGCCTGTCTTCAGAGCACAAGTAACAACTGCAGTTAAGTTTTGTCCAAAGTACAGAGTTCAGGAAAGTGGTCCTCAGAACTTGAATAGATGTAGAAAAATGTAAAGATCAAGATGTCATATCCAGAAGCCTAGAGTTAATCTACTAGGCTAGATTAATCTACGTGGTTAGATTTCAAAATAATTAATGTGAATTTAGAAGCCTACGTCAATTACAAAACTTTTAGGGTAGTGCATTTTTTTAATGTTATATTAAATGCAAAATTCTTAACACAACAGACCTATGCACTTATTTTCCCCAGTGTATTCTCCAGAATTACTAAATTAATACTAAAAGCTACTTCATCTGTATATATGTATATACAAAACCACTTATTATTCTGCAGATTACATGCTAAACATCCTCACAGGTGAACAGCTAACAGTGCGGGGCAAGTCCTCTGGACTATCTTTACTCCTTTTAATAACTATTATTCATATGGAAGTAATAAATGAAAATTATTATGTTTTATTGTTTTGCAAGGTTATTTATAGGAGAACAATCAGTAAAAATAATTGTTTCTCTTTTTCTTTTAAGCGGTAACACAATATAAATAAAGTAAAACAGCAACAACGGATCTGCTCAACAAAATCCAAATCCAAGTCTCTTATGACTTGGTAATTAGAACATTTTTCCTTACCGTTCACTTGGAGAATATGAGTTTGATAGAGCTTATCATAGCCATCAGCATAGCAGGTGTAATTTCCCATATGGGTTGTGGTAACCTTAGTAATGTACAAGGACCCATCATCTCCAAAATCCTACCAGGAAAGATTAAAAACAAGGTTATCATAATTATGCCTGCATCTCTACAGTGATTACGCTTGTCATATTGGCAACAAAGCTGTGATGTAAATATCAAACATCACAAATATTAAAGCAGAATAGCTGACCGCAATCTGAAACCCAAATATTATATTTGTGAATGGCAGAGTTGTTTGATCTTGCCACACATATCGTGTCTGTAAAAGAAAATACAACTTTTATTTTAACAGTTATTTAAACTTTGCAGAAGTGTTATGTTTGTTTATTTAGCTATGATAGTTATTTACAGAAGAAAAGCTATTTAGGATTGGAACTGATCAGATAGAAAAACTAAATCTCTGCACAATTTAACAAGGTAAATGACATCCTGTGCAAGCGTGGTCATCCTTTGAAATGAGCAGATGCACAGAAAAAAAAAACAACAGCTCATTTTTTTTCAAGTTTGACTCACTGTTTTTAGCTTCATCCTTTTATATATCTTTAATTGGCATATAGGTTCCACTGGATTAGAGTGCAAAATTTGACCCTCATTTCGATTCCCAGTTCAATTTTCAGTTCAATTTCAATTAATACAATATAATTTAAAATCTACCAGTTGTAAACTATGCTGATTATTGTAAAAATGTGTGGAACAATTAATAGTTGGAGTTTTATTTTTTCTTGTTATTTTTCATGTCTGCAAGAACCACCCTAAAATAACAGTCCTAGTCCAATCTGGCTTCTTCCAGTCTATGTCTCATAGATTCTAAAGTGCTTGTACAAATCCTGCTAGAAGTTGTTTTTTCTACATTATATTCCATGATTTACTTTGTCAAGGACACTTCTTGACAGTTAATCTCACCTAGCAATCTTTTTATTGTTATATATGCAGTGCATTTACATAAAACAGTGATTAAATTATTTGAGCAAAGAATATAAAATAGAGGTATAAAACTATGAAAAATATCTTTCCGTCTAGTAGATAATTCTGCTGTAAAATATTTAATTCAGAAATTACAGTGTATAAACTAATATGAAAAACATGCAAAACACAGTCACTGTTTCATACTAGGAAAAAGTATGCTGGATTTCTTATGGTATGTAGGTCAGCCCCTGTTCCTGAAGGGAACCCATGCTCTATAATCGTATCCCTAATGTTAATATAGTCTATCATAAACTCATCTACCTTTATTGTTTATTAAAAAGCTTTTTCAAAGCTTCCCAGTATTCTTATGTATAAAATACAGCTTTTTTTTTGTTTTTATCCTAAACTTATTCATGGTCAGCTTATAGCCATTTTATACTCCTTAACATAAACAGCCTCTAAAATAGCCTTTAAAATCTTTAAATAACTTAAAATATCCTCTCCTTGTGATTAACCACAGGATACGGTACTATAAAGTATACACATACACGCATTATAATTATATGCAACACAAATATTCACACGCACACAGGCTCACACATAGAGCCCAACGTGTCCAAAAGGTGTCCGATTCATTAGAACAGGGATAATTGCCAAGCTACAATATCTACATGTCTCATTAGATTCAGTGATTCACTACAGAAGCACTACTTCTGTAAACTCATTTCAGGGATCTGGTATTCCTGAAAGCAAGTGTTACTGGTAAAGACCACAACAAAGATGACTTTTAGCACATCTGTCTCTTCCACTTCTGTTTTCACCAGGTCCTGTGCCCCACTCAGCAGCAGGCCCGTATTTTCCCTAGTCTTTCTTTTGCTGCTGATGTAGCCCTGAAGCCCTGTAGAAGCCCATCTTGCTGTCCTTCATGTCCCTCATCAGATTCAGTTCCAGGTGGGCTTTGGCTTTCCTAATCCTTCACATTCAAATAGTGTCTCCATGTTCTTCCTGGGTCACCTGTCCTTGCTTCCACCTTTCTTCCTTTTTATTTGAGTTCTGTCAGGAGCTCCTTGTTCATTAATACGGGCCTCTGGCTGCCTTTGATTTCCTGTTCGTTGTGATGGACCATTCTTGAGCATAGAGAAGGTGATTCTTGAAAATCAACCAGCTCTCTTAGACCCCTCTTCTTTCCAGCATGGTCTCTTATGGGATTCTTCCAAGTATGTCCTTGAACAGGCCGAAGCCTGCTCTCCTGAAATCCAGGGTTGTGCTCCTGCTTTTTGCCTTGCTGCTTCCTCTTAGGCTCCTCGACTCTACCATCTCATGGTCACTGAACCCAAGGTTGCCCTGACCTTTATATTCCCAACCCGTTCTTCCTTATTTGTAAGCATGAAGTCCAGTAGAACATTTCCTTTCGCTGGTTCTTCTGTTGTGGGTGTTAACATCATAACTGTCTAAGATACCACACCCAAGCTAGAGGTAAACATGAAGGCATTATAAAAAAGCTTTTTCAGTCCAACTATATTGTATACATCTCTAGGGAGTAATCAAAGTCTGCTGATGTTAGAGCAAAAGGAACTACTACTGTTCAAGGTGAACAGCCACGGCATTGCTTAGGTTTTAATCAACTATTTACATGATTACATGACAAAAACACATGTTAATGTTGAACCCTATTACAGAGAACACAGTAGTATTGGCTAAATCATGTCTGAATTGCCGATTTTCAGAACTCTTCAAGTTAATCATGCTTTAGAGTCTGACCAAATGTACCATTTAAAAAAAAAAAACCAAGAGCATCTATACAAGTGACATGAGAACTTTTTATAAACACATGTAGTCAGACTAGTGAAATCTTCTGTGATACAGCCACATTGCTGTACTTTCTCTTTTCATAGTTCAGACTCAAGCATCTTTTTCTCCTTTTCCACCTTTAAGCTCAAAATTTTACAGGAGCTGGATAGGGGGAAACATCTGGATTACTGACGTTATATCTGCAAACAACAGTATAAAGCTCTGAAAGTAAATTCTTCTATTCTACATGCCAATGATAGAATAGGATATGAGCTCTGAACATCTCCGAAACTTCCTCCTTGGTTCTCCTTTGTGATCAAACCTGTCTGTAACTGAGTGTGATGAGGGGGGAAAAAAAGAAAAATGAAAAAAAAAAGGAAAGAGTCATAGTTCAGTGAAGGTGGCTGTCCAATAGTCAAAGGAGAAAAAAAAACAGTCCCCTCAAATTTAGCACAGAGTTTTCCCTGGGTTCAGCTTATCCTTTTGCATAATGTATGCTTTCTTTGTTATCAATGAAAGAGGAAAAAAAGGCATTTAAAAAGGTGTTTGAATATGCATGATACCATTGAAACAAAACATTTTAGAAGCACCCCTTTCCTTATGTTATAAAATATCCCTACTAATACCATCTTATCAGTCTGGGATGCATTCCTGTCCTGGTTTCAGCTGGGATAGAGTCAATTTTCTTCCTAGTAGCTGGTATAGTGCTGTGTTTTGGATTTAGGATGAGAATAATGTGATAACACACTGATGTTTCAGTTGTTACTAAGTAGTGTTTATACTAAGTCAAGGACTTTTCAGCTTTCCCTACTCCACCAGAGAGTAGGTGCACAAGAAGCTGGGAGGGAGCATAGCCAGGACAGCTGACCCAAACTGGCCAAAGGGCTGTTCCATACCATATGATGTCATGCTCAGTATATAAACCGGGGGAAGTTGGTCGGGGGGCAGTGATCGCTGCTCAGGGACTGGCTGGGCGTCAGTTGGCGGGTGGTGAGCAGTTGCATCACTTGTTTTTTCTGGATTTTGTTCCTCTCTCTCTCTCTCTCATTGTTTTCCTTTTCATTACAATTTATTATTATTATTTTATTTTATTTCAATTCTCAAACTGTTCTTATCTCAACCCACGAGTTTTCTCACTTTTACTCTTAGATTCTCTCCCCCATCCCACTGGGAGAGGAAGGGTGAGAGAGTGGCTGTGTGGTGCTTGGTTGCTGACTGGGGTTAAACCGCGACAATTCCATAGTCCATTTGAACGAAGGTCACCAATTTAAATGTGGATAATAGCCAGAGATCCCTGGAGCAGAATTCTTGCAGCAAAGAGACTGAAGCTGCAGTTATATGAAGTATTACAGATGGATACCTCATCTTGAATTTAAGCAGGAACATGTAATTTAAGAAATTCCTTGGCTGAAATTGCCTTAAGCCTTTATATGTACATTCTGCAACTGTCCCAGAACCACTGTAATGTGTGTGGAGCTCATAAAGATTGTCTCCCTGTACCAAGGGAAGAAAAAAATTCTACATTAACTCAGAGACGCTCTTTCTCTTATGCTCTTCAGTTAAACTTGGCCTCCAGTTTATCTAAAAAAGTAAGGCAATGTTGAGGTCCTTGGTATCACACCAGCGATAGGCAGTAGATCTTTGCTTTCCTCCATTGTTCTGTCAAAATTACTGAGGTCCAGTAGAGCATTTCCTTGTGTTCTACTTGTGTATATTCAACTTTGTATTGAGTAGCAGTTGGCAAGGAAAAAGTACCACAGACATAAAGTGTTCAGGAAACATAAAATGATGAATGCTTGTGTACTGATCATGGTTTTAGCTATACATGTGACATTATTGCCTGAACATGTGAATCAGTCTGCAAAACCATCTACCATTGCTCCACAGAAAGTTACCACTGAAGAAATAATTTTTTAAAAATCTTGAGAGGGAATATACAAGGAGATTTACTTAGGAGATAGCTCATGTTTATCAAATCTGTTCTTTAAAAAAACTTTAAGGAAGAAGTTCTACACTTTATACTTACTTACCTTCCCTATTATGAAATCTAAATTTATGTTGCTGTAATTTAATTCCAGTATGTATTGTCCTACCTACAAAGCAATTGAAGAAAAACTCTTGGTAGTTTTTTCTTTTCTGATTACAATGAAACTCACATTTAGCCTGTTATCCACTATAACTTCCAGATGTTTAATTTAACCAATTGTTTTAGATTGTATGCTGATAAAAGGGATAATTTTAAGTTGATTTTCCTAAATGCAAAACATTGTCCTTTTCCTTGATGGATGACTTCCTATACTTTTCCAACTATTTCTTTAATTTGATCTCATTAGTCTAAATTAGTGCTATCTTCAAACACAGTTGCAGCCCTTCATAAATTGGTGGCATCTAGATAACATTTCCTGAGCTTAAAAGGTGTAAAAAGCTGTACTAAAATCAAGAAAGAGGATATCTGTGCTATTTCCTCTATCCAGAAGGCCAGTCACTATACTATAGTAGGAAATTTGACTTAGATTGACACACATAAATTAACACAGAAAAATAGCAAGGTTTGGCTATACTAAAATTTCAAAGTATAGAAAACATACTGCATGATCACAGTGACAAAAGTACCTG
Source organism: Nipponia nippon (assembly GCF_047370975.1). NCBI lineage: Eukaryota > Metazoa > Chordata > Aves > Pelecaniformes > Threskiornithidae > Nipponia > Nipponia nippon. The sequence continues at coordinate 45,407,945 of NW_028262380.1, read as the reverse complement.
CTTGTGACCAAAGGTTATCCTGTTTTGGTCCAGTGTGGTAGCTGGCATAGGCTGAGCCTGTGTGAAATCTGGTTATAACAACACAGGTTAACTTAGCACAACCAACCTGTTAATGAGTGTGAAAACACCACTGAAAAGATAATGAGAATTTTTGAGAGGTGCAGACTGTGAACACCAGTGACAACAACAGGCAGTTGCTGGCGTTGAATGAACTTGAATATGCCAGTCAAGACTTGAATATTCTCTACCCAATCCTATAACTGATAATGCCAGGGGAGAGAGCACAGGGACATGCGAGATACTCAGTGGGTACACAGGGGACAAATCCAACCAGAAATAAAACCACTCAAGTGAACCAAAGAGACATTTGGGGGATCCCACACCCCAGCCTCAGGACTGCACATCACCCAGATGGACCTGCTATGCTGACCTGCCCAACTTCTGGACTGAGCCACCTCCCATGCCATAGGACAGGGAGGCCACACAACGAGCTGCCCCACTCACCGACCTCACTCCAGCTTCTCTCCCGGACTGCACTGTTTCTCCCACGGAACACGGAAGTTGCGTAGTTCGTGAAACCACATGTATCTGTGATTAAAGTGTTTTGGTATCCAAGCTCATTTAACCTCTATGCTGCCAGTTTGGTCCTAAAAGGCAACATCCCAGCAGAAAACAGTTTGGTTCCTTTGTGCCTTTATATTTATAGAATTCTTATATACATGTTATTAAAATCTACTCAATCTTCATTTCTTCCCAGACTTTGTAACCTTCTCTGTAAATTCCTCAAATTTACAGAACAGTGTATCAAAAGCTTTTAAAAACAGAAAACACAGCTACAATATCTCACTCAGGAAGTCTGTAAGCTGCACAGTAAAAGAACTTTGATAAAAAATATTACTATGTGCTGCCTGATTCTTACATTCTATCCTTTGAATGTTATCAAAATACTGGGCTAGATAAACCTCTGATCCATTATGACTATTCTTACATTCTTCCACGATCTCACCTACTACTGTCCCAGTTTACTGGGATTTATTTTTTTCAGTCCTCACTGCATTACTTTCCAGTTTTTCTTCTTTCTCAGAGAACATAAACTCAGTGATTTTATGCTCATATTTCACTCAAGATGCCTTGGCACTATAACATCTTCAGTCTTCTCATAGACTGAAATTGAAACATGAAAATTGAGATCTAGATGAACCTCCCTTTAATTTTTCATTTTTCTTTCCTTAAATATACTCAAAATATTTATTCAGAAAACGTATCTCTTTCTGTATTTGCTCACCCAAATGTGTTTTGGCAACTAAATTTCACATTGCACAACTCTGTGCTTCAGATGATTCTGCTAGGTGCTCATTAAGAGAAGAAAATAACCCACCTAAAAAATAACCCACCTGGTAAAACTGTCAATAACTTGCCTTTCTAAAGATAACTATAGCTTTCTGTATTAGCACTTCAGTTACACAGACAATACTTCTATCAGGCCTTCAATATGCCATTATATAAGTTACCATTACAAAAATCAAAAAAGAACCCCCTTTAATGCTTACTTTTTAACTTTGATTACATGAACCAATACAACTGGATTTCCTTTCAAAAAAACCTACCTGACTAACTCCAGCAGCAGTAAGTTCAATTAACTTTTTTCTCCTTACTAGCTAAACACATGTTTTCAAAGTGTTGCTCTTCAAGTTATTAATGGAAGAATGAAGAATAGCTCTTTAAAAAAGCCACACTAGAGGTACTTAAACTTTATCTAGCAAATGGCTAATATTGCTGTCTGAAATTTTTTGCCTCATCTCTGCCAAAGCTATTTGTGAACAAAACAGGACATAGGATGGAGTGTATTAACTAACATTTAGCTGCTACAATGCAGTCTGGAGACTAGTTTAATTTATCATTCCTTATGCTAAGTTATTAGATATTGCTTTGAAGCACACTTACCTCTTCCAGGCCTTTGACTGATTCACTGCAGCATGATGATATCTTTAGGTACCATAGCTATTTTCTAAGTAAACATGTCTGTATTATGGCTTCTCCCTTCTTTTTCATGGAAACCATGGATAAAACCTTCCTGTGGCTATTTTACTCAGAGACATCAGTATTTCAACAGGACTCCATATGACATTGTCATTTCATCACTCAGAGTTTGGGTTTTACGGATTTTTTTTTTTTGGCTGGTTTTTTGTTTTGTTGTTTGTTTTGGTTTGGTTTTTTTATAACTACTAAACAAATGTCCCTAGCTTATTGTTATACTGAGTTCAATGTTTGTTTTGCTAATTAAAGCAAACAATTCAATACAAAGAGAACTGAATCTTGTAAGCAGCATTTGGAAAGGGATGGTGAAGTATAGACAGAGTTCTTTGACACTGAATGTTGACGTATATTTAGTGTTTTATAGAATAACTCACAAGCTAAGTCACTGAAAAAACCCTGCATCCATACAGACACACACAGGCCTCGCTGAACCAGAGCCTTCACACATCAGCAGCAATACATATAGAAAAGGGCTTTTTTACCTTTTGAAAAAATATTTGATGACCCTAAATACATTGCTACAAGCTCAATTTTTGTTAAATAGACTACTGTTCAAATAGAAATGGCATGGTATTTATACAATTAAATTGAGAGACTCTAATTATTTTTGCCATGCATGAAAAAGATAGAATTGAACAATTATCTTAACAATGATTCCACTGCAACTCTGTTCTGTTGAAGGACTTGACATTTAAGAATCATGATATGTGTCATGAATAACGAGTAAAGGAGCATGGAACGAAAACATTCATTTGACAATGAATCTTTGCTTAGTTGTCTTAGTGTTAATACAACAGAAACCTAAAGGTGATTTTTGTTTATAAATCAATAATTATTTCCTTTGGTTTTCTAACTTGCTTTCATATGCTAATGCTTTGCATATGAGACAGTCTATGATCATTTGCCTGCACTTCTTCATTAACAGCTCTAGAAAGACTGTTGCCAGCTCTCCCCACAGGAGAATGTATAATGAAACAGACTGCTTGAATTTCTTCATCATCATAGAGACTAGGATTTTTTTTTTGTTGTTTTGGTTTGTGGGGTTTTTTTAAACCACAGTTAATTTATTGTCACTATATTGCTCTCTTAAATGACTTTTTTCTTTGTAAAAAAACCTTCTGTACTCCAAATCTTGAGTACTCTCTCATCTAGATATCATAACATTCCCCCCCCAAAAACACCTCCCCCGAACGAAAAATATCATGTCTTTATTTTCCTTTTCACTCATTGCATCCCCACTGTTCCCTGCCCAAATATCACCTGCAAAACATAACTGAGAATTCAGTTCAGAGAATTTAAGAAGTTCAGAAAACTGATTTAGGAATGCAGTCTAGATTTAGCTGATCTGAAACCATTATACCCAAAATTGACAGAAGACTTTTTTATATTTTTTTTTACATCAGAACACAGGATTGTTCCAGAAAAGAAGGCCTAACTCCCTCACAAAATAACTTTTGATCTAGTCCTTAGAGTCCCAAGTAACATACAGGTACATCATAATTAAATCATTAATGTACATAATTAGAGCTCGGTAGCTGGGTCTTCCACATTTTGAGTGATCCAAAGGGTTCGTTTTGGACTCAAAAAGAGGAGATATTTTCTTTCAGTTTTTTCATGTGGAGTTTTTCATTTGGTTGGTTTTGTTGTTTGGAGTTTTTTTAATTACTTTTTTTTCCTCTTGTAATTTTTTTAGGCCTAGATGGTAACTTTCTGAACAGCATTTCAGCCTCAGCTTTTTACACCGAGATCCAAACATTTTATAGAACTGAACATACTGTATTTAAGAGATCTATGAACTGGTTAAGAATCTTCTTTTGAAATTTCCCCTCTGTGAGCTCAGTTTCTGGCAGCTGATGAATTCTATGTGTTTTTCCTGGAACACCAGCAAGCACCAGTACCTCAACATTGGTATACAGTAAAAAGTCATTTTATGCACCACAGTTTAAACTTACACACTTTCACAGAACTGATTTTATGGGGCCTGTTTCATGTAGGTCAGAAAAAACAACTTACACAATCTTCTTATGACCTTAAAATTTTCAGCTTCTAAAGAACTTGAAAATATTACTCTTAATTGCAAAACTCCACACTTTAGGAAAAGGAAGAAGAGAAGGATGAAGAGGAGAAAAAGACAACAAGGACAATAAGAAAAGAATACAGGAATGAGGACATGAGAACTAGAGATCTGAATTCTTAGTTACGTTATCCTCAGACAGGAAAAAATAGCTTACTGAGTCCTTAATAAATGGAACCAGCAAGCACCAAATATTTTGAATTAATAGCTTTTTGATTACATATGAAACCTGTATTTCTGTTTGCAGCCTTTGATAAACCTAAAACAAGGAAGAAAATTATATTGGTTGTTATCTTTTTTACTGATGGTTAATAATGTAAACACTGTAGCACTATTATACTAGTTCAGTGATAATGACAACGCAATTTGGGTGGGGATTTTCCCCTCCTCCTTTTAAAGAGAAATCTTGATTTTCTTATGGGAAAAGGAAAAAAAAAAACCACCATCATCTGTCTCTGATCAGGAAAATAATTTGCACCTAAGAATTAAAATTTTGCATTGGTCTGCTGTGGAAAGGCTGCATCAATAATTGCAGCCATCCAGATATTTTCAAAACAACAGTTGTTTGCTTGTAAAACACAGCCAGTACATATAATCCCCTTTTTTTCCTGTACATCCCTCCATGTTTTCTGCATCTGATTTCAGTCGACTCATGGAAGTACCAATAATACTAGTGTCGCATTTTTGTTCATATTTTACATATTTATTTTTCAGTATCTGTAACTTAACGTTATTACAAGGACACAGAGAGTAGATAGCCTTTTGAGGGTTAACTGGAAACATTTTTAAAAATAATTATTGATGTATGCTTGGTTTGCCAGATAAATTCAGCTCAGGCTTTTCATGCTAATGTCAATTTTACAACTCCTGCTTTCCAAGTAATCAGTTTCTCTGTTCATGTTGGCAGAGCAATGCAACTCTGCGGTTTTCTTTGCATGTCAGGAAGAAATTAAATTCTATAACGAAATCTGACAATAATTGCATTTGGCACAAATCCAAGATTTCTCCTTCTAGCTCAAGAGGGAAAACAAAACCTAAATTTCCTAAGCACAAATTTTGTGTACCTCCTCCCGATCTCATATTTTACAGCTGCAATAAGAACAAATCATGAATCTAGTGCAAATCCACTGGTTGAAGCACCAGCCTGACGAAAAATTGTAAATCAAGTCAAAGCTTAAAGAAAGAAAGAACACAGTGTAATATAGTAAGTAGTAGTACGGTATATACAGTAGGAAGTGGCAGGATCTTAAAAGAAACTCTGTTCTGAAGAATGTAACACCAGACAATAGTTTGTGGTTATTAATGCAGGCTAACTTTGGTCAAGGGAAATTAATCTTCCTAAGCTTCTTTTACAGTCAGTTGAGAAAGCGAAAGGTAGCAAAATCCTTTCATGGGACAGTTCAGTGGATTTGTCTTTGTTCATTGCTTTGAGTTACCATCTACCTCTCTGCTGACCATGGAAACAAACTCCCTAGCTACAATTAGACATTGCAAGTATTTCATTGGTCCCTCTGTTTCTTGATACTGGGGAGACTGGGAAAAAAAAAAGGAGTAATTTTTACAAGGGTATTTTTCAGCACAGCAAGGCAGCCTCGCTAACATGACTCTACTGCCAATGGGGAAAAAGCTGATCATCCATTGAGTAATTCAGAACGTCTAGGTAAATCTCACATTTTGAGGAAATCTTCATGCCTATCTTCCTAAGCTTGTCTTACAAATGGTCAATGCAAATATCACCCTCTATTATCTCTTCCTAAAATAAGACTGTGATGCATTAGCCCTGACCACTAGTTGAATTGAACAGGATTTGTCTGTAATTAGCAAATCTGAGAAAAATATTATTTCTCTGACTATAAATTAATAGAACAACACTGTACCTACTTAAATAAGCAGATGTATGATTTTTCTTTTATTCTCTTGGATACAGTAAGGACTGCAGTTTCACTTCATGAGGAAATAGTAACATCTAATAAATGGTAACATCCATTATTGTATGGTAAATATGCAGCAGCTTTGTGCTTTTCAAACTATGTCAGTGGATTAAAAATTGGTTTTGCTATTTTGAAACCTAATAATGTTACAAGTTTCCTGAGAAGCTGCAGAGAGACCACACAGAAAAGGGCCATAAAATCCCTCACTCCTAGATCACCAGTGAGAATAACAACTTCATTTTATATGTAGTCATGTAAAGAGAATTTGGATCTTGTATATGGGAGATAAGAACTAGACATAACTGACAGTTTTGCCAAAGTACTAGAGCTCTTGAGGCTAGTCATAAAACATCACTCATCTTTTACTTCCCAAAAAACTCTGTAACTTTATGTTATCTTGCTATGAATCTGCAATAATGACTGCTAATTTATTTAGACATTCCAAATCTCCAACTGAGTAGATAGAGCTGATTTTAAATGGAAATTTCAGCATGCTCTGATACAGCTGTCTTTTTTATTGGTTCATGTTACACAGAGATCTTCAGAATGACTCACATACCATTTAACTTCTACTCCTTTTTAACAAAACAAATTGTTCTATAATCAGATTTAATCCGATAAAGCTATTTGACATTCATTTCTCATATATTTTTCAATTTAACATCATAACCAGTGACATGAATTTATAATAATTACCCAATCACCACAGTTTATTACAATTCCCCCAAACAGTTTGTGTTTTTTTTTTTTTAAATTGGCTTTAATTGTAGATGTATTTATTATTACACTCCAAGCTAGATCTGCAAAAACAAACCAGCTTTGCACTGGGCAGTTTACTTGTATCAGATCACATTCAAAAGTGACATCTAAGTCCTAGGAGGCCCCAAAGAAGCAGAAGTACTGACACAATTTATGCTTTGCGGTGCCTCAATTTAGGGTCAGATTTGTGGAATGAGCTTGGCAAGAGCATCCCCATCTCTGTTTTCTTTCTTTAAACCCATTTTATTTGTAGGAAGAGTGCAAAGAAATCATTGAATACTTCCTAAATTTTCCTGGTTTTAAAACCATCAACTCTTCATAATTGCACTGGGATAAGTCTGAACTTATTTTCCATCGCTTAGCTTACAAGCACTTTTGTTTTAAATTTATAGAGTTTATTGGAGTTTTTGATCTTCCTATTGCATAAAATACGGGGTTTCAGTTTGAGTTTCATGAGTACAAGCCCCTTTTCTTATGTTGGTGATAATTCATATCTTTGATTCCTGTAGTGTGCTCATCTTAAAGTAACAGAACTCATTCATTTTATTTCACAGAAACAAATTTCTCAGGATGTTTCTTAACAACCTCAAGAGAATCTGCATACAATACAAAAATAACCCTTTACACTTTCACATTACTAAACTTTTCATTCAATTTTCATCCAGTCCATCCCATGTATTTCTGTACTATTCAGGAGTGAGACAGACAGGCAGGTAGAGTGTCTTCAAGCTTTATGCAGTCTGCAAAGGCTCTGCAGGATAAATTTTGTTTTATTACAAACTACCCTGTTTACATGTGATAAACCAACCAACGGGCAATAAAATACCTTGTCAAACACATACAGCTTTCAAATATCTTGCAGACAAAACTATCCAAAACAAAAAAGATAGAGATTGGTAGGGGATCTCCTACTACATGGTAGCTGAAAAGCAGATACGGGGGAAAAAAGAAAAGAGAGACCTAGTACCTTCAGACCTGATTTGGAAAATCAGAGTGACTCACTTTAGGTTATTCTTAGGGTACAAGGGGAAAAAAAGTATATTGTAACTTGAATAGTTTTCTTTAAGATGATCTCTCATTTTATATGCAGCATTAATGTATGATCTCCAGATAACAGTAGAGAGAAAATAGGGTCAGTCACACACATTACTTGGATTGTTAATACAATGCCATTTGTGTCAGGTTGTTATAAAGTATGTTATATAAGAAACTGGCACATACATGCTTAGAAATATTTTTAATCGAATTCCTATAAAAAAAGATGGTTTTTTAAAAGTATATACCTGAATACATACAACAAAGTGAGTGACACCTATCCGCTGCCATCCTTTGCTCTTTGCTTATAAAATCAAAATATTGAGCTTGAATGCTAGCACAGCAGCTTTACTTAACAAGGGTCTAGCCCAGATTGACACACTCGATACTCATAAAAATATTTTCCTTGGAGCCTTTTAAGCAAACAGCAAATCCCAGTCAATCTGAACTCAGCACTCAGTATGAGCCGGAGTACAACAAGCAAAGGCTGAATTACACTAATAAAAAATTGAAAGCTGAGACAATTTACATTTAATACTAATCTTAGTTATCTGCAAGCATCACACACACATTGCCTTTGCTGAAACCACTAATACAACATGACATGTTCATCAGTCTAATCTTTTATCACAAGAAAGCTTTACTAGGCAAGATCAATTCTTTGATGTCAATGAAAAAAAAGACACTTCCGTGCCATTGGCAGCAACCTCAAGACTTTCACTGTAACCACTGAAACTAGTTACGTAGGAATAATTTTTTCTTTTTCCCTCTCTACATAAATGAATTGTGATGATACTTTCTAGTGATAGCCTTTGAATCCTCTGGTCACGGCTTCTGATCAGGTAAACTGTCGATGATCTTAAGGGTCTTTTCCAACCTTAACGATTCTATGATTCTAAGATCCTGGTACAAAACAAGATGAATTACAGTGTTCAGAAAGTTGTCTGTAAAAAAAAAAGTTTCAGCATGTAGTGGCACTGACAAACATATTTTCTAGAGCTGTACCAAGTATGACTTCTGCACTTTTACTAAAATGAAGTCAAGATGTTATGAAGAAAGCTAATAAGCCTACAGGTATCATATATTTTGATTGTTGTTCATATACAAATACAATAGCATAATGCCGAACTAACAAAATCTTGTATTTTCTACACATTATGACCAGTAAGATATTTATGTTTCTCCTTTCCAGTACGTATCTTTCTGTTAGATCTACTCTGTCTTCAAGTCACAGAAATGAGGATGGAAATTCCCCATTTTATAAAGGGATTGTGAATAGTAGTCATTAATATTTTCTGGCTGTTATTAACTAAGTAAAGAAATCTTGGTGATATTTACCCACTTTGTTCTTACTAAAAAGTCACATCATTTGTTATACGTATAAAGTTTACCATATCCTGCTACTTCCAAAATTCTTAGTAAGCTGTGTATTATTTTGAAGCAAACTGCCTGAGGTACATGTGTTTCCTATGCATTATAACAGTTAAAAAAAAAGAAACACAAGTACTTTCAATTGCACAGTTGAAAATAAGGCCTAAGCCCCAGTTAAACAAAGCACTTATCTAAAAGATTTATATGTAAATCAGAGTATCACGCTGAGTCACGACCATATTCTTGTGCTCTCTTTGAACTGAGAGTAACAGTTCTCTCTTCTGTGAGACATCCACTGCTTCAATTTTACTACTGCTGTGCCAATCATAATAAGTAATCCTCTTTTGTTGAAACAATAGCTAATTCTTTGTTGACAGACGTCAAGTTTCTATGGGATCAACCAAAATAATTTTACTTCTCAGTACACCATTACTGTTTATATTTGTCTCCTGTATTTAATTTTTTTTCTGTAATGAACCCAAAAATTCATTAGAAGTACAAGTCCTTTATGAACCATGAAGATATATATACCATACCTTCTTTTTTCACCTTTGTTCTACGTTTTCATATTAAACAATGGGATAGTACTATTCATTGGAAAGCTTCTGTGCTACTGTCACCATATGTAACTGTATTATTGAAATACCGTCATACAAATTTGTCTTATATACAGTAAAGTCTTACTCTGGAAGACTGAAATGCACAGAAGTTCTTTTTCTATTGCTGATCCCTCCAGCTAACACTTGGTTTCAATCATATTTCACTCTAATTATAATCCTTATCATCAACAGTTGCTAACTGATCATAGAATTTATGTTGGAAATAAGGTCTTTAATATAGAAGGGTGGGAGAAAAGGCAGCTTTTTTCCCTGCCTTCCCTTTTGCTATAATTTAAAATGTTAATTTTTTAACACTCACAGCTTAAACTTCAAAGCCTTTTTCATGAATGAATTTCTTGTGTGACGTTAAAACCAATGTATATCATGTCAAAAACATGAAGACAAAACAGGATTTCAGTCATCTTTCATTAACTATAAGTGACAATAGCAGGAACTACACGGAATTTCTAACATTTGCCAAATTGCTGCACAAAATTTAAAACATCTTGCAGACAAAACTGATATGGCATTGATATTTTACTGTGCCAGAGTACGGCAATTCCATTTTATTTCTCATTAACATGAACAGGTCTGCAAAGACAGACTTTTGCCTGGAAGGAGCACATACTCTACAAAGGAAGATACAGTCTCATTCCAATTAAGTAACATGACAATTTGAAATGAAATGCGTAACTATTTCTGTTATCAAAATTCTTATGAATAAATGGACACCCAAATCTGATTTTAAACCAGACAAGATAACCTACTTCAGATGAGAGTGGACAAGAATGTTTTCTTTTACTCAGATACTCTGATTTTATTTTAGGTTAATTTTTTTTTTTTCCTTCAAGTGTTCAGTTAAATATCTATATGAAAAGACGTAACACTGGAAAACATTACAATATTTTCCTTAGAAAGTTCTAGAAAAATATTAATCATCAGCAAAACAAAAACATATTTCGTAGGTATTTTTGGATTACTGTCAAAAATCCAGTCACTTCTATCTCATTTTATCTGCAAAAGTATAATAAAGAATGCAGATTCAGTGATCCTCTGTAAATTCACCTGAATTTTCCTTACTCTAGGGTAGGATAAATTTTTATACCAAACTAAACTAGACGTTATTTAGGAACACTGTTTCAAGTTCTCTACTTCTGGGTGGAGTTTTAAGTGCTACAATAGCCAGGCATACATGAAAGGAGAATTAGATGGACATCATTGATGCATCTGTTCCCCAAGTGCACAAATACATCTTCCTTTTTGCAATTCCCACCCACTTTGAAGAGTACATCTCCTACATTCTTCATCAGACTAGAAGGAGTCGAGATTGAGCTTCATAGAAAAACCTAATCCTGTGAAGAGCAAGAAAGACTGAAAAGTTGATTCTCCATCAGGGCTTGGCAGAAAGTTTTGGAATGTAGAAAATGGAAGCTTTCACCTCCAGATGTAACAAGTCCAACTCAGGCAAGTAGCCATCAAAATGTCATTACTATACAGATGTTCCAAAGACTGTGCAAAATTGTATGGTTGTATCAATCTTATCATCTGTAAAGCATTGACAAAATGAGAGTGAGAAGACAGAGCAGCAAATGTAACAAAAGGCAAAAGGAGCCCAGGTGAGAATAGCCAGGAGACTGTAGAGATGACCATCCCCAAGACTTTCTTTTCAGCTCAGAGTTGAAGCATGACCAGATGATGGACAGAGAAAGAGCACCATTGCTTTACCGAGCAATTGTTCCCAATGTTTCCAGTGTTCCAAGGATTTCAAGATCATGACATGTAAATTTGTCACAGTATTAATAGTGGTAAATGTAAACAAATAAAAATTATTAAAACCCTGTAAAATATACTACAGTTAAAATTCAGCATTTTAGCAATATAGATGTGAACTAGAAAGAGAAACCTACATGAAAATCAAGCAAAACTACAGGAACCATTAAAAGTACTAACAGAAAAAGGCATTGCCATAATTCATACTAAATTCAGGAAAGCTTTTAGTTTATTTTATCTCCCTCTTTAACAGAATAATGAAAACACTTTGGCAACGGAGACAAAGGTTACTTATATCAAAATAGAAAAAAAGTTCTGAATGCAAGCTTTTGAAAAAGGAGCTCTAGATTATCAAGATGCCTATATAAAAATGGTATAAAAATGACAAAGAAATGAAGAATACACAGGAAGGTGATAACATTTATATATGGCACAGAACTTCGGGTGATGAAAGAGAAATTGGTCTGTACTAAAGTAGATCATCAGTAAAATTTAGATATGAATGGTAATGGGAGTATGGGTAGATAGATCACTGAGCAGTCTGATTCAGAGAAATCTTAAATGTCATCATCTGAAAAGCATGGCAGACATACCATCTTCTGTTGTAATCCTGTAAGAAGTCATAAATTAAGCAGGCTTGATCTGGATAAGTAAATTGCTTCGTGTCACTGTTTCAAGTAGTCATACTGGTGACTTTACAGGTGGGTGGCGATTTTCTTTTTGAGTCAGTACTGAATCAATTCCTTGGTACACTTCTGGAGGATGTTTTTCTAATTATTATTATTTTTTTAAATATTACAAATGCCAGTTGAGCCAAGTTCCCAACAGGTAATTATGTCCTACCTATCTTAACTCTTCCACCTGGGATGATTGTTAGGGAGGGGCAGAAAGTGTTTCTTTTTTTGATGTTTAAGCAATTGTGCCTCTCTGTTCAGTGAAACAGACTCTTGGATATCAAACCACTCTTTTTACTGGTGATGTGGCCCTCCTATTTAATGTACTATAGCAATGATTTGAAAGTCAGGGCTGTGAGCCACAGGAGGCCATTATTAACAAAGCATCTTTCTCCTGCTTTTAAGAAGGACTGACCTTTCCTGCTAGCTGTAGCCTAGTCCAGGTTGCTCTTTTGAGACTTCTTTTCTAAAATAATAACCTGAAAAGCTTAGCATTCTTTTTGCATCCTATAAAACTCTTTCACACAATTCTTTTCAAAGCTGTGGAAAGCATTAAGTCTAGTAGGATAGCAAAAATACTGCAAAATGACCTGGACAAGTTGGAAAAATAAATATGTAACTAGTAATAAAAGCATTCAGAAATAATGCTGTTTTTCACCCAGCTGAGGGAATGTATACTGCAGAAAAAAATGAGAAGAGTAAGTCAATAACTACACATAAATATCAAACTGAAATTTTTTCATATACTAATCAGAAATTAATAGCACAATCTGAATTTCCTAGTACCAGCAATATAGAGTGCAGGCATAACCTGCATCTCTATATATACATATACAGAAAAGAACAGAGAAAACAGTGAGTTTGAACTAAAAAGAAAGGGTTGGGGGGAAAAGATGCTATGGTAGCGAAAAAAGATGCTTACAAAAATTCTGAAGTCAGCTTATAACACAGATCAATAGTAGATCAAATAGTAAATCAATAATAGATCAAATAGCTTTCTGCTACTTTTAAACTACAGGGAAGACAGGCAAGAGTGAAAAGAAAGGTAGGTGTGATGGAAGTTCTAGTGTCACTGAAAAAGGAGTAAAAGTTACTACAGCAGTAGGACAATAACAAACAACGTTTGAATGAATAATATGGTAGAAAAAGCACAATGTATTTAAAAGACAGCTTGCTGAAAGGAAAACGTTAATATAAATCGCTAGCTCTGCACCTGCCTTAAAATATTTCCATGTTTATACAGAATCTGCTAATTAGTATTTACAATAGAAAACTTAGAACAGGCAGGGGCCTACCAAAAATAATGATGATGTAGATCAAGTAAGCTGTTATTTGCTGTCTTTATATTCTAAGTGTACTTTTAGAAATTTCTGTATTTCTAAAAAAAGTGTCACTGATGTATTCTGGAATCCCCAACGAAACTAGACAGAATCAGCTGCAATGTACAGGAAGATATGTCTATGGAGAAGAAGAAAAACGATGTTTTGAACACCTTTGGTATTCATATATTTCAGCTCATACAGAAGACCCTGTTAAACAGCTCGGAGTACAGAACTATCATTTTAGCTACTCTTCTAAAGATGTGTGCAATGCAACATGTTAAGAAATTGGTTTGGAAGAACCAATCAATTCAGAAATCCACAATGTCCCTTTTATTTTATTGATAGTTTCTGTCTGTAAATGTCAAAAATGAATAGTGCTGCCTTCCAGGTAGTTTAACATGGCTTGCCTGGGGTTGTTTTCAAGGATTCCTTCAGGGCAAGGGGGAATGGATGTACACGTTATATTACCACCTTTCACTGTCACAAGGCCTTTCATTTTTAACTTTAGAAAAACAAACAGGAAAATACTAACAGACTCAGCTATTTTGGATATGATTAGTAGAAACAGCTCTAGAACACAGAATTATGAGTAGTGCAAGACAAGGGACTCAGGTCTGCAAGAAGCTATTACTTTGCCCCACTCTTGCTCTGACAGGAAAAGGACCAGGTCATGATCTCAGTTACACTGTTGAAAGCATGAGAGTAGATCATGGTCCACAGAAAACGATTCTGTTCACCTCCGAAACCAACACTTTTGTTTCTAATGAAGATCATAGAATCACAGAATCATAGAATATCCTGAGTTGGACGGGACCCACAAGGATCATCAAATCCAACTCCTCTCCCTGCATAGGACAACCCCAAAATTCACACCATATGTCTGAGGGCGTTGTCCAAATGCTTCTGGAATATTGTCAGGCTTGGCGCCGTGACTACCTCCCAGGGGAGCCTGTTCCACCACCCTCTGGGTGAAGAACCTTTTCCTAACATCCAACCTAAACCTCCCCTGGCATATCTTCCTGCCATTCCCTCGGGTCCTGTCATTGGTCACCAGGGAGAAGAGATCAGTGCCTGCCCCCCCTCTTCCCCTTGTGAGGAAGCTGTAGACCGCAATGAGGTCTCCCCTCAGTCTCCTCTTCTCCAGGCTGAACAAACCAAGTGACTTCAGCCTCTCCTCATATGGCTTCCCCTCTAAACCCTTCATCATCTTCATGGCTCTAAAAATATCTAAAAGAGAAAATGAAGCAGACTGATCTAGCACAAGAGGAGAGAAAGCCCATGAGGCTCTTAATGCTTCTTCATAGAGAATCATCAGCTGGCTCAAAGTTAAAATAGTCCCCACCATAAAAAGATGTACATAATAAGCCATATCATAAAGTTCTGCAGTATTATAACTTCGATTAAGCTAGAGTTATAGAATTTGTCCAGATTATTTTAACGGGAATCAGTACTTGTGAATGAAACCTCATCACAATCTTTTTCACTGTACTTCCTTAACCCAGAAGATTACAGATCAACACTAGTACCTGGTTTAAATGTGTCTTTACAGTGTCATGAAAACATGATACACAGTCTAAAGTAGTGTTCATCATGCCATCACTAAAATAAATATTAAAATAGCTTCAGTATTCAAAACAAATAAAACATGCCAAATAGTGCAAGTCTTACATGTATTCAGTTTCACTTTTGTGTGATTTATCCCACTGCTAAAGAATTAATTAGGACTCAAAATCAGATTCCAAAAAAGGGAAGAGAAAAATAAAGGATGGAAGAGAAATGAATGAAATTATTGCACTGGTGGTCAAGATTAAATACTTTTGGCATATCTATAAGTAAATAAAAAAGCATTAGAGATTTGATAAAGCTGATTGGAATCTCTGACAATAACTATTTTCACTTTACTTTTAAGATGGAATAGAGAAAAAAAATTGGTATTTGACCTATTAAATAGAAGAGAAAAGGTAGTAATACAACCTACTTAAAGACTGGGTAACAGATAAAGGGCAATTCAATACAGATAAAAATAGAAACATGCTGACTTTGACGAGTCACTCAATCAAATCCAACCACTTCATTAAAAATTCAGTAGAAAATGTATGAGAGAGTTTTATACAGATGGGTTTAAGAGGTGTCATAAGCATAATGTCTAAGGAAAACCTGCAACTAGGCTGTTAAAGTGAACTCCATATATCCTGGTTGTAACACACATAGAATACCGCTCAACCACATAGAACATATGACACTGCAATTGCTGCATTGCAATTCCACTATTATGTACCAAGGAAAGTTCAAAATAAGCTGGTCAGGAAACATTTTTTTGTATTGAACAAGACTGGTAGCTATTTGACTACAGTACTATGACTGACTGGTTTGAGTTGTTCATTGTTGGACTACGAGTTACTGGCTTCCAAAAAGGAAGAGGTTAGGAGCATCATCTCTGAAGGCAAGGCCGAAAGGAAGGAGGTTCTTGTGTTCCCTTTATGTCGTAGGACCCCTACACTTTCCCTCACACAGGGGTGAGGGAGTCACAGCAAAGACTTCACAAGATCAGAGGGGCAATGGCAAAGCTTTGGGGAGGATGAAATCCTCCCGAGGAATGAAGCAAGACCATGCAGAGCTTGCTGCAGCAATTCAGAAAGCTACTGAGTTGACTGAAGCCAACCCTGGAAGTAGGCATTGCCTCTTTTAGGACACCGGAGAAAGAAGAAATCTGTTTATATGAATTTTGAATTTCTATTCTGTTTTGCCTATTAATCCTCACTTTCTTTAAATTTAAGTCCTCCAGTTTATATCCTAATAAAATCTTTTGAGATTATTTACTTTTAAGAGTTGTTGCCTTTAGGGAGCAGAAAAAAAGATTGAGGCATATTTCCCTGACACTTCTGGCTCACCTGGGATTCTGTCATAAATACAAACACAAAAAAATAAATTCGTGGAAAACAGGGCATTTCTATTTATGACCATTGCCTTAAAGTCATAACTGTGTCATACTAAGAATAATTTAACCATGCATAAAGAGAAGTTTGTGTGTAGGTCCATACTATCCCATGGGAGAAGACAATGTGAAAGGGAATAATTCATGAGGTTCTCCTGAGAATTTTCTTAAGATTAAAAAAAAGGGGGGGAGGGGAAGGGTGAGAAGTTGGAAGGAAAAGAAAAGGGCAGATGTCAGGAGTCCTTTCTAAGAAATATGCTTATCATTTTGGACAATCTGAAAACATTTCTGTCATCAATTGCTGAGCAGAACTCTCCAGAATGGAAGGGAACATGTTCTTTCAGAGGTTATTAGCTTTTAATGGCATCTCCATTATGGTGTTTTGGGGTTGTGTTTGTTGTTGGGGGCAGGGAAGGGGGAAAATATATCACGAAGAGAATGCAGACTGTTGAATGATACCAAAAAGGTGAAAACTGTAATCTGTAAATTAATTTTAACAAGATGAACAAATGAGAAGTTTTGTGAGAAAGATAATCTATAACATAACTTCAAATACCCCAAAATGGAAATATTACATGCTTCCCGTGAAGGTAGTCTAAAGAAAGATAGCATGAGCTTTTATCAAAAAGTCAAAGTCGAACTACACTCTTTTAAAAAATTACTAATTTAAGTATGTTAGCAGATGTTAAACTTTACCTGTGGACAAGTCATCTAAGTAGATTATGTATAAATGTAAGAACAAAGGGCAGACACCTTGTAAGAAAAGTGTGATTGCTGACAGGTATAGGGAAGAAGCTGAAGGCAAAACTGAAGGAAAAGGTCAGAAAAAGAATAAAGTGAGATACAAGAACTGTTAAAAAAGTGAATGAATTAACATGAAAAAAAAAGTAATATGTACCGCATATGGGAAAAAAATGCTATTTTTAAATTTTCCATAAGTGAGAATTATTTTCTATAATGAGTTATAAGTTAGGTAAACCACATTCAAAGAGGTAAGTGGGAAGACAGATAAGAAATTTAAGATGCAGGATAACAGCAGGAAAAAAAGCCTTTCTAGATGTGTACTAAAATATCAGCAAAATGCCCAGTGATATCAGTTCTGTAGTGAGTCACAGCACAATTAGATTACAATTTAAGTTAAGTAAAATTTGCAGAGGCATACAATTTTTCATGGCTTCATTCAGATGGATGCTGATTATCCCTGACTCCCATCAGCTTCAATAAGAGAAAGATCAGTAGCAAGATGCATTACTTCCATAAATAGTAGTCATAAGTACCATAAGAAGACTTGAGGAGTACTAAGGACTTCTAAAATTACCAACTGGATATTATCAGTAACGTTATTAATATCTGACCACACACTCGATAGCATTCTCTAAATTATTTTATCGTGTTTTAAATGCACTACTTAAATACAGTTTTCATTATCAACCTTTGAAAGTCAAACAGTGTTTCTTAACATTTCTTTAAAATGTCTTAAGAGTATGTAACACTATTCATTATTTAAGACTGGCTCTTAGCCACTCCACAGTTGACAGCCTTAGACGTATATCCTGTATACTTTCAGAAGAGTAGATTATTTTTCAACAAAATAGAAATTCAACAGTCACAATTTGAGTTTAGGCTTGGACTCTTTTGCCGCTTCTTGTTGCATTTTTCCATTTGGCAAAACACTAGAACGTTATATTGGTCTGAGTCTGTCCCTCCCTGAAGCAAATAGCTTAACTCATATTGAGAACTGCATAGTGCAAAAACTTAACTTCTAAGTATGAGCACTTGCTATGATTTACAAATCACATTGTCACTACTGCTTAGTCTGATTGGTTTCCTATGTATGTGCTGACTTCTGGTTATGATGATCTCTGATGCATTTTGCTGAAAAAAAATATTTATCTATCTTCCCAAGTCAGTGCTTGTCATGTTTTCTCAGAAAGTGTACTACTATTTACACAACATTATTAGTCTTGAGATGCACAAATGTAGTTCTTGTATAACTGAGTAAATTAGTAATTCCCAGAGTTAGGCAAACATGACTGGAGTTTATAATATAGCCATAGTTAAGCCAAGAACACATTGCCTCTGGGGACAGCTTAAATTATACAAGGACTTAGGGGTTTTGAATGTTTAAAACTGCCTGAATAAGTACAATACATTCTTTGGTGGTTAAAATGCAACATAAACTGGAGCACACTATGTTTCCCTCTGCATTTGTTCCTTTGAAGTTAATATTTAAGTACTAAATTAATTTTCCATAGTGAAATATAAAACAACATTCTTTTTTGCCCAATTATTTTTCTTTTCCCCAAGGTTTTATTTTTATTGCGTTGCCTGAATGGATACTAAATTATGGCTACATAACAACCTTTAAGCAAATGTGAAACTGTAAGAACCAAAGAGGGAATATATGATGAACAAGGTTCAGAAAGGCATGGAATGACCAAAGAAATATGGAAGAAAAAAAAGAAACAGACCAAGGGAAGGTCTAGAAATAAATACAGAGGGATAAAATCAGTGTAAACAGTGAAACATGTAAAATAAATTTTGAAGAAAAGAGACTCTGAGGACCAATTTAACTCAATGTCTTTATGTCCATTCTTTTTTTTGTATCCAGACTCCATTAACTCTTTCTTCCACCCTTTGTTAATCTACAAAGACATATTAGATGCATATCACCTATATAGATTTGAGTGCTATTAATTTTAGTGCCTCACTCCATGGATATTGGATCTGTCATTCTCTTTCTATATTTGAATCATAACTAAACTGTTAATATTAAGGGACTAAGCTATAACATAATTTTTCCTTAAAAAGACTTCCAAGCATTCCAGTTTGTTTGTTTTTCTTAATCTAACAAATAAACGATGAATACATTCATCTTCAGAATTACAGGCTCCTGTCACTGGAAGCTTTTACTCCCTTTACAGTTCTTACTGTACCTGTACACAAAATGCACACACAGACATCATCCCAGCACTCAGGTAACACTGTGCAGGCCTTTCTTTTTATGGTTGTGGGTTGTCAATCCAGTACACTGTCACACATTCCTCCTCTCCTGTTAAATACAAACAAATCGGGCCAATTCTAGCATCTCAACTTTGCTTTGAATGTCTGATCACCACTGCAATCTGACTTCAAATTGGGCATCCCATAAGTCTTCAAAACTTCCACACTCAACTCTCTTCCAGCTGTGATAAGTACTTCAGAAGTGTGCTAGATTGGCCCTGGCTAATAGCCAAACTCCCACCCAGCTGCTCGCTTACTCATTCCCCCTCCACCCCCCACAGCAGGACAGGGGGAGAAAATACGAGGAACAGGAATGAGAAACCTCATGGGTTGAGATAAAGACAGGGAGATTGCTTACTAATTACCATGGTGGGCAAACCAGATTCAACCTTGGGAAATTTAGCTTAATTCATTGCCAACTAAAATAAACAAGTAATTACTAATTCGGACAGTGGGAAACAAAAAGACATACATTATTAAAACAACAGCTTTCCTACTCCCTTCCCCAGGCTCAGCTTCATTCCTTCACTCCCAACTCCTTTACCTTCCGCCTGAGTGGTGCAGAAGGTTGGAGGGGTATGGTCAGTACACAGCAGTTTCTCTTTGGGTCTCCTTTCTCCTCATCCTTTTTGTCTGCTCCAGCCAGGACTCTCCATGGGCTGAAGTCCTTCAAGATAAACCTGCTCCAGTGTGGCTGCTGTGGATATCTGCTCCACCGTGGAGCACCTCCTGCTCCTCCAGCTCTTTTTGTTCTCTACTACTCTCTCTCTCTGGTGTTTTTTCCCCCTTTTTCAAACGTTTTCCCAGAGGTGCCACAAGTGTGGCAAGGGGTTCAGCTGTGCCCTGCGGTGGGTCCATTGGAACCATCGAGAACTGGCTGTGTCGGACACGGGGCAGCCCCTGGCCTCTTCCCTCAGAGGCCATCTCTGCAGCCCCCTGCTGCCAACACCTAGGCACCTGCACCCAGCAGAAGAAGTTTCTCTATTGGTTTCTCGTTGTTTTTTGTTGTTTTTTTTTCTTTTTTTGTTTTCATACTCAAAATGTATGTATCAGGCTTTGAAAACACTTGCTCTTTTCACATCTGCAAATACAGGCAACTGAACCTTTCAGTTTGAAACTGAGCTGTTAGCCTCATTATTTCCATTCATCATTTCCCTTTTATTTCTCTGTGTCCAGATGCATGTTCCTGTTTCTAGCTACAGCTCATGCCATGTCTTATACTTAGAAGTGATTAGTAAGAACTCCAAATCATTATTTAAGAGCATCATGAATATTTATTTAGAAAGCTAACAAATATTGCAGAAAGGAGGTTTTGAACGTGGGTAAGACACTTTTGAATGTCAGTCCTATGGTTAATACCAAACTAACAAAAGCAACACTTATTTAACTGAGAACTTCTCAGAGGATGCTGGTTTTATCCTAAGCCTCTCAAGTAACTCAAAGGTACCATTCAAGCAAGATGAGCTTTGAAATTGCCCCTTATTTTACAAAGCACCACTGTGAGGAAGCTCAATATACAAACAGAACTAATGTAAAAACAGCAATCAAAACAAAGGTGATGTGCAAGTACAATTGCCACCTTAGAAATAAAAGCATTCATAAGAAAACGAAATAAAGATAATCCAACTAGATATTTGGTTGTGGCGCTATTCCACACATGTAACAGTTCCAGTGATTTCAGACTTACTTGAGTCAGACAGCAAGCACAACTCCCAATGTAATGGTTTGTCCACATTTATAACTTTGCTAATATAAAATGGCCAAAGCAAAGCAAGCATACCCACAAGCAAACAAAATACAGCTGAAAGCGTATTTTTAGAGTTTTGTCAGAGGATGCAATTATGTTTCTCATTTTCTATTTCGCCTTCCTAAAAAAAAGATTTCTATGTTATACTAATATTCACTGGTGATTCTTTGAGAAGTACCATATACACTGCTGAATATTTGGAGGAATGAGTAAAACAATCAATTTTGTAGTAAAATCCTTATTTTAGAAAAAATACATACTTATTGAATTACTAGAAGAAAAGGTTATTATTATGATCGATTCATACTACATCACTATGCATTTCTTAAAACGTCCATTTCACAGATTTCGTTTTTCTTTTAGATGTTTGAAGACTGTATAATCCTGAATGTATAATGCTGACTGTATTTTGGGCTGCGACTTGTCCTCACGTGCTTTTATTGCTATATTTATTCTTTTAAATGATTATTCAGTGAAACATGTTTTCTCTATATTTAACAACAAGGGTTTGAATACACAGCAAAATAAAAGACTGAGTTTGGCAGGCATATAATTTCCATTTGTTTTCTTTGAAACATCAGGAGTATGCAGCTTGTTACATATCACTTTTCCATTCTTTATGAAAAGTTTTGATAAGAAATTGTTAAATAGAGCTTTCTCTTACTTACATTGATATCTTCCAAATCTAAGCTATTCAGAATGACATTGTTCCTCTTCCAGATGATGGGAGGTCTCGGAGTTCCCTGGATCGCACAACTTAAGACAGCACTTTGTCCCACTGTTGCTGCAGTGGTGCTTAGTTTTTGATCTTCAGGCAGACTCAGCTGAACTACCTCTGCAAAAGAGATATTGTTTGTAAGATTAATTAGCAGGCAGTTTCATAAGGTTAATTAGCATGCACTTTTTGTACACTGGTAATTTAAGGATTTTAATTGGAATCAAAGCAAAAAGAACTTCCAACAACCACAGGAAGTTCAGAGTATTTCAAATAAAGGTCAGCACGACATTTCAATTAAATTGACTGACAAGTATCACCCTGTAAGAAGAGAAGCATTTAACATGAAAATGAATTTCAGAGATAAGACTGTAATAAACATGACAGTGTATCCAGAGTCAGACACTGGAAGTTATTTGACAGTTAAAGCCAATGCAGCAGAGTAGTCAGCACCTCCGTCTGAACTAAGATGGCAGTACTGCTCTAAGAGTCATTAACATGAGTTCATTTTCAGAAAAAAAAAATACAAACAGAGCTCAGAGTACAAAACAGACAGGACTGAGACTGAAATGGACAACAAAGTGAATTCTGCATTCAGAATATAAAATTAAAGTATAAGATTTCTCTTCTGGTAAGCCAGCATTGTGGTTTAACCCCAGCCAGCAACTATGCGCCACACAGCCGCTTGCTCCCCCTCCCAGTGGGATGGGGGAGAGAATCGGAAGGGCAAAAGTAAGAAAACTCGTGGGTTGAGATAAGAACAGTTTCATAATTGAAATCTAACAATAATAATAACAACAACAACAATAATAATAATATGAAAAGGAAAATGACAACAAAGAGAGGAAGAAAACCCAGGAAAAACAACTGATACAACCACTCACCACCCGCTGACTGATGCCAAGCCAGTCCCCGAGCAGCAATCGATGCCCCCCCAGGCAACTCCCCCCAGTTTATATACTGAGCATGACGCCATACGGTATGGCATATGGCATAGCCCTTTCGTTGTCTGAGTCAGCTGTCCTGGCTGTGCCCCCTCCCGGCTTCTCACTGGCAGGGCATGGGAAGCTGAAAAGTCCTTGACTGGTGTAAGCACTACTTAGCAACAACTGAAACATCGGTGTGTTACCAACATTATTCTCATACTAAATCCAAACCACAGCACTATACCAGCTAGTAGGAAGAAAATTAACTCAAATACATCTTCCCCTATTTTTGATTGCCTCCGGTATTTCATATTGCAAGAAAAATAATGCGTGACTTCAGTAACTACTTTTGTACCATAACACAAACTAAAACCAAAGTAACTGAACAAATTTCAACAAGAAAAAAAAAATTATGTGAGCATTCATGTTCATGTCAATCCAAGGGAAAAAAATTCTCATTTTTCAGGTTAAACAGAAGTTCATCATTATTCAAGATTTCAAATAATCTTTTAAAAATTTAGACACATGTGATGGGAGTCCAGACCTTGAAACTTTCCTTGCTAATCTATGTACTAAACAGCTCTAATATTAATAGAAAGCCACTTCACTTCTACGTCCCACAACTCATTTGGACACTTGCATAAAAAAAGAATGATACACATTAATTTGATGACACTGTATACTCTTCCACCTTGTGTAATTGCCTATAGGTTAGAGGCTGAACAGCTGAGAGCTGTCTTTTCACTTGTGGTGTTCCCAATTAAACATAACCTATTAAAATTCTACATTTATAAGGATTTTGTCATATTAGACAAAAGAGCTATATAGGAACTGAAGGTCATCCAAATAGCAATTTTTCCACTCAGCTGCTAAAGCATGAAAAATCTGTAGGTTTTTTGTCTTTTATTTTTAAAGTAAACTACAAAAGGCATCATGTATTTATTCTCTTTTAATTACTAAATTACTTTCATGTAAGAGAGAAGAGTAATCGTTCCATTATAGCAAAGCAGCAACCTATAAGAAAGCTAAGATCCTTTATAGGTTCTTTTTAGCCTCATAAAAGCAATACTTTGTAATTAACACAATTTTTTTTTTTTTTCCCCCTTCAAAATGCAAGCATCATTCACCTCTGCTACGAGGAAAGTCTGAAAGAGCTGGGGTTGTTCAGCCTGGAGAAGAGAAGGCTGTGGGGTGACCTTATTGCAGCTTTTCAATACTTAAAGGGGGCTTGAAAGAAAGATGGGGACAGACCTTTTAGCAGGGCCAGTAGCGACAGGACAAGGGGTAACGGTTTTAAACTAAAAGAGGGTAGATTCAGACTTCAGAGGGTAGATATAAGGAAGAAATTTTTTACAATGAGGGTGGTGAAACACGGGAACGGGCTGCCCAGAGAGGTGGTAGACGCCCCATCCTTGGAAACATTCAAGGCCAGGCTGGATGGGGCTCTGAGCAACCTGACCTAGTTGTAGATGTCCCTGACAGTTGCAGGGGGGATGGACTAGATGGCCTTTACAGGTCCCTTCCATCCCAAAGCATTCTATGATTCTATGTTCAGAGAGGCATCTTAATATCTTCAGGAAAGAAAGCTTTGTTGTTCTATAATTAAACTCAATGGTTCAATTTTATGTGATTAAAAAATATTAATTTTATATTTAGACCAAAAAACCCCGATTCTTTTCTTTTCCAGAACAAATGTTCTTTGACTCAAAACTCAAGTGATACTGCCCACCAGACATGCAGAAGTGAGGTTGACTCATTTTTTTCTAACTAGATGTATTATCTGACACAATTTTTTACATTAAGGAAAAGGAAATGAAGGCATTAAGTCTAATATTGTGCTATTTACTGTAGTTTTTAAAATTTACTGCATCAGAAGCATTTCAGCTCCTACGTCCTATAGGGACAATATCATGCAGACTTCCTGAGACATACCTGCATGGCTACGAAATGATTCAAAACTTCTGGTAGACAACTGATAGTACAAATATTTTGCTTCTTTATTGAATTCACTATGCAAAGATCTCAAAAGGTAGATAAATACTCTGATACTCCATTTATAAAGGGGTAATTATCTGCATTTTTCCAAAGTCACTATTTAACTTAGGAAAGTCATGAAGTAATGATCATGAAATCAGCTTGTGTGCTATAGGGCCCTCTATGAAAAATGCTAATCTTCACATGATAAACTGAGATAGCCAATTTAAATTCTACAATATTTCAAAGTCTTTTTTCAATTAACTCCAGTATTACTATGGATGCCTGTATACAGAAGGCCAGTAACTGTTATAGACATGTTTATAACTTTAATTAGAGTGCAACACTAGAAAAGGGAACATCTATCAAACGTAAAACTTAACATTAGCTACCTTAGCAAAGACGGTATTCTGAAATCAAAATAGAGGCATTACTGTATTATTTTGTTGACACTAACAGTTCATCTGATTTTTATTTTTTTTAAACTATCTTATTTTTAATAGTAATGATAGCCTTGCTACACATGATGATGATGATGATAATAATAATAACGAAAGACGATAACACTAATTTTACCAGAGGAATTCCCTAAGAATTATTTAAATAATTCTCAATCTTCAAGACAATATTCTTATATTCCATTTAAAACTTCTATCACACGCCTATATTGTAATAAAACATCCAAATGAAAATTTTCATAAAATTAAGAAACAGTTGTCCTACCTGGAACTGGTCAATGCGCTGATATTGCACATTTCTTAAAAGTAATGAAAAAACCCTCACTCTAATAAATGCACTAGAATCACTGATTTCCCACAAAATACTGAACAATGTTTAAGTAAAAAAACTTCACATATTACAAAATTATGTATATTTAAAATGATTATTTCATAGGAAAAATATTATATATGTTATATTGTAACTTTTCTTATTTTCTAAAAATAAAGATATTGCATATATTTTCTCCTTATTGAGAAAACAAAAAGAACCACCCAATCCGAAAAGCCCTAAGCCTACAGAGCAGTACCTGGAGCAGAGCTCTTTGACAGGTAACTCCCTGAAAATCCTTGTTCATGAACCGCCTGCAGCCAGGGTGGAAGAGGCAGACACTTGTATAGGGGGAAGTGCGTGGTGTGTGCAAAGCGTTCTGAGGTGCACAGGGCAGCACCTCTCTCAGAGCCCAGGCTCCATGAAATTCCTTTGGAAACAGAAAAGATAGGCCCAGGAACTAAATGATGCATTTACTATCCCTTCTTTCCTCCCTGAAAGAAACAAATGTGGTTCTGAGAGCAAATACTTTTTTGCCAGAGACT
Organism: Nipponia nippon; assembly: GCF_047370975.1. Lineage (NCBI taxonomy): Eukaryota > Metazoa > Chordata > Aves > Pelecaniformes > Threskiornithidae > Nipponia > Nipponia nippon. Next base: position 45,381,760 of record NW_028262380.1, on the reverse strand, counting down.
GAAGCCATGGCACTGGGAGATATCACCTGCTAGGATGACTCCTAGCTTTCTCTCCATGTTGCCGTTGTAGAGCAATGATAATTCTTTGAAGTTTAGTCTCACATGTTGTATTTATTTCATTTTAAATGAAAAAGCAGAGTAAAGGTTTAGAAAAATTGGAAGTGAAATGAATTCAGTTACTAATACCAACACCAAGGAAAAAAAAAATTGATATTGTTGTTTACAGAGCAGTAATATTATATATAAGTAGCCAGTATGTTTTAACTTTTATAGCTTGCCATTATCAGAAGTGTGAATGCTCTACTATGGTATACTGTAGTAATGAGTTTGTTTGTAACTCCTCCAGATGCATTATCAGTCTGACACATCCCTGGTTTTCAACTACAAAAAGTCACTGGATACGTTCTTTCAGATAGAGGGGAGAAAGGCTAACAAAAAAATGAAAGAAACTCATCTAAATAAAAGCTTGAGATATGGTTAGGAGATGTGGACAACAGAATAGGTTACAGACAATTACAAATGCTCCTGCACTGGTCAAGGAATGTGCGTTAGATGGGTGAAAGGGTTTGACAAATCTCCTGGTTGCTACAGCCGTTCTGCAAACTCCTCAACCCTTCATTCTGCTTAATGGTACCAAGTCAAGTTCTTCTAATTCCTCCCATCACATTTTTCGTTACTGAAGTTATCACTGTATTTGATCCAGCTTGAATTCACCCTTCTTGAAAACACATGAAATAAAACTGTACACAATATTTTGAATGAAAAAAGTGCCGCATATCAATTAATCCATATCTTTTCCTGAAATACTTCAGTCACTAGGTCTGCAGAATGCAACTGCCATTTTCATGTTGATCTCATCTGGTTCCTCAGCGTTACCCTGTGATTGACAGGTCCACACAACTTTCTTCTACTCTGCTCTTTCCAGTAGATTAGTTCTCAGCTTGAAGTATAATTTTTTACTATTAACCAAGTATAAGATCTTGCACTTTGTAACATTACCTTTCATCTCACTTTTACTGTGCCAGGCTTTAAGGTTGTCCAGTTCCTCTACTATAGTAATCCAACATTTCTCTGTATTGATGATCACTCCCAAATCTTTGTCTTTGAGAGACCTCTTTTTTTTTTTCTTTTTTTTTCTTTTTTTTTATAGTCAGGATATCAGTGAAAGCACTAAATAGGTTTGCTTTCCAGGTGGTCACCGAAGAACTTCACTAATAACTGCTCCTCAAACTGATTTTTCCCATTTCATTGAACCCATATCACCTCCCTTTCAGCCAGCTCCTGATTCATTTTATGATTTCTCTACTAACTCCCAGGGTTTTAGTTGACTGAACAGGTTCTCACGTGGTATCATACCAAGTGCTTTACTGAAAAGGATGAAAGCACTCCTTTTCTCATTGCTTCTCTTCAGTTATCTAGAATCTATGTTATAGACCTACTTTTGTTTGTCCTTCAGTAAAAATTAGATTAAATTAAAATTAGATTAAATTAAGATCAGCTTTTCTATTATAATTTTCTAAATATTTTCTGATATAAATATCTTGCTGATATCTTTGTAAAATATCTTCAGAACTTACTGAATGCAAAATAACATCACTCCTACTGAATCAGCAAATGAATTGGACAATCATCAGACATCTGTTTTTTGTGGGGTATGTTTTGTTTTGCAATATGTCATATCATTGATATACATCACCACTACATACATCATTGTTACTTTTGTTTTTAAGCTTAAGGTATTTGTCCATCTGTCACATGTCCCATAGACAGGAATTTTTGGAAGATACAGACAATGCATTCAAATAGCTTTCCCTAAATAGTTTACAACCTAAAATACACAAAGACATACAGAGTGTGTTCACTTATAAAACTTGTAGCTCCACATGCATCTCACCTTTGGAAAATTTTTAAAATTTATCAATGAGTACAAATGAAAGCAGCTAAGAATAAAGAATTCTGAGGAAGGTATTACAATACTGCAAAGGACAATCAATTTGAATAGAGTGTAAGTGCTTCAGTTTTCTTAGTTTGCCCAATATTTAGGAATTAAACTGCAAAAGGCAAGGAAAAGGAGTTTTCAAAGCTGACATTTTGCAAAAATATTCCAACAGCAATAGGCATAAATCAATAATGGAACCTTACTTTAACTATTATTTTTTCAAAAGTCATACATCTTGGGTTGTCATTCTTCATATAAGTTAAGCTATATCAATATTCTTGTAAGCCAACAGATAAAATGATATCACTGTAATTTTAAAACATTGCAGGAGGAGTAGGGTAGTGCTAGGGAAAAAAAAGGTAGTGATAGCTGTGCAGTGCTTTGATCAACATTTCTGTTTTCTTAATCCTAAATACAATGGGCTGATGCGCATTAACATGGAACATTCTGATGCTCTAAATTGAGCACATTTTTAAAAAGAGTTGTTACACTTGGATTTATTCGAGTTTTCTGACGAAGCTAAAGAATAGGTAGTAATAGTTGGGCTATTTCAGTTCTCTCCCTCTACATGATAAAAATCTTATCTCCGACTTCTTTGATGGCCCAAAACAGTCTGTAGGGGACTATACACAATCATAAAACTCATTTGTGATCTTAGAATATCAAATCAGGCTACTAGGAGGAGAAACACTGAAACATATGACATTTCTTGAGATTAAGTTGTTCCTTACCATATCTCATGACCAGTAAAGAAAAGCCACAATATCACTCTGAATAAAAGTTTTCAAAAGCTAAAAAGCACAAGAAAATCTTATATTGGGACTTTGAATCCCACTTTACAATTGATTATCTATTAAATGGAAGAAGATATTATGCAACTATAGGCTGTTTCGGTTAATTTAATTCCATTAACAAATGTACAATTTGAACCTCCTCACTTACTTACATAAATTGTGTGTATTTATTCATAGAAGCCACAAAACACTCTTCTGAGTCTAAACTAATGAACATTATGCAGACTGGTACCCACTACCTAAAATTAAGACCACATCAAGCCTGTATTTATTTTGTTTGCTTATTTCAAACTTAATTTAAAAGCAATCGCCTTTTAAAACCAAGCAAAGAAGCCTTTCGTCCATGGACTACAGTAAGTCCTGTACTTAATGGATAGCATTACTTGGTGGCTTGAAATAGCTGCAATGCAGCTAGGTAATGTGCCTTTTCCTCTTCTGGCATCGATCCCACTTTCCTCAAAATGACATGACAAAAGCTTTTTCATCAGTGTCATTTTGCTGTTTAATAGCAATATTAAAATCAGCACACATCACCATTAGCATGACTAATTTTGTCATTTTCTGCTGTATCTTCTGCTTTGAATTTCTTGTAAACATATTATTCACATATTTAGTAGAATGTTTCAGTATGAGAAGTAACAGAACATGGTTCATCACCGGCTGTTCTCTAGGGTCTTATGCCAGCAAAGGAGTCTTTCTGTTCTCATAATCCATTTAACAGCACACACAGGAAAAAAGCATAAATAACTTTTTCACAACTCCTTAATGCTGTAGCTGCAGAGCTTGGATTAAAATTCAGGAGGTCTTATTTCCAGCCTTATGGCCAGCACAGCAGAGGATTCTACTTTTATATTATGGCAATATGGTTGTTATTCAAAAACAAAAGCTCTTAACAGACTTACCTTTACAATTAACATTTATTCATCTTTCATCTTTGCTGACAAGAGACTTGCAAATCATTTTTTGTTGACAATTATAATATTGTAATAGCTCCTGTTTTTTAGGAAGTCCTGTACAAACCAATTCCATAAAGAAAATTAACAGAAACCATAAAAAAACCCCACAATCCTGTCTGCTTTTATTTATAATACTAGTCAATGAGATTTAATGGACAGTGATTGATAAATCATACTAGGAAACATTTATTTCATGGAAGAACTTAAAGCTTCTCTGAAAGACAAATGTGAAGCAAAAAACCAGTGGTTTCTATTTCCTCTTACAAATATGGAATGCAGTGTTCTTTATTCAAATACCTAGAAACATTAAGAATGCTTCAGGTTTTAAAAATTAGGATAAAATACAATATGCTGGCTGACCTCTTGCTTTAGTGAATTTAGCATCAAATTCTTTTGTTATTGAAACAGCTTTCATCTTCTGATTTTATTAGGACCAAAAATGACCACATAAGCAAATTTCTTAAAAAAACAAACAAACAAACAACCCCAAAACTGCCAAAGTAAATAAAAGGACTAAATAAAATATAGACGATTATATCTTACAAAAGCTTATAGATGTATGCACTAATAAAGTGTTTGCCATTAAAGCAAAGTCTGTATTTTTTAATGGTTCTTTGAAGTAGTAAGAATGAATGTAGACTGTAAGCAGTAGCTCAAGGACTTTATGAGACTGAGAATCCGAACAATAAATGGTAGATAAATTCACTGGGGCGGAAAGTATTATACAACAGCAAAAGCAACCCTTCGAATCTGGATCAATGGGCTGTAAGTTGACTTGCCAGGAGAGAGACAGTGGAGTGATGATAAGTAGGTTTTATCAACTCTGTCCTCTTTAGCAGACAAAAATTCACATCAAAGATTAGGAATTCTTAGGAAAGGAACTAAAAGCAAACAAAACCCCATAATTGTGCTCTATGGTTTGTCCACATGAATACCATATGCAGCTCTGGGTCCTCTGCAAAGTAGATAAAAACTTAGAGGAAAAACAAGCATGATAATGGTATAGAGCAGTTTAAATATGAAAAATTATCAAATAGGCTTGGATCTTTCTTTTACAAAACAGATGATGTAGAGGGCTTTGACAGAAGTCTACAAAATCATGGCTGTCATGAAAAAGCTGGAAAAGGTATTGATGACTTATCGGTTCTTCTAAGACTGGAAAGCCATCGAAGTTAGCAAATGGGAGGCCACGTTCAAAACGAAGGACAGTAGTTTTCATGCTTGAAGTGATAGATCTGAAAAACCTCTTTGCTAAAGGATATTGTGGATTCCAGCAGCTTACGTGTGCAGGAAGAGATCACACAAATTCTTGGAGAGTACGAACAAAGTATAATGATATTATTCTTACAGTTCTCTAGACATCAACTTAAGTGCATGGTTAAGAGAAAGTATTGGACCAGCTGGACCCGGGACCTGTACAGCCATTTTTACAGTCTTAAGACATGCTTCTTTATTTTACATAGAATTCACCCAGCAAATGTGATTTCTAAGTTTCCTTTACAGTTTTTACATGCTCTACTTTTAACTAAGGGAAACATAATTTAAGGTATTTCAACAGTTTTAATGAAAAAAGTAATTTAACTGTAACGCAGCTGAATTAATAAACAGTATATACTACCTCCTGAAAATCATTTTACTCAGTAGGTGAATTGACTCTTCTGATATTTTTGATTGCTTTTAATAGGATTATCTCTGAATAGCGAAGAATCTTTTCTGCATTGCTTACATATTACAAATGCTTGTTTTAACTATTTTTTTGAATGTGAATGATGGCAATCATTATGAAAATCAGCAATAATAAATTTTTGCTAATTTCTAATTCACAAACTGATAAAATGAAACAAAATTTCAAAGCTCATTATACATGTGTTTTAAATTTCATTCTTACTTTAATTAAATGAACTTCACTTGCTCTGTCCATTGGATCAAACTCCTCCTCAAGACCTTGCGTTTCTCACAAATCTGCACAGTCTGAAGCACTCAACAGGACTCAAGTTATAAATGACTGCAACATGGACTATAATGATTCACTTAAGTCTTTATAAAAATCAATAAAACGTATACTTTCACTTGCTCTGCAGGGCACTAGGATCATTAAAAAATAGTTCAGAAGCATTGTTCATGGAAATATGAGGAGTCATTGATTCTTTAAGACTCCCTTGTCATCATATACAGAAACACAGAATGCTTCTATGCAGTTGTGGCTTGCACCTCATTTAATACCTCACACAAGATCAAGAATTGCCAGAAGTGCAGTATTAGCAGCATTGATTGACAACCCAAATATATTCATAGGGTTTCTCAGGTGACCACCCTATCACGGTTACTTTGTATCAACATCTGAACCAGATCAGACAGTTGGGAGAATTGCTTTATGGACAGGTAATATACGAAATAAGAAACTTGTAAAAATATACCATTCAAATCTGGCTAAAGCCACTTCGCAAAATGTAAAGAAGTATCTATATGTATTAGGTTTTGCCTAATATTCTACAGGAATACTAGGCAAACCTGAGCACGTTTTGAAAAGTATCGCTACTGCTTATGGTAAGGATATTTACAATAGTGCAGATAAAGGGTTCACCCTACATATTGGCTTGTTGTGAGAATTCTTTGAAGTTGCAGAGGCCATTCAATTCTTACGAGAACTTTTTCAGCCTAGAGGAAAACACAGGCCAAGAAAGTCAACTCATAATCTATATGGCTTCAAAGTCTTTTGTTGCAGGAGAAATCAGTAATCTACTCCCATAACATCGACAGCCTGTTTCTCATAGGCTATTTATTAGGGATAAGCAAAACAATCCAAACTTTGCATATCCTAACTGACAGAGTAGTTCTTTCTCCTTATGAGAACAACAGAATTCCAGCTTTATGAATTCACACCTCTTGAACACACAGTAAACGAACTGGTAAATAATAAATGTCTCTCCCTCCTGTTTCTACTATCATCTCACCAGACTGAAACTGCCTGCCCAACCTTAACACATCCTCTCAATATGTTCTGTAACTGATTTTATGCATCATTCAATGCATCCTAAGGGAAATTTCAAAGTTATTGTGATGGCCTAAATTTGATTTGATGCATGTTACTGGAATTGCTGATCTGAAAGTAGTCAGATATAGTATCTTAGGTTTATGTGTATATATAAACTTGCAACTTTTATAGACTCAATGTTCTAAGTTATACAACAACATATTTCTAGCCAACAAAGTTGTAGCAAAAGTTAAAGTATGTTTAGAAGAGAATCTTAGAGTAAATGAAACACTAATTTCCTAATAACCTGCTGCCATTTTTAGACTTCAATCCCATTTTAAAGGCTCTACTTAAGATTAGTAAGATATAATTAACACAGTTGTACACTAAAAACATTTACAAAAGCAACAGAAACCACAGCAGTCCAGAAAATATGATAAACCCTCTCACCTAGAATGCTACATCACTGTTTAAGAAAATATGCCAAATGACCTATTCCAACCACACCTGTCTTGATATGTGATGACATAACACCCACAGCTAAGACATCTTACCTGTCCAATCATTTGTATGGATGCACTTATTCGCTGTGCATCCATAGCATAGCAACAATTTCTGGTAACAATTTTCTTAAACAACAATTTTCTTAAAGAGAGTTGTTCTTGCAGCAATAGTTACTTTTTAAAAATCCATGAAAAATGTCTTTTTTTATTTTAAGACAGGAGGAGAGCATACACTAAGAGTGGCCTGTGCAAAAATAAAGCAGAAATGACAATCTAGCAGGTTATTGAGCTATATTAGCATATGTACCTCAAATGAGATACATTAGAATTTCAAAAGAAACTCATGGACTTGCAACTAATTTTCTCATTTAGTGTGCAACATTTAACACTTTACACTTGTAGCCATTGTAAATTCAGCAGAGAATAAGTAGTTTTGTTCAGAATATGAAAAATAAGACAATTCTCCACAACAAAACTGACATTGTCGGTAAATAAATACTGTCTGTGCTTTAGTTTTAGATGTTTTCTTTTAAAAAAGAAAAGTAGTTCTTGATATTCTAGCATATTGTTAATAACAACTGTTGCAGAATTGGACCGAAATGTGTAGGTTTTTAAAAACAATAATAGCAGGAAACAAGATTACCGTGTATTGATACAACACTGATGGGACATTAAATTTAGTCTCAGAACTTTTTGTGGAATCTCAGTGTTTAATTTTCTGAAGTTAATATTTTTAGATGCACATAATTGAACTTCAAATCTTCCAAAAATGAAGTGATGAGTCTTTGCAACGGTGGTGAGAAAGGTATTTGAGAAAGATGTACAAAAGATCCAAAAAACACAGATGGAAAAGAAAAAAAAAATATATAAGAAAAGACACTAACAGAAAAATTCCGAATGTTAGGTTGAATGAAATTTTCCCTGTCACTATTATCTACATTAATTTTTAGCTGTACTTACACATTCAAGAAGGGAGAAAAATAAATATAACAACATGATCTACCCTGTTTCTTCCAGGGAGGGGGGTTGTTCATCTTTGCTAAATGTAGTACAGCATTCCCAAAACATTTCTCTCATTTTTCTTATAACATCACATTAACATCGACTTCCTTACACACATCACCAAGTCTCTCAACAGCTTCAGTTTCATATTTCTATGCACCCTGTCAACTTCTATGCATTTCACCAACTCCTTCATGACATGTTTCTGTGCACTGGAAATTATCTACACCAGGAATATATATTTTAAAATATATATATATATTTTTTTTTTTTTTTCAGATTCTGGAAATGCTGACTACTATAGTGAGTGAACCTATGGAAGAAAGGTAAAGAAAGATATATTTGCTTTCTACAGTCACTGTAAATATATTCTTACTTCATTGGACTTACAAAAAAACAGAGAAAGGTACCTGGAGCCCCAAGCTGGGGATGCCATAGATCTTGCATCATGGGCATATATGTGACTGCAGAGATATCACTGTCTTCAAATTATGATTATATTTAATTAGTAGGGCATAACATGTTCAAGTGAAAGTCTTTATTTTGCTTGTTTTCTTACTTATGTTTCTTCAGTTAAAGATCAGTGTGGTTTTGTTTGTTTCCAAAACAAAATTATCAACAACATTGCATTTATTCATTTGAGTTTTGGGTTAATTATAAATTTAGTAGCTTACTTTTCAGTTTTGGAATGATATAGACAGAAACAAGTAGTACGAAGGTATCATTCTGCTGAAGAGAACACTGAATGTTCCTCTGCTGCACCAGAATCTGTAATGACCAGCAACAACGACTTCAGAGAAGAGAGAGGAAGCAGTGTGATGGGGCCAGATCAAGCTACCAAATCCCACAACAGGGCTGTACTTGCAGCTGTGAGCAGCCTAAGCAATGCTTCCAAATAGCCCAACTGAAGTGGAATTTATCAAGGTGGATAAAACTCTTAAAACCAGGATACCTTTCCCCAGGGAAATGCCTCAGAAAAATACCTATAATTTGATGCAACCTATTCCACTCAAAAGACAAAAAAATCGCTTTTTAATAATACCTTCAAAAAACATCTCTCTTCAGGGTAAAAAGAATATATGAAAATGATACTTCATAGAAAGCAAACAAGAAGGTTGACATCCAATGATCTCAGTGTTCATCTGCGATTCAATAATTACTCCAAAAAATATCCATTCAAATTGTACGTATACACAACATTGTTGTATTTAAAAGCAGTATTTTGGCAGTTTCTCTGGTTTACTTCCATTTAAAAATGGCTAATAAATCTTTGCTTTGTCTTCTAGTTGCTTTCCCAGCTACAGAGAAGCTCAGATGCATTTAGAATAGGCTCCACTTTTCTCTTTCCCTCTTCCCACTGTCTTTCCTTTCATCTCTTCTTATTCTCATCCCCTTTTATTTCTTCCCAGCCCTTCTTCCCTTTCTATTTCTCTACCTCACTACTCACACCCACTGATCCTATTAGTTCTACTTGTCCGTTCTTAAATATATTCAGATATACTATTTATGCAATAACTCTAGATATTGAAGTGAGCATCAGCTAGTTTCTTTTGGATCTGGAATTCATTTATTTGAATTTATCATTGGGTGGGGTGACGTGGCGGGGGGGTCATGGTTACGTCTGCCTTGCAGCTTGGGGGCACAACTTAGTGTGCTCACAAGTCAGAGTTTGTAGGAATGCACCCTTGCCTCTTCCTGCATGAATCTGGGGCAAGACGCACCCATTCCCACATGCACATCTCCTCATGTATGGGAAGAAGGGAGCAGTAATATTCGAATAAGTGTGCTAGTCTGGACAACAGGGAGATCATCACAATGAGCACTTTATTTTACATCCAATATCTTATCTCAGATACTTTATTCTGATTTAGATCTTATCCCAAACAATAGTACACCCTTTAGAAGATGCTACGGGACTGTCATTTGCTGTCAGAATAGCAGGAGTATATACAATGAAGTACAGAAACATTAACCTGATTGTTTTCTATTGCTACTAACCTTTTAATTTGTTCCAAGATGAGAAAAAGGTTGTTTTCAGAACACTGATCACTGACACATTAGCCAATATAAATCAATACTAAATAACTACTTAGACTCTTCCATTTATTTATCAAATAGATAACAATAAGTGTGATTATGTCTCTCCATGTGTGTCCTGTAGAGGTCATCTGCTAGAATCCCACTATGGACCCAGACGCTGGGTCGCCATCGCTTTAGACTTCTATAAATCAAAGAATCTAGAAACCGCTCTTCAGATCACTCTTTTCTGATCTTCCTGTATAGCTTTCTGCCAAAACCTGGAATGGCATTCAGGTGTCTGCAGTGTCAACTCCTGACATCTCTGGAACACTTCCATAGCTTAAATACAAACTTTTCGAGCATCCCATCCAACACTGTGCAGCTTTACAGTTTATCTTCTCAGTCGTGCATAGAACAAGCCAATGCATATTGCAGATACAGATTTAAACTTTAAAATCAAGTATTCACAAATTTTTAGAAGAATAAATTAGCCTCACTCCCCCCTATTCCAGATCACTCTTTTCTTGAGAATCCCTCAGGATTATGAAGCTGGGCCATCTCATCAGGCTCCAGATACAGGACAATACAGCTTTCCTGATCAGCTTCTAAAATATAAAAATTCCTACTGAATGACAGTTGATAAATGCCCAATCTGGGAAAGTCCTTCTCCTTGGTAATGCTTTTCACTAAGTATGGTTGAAAACAAATGATAATAGGAAAGAGGGTAGGGCAGAATGGGGAACACACACAAGGCAGGGACACAAACAAGGCGACACATACCACAAAGATTAACCTTTGTAGTCTAAACTCAAAATGTAGTCTGAATTTACAACACCAAGCAGAATCCATAGCTCTGTAGACAGAGTCCATGATCTATCACAGTAACACAGCTGTATATTAAAGCCACTCTAAACACATATCAAAAAATCTGCATGATCAGAACAGAAGTATCCTGTAACTGATAACGGCCAATGGCAAATGCCCAGGGAAAAAAAACACTGGGCAAGCATAGAGTGATAATTCCCCTGAATTCTGTCTTAGCACCCATCAACACAGTACTGCCTGAGCCAGAGGCAGTTTATGGTGGTGACACTGAACTAATGAGTCAAAAGAGCACATTATCTGGCAAGAATAGGAACATAGACTAGCATTAGCTGGCCTGTTAGCTGAACAACTCAACAATTCCACTGTCTTAACCTGAGGAATTCCTTAACTTGGAATGGAAGAGGTAGTTTCTCATGAGGAAGAAAAAATAAAGCCCTGTCATCATGGTTATACAATATTATGTTAAAGGAAAAAAAAAACCAAACCAACCAACCAACCGAAAAACCCCAAACCAAACCCCACACATTATTTTTTTTTTCTTTAAGAAAAAAGTAAAGCTGGAAATCTCACATGTCTCAAATTTTGTAACAATTATGACCCCTAAATTAAAAAAAACAAAACCCACCCTGTTCCTAATTTATTCCTATCTAAGGAACTTATTTTGAATACTATGATTTAAATCCACAAAATTGAGACCTTCAAAGATTAAAGAGATTAAACCAATTCTGTCAGTGGAAAATAACAGTAGTTATTATGATAACCACTAATTTATTCTAATGATACAAACACAAAGTCAAAGGATGAAGTTTTGGGACATGTCTATCTACACACATATATACATATAGAAAATCCATTTATGAACAACTTCACTATAAAATAAAAATGAAATAAAGAGAAAGGATTGTCTAGGGTGAAATAGGACCAGGCTAATTAATAAACCCCTCTGGAGTCGTAAACATAAAATTTAGGCAATTTCATTAGAATTTGTTTTAAAGCAAAAATGGAAAGCTTTTCACAAGATCTTCCATATCAATCATCTTGATTTCTGCCCCTCCCCCCCAAACTATAACATACTACTTATTATGGATTGCATGTTCTACCTAGACACAGTCCAAGTATCAGTGTCTTTGCTTTCCTCAAGCCAATCCCATCAATTTCCTGGGCTGCTTACACCAAAATATAATTTTTGTTTCACCTATTACCCAACTCTCATCTTAAATTTAACTGTTTGCTGTCTGCTAAGAAATTCATCCTAGCTTGTACATGTCCTTGAAGTCCTCTTTCTTCCAACTTCACAGGAGGTCACCATTTGCATCACAGTTTTCTCAGCCCCCATCTTCCTGGGAGGGAGGCCTTCCCTAGGTTCCCTGTCACTCATCTGGCAGAGAAAAGACCATATATTCTCCATAAGCTATATAAGCACTGAAATTTAAACTAAAATTGTGCCAAAAACTGAGTCATTTTAAAATCAGTTTGTCTATCCCTAGTAAGTCTCACTTTTGATCTAACTCCAGGATGGATAAGGAAAACATGTTATGGAGAGAAGACCTGATACTAAAGACAATTTTGCCTAACAGACTATATTCAATTTCTACCTTGGATACTTTCAACAGCTTTTGATTTGCAGGGCCTTGTTCCAGCTGTTGTGAAAGCTGCTGATTAGCAAGCACAAACTACTGATAACAGATTTTCTTTTCTTGACTTTCACAAACCTATCAGTCCTAACTTTGTCCTTATACTCTATATGAATGGGACATAACTGCATTTCATGTAGTAAATATAGTTCTAGCTAAACAATAATAGGGTTAAAAGGCTGAACTCCTTTCAATGAGAAGAATATTCCATGATAACTGGGTCAAGGTTGCTGATTTACCAAAATCAGGTAATGCCATCAGATATTGAAAAAGTGATGTTGAAAAAAGCCAAGAACAAAACAGACACCCCCACCTTCAGGTTTAATGCAAGTCTGAAAGACACCTTCTCATACTGACCCTTTAATGATCAAGTGTATTCATTGACTTAACCACTGATAGTAATTTTCTATAAAACCTCTAAAAAACTTTAAGATAGTTACAATTAATTAACCATGATGACTGACTACTTTCAAACAAAGACTTTTCAATTTGAAGAAGCACAAAAGGCTGATAAGTACCAATAAACATATAGGAGGATTATACACTATGTTTTCTAGATTTTCACAGGAACTCTGATGAGGAATAAAGTCAATCATGATTCATGATAAGACCAATTGTAAATGTTTAGCACATCATCACTACAAGGTTCACCCAGTACCGGAAGTTAGGAATGATAAAAATGGAATGCCATTAAGTTGAAAATAATGTTTTCCATGGAAACAGTGGCACACATAAGTATTCATGAGTGGTGTTATGTGATAAAACTGATCTACATGGTAATTTTTTGAACTTTAAATAAATAAGTTCAAATTATGCACCCTGTGATGGTGGCAAACTCAAATACACAGACTGGTAATGAGTGAATGATGATTTTATATAAAATTTTTAAAAATACAATGTCAACAAAATTGCAGGCTGCAAAGACAGACATAGGCAACGTTAACATTAGAGGACTTCTTAGTGAAGTAAAAAAGCTGTATTTACTCGACTGCGTAGGGGGGAACATTTAGCAGAGTATATGCATGAAATTTAAGTCTGAACTGGCTTCTACTATGAACTGATGAGCGATATGGTTAATGGAACAGCAGTGAATGTCATTTACTTTAGCAAGCCTTTGATGCAGTCGCTCACAGCACTGTTGGGCCCCAGCTAGGGAGCTGTGGGCTGCATGAGTGACCTATAAGTAATGCTGCGCCTTCAGGCTCAAAGGACAGCAGTCAGCATTTCATAGACTAAGGATGATAGATCAGCTCACTGCAAGTGGTTTCAGTACTGGGCTGATACTGTTTAACATCGTCATTGGTGACTTGGATGACAGGACAAAAGGCACCCTCAGAATCTCGCAGTTGGCACCAAATTCACAGGATCAGGGAGCATACTTCTGCAAGACTGCCCTTCAGAGGGATCTTTATAAGCAGGAGGAGTGGGCTGACAAACTATGAAATTCTACCAAGACAAAAGAAAAGTCTTGCACTTGGGACAGAGTAAACCCACGTAACAACACAGGGGTTCAGCTGACTAGAAATCAGCTTTGCAGACAAGGTAGACTACAAGTTGAACATGAATAAAGGAGTTTGGCCAAATGCTCACCAGAATTCCCCTCTGACACGTTCTGCAATTCAATGATCCCAGCTATGGAGGAGTCTGTGACAAATCTGAATTATTAATGGCAGTGGTAAGGGTTGCAAAAGGCAAAGGTGATCCACTTCATGTAGTCTAGCTGGATTTCCGAAAAGCTCTTAATGGTATCCCTCAAGCCTTCATCAAGAGCTTTGAAGGACAGCTACATGTTTTACAAACTCTGCCAGCATACCTTCGTGTCGCAGTGTGAATCTAGGGAGCAATAACACTAACATCGTATAGTACAGGCCTGGCAGTGAGGCAAAGAAAGGTTAAACTGTCCAAAGCGTTCAAGAGGCCGAGGTTCCCAGTATCATACTATTCTTTATCTGGATACCATTTTATTTGTTCAAAGTATAGCTACAGTTAACTTCAGCTTCATCTAAGAGTACTCAGAACCTCTGCAAATGCATCCTTGTCTCAAAATTCATATACTAAATGTGAGGAATATGCAATCATGTCCAGTTAAACAATTCAGCTAAATTGAATGAACTATTTGTCTGATGCATTATGCTAGTTACGAGCTTTGATGCAAAAGCAAAGGCAATTTTGCCACTTAAAACCACAATTTTGTTTACCATTAGCTTTCTCTTTTTTTCTTATTGTAATTATCTGCCTTGTTCACTAAACACCTTTCAGCTTCAATAATAAAAGAAGCAGAGGCCTGAACAGACAAAAGCTAGTTTTACGCTATACTTCTGATTCATACTCCATTCTCTTTATCAAATAAGACAGGAACACTGAGGCATACGTGCAAACACAGAATTAAAATTTGCTTCATAACGCAGTAACAAAAAGTCAAGTAAAGTTGATAAAAACTTCTTTTCATATCCTAATTCAAAGACTATAATTATAAATTATATTAAAAGGATGATGATAATAAAAATCCCTCCATCTAGAAGTACTGAAAGCCCAGTTTACATGGATTTAGATCTTTAAAGTGTACAAACTCCAAACTGATCTAAGAAACTGTAGACCTGAGGGCTGCCATGGCTTCTCGTCTTTCTACAGGCATCACTCACTATTCCTGCTGTGGACCCCACAATTATTTGGTGGCAGCCAAGAGAAAAGACCAAGAATCATGGCTTTCAACTTTAGGTTCTGAGGGAGTGTTTGCTAATTATAGACTCTTTTGCATCTTTTTGCTTAGCAAATTTCTTTCTCCCTCTGTCCATCACTGTATTAAACTGCCTTCTTGTGTGCTTTGTCTCTTCACCAAGTCTTGTCACTAGTGCTACTGTTTGCCTACTTTCTAGTTACTGTCAATGAAATAAACTAAAATTAATGGCAGTCTCACCTGAATAACACACGACCTCAGAAGAACTTAGTAGTCAGATGCTCAAAGTGAGTCCACTGTAGAGTATAAAGCTATCCGAAATGTCTTGCTTTGTTAGAAGGAGAAGCCTTTCTGCTGCAGATTGCTGTGCATTAGATCATGCAAGCTACATGTTGTGCTGTCCAGAACTCTACTTTTATCTAAAATTGTTAGTTTAAAGCTAACTCAGCTTTTTTAATCAACTTCGTAGCCTGCAGCATAAATATCCAGTGCTTAGACTGATATATTGTTCAAGATGCAATGAATTTTTGCAGCTCCTTATTTCTACAGGATCTGTTAGATCATTCAGAAGCAAAGGACATAATGCCTCCGCTATTATCAAATGTCATCTTTCCAGTAGCCTGCGAAAACTTGGTTCAAGTACACAAATTCTATCATTGTACAAGTTTGGTATATTCCAAAGTATCTTAAGGTAAATGTGATCAGAGAATGCTTCCTTATTCAGTTCTTCAGATTAACAATTGAACAGTTAAAATGAACCTCAAAACATCTGTAAATCTAGACCACCGGTTTGTAATACAGTCGTGATGAAGAACAAATTAAAAGATCATAACGTTATATTATTCAAAAATAGGCACAGAACCAAATTTTGCTATGAGCTATGCTTGTATTGTATATTGAAAACTACATATCTTGCAATAAATTAATAAAAAACAGCATTTGGGTAAGAATGGCCAGTAATGTGCATCAGAAATAATGCATAATTGAAAAAGCATACTAGTCCATTACTCCTTATAATGTTTCCTGTTTTCCTCTTGAAAACAAATTTCACAGGAAATGAAGTTAGGTGTTAAATACGGCGTTTCCTATTCAGATAACATGGAAGTGCTAATTCACTAAAGTAATAATGATAATTGGTTTTGACCTTATTTATTGTCGAATATGTTGTTGAATTTGTCTAAACAAAGGAATTTATGCAAAAATCAATTTCTGTATGTTTGTTGTGTTTGCACATGACTAGATCAAGCAAAAACATTTAAATGTTAAGAGTTAGCATAAATATTTTCAAGTAATTCTACTAGTATAGGTCCAAATTTAATGTTCCTTCTGTTTATTTCAAATACAGATGCTGAACATCAATACTGCATACTCGCAGTTACCTCAAATGAAACATTTAAAATGCAGCGGTTCCATCTATGAAGTATTTCTGGAACTAATCAATAATGAAATGGCAATTTTAAGAGGAGAGTTGACAGCCCTGGTAACTCACAGTTTTATACACAAATATTTCAGTTTATAAATATAATAATTTGCCAATTTTGTTTACTGTGTAGCTTCATTTCACTTTCAAATTTCAAAGCTTCTTTCCCAGAATGGTAGTAGAATTTCTAAACATTTGAGATCCCTGGACTTAGGGGTTTTATAATAACCCAACTTCATAAAAACTATCTCCTCATCCAGATCTGTCAGGAAAAAGACAGTACAATATTCTAAAATAGTAATTCAGGATTAAATTACCTGAACTGCAAATGTAGTTAGAAAGCCTGAAGCATATCAGAACTACTATATTTCCACTGCAAAAAGAGGAGGGCCGTGCAACTGTTATTCAGTAGTTCCCTGCAATCAGAAGACTAGAGGTATGAAACAGGTCCTCATAAAAATCTTTAACATAGAAATAAGCATAGATGGGAGCAGTTTTAGGATGAAAGAGATTCTGAAAAAAATCTATCAACTAGCTGATGTGTCTATTTACATTCAGAGGGAAAAAAAAAGAAACCAGAACTCAAGGTAGGCTCTTCTACCTGACTGTACAGAGGCTTCTAACTTTTGTTATTCACTGAGTAGAGTTTCACTCCTCTTAAGAGTAGATGTCCATGCAAAGGACCATGACTTTATGTTGAGCACAGTGGCACATTCCGAGAACAAGGAGGACTCTGTATTCCTCTCTTGGCTTTGTGTACCTGGTATAATTCCCCAAAATCAAAGCAGACAATGGGCTATGCATCTAAGAAGATCAGCACAAAGGTTAAAGAACAAACTAAAGACAGACTGGATTAAGCTATGGTTCTTAGCACTTTGGTTTTGTATACTACAGTCCTACTCACAGTATCTTCTGATCTACCCTTTCACAAACAATGTGCATCAGTCATGGGCTGGGAAATGGTCTTCTTTCACTTCTCCATTGAAGGAGTCTGTTTGCAGGTCTCTTATGAAGAAAAGTAACCAGTGGAGTTCCATCTGGATCTCCAGTGGACCTCATGTTGTTCAACATCATCCAGGAGAAGGGGTAAGAAAATGAAGTGATAAAATTTTCTGAGAGAGAATTTTTGGAGAACAACTAATCAGGTAGTTTAGGTAGCAAACATAAAGACTGATTTACTTAAAAGACCTTACTTACAGTACTGGCATGCCAAATTCAATATATTTAATTCAGTATTCAAAGTACTGCATGCAGGAAAAAAAAGTGCACAACCTTGTTTACATAGTGATGGGCTCGGAACTAGTTATTATTGCTTAGTATGACACCTTGAGAGCATAATTTGTAGTTTTATGAAAACATCTGCTCAGTCTTGACAATATGACAATAAAAGGAATTATTAGGCAAAGACTAGTACCCAAACAGAAAAACATTACTATGCTACTGTATAAATCCATGTTGCATAAGCAACTTTACTAGTTTGCTTTTTGTCCTTCCCTCTGTCAAAAAAACTTGCAGTGAAACTTGAAAAAGAACAGAGAAACACAACAAGAATGACCAAAGATGTGGGAGGCTTTCCATACAAGCAGCTGTTAAACGACTGAGATTTTTCAGAATGGAAAAGAGATGACTACAAAGATATGTCAGGAGCTTAAAAAAAAATAGCGTCTTGGAGGCTAGGAATACAGAACAATTGTTCATGCTTTCTTATCATACAAGAACTAAATAAACTAAACAGAAGGTGTGCAAAATGAAGAAAAAAAGATACTTATTCTATCCAGAAGTCATTAAATTGTGAAAGTCTCTGAAACAGAATGTTATAGAAGCTTACTTCACATGGGTCCAAAAAGCAATCAAATTTATGAGTGAGGCATCCATCAAGAGGTATTAAAGACAAGCAGTCTCCCAGACAAAAATCACTAGAGAAGAGAAAGTATATTAGAGGACTCTTACATGCTTTTTCTTCTTTTGTTATCTTCCCTAAGCACTCTTAGAGCAAAGACACTGGACTAGATGTATCTTTGTTCTAACCCAGAGAAGTTGTTAATACGTATATGTTGTTACTCAAAGTAGACATTAACTCAGCACTTCATAAGTACAAGCAAAACATTAATCTTTGTTTAGCATCAACTATTTCTTAAATAGAGTGTTCAGCAAGTCTTAAAACACTATAACTATTCCCTCCAACAAATACGTCTCTACCATATGTCTAGGTTGGGAAGAATTATAATTGTAATGCAAAACAAATTTTTAAAAAATGACACTTTCTCCAATAATATATTCATGGCAGAGTGGCAACCAGATGAATTGTTTGGATCCCTTCCATCTTAGGCAATCAGTTTCCCAATTCTTATACTAAATAACTACATAGAGAAGGCTTATGTGGTTTTCCCCTCCTCTAGGTTTTCACTGTTTTGCATCTTTTTTAAGCATGTTCTGACACAATATTGCACTACATATACCTATGCTTCATAGCCTTTGCATGGCACCTTCTTTTTTACTATGCCCAAAATGCATTTCCATATAAATCACTTGCTAACCTACTTAACATAAGATTTGATACTCTGAGAGCTTGATCTGTTTAGAAAACTGGCTTGAGAATCTATCGACAATTTCATTCTGTATACAACACAACCACAGGGATATTTTGTTAGTCTGTCTCCTTACTTCCTTTGGTAGAAAATGTTAAGTTTTTTGTTGGGGGTTAGGGGGGAAAAGTGGGGTTCTGTGGGGGTGTTAAGTTCAAAAGCATCTAAAATACATTTGGATAATTGCACACATGTTTTTAGGCCATATATAAAACATATTAATAGTCATCCAACTAAATAAGGGCTTCAGTGATCAGAGGGAGTAGAGTTAGCATGATATACAATTTCATCAAATATATGCAACCCACACATAGATAAATGTTCCTGCTGAATTCAGCTTGCATGTATCTCTCTAATGAATACATAAATAATTATTATATGCAATTATGAGACGTTTGTTTCTGAGCAGTTAGAAAGCCAGGAGTGATGAGGAGCAAGAAGTATCACAGTTTAGAATACCATTATCTGAGACCATGAAAATAGCTTGGACAGAGTGGGGCATTCGATATTCTTTCCGCCCTAACCATACAGTTGTCAATATTTATATGGAGTTGTAGCACCTTAAATTCTGGGGTGCCACATTCCTTAACTCTATACACACCCAAATACTTTTGGCAGTGACAGTATATGGGAAGCTACTTACAAACACGTAAGAGATCTGTGGTACATTAACCAGGCAAATGCTTGATGACAAGACAGCAAGACATACTGAAATAAAATTAAGGGGAGAAAAAAAAAACAAACCACAAAAAACAAAAACACCTTTTCATGCATATCTTCAAATATACCAAATAGTTATATCACTACAGGATTAAACTGATCCTACTTTCCACAACTTAAAATAACAACATGTAAATTACATTTTCCTTCATTCAGTATATGACTTCAGAAAATGAAGTTATCAGCTAGTCAGACATAACAATTTGTCATGATGGAATCCTTTTATCTAAGCATCTTGTGAACGCACTAAAATGACTGGCATTATCTAATATGTGTACTAGCAACTGCTACAAAGTAGACTAATAAGATTATTAGATGTGTTAGAGAACAATATTCTGCCTTTAAAAAAACTTCATATATTTTTCTTAAAGTGAATGTTTTTTCAAATGTTTTTTAGATTACACCCCCCTCCAAAAAAAAAAAAAAGTTAAGTCTAAAAGAGATCTTCTAAGGCTTTTTTTTATAATTAAGTATTCCCACTGGCTATTTGATAAATCTAGTAATTTTCATAAAACAAAACCAAATTGATAGAAAATTGGTGTGTCTCATTAAGGGCTGGTAGTATTTTTTTATCTTTCTGAAGTTAGAAATCAACTTTTTATTGTATTATGCTTTTTTTAAAAAAAAGCAGGTTGAAAACAGAAAAAAATGCATTTGTCATACTTAACTAATATTGCAATCGTCCTACCCTCTCCGAACTTTGTAGCTTTAGATTAGAATGAGATGAGCATTGAAAACTTGCTAGAGAGATGATTTTGATTTAGAAGCAGGCCTTTTCTCCCTGTAGTTCAAAGTAGTTCAGCAGACACAAGTTAGTAGGATAGATATGCATTTCTGCTTTCCAAAAGGATGCATCATGAAGCCCCTTGCAAATCACTGCCTTTTTCATTTTTCTCCCTTACCACATTTTGTGAACGAGCTACAAAAAGGTTGTCAAATACAGGGTAAAAAAGCTCAGAAATCCCATGGCTGCCCTGAATTTCTCTGTCTTATTCCATGGCATCCTTCAGCATGTGGGTCAAGAACACTTATATGAGCACAACTTTTGCACTTAATTAATCCTTGTTGACTTGGGAATGAGGAGGGAAAGACAAAACCAAGGCCTGAAAACATTAACTAAGAGGAAACTCAACAGAAATTATTTTAAGTTAAAAAACTAACTAAATAAAACTGAGGCAGAATATATGATAAATAGAGAGGAAAATGGTCCATCTCTCTGAACACAGTGAAAGCATATTACCACCTATGAAGATCCTTGCAATTACTACAGTTTGAGTGTCCTTGTAATAAATGCAGTCATAATAGGAAAAGTATAACAGCTGGTAAGTTGGATGCTCTCCTCTGGCCTATTACATGGCTGCTTGTGCTATTTTTCCCTTGGGAAGTTTGAAATGGAAAAGAAAAATATGCCTGAGGGAGTCGCCAAAGCAAGGAACTCTTCCAATTTTTTCCAATACTTCCACTCTTTTCCCTGGTTAGGGCCCTGCAGCAACTTTAGAGCCCAGTAGTGTGAACTGGCCAGAAGGTCCTCTCAAAATTGACATAAAGAGGGCATTTTCAAATAGGAATTCAAAGTCTTAAGTGGGTGCCTTAAAAAGCACCCATCAGATTAAACTATATACCTACACACTTTTATATAAGTATACATCTGTTATTCATACACATTTCTATGTGTACAGCACACAACTTTAAAATAAACTATTCTCCTTTTATAAAATAGAAAAAAAAAACAGGTAGGAAACTTCAAATGGTTATCGAAGCATTTAATTTAGGATGCCAAGATAAATCACTTCATTTATTTTTATTTAAAATGTAATGTTGACAATTTTCATATTGAAAATTAATTTATCCACATTTTCTTTGAACTTTTCTATAAAATATTTAGATCCAAATATTTCATTCACTGTTTATTTCAGTTGGCCAAAAATAGTGTCTTATTGCCAATGGCATATATGGATGCACTAGGATACTTGTAAACTGCAAAAACACACAACATACCAAAACACACTATGGAAGCACAATATTAAAGAGAAAAAAAAAAAAATACCAAACTCAAAAGCTATAGAGGAATACTATAGTAAAACTTGAAATTGTGCTATTTTGTTTTGGAAATGAAGTTAGTAATTAAATTTCCTGAAATAAGAACACTTTGCCAGAACTTAATTCACCATGAACAATGAAGTGAACTATAAGGGTTTCTTCTCCAATATATTTATTTGCAATGGAGACATTTTTGAGCTAATTTTTCCTTACTGTACGTAATGGATATTTGAGGGCATTCAATCAAAAAACTTTCCTAATATACTGTAATACACTTTTCTATGACATTAATGTCTAAAGAAAAGCTCACAAGCTTTGCAAAATTTGAATTATTTTTTCTATTAACCCCATTTATAGCATTTCCAAAGTACTTTCATACAATCTAGGTGCAAAACTGTGTCTTCAGATTCTCTTCTGAGAGTGTAAATGCCAGATATGCTTAAGAAATCCAGGTATCTCAGGAATTACTAAAAGCCTTTTACAATCTTCTTCTGACTGTAATAATTTTTCTATTTTTATTTACCCAGATATGAGAACAAAACCAAAGCAAGGAAACAGAGTAGGTGAGTTATCATAAAAAACTCCAAACCAAAAACCTGGCAGCCTTCTTACGGGAAAGCGTGTTCCATTGGACTGCACAGTAACCTGAGAGGTATGAAGATGAAACAACATGTTCTAAATTTTTTAATAAAATTACCTGGTAACACTTTTCTAAAGTGAACATTAGTGCTTGATATTTAAGAATCACCAGTAAACTTGACCTTCTATGGAGCATAAAGTAACACAAAGCAACTCAAAACATCTTCCAAAGAAATAAAGTGATGCTTGGAGAGAAAAGGCATCTTATTCGTTCAGTCTTCATCTGAAATACTTAAATTATCTTAGTGATCAAAACCGCTCCTCTTTGGATGACTAGGGGCAATGAATTAGAACCGCCTTTTCTTTCCTTTTTTTTCTATTTCTTAAGAACAACTGACAAATGACCACTGAGTTACAGCAAAGTTCCCTCAGATCTCAAGTTAGCAGGGCTTCTGATGATTTTATTATTTGAATTTAATGCTGAACTAATAAACCATTTACTTCAACATGCAGTAATGATCTCCTTTTATTAAATGGATTTTAAATTGGTGCATTCAGCTGTATGGAAAATAAAACAAGTACCTAGGCACATAAAGAAATACCTGAGACGCAGTTTTGAACATTTCACCCATGTCTTAAATTCAGACTAATACACTCTGTTTTTTGTAAGAGGAAAAGGATTTCTCTATGCTGTTTCCTAAAGAAGTCAAATACTAAATATGATTTCAGTCCTTTTTAAAGGAAAAGTAGAGATTTAATATAATGATAATATTGAAAATTATTTTGGAGATTATGCTTAAATGAATATTTATTGTTGGCTAACAGTGTTTATAGCCAGTTACGCTGGAAGTTGAAATTTGTGACCAATTTTAACTATGAAATCCAGATAAAGAGGTAATGCCATGGATGCAAAGGAAACAAGTAATGCAATGGTTATCGAGGCTTTCTTACTAAATAATATTCTATGAGCCTATTAATATTCATTATTGTTCCAGAAGAGTAATTCTGCCTTGAAGTAGAGATACTTAATGTTCTTGCTTGTGGATTAGCTAGTGATTGTCTCCTTTAACGCACAGTCATTACTCCTCATGTTCTGATAGTATTAATAAAGGAAACCATGATTATAAATTGTTATCTTAAATTTGCCTTGAAATATTCCTTACAATATCTAGATAAAGGTGTTTGTGGATGTTGGAACATCAGTCATAGCCTAATCTTACAGGTACACTGCTTTGTGAAGATGAAAATATCCTCAGAATTAGCAACATAAAATAGTTGCAACAATACTGTAACTCACCACAGATAATTGATTCTCAAGAAACAACTAATCGATCAATTACTGTGGACTTTGCTAACCATAACCAGACATGTATAATTGCTCGGTGTTTATTTTTTCCTCAACATTCTGTGTCATTCTTCATAGCATTGACATAAGCTCACTGAAAAGCATACAAGACTTCATTCTCAGGCATTTTGAGCCAATAACAAATATTATGCAAGTCAATCTCTACCAATCCTCTTGTCTGAAACAATGATACTATAACTAAGGTGTTTGGTTCCAATCTTCATCCTCTGCAATCCTGTATTTCACAGTGCTACCTCTAGCAACCTACATCACTGAACTGAGCAAAAGCTCCCACGTAAATGCACTGATGGGATTAGACTTCAGCAGAACTCAATGTTCATAAACAAAATCTCCTAATTTCCTCATTATTTCCTGATAGCCAAAGACCTTGTGAAATATTTGTTTCATCTACTCATGCAAACCTAATGTGGCCTTAAATTTGTTACTTGATTCCCCCAAACATGAAGAAAACACCTTTGGCAGCTGGCCTTAGCAGAAGGTCAAAGTCTAAATTTACAGAACTGCAAGTCATTTATTTATTTATTTATATATCACAATATGATCATCTTTTATTAGTACTCCATTTCTAGATATCTGGCCATAGGAAATAACAGCTTATTCACACTTAAATGTGATTGGTTCATTTTGACACTTTTTATCCAGTTCTTAAATTACCCAAGTCAGTGCAAACGTTCTATGGGCTAGGAGAGACAGTAGCAGGGCTACTTAAAATATCATACTTCATCAGAGCTTCATAATAAGCATGTACAATATCTGATCTTGCAGTACCTTGATAAAATCTTTCATTTTGTGTTTATCCAGAAGGAAGGCAAAGATCAGGCAAAATTTTAAAAGAATAAAAAACTTCAGCTGCATGATATGATTTAAGTATTATCAAATGTTTTGAATGTATGCTATAAAGAACGTACGTTAAAATCAGTTATCTCCTACACTGATCCAGATCTGAACAGGCAAAATACACCAACAGCTTAGCATTTCTCAGAGGACTTCCACATTGTCAAACAGCAACGCTTAATATTTTTTTTTTTTAAAAAGGGACCTTTTTACTCAGAGACCTTTTTTAAATTAAAAAAAATTTAAATGTTTCTAAAAAAAAAACAAACCCAAAACCAACAACAACAAAAAACCCCAAACCCCACAAAAACCCCACACACAGTCTTACTAGGGAAGTACCAAATAAACACATTTAACATCATTTGGAAATCACTTGGCATCAAAATGAATTAACTTAGTGGCATGTGACAAGTTTCAGGCATACTACTTCAGTCCATGAAACAATATTTAATACCTTAAATATTTACTTGTTTGAAATTATCAGTTTAAAATTCTGCCCACTCAACAGAAGAGGTTGTATTCTTTTCCAGCTGAGAATCTCTAGATTGAAAATACATGTAGCGCCGGTAGGAATTTGAAAGACAGATTAGGTTGAGCAGAAAAATATTACCACTAAGTCCAATAGCTCCTACTCAGTATGATGTTAACTGCTATTTTCAGAGGTTAGTGCTGAAATATAATACCCTCTGGAACAATCTAATACACACTAGTTGTTGCTGAAAAGGAATTAATGGTAGCAGGAGATAGAATAATACCTCTTCCTCCCTCAGAAAATCTTTCCTCTACTATTTGTTAACCTGTTTTACTATTGAAGACTCATCATAGTTATAAAGCTCTGACTCAGATTCCACATTAAATACAATATTTGGGACCTCATACTGAAGTAATTGGAAATATAAATTCAATAAGTATTTTTTGAGTTAGGCTTTGTGGCTTTCAGGATAACTTATAGAAGCCAATGGGAAGTCTCATTTATTTCAATGAATAACTCTGTACAGATTTTATACTTAGATTTTTTTGTTGTTGTTAAATTCTGGTCTATTTTGCTTTGGAAATAAAGATACGCATTTCAAAAAACAATTTCTGAATACGCGCCTGTAATAATTGTATTTGACAAATTAAAATAGAAGTAAAGCTACCATAATGAAAGCAGTGATGCTTTAGAATCATTTTTGAGGACTGAGAGAATCTAATAACTAAGCACATGCGATCATAATGAGCCCTGTTTTTATGGTGACTTCTTGCTGCTTGTCTTTGCATGATTCAAGACACAACAAAGCACCGAGTCTGACAATCATATTAGGCACTGGCTTCACACTTCCTCTTAAAAGCTAGGCCCGAAGACAAGTTCTGTAATTTCAGTCCAGACCTGTCATAGCTGTTGTTACTGTATGTTTATATATCACTTCATACAAATACTTCAGCAATAAGGAGTGCTTGAAAGCTTAATCTGATATCTGTGACCTGAACGGCATTTCAAAACTGAAGGTACTTTTAAATACATAAAGCAATAGCATGTATGGTAACAACATACACGATCCTGAATAACGGCTGCACGACGGATTAGATATCGTAACAGTCTTGAATGGTACCTGAAAGCACAAGTAGTTCCAGTGAAACTATAAAGCATCACTAATAGAAGAAGGGACTATAAAATTAGGTCATATTTGGTTTGGCTAGCTAATTCTTTCAGATAATTTCTTGTACATCTAGTGGTAATTTTTACACTCAAGTCCTCAGTGTGAGGGCCTTCCATGGCCCCTTTTTTGAGCATACAATAACATCAAAAATAGTTCTACTCTAACAACAGAAAACAAGTCTGAAAGATATTGCTATTTTTTTCTTCATTTTAAGCAGGATGTCAATTATTACATAGAGCATTTAGTTCTATTATTTACAGTAAACTTGCTATTTGTATTCATTGTATTCAATCAGTTCTATTCATAAATGTCTAGATTAGTGTCATTCTTCCTACTGCAATCACAAAGGGAAGGGCCTACATATACATCTGCAAATGCTGAGTGATCAAACAGAATAATTTATTACTATTTACTTGCTTGTGGTATGCCTTGAGGTTTTGCAACCCGCTGTGAAGGTCACCTGAAGTACCTGCTTTGAAATTTCAATTTAGATGGTACTTTAAAGGAAGAAAACACATAAGATTATTTATTTTAGAAAACAGCACTAGAAGACAAACAGAGACAGCATTTACATCAAACACAGAATTATCTTGATACCATAGGAGGCATTATGCAAAGAAAGGAAATCCTTGAAAAATAAAGGAGGCCCACTGGTTGAGTTTTAGTTTAAAGAAGATAAAGCTTTCAAGAATCTGTATGCCTCCCTTCTAGCTTTTGTTTGGCTCCATCATCTTAGGCTTTCAGCCACCCTTTCAGAAAAAGTTAAATATATTTTTCCCTGCCTTAAGAAAAACATTTGCTGATAGAAAATCCCTTAGCTTGGGGCTGGCTGGGGAAGGAAAACAAAACAGCAAAACAAAATGCTAAGATGGAGCTGGATCACTTTTGAGATCGAATTTTACATGATGTGGCCAAAGCAGTAGAGGACCGAACCAGCTGATTCCATCAGTCCCAAGCTCCCAAAACCTAGCTAGATCTAAACTTTCTATTTTATCTTATTATATTAATGGAAATAATTTTTCAGGCTACTCTCTGCATACATTATTGATCTAGTTAAACTGTTACGGCATCTATTAGACAGATACCTAGTTGATAGATGCTACAGCACCAAAAAAAAACCTCCTCACAGTATGAGTGAAAACAGCCAATACCCAGAAAACCACATCAGGCTTGCCAGTCTGTAAAACCCTACAGAAGCCAGTAAGCATCTTCATCTGCTTGTAACGTTTTGTGAACCTGGACTTGGCACAAACCTCCAAGGCAGAGAGCACCCTCTCAAGCAGTTTGTTTCTTTGTTACTGCCTCAGCACCTGACCTTTGGAAGAAGGAAAGGGATTTTTCTTCCACTGCGTCCAGTTATTCATATTTGGTTGTTCTGTTTATTTTGAACTCATTTTGTCAGATAAAATGAGACTGTCAAAAGTAACTCACAGAATACAAGCAAGCATGTATATGTGTATATGTATAGATATATATTTATGTGCATGTTATTACCTTTAAAACAGGCAGTGATTAATCTTTGCCCTTAAGGCAGTTAATTTTCTACCACTAGAGGAAAAAATGGAATTGCTGTTATCTGTGGGCAACTATTCATAAAGCGGTACAATCTACACTCATGTTTGATTCTGAATTTACAATCTTTAGATGACAGTCAAATTTCTAATTAAGCATGCCAATGAAAAAAATTCCTACCTGCAAATGCTAATGAAACAGTACTGATAATTAATCCCACAGAACTGCATTCGTATTTAAATAAAATGTAGTTGCTTAATCCTTTAAAAAGAAACCACTTCAAGGGAGTAGGTTGTTCAACAGTATAGTGAAAATGGCTTTTAATCCTATCCAACTGTGTTCAAAATCTTGTCCAAGTGTTTTTAAATACCATTTGAAATCACAGCTAGAAATGTGCATGCTAGTTGTATGCTCGATTATTATTATCCTCTTTTTAGGCTCAGGCTGATGACACAAATGTCCCTAATGCCTTCTGCCCTAATGATCCTGTGCTGAGTAAAGGATGTTGATCAATTACATTTAGAAAATGAGAGCTGTTTAATCTTCACCAAATTCAAATATGTCTTAAAAGTATATTTAGTTATCTATAGTACATTTTATATTTTAGCAGCTTTAGGTACAAACTGGCTTCAAAAGTACCCTTGGGGAATTGCCACATATAAAAACTGTGGTGCTGTGACCCCTATCGCCCCTCCCCTACCTCCACCACCTAGTCCTAGCATTTCTGTGCTCATATGACTGTCTTAACAAACAAGGCATTAGAACTGCATCCCTTCTATGCCCTTCCTTCCACTCCCTCTCCATGCTTAAAAAACCAACTCATTAGAATGACAGAACTAAAGAAGAAGAAAAACCCCAAACTTTGAATTCTGTGCAGCAGTTTTGAATAGGATCAATTTCTCCAGCATTGCAAAGCCAAATTTTCTCCACTGCCATTCTGAGTGACTAAATGTCAGTAACTTTTGTTCCAGCAGTTGGGCAGACAAACTTTAATGAGGAGAGTTCAACAGTTCTCATATCCACCACTCCACCCCTATTAAGGATAGAGGCAAATTCACTGCAAGTAGCAGGTATTAAATTGACATTAGGTTCTAAAAGTAGATGAAAAAGGTGGAGACAAAAGAATGAAAAACCATTGACAAACACACTGTGAAGCTCAATGGACAGAGAACTCTGAGGGGGCAAAAATTCTACAAGCATCTTTTATTTAACAGTTATGTCTTTTAAACGTCTTTAAATAACAAGTAAGACCATAATATTTTAGAAGATGATCCCCTGCAAATACTGTTACTTGGTTATAATCTTTCACTTACATACTTATGAAAAGTATTTTTTAAAAAATCCTTCCTATTTTGGTTTCGATTTGTTCTACACATTTGAAAGTGTCCAAGCTGATGAAAAATAATCTTTTCCATTCTGTACAAAATGATAATTTCAAAATTGTAATATATAATTACAATATAACATAATTATAATTTTGGAATGCAAAACTGAAATTATTAAATACAGGAAGAAAATTCTGCAAAAAAGATCAGTTTTATTTCTGTTTGGAATAAATATTTTCAACATTCCTATTTTACTTTACCTAAGAAAATTAAAATATTTAATTCTATCGTAGGTTGATGCTTAAACGAGGAGATACTTTTTTGTGGAACAGTGTATGGAAGATGTGAGATGAGTGTTTCTTGCGTCTATTTCCTTACATGGATCTGTCTATATTAATTCCCTGTATCTTGGTAAAACCTGACTTGCCATTACTAGTAACAGGCCACAGGCTTTGCTTTAAGCAAACAACAGAGGCCTCCGGACTGGGGCTGTCACATTCATGTTGCCTGGCGTTGACTTGGCTTGTGTGGAGAGCTTGGTTTCAGCGTGGGATCAGCTTGTTTAAGCCATAGGAGCAGCAGCCGAATGACCAGGTGGCTAGCATTTAATTTGTTTTGGTTTTGCTTAGCTTAGTATAATTTTATAGCATTATGTAATTTTTGTTAATGCTATTGACGTAGGTCAGAACGACAATTCAAACTCTCTCGAGATCAAATGCAATGGAACTAGAGTTAATCCTCAAATTTATTTCAAGAGTATTTGTTTTGCCTTAATTACAGAGACTACTGGTGTATCACATTCCTTTGGCCTGTTGGGCACACAATGTACAATGAACTAGTACCTTTTTTTTTTTTAGGTTTCATTTTTAAACAATGTAATGAATATGTAGACAGTTTGTTAAAAAAACATCACATAGAAGAATGAATCTTGCTCTAGAAATCACCTTCCAAGACACCCTTATAGTTTTAAATAGGGTCTTTTCCACTATTGTTTTGCAACAAAGAAACCTAAATAATTCCTAACTTTATGTAATCCAATGTTTCCATTATCATTCATATTAAGGCAACGTTTAACATACCGTATGGAAATGATCTTCATTATTTAAAAGTCCATTAAAAATATACAACAAAAATCTATCCTTATGTCTGGAGTTTTACAACTATGCAAAACAGTCCCTCAGAGGCACATCAAAGTCTTATTTGGAAGAACAACGTTATGTCTCCATTAATACACGGTTTCAGTGTTTGCAACCAGCATGTTAACGCTTTACACGTCTTTAATCTTCTTGGATTGCTACATATCCTACATGCTTCCATATATATTTCCACATCTATGCACATAATCAAGATCTACCCATACAACGTCTATCCATATAATCGTAGCTGTGCATGGGTATGTTTCTATAGATGCTATATAATTCTGTATGTTGTGGTAAGTCAGGGTTGTACCACAACTTTTAATAAAGAAATTAAGCTATTTCCTAGTGTTTTGCTGGTACAGATTAATTCATTTGTCTCACTGCCACAAGTCCTAACATCTCCCATTCTCTCTCTCTCCCCCCTTATTTTTCAGCTGTACTCTCTTTTCACTTGTTTTGCATGAGTTATGGTCTGACCCTTCACTTATTCAATTCAGGTCACCCAACTGGGAGAAAATAAGCAGGACTGGGGGTGGGATGTGGAGGGTGAATATTTTTCTGCTGATTTAGAAAGTGACTCAGAGGAGAGACCGTGTCAGGAAACTGCAAGAAAGGCAGTCAGATAATGTCAGGAAGCAGGATCAAGTTTTCTTTAGGAGCAGTAAGCCATTTGTTCAGCTAAGCAGTATCACAAAATCACACTTTCTGAAAGACTTTCAGGGAGCTAAAAATAGAATTCAATGGCCAAAACCAGGAAACATTCAGGCAGTCTTTCTTGATGATTAATTTCATGTTCATTCTTATTGCTTTCCATGCAGTCATTTTTTTCCCTAATATCCATTCATTACTTTTTAGTTTTAAACTCTGTAAGTAGTTTTGGATCTTTTTTCATTTGACGTCATCTAAAGTGGCTGAGAGTTGTCATTTGTCCAAAGATAAAGTACAGGAAGACTAAAGCAACAGACTGTAATGACTCAAAATGAAGATACGTTAATGGACTAGTCAATGCATAATCAAACTATAATTATAGGAAGAGCTGAGCACAAACTTGATCTGCTATGCCACCAGGTTGCTGAATGTGGAGCAACAGCCATTGAAACCAAAGTCAGACTTCAAGATTCAGTCTTAGATATGAGGTACAGAAGTGTGAAAATCATCAGTTCTGATCTGGATATAACAACATATATGGATGTATCTTACATTGCATGTAACATACCATATAAAAGCTCTTGACATCTTTCTTCTTTCTGCTACTCACTACAATGTTGACCCATACCCCGGTGGTTTGGTAAAGATGTTTGTATGTACTGTACCCATTTGTCCCCAGTCACCTTTGGCATTCAGAGAACAAATACCTGGCAAAACTACACCACAAATCTATCTCTCCCTCTGAGTCCTGTGAAGACAAAAAGCTCCTAATAGAAGTGGTACATTTGTTGTGGGGCTTGTCAGAAATGGTCTTATCAGCACTCATAAATACAGGGTGTGGGGAAGTGTTCTAGCTTTTTCGGTTTAATTAATTGTGTCTTGACCACACTACTTCCCACTTGTGCACAACACAGACTTATCAATGCATGTTGGCATTAAGAAAGATTATCTACGAATTCTCCATTACCAAAATCCCTCAGAAATCTGGACACTAATGGATCTCATTGATTTCTGCTACGAAGTTCTCTAGTATATCATGATTGTTAAATTGTACTCATTGTTTAAGTACAGCATCAGGATGTATCAAGATTTAAAAATAAAAAGATACCATTTTAGAAAAACAAAGCAAGAGAGAGAAAAGAAAACTGAAAGAAGAATAGGCTAATCTTTGTACTTACGAAAAGCTCTATAGAATTCTTCCAGAGCTAGGTGCTTGTCACTATTATAATCATCATATTTCAGCAAATCGAACAGAGAGCAGTCAGACAGATCCTTGCCAAGCTCATCCCGTTTTATTACCTGACAAGAAAATTATAACCATGAAATTACATTTGAGCTCTTAGAGTTCTCTGGTATAATTAATTGTTTCTAATAATCATTTAATAGATCATTTTAAGGTTGCTGTGGGGCAATGAACTGCAACTGTGTAAAGTCAGGGATTTCCAGTTACTTTGTAATTATTTATTGCAGTTTTAAAAGTTAATACCTTTAGGACAGACTCACTGAGATTACACAAAAGTTTTTAAAATATATAGAGAATACATATAATGGGGATAGACAGAAGCACTATAAAGACACTGTGAATGTTAAAGCCGATTTTACTTTACATGTATTGGAATGGCAATTAAGAAACATTCAAATATACTTGAGATAATAATTTCCCAAGTACACACGACGTAAAGTCTTTTTCCTCTCAGTCCAATTCCTAATCACAAAAACCAAATTCAGACATTTTCAAAAATAACTAAAATAAACTCCTATTACCCTACTAATTGTATCAACTTCTTACAGGCTTTTGACAAGCCTATTATCTTCCCAAAGACCTGTTATAAAAGTAGCTGACCTGAAAAGGCTCCTGTTTCTCAATGGAAGCACATACGCTTTGTAAATAGATCATAATTAATAGCTATTAGATTTTAACTCCAATGAACTTCTCCCAGAGAAATGTTCTTTAATTTGTGCACCATTTTGGTTTAAAGTACATATACGTTGCAGACATCTACCTCGATTCCATCCAAGGAATTTTTAAGATATTGATAACCACAAATATTCAGAATTCTCATTTTACATGGTGCACGTACTAAAAACACTATCACATAACTGAAAGAACCAAGCCTAATGCAACTCCTTGTTGTAATGTTGCACAGTTAAAAGTTTTGTACCAGGCACAGAAAAAATGAATATAACTATAGTTGTAAAATAACTAGTCTTCCTACCCTCTACCTGCCTCCCAAAATGACTGCAAAACCATTACGTTTGTATTATCACATGATAGCTTCTGAAAAACAGGGGATTACAGAGGCTTTTGTGTTTCAGTTGCTCTGCAAAGGAATCAGCAGCAATAGAAAGGAATGCATTCAGTTATTATTCATGTAAACAGAAATTTTCTAAACAAATAATAGAGAATAAAAGAAGCATTAGAGCAAAGAGAAAGGACACAAACATTTTATCCTACCAGAAGTAATCTATATACTAATATAAAAGCATTATAAAAGATAATAACCTTGTTAGTACATTAGAAAGTATGAAAACCATCCACAAAGAAAAATCACCACAAAAACAGCTTTAGCTATTATTAAAAATACATACTAAGCTACCTGAATATTACTGCTAGCTACTTCTCATACTTTAAAAGCCTGTTTATTAAGTTCACATTAAACTGAATTAAAAAAAAATGAAATTGCATAGATCTTACAGCTGATACATAAAGGACAAAAATGTAGCCTGGGAAAAATTAATAACTCTAAGCCCATTGTAGTTATACAAGTAGTACTAAAGTTATGATGGTGTGTATTGAAAACTTCACTCTAGAAGAAATCTCTGAGATTTCAAGGCCATGAAATGTGCTTAAAATTACAGCTAGTTCGTGAAAAAGGAACATTTAGGGTGAGAAGCATTGTTTCTTTGCTTGTTTTTTCATAAAAGGTGGTCTGAAATAGTTTAAAACACTTGTTCCCACTAGCTTAAATTCTACAAACAAGATTAAACTTTACACCTAAAGTGGTACATGAAAACCTTTGTTAAAGACCACCAACACCTGCCACTACAGTACCACATTTTTAATTGCATATTAGTGTTCTCAACTTCACTCCTTTGAGTTGAAATCTGTCTTATGATGCTTTTCATTTATAATTGGTCAATTTTATTTAAAATAAAAATAATAATAACTAAAAAAAAGACTAGCCAGAATGATTGAGATATTTCCAAGAATAATGCTATGGACAGGTATGATTTATTTTCCTGGCACTTATTTAA
This sequence comes from Nipponia nippon, assembly GCF_047370975.1. NCBI lineage: Eukaryota > Metazoa > Chordata > Aves > Pelecaniformes > Threskiornithidae > Nipponia > Nipponia nippon. The sequence goes on along the minus strand of NW_028262380.1, from coordinate 45,347,374 downwards.
TTTTCAGCTTCAGTAAACCCATAATTTTGATTACAGATATAAGATTCAATGTTTGTTTATATATAGACATATTTATGCTGGTGATATACTTTGGGGTTCTTTGGAAAATTCACTTAAGTTTTGATAAAACTGTCCAAAAACATCTGTGAGGACAGATTTTAGAAGGTACAGAAGTGATTTCATATCATGATTAATCTTAATTATCTGTGATTTGCTGCTAAAAGAGCTGTTTCAATTTTTACCCAATACAAATTCTCTTGTGCTGGATCTAGCCATCTCCTGACTCTGCAATGTGACCTGTGGATCAGATAAACTCTCTGATTGAAAGCAAAATTAATCTTTGTGGAGATTTTGGTTGTTGGTTTGTTTTTGTTTGTTGTTTTTTTTTTTTTTCTCTTGAAGGGGTGAGGGATTAATATTCTATTACAAGAGGTACAACTCAGAACAGGTATTAGGGTATAGGGATTTAGATTTTGAAAATTTACCTGGTTTTGTAGCAGCCTGCAGTTAGATCAGATCAACTGTGATATCAAATTACAACCTATATGAGGCTCTAGCAAAGCAAAGCTGACTATTTACCATTAGCCAACAGAGAAGTTTAGCAACTTATGTTAGCATCAAGTGTTTTAAAATTATCAGGATCAAACTGCCTGTTCACAAGAGTCCCTAACTCACCAGCTGATGAGACCTTTTTCTTGTTGACATTACCTACTAACAGTTCCTCACGTATCCGTGATATTCCATAAAGCGGGACATATAACAACACAGCACAAATATTCAAAGACGGCAAGAAAAATTGTCAGTATTGGTTCAAGAAATAAACAGTGGAATTCACAGGTGAAGAATGTGAATATTTTTTGTGTTTTTAAATGCTGTCATGACACGATATTTTAAATATATAAATAATACAGGAAACACAGCCTGTCAGACAACGCAATTTTTCATTTTCTTTTACTTATGTAAGGGATTTAATTTACAAAGGCAGCTTGCTAAACGTAATAGCTTCTTGTGGGTATTTTTAATTTCACACCCTACATCATTACAAGAGAAAAATAATACTATGCAGTATCGATAAGGCATATTCATTGCATGAATAATAATGTCAGTAAATGCAAAACCTGAAAAAATAGATGTCTGTCAGGAATCATCAATGGCTGAAACAAGCCAATGGGATTTTGAAAGTCTGGCTTTTTATCCCAATCCTTTTTGATAATTTAAAGTTAAATATAAAAAGAAAATTAGCAGATGATATATACTGTTGAGGTGAATAATAATGAGGAGAAGGAGAGGGCAGCATATGGAATGAAATGGATCACATGGATGTTTTCAGGAAAAGGATCTGTGTTTTCATAGAGACAAATGTAAGGTCATTCATCTAAAAATAAGAACCTAGACTATACCTTAATGAGAATAAATGGGCCCTGGAAAAGCATTTTATCTGAAAAAGAGGCAGGATTTGCTGTGGATAAGGAAGTCTCAAATTCCTGGATCACTCTGTAGCCTAACCAAGCAGCACGTTTTTTTGAAGTGTAACAGGGTAACTGGGGATAGAAAGACAACGGTGGGACTGATACTGAAACACAACATTCAGGTTTGACTTCAATATATTAAAATTTAATGTTGAGAAACTCAAAGGGAACTTTTCAAGTTAGAAAAGGATCCATAACAGTAATCGGAAGCCTGCTGAAGACATTTTACATTAAGAGAGCTGAGAAAAAAAAATCAATCTTTACAGGTTTGGGGGGTTTTGGTTTTGTTTTTTTTTTTTTTAAAGGGAGACTGAGAATTGATCATATCACATTCCACAGGTACTTTCACAGAGGAAAAAAATAAGTATGGATGCTTCAATTTGGCAAACAAAAGTCAACAGGACAGGAAAAATGAATAACAGCTCTGAAACCAAAAAAGAATAGCTACAGGAACAATTAACCTCAAATCCTGAGACTCTTCAGTTGTCCTTGATGTTTTCAAATCAAGGCTGCACACTTCCTTGTAGACTTTTTTTGCTTCAGCCAAAAGTAAGACATTATGTTTTTTTAATTAAAAGTATAGGACAAATACAATAAAATTCCATGTCTATCATACACCAGTTAGATTAGATGATGGTCCATTACAGGTGATCTAACCATGTGCCTTAAGTTTTAAATTCTATTAATCTCTGTCCAAGGAGAAAAGTAGTGTAAAATTCAAGGAAACTGATTCTTGAGCCAATTCTTTAAACCCAGCCTGTCTACTCCTTGGTTAAACTAAACAGACAGTACTTAGTTAGGGAGGCAGGATAGAAACAGGCAAAATTTTTAGTGAGTCAAATGCCAGAAACAAAATTTTTACTATAAAGGTTAAAGCCTGAATAAGATGATCTGCACAATTTTATGATTGTGCCATGAAAGTCGTACATGGGATTATTTGATTTCGGACTTCTGAGTTGAAAATTCACACCAGAGAACATTCACAAATATTTACGCTCACAGATTTTATTTTACATTTCCATAAAGACAGTGATGTATTTACTTTCCATATCATGAACAGGTAAAATGTAAGACATACAGCAAAACTGCTGGTCTGTTTATGGTTCATTGTGAAACCTCATAAATACTGAAAACTTAGAAACTTATTTAAATTTTGAAAGTAAATATGGCTTTTCAAAACTATGAACCTTATCCTTGCAAATTGAATGTTCTTTGAAACATGGAGGAGGGATTTGTATTATTTGGAAAATATTGTCTTTTTTAAAGTTATAGCACACAATAATTTATTTCCCATAAAACAGCATGCTGTTAGCTAAGTTCAAAACCTCCTAGGAATTTAGTCAGTAGTATTCCAAATTTTAGGAGACTAGGAAAGGTAATCTGATTAAAAAAGACAAACTGCATGTCAGAACAGATTGTTTCATTCATTTCAATTTCTGACAGCCACAATGAAAAGTCTGCAGATATTATGAAACTAGATCACAAATAACAAAACATTTCCTTTATTAGTCCACCTTACCAAAAATTTTGTCAGTCAGTGGTTTTTTGCTTGCCTGTGATTGATGGTTTCTATGCACCTCCCCAAAGAAAAGGCTACAGAAATACAACTACGAACAACAACTTCCTTTACAGTGAATATCGTGGTTCAGTTAATGTGTGTTCATCTTTCCTAAAAGCAAGTATCTCATCACAGCAGTATCACTCAGTGCTTGATCTACAGTACATCAAACACCAAACACTGTGGAAACTGTGCTCCAAACTAATTCTGACTACACGAGGGGGTTCAATTACCTTGTTTCACCATCTTCCACAGCAGTTTAACTTTGTGGAAATGAAAAGAAATTATCATTTATGAAGTTAAATTAATAATAAAGGTTGGTAAATTGTTCCTTGCTTTAACTTCCCTTAACCCAGTTAAATCAGTATTCTTCTTACAGTTTACCAGCATGTTCTGTAGGGCAGCAACACCATCGTTTGTTTGGTGTCCGTAGTAGAGTGTTACCTTCAGGAATCTGAGGTACAGTGAGTAAAGATATGGGACTTCTGAATCACAGAACGGGTCATGACACAGAGATCCCTGAACAAACAGAGATCTGAACTGGGAAACCCACACAGAGTGGCATGCAAAGGCATAGACTCAATTTCAGTTAATGGTATTATCTCAATGCTGTCCCATACTGAGTTACACTGCCCAGATATGAGGCTTCTCTCTGCAAACTGCTCCAATGAGAGTCACGCTTCCCTGCCTTTCCACTTCCACACTTAGCAGGGAGAAGACCAAGTCTGCCTCAGAAGATGTAAACGCGTCCTTAGATGTCTGCAAGTATAATGCTGAAGTTGTAGATGTCTAGCCCACAGTACAGGAGCAGAATAGGTATTAGGACCACACAGACGGCATGGGTAAAATTCTGCACCTCAGAATTAGACTCAGAACTACCAGCACCCTGAGCTTGTGGCTTTGGAGCTAACCAACAGAAAACAATGTTGACATGAGCGCAAAGAAAATCCTGCACCATTATACTTTGTGTCCACTTTCAGTTAACACCAGCCCTTGGACCCGCCCAGGAAACGAATCTGCGTCCAGCTTCCTTCACAGCTTGTTGCTGTGTTTCAAAGGACACTGTTTCACGGCACAGAATTTAAGAATAGTTGAGCCAGAGAGAAGTAACTGAAGAAGCATAACTACTTGGCCTAACCTCGAGGTCATTGGCTAGAGAAAGGGATATCCTAGGTAACCCCAGATTCAGAAACTGTTTCTTCTATATTTTGCACTAGCCAATCACTAGACTGTGCCCACACAATCCGGTGTCTAAGGTCCTCTGTTTAAAAACATTTCTTCTCAGACTTTAGGCATGGACCTTGTTCCTAGCCAGAAACTGAAAATTCATTCTGCAAGATCATCTAGCAGTTAGATTTTGCAATTCTTACACACCTCTGGGGATCCTAAATGCTCCATTTGGACTGCAGAAAAGATTTCAAGCTGTCTACCCAGGTATAGGAAATATTCACATGTTGTAAATATATACACAAGGGTATTACTCCAATATCTAGATATAGGGTAGAATAAATCTCATTTTAAAAGCTATTCATACCCCTTTTTTTTTTCCTTACATGCCATTCCAGTAGCTAAATAACTAAATTCCAATCCAGCAGAGTAACTGAATTATCCATTACACAAGAAAATAATGGGAAGTGCTTCTACTTGATAAAAGCCAAGGCAGCAAACACGGATCAAGATGTTAGGGTTTAGTACTATGATCACAGTGTTTGCAAGCTATATCTCACTACTAATCGCTAAAAAGTTCTATTTTCTTTTCCCCCAATTTTAAAGTTTCATATAGGATTCTTATTTTTATTTTGAATCTAGAATTGAATATAGTGCATGTTCAGTTTTTCTTAGATTAGTGATAGTAAAAATAGATACTACAACCTAAATAATAAGGTATCCCGAATCAATAGGCAGAAAATAAACAGAACTGTAGCTTAACAGGCAAAATATCCTTCTGCCTATGCCACGTGTAGGAAACATCAAGGTTGATTAAAAATTCAAAAAGAGGGAGAGCCTTATTATCCCTGCTCTCAGTTCAAAGTCCTCCAAATAACACATAGTAATACCACTGATAACATGCGAAATCAAAAGTCATAAAGGTAAAAATTTGAAGGCCAAGGCTCCATAAAGTATTTTGATCAGAGTTTGAGAAACCAATGCTGACAGAAAAGATGCAACTTACATTAGTTGTAGCTGTGTAAACAAGTGCCACGAAGTATCTGCTGGCATAAAGTGCAACAGTATTATCATTAATACAGAAACAAAACCAGAAGTTAATTTTTTTGTTTGTCTTTCAGATCTCAGTGGCGCAACATAGGGAATACAGTTTAGGAATCTTAATCTTTGAAGGAAAAGATGGAGCCATAATTCAGGCCACGTTGTTGCAAAAAAAAAAAAAAAAAAAAAAAAAAAAGAAAGAAAAAAAGGACACACATCTGTTCTCAATTCACAAACAACCAAGTTTGTCAGCAAATATAATAACTGACTGAAACAAACCCGAGAAAAAAGAACTTGAAGAACAAACAAGAAGAAACTAATTAAAATGTTATCCTACCTATACATTTAGCAGCAATCAATGCTGTATTAAAGAAACCAGTTAGATGTATAATTCCTTCAGATTACATTTTTTTAAGATAATATATAGTAACCAAGCCATTTATAGATACAGCTGTACTCATCTACAGAGAGTGTATTCTTCTAAGGTATGGCATATTCCTGAGATTTACAGATATATACACATACCTACCTATAGCCATAAAGACAATAGTACTTAATGTCCTACTTAAAATTTGTTTCGTTTTTAGTACATTTTACATTAGAACTTTTGAATTGATGCTTTATGTAAAGGTGCTATATATACATACACACACCCACACCCCAACCTTGTGCATTTACCTACAAACACACATGGATATGTAACACTATTCAAAGGTTCATTATACTTTATGAGAAATCTGTATTTCTGATGTCACCTGTAATTGAAGCATATTAAATTGATATGTGAAAATGGCATATTCAATCTTATAGTAGTTCCCATAGCTTCCACTTAGCATTCCTTGAAACAATGATGAACTTAGTACGGTTTCCTGAGAGTGAGCGGTTCATTTGGCTGTTTCTTAATTGTTTTTGTTTGGTCTCACTAACTGGAATTAAACAACACAGAAAATATTAAAATTAAATGCAGAAGTAAGGATGGGTTTTTATAAAAATGCAACATATTTTCATTTGTCCTGTGTTAACCTGGTAAATAACAGAAAGATACACAGGTATTTGAAATTACAGATATTAGTTCATAAATAAGGATGCTAAATTCTTTCTTTGACTCTAGAAAATAGATCACTAAAGAGTGGGAAAGGGAGAGGCAAATTTATTACTATTATATATTCAGCTTGCTTTCAGACTATGTCACTTCCCTTTTCTATGAAATTTTGCTTTCTTAGCTCACTAGTATAAGAAATAAAGAGAAGGAAAGCAGCTCTAAGTCTAATCAAGTATAGATTATTTCACTTTCACACACAGAAGGAACTTGAATTTCACTGTTGAGCAAGATGAAGTATTCTTAGAGCTTATGTATCTTTCACTGATGGTAACCAGGAAAGGCTTACTGTTTATAAAATAGCAATTCCAGCATACAGGAATAACTGCATTCATCACTGGAAAAACACATTTTATTCCCATGTCTCCCCATAACACTGCTGATGTTTTTTCTTTTGTATACAGCAACAACAATATAGAGTAATCAAGCAGTCTACAGTGATAGAAACACTGACATTCCATTTATAACTTTGTATTAAATTCCAGTTTATTTTTGCATAAGATAAAAGACAATAGATAAACAAGTGAGTCTGTTAACAACTGAATATTCATAGCTAACCAGAAGAATCAATTATCTTCCTCTATTCTGGATTCATTTAAATTCTTTCAAAGTGCTTTAAAAACAAACCAAACCAAACCCTTCAAGGAACCACCCCATTTGACTAGAAATCTTGCAGATATGTTGCATTTATGTTAAACTAGAGGTGATGAAGATGATGAAAATTCTGCCCATTTCATAGCTCACCCTTTTGGAAGCGTAGATAGTCTTTCTGATTAGTACCTACCTCTCAAAACAGAGTGGTCTAAAAGCTTAACTTCATCAGTAAGTCCTTTCAAAATCAAGCCACACCTGACTTGCCAATACAGGATTTGGAAACTAGAACATTAAATGAGTTAGGCTCAGCAGTGAAAGCAGTCAAATCAGAGAAGAATTTATATGGCAAAAAAAAATGTTCACTTAGTCTGCATGGAGCTACATAATCCCACCGCTTTTCTATCTTCATTGCAGACTACCTTGTCTGACATTTACTTTGTGTAACAGAGTTATAACTACTTTTTAACTGTAATTCTGTATTAGACTACAAAGCCATGAAAAAGATTATACCCGGAAGCCAGAATTGTTCAAATAAAAAAAAAAAAAGAAGCCTGCCAATTTTAAATTTATTATAATAATACTTGAATTTTTTTTTAAACTTTGTCACTATTTGAAATGGATTTTTTAATAAAAATCACTATTTTTGCTTTTTCTGGGGAGGAATATTTGTTTCTCTTGCATCAAGATGCAAATGCAAGAACCTTATGATTTCTGATCCAAAACACATCAATAAAAATTGGAGTGTTGCTGTCACCATTTCCAATCTCCAACTGATTCATTTCAATTTTACATTAGGTAGAATGACTGTACGGACACCTATGAGATAATAAAATGCAATCCAAGAGCCTGATTGCACTCATTGCACAGCAAGATTGAGGAGATGTAAAACTTAAGATGCACCAAAAACTGAAGTTGAATATTCATGTGAACATAAATTAACTTCAGGACTCCTTGATGTTTTCTACAAGAAATATGTTATTTTTCATATTCTTTTAATATGATTAAATTCAAAATGCAGACAGGCACTATTATTTATGACAGGTCTGCAGATTTCAACATTTTGGCTGTATTATGAGCACAACTGAGGAAAATTCTCCTAATCCTGAACACATTTTCAACAGTACAATAACGTCTCCTATTCAGCCCTGGGGACGTTCAAAGACCTTTCTAACATTCTTCTACCACCACCCCCCCTTCCCCTCAATAATCACATTCTCAGGAAAGTTAATGGGCCAGCATTCTCTCAGTGGCAGGGAACTCTCTCACATTATGAACCAATACCTTCTAGATACTGTATTCAAGACGCGGTCTTTTTGTTTCTTTTCTCCTACTACAGCAATTCCAATATTTAGAAATACTGATAGCGATCATACACACTAAGGGCAGAAGAGAGCAAGAGTCTAATCCCACCTTGCAAAACAATCTTGATTTATCAAGCTTTTATGTTCAACAAGAACAAAAAACATTCATTGGGCTAAACCATGAGAGGATGGACAAAAAAGTGTCAAATTTTCAACAAAGGTATTGCCCTGAAAAACAACATATTTCATTTGAAGATATTGCTCTGAGTTCTTTTAATTTGTCATCTTGTTTTAAGTCCTCAGAGAGAACTGAGTCATAGACTTGGTTTGTTTTCAGTAAACATGCAGGCTAAAATCTTCCTCCATAAGATGAAGGCAAAGATATACAAATATTGAGATTATACAGCAGCTAGGTTCTTAACTGCAAAGCCGTACACTATCCTGTGTTTCGCAAAGGCGATTCGGTGTTTCCTTTCGTCATGTGAAAGAGAGACAAAGGTTCTCAGCTGGAGCTTCTGCTATTGAGAAGGCTTCACGAGAAACAGGTATAGCTTCTCTTTTTTTCTTCTCTGTTCAAAGTGACTAAAGAACGATTTCTGAGGCTAACAGGTTAGTTCATTGTGTCTCTTGTAAAACATACAATAACAACCCACACAGCACTAGCAATGAACTTATTTTACATTATTCTTTAGATTGAATAATTTGATGTTTCTGCAATGGATTTTAGCAAAAACACAAAGCACCACATTTGTTTTATGGCTGTTTGACCTGTTTCCATACTTGTGAAAAAGCGTTATTTTTCAATTGCAGTTATAAATTCATTTTTATAGGAAAAAAGTATGTGGGAAAAGTATGTATAGAATTTGACACAAAGAAATAAAGGAAAGAGGAAAAGTATATGTGTAGCAACTGAATAGACAAGAATTGTTTCTTTATTCAAACCTGGAAATTCTGCAAAGTATTTTTGATACTGACCTTCAGTACTAAATACTTTAGTCCTGCTCCTCTAATGGAAAAAGCATGATTCACTGATAAGTAAATAATGGACTTGTAGTGGTGAAAGTATTCAACTATTTTCCAGTAGTTATGTAAGGCCTACGGCAACAAACTCAAGCTACTTTCAAGTGGTTAAATAAAGAAGGATTTAAAATTCCGTTTCTTTAGACTGCCAACCAATACACTAATCACTAGCACATTGGTTCAAGTGTTAGTGATATATACCTACAAGCATTAAATATAATTTGCACATCTATATCTGTGACTCCTATCTATGTTATGTATTCATATAGTATGTTCATATAAAAAGTATTATTTGTAAAATATATACAGGCACCAAATTCCCTTGAAAGCTGAAGTTCTGAAAGAGTCTAAAAAACAGCAGGAATACCCAATCTTATAATGTACAGAAAGATAATATTTTTGGGGTTTTTTAATGGGTAATTTATTATTATTTGAAATGATACCTATATTTGCACGCAGACTCTGGTCCTGGAAATTGCCACTGAAACTTTAGAAGTTAACTGTATGGAAATGATAATGCCAGCCTAACACCTTAAGTATTATATATTCACTTGTAAATATTTCTTAACACTGCCACGCAAGTTAAAACATAAGATAACGATCAACAGCGGCATCTAACAAATCTGCCTAATATTAAGACTCATTAATACAGATCAGCCATGATGAGGTTTCTCAAACCTGGACTTCATTATCTAGTAAATCAAAGTACATTTGCCATAACAACGCTCTTTAATAGAGTTAACCCTTCTAGGTAGATTGAAGCTAGTGCTGTCATGCCTACCAGAGCAACAATTATTGGTTTAGATCTGTAATTAGTTAAAGCTTGCTGTTTAGAGACTACCATGAACTCTCTTTCCAAGACTACCTCTGTACTTCTCTAGCCCTAGCTTATATAAAGCGATAATATTGCTTAGTATTACAGAATGATTTAAAATACAATTTTAATTGTTTTCAACTTCTAAAATACATCTGTACAGTTGGACTTTATGATAGCACGTTGTGGATAATAAAACAACTCATGGTCAAAGCAACCTATAGTGTTCTAACCCCCTAAGGTATATCCCAAAGCATTGTATTCAAATTTCTGAATAGTCACTTCAGAATTTCTGAATAATTCAGTTTTTCCAAAATTCTTGAATGAAGTTTTCCACCTCAGAGACTCACATAAATTTTCTAAAGTGAAAGCATCTTAAGACATAATATTCCTCGTGTGTAAGTCCTGACAAAGACAACTGAATAGCTACTGTGCTAATGGAAACAAAATCTAAATCTTACCTGAGATAATTCATTAGTGTCCACAAGTCCGTTGTTGTCCGAATCAAAATAATTAAACATTTGATCTACAAGAAGTTTTTTTAAAGCCATTTTCTCATCTACAGTTTTATCTTTTGATTGTGCAATATATCTTCGATTTTGTAGATCCAGCAACATATTTTTCACTTTGGTGTATTCAGTAGGTTTGCATTTATCCCCTGAAAAGAAAATACACAACACAAGATTATTTTGAATTTGATTTCTTATTAAGAGTTTAAAAGTAAATAAAAAAAAATGCGGAAAGCAGAGAGTATTAACTTATAATAATAACAACACCAAAAGGGTTGCTTTATGAAGTAAGGAATTTGTTCTGTAGTAGTTTGATCCATATAATTTCCTTGTCTGCTCTTCAGATTAAGGTCAAAAAATTATTGCACTTGTAGATACTTTCTGCAGACAAAATTTCCTGTGTATGGAAACCAAGGAAAGTTTTAACAGTTTCCAAGCCTGTACTTTTTTTCATTTAGATCATTCTGGAAGGGTGCATCTGCAGATCTTTTTAAATGTTACCTTTGGTACAGCATTTCATATAAACATTCATAAAGTGAATACTGCAATGTAATATATGCAGTAAAACCTACAAATACGATACAAAACTATACATTATAAAGAACATATTTCATAATAATATTTGACTTCAGAAAGTAGAAATTACACTTGAGTGCTCATTAGATAGCTCTACCGTTTCATTTACTGAACATACCAAACTTATTTGAACAAGAGAAGGTGGGATTGCCAGAGGAAGAGAAAGGATATCTTTGACAAGATCTAGTTTATTCTTTTCATTATCAAGTCTTCTATAAAGCAGAAATTGCTACAGCAAATGTCCTACATATAGTGACTGCAGCCACTACTTATTCTAAACCGAAGCACAATACAGTGTATGTCTGATATTCTCTTATATCACTTGCTGTATATTTTAAATTGAACAGAGAAACAGTTTAGAAGCTTTTGTTTTTATTAAGATAACCTTAGTACTTCAAAAGTTTTTTTATAAGATGAGATATGTAAATGTGGACCAGCAAAATACCATGTATTTATTGCAAACACACATTTAGTTAGCTACTACTTAAGTTAACTTCAAGTAGTGAATTCAAGGCTAGAGCAATACACTGATTAGCAAAGAAAGCTATGTTTCATTCTTCTTCTTAGATGCTATGATGAAGATATAAGTATTAAAGAGGAACAATTATTTACCTCACAGAAACTGCTTAGGCAGTGGATCCCATTTAAGAAATGTCTAATTTACATGTATGAGACCAGAGTTTATTATTTTGGTGTATTTAACGGTATATGCATTATTGTGGTGACCGTACCACTATGTACACCTCCATCACCATTTCATAAGGTAGAGAGAAAAAAGTTCCTAAATACTTCTCACTAGCCTAGGGAGACTCAGATCTAGAAGAGAAGGACTCCTATGATAGAAGTTACATCGTGGAAGTAGACAAAAGGATTTTAGGAATCAAAGCCTCTCTAGCATTTTTTTTTTTTTCTTCTAAAAGCTATTGCCTGTTATGCAGCTATCCAAAAATCCCAACTGAAGTAACAGAAAAACAAAACCAAGCTGAATTTAACTGACAGCCTAAGCTACACATATTTGCATATTTGTCCTTACCTGCCAGAGGCATGGAGATTGAGGACTTACAATTTGTGAGAGTTGAGTTCTACGCGACTGCTTTTCAGGGGTCTAATGCAGAAATACTCAATTAGGGAAACATGTTTATTCCTTAGCCGTTTTGGAGCTGCAGTGAGCAAACCTTTCCATCTGAATGGATGCAGGCTCCAGGTAGTGGGGAGGGAAGAGAGCACTTAACTTTAACATACTCTGATTCATTTGGGTGAACAACAGAAGACTGGGCCAGGAAAACAAGTATCATATTTGTCTCCCCGAGATAACTTCTCTGGCTGCAGTATCCTCAGAGAGAGACAGTTTGGTTTTACTATGGTGCACTGAAGTCTAACACCATTGTACCTATACTCCTGGCGGGGGGGGAGATAAATCCTATTTCTTAGATACTATACTGCTCAGACCTAGTTACCACGTCCAGATTTTATGCCCTGTAAATTGTTTTTGATCAAACGGTTCTCATTCTGCAATTCTAAAGCTGCAAAGAGATATTTCTACCTTAGAGAAATGCAACATAAGTAAAGCAGTTTATTTCTTAATAATATCTGTTAAATCCTGGATTTGTCACAGTATCTTAGATGAGTCACTACAGGTCTGAGTTAGAAAAAGAAATGGAAAATGAACAAAAAAGTCACACTGATTTTTTTTTTTTTTCCTTGAGGCACAGGACAATGTCTCTCACTCTAATGATCGGTCAAGAATTGAATATAGGTTCTCACCTCTACAAAGACAATAATGATGCTAATGTTCACTAGAATACTAAAGATTTATTTATTAAATATGGACAACTTTTGCATGGGTTGCACAAAAATTTCCACATGAGACATAATACAAAGTAGTGTAAATTTAGAGAAAAAAATAAATATTTATTTATCATATGATCATGAAAAGCATTGCAATAATTAGTTGCTTTTCCTACTTTTAACTCAAAACAGAGTTTATGGAAAAAGCTTTTAAAGGAAGTTCAATCCCAGCCCAATAAAGACATTTTAATGCACTTTAGATCTAAAGCTGAAGGAATGATGAACTAATGTGTTCTCTCACAATACCTATTCAGAGAAAGAAGAAAGAATACAGACAACATATTTTCTACAGCATTTCTTTTTTGTACACTTCTCATTGCATAGCACAAATTTCTGAAACTAGTATAATAGTCATATAAGAGCACTTATATATATTACGTGTTTAGAAACTATTTTTACTTTTTTTCCTTTTAATATACAACATAAATGCTGCCTAATACAAAGTTGTCTGAGAGACTGCTATTGCCACAAATTTGACTACTTCTTGTAGAAAAACTTCATTCATAAATCAAGAATAGAAGGCTGTTAAACTTTTAGTCACACTCTTCACCTAGTAAAGCTACCACATCATCAGCGTCAACAAAATATCTTAAATTACATTGCATTAGTGTATATATGGTTTATATTACCTCATCAGGAAAATAACATAATTTGCTTACAACATGTTACTAAAATCTGTTATGGGTGTTCTACCCTAAGATAACTTTTCATTTTTATTTTTTCCTGTTCCTGTGATATCCTTTGGAAATATTTTTAACCTGAAAAGTAGCTGAAACTTATCAATATGTTGTATTAATTACCAACAGAAAATATTAATGTCTCTTTAATATTAATGAAAACAGAATTAAGGAAAGATGATGTTATTTAATTATCCAAAAAGTAGCTTTTTATAGATACTGAAACATTAATCACAATGGCAGTCTGTTGAAAACCAGCTGCAAATAAGGTGAATACAGTTCACAAATCAATTTCATGTCTCTACAACCCATCTTCAGCAGATGATTATTGCATACTCAATAATAGTGCTAAAGCCTATCCTCTTTATGGGGTTGTTTGTACCACATCCGTAAGATAATAGCTGCAATTTGCTCTCAGCATGTACCTGCTCACTCTACAGATCAACCTGACTGAATTACAGTCCCAGCCACGATAGTCCATTGGCTTCTAGTGTGTGTTTTTTATGTTTGCTAGAGCCCAGACTGATTCTTTTAGTGCTTCACTCACTTGTTTGAAAGCTAGTCCTCACGATGAAAATACTGCTAACATCTTTTGGAATAATCTCTGTGGGCCATCATTTATACTTTAAAACAGATGCTATTTTGTTTCTCACTTATCTAAATAGGTTAGCCTGACCCATATAAAAGACACCTTTATCAACAGTAGCTTCATACTCCCTGCAACCACACTGTGCCACAGTTCTCTGTAGTATGGAAGTAGAATTATTTTTGGTGATTGTTCATGACAAATCATAATAAGTAATGCAAGAATAACTTGAATTATTTTTCCTTCAGACACAGTGTAACATGTATCCATTTGATAAATCTTGGGAAGAGCATAGACATTCAGGGGTGGGGGTAGACACAACGTACATGCTGCACATGATGAACGTTTCGTTACTTTTCCTGTTCCCCCGCCTTATCGCACTGACTGAGAATATCAAACTTTTGCAATGAAAGCTAGGTGATGTGCTTAGCTACTATAAATAAAAGTAAGCATGTAAGTAAAAGTAGCTGTCACTTACCAACAGGAGGTGTTTAAGAAACTGGTGAGAAGAAAGTGATTTTTTTTTTTTTTTTAATTGCAGCAAATAAAAAAAGAGAGAAAAGAGAGAAAAGTACTGTCTGATACTTATAGTATATATACTTAAATAGGTGCAGGCAACTTACATTCTTCAAAAAGAGCCTGAACACTGTATAGCAATTGTACCCCGAAGTTTACATCCATTTTTTTTCCTATTACTGCTTTAGTTTTCATTATGTTTGGCAAAGTAATCTGTTGTAATAGAACTATTATATTTTGATCTAACACTCACCTTTTAAATCTTACTATGCATTCTAACAACAGATTTTAGTCTGGTGACAGACGAACCTTCAGTTTATGATCTAAGTTAATTGCAGTTGTGGCAAAACAGGTTTACACAGCTATACTACATTTAAACATTTTCCTTTTATACATAATTCAAAGTAATCTTTACACCAAAGACTCCATAGTCTTGAACATAAGGACAAACATGATTGATGGATGCAGCTGACGGATAAGGGGATCGCAAGGAAACACTGAGACACTGCTAGTCAACGCAACGCACGGTTTCATTAACAAATCACCCTCTGATCTCATTGCCATGACTGCCTTTTATGTAATATTCACGGAAATGTGAAGCAGATGTTTAAATTACCAGAAGGAGGCTCTGTTTACAGGAGACCTCCCCCAGCCTGGAGTAGCAGCACAGACAAAAACTTCAGAGTTGCTTTATTTATGTTCCAATTTAGTAAGCATAACTTGTGAAATAGTTGTCTCAATGACACACAAATGGTAAATGGGGATTAAGTATGACAACCTTTATAGTGAGGAAAAGTAATTTATGCTTAACAGCTGAGAAAGACAAACTGCTGGGAATATACTACAATTATATTACTTCCAAAAAAGACCTACTAAATTCTATATACTTATCTACATACATGAAAGAGTAACCTACACATTGTGGATAATTTACTAACTTAATTCAGTTTTATAGCTTTTTTTTTTTTTTAATTTGTGAACTGGGTTTCCTACACAAATAAATAGTTAATTCCTGAAAACCTAATAGAAAACAGTAACAGCAAATTTTGTGTTTTCTTGTTCTTTTTTGTTTGCTTCATTCATGGAAAGGACTAACACTACCATGCAGCCGATTTTGTCAAAACCAAAAACCTCTGCTATGATTTATTTTACAAGTTTTCTGACGTCTCCTGTGCAATCCTAGAAGGTGTGCAGAAACCTAAAAATGACAAAACAAACACACTGGAATCAAAGTGCTATTCTCCAGTCCCGTATCTTGTAATTTTTGAAATAGTGATAGTCCTAGGGTTTGCTTAATTGAAACTCAATAATAGTAGAAAAGTGGAAACACTTGACTGTTTCCATCCATGCGGCAAAATCGAGTGTTGCAGCTGTACCTCTGTTACCTAGGGAACAGCTGAAAGTTAGATTTTCAGTGCTATTGTCCTCCTAGACAGTACTGAAGAGACAATATTAGCCCTTAATACAGAAAAAAGTTGTATTTGACAATTTAAGTCTTACTTAATTTGCAAGAGAAAGATATGCCTCAAAACTTGCTAGTTGTTTATGAAAACTTGGCAAATGAATATAGACATTATTCTTAACACCTGTAGAAAAACATTAAAGAATCAGCTAAGGTAATAGTTTAGGAGTCACTCCTTAAATACAAATTCAGATCTCAGGTGTTGGTATTACATAGTTTTTGGAAAAACAGTAGTATACATAGAGAAGGAAAGATAACATGTAATTCAAAAAATGCAATAAAGACAAACCATCTGATTTCTGTTCTCAGTTCTTTCACCACTTTCACAGTTAATACAGGTATTTTAACCTTTCCTTGCCTTAGCATCTCCATCTACACAGCAGGAATGCCTCTTGTGTCAGAGAGCTGATGAATCATTAATATTCATGGGGTGTCTATCTCCATGAAAGTCATCAGCTGCTGAGATACAATTGGATTCTGAGATATTTTATGATTTTGAGCTGAGTTGTATCTATATAGCACAAATGGTTTCCACAAAGCCATTTTTCCTTCAAAATTAAAATAACTTCATAGCTCCCAGAAGTGGCAACTAGTTTTCAGTGGACCACATTGCATCTGAACAGTTTTAAGTATTCCAAACCTGATATAAACATTAATCAGATTTTTGGAAATGGAATAGACCTGATAAGCAGCAAGCCTACTGTTAATCTTCTACACGCATTTTGAACATACTCAGAATAATCTAATTAGCCAAAACAATTCACTGCAAAATTACAAATTATATTCCATGGAGCAAAAATGAGAAATTAATCCAAGATAACATACATATATATACACACACATATATAAACTAATACAGATACGCACATACATGTTCATGTGCACATATACACCCCCATACACAGGATGAAGAAGTCACTACAGATATGGCCTGCTATCAGTTCAATTTCAAACATAACACAAGAGACAACTTGAAGGTCTTCATCCATTCAGCTATTTTTCAAGATCCAGTCTCTATAGATGAAGCATGAAAGCTGTAATCTTACTTGTAGCCCTAACAGATAAAGGAACATTTTAAACCACCAAAATTGCATAGGTTTATCTGAAAGAAACTTCAGGTTCAGGTGTCATTTCACAATGTCTTATTTTCCAATATCAAACTCTTATTTTCCAAATCTAGAGCTCAACAGTTTTGACTCTTATTCTCCGCTCTCCTCACTGAAGCTCTGGAACTGCACTTGAAGAGAAGCAAATCTCATCTGTACATAGACCTAACTTTTGACCTATGGTCCAGAAGTTGAGGGGTGTGGAGAGGAGAGCTTTACACTCAAAACTAGTATTTTTCAATAAAAATTCCTGGATAAACAGGGATTAATATCAAACCTTTTCCCTGTTGCAGATACGTTTAAAATAAAAGCTGAGAATTTTCTACCATTTTTTAAAAACATAGGAGTTTAGGGCTGCAAATCTTGGCCCTAAAGCTGCTCAGCTTTACATATTCCGAATGAAGGAAAAAAAAAAACATTTTGCATCTCTGGGTTTGGCTTTTGGTTTGGATTTTTTTTTTTTTTTTTTTAGCTACTTTATATAGCACATGGTCTGCTTTATGTCTTTGCAGCACCCGTACTTTCCCATGACTTATATATAATTATCTAAATCTAAATTCAGCATTACTGTCAAAGTTAGATATTTGGTTGTTAAGGAGTTCAATTCTTCAGTTCTTCTGTGTAAATAGGTCTAAGTAGCTACAAGGATTGTTACAAGCTTTCAATGCAGTGTTGTCTATTTATATGCAGTATATGTATAAAAATACCTCCCACATACATAAAGACCCTACTATCCAGAGACAGCCACATAAATACAAAATTTTAAAGTTTTATCTGTCATTGTCCTTAGGCAAATACTTCTAAGTGATTACCATAGCTGGTATATAAAACAGAATTGAAGCTACCTTTTCAAAGCCTTAGTTCCACTTTGTAAATAAGGAATAATGCTGTCCTTTCCTCAAATATTACTGGTTAAAATGCTCTTAAACCATTCTGATCTTTCAAAACTGTAAATCATAAGACAGAAGTCATAATTTTACTTAATTACACATATCTGTAACATATCAGACACAAGTCTGGCATCCCATCTTATCTGGAGACATATATAAATAGCTTTTCAGTGCTTAAACAATGAATAGTTCAGGTAAATTATTCAGATTTTTCTTAACGATATACCACTTAAGTTAAATATCATTAGAAGCTGAATCAAATTTGCATTAAGAAAATAGAAAAAAAGGTAATAGTATTTTTTTTTTTTCTAAGACTAGTTAGAACAAATGTTACATGGTGTGAGAAAGATTAATCCAAAAAGTAACTAGGAAATGAAGAAAAGCACCAAAATCAGCATTTGGGGTGGGGGGGACGATGACTTCTACTTGTTAATGCAGAGTGGTTAACATATCACAGGTCTCTTGACAGAAGAAAATAGGTCATATAAACCTTCACCTTCAAGATGACATTTGAAGGCTAAAGCAGGTTGACAATAATGATCAAAACATCATTTTCCACAGCTGAGAAAACACTGAAGGTACAGATTGTTTGGACTGCATGTTAGCATCACAAACACCATAAGCAGAGTTAGTATGTAACTGGCAAATGCAAAACTCTTCTGCAGGATTGACCCTGCCTTCAAACAAATCAAAAGCCCACACCAATTTCAAGCAGTGATATCACTTCTCAAAATTTCTTGATGTCTCAGATGCTTACCTCAGGGTATTCTACCATAAAAAAGAAGAGATGAAAATCGGTACATTTAACAAATGTGCCCAATTTTCCAAACATATCAGAATATTTCAGGCATGTTACTCCTCTTTTCCCAACACATGCTGAAGAGATTACCTATTCCCTGATTTTTTGATTTCTTGTATCCAGTTCAAGCTTCCAAATCAGTTTTTCTATTTGTCCCACACATAAAAAAAATAACTTCAATTTCATAAGTAAAAATTCAAATACAACATTAATAAGAAGATAATCTGGACCTCCTTGTCCTTCCTAGTTTATTAAAAGAAAAACTGAGAGAGAAAAAGATAAAAGCAGTGTGCCCCAAAGGCAGGCATTGCTAAAAATGAAGGTTGAGACAGGAGTTTACTGCAGCATTTTATTTCCCCCTCTAGTAGAGTTAATCCAGCCATTGCTGTTAGTCTTCCTCCCACAGGGCTCAGACAATTTTTGACTTGCAGTATCTAGAATGATACTATGAAAGCTATGAAATGCTACAGGCTTACATTAAAAAAATAAAAAAAAAAGATTAAAAAGTATTCCAAATCCAGCAGGGAAATACTTGTGGGATGTAAGCTTAGCCATAAATCTATGTAGAGTTCTGCTTTTGCTTCTCAGGAAGCATGTGTCAAAGGGCTCTCTTTTATTTAGGAAAAAAAACCAAACTTACTGAAAGAGATGAAACATGACTTATATTAAGTCACAATCTTCCTTTTCCCAAGGGCTTCCGAGAGATGCAGAGTATTTACAGGTTTATGAAGGCGAGGTGTCAAGACTGGGTTAAGCCTAACTAAAACAGCGCTACAGTTAAAAAGTACAGTTCTGTTGCTCCATTTCTATTTCTCCCCTTCCATCGCACATTCCCACCACTTTCTTTGTTTCACTTTTAGTGCAGTTGGCTTTTGGTGCTAACTACAGAAGTTGTTACATTCAGCCTTTTGCTATAGGAAAAAGAGAACTAATTTTATGTGTATGTTTACATATTGAACCAAAAATTTGTTATTCAAATTAATATTTTAAGCAGTCTATTAGCCCAGATTATTTAACTAATTCAGAAAAGCCTCAACAACACAGATAAAATTACTTTAAAAACCTTCCTAGTATCTTATTGAAATATCTATCTTATGCTTGTTCTTCTAGTTTTTCTCTGGGTACCAAGGTTTCAATCTTTTCCTCGGGAAGAATGGGGGGAAAGGGGTATAAGGAGTCAAGAGCATCCTGAGATCATCATCATGAGGAATACGAAGGTATGGTGAGAGGTTCTTCCTCCTCAGTCTCCGCATCTGCTTGGGTTAGTTTTATATGTTACACTATTTGAACCTCCTGCTTCTTTTTGGTAACAAGGTTAAGTATGAAAATGGAGAAATCTTCCCCCAGCCTCAGTTGAAATACAAGGCTATTATTTGTTAAGCATAGATTATCCATATACGGTTTTGAGAGAGCTTAAGGTAAACAGGGTAGGCAATAGTCATTTGACTACTAGGCAATTTTTGAAAATGGTAATATCAGCTCAGGCCAAGGTAAGACCAGGCAAGTCCTGAGACCCTCTGCACTGTCAGGTGAATACAAGAAAGGGGGAAAGAAAAAAAAAAAAGTCACATTCTACAGGGCTATTCATCTTTGAGGCACGATTACAGTATAAGCTAAAGCAATTCAGGGAGTTCTGAGCTACGGTGGACCAAGGTCAGTAAGTGTACGTGACAAAACTTGATTTTAGCCTGCGTAAGGAAGAGTCATAAATAGTGCTTCCCAGGTTGAGCATCATAGTTCTGTACTTGTTCTCTGCTTTCTCCATCTTTCCCACAGAGACGGAAGGGAACATGCTGGTTTGGCAACAGAGGGAGGAAAACAAGATTTATAAATTGAAACTCAAGTAAAGGAGTATGCAATTTGCCTTTGAATCCACACCAGAATGTAACCTAACCATACTTGTCTGGCACCAGCATAAGCATGTGATCGGCCTGATAAGTCTTAACAACTTCATGTATCGCTTTCAGGTTAAGTGTTTCTCTACCATATTTAGTGTAGGCTTCAAATTGTATTTTGAGGTTTAAACACATTTTGAAAACTGATCAGTTATGGTTGGGAAGATGATGTCAAAAGGGTTTTAGTGAAACTGGAAACCTGGCTGAGAACTGTGTGCAGCTCCATTTATTTTAATGTTACCAGGTCATCTACTATACTATAAATTTCTACATGCTTACCTAATTCACTGTTCCAGAAAGAAAGAAAGGTGATGTAGGAAAAGACAGCATTGTACTATGAACACAGATACCAGTATCTCCCTTAGCTATGCATGAAGGGCTTAAATATTGTAAACATGGCTGCTAGCATTTTATAATGATATGTTTTATCACAGGTCTTGCAATATTATTACATGATGGATGAGGTGAAGGTAAAGTACTGTGACAATCATACATTGGTAATACCCACTGTGGAGGTTTTATATTAAAAACATCATATTCTTTTAACAATAATTTGGCATCACACACAGTTGTATCTGAATTTTTGCTCATACTAATCCTTGAAATTGGAGTTGTGTAAACCAATGCAAGAAAAAGGCTAGGCCTACGTAAGCTCACTTCACTTACTTTTAGAGATGCAGTGTGTACCTTGCAAAGTTGTGGGATTATACACAAATGTATTTTGACCAGTCATCCCTAAACAGAATTTGGATCATTGTTTCCTTTCACAAACAGGCACAGAAAAGGCTACCTAGAGAGGATAGATCAATAATTTTATTCTAGATTCACTACAAAGAAATAACTGTTTTAGTCAGAGATTTATCTATACGACTACAAAAAGCCTGCTGACCTAGTAGTTGTTTCAAAGATGTTACTGTTTTTATGTAGAGACTTGTATCTTTATTCCTCATCTGTTTTGATGCAGAAAGACATAAAAAAAAAAATTAGACTCTTCAGCTTTTCACCAATTGCAATGAAATTCATAGCTTTATTTTCTTACAACTGAAGCTTTAAGTGTTTTGTTCAGCACTTAACCTTCAGCAGAAATGTCCTTATTCACATAGACTTACATATTTAAAAAGTAGTTTCCTTTCTATTTGGTTTCATACTGATTCTGTGTTTCTAGATACAATCCTTCACATACTTCAAAAAGAAAATGTCTACTGATTATCACTAACTTATAACACCTATAGCTCTCAAAGTGAGGAGCATTTATTCAAATTGAACTTTGCCAAAATTTAAACAAGAAATTAAAGCCATCTTTCCCATTACTGTTTAGAGAAGAAATGGTACAATTAGACAAGGCTTACTTTAGAAACAATGTTGGTTTTGATTTGTTTTGTTTTGTTTTTTTTTAAAAACCCAACACAACAACAAATCCAAAACTCGGAGCAAGCAGAGCTGAAATTTAACTGAAATTTCAGCATTTTATAACTGTATATAGAGTAAGGCTAAAGCCCAAACTTTAACTTCCCAGCTTTCTATCAGACTATATTTCTAACCTTTCTAATCTAAGACTGTATCAATATGACAATCTAACGGTCTAGCAAGAATTACATGCAAATGGATTTTGGAAAAATATTTGTAACAAGCTTAAAATAAGACATATAAAGGGCACAGAATTTCTACTCCAAGAGAGAAAGCATATACACACATATATATAAAAGCACCAACCAGATGCACATACACAACAATTGAAAATATGTATTCGATTTTTAAGCTTGATATTTTTCCATTAAAAAAAAAAAAAAAAGAGTCAATAGCTGGAAAGTTAGGACAGAAAATTGCTGAAATTTGGTGTCATGTAATGCTAACTCAGTGGCTTTATTTTTTGCCAGAAATTGTAAGATACAAATTTTCATGAGAATTACAGCATTATTACTTTTCATGAGAATTACAGAATTATTATTATTTACTGAATTGATTTATATATCATCCTATTCTAAGACAAGTTTTGAAGACACAGGAAGTATTTTCTTCCTCAGAGTTTTTGAAAAACTAGAGGAAACATTTAAATTAATATGAATTAAAATTTTAAAAAATTCCATTCAAAAGCAAGCATTCATCACTGTCAACAGCTGTGATAAAGATCCTGACAAGAAACACCTCCATCACAAATCTGAATATATACGTGTTCAAAAAAAAAAAAAAAAAACAAAAAAAACCCCCACCAACTAATTCTGCATACTCCATTGGTAAGAAAATTATCTTTATTTAGCAGATATGCAAACCAAAGCAATCTAAGGTAACAAGAATCCAACAAAATTTCCTACCATTTTAAGATCTTCTCTGCTTTTCTTGTCATCACTTTGCTTGATTAAATTAGAATGAAGGGGGTTTATTTTTTTTAATTGCCCTAATTCTAATTTCAATTTTTTGCAATCTTTTTGCTTTCTCTCTGTGACTGTTGGACAGTGTTTTGTTACTGATTTAATGCAGCTGCCTTCCAGCCCCAATGATGACTGTCTCCTAACCATAACTCAAGACAAGTGTCAGACATACGAAGATGTCTATATAACGAGTACCATATGTGTGTCAATCATTACTATTAAGATGCCAAAAGGAAGTTATATGCAGGCCATCGTTTGCATCTGAACCAAAGAGAACACATTTAAATATGTTATTTCAGCATTAACTTAGTTTTGCTGATGGATTCTGAATCTGTCAGTGTATACACCAAAGAGAGATAACTTTCAAAGTAAGCATGGAAATTACAATTTGAATAGTTTTAATGATTCTGCAATCATATTTCTTTCCTGGAACAGTGCTTTTTGTTTCGTTTTGTTTTTTTTTTTAAACAGCAAAAGTCTCTTTACTTATCCTAAGTTTTTAGGATAAAAATGGATATTAAAAAATCAAGCTACACTTATTAAATGACAACAGCTGACTTGAAAGACCATTTGTGGATGAAAATACCATATAACAATTCTTGTCACAATTTTTAGATGTTAAAACCATATTCCAGCTCTGTATTATTTCATGTTAATAAAAAGTGGAAAGCTTTCATAATTTTTTATTACTCTCCCAATCTGAATAAAATATTTCTTTGATAATGTTAAAATTTACTGATGTTTGTATTGCCTAGTTAATGGCTTTCCTTGGAACCGTTTTAGAGATCACTGAGCACAGTGCTAAGAGATCATGGAAGTTTGTCTTGGTAATACCTAACACTTATATTGCTTCCTTAACAGGTATATTTATAGTTACTATATTTTATATAAAGAATCTGAAATAGGTGGTTTGGTTTATCTAATGTAAACATGACAGTGAACACAAGACAACATCTAACACTTTAAAACAAGGACTTTCATCCTGTTTACTAATATGGGCCACACAGCAATTTTGGGTCCATCTATTCTATCACAACAGACTGTGCAACTGTGGCAAAGCTGACAGTTTTAATTCCATGCACCTCCTCTTCACAGATAGATGAAGGGAGATAGCGTAAGATTCCAGAATACCGAACCTGCAAAATGGACACAAATTTTAAAGTAAATAGGCTTCCAGCCTCTAAAACCAAATACTGAATGGGAAAAAGGCACCATTATAGTTGCCTTTTTGGGTATTCCTCTGTAAGGGAATTCTAATCTCAAACCATATTAAAACGCTCTGCCCCACCACATATTTTGTGAAGCTTCCACACAGTCCTGAAGCCACACAGGCTCAGCTGTTCTATGGAGAAGGCTTCACGTTCTTCCTCCAAGAAGTTTTACCTGGTCAGAGTGCAAACACCAAGGCAATGTACAGCAAGAGCAGAGAAGTTTCAGTGACCGAATTATATTAACATATGCAAATGGAAGAGACCCTTAACCATCAAAGAAAATTTTACATACTTGTTAAGAAAAAATAAAAGTGTGAATGTTTAAAAATAGCATTTAATACATCTGATAAACCTCTAAAATAATAAATTAGGAAAAACAGGGGTCACTTTTTTCTCAAAGCTATGGAATATCAGTGAACTCTCATTTAAGAAACACTACAAACAAACCTTATATAAATTTCATATTGGTTGGTTGCTTGAAATAGCAGGCAAGATTTGATTTAGATAATATTCCCTCCATTTTAGTTTCTTATACTAAGCAATGCTGTAATAAAGAAATTAATATTTTGATAAAGATACTTCTTTTTCATACATGAGAGGAAAATATACAGGTACAATCGTACTACTACTACCAGATTACTTAGTGGATTTGGTCAAACTCTATTCTATTTTTGCAAACTCATTATAATTCAAAATTAAAGCATAAGGAATTCACAGAAAACTCACGTACTGTCTGAAAACATATTTTATATGCACTGAAAAACGGTGACAAAATCTCTGGTGATTCAGTATGACTGAATTCTGCATACTAGTACAAGTCTTTCACTTGGGGTTAAGTTCCTCACTAGCTAGACACCCAACGCATATTTTCAAAAATCCTTGTCTGGAAATAAAAAGCATGTGTTAACTGCTATTAGTCTTGAAGTCTTCTCATACTAGTATCCATAGGCATACAAAACTGATTTTAAAGACTGAAGTCTTTTGAAAAAGCAGTACATTGGAAAGAAAATTGTACTGGTATGTACCCCACTGTGTGAAGGGATGACACTCTTATTTTAATGATTTGTAAATTTGAGCAGGCTTAACCTAAATTTGCCTCTAGACCTTGACTGAAAAGGGAAGGAGAGGAAAAAAGGTGGAAAAGAGCTTTGTATTACCCTAATTCCAAGATTATTTTCAGGTTAGGTAGTTTTCATAGGTTTCTACCACTGACAGGTAACCAGAACTTAGCCTGTTATCAAACTCTGAGATTGAATTCTATCATTTACAAACAAGGGGTTCCACAACATTCACGCTGTAGAGGCAAGGAATATTATTTTTGTCATTATTATGATTATTAGTACTATTATTCCTTCCCTGAGAAAAAAGTAGGATTAAAGCACTACATAGATTTGCTTTGCAAGACTAAATTTGTTTATAAGGCAGTTCCAGTTGCTTAGACTGTGCGTTATGCATGCAGCGCCGCCTGAAAAAGCCAGATTTCTTGCTTGTTCTCCAAACTAGCCAATACATTGCAGGCTTTGCAGACGGAGTCACTTCACAACTAATCTTGAGCATGAAACTCAATCTTTTTTTCTCTTCTTTTTTCTACACTCCCTACCTAGTAAAGGGGGAGTGGGTCGGGTGGACATAAAATTGTCTTTTAAAAATAATAAAATAACCCTGAACTTATATAAAGATGAAGATGTTAAAAGCCATTGGCATTATAACTCTACAAAAAGAAACAGAGAAATAAGTACAGGCATTCTTCGCATCTGGATTGGCAGGGTGATATTCTTGGGTTTGGTTTTGTTTTGTTTTGTTTTAAAGGAAAACAGGAATACAAAAATTCTCACTTCAATACTTCTCAGAAATTCATTATTCCCCCATTAGATGTATTGGCAGGAAATAAAATGAACAGCATTTAGATACAGATTTTCACCTTTATAAATGAATAAGCTTATTTCACCTTCTAACTTCACCCAGTCTGTTGTTGGAAGAGATAGTCAAGATCCTTTCCCAAATACTCAAAATACATGTTTTTGAAGTCTCAAGCAGATTGTAAATATTACGAAAATTTAATTACCAGTAACCAGAATTCTCTGAGATGCAAAGTCCACATGTGTATTTATACTTTGTGACTGCTACAATGAGTTAAGAAAATTTTTTTGGCCTTGTCCTTTGTGCATATACTGCATACAATATATCACTGGATTGGACTGAATAGGAAACGAATGGGAATCGAGTACATATGTGACATGCAGCTCTTTAAGAACTCTCATTTTCTTTAAACCTCTAAGGAACTGTCATCATGTCAGTTCAAAACTTTAGTGATTCCAAGCAATGACCTGACCACTTAAAATCACTTTGAGTCCTTCCTGTGAATAAGGCTCTTCATTAAAGGCTGTCAACCATAGCTAATTCAGCAAGGGTACACTGCTGTGTGAGAGTAAACAGAAACAGCAAGAAACCATGATACACGTCTCCAAGAAAGGGATGTTCTAGTTACATTTGTAGGCCAGCTGAAATGTGTTATAAGCCTTCAAGGCAGTTCCATCTTTTCTGACTTGTAAGAGGTTTCAATGCAATCTGTCATTCTTCAAAAATCCGCCAAGACAAACGGCCAAGAATTTTGGGACTGCATTTGAGATCTAATGCTTGATACACGGCCAGCTTCATAGAGTCACAAGTCCTGAAAAAAGTGTCAGTACTATGAGAAGACATACTAATGAAGGTGGAAACTGGTTACTAAATATGAACCTATTACCTAGGCCAAACACAGTGCTTACATTTGTTCCCAAGAGACGTGGATGTGAAGGGGCTTCTTCTGGAAGGCCCTTCCAGCTTTAAGAATAATCTAAATCACAAGGAGGGAGATTTAAAGAAGTCACTTATGTCAGAGTACTTATTTGCTTAGGCAGATATTCAATTCTTCATTTAAGTTCTCAGCTTAAATGTACAAAGTCTGGAGTACTTTTTTTAATCCTCTTGAAGAATGCTTTAAATTCATTTGGATATGGTATGTATCACCAGAGAGGGGTGCCCCCCAACTCTAACCTATTCTAAGTAATAGAGAAATGATCTCATGAAGAAGAGGACACTTTGCCTTAATGGCCTTAATTCTCATGTTAAGTAAATTAGTGTGTGGCAGAGAAGCGAATTACAGTCTATTCCCAGAGCCTGTACTCCTGATGATAAAGCTGATCTGACTTTAAAGAAGGTAGGGACAGCCTTCCTGGGCCTGAACGAGTGCCCAGGCTTCAGCAATATCCGTGAGGCATCTTGGCAGACTCAGTCTTAGATACCAAACAGGTGCCAGAGGGCACCAAGAACTTAAAGAGAAACTGGAAAAGAAAATCTATGTCAGAAAGGTTTTAAATGTGAGAGGCCTGATACTAAAGTGTACTCAGAAAAGTGAGATCACCTCGCCAAGTCATGTTCCTTAGCAGGGCAGATGGTGACAATCACGGCACGGGCACTGATGTTTCTGCTACTAAATGTATCTTACCCATTCATTGGCTCAGATCAAACCTTTCCACAGTGGAAGCTTCTGATTACGAGCCATGATCTCGGGCCCATTTCAGGTGCTGAGAGCAGCCACTCTGGCTATAAACTGAGAAACCAATCTATATCCTAACTGGGCATGATCTTCTAGGTTCCCAACTTCTGACATTTCCAAGGGACTATGAAAAAGACAGATAAAAAAAACCTCGGCAGAATAAATTTACAAGCCCACATGTGCCAGGTGTGTCATGAACAATGGCCCAAGCAATTTCAGAGCTGTGAAGGTCACAGGCAGATTAACAAATTTGTTATTCCATTTTTTTCCCCAGGGCAAAAAGAAACCAAACATGTAAAAAGAAAATCATAACAGCAAGAACAAATATAAAAAAGTAAGTAGGTCTGATTAAAAAAACAGGTTATTTTAAATGAATATTTTATATCAGGACAGGAAGACAGAATGAAGGATGTGGGGGGACACAGTGACTTCTTTATCCATACGTGATTACAAAATACCCCCAAATAGATACTGCTGAAGCCAAAACACTTACCAGTAACAAACATTTCTGGCATCTAGCATTTCAACATATATGTGGACTATTCTTAAAAGTAAGTATATACTGCAACTCATTCTGAACAAAACGCTACCATTGTTTTGCTACAAAGCTTCTTGCAAAGGGTCAAATACAGGAATCTAAACTCAACTCTGAGCATTAACTAACTTTATGGTGTATATCTCAGCAAAAGAGTTGAGGAACACGCAGAAAATTTTCCAGTTCAACATTCGCAAGTGGGTATATAT
This sequence comes from Nipponia nippon, assembly GCF_047370975.1. Taxonomy (NCBI): domain Eukaryota; kingdom Metazoa; phylum Chordata; class Aves; order Pelecaniformes; family Threskiornithidae; genus Nipponia; species Nipponia nippon. Next base: position 45,318,585 of record NW_028262380.1, on the reverse strand, counting down.
TTAGGCAGTTCTTTGTGTCTTCTTTTATCTCTTACCATCAACACATGCTGCCATGGTGTGACCTTCTGGAACAGAGTCTGTAGTCAATATTTTCCTTCAAAGCTAGTTCTCATCACACAATACTGATGGTGACTTTGTTGCCAAAGATAGTCCTCTAAGCAGAATTTCACCAGGCATAACTTAATATAACCATTTCTTGGTGTTTATTAAGATACTGTCAGATATGAAGAAAAATATTTTGTCAGAACATAAATATTTGGTCAGCAACAAAAACTGGCTGTTTAAATAGCAGCTTTCAAAACAGATGTGGTTTCTATTATTGTCCTTTTGCCGTCTGACACTAAAATCAGGTCAAATTTATTTAGATTATTATTTGTTCAATGCTAAAAAAAAAGTCATGTTCAGCAAATATAAATGTTATCTTTTCAGAAGAACTTATATCCTAAAGGCAAATTCACAGAATATGATCACACATCTCTTTCCCTTACCCCATTCTATTTCTCTACCACTAAATTTTCCTTGACAGTTTCTGACTTGTTATATAAGTTGTTTTACTCACTACGGTAGAATTAAATACCATGTTAAAAGCAAGAGACCTTACACTCTTGTATTAGCACTGAATTGCTGGACTATCATAATATTTTGTTCCTCAGTTACTCAATGAATTAATATGCAAAGATCCTCTCAGCAGCACACACTGAACTTTTCCACAGATTATTGCAATTGTTCTAGATTATCATCCATATCCCCGCCCCCCCAAGCAAAGAGTGATAAAAGTCTCGATGTGCTTTCCCTGTGGACATAACGTTTCTATCAAACAGATGCTTGGATTTCCTCAATCTTTCTAATAAGAATTAATGGAAATTAAAAAAGGATTTATTGACTGGTGGCAGATGGCTGAAGGATTTTCAAAGGTACGACTCTTGTAAATTACAACAAAAGCAAATTCAACCTCTGCTATGGACAAAAGGTTAGTCCTGCATTAAATTAGGAGCACTTTGCTCAGATGTTAAAAGAAAGTAAACACTTTCTTTTTCACTTTGTCAGACACAACCACGCTGAGACCTCAATGGTTCCTTGATCATAACGCATAGTGTAGGCCAACTTTGCATTCTTGGTAAGAAGCCTGTAGAAATACTTATGATAAAACACATTATGCTCAGACTTAAAATAGCTGCTGCCTGTGTATGTACTTTAAATTGTCTCCTGCAGTCCCAGCTCCTCACAAGCTATAGCCTCCTCTGTGCCTACTAACAGGTTCCATTCTTTTGTGGTCCTCATGGGCAAAGCAAAGGTGGAAACAGCTAGAAGGAAACACACAAACAGTAGAGCTTTTTGTTTCAGTGTTACCCCATCTCCCACAGATATGAACTCGTACTAGTACACACCATACTGGAACAGTTATTCACAAGTCTAGGAAAAACTGACTTGCTATCTGAAAATAATGAAGAGTCATCACCTTCCTTTTTCACAGCTGAGTTTGGATACCAGTAGATTAATAGAATTCTCTGCCAAAGGTACATATTGCTGCTCCTGAAGCTTCAATGACATCAGCAACCGCAAAGCTATGGAAAACCACCCAACAAACTACCTGTCAGCTACCACCGTCCGTACAAATGGCAGAGTACTGCAGTAAGCTGTTCACCCAGCCCTGTAAACATGTGGAGCTCGCTCTCGGTCCTATTTTCCTCACTGCTGAAAGTTTTTTGATACTGCTTTCTTCGACAGGCATAATACAGGGGATTCTGTGCAGTCACATCATGCTCCTAAGAAATGCCAGAACACAGGTCACTGAATTATCTTCTGTAGAAGATAGGTATTATATCAGCAGAGAACGTTCAGCCCAGTATTTCAGCTCACAGTTGAGTGTTGCTTATTCCAGAAGACATATGTTTGTGAACACAGGACCAAGGGAATGTAAGATTTGTTTTCTATTTCCATCCCTGCGTAAAATCTAACAGTCCTGGGTCTAAAAACAATTGGACTGAAATTATAGAATGCAGTTCATTTTTTATGTTCTCATAATATTTTATTGCTATACAGAAAATTGATTTGAATTCTTTGCTAAAAATTATGTATGGAAAGAAAAGATTATCTCTACAAAGAATATTTATAACCCCCAAAAAATCAATTTAAATAGGTTCTATTAATTAAATATCCTAATAATAACGTCTTTTTCCTCATCCACAAAGGTCTTGATAACCTAATATAATATTAACATACAGGCTCTGAAGCCTCAGAAATTATACATTAAAAAACAATCATTTGTTTATAGGCTTCATTAAATGTTCATGTTTCTTGAGTTAAAAAAAATAAAAAAACCCTTCTGCTTTAAATTATTGTATTTAAAGAAACTAATCAGAGAGTTAATCCCCGTTTAAACCAATTAAAAATCTTTTGTCAAGACATAATAGTATTTAACCAATATCTGCATTTTAATATAACTTATATTTTAATATTTGTCTGATTTTATCATTCATTTCATTTTTAAAAGCACACTGGAAACAGGTTAAGATGAGGGTATTGGGGCACTGGTTTGCTGCTTGCTTTTTTTTCCCTCCAGAACAATAGCCTAGAAAACTGTGCAGTCTATGTGGAATATGTTTTCTTATGAATAAAAAAACCCTATTCGAACAGTTAAAATATAATTATAATTACAGGGGTATCTGAGCTCTATCTAGATAGTAATATCTGACGCAATTCCAAAATGTTAATGGATTTTCTGTTCTAGACTTTAGGTGAAGCTTAATTAGCTTTACTCAAGAGTAATCTTAACTTAAAATCTTTACTCAAAACTAATCTTAAAATGACCTCTAAGAATTGTTACCTCATCAGACAATATATTTATGGTAAATTTCTAAAAGAAGCAAAGCTGTTCCCAAAAATATTCTTTGTACCTCCAATTATTAATGTACTTTTACGAAATATACATACATTACCCATCCAAACCCATTCAATAATTTAAGAAACAGTACATGGATTTTATGATTTGCTGGCAGATGACTATGTTCTGACAAACAGCGTGCAATTTAGAAAGTAGTCATCCCTGATTTCAAGTGTAATGTGTACTCAGGAACAGTTTTCTTCAGTAATGCAATACAGATACTTGAAGAACTTGAATGGCTATGTACACAGGTAAACTGAAGGACATGACCCATCATACTTCCATTAAAAACAAGATTTATCCAGTTCAGTCAATGATAATATTGCTGGTCTGCTGAAAATAGTAGCTGTTTTGCTTTGCATGTTTAGTCTACAAAGCCAACAGGAATACAACCAACTCATGAAAAGGCAATTAAACTGACCAAAAATACCACCCTATTTTTACTTAACGCATTATGTATTTTAACACATACATACATACACAGAGAAATTTTAGCTTTGGCAGAAACCACAAACTTCTACAAACTTAGCCAACCAAACGAAGAATCAGTTTACAGAATTACTTTCAATTCTTAATAGGGCCATAGTCCATAGGACTCAACTAGTGGAGGCAATAATTTGTCACATATGCTTACCACTGGTAGTTTTCAAAGCTATATTCCATGTCCTATTCTCAGCCCACAGTGAGAGCTACATTATTAGAAAATGATCTGTAGAATTGGTTCGTGAAAACTGTAGCTAGATAATTTAAAATTGTGCTTCCTACTAACGTGGTGGGGAGATACCTGTTCCCTATCTCAAGTCTAATTGAATTTCAACCCATTTCAAGGCTAAAGAATTTCACTCAAAAAATTTAGACTTTTCTGTTATTTTGTATTTACTATGGACTTCAAGGATTTAAAAATGAAGAAAATGGGAAGTGAAGCAGTTGAAATATTTAATGCTTAATTGGACTTAATGAACTTTAAATGAGTTTTTAAACAAGTGTGTGTGGGATGAATATCTGAACTCTGCTCAATGCTAAAAATATATTTTCATAGAGCATTTGTCCTGAATACATCTAACTTATCTTTTGAAAGCTCTGTTAGCATTCTAATGATTTTTTACTATAATAATTGAAATAGATCTCTTATCTCATTTGACTGTTTGCATTTTAAAAAGCCAAGTCCTTCTGTAAATTACTGTTATAAAATATGACAATTAGTTGTATTAAATTGTGCTTAGTCTAAACAAGACAAAACACAACATCTAGCTTTCTTCCCTAAGGTAGAATTTTCCTGAAAATATCAAACGTAAGATGCAGTACCACTTCATTTTCTTTTTTCAAGGTAGTCCAAAAGATATAAGTACAAGCCAATTCTGTTTCACTTATACACAAACAACTTTGAAAAAAGTATGATTTTCAGATTTATTGATTTAAAGAAATTCAATAAAGCAAGTCTGCATATTAATTTTTCAGAACAGATTAGTTTATGAGCAAGTGACTGATCATGAAGTTTGGAAAAAAAGATGCACAGGACAATGACACGAGGGACCAAAAATATTTTTAAATATAAACCAGGAAAGTGTGATATGAGTTTTTTGAAACCATTCAGCCAAACTATCTATTTAAAGCTTGCAAAACCAAGCACAAATTAGCTAAAGTTGCTTATAACTCATAAGTAAAATTAATTGTTAATAAATTGTCGAACAATTTTAATGCAAATGATTTTTTTCATTGAAGCTCAGATAGTAAGAACTACAGGGTGTAGTCACATGTTATTTCAAGAAATACATACATTAGTATTTATGGGGTAGTTTATCTTGCACTGATTCCTCAGCAAAAATAATCAATAAATATTTCTACATGCACAACAATATCCTTTGAACTTCCTTCAGCACCTCCAAACCTCCTGAAAATTTATCTTCACTTTTTTCCATTCTCATCTGTCTAGTATTTTGTATTCTCCCCATTATGCATAGTAACATAGTCCTCCTCCTCCTCTCAATCTTTGTATTAGAATTATGTATTAGAATTCAATAGGGTCCACAGTATGTTTTAGAGAACACTTTGCATTACATATGCAGACTCCTCGTAAGTGAAACCCTTGGCTTGAGATTCAGGATGAGGGTATATGGATTAGTTCAAAAATTCACATAGATGGGAAGTTAATCTAGATTCTGGTGCTTCAGCTGCTGAAGGAGATTCACATGCTGTTAGAAAGAAGGGACACACTACCTTGGTCTTTTTTTGTCTGTCTCTGTCTCACATGGGTGACTGATTGCAGTGCTTTGTTCCTATAATGACACTAATTTTACTACAAGATTCCTGATTCCAGAGTGCTTGCTTTACTCCTGTACTATCCCCACCTCTCTTTCAAATGACTTAGCATAGGGCTAGGTGGCTATCTGGAAGGTGAGCCTTTAATGATGCTCTAGATAAAGTAGATATATGTGTTTGCATTCCAGAAATGCTGCAAGAATTATATGCAGATAGCTTAAAATTTTCACCCATATTAATTAGGAAAAGAATATTCAAGAAACATTATGTCACCTTCATGAAGATTAACACTATTCAGTACACTAATTATCTGTACACCATCCTCAAATTTCTTGAATGGATTATATAATTCATTAGCAAAATGATAGTTGCAGTTACTTTCCTGGTATCCCAGACAATAAGCTTAAGTGCTTTAATGTTTTTCTTCCTTATTTGGTAATGGACACCTATAGAATTTATGCACTGTAACGGCAGATCACTCAAAAGCAGGAAACTCTAGGCAAGTTAACATAGAATCCAAAGCTCCTAAAACTCTTCCTTCCCAGGCCAGTTTCTAAGGAAGAACTCCTCTCTCTTTATTGGCTTTCTCTAGCACAGATGTGATTTTACTTCAAGTATCACAGTAATCTTTGCAGTTCAAGAAAATGGGCTCTGAAAAATTTAGCATTTTTAATTTTCTGGGTTTAATTTTGTGGTTTAAAAGATTTGATGGCACCAACGTTGATTCACACAAAATTCTCATGACTACAAAAACTGATGGGTTTAATCAATCTAGATTACTGGCTAAACAAAAATAAGAACAGAAAAACATCTGTATTGATACATTCAGATCAGTGTGGCCAGCCTATAATTTTGTCTTGAAAGAAACTGGCTACCTGCGAATCCCAGAAGGCGATAAGAAGAGGGCAAACGTATGTATTTTCTTTTATCTCCCCGCCTACACTTATTTCCAGATTTTGTGTAACAATGCTGCCTCTCTCTTCCCCTTACCCCATCTATTCTGCAATGGGTCCTTCCAGTCAGAGGCTACATGGAAACAGTTTCATACTGGCTGCCCAGCAAAGTTCCTCAAGTATAATTCCAGAGTTAAAACTCTGGGACTAGTGAGAACAAGTGGAGAAGACTTAGTTAATGGCACTCTACGTATCTGCAGTGATGGATGCCAGAGACATCAAAATGTAGCTTGATTTCCGACAACTGCATGTTCTGAAGAAGTTGATGTTTTAATCAGTTTCTATTAATTTTATAAAGTTAAACAGGACAACCACAAAAAAGGAGGCAGACTTTGAATCAACAACTACAACAAAATCTTGACCCAACAATCACCCAAAACACCCCTCCCCCTGCCCCAAAAAATCCCTTTAAGATTATAAACCCCACAGTAACGGGCAACTCATAATAATATGCTACTCTTCGGATTATGGGAGGAAATGATGTAATACCTCATCAAAAGACTGAGGGTCAGGATAAAAATAGATTTTTGGAAGAGTATGATGTAACAATTCACCAACCATTTAGGATTTGCCAGAACAAGGTATTCTCAGAGACAACTGAGTCATAACAGAGAATTCAAAAGCCTACCAGAAGAATGGCATCAGACAGCTAAACAGAATTCAGTGTCAGAAAAGACAGAACAACACAGTGAACTACTCAGGCAAATGTCACAAGCTAGGATGATACCTAGTATCTGGGAAAAGGATAAAAAGGCAGCAATCTATTAAATCACTTTGCCTGAGTTAAAAGGCTTCAGCGTAATATGCTCAGCACGGATAAAAAGGGTAAGAAAAGTTTTATTGAGTAAGAGGAAAGGACGACACTCAAGTGGAGTACAAGCAAGCCACCAGCCAGTGAATAACTCGCTATTCCACAGCCTGTAAGCTAAACTCAAGAGGGAAAGCCAGCATGGTTCTGAAAGTACTGGGATGTACACTGCAGAGAGGTAGTTGTACGAGAGCCTCAAAGAATACAAGAATAAGATGATTGCTACTGGAAAAAAAGGGGCATGTGAATGTCATTATGGCATAGCAGTAAGTCCCTCGTTTAACTAGCAGTCTTCTTGGTAACTGGATTGTATGTCTGATCACAGAATGTTTATTCCAAAAAAGTCAAGACAATCTTAGCTCTCAGAGACTATTTTCAGCTATAAGTATCCCAACTTAATACTTTGTCACCTGCCGAAAGGGATAAATCAATCTCAGCTGTACTTAGGACTGTAAAACTACAAAATGGTACTAGTGAATCATGGATTGTCATCTGCTGACATTTTATTCAAGGAAAAAAAACTAAAACAAAACCAAACCACCAGGTATGTTTGCACTGTTAGAAACTAATGCCAATGTCACTGTGGACCTATAAAGAGGTAAAAAAAACCCCAACAGATAAGGCAATAGAAAAAAAACTAGATGTGATTTTGGGTTTAGGAACTGTCATTTCTTTCTGAAAATTGTATCAATTATTTGAGAGAGCTGCATGTTTCAAACATATAGGAAGCATCTTTCCAGAGAGATAAAAACATTTTGCTCTGAAGTCCAATAAAATGTTTTCGTTTTGTTGTGTTTCATAAAGTCCAGATGAACTGCGCCATCATGAAGGCTCAGCAAAATTTATGAATGAATTATACCCTGACAATTGCAGTGCTGGTAACTCAGTGAAATCTACATATCTCTGACACATGAAAAGATCAAGTCAATATTCCCAATATTCAATTTAGTTAGATTTTTATTAAAGACTTTATATTCTGTGTTGTGCTACTTCAAATGCCTACAATGAATGTTTTCAAAGGCTTTAGCATGAAATAGAACAACTGAAACGCTCTGCAGGATCAGCAATAGGAAAAAGGATGCAAACTCTGCAACTTTCTTTTACTTATAATACAGAAAAGTTAAAGCAATACTACTATAATGAACCAACAGTTGGAAAAGATACCTCTAAGCTTTAAAGAAGAAAAAAACCCATATGCTTATGACATGCAAATTACTCTGTTATTCGAATGGCTTGTTAACTATACTATGAGGCCTCTCTGCTCAACAGTGCTGACAGCATTTGTGTCCTCCTCTTTTGCATTGTTCTCTTACAGCAGAAGTAAACTGAAGAGCTTTGGCCTGACAGGCTGTGCTCAGGGGTCCTAAAGCGCCTGCTAGTTTCATTGTTCCAGAGGAACGCAGTTCCTCCAGGAGGTCATAGCCATGGACTAGAAGAGACGGTCTCTCATAGCTTGGACTAACCCTATGAAAGGCTTTGACAGTTAAAATTGATCAACCGATATTCAAGAAGTGAGCTGATGTAGCATGCACAGTACAATAGAGGAGGGGCAGCAGTGCTGACTATTGTCATTAACCAGGTGTTCTGCTTTTCGCTGGGGTGGAGTTAATTTTCTTCATAGCAGCTAGTATGGGGCTATGTTTTGGATTTGTGCTGAAACAGTGTTGATAATACAGAGATGTTTTACTTATTGCTGAACAGTGCTTACACAGAGTCAAGGCCTTTTTTGCTTCTCGTACTGCCCTGCCAGTGAGTAGGCTGGGGGCATACAAGAAGTTGGGAGAGGACACAACCAGGACAGCTGACCCCAAGTGACCAAAGGGGTATCCCATACCATACAGTGTCACGGTAAGCAATAAAACTAGGGGGAAGGTTGGCCGGGGGGGCCATTGCTCAGGCACTGGTTGGGCATCGGTCAGTTGGTGGTGAGCAATTGTTTTCATTTGCATCACTTGTCTGTCTTGGGTTTTATTTCTCTCTGTTATTTTCCTTTTCATTACAATTTATTATTATTATTACATTTTATTTCAATTATTAAACTGTCTTTATCTCAACCCACGAGTTTTCTCACTTTTACTCTTCCGATTCTCTCCCCCATGCCACCGTGGTGGGGGGGAGTGAGCGAGCAGCTGTGTGGTGTTGCCGGCTGGGGTTAAACCATGACACCAGGTTGCTCAATTCTAAACATGTTGAAAAATTTCTCAGAGTTGAGACTTCTATTTCCATGTACAGTTATCAATAATTGAACTTGAACCATTGATCATCAACTTTGTAGCCACATGTTATAAGATATCTCATCTTTCAGGTAGATTCCCGCTCCCCCCCCCCCCCCCCCTTTTAATTTTAAGCAGACATAACTACATGGTTAGTAGTGTCACTGAGGATTCCAGAAGTGCCCTGAGGTCCTAGTAACTCAAGGACAGGAAACATTTGATGAATAGAGACGTTAGAGAACTAGATAGTTCTACTAAACGGTTTTTTTTTTTTACTCTCCCCTGGAGCTTTGACCTTTGTTTCACTGTTCAGCTTCAATTTCCTGCTTGTCCTCCAGGAGCCAAGGTTTACCCACTTTTAGCCACTGAGATTGCAGCTGTAAGGGACATATGGATCCAACTATGTTCAGTATATTGATGTCGTTTAGGTTACATGACAGAAAAAAGTGGCATTACCAGGACATCTTGAACATTCAAGATGAGTATTTGTTAGCCAAAGTAGCAAACAGCAATGCACAGAACTATAAATAATAGAAGAAGCAAGACCCTAAAAAAGTCAGAGCAGTACTTTTTGTCTGTTATTCCAAATGCATGTTAGGTACATCTGTTCATGGCAGCAAGGGAATGCATTCCTAGGGAATAAAATATCAGAAAATCAAATGAGAAATATCTTATGAAGAACACACAAAGTTAACTTGCCCCCTTTTTTTTTTTTCTTCTTTGTTTTGAGATGGTAAGCAACAAGCTTGAAAACAGTATTAATAAAAAAAAAAAAATATACAATACAGTTACAAGTTCCCAGCAATAAATGTCCCACACATGCCAAAGCAGCAAAGCAGCAAACTACTGTAATAGCAGGAGGATGTAACAGTAGGACTGTTACAATAAGAATCACCTTGTTATTATATAGTTAACATCTGTGCTTCCTAAATGGCAAAGTAAACGAACATAATGGTTATTGCCCTGTATTCACATTTTGCCACCTGCATATGCATGGCAATATACTGAGTAATCAAATCAGAAAGCCAAAAAAATCTCGATTTCTATCTTTCCACCTTCCTTTGAACATCTATATGAAATGTGTTTATATGCAGCTAAACACTACATCAAAGTCTTACAGATAAGCCAACCAACCAACAGTAACCAGTCAACACCATTAGTTGTAATAAGATAAGGACATAACCAGCAATGCACCTTTATATCTTGGCAAGACGAAATAAAAATGCTAGAGAGTAGGTCCTACTTGCTTGTATATATCCAGTAATTTTGTAACTGTAATTATGTAGTAACACTAGAAATCTTAGTCAAGCAATTACTAAAAGCTTACACATCTGGCACTTTTAAAGACTAGAGGTAGCCAAAAATCTTCCAAATATCGTAACTTAATCCTCAAACCCCTCAAATAACATTCTAGGGCCACAGCTGTTGACTTCTACACCTATCAGTATTTTAAAGCCAGTTAACATTACTTAAAAAAAAGAGAAAAAAAAAAAAAGAAAAGATTTCTAGCTATCATGGGTAGCTAAGGCTTCTATATGAAGGACCGCATACCCTTTTGTTGAGGGGAGAGAAATATGGCCTGCCCCAGGAAAATAAGATTTAGGACTAGGATTTCAGTTAAGGGCAAATAAAGGAAATACACAATCCTCTTTCCAAGAGATCTGCTTCTTTCTAAGACTGGATCCTACATGTAGTTGAGGTTGCATCTTTAGGGTGCCATAAATCTTATTCTTAAAATAACATTTACCATTTTATTCCATGATATCTCAGCACTTTGTAAATAGTTGTCTGCATTTTATGTGAACCAATACGATTCAAAGCTATATTGCATCAGTCCTCCTAGAGAATGGTGGAGTTGCAATGACCCAGTCTTGATGCTGAATTACTAGAGCGAATCACTGAACCACATTGTTGCTTAATGGGACAAAGAAGCCTGTTACTAAAACTACTTAGAGTAGTTAAAGTGTACTGGAAAAGCACTGTTTTGTATATCAATATATGAACCTTCTTTAGCTCTTAATCTTTAATTGTAAGATTTAATCTTAAAAAAAAAAAATCTTTAGACTGTAAGTATGGGTTTTTTTAAACTCATGAGTAAATTTGCTATGATTTTTTTTTAAATGAGTTTGAGGTTTTACATGACTTTAAAGCTTTCTGAATATTATGAATAGTCCCTAAATCATAAAGTTACAGCAGCCATACAGATGGAGCAGCCATTTCACTTTCCTGAGCTTAACAGATGTGATACAAAATCACTTTATTACATTAGGAGGGAGGATCCAAGAGTGGTCACCCCAGAGAAATTCAAATGTGACTGCTCCTTATAATTGGTGTTGGGACTTCCATAACTCCAAGACAATCAGAATCCAAAGGACATTAAGTATTTGTTCTATATTAATTCCATGAATGCCGACACCATGCCTAAAGAACTGAAATGGCTATATATCAACTGTCTGTTACCCTCCACAAACAATTTTAACTAAAGCTTTGCTAGAATAAAATTATTACCAAAAATAGTGTTATGCACAGTAGAAATATTCGGGTCCCCCATATTTTGCAAACCTCAGTATTTGCAGTAGTCAGTACAGAATAATTTTATCCACATCAGAAAATACTTAATAGGCATTCCAGTCCTAACTGTGGGCGGGACTTGCTGGGCATATAACAATTACATATACATACATGCATTACTACCTCCTCAATGCTTATAGTAGATGAATTTATAATAAAATTTAGATTGGCAAAATACTGGAAACAGTACAGCTAGAGGTAATTAGCCCAGCTGGAAATGCATTCTGAGGAGCTTTTGATGAGAGGTGACAGAAGAGAGATGAATGTGTTTCCAAACAGAGTACAGTGCAAACAAGAAAACATCAGAAGTAGTTGTTTAATTTTTTTATAACTGAGTTCAAACATTGTTTGTAAAATGTGCATTTAACATTATTGTTTAATTTAGTTTTGTCCAGCTAATTACACATGTATGCTGTTCCATGTTAAAAGAAATGTACTCTTTTATAAGTTCGCTTAAAATTTCTCTACACAGAATTATTTCCTTTTAAAACATTAGAAAGAGACTTAGAATAGAACGAATAAAAATGTACAGGGAGGTTTTAAAACTGTTTTTTACCTGTGCTCTGGCTGAATTTATAATGAAGATATCCCCATGATTGAGAAAATGAAGAATTCCAATGTTTTTAATTTTGCAGAAAATGAGTGAAGGTGGGGAGAGGTCTTTGTTTTCAGTCCACTCCGATTTTTACCTAACTCTCTAGCGTATAACATCCTGTCATCAAATCTTTTCTGTAAAGCAAAGCATGTGTTGGCTCAAAATAATAAAAAAGAACCTTTATTTCAATTAATTTTAAAATGTATCATTCTTTACCTCAGATGCTCTAGGCACAAGGTGCTTGTTCATAATGACTCATGATCCTGTCCTTTATAATAACCCTGTGTCATTATGAACAGCTGTTTTTTCCTTTTCTTCCTTTTTTCACCCAACTTTAAAAAAAAAAAAAATTAGGTAAAACCTAAACTTTTAAAATATTTCACCCGAACCCTAAATGAAACATGAGTCCATATAGCATGTACATTATAATACATAAAATTATATTGATTTTATTAAGGTAATTCTTTGTGGAAGTTTAAGCTTATACCTTTTTGTGTGCATTTAATTATCAAGTTATCACTGAATATACATATTATATATGTGTGTACATTTTTTTTTGAGACTTAAAAAATTTACTAAAAATCTTATTGAAAAGATCTATGACTGTGTTGGAATACTTAAGCCACTTGAAAGCAAAATTATTAAGCAGAGTGTTGTTGCCTTTTCACAAGCAAATAACAGTGACTTAAAACTGGTCTTAGTACTCCCAGTGTTATGGGGGAAACATTCAAATCTGAAGATAACTTTGAAGTGCAGTGTATGAGCCCATCCCATTTGAAGTTGCATGTTCAATGTATTATTTTCTTTATTTACACAAAGAATTTAACCTTACGTTTCTAAGAGGTACTCCCATGAAATTTGAAAGACTTTTTAACATTAAATATAATTATAATGGAGATCTGCAAGGGTTTCCAAGACAACCAACCACTTTATCTTTTATCTTCATGTTCTCTCTTATTTAAGACAATGTGCACATCCACATCCAGGCACGTAACAGTTCCTATAAGCCTTTGAAGGAAAATACCACAGCTGTTGATCTAAAATTATACATATTGCTTAAATTTTATTTTCTGCACATATATGTTGTAAAGTGTTATCTTTTCAATTCTTCAAGAAGTAATACCATCAGGATTAGCATTGCAACAAACCACAATAGAAACGGATTCTCCCTAAAATCTCAAAAACAAATGTGACCTCAGAATAAACTAAACTTTAAATTTGTTATCTCTTTAAGCCAGCATAGTGGTTCACTAAACATAGTTGGCATATAAAAGCCTTACTGCAGTCAATGTCCCTGTGCATTAGCAGGTGTGCTGCAAGAACATAGTTTTGAATTTCATCAGCTCTGATCATTAACTTATCATGCAGTGAAAGGATATTTCAGACTGACTGTAGTGCCAAGACATACTGTAAAGGCTTCGGAAAACGTACTCAAGCAAGAACCAACAACAGATTTTGTTTACAATGAGGGAGTGAGGAAAAAATCATTAACACACTACAGTGTTTTGAAAGACAGATGGCAGAACACTAGTCTTGAATTCAGCCCTACAACAAAATCATATAGTACATGGAGAAAAAAAGGGGACTTTGAAAAGCTGAATATCAATTCTTTCGCTGGTACAAACATATACATGCCTTTTTTTTTTTTTTAATTCTAGTGTATTTACATCATTAAAAGCATAAAGAGTTGGCCTACAACTGGGAGATGACTGATAATGAACCTGCTTCTGTATTTCTTTTTTTTTTCACCTGAAATTTTTGTCTACATAATTTATACTACGCCCATCAGAAAACTGCCAGATTGCATTCAGGATGTGCATTAAGCAATAGAAATTACATGACATGCACCTTTTTGTGCACACATCATCATCAGAAGATGCATGAAGTGAAATGATATACTTCACTAGCATTTTTCGTTCAAGGCAAGTATGTCTGCTGTTGTACATATATATCTGCTGCTAGACAAAGCAATGTTCAAGAAAAGTGCCAAGTACTGGAGCAGAATACAGTGATGTTTCCCTAGATGCTGACAGAATTCAATTTACAGTCTTGAACAGGCCTCCAAATAAAACTGCTTCCTGCATAGGTAAGACTTCCACATCATTCTTTGCAAATTACTTTTTGCTTGGAGGAGAACTGGTAGTCATGCTTTCCACCTGAGATCATCAGGTAGCCCATTATAGATTAAGGATATGCAATATAGTGAAGCAACACTCTGACTCTGGATTTTAGTATATACTCAAGTTTCACACTCATAATCATATTCTAGAATGTGACATCTAAATCTTAAAGCAAAACACACCAAAAGTTAATTATTGGGGCAGGCTGGGGCAATCTATCCTGTCTAGATGACAGTATATTTTTTGAGTCCAAGTCCTCAAAAAGCAACTGAAGAATCTTGCATCACTTATAGCTATCTAATTGTACAGTCCCATCCACCAAAGTAACTCCTCAATGACTTATAAGAAAATCATCCCTTTGATCATCACCTTATTGTCTTTCAGTTTTATTCAGAGCCAGTTTGAGAAAAGGCATAGAATAAAGTTGTATGTTACCTGCATATTTGTGCTGGTTTTGGCTGGGGTAGAGTTAATTCTCTTCATAGTAGCTAGTATGGGGCTATGTTTAGGATTTGTGCTGAAAACAGTGCTGATAACACCAGCGAGCAGGCTGGGGGTGCACAAGCAGCTGGGAGGGGACACGGCTGGGACAGCTGACCCCAACTGACCAAGGGGATATTCAAAGGGACCGTATGATGTCATGCTCAGCATATAAAGCTGGGGGAAGCAGACGGAAGGGGGGATGTTCGGAGTGATGGCATTTGTCTTCCCAAGTAACCATTACACGTGATGGAGCCCTGCTTTGCTAGAGATGGCTGAACACCTGCCTGCCGATGGGAAGCAGTGAATTAATTCCTTGCTTTGTTTTGCTTGCGTGAGTGGCTTTTGCTTTACCTATTAAACTGTCTTTATCTCAACCCATGAGTTTTCTCACTTTTACTCTTCTGATTCTCTCCTCCATCCCACTGGGTTGGGAGTGAGCGAGTGGCTGCGTGGGGCTTAGTTGCCGGCTGGGGTTAAACCACGGCAATATTTCAACAAGTAACTTCTTGCCATTCCAGCTACTGGTTGTATACACAGGTTGAAAAAGAATTACAAATCTTGGACTGAATTTGTCTTGTAACACACTGTTTCCATTAACCAATGAATTTTAAACATTTGGATGACCAATAGATTGTGGAAAGGATTTAAACTGGATGGCTTATGTGGATTCAGATGGAAAAAGATGCACAGTCTTTTTGCATTAGGTTAATACTAGCAACTGTTACTGATAAATTCTGACATGCTTTATAGATCTTCTAAACAGATTAAGCAATTTGTCTTGAATAGACAACGAACTCAGATACTGGGAGCCAGTAGTCAGTGGAGACAAAGGGAGAAAGTTGTCCGATTCATCATAGAGCCTTGATAGAGATGTTTTCAGCTACTGAACAAATAATCAGATCTCACAAGTACTGGACTGCAAATCACACTTGATGGCTACTCACGCAGCCTGTGGTTACGCTGCTCACACACGCACGCTCATTCTGCTAAGCCTGTAATCTCACCCATTCGCAGCGCTGGGATGTATAAATAACTGCCTGCTGGGTCAAGCAGTGCTAGAGAGGCTGCAGCGCTCTTCTGCAGTGTCATCTCTCTTGCACTCATCACCTCAAGTTTGAAACCACCAGTGGCCACCCTCGTACACAATCTGCTCATCAGCTTCAGCACACAGTGCCATGAAGCGGCGAAACGGCCACCATCATGTGCAGCAGCTGCACATTTACTGCTTAGTGGTGCCCTGTATTCAAAGCAGCCTTGGTAATAGGCTCACTCCCAACATCAGCTTAATGCCACAGTTCCTTCTTACCCATAATGCCTGGCACGGCATCTCACAATGGGAGACAGGGTACTCCTCAAGTCTAACAGGCCAGTTTGATCCAGCTAGCAATGCAAGAAAACCTTTTGGTACAGTTTTATATATTTTTGTAACATTTCACTGTTTTATTTTAGAGACGGAAGCTATAGGATCATCAGCAGAAGCCTTCCTGCAGTATTAAAATCACATGCTTAGGATTTACTTTGTGCAGCATTTCCTAGCAAAGTAAACTGCATAAACCTAATTTAACAGTGTTTCTTCTGATTCACAGTTTCTTCTTTAAGAAAGTTTTCTTCCAGAGCTGACCAAAGCCATGCATTAAAACCAGGAAAACAAATTATGAGGCTTTGTGACCTCCTCATCTGGCTATGACAATAAGCGGCACTGAGGCAGAGTTCTACTCATTTCTAGGGAATATGTCATTTTCCACTGAAAATGATTCTCCTACATCTGTTATCAAACCCAACAAGAACCAGGCAGTTATCATAACATATGGCAGAGGGTTTTTTAAATGTTAGTTCAAGAAAGGAGGGTTCTTTATCAAATATTTTAGGAACTAGCCTAAATACTGAAGTAAAGGCTGTAAGAGTGGGTAATAGCATGGGTAACGCATACATATAATGAGCTGAAGAGGATGATGACCTGTATAACCCCATTCATAAGAAAAATTGAAGATTTTTCGATAATGACCTATCTCCCACAAAGGCATAACAAGTACTTAAATGATAATGAAAAATACCAGCTTTGAAACTGAACAAAGAAGGGAAATCTGACATAGTCCCAAACTTCTGTTTGTGATTAAACCACAATCAAAGCCTATGATTTTATAAACAACTTATAATTCTAAAAATTTTTTTGCACATCTTTACTCTTGTACTTTCTCTAAAATGGCCACTATTGGTGCTCTCAAAATGGCAAAAATAGAAGTGACACAATGAGAGTTATTGTAATATCAAATAATAAAGCAATAACTGAAAGAATTTTTTAAAAGCAGCCCTACACTCTTAGAGCAGAATATCTAGGAACCATACTTCAAGCTCCAGTCCGATGCAGCAAAAGAATGATCAAGTATCAAGAATAACTTTTATTGTAAGAATAGGTTATAAGCTGTCAGCAGAAAATAAGATAATTCACAATAACAGAAGAATTAGAGAAAGCAATGTACTAAGCCTCTGCCTACAGTGTTACAGTCCCTACGAGACGAAAGAAAATATTTTTTTTTTTTCCCCTTGAGTGTTTCACTGGCTAAGAAAAACTCAAATCCAATGCAAGTTTCTTTTGATTTCATTTCAGAAAGCACATTTAGATGAGGTAAACGAATACTACTAAGTTTAACGCTCTTCCTCACTGGGGACACATTTTTCCACAGCTCCAGCCTCTTGGAAAAATCTTTATATTCATCGGCGGATTTTATAGCACTTCACAGAGAAAACAAGGTATCATTTTCTCTCAATTTACAGTGAGGAAAACCATACGGAAACCCCAATACAGATATTAAGGGAGATTCTCAAGGCTGGAATCACCTAAGAATTTTCAAACAAGGTTGCAACTCTGACGACTAACTCCCATAACCCTAAAGGCTTGCAAAATCTCAACTTGCTTTGTCTAAACATCCATGGAGACCAATGAAAGAGTCCATACTTTTCTCAGTAGCTTCTGGGGCTATGGCTTCCCAGAAACTATTAATTTCCAGTTTTACCCCAGCTCTATCCAGAAACATGGTAACAAAGCTAGAAAAAAAGGCCAGGTCTCAGAAGAGTGAGAATGATGATCTACCCCCTAGCAAGCCTGATTAGACAGAACACATTGATTTCCATACACTGATTTGGCTAGCATCATCTGTGACAAAACAAAGGAGACTTTTTGGGGTTTCCATTTTATAATCTCAAACCTGAGTCCACAGCATTTTTTAAGACAAATTTTTGAGCAAAATTCTTGAAGAGCAGATCATTGAGATCAAAATCACATCACGAGCGATGCAAAACATCAAGGTAAAATCTAGTAAAATCTTGGTGAAGGACGTATCTTTCCATTTGATATTCCAATGGCACTTAAATCTAATCATAAGTATTTACTGGAAGTTGAGCTTTTATGTTGCTAACATATCTATTTTTTAATAATTTATGAAGTCAAATACCAAAAATATGAATGCATCAATATGGGGAGAAAAGTAAGAGAGCTTTGATTTCCATAAACCTTTCTTTTATGCCTCATTTCTCTAACACAAATGGACTCCATTTTCACTAAAAGAATCCTATTTGATTTACAGAGTATTAATAGTCACATTTCATTTCTGAAATACAATGAGATTATCTGTCTCTGAGCATAATTACTAATGTACTCACACCACTCATGCTTTCACAAGGTCTGGAAATCATTATTGCACTACTGAAAAACAGGCTTGGAATGTGCTACAAGTTTAACAAAGAGAGAGTAACTCACAGAATGTCAAGATCTTTTAGAAAGTTTTTGAACTTCTGACTTAACATTGGCTTATGATGTCAATTCTCTCCACCAGGTTTCAGAAAAATCACTTAGAGAAAACTTTATGAATTTCCAGGAAGACATTTCTAAGCAGAAATCCTTACATTCTTTCCAATTCCTCCGCTGTTCAGAAATTGAGTAGTATCTCTCATATCCAGCTTTACATAGCTAGACTCTTGATTGCCCTCTACCAATTCTCCAGCACCCTGTACAGAAACACTTTGCACTGTTTTCTTAAAGTTGTGTATATTTGGTGTTTAACAGTAGTATTCCAAAGCAACTATGGCACAAAGAGGTACAAGAAAGAGCTAGAAAAGGCTAAGGGTGCAGTTTCATGAGCTACGTAGCTAAATCCAAACTGCTACTGCTGCGAAAAAGTGATAATCCCCCTGTTCCTCCCACCCAGTCAATGTGTCTCCTCCTCACTTGTCAGTACTAGATTTCTAGTGCCCTGCAGACAAATTAGAAAATCAATCTATATTTAAATGTTTGAATTGTTAACTCTCGAATTAAATTTTATTTTAATTTATAAAGTTTCCATTAGTGTTGGCCTGACTTGGCTAGAATTTCCCACATGTTCCTGCAACTATACTTGATTACTGCTGATGAGCATGTGACCATTTATTATAAAAACAATTTCTTAGCTCTCTCAGAAATTTGCATAAGGGAGCCGTCTAGGTTTGATATGGTTCCCAGTTTGCAGGGTATTAGTACCAGGATAACAGCTCCTCAGGACTAGATCCAGATGTCTTTAGCTTTTCTTGGTTGTGGTTTGTAAACCCCAGAGTTTACAAAGATTGAGAGGCTCATTGGTGAGACACAGTGCTCAGATGAGGCACTGGACTTCGCTATTTAACTTGCTCCAAAACCAAAATCAACCAACCAACCAACCAATTCAAAAAAAAGTAACCAAAAAAGAAATACCCAACAACCAACAAAAAGGATGAATAGAAAAGCAGTAAATTATCTCCTTTGCCTTTTCCAGTTGTTCATCCTTTAATTTGCCAATTTTCCATTCTCCATTCCCCAAAAGTCTTAAACTGGTTTTCCTGGAGAGGGCATTTTCTTTTATGCATACTTATCATAGAGGTAGATGTCAAATCTGAATGTTTTCTTGTTCTTGAGCTTCTGCTATGCAAACATAGTGATGCTTGCTAAGGGCTTTGTTCCATGGCTCCACAGTTTGAGCCCCTCTGATAGGGGAACTGAACACAATTAACCAGGCTTCGTAAGTTATCCATACACTGATTTCTCAGAATAAGGACACATAAATTACTATCATTTATTGTAACATCAAATTTGCAATAGGGACTTACATACTTTGGGGTACTGCTCCCACAAAAGAAAACCTGTACAGCTCCACCGACTTTAGTGGAGCTACATTGTTTATATTGTTAAAGGATGTGATCCACTGTAATTTGAGACTCAAACACAGATACAATAAAATTTAATGTAGCTTGGGAAGGATCTATTCTAGAAACAGCTTGCAAGCATCAGATAATTACTCTCTCCAGATAGTTACAAGGGTGGATTAATTTTACATCTTGCTCATTTCCATTTAGTATATGATGCAGATGAATCAATGCTACAAAAGGAAAAAAAAATGCAGGAATGTTTATCAAAATGTGTAAACATGTTTACAGTCCTTTGCTGCACATTCATTGCATCTCATTTTTACTTAATTACAGATATTCTTGAGTAGCAATGGAGAAAGCTTGTGAAAGAATCCCTTGCTACTGAACTATAAAATTACAAAACGTGTCAAAAAGGCTAGTTCTTCTGTAGGGACTCGCTCTCTAAAAGTCAACGCTGATCTCATGAGGGTATCTCTCCCTGTTTTTTTCCTCAGTTATACAAACACGTTTATTTTTCAAAAAATCTTTGAGAGTATCATGACTCTGAGCGGTCAGAAAACCTAAGAAATTTGTCAGACACACTCCACTGTGAGAGGAGATACAAATTAAAATTGCCTTTAGTTTCTAGAACCCTGGATTATAGTTTTATTCTATAAAATCTATACTATGAAATATCTGTCCTGCTGGTTAGAAGGAGCCAACAGTGGAAACATTTGGTATTCTCCAGTTTCCACCCTTCTGTAAATATTTCTAGTTTTGGTCATGTCCTTTTTATATTTAGAATACACAAAAGGAGATCAGTCAGCTCTTTCTACAGGACTGAAGCAATTCTTTATGGCTCTAAGATCTTCTCCCTTGTGAAGGGTTCCTCACTCAGTCCTAAGAGACGATGTAAAGTAATGGGAGAGCTTTAGACGAGAGTCGTTTTCCCTTCTACCAATTCTATTAAATAACTGCAGTACTTTGAAAATGGAAATTGCTATATAAGAGCTAAATACTACTGCCATTATTTCATTGCCAAGGGACAGCTGCTATTAAGGTCTTTCTCTGTACAATTATTAATTCAGCATTTTCCATTACACACCCTGCTTTACATTATTCTAACCATGCCAAAATTTAACCATTTGGACTGCAATATTGTTTGCCATTTTTCTCCTTTTAAAAACTGAACAATGACCATTAAATATTTCATATAATAATACAGGCAAAATCCACTGTTTTTAAAGGTTACAGCTTTCCTATCATTTCTGGAGCACTCATTTCCCATAAATACAAAGAATATCTCCAGTGCACTCACTTGAAACCTGGCTGGGAATGGAGTATTTCTTCTGCAACTACAAAGATGCATTTTCCTTTCAATAATTCCTCCAGCATTACCCGATGTATACATCCACAAACATTAATATATTCAACATAGTTTTTATTTACTCTAGTGGCTAAAAAACAAGAAGATTCCCACTCCAACAAGCATGCCTCACATCCAGGGAGACTGTAGACCACAAAGGGATTATTCCCCACACACAATTGCTTTTGCTAAAAGCCAAAGGAGATTATGGGAAGAGATCTAGAAACTGAAAAGAAGTTGCAATTCCATTGCAGCTGTGATATCAGTGTTTTTCTTGTCCAGACATAATAAAGGAGAAAGCATCCTACTGGGCAGACAAAAGGGTAAGGAGCTATAATGGAAATAGGAGAACAGTGACAGCTTTGATCAGCAGAGGGTTAAAAGAAGAACAGACTGGAACAGTTGCACCCAGGTGAAAGGACTGATTGTATGACAGAGGATGGATCAGAAAGAGCTAAAAATTGAAGAGTCATTGGAATCAATAATCAAACACAGACCTTGAGTTGCTATTTTTTCCATTGACATTCAAGGAAACAACTATCAAACTTATGGACAAGTATGTACTTCATTCTTTCTAAGCGAGAGCCTGCCAGGAGTTATACTGCACTGTTACTGTCGCTCTGTTTGAGCATGCAGAATAAATGCCCTTCGTGCACCTGAGAACTCCAGCCCAACTAGCTGGGAGCAACATAGTACCACATATTAACTTGTTCTGGTTTATTTATTAAAAAGAATTAAAGTGTTTAAAATATTAAAAACTATAAAGGACACCATAAAGTTTAGGAAAGTGTAAGCTAATGTTTAGTTCAAACTTGATTTTACTTCGTTGAACATACCCAATCAAATATAGTACTAAAGGAACAAGTGCTAATCTGTGTCATTAAGTCCACAATACAGACAGAGCTCAGGAAAAAAATGTTCAGGCTCAAATAAATGGTTATCTTCGGTGCCGCAGTATAATACACTAAACAGTTTTACATGTTCAGGTAAAAATTAAAACATTGCACTTGGAAGGCATTTTATAGAATATGTTCCTTTCCTGAGCTGGCTTTTCACTTTAATATTGCCCGCTTTTCCACCTATCCTCATGCAAGGCTGAAAAATTAGCACTGAAGGGGCACATGGAAGGAGAGAAGACAGCTTATTATTCTTGCAGGAGCCAGCAAGTGTACAAGCAGGAAATTCTACACTAGATTACCCACTTACCTGTAACTAAAGGTCTTATTCAGACCTTTAGTAACTTGCAGAGTCTTATTCACGTGTGTACCTTCAATGATGAGAAATGAAACAATATGCTGAATAAAGGCCTACTTTGGGACCTGAAAACTATACTCTGCATATTATGAGAGAAGACGTACCACGCTGGTTAGAGAGGGAGAATTTTGATGTTTTCTTTTCTAGAACTGATGTAAGGAGGTACTTGTTCACTTTACAGAATTAGGCCTATAAAATACGTTGGGTCATTTGTATCCAAACCAGCCTAGTAGCCTGCATTAATAATATGAGAAAGTAATATTAGAAAGCAATATCAAAAGTTAATTTAAAAATAGGGGAAAAAAAATAAAGTGTCAATCCACAGGGAAGAAAAGTCATTCAATTTTTTCATATGATTTCTGATTGAATTTCATACTTTTTCAGAAGAGCACAGGGAAAAGAAAAACAAAGCCATCTAATGAATGAAAACTATTCCTATTTTAGTGAGTGATTTAATACAGTCACAAAATTAATTCATACTTATTTGAATTCATAAGGGAATAAAACGCTAATAATCTACACTCAGAGTTTTAAGACATGGTGTGTATTGAACAGTGAAAGGTCCCTTCTAGAGTGATATATAGATCTTTACTAGGCCTAGTACTCAACATCTTCAGTAATGACCTAGAAGATTCAATAAGTAATAAGCTGAAGAAGTATACAAATCACACCAGAGATAAAGCAATACCAATGAGACAAAGATTTTCAAAACATAATCTGAAAATAATGAAATTGGATTAGACTGGGAAAAATACTTCAGAAGAGTTGTTGAATAAAAAGAAGACATTTTCAGAGCAATACCAAATCAGGGGAGTTAAGAGAGAAAACAATATATTTTATTGGTGTGAACTGGTAGCAAGAAAGCCTTTGCAGTGTTAGGCTGTGTATACCAAAAGCTACATATGACAATGTTTGGGTACTTGGTATACTGCACTTCTACAGCTGCTTCTGGAACAGTGTGTTCAGTTCTGGGCATGTGACCAGAAAATTATTTCCAAATTAGAACAGACTTGAAGAACAGCAAAGGAATTAAACGCCTGAGGGAGTATTATGTTACAAGATTTAGGTGAATTAAACACGAATGGCTCTCTTCAGCAAGGACAGAAAAACCAAACAATTCAAATATATTTGTAAGGTTAAATAATATGGTTGGAGATGATTTAGTTGTCATAGGAAACATAAATAAAAATAACGATATTAAAATTTTTTAAAAAATGAAATATTTAACTATCTGGGAAAATATTCTAAGACTAGAATAAAAGTACTTGGTGCAATTTTCTCTCTGTGACACTGAGAAAAGCTTCTGTAGCAAATTTAAAACTAGGATAGTCCAGAACCTTACAGACTAAGAGAAGCCAAGAAGAGGCACCCAGGGCAGGGACAAGATTAGGATATGGCAAGACACTGCAAAGGTTTAATGTCTGAGAAAAGGAAACCAGTGCAAAAGCAGAGAGAGACCATGAATGCCAGAAACTCCTAAACAAAATTCTCAGCGCTTCACTTGATATCTCAGGCCTTCTGCTGATTAGTAGTGTCCATCCATAGTACCTAGTTCTATAAAATATGTTTTCCAATACTGGATGTATATTTGCAGGCTATTCTGACCAGAAATTCTGCCATCAGTTATAACAATTATTTATTATAAGTGTAAATGAGAACTGAACTAGACAAGGTGACCCAAATCAAAATCAAATTCTAACTTTCTTACAAATCGAGTCTACCTTACTCTGAAAGTAATTAGCTCATTCAAACTCAAATGAACAAACAGATGCAAAAGACTTACTTCAGACAGAGCTGACTTAAAGAAGAGCTTGCCATGGAGGGAAAAAAAAAAAAAAATCTCTATTGCAGGATAAAATAAAGAAAAAAGTCATTCTAATATACTCACACTTCAATAACCTCTCAGGCGTGAAAGATAGGAATTTTAAAAAGGTTAATTTCAGCTCTCAGTATGCCTGAGTAAAGTCAGATTACAATAAGAAATTGCTTTAATTATGGCAAGCCAGCTAACTGTATCCCTAAAGTTTTTAGCTCTAATAGTCATAGTTAAGGAATTTTGAGTGATTCTATCATAACCACCACATTCATATCAAAAGCACCATTTGGGACCAAATTTTGCCCTTAGTTACACCATTTGAAATCAGTATTAAACTCTCTAAATTGACTTAGATTCTGTTTATAAAAGCCTTCAGACTCACAAAGCAATCAGAAATGGAGTGCAGCTTTAATAACTAAAACAGTGGGGAATATTACTTACAATTCAGACATTCACAGGAAAAAATGAAAAACTTGAAACCTTCCTTAGACAAATTATTCCTTCTCAGATATCACATCCCCAGCAAGATTCTTTAGCTACAAGACTAGAGAGTATTAAAAAAAAAAAAAAAATCTACCTTTCAATCTCTTCAGTTGAATTTCTGTAGCTTAAAACAGTAATTGGAGCAGGGACTAGGACTTGATCCTTCCACATTAGTGCTCCAACTAACAAGCTAGAGAATATCTCCCACCCATTAAGTGGCACAATGACTTTTTAAGACTCTTCCAACCAGAACAGGCCAACCCTGAAAGTTAATTACAAGCACTGTTGTTGTGAGGTGCAATTCTTGAGTTAGAGTCTCCACCCCAAACTAAGCAAAAGAGGCATCTGATTCTTGTTTCCCATATCACTGCCTGATGACTGCAAGAGGGACACCAACACCTCCATTTCAACGAGCTTTGTAAGTGCTTCAACAGAGCTCTGAGTACACCTAGCAAAATCAGTCCCTACAGGTGAAATACACAGAAAAACACTGAAATTCTGACTCTGTGCCAGGCAGATTCCAGGCAATCTGATTCAGGACATCCGTGACAGTCACATACCTTGGCAGCAACAAGCTCTTGGGTCTTTAAAGAAATGTGCGTACTTATTTTTTGCATTAAAATGTTAAACTAAGATACCAGAGGGACAGTAAAAAAGAATTAATTCAGTCCTTACTCTCCTCCAAGGGACTGGGTGGAGTTGGCTGGGATTGAGGGAAATCTTTGTTTACAATGAGAGTTACTATGCAATTGTCTCAATGAACCTTCCCATTACCTTCCTGAAAGAGTTTTTCTTGTTAGACTACCTATGTCATTTAGCTTGAGTATTTTCTGACTGCCATGCCTTATCATCACCCTTTCCTCTCGCATTATTTGTTTAAATGAATCTTTCCAACACCTGTTTCTTCTGCTACCATCATAAATCTCATTTTATACTAGTTTCCAATGTTGTTCAAATGTAATTTTTTACAATTACTCACAGGAAGCTATCTAAACACCAAAAAAAATCCCAAACCCAAAAACCTACAAGGTAGTATTTCTCCATTAGGAAAGACAACTAAGATTTTTACTTTGAAAATTACATACATTTATATATATGGTGCCTGAGTCCTATAGATTTTGATACGCTGAAGCTAATTACTAGACAATATTGTGTTATTAATAAAAGCAATAAAGAAGAATAACAACAGCAAGACAAGTAAAATAGATTTTAAAAAGCTATATTCTGAGAGAACAATTTGCCAGTATATCTTACAATATTTATTAAGGCAAGATTTGCCATAGAAATAGTACTTCAGTAGCTTGAAAATCCCAGACTTAGGCGTAGTGGTGCAAGGGTATTGCCATGCCATGAATTATCTGTTTGCTCAAAGAATGGAATTGGAAACGAACTTTCCAAGCAGCAGATTTAAAACACAAAAGGAAGACCTTTTCATATATGGCATAATTCAATTGAAGAATTCCTTCTTACAGAAGGTTTTATAGAAGAAAAGTATAAATGGGATTAGCTGCAGAACAGGCCAGCGGGGGGGAGGGGGGAGGATATCAAACACAATATACAAACATAATTTTGAGCTCTGAGTCCTTAAATTTCTGGTTACCAGAAACTGGGAAGAATTACTATATCCATGTTCTATTTCTTGGATTTTTTTTTTCAGAAGTATCCACTACTGGTTGTCATCAAAAACAAGATATCAAACTAGGCAGATATTTAATCTGAGTTAATCACTCTTACTATACTTACATGCAGTGCCAAAAATGACATTCACATTTCCTCTACAGCACGTCAGTGAGGTCTGTGCCTTGCTATAGTGCCAGCACATTGCATAGAATAGCTAAACCATGAAATAATATTAAAAAATAAAGATATAATTGAAAGTCTGTGCGTTCTCAGACTCAGCAACTATAGGTTTGCGTTTCTTAGCACTGAACATTCAGTGCTACTTTAGATCACAGAATCATAGAATCGTTTAGGTTGGAAAAGACCCTCAAGATCATCAAGTCCAACCACTAACCTAGCACTGCCAAGTCCACCACTACACCAGGTCCCTAGGCACCGCATCTACACGTCCTTTAAACATCTCCAGGGATGTGGACTCCACCACTTCCCTGGGCAGCCTGGTCCAGTGCCTGACTACCCTTTCGGTGAAAAAAATTTTCTTAATATCCAACCTAAACCTCCCCTGGTGCAACTTGAGGCCGTCTCCTCTCATCCTATCACTTGTTACTTGGTAGAAGAGACCAACTCCCACCTCGCTGCAACCTCCTTTCAGGTAGTTGCAGAGAGCAATAAGGTCTCCCCTCAGCCTCCTTTCCTCCAGACTAAACAACCCCAGCTCCCTCAGCCGCTCCTCCTAAGACTTGCACTCTAGAGCCTTCACCAGCTTCCTTGCCCTTCTTTGGACACACTCCAGCACCTCAACGTCCTTCTTGTAGTGAGCAGCCCAAAACCGAACACAGTGCTCAAGGTGCAGCCTCACCAGTGTCAAGTACAGGAATCATGTCCAGATTCAGAAAAAATTGAAGATGATAATAACCCAAATGAAAAAAAGAAACAAGTTACCCAGGCATGAAAGTTAACTGAAGAGCAGCTAAATATAGATAAAAGTTTCTAAAAAAGTATGTTTTGCATTGGTGGATAATGTAAAAATAAATGGACAAAGCAATAGGCAAAGGAAATGAAAAATAAATTATAAAAGAAAAATAAAAGTTAAGACGACGAAGGATACTAAGTGCATAGAGGAATAAAAACAATCTCTCCTCCTCCCCCCGATATACATCTTTAATTTGAAAAATAGTACTAATATTTAATGCTCAAATGAAAGGGGAAAGCAGTTATGAATGCACTTGAGAGAGAGAAATAAAAACTGTGATTAAAACACTTGAAGTTTGCAGTTGCTATTCTTAAGTTTCTACGTAAAATTGTAATAAAAAGTAACTTAATACCTTTTACAACTGGATAGCTACACATAAGTATATACTAAAAAAGTACCAGAAGCATAGGTCATATGGCAGCTTTGAGAAGTGGCAAAGGATGGTTTTGTTAAGGCAGGACAAAATATTAAATATATCAGCCAAAGTAAGCCTCAATTATCCTATATTTGCTAGGTATTAGCTATCCAAGATTTGGAACTTCAAATTGTTGAAGCAAAACAACATTCTACCCTTCGTTATCGTTTAGCCTGAGGACAGCCACACATAAGAATAACTTGAAATGAGATGAAAAAATACCAGTTTCTAGCAAAATGTATTCTTGATAATTCTTAAGAGGTTTTTCTTGTTGTTTCAATTTTTAAAACAAAATTAACTATTACATTCATTGTCAATTAGCATTTTAACAATCATATGTCAAGAGCGGAACAAGGTTCCACTGTGCCAGATTTAAAGAAGGTCTCTGTTCCAAAGAATTCACCATTTCAATACATTCAACATGTACCTGTATGTTGCTAGAAATAACAAATAACTTGTAGTGAAGTTTATATACACTCAGTGTTTCCACTAGTTAATGTTTTTTAATAAAAACTCTAAACAAAATGAACTGAAAAAAAATCAAAGCCATACACAAGTTACTCAGAAGGTAACTTCCTTGTACATATTACAAGGCCATTATACCAAAGTATCGCTTTACTTTCAAGAGTCTTCTAAGCAAGTATCAATTAAAACGTTAGTAAATAATATTTTTCTACATCATCACACAAACCCTTGCCGCCAAAACCACAGTCCCTGCCCAGAAAACGCCTAATAATTTGAAACAGGTTTCTTCTAACAGTGAAAATTAAATTTAAGTTGTGAGAAGCTGATTTTAACTCCTACAAACTGTGTATGGTAAGGACATAGAATACGTAAAACTTCTTACAAAGCGATGCCAATTAACATCGAAATCAGCGATGTGGTACTCAATATGGCATTACTTTTCCCTCCTTATGAGTCCTTTCCTCCCCTCTGTGATGAAATTTACTGGCCATAACAAAGCCAATGAGGAAACGCTCAGTGACTTCAGCCAAGTCAGCTTTTTGTGACTCCTACTGAAGAACAGGAGACAGAGTGAACAGCCTATTAAATCCCGCTGCAGTGACAGGTCCATTACGGGAGAGATACAGATATATTTTAGGGAATCCAAAAATCTCTCAGTAATATTTACATATCTGATAACACCACACCTATACTCTACTACCTAAAACAACAAAAATCAGGACTTTCTGAGTAAGAATTTTACATGCTACACTGTATTATCCTGCTGAAATGAATACGCGCACATTGGCCAGATAAAAGGAATATGAAATTGTCTTACAGTCTGTATTTACTTCTTAACTCAAAGCAATTTAAAAAAAAAGTCCAACTAATTCCCTACAAGTACCCCTAACCTACATAGCTTTCATGATGTCTCTGCAACTTACAAATTTTAAGGCATAGAATATTTGAAATACAATTAGAAAAAAGTATGACTTAATTAAATTCTTTAGATTCAGAATGTAGACCAGACTGACATTTTATCTAGTTGTTCCTAACAGAATTTAAATAGTTACTCTCATAGGACAGATACGTATTATATTGCATACAGAGCAGCTGTCATTAGAAGCTTGTTTTCCCAAGCACAGTAATATAAAAAAAAGGAAAAAAAAAAAAAACAAAAACAAAAAACACCAAAAAACACAACACTACGGTATCTTAGATAGCCTCTACTGGTAAAGAGACATCAACTGGATCACTCTTCCATCAGTAATACTATATACACTTACTTTTATGTACAGAGATTTTCACAGGATGATACCCATAAAAAAAAAACAAAACCAAAACCAAAACATACATGAGAAATCTGTCATTGAGGATGTGGATTTGCCAGGATTGCCATCATTAATACTGTGTCTACTTTAGCTATTAAATTCAGAGAAATACTGTAAGTTTTATGGTATCTATTCAATTCTATTCTATATTGCTGTGAGTAGTGGCAAGCGTAGCTCCTCCTTTTTTTCTATTCTACTTAAATTCCAGTAGGAACTTAATCACAGGACAGATCTCTGTGCAAACCTTCCATCTCTGGACTTCAGATTAAATCTTTGGAGATTATTTTGTGCCAAACTTCCACTGAGCATGCATCAGTGCAAGTTAACCAATAGGTTCAGCTAAAACTGAGGGAATTTTTGAAAAGAACATGAAAAAATGAAGTAGGTACACGAGTAGGTACATAGAATTAAAAGCTTTCTCTCTAAAGCAAAGAAATGACAGATAAAACTTGTAACAATGTGTTTGAAACAGTAAGCCAGGCCATATAATTATGCAGAAATGCAGAATTAAAGCTTCCTATGTAATACTAATCCTGCTACCTTCTGCAAACACATTTATAATCACTCGTCATGACATCATCACAAAACATGCACATATTCACTTTTCAGGGGTCTTTAGTTTCATTAGATTTGCCATGATGAATAAGTACACTCCATATGGAAACATCATCAATGTAATTTTCTTCAGGCCGTAAACCGCTAAGCAAGCAAAATCCAAGTGTATGATCACCAGTTCAAGTCAAATAGTGCTTTACATTTAAATTTATAAAACAAAACTTCAGCCAACTCATTATGGATATTTGCAGCTCATAAACAATTTAAAAATAATGAGAATCATTAACTCAAACTCCAAAAGCTAACACAGTTTAACCTTGCATAATATACACAGAATATGAAATAGTGTTGGCAAAACATACTTTTCATATCTTGTACTTATTAGTCAAATATTTGTCATAAATTTGTCCCACTTTACAGTTTATCTCCTGAAAAATAAGTCTACCAATATTTTTGCATGTATAAAATTATAATACTTACAAAGAAGGTCAGTTTAGTGTTTTTTATGTTTGGACAGCAGCAGTTTCCATATAACAATTATTTAACAAAATAATTAAGCCTGAATGTGACCACACCTACTTCTCACTTGTCTAAAAGACATCGGAAAACATGAAAAGCATTGCTTTCCATTTTCAAAGTCCATTTAGCCACCCAACGTCATATTCAAACCAGCAGTGCACAACAACAGATTACACCATCAGAAATTCTTGATTTTAAATGCTGCTGGAACCCAAAGGTGTTTTATCTAATTAATTAATTGGAGGAATCACTAGCACATAAATTACAAATTCTAGCTAAAGGACTGTGGTAGTGTATAAAATATGACTGGCTCCTCAATTAAAGATCTCATGTAGTTTTCCTGCAAGTGTTTTTCTTCTTGGATCTCATATTCACTAATCTTCCAAGGGACACCTTGGATAACTCCATGCCGATTGTTTCCTTAACTAATTAGTCAAAACAGTATTGCTCCTTCTTGTTGAAAGATGACATGAAGGATTCAGAGCTCAGAAATGAATCTTTTAAAGATCTGTTCTAAATATAGAAAAATCAATCACACAATATTTGTCTTAAGATTTCAATATTCCTTTCCCTGCTCAAGGCTTAGATGACATTTGTGTTCATAGAATTAATTGTATTGCAGACTGCAATCAGCAAGTCTGAAAATATTTTCTTTATGACTTTTGTCATTTTTTTGTGCATTTAAATCTTAAGCATTTTTTTCCCTATATTGATTTACAGAGATACTTTATTTTGCAACTACTTGCATTAGAATTGCTTGAGTCACAGGTTCATCCATTCCTCCTGATAGAGCTCTGATCACATTTCTTCAGGAATTTTTTCCCTCATCCATCACTGATACCCATTCTAAGACTTCATTTTCAGCCTCTCTTTCACCCTGCTGGACATTGCTCTCCACATGGCTGGAGAGGTATTAACTCTTTCTTCTTAGAACATGCAAGTACTGTACTCTGCTGAGTACTCGACTTCCCAAAAATTGTTCCTGTCCAATTCAGGCTTTTTTTTTAAATGACTACTGACTATACTACTGTAAAACCATAAATCATCTTCTAGCTCAGCATCAGAATTCTGTGTTGCACACAGCAAAACTCATTTGTTGTGCACGCTTGTTCAAACCATTTCAGATACTGAATTTGATTTATTAGGATGTATTTTAGCATGACATTTGTAAATCGCACTCTGGAAAAGTACACGTAGTTAAAAACAGAGACACTTGATGGCCTCATGGTCACTTTATGGAGGTGGTTGGTAGCTGCTATCTTAAACCTTGTATGGTCAAGAAACTACAGGTAGGCTATCCTCAGCAGACCTGCCTGAGTTTGTAGTGTATAAATAAAAGCGTAGCTCCACATCGTGACAGAACAGAAGCAAACCTACAAAGTGACACATGTACATTATGCCTGTCTGCAATAAGAAAAAGAAAGGGAGAGAGGGAGAGGAAGAGAGTGTGAGCGCACATGTACACACTGGTGTGAACCTCTCCCAACAATTTTGCCTTCAGCTGGCTATGCCACATGCCTCTTGTGCTGACTGCTACTGATATTTCTGTGCAGTTACAATTCCTTCTATTGAAGACTCACATAACCACACCAGATAACTACAATTTTCATTATTTTCTATATTAGCAAATAAGGTAGAACAGAAACATAACAATTATGTTACTTCAGGCAGACCACTGAACATAGTTCGTATTCCCAGCAGAAGAAACAGGAAGTTTAAAGAATTGTAATGCCCTCCTACAAACTGCATGAGTTCCTATGCACTGACAAATGCAAATAATTTTGTTTCCATGACACAGCAGCAGTTTTGTGCAGAGCTTACCTCTTGCTTGACCCTTGGTACGTGAGGACCAGCTCTATCCTAGAGATCATTCACAGCCAACAAGTTATTTGCCAATAAACTTAAAGTTCCCCTTGAATTCAGCTGAGAGGCCAAGCCATATATACTATGGGGAGCACACTTTTGTTAATTCTGTATCAGAGATGAAGCATATTGGCTGAAGAGCATGAATGGGAA
Organism: Nipponia nippon; assembly: GCF_047370975.1. NCBI lineage: Eukaryota > Metazoa > Chordata > Aves > Pelecaniformes > Threskiornithidae > Nipponia > Nipponia nippon. Next base: position 45,285,774 of record NW_028262380.1, on the reverse strand, counting down.
ATTTGCACTGGTGCTGCCTGTTTGACATTTGAAGATTTTAATTACAGTGACTTCTAATAATATTTCCTTAGTCAGCAATAAATCTATGAATTTACAAAACATTTTCACCCTTTTAAGATTATTATGTGCAAATGAAATGACTAAATATTTTATGCAGCATATAATGCCAACAGCTGGTCAAAATTTGGCAGCTGTATCTTTTGGTGTATCTCTTCCTAGCAACTGACAGTAACAAGCCTTTTTTTACTGAGATTGAGATTTCACACTGAGAAATGCAACTCAATTATTACATTCATGGCAAAGCAGCCAAACACCATTAAGTGATTCACCAACTGATGATATGGTGTAAATTTAGCACACTCATTTAAATTGGTCACTGTGCTAAGCTGTTGGATAACACTATGCTGAGTTGCTCAAGTAGCTACGGAAGTCAGCTGAAAGATAGGCACTGCCATGGCTTTTGTATTAGGCCTTAGATCAGAAATACCAGAGTCCTGTCCTTGTTGTTGGTAGTGCTGTATGTGTATCCACATTACATCTACTGGCAATCTTTGTCTTGCTTTAGCCAGTGATAACTTTGTTACTTTTGCATCCCAGATAAATTACCAGGAATGATGTTTTTTCTTTTTTTGTTTGTTTGGTTTTTTTTTTTTTTTTATAATAAATGCAATTAAAATGAAAACATTTTTGGATTTGCAACTGCAAGTAAAATATTGTACATTCCCAAAGTATGACAAGTCAGTAAAAGGCTTACAGATATGTAAACAAATGTTATGAATTATCCCATAAAAGCCATTTCTGGAGGACTGTTCAAAGGCATTGTTTTCAAATTGTGAATTAAGGGAATAATTATATATTTATTAGGCTGGCTGAATTGCTATGACTGTCATAACAGTATGGGATATATTTGAGAGTTGATACTGGATGTCAGAGGAGGAAATTGAAAATAGTTCAATTGGTAGGTTTCTACCTTTAAGAGGTTTCTTTTCTATTAAGAAAGGAAATGGTGCTATTGCCTGCAAATGGAGTTAAAATGCTATTAAATGCCTGTACTTTGAAATACATCCCAAAGCTATTTGATGTCTCTTCCTGCATCTTATTAGCAGTCAAGAAAATTCAGATCACCAAAACATTTAACAATGCTGCCCAGAGCAGACCAATTTTTATTGTCAGCAGAGATGATAATCAGGTAATCAAGGAACTTTTTTCTATAGGCAAGTCTGAACTGGTCATTTAGTGTTCATACTGATGAAAATATTCCCTGCAGAGATTCAAAGTAGAGAGGTGGAAACTCAGTCTCAGCAGCAAAAGGGAAAACTATCAAGACTCCTTTAAATAAATCCTTCCTTTGGATTTAAGTCAGAGTGTAACAAATGGGTTATCTGTTAAAAGGAAGTGGTATAACATGGCAGATTCTGGACACTGAGACAGCATGAAAAAGTGGAAGGTAAGAGAAGAGGCAAAAGGAATGAGACAATTTATTGTTTTCTGAAGAACTTCTCGAACTTCTCAGATTTTTCTTTTTGTCCATCTCTTCTCAATCATGTATAAACTACAGTTTTCTCTACCTCTTTACCTACTTCAAACATTTTATTTCTACTACTCCACCTGAACCTTTTCTTTGTATTAAAGCTAAAATTCATTGGTTTGGGTTCTTTTGGGGGGTGTTGTTTGTTTGTTGTTGTTTTTTTGGGGTTTGGGGGGGCAGGGGGGCTGTTTTTAAAGTATCCTGGAAGTTCTCTATAACAAGTTGTCATTTCCTCATCATGTCTGTCTCTCTCATCTCCCCATCAGGTCCAAAGGATTGTGATGGCATACATGCATTAGATGCTGGCTAATTACTATCACTTTCTTCTGGATACATAGTTGTCATTCTGGATTTAAAAAAAAAAAATTATGCACAGTTAGCAAAGGTAAATTGTCCTCCTCTGCAATCACAATTCCACAGTCAAGGTGTCTTTGTAAACCTATGCACATGTACAAATACATAAATATAAATTTAGCATTATTTATTAGTTTATATATACACACATACATGCAATATATACAAACAATAACCTATGGGGGCTAATTTGCCTTACAAACTAAGAATTTTCTTCATCAGGCAGTTATATACACTGACACAAAGAAACTGGTTAGATAACCTGGGCTTCAGCAACCACCGCACTACAAACAGTGACTCAGAATAAAACCTTACAATTTACAAAACAAAATGAGTCCACTGTTGAAACCCCAGTGCATTACAATTCCTTCCACAGCCATAGAGACTCTGATGGAGATGAGAGAGAAAAGTTCAACCTTAGGAAAAACCTTGACCAAGGTCACTTCAAGAAAGACCAAGCAGATCCTGAATACTAAACAACAGAACACTCAGGCGACAGCAATTTGTCTCAACTGTCAACACTTGCCATGTAAAAGAGGGAAATGACTCACTGATGCAGTTTTCAAAATGCAGAACAAAGCAGAACAATAAAATTTCCAGGCTCAGTAAAGTATCTCTGCTGGACTTTATTCCCTAAAATATAAAGGAAGATGGCGGTTTCACACAATGGAATTGCATCCTCTTCAAGACAGAAAATAAATCCCTTCAAGTCATTCAGGGAGAAAAATTCTTCAACTTAGGACAGTCTCACAGCAAAGCAAATCCACAAAATATACCAGTAGACTTGTTTGGGTTTTTTTCTGGACTGAGACCTATGAAGTCTGTCAACAGGAAATGGCATTCCTCAGGAAATCTCCGTCCCTGTACTCTGTTCCATCACAAACTAGTGTTAGCTCTACCTGCTCCTTAAAAGACCTACACACTCTGCTAAACATCACTATGCCTCAATTACCAATAAGCACATGAATTTAAAGGGAAGAACACAATTCACTTCTCTGGCAATTGCAACAGAGTCGACATTTCAGAGGCCTGAGCCAATATTCCCAGAGTAATAATTTAGGAGTATTTAAGATGTGCAAGCACTAAAAATTTAATGTTAGGAATGTGATAATTTGAACTTCAAAACATAGTGTTTTGTTGAAACAAGCAGACCAAAGTGTGTATAGCCTCCTCTCAGCATTCAGAAATACTTTTGAGAGCACAACTCATTCTGACATCTTTAATAATCTATGAAAGTCAGTTCGTTGAGGTACATTTCATTAAGGGAACCTTTCTCCATTCCTTAAGTTAGGAACGTTATCAGTGAGAAATGCAGAAAATTGCTATTAGATAATTGTACAGCCTTTCACCTGCACACAGATAACTTTCTTTTTTTCCTGCAACAGCTCAGATTAGCAGAGAAACTACTGCTCAAAGCCACCCATGGGTTTTCCACTGCTCCTATGAAAAGATGCTTTAAAAAAAACCCAACAAACCAAAACCAACAACAACAACAACAAACCCACCATCAAGGAGCAGCTGCCCATTTTCAGCCCTCAGAGAGCATCATTATCTAGCTCAATTTCATATATCAAGGAAAAGATTAAAGAGGCGATAACGATCGTAGCCTGTGAATACCTGTGCTATTCTAAGACCTCTGATTCTAGAATGCTTTTTAATCTAGTAATCTGATATTCAGATAAACCACCTTTAAACTAGTATCAATGGTTCATTCTGGGCTGCTTTCTGGCATGACTGAGTACTGCTAATCTCAGGAGCCTGACAGACTTGAGAGAACAAGGGCAGTACCCAGCCAGCCAACTCACAGGCTGGAGCAGCCAGCATTTTTATGCCAAGGTAAACAGCGAAATGGTTGTAGTATCAATTTTTTAGAATTTGTCTTGACAGAAATTCCAGCCTCACAGTTTCTTTGTTTTGTGAGGGGTTCTTCTGTTGGTGGTTTTTTTGCTTGTTTGGTTTGGTTTTGGGTTGTTTTTTTTTTTTTGTTTGCTTGGGTTTTTTTAAGGACTGTGACTCTACTCTTATTTCCATTTCAGTAGCTCAGTTTCTCAGCCTTTCAGCAGTTTTGAGCTTTTATTTCTGAAAAGAAGTAAAAATTCTTGCAAATCATTTGAAACATAAGAAAAAAAATGTCACACACTACAACACTCTCAATGATCAGGCAACATAGCAGCGTACTGCAAAGCAAAAAGTAAAATGGCAAGTTTAACTAGAAGAGAAAATGCAAGTTACTCCTTCTACTCTCTTTCCACAGAAACTTGCATTTCTAACTTTACAAGAAGAACTCTTTTTTTTGATTGGTCAAAATTGTGGCTGCACTATATCATCTGCATAATTTCTTGTTTAGTGAAAAGATGGCGCACTTGGCTCTAAATATTTAACTTATATTTGGAGCTTTTTTGTGAAGAGTCTTTTCTTTCCTTTTTTATGGACTTGCTCATAAATAAATATTGTAAATAAATTTAAGCTGATGTCATTTCTGGAGAGCTATTAGGCCTTATTATACATGTTGTATAGATTGATCACCCTAGCTTTGTAGTATTGAATCTATTCAGCTCTACACAAATAAAAGCTTTGTCCATCTGTTTTCTGCCAGTATTACAATTTTAAAAAAATAATTGTGTTTCAAAATAAAAGTTTTCAGTGACAATGGAAGAATTTTCAGTGAACATTCTGTTAATTTTTATTTCTAATTACCGTAAGTTTTGCATTCAACTTCTTGTGATGTGAGCCTCCTCTTCGCCACTAGTCCGATAAGCAAATAAAAAGGTTACATATTAAAACAAAGGTCCTTAACCTTTACTTGTAATATTATGTACATTCACTTTCTCTTACAAGAGACAGAGAATTAAGATCATTTCTTCTTTGATTTCTCCTCTGGCTTTTAGAAATAACAATACTCCATTCAGCCTTCTGCACTGAAAGCGCAAGTCCTTAAATTATGCGTTATAAAAGATCATTTAAATACTGCAAGTATTGAACCATTCATCAGGTGAACTCTGCATAAATTTTCCACACTATGAAATTATCATTTCAGAGTCCCATTCTCTTTGTCAAAACAGGAGTAAAGCACTGTCTGAAGTTTAACAAAAACAAGCACCAAATTAGAAATTTATCTGTGCCACCATTCACTTTTCAGTTCAAAAATTCTCCTTTCACTTCAAGGTCCAGAATGTTTGATAACACGCTGGTATACAACTCAGGAAAATATTCTTAGATGGAGACTGAAAAATGCATCCACGAGACATCCTAAAGTCCCAATCCATTGATCGTCCAAATAACAGCACTGTTCAGGGAAACAATCCTTTTTAGTCAACATAACCAGATTTTCATCTCCCAGAAACAAGTATACCAAATGGATAGGACGGACTAGCCCCATCCACAGATCTTTCACAGTATGAAATAGGAATGTTAAGATGCACATCCAGGTCCCCCAAGGCTTCAAAGTGTCCTCACTGCCACCATCACCACTAATACTGGCAAACAGAATAAAACAACTGACAAAATGAGACAATGATTTTTTTTATTTTTTTTAAACACTATTTTTTGGGGGGACGTCGGAGATTTTTTAGCTGATATTAAAGTTATATATGTATGTACAGGTTGGTGTTAAGAAGAGGATACCAAGACAACTCTAATGGCTATACATATCCTGCATGGACATATGCTCATTTAACTACAAATTACAAAAACAAGTAAAGGTTGTAAGCTGTTACTACTAGATATTTCAGCTGAGCTCCTGGGTCTCCCCGTCAATTGTTAACTCAAGCCTTAAACTATTAATGTCTTTTTATCTATTTAGACTTCCCACTGCCTAGGAACAGGACTATGGCTTATTCTAAGTCCACAGAGAACAAAAGATTAATGGAAATGCCTTTTTTTTTTTTTTTTATTTATTTTATTGCTAGTCTAATACAAACAGTATTAAGCAAAGACAAAGAAAAAAGCAAACATAAAACCCCACAACAAGCACAGGAAATGTAATACGAGTTCCTGCTGATCTCTTTTGGTTTTGTTTTGTTTTTTTTCCCAGTACATATTTCTCTACAAACTAGACTAAAGAAGTCTAGCTTTATTTTTTCAAAACTTCAGAATTTTCTGAATACTTTTAAACTTTTTAAGACTTCAAAGGGGACATACAAGAAAATGTTTAAAAAATTAGTTAAACTGTGAGGTCAATTTCGAAAACATACAAAGTAGGTAAACCATATCCATTATAAGGGAGGAACTGCCACCAGCTGTGATGTTTATCAAATCATCAACCTTTCAGAGACAAACAGTTTCACAAAATGCTGCACCATTTCACTGTGGGACCATGGCTACGACTACAACAGTAGAGCTAGGAGCTCTTCCTTGCTTCTGGGTCTGGATTTACATTTCAGCCAAATCCTGAGACCATTCAAGTTGACCAACTTGCATCCTTTTCCCTAATCCTTACTTTCTGTACATGTTAAGCAAGTAGGGGAGAAATCAGGACATGGTTCCTGCATCGTTAGGGATGAGGATCCCAGGGTATACCGACAGGAGAAGCCCTAGCTCAGCATACAGGCACTCTATGATACGTTACATTATGACCCTTATTGTCAGCTCTCTGCTACTCATTGTCAATGTGCTACCTAAAACAAATTTTCCTATGTAAAAAAATATTTTGAAGATTGAGTAAACACCTCTGGAAGTGGTCCAGGGATCCTAACATGTCACTGGAACAGCCACGCAGCAGGATATTAGCCAGCTTTATGAAAAACCTAGGCTACAGCTTCTTTGTCACGTTTCTCCTCACCTTTAATGTTAGTGCTCGAATCATGAGGCCTGTGAAAGACTGTTTAAAATCTTCAGAGTGTTTCCACCTTACTGCTATTCTTTACTGTTATTCTGTACCTTCCATTTGAATACTAAAATTAGCAAACAAGACAAGTGGGCAGCTCAAGACTTAGACTTGGCCTGAGACAGTGATCTAAAACCAGACTTCAGAGCACCAACTTGACTGCATTTTGTACAAGAAGAACAAGCATCACATTATTGGTACAAACAGCATGGTTTCAATAAAACAGCATTTTCCAATTAATATTTTTTTTTCTTTTAAAGGCTTATTCCTTTCAAACTTTTAACCCAGTATTTCCTCCTTTGGACTCCCTTTTACATGCTTCATGCTTGCAATATACCACTTATTCTTCAAGTGACTGACTTCAATCAATCTAATCTTTATTACCAGTAGGTAAGGCTTGAATTATTACCAGTAGGAAGGCTTGAATTAGGCCCTGAGTTCACTCAGGTGATAGTGTCAGAGAGACCTCCATACCGAGTAGAGGGATCCCAGCAATCCTTAGCACTTAGGGGTTTTTTAATACAAAAATCTGAAACACATGATTTCTAATTTCTTAAAAAAAACAAACAAAAAAACCCCAGTTATTTTTAAAATAATGTAAAGATTAAAGAAAGCATTAGCATTCTTACATATAGCATAATTCACACCCTCATGTAGCTAATATATACTGATTTCTTATGTTCAGCATTATTAGGGACTTTAAATTAATCTTTTACCAGGTTTTTTTCCTACAAGGTTTATTACAGAAGTATGTTTTTCCAACAACCATAGCTAAAATTTCTGCTTTAAAACTCCATCATACAGTAAAAAAGATGGATATATTCCCAGTGTGGCCATTCACCATCTGCTTAAGCAAATACACTTAAAGATGCTTCTACAGTTGTGATAAAATGACAGCAAATCTAAGAGCGCACAGAGCTCATATTCTAAAATGATGATTGTACAACTATAGCTTGCATCATTAGGGACCAATAAAAGACTTTATGTTCCACTGGAATGACATGGACCTTTATCAAAGAGAAGCTGGAATAGGAAAATAACAAAGAAATGATCCATTCAACAGTTGTCTTAAATTTAGGAGCACTAATGAAACAACTTCTTGACCATAATTAGTATTTAACACCACAAAAATATTTTTCTCACTTTCAGATTTTTTTACTGATATACAAGACTTGCCATTTTACTAGACTTCAGGAGTGCTTTTTTCTCATTTTTCAGGTGGGATTAATCATAAGCACAAGTAAATTCCATATTCTTAACAACAGTTTAGTTAAGATTCTTCATGTATTTAGATTGCTATTCATTTAATTATCAAAGTGATGACTGGGAAATACTAAATCCATAGATTCCTCCTTGCACAGTGAAATATCCTGACAAATAAAGGCTGAATAAGAAATGGAAATTTGCAATTTTATTAATCAGTAGCACTTTTTCTGTTCTATACAACTAACATTATTAGATAGATATCAAATCTGTATTAAAACACTGCTAACAGCAAAGCTTCAATACACTGCACATTTACCAGGCGTTTTAGTAACAACCCTATAGAGAATACAGCTAAGAACTCTACTGCTTTAAGGCCAACATCAGCAGTTTTCTTTGGCAAAAACACTTTTTCTTCTAGAGATTCAGCAGTCTTGGTCTTTAAATGGTGGAAAGAAAAAACAAAATCCGCCATCTGTTACAGCCCTGAGGGAGACAAACTTTCCTGGCAGTATATAGTTCAGGACTTAATTGCACCCAAAGCCAATACAAGTAAACACAAAAATATAAAACATCTTTCTTAGCAAGTGGAAGTTTTGTATAATTTTACTTTAGCTTATTTCTTTGGGCTACACTTTAACCTATTTTTGCTGTAATCTGTTTTCCTTTATTTCTTTTGTTTGCTTTCAACAATTTTAAATTAAATCCATATTATCATTCCAGATAAAGAGAAAACTAAAGGATCTAATTAGATTTCATTGCCCAATTTATCAAATTTCATTCACTCTGTGCTTGAGTATCAGGAAGAGTACATTTGCTAAGGCCAATGACAGTGGAAGAGTACATTTGCTAAGGCCAATGACAGTGGAAACATTTTCTAATCTCAAATAACTTTTTTTTTTTAGCAATCTAGTTTCTTCACGAAAAGTAAAAATTTCAAATAATATACATTTTATAAATATTAAATTTTTTTAATTATCAGTAGCAAAGCTCTGTGATTTCCATGACAGCAAAAGGGAGAAGTTCAGAGTCAATCAAAGAGAGAACTAAATTAGACTGAGGCAAAAATTAACTATTTTGAATTCCTGAATTTAATCTTTTAAAATCAGTTTGAACTGGAGGATTCTTTGGGAATATTCCATATGAATTTCAATATCAGCCAAATCTGTTTTATCTCAGGACAAAGTCTCTCCCTTAATTTGATAATATGCTGTCTTTTAATTGCAGTTTATGTTAAAAGGAGTACTGTATGGCATCAACAATTCCATAACAAATAAATAAAATGCTGTCACTGGATCACTCCACTTATTGTAGGTCTCTGACAAGCTTCAAATTATTGTCTTTTGCTTGCAATGCTTTCTGTTACAGTGGTATAGCTAACTACCTTATTTTTTCTAAACTAAGGTAATATATTTAGTATATAAAAACTGCCAAGTCCTGGCAATAAATAGAGTACATACCCAACCTTCATCAAAATCATGCTACTTCAATAGTTTTATTTACCTGTCTGTGACACAATTAACAGAGTATACCGCCCAAGTCGTCTTCTGTTAGAAACTGCTTGTAGCTAATTATTTTCTGGTCACTTCTCACACTTGCCCATACCGTAACTTTGAAAATTAAAAAAAAAAAAAAAAATAATAATCTCACAGCTGTCATCACAAGCATAGATGGAGGTGGAAGGAAGGCATCTTTGTCCCACAATGTGTTCTAGTCACAAGATGAGATGAAACAAAGGGAAAAACTGGAAGTTATCTAGGTGGTGATCAACTAAGACTTCAAATTTAGAAGTGTCCAGCTCTTACATCTCATTACTTATATTCTGCACTTTCTAGCAGATTCCAAGAAGTATGAAAAAACCTACAATATATACAGAAATTGACAGAATTTTCCCTAAAGTAGGTACTGCCAGCTATGTACACTAAGTTACTTTGAATCATATCCCATTTCTCAGGTTCCACTAAGGCACTACACATTAAAAACAACCAACCAACCCTGAAAAGGCAACACTACTTTCTTAATGTTTGTTTACTGTGAACCCACAAATATTTCTACTATCCTATGTTAAGGGAGAGTAAATGGCAAACCACCAAAGGCAGCTTTTAACTTAGTGGTTTTATCCACTGTAGATTTACTGTTCCCATCAATTATTAGCTACTGGAGTCAGAAATGGAAATTTAGGATCATTTTTGCACGCCTGCTTCTCTGCAGCATTTGTAAAAGAAGCTATTGCTTTTTTTCAGCTGGTATACCATATACTAGCCAACTTGAATTACAAATATTATGCCAATGCCTTGTATATGTATCCAATTGCTAATGATTTTTAAAGGCCAACAATATGTTCCATCAGACAAATTTCCCACAAGACCTAATGATAATTCTGACATGATTTTAATTAAAAGTCTAAAAAGTTTGCATTAAACAAACCAATGTGCATTAGCTTAATGCTTTGCTATTACTCTAAACGGAAAAAAATATATATACTCACCTAAATGTCTGCCTAAAGGCAAGACTTACTCTGTTTATTATGAATTTATGACAAAACAGTTTAAATTTAGTTTGGTTTATTGTGTAACAATTTTCACCATCCCATAGTACCCAATTTGATATTTAAAAATCACCCGATTTGATAAAAATAATTGAAGAGTTATAATTGGCAGCAAGAAGTTTTAAGTTTGGTGTACATGCAGTCATTGTGTGACTACATTATGGACTACTGTTGCCTATTATTTTTCCAGTTTTGAGCACACTCAGTACTCTCAATATTAGACAGTAACAATATTTATTTTAGAATGCCATGAAGAGTTTTGTGGTGGCTTTTTTTGCCCTTTCTAAAACTTCTTTTAAAGGTCATATAAGCACAGAAGTTGGGGACACAGAGACTATTTGAACCATATGTGTACAATCCTTCTACTCCTAGCAATGTGTCAACACTTTTATGACAGTATTGAATTAGCAGAAGGGCAAAGAAAATCTGTCCTGTGATCTGCATTGCCCTAGCTGCAAAAGCAGGCTCAAGCTACCAGATCACAAGGGAAGGCACTAGTAAGACTCCAATACTACCTCTCCACTGGTTACACTTTGCCAGAACTCTACTTCTATTTCTCTTCCTCTGTTCTCTCCAATTCTCCCTCAACAGTACTGGAAACTACTGGCTGAAGCGGAGCACTGCACACTACCTTCTGCCTCTTCAAAATCAGGCCGAAGATGTGTAAGTAAGGGTGTTTTTCAGAGACACTTATGCACGGAATCACAGAATGGTTGAGGTCACAAGGGACCTTCAGAGGTCATCTGGTACAACTCACTGCTCAAGAAGGGCCACCTAGAGCTGTTTGCCTAGGACCATGTCCAGTCAGGTTTTGAATATCTCCAAGGAGGAAGACTCCACAACCTTTTTGGGCAATCTGTGCCAGTGCTTGGTCACCCTCACAGTAAAAAAAAGTGTTTCCTGATGTTCAGACAGAATCTCCTGTGTTTCAGTTTGTGCCCATTGCCTCTAGTCCTCTCACTGGGCACCACTGAAAAAAGCCTGGCTCCATCCTCTTTGTAGCGTCTCTTCAGATATTTATATACATTGATGAGATCCCCCCTGAGCCTTCTCTTCTCCAGGCTGAACAGGCCCAGCCTTTCCTCATAGAAGAGGTGCTCCAGTCCCTTAATCATCTTTGTGGCCCTTCACTGAAATCTCTCCAGTATGCCCATGTCTCTCTTGCCCTGGGGAGCCCAGAACTGGACACAGGACTCCAGGTGTGGCCTCATCAGTGCTAGGTAGATGGGAAGGATCACTTCCCTTGATCTGCTGGCAACACTTTGTCTAATGTAGCCCAGAACACCATTAGCCCTCTCTGTCACAAGGGCATTTTGTTGGTTCATCCCTTTAACTTCTCATTGTATTAGTCCTATGCTACAGGGGCCCTCTCCCATCATGGTCCCTTGTATGGAAGGGATGATAAAAGATAGCTGCACATCATCATCTTCTATAAATAACAATTAGAAATAACTACTGTTGCACTATTCAACCAAATGCAAATTGAGCCACAAACTTGAACTTTATGCAGTATTTGTTATAGTAAAAGAAGGCACTTCATTCAATACATAAAAAACACAGTGGCTAAGAACAACTTAATTTAGAGCAAAAATGAATAATATATGCACTTCTAGCGAAAAAGCTTTCAAGGTTCTTTCTTTTTCTAGTAAATATTATCCAGGTATACCAATTTGGAAGAACTATTGTACTATATTTGGCAAATACGTAGGAGTTGTAAGCATTTGTGAAACTGCTCATGCAAACACAGTATCTCCATTTTAAGTCAAAAATCACTAAAACTATTTCTCTTTTCTCCCCTTAAGCTCTTTCCCATTTACTTGGAGAAGAAGGGAAAAAAAACCAAAAAACCACCCAAATCCAAAACACTAAATGTAGTGTCATTTAAAATCCCGAGGCTCATATAGTCTGTAAGTAAAGTATATTATCACAAATAGGCACTGAGTTGCCATCTACACTAAGAAAATAGACAATCTGGGTAATCACATCTACATTTAAAGTGTTGCTTGTCTGATACAGTGACTTGATAGAGACTTTAGAATGCAGCTTTCAGTATAAATGCAGCTTCTTTGAACAGATTCAACATCATTACTAGAAGCAGAAAAAGTTTTAAAATTCAAAGTCTCCTACCAGTGAAAATCTGTGATGTCCATAGACCCATTTCTTTGTGTGGTAACAAACAGCAGTGATGCCCCTACAAGCAATTTTAAACTTCATTCAGTTTTGTACAGAGATTAACTACAGAACACTAATTCCTCATCACTGTATGAATGCAGAATATGTAATAGGTTAGAGCTTAATAACACATTTATTCCAGTGTTGAAGGAATTAATATACAAAGATCAGGACTGCTCTAGCTACTGAAAATAAGAGATGTCTTTAGCCAGTCAAAAAAATTCTATGTTTATAGCATGTTTGAGGCTTGTCACTGCCCCATCCTACATTTTAGAAGTATGAATTTAATTCAAAGGAAGGAAAAAGAGTAGGGTTCTAGGCTTTAGTTGCAAAGTGGTACAGTATCACCAACTGCAATGAATGAAGGGTGTGCTGAATGTTTCATTTTTAAATTAAGCATGTTATATGCATGTTCTCATAAATATCTTGCACTCAACTTCACTCTGCAGATTCAGAAGCAGATATTACATACATAGACCTTGCATCTCTGTTAGTTTAGGCAATTTAAGACAATTGTGGGCAATTTGAGAGATGTTTGTGACTAATCTTGCACAGATACTTGAGGAAAAACTACACTCTTCCAAACCTCATAAGCAATTCAACACAAGAAAATGAATCATGTGGGGACAGCAGACTAGAGGACCAGTGCTAAAATACAGGTCATGGTTTCAAAGGGCAATAAAAAGAACCAGTTTTCTATTGGTTAGACCATCACTTCCCAACAAAAAAATGCTGAAAGAAGCAGAATATATACCTGCCATTAACACAGCAGTGATTTTTACCACTCTGTGAATGTGCAATTACTAATCTTAATAGTTAAAAACATGTACAATCCCTGCATGAAATCACACTTAAGACATTAATCTTAAATCGTAAGTGTTGCACTAAAGTGAGGATATGTAGGTCATGGGCTGAATCACTAATATAAGTCAAATAATTCATATGCTCTATCAAACATGTTTTAAGATCAAGCAGAATTTTTCTTACTTCTTAGTCTTCTGATAAGAGTTCTGAAAGATTTTTTGTATTTCTTTTTATAATCCAGTTTATGTTGAATATACATCCAGAGTGACAGTTGAAGCTTGACAGTTTATCAGCAGCAACCTTAAGGGTGTATCCTATCTGCAGGAATTCAAGCTTTCAGAAAGAGTATAATAACGATGTTTTCGAGAACTTCAACAGAGAAGCCAGCTTATAGCCAGAGAAAAAAGAGCAAAGACATCTTAGACGTCTTAGAAACAAGTTCTGTTGCAATGAAAACACTGCACCAGAATGTCACTCAGATTAACATATCCTAAATTTCTTTTGAAAGCTTGGCTAACGATCAACACTAAATAATGAGTGTGCGTATTCAAGATTTATATTTAAGATCAGATTAAACATTTCCTGAAGTGAAACTGGTAAGACGACAGAGACTTATATGCTTGCTTTTGAAGTATATGAACACCAAATCAGATGAAATAAGTGTCAGTGCTTGTAAATGAATGTGTCAATATTTTAGGAACCAGTCTAATACCACACTCACCTAGGTCACAAATCTCACACACACAAAAAAAAAAAAAAAAAACTTTAATCCTGTTGCAGTCACTGAAGAGACTAGACCAGTATTCTAGATCTTTTCTGCGGGCTACTGTTCAGATTTAGTTCACTTCAACTCACTTCTCCGAGCCTTCTTTCAAAAGAAAAAGCCTACAGCCTTTCCCCTAGTATTTAGAAAGTCTGCTTGTGAAATCCTATGTTGCTTTTACTCATGAGATCTGCTGTCTACAAAACAAACACAAAAGCTTGTTTTGAATCTGTTCCTGATGTCTTATTTGATAACTTTTAGTTCTTATATTGGAATACAAGACAGTCTACTCATATCCACCCTCCTCATGCCCTGATGATTTTGTAAGCCTCCTCCATATCCCTTATAAGCTATGTAGTACTTTTGGTCATTTTTGTTGGCGTTGTCTGAACTTTTTCCAGTTTGCCCACACACCTTTTCAATTTGTTCATAGTCAGCTCTCATTGTCACTGCCCTGAACAACTTTGTATCAGCAGCAAACTTTCTTACCCAAGTTTCCACTTTCTCTTTTGGGAACAGACTGAAAAGCAAACTTTATAGCCATCCTCAGAAATCTAGCCATTTGAGTAATACTAGTAAGAAATCTGAAGCTCACAGACAGTTTAACAGATTAAAAGACTTACCAAATGAAAAATGAGACAAGAATAGAGAGAAGAAAGTAATATAACGTTATTATCATAAGAATGCTACAGAAGCTACTTATAAGTAAAAAGCTTGCATATGAAGTAACCTTATTCCAGAAATATTCTATAAAAGTCATAGTACGTAGGAATCTGTGTTACATTCCTGAGAATTCCTATTAAATTGCAGTTTGTCATAATGATTGAGCCTATCGCTCTGTGTAGAAATAGATTTAATGTAAAATGTATAAGCAGCTCAGGGTGCAAAGAAAATATAAGGTTATCATGGGGAAGTTTTTAGTCTCTTATTCAGATTTACTGGTCTGGATTTATGAAAATGAAGCAACTGAAGTTAACACAAAAACAAAGACATAACTGAAGCTTATTTAACACCCAGCGTGGGGCATTCACCACCCAGTACACTGTCCCACATGAGTCCAACTGAACTTTTTAGAAGCTGAAGAATAATGCCTCCAGACTTCTAAATTCAGCACAAAGACATTAATTTCACAGTGCCACTTCACAGAATGAAGATAGTGATGGAGGCACCAAGCAAAGCAATTCTAGTCCATTTGAATCACTACCCTCTTGGGCTTGTTAAACCTATGGCATGTGACAGCCAGGAAGGTGTTATACAATAGCATCAAGCACAGCGGGAGCCAGATGGTCGGATTTCTTTTCTTGCACAAAACATTAAGCTGCTCTGAAACACAAAGCGCATGGCTTGAGAACAGCCTCTAGAACAGGACAGTAGAAGCAGAGAGCATGCAGAGCTCACCTAGCCAAAGAACTATGTAGTCAGCGAGCCAACAAAAGCGGTGCCAAACCAGAATGGCATCAGCATATCAGACTTCCCAGCTCACGCTGTCAGTATCAGATCTAGCGAATAATCTAAGCTTTGAATTTTGATTTTTCACTAGCATTTCCTTTAGTTCATCATTTGTGTTTCCTCCTCTTCCCACCACCAAACTCACCATCCTGGCACTTAGACATCTCTTTCTCCTTGATATACTTGCTCCTTACCTTCACTCCATTATTTCCTTTCCCTTGCTTTCCCTTTTGTCTTACCTCCTCCCACATTCTGTTCAGGAATTCAAAACTAATAAACCCACAAATATGATAATGACCAAGGCCAAGTAAACTAGTAGCGAGGCAGCTGCTCGCTTCCCCATTCCTTTGTTCTCCTATCAGCTGAAATATTAATTTGAGATAGTTCTGAGACAGAACATTCCTTAGATCACCAAGGATTTCCTAAAGAGGTCTCTTAAGTTCTTAGAATAATCTTAAATATTTTAAAACATTTTTAGACAGTTAAGGCCTGAGAGCAGCTCTGAAAGTGATTGTGGAACTTGCATTCACTAACATTGAGTCACAGGACACCGGACTTCACAGGTGGGAAACAGAGGACTCAAAAGGTACAGAAAATACTTCTAATATAATCCCCTTTCTGTGGATTTAAAAGTAATTAGCTTCTCTGCAGAATACATTTTGCCTCTATACCAGAAGAAGCTGAGACAGCTTATTGAGTAACTCAAAGGGTCACAGTCAACATCTAACCAAGACATTAGGAAAAATCGTTCAGTGTCTGATGCAAGACATCATGACATGCCAATAAGCAACTGACTGAAAAATTACAATAAGAGTGGAGAACCAGTAATTTCTAATTTAGGATGGCCATTGTCTTGATCCATGTCAAAAACGTACAATTTGCATAACAGCCTCAATTGTCACGGAAAGACAGAGATACTTAAAACTTTCAACTTCAATTACTGTTTTATGCCTGTGTTCCACTCATATTTGGCAAAAATGTATGATTTAATTTAGCGTAGGGAAATAAACATAGCAAGTGACAATGAAAAAGGAAGGAGTCCAATAAACCTGGGGATGTCCATGTCAGTCACAGGAATGGGAAGAACAGTTCATATATTTTATTAACTGTTTCAAGTTTCCCTGCACCTCCTGTCAGCCTACAATGGGACTAAAAAAGAAGAAAGATGTAACTAACAGATTTAGTGATAAATAATCTACATAAAAGGCAGGTAAGGGACAAGAATCTGAAGTTTTAGTTTAGAAAAACAGCATACCAGGAGAGTACAGCTTTGACATAGGTAGCTTTCACTACCTGAAGATGCATTTATCAAATGTTTCAGACATGAATTTGTGAAGGATTTGATGCTTTTTGTTTACATTGTTTCATGCACAGCTTAGGTAAGACACATTTCTCAGTGATGTTAATGGAGTTTCAACACATAAACCAAAGACCTTTTCATTTAGCAAGTCAATCCTTTAACTCCACTCACCATATACGTGTTTAAAAGGGCATTTTTCAAACCATTAAGCAGAACTCATGATGTTTGAGATCAACTATAAATCATTTGGTTACAAGATGTATTATTTTAATAATTATAGCTACTTAGCTGCTATTGTAATGTTAATCAGGTATATAGAACATTTGCTTATAAAATTTTAATCTCCAGACACAGAATACTAAAATGTTTTCTGGTAAGCTTACTCCTTTAAATATGATGTATTTCTCAGTTTCTCTGATCTTGAGCTCAATACGCAATCTATCTGAAACTTAAAATTTATCCATGAAGAAATATTTCCCAATAAAATACAATCAATGCAGTATGAGGATTTGAAACCCAAAAAACCCAAAGCATGACCTTGTTAGAGATAAAGCTCAGACCAGATGAAATTTACAAAAAAATAAATCAATCAATAAAGTGACAAAGTACACAGTCATTTGATCTGAAAATCAACTGATTAGCAATAAAACAGAAAGCAAAAATCTTTAATTGCAATCACCATATAAAGAGTCATTGTTGTCAGAACTACCATATCATGTAAGCATCTTGTAGGCATACTGAATCTCTTTCCCATCCTGCCCCCCCAGTTCAGATTAGCCTTCAATAAAGAATTCTGTGAAAGACTAAACAAAATGCTGAGAATATTCGTTTTCTGAATGTAAGAGCTTTTTTGAATTTTTCTGGTCTTAGAAGCAGCTCATTGAAGTGAGATCATTTGTGCTAAAGGATGCCAGCTAAACTAACAAGGAGGACGTGCAGCAGTGCCCTTCTGACACCATTGATAGTGATGGGGTTCAGCTTCTCTATCCAGGAATCCCACTGTTGAGGGTTTTTTTCCTATTTGCTTTTCAATATTTTTTGACCTGATAACTGGTAAGACTTCAGCCCTGCTGAAGGCAATCTACTAGTGGCTAGCTCAGAAGTGTTTTGTAAAAGGAAGGAATCACATGAAAATACTTTGAAATCTTCTGGCTCCTTTACCATATAGGTATAGTGAATGTTGTAGGACATATTCAATAGTCATGAATAGCGACAATGCTTTAACCTCACTGTGCTGTAGTACAGCAATAAATGAGCTGAAGTCAACAACGTAGAAACTGAGATCGGTAAGGCCCATATATACCAAATAAAATAAAGGAAAATAACTGTCCCCAGTCTCACCTGTTTAACACCACTGAAGTCAACATAAGATGAGAAAGAAGAGAGAAAGTTACTTTACACTATTTGTAGGCATCTAGTTACAGTGCCCGAATTAGAACACTTCAGTATCTTGATAAATAACATTTTTCAGCAGGCAACTCCAAACAAGTCACTTGCATACCCTAGTCCTTTTCCAAATATTGTCACTGACTAAAGGGGAAACCTACTTTTTAAATCCAGAATCTAAATTAGGTGTCTGAAGTTGAACACTGTTCAGATATTCCATTGTCCACTACAACAGACATGAAACTAACGTAGTAAATTTAAAACTTAAAGATGAGCTAACAAAACTTTAGGCAGCATTTGGATGATATTTCTAGCTAAAGTACTGTCTCACTTTCCATTTCAGTAAATAAATCTCACCACATTTTTCCCCCTCTAGAAAAAGAAACACTATAATTTTTTCACAAACATGCTCTGAATTTATTTGTATTGTATATAGCACACTGAAGAACTGAAATTAACCCCATAAATCTGAACATTTTAGTGTTTGTTACTGTCATTTGTTCTATCGGAGTACTGCATTATCTAAAACAAAAAATTGTTGAAGTTTGGGTTTGTTTTCTTTTTTTTAAACCTAATTAGGAAAACATAGCTTTTAGTTTTCAAAAAGAGATTGTGATTGTTAAGACACAAGACAGAAGCATTCATGTTTTGTTGTTATTGCGCAAACCATTCCCTACAAGCCTCATATGCTATGCTCCTAAAACCAAATTTTAATTTTCTACTACCTCAGAACACAGGCTACTTACTTGAAGTCTATATATTGTGATGATATATCAGTTTTATACAGTGTCCACATTTAGTTTTGAAAAAATTTAAACCTTCACTATTACTTACAAGTGCATTTCCCATTATTTCCACGCACCACCTTTAATCTATGAACCCCTGTCCCTTCACATATTTTGATGATGTTGCTGGGCTTAACATGTCTGTCGAAGGAGGCAAAGGAGGAAAGGCACTTCACCTTGGCAGTCACCCCATTTACTCAGCAAGAACAATTATACAAAGCCCAGTTGTGCAACCATTAGATTTTTTTTCTTTAAGTTCTTGAGAAAAGATAATTTTCGGTAGGTTCCACCCACCTCCATCCCCAGTATTCAATTGTTCTACTACAAAATCTTTCATAATAACAAAAATATTGGTATTTGTGCATGACCTCAATGTTTGGATTTGGTAAAGAAAGCCCAATTTTTCATTTAAAGGACAATTCCTCAACTATAAATGTAGTGAAAAATTCAACTTTGGAAATTTTAAAATTAGTTCCATTTGAACAACCTTACACTAGAATACAATCTTGAAAATTCTGATTAAGATTTAAGTGGAATACTGCAATTTAAATGAATGTTCCCTACAAAGGTGAATTTCATTTAACGGAAATATTTTAGTAGACTTCTTTCTGTGGTTATAGTAGTTATTAGTTGCTATTACTGAGAATGCAACTATATTCACAACATGTAACGATGTTAACAAAAATAGGACAGTCTTTAAAAAGAATACAAATTTGACCCCTAGGTAGGCTCTTTAAAAACGGCCTTATTTAAAAACATTTCCCCCCCCCAGAAAAGCCGTCTGCCTGTTTTAATCAGGAAAAATGTGCTGCAAAGTACTATAAACATGCTTAATCAAGGTCTGTATTGGCAGAGTTCCAGAAACCTGTAAGGCGTGCTCAAATTACATAAAAAAGAACAAGTTGCAATTGTTGATGACTTCAGTGTAAGATGCTTAACATAAGGTATATCTCTCAGCATCCAGAAGATTAAAAAGTAGCTAAACTTGCATGCTTTGGTGAACATGCAAGCAAACTCTTCATTGTCCAAATTCAAAGCAAGGAAGACCCATTTAG
Organism: Nipponia nippon; assembly: GCF_047370975.1. Lineage (NCBI taxonomy): Eukaryota > Metazoa > Chordata > Aves > Pelecaniformes > Threskiornithidae > Nipponia > Nipponia nippon. The sequence continues at coordinate 45,265,602 of NW_028262380.1, read as the reverse complement.
CCATGAACAAGCTGCTGGTCTATCACCTTCAACACCAAATACAAGCACAGGTCCTGCAGCCTTACAAAACCCCTCTGAAATCCTAAATTCTGTTTTTCCTGTAACAGAGATTAATATCCTTTGGGCTTTGGGACTGGAAGTAAATTCAGATGAATGAGGTCAACAGCCACATTTGTAAGACAAGCTGCTGTGGATTAATTTTCAAGAGACAACTGGTTTATTCAGGTTAAAAAGGGGTGATTGCCTAGAGCACTGAGTACAAATAAAGAGGAAAAAAAAAACCATAAGATATCTCTGGAGTGAGATACTTACTGTATTAACTTTTTGAGTCATTTATTCACTGTACACTCCGTGCAGCCTCTATAGGGCTTTAATTGAACTGCTTGAAAACACATACCTGATAGCAATATTCCAGATATGGTTCAGCTGCACTTACCTTTGAAGAAGCAATCTTCGTTGTGTACAATGGTGACCTTTTGCTTTTTCAGACAGGCAGCCCTGTGCACTTCGCAATGGTTTTCATAGAATTCTCCATCAGAACCGCACACGGGCTTGTAATGCGGCTTGCAGTGCTCCATGCATAGACACTCAGCTTGGCCAGTCTCCCCATTCACAACACAGTGTCTACCCAGACCGCAGTACTTGTTTTCACATGATCCGAAATGGCCATCTTGACCCATATACCCTTAAAAAAAAAAAAAAAAAAAGCTTTGAGATATTAATTAAATTTTAATTGCATACAAGATACAAAAAGGATTGTATTATGTAAATGAAGGGAGAATGTGCCCTTTGTTACATCCTTGACTAACGCTTAACATAGGTCAGCCCGAAATGAAACTAATTTAATCTCATTATCATGACTAGGTATACATTTAGTCATTGTCATGTGTTAGACTAACTGTAATTACGAGCAACATCTAGTAACAAGATTTACTCTTAATTAAAAAAAATTCACAGTAAATCATGTCTTTTTAAATGTATATTGAAGTTTGTCACGTTAAGAGTGCTACGCTATTGCAGGTAATAGAACAATGAATTGCCTAGAATTTAGATCATAGAATCGGAGCATCTCGAGTTGGAAGTGACCAATAAGGATCATCGAGTCCAACGCTGTGCTCCTCGCGGGACTATCTGAAACTAAACCATATGACTAAAAGCATCATCCAGATGCTCCTTGAATTCTGACAGGCAGATAAAATAGACATTGACACATTGAGACTTATACCCAAGAGCAACTAGAGCTGGGTCAAGGCTCTTAACCAATATGGAGAAGGAAAAAAAAACCTCTGTGGTGGCAAGACAATGACATTTCAGGGAACAGAGCATGGTGGAAGAGCAGGACTGATATATCAAGTGAATGGTGGCTGGAAGAAGTCGAATGAGCCTCTAGTGGTATTTCAATGAGGCAAATGGGATTTGGGTAACTGAACTTTAAGAGGGCTGCAGTAGAGGTGAAGAAGTTTCTGCTGCCTGCAGCTCCCGCTTCCTTCTGCTCCTAGAACATGGAAATGGATTGTCTCCATTAGGCTACCAAACTTTCTATCCTATCTGTGCTGCTGCCACCATGCAAAATAAGTACTGCGGCCAGTAGCAGATCTCTAGGTGAAAAGGGAAGTTAAGGGCACAGTAATATTTCCTTAGTACATCCTTAGTTTCCATATTCGCTGCCACAGAACTAACTATGCAGTCACTTCTTGGTGAGGGAAAGGGTAGAATAAGAAAAAACAAAACAAAACAAAAAAACAGAATTGTCGATTGCAGTTACCAAAACTTCAATAATGTAGATGTTCTGATACTATAATTGTGTCCTAAAATAAGTATAAAAATGCTAAAATGTTTCCAAGCGTGGGAATAGACACTGCCCTTCAGTTACTTCATTTTATTCTCTTGCTATACACTCCTGGTCTCCAGAACAAACAAGAACTTGATCCCCAAATACTATATACACCTAGTATTCTAATTCCTTGCAAGACTTTCCTTATCCTCACAGCCTAGCTAAATAATACTTGGCTGCCCCATAAAAAAATAGTATGAACTAACAAATGGCAATGCGTAATTTGGTGGTATTAGATTCATTTTCTGTAGTGAAGAGCTAATGTGTCAATACTAGCATTTGATGCACATCGCTCCTAACCACTGAATCGCTTCTAACCACAGAATTTATGTTTTTCACTTCAGTGGCAGAAGTAAACTCTTAGCACTTTTTCTTCTTAAGCCTCCAGGTCTATTAGACCTAAGACAACAGTGCTTTGATTCTTTCCTTTCTCATACAGCACAAATTTTCCACAGACAAATGTACCACACGCAACCATGAAATTTGGCTCTAATATGACAAATGTTTTTGCGATATTATTTTGTAACAATTTGAGCACAAAGCTGAGAGGACTACGTATTCACCTCTGTTGTATATCTGATATAACTACACTACAGTGATTTTTATACACATGGATGAAACAGCATAGACTAGGCCGGTGGTGACTTTAACTGCTCATGCACCAAACTGACTTGAAACGGGCAAATCCAATTCAACATTAAAAATTTCCCATAAGTTTTTGAAAATATTACTCCTTGTGCCAATGTATCACCACTATATACAAGCAACAGACATTAACTGACAGAAATTAATGTAAATATGATTTCCTTCTACTACTGCTAACCTCAGATAAAGTCTTGCAATGTCCGAGAGTACTTTATAGCACAGGTCATGTACACACATTACAGAATTACGAGACTTCTTTGAAGTGATAGAACTATTGCAGTTTGAGGCCAAAGTCCATAGATGATTATTATTTCTGCCTTCTGCATTAGAAGATAAAGATCTCAATCTGACAACCGCTCTCAATTATTGAGAGGTGTGTGATGACTCAAAAATGCACAGTGCTCTATATTGCTGTGAAAGTAGAAACCGATTTAAGACTTCACTTGGGACTTCATTTTAGTACTATAATTGAATCTGATGCCTGAATGCAAAACAGCCCTTTCAGATGAAGGAGAATGATTTGCATGATATATATATATAGATATTTATAATATTGGTATGTGTCAGCGTATACCAATCATGTACATCAATAAACAAGCAAGCTTTTTGCCCTAATGAAAAACTATATGACTATGTTTTATAAATGTCTCCATTTTACACCATTAACTATTCCAAAACAATACAAATATTTGCATACATCACTGCATACGCAATTCCTTCTATTGAAGTGGATAGTAAAATTCCCATTGACCTCAATAGAGGCAGAATTCTTTCTTCATGGTCTTTGCCTTAAGTTCAGATATTTTTAATGCCTTCAGAATGTTTAACAAGCACTGTTCTGTGCTATTTTTAATTTAGGAACTTGCAGATCTTCTGATGTACTTGATGAAAAGGAGCAACTCTGCAGTGTTTCACATAGTTTAGAGTACATATTTAAGAAAAATAACAGTTTAAGTGTTTATTCTTAAAAAGTCCACCAACTAGTGGTTACCATATTACTCATAGCAAAAAACTAAATAAAATCCGTGTAATTTCAAATGAGGTGACAAAATGTTCACTAACATAACTTTGATATAAATTTGAACTAAAAGTGCACCCAATTTTGAAAATGTATACAAAAATATTAAATAGCTACTGTGAGAGAAAAATAAATGGGTTTAGACAAAAGTAAATTTTTTTTTAAATAAGCTAGTTACACAAAAATCTAGGAATTTTAAGTGTACTAACAGAAAACAAAGGTATATGTAACAGCATGGATTTGATCTTCATCAGTTAAGTCAAAATACTAACTTTACTGTGGAGGATCAAATCAAATTAGCAAAAGCTGCAGGGCTCATGCAGTCGTCTTGGATTTTTTTCTTTCACCTGAGTAAGTGACAAAGCCCTAAGTACTGCAACTGAATAATAAAGAAACAACTGCAAAGCGCTATTTGTAAGTACTATTGAGAGAAGTTTTTCTACAGATACTTATGTTTCCTCTTTACATTTCTGGGAATTATTCATTAAATATTGGGACAACCAGATTCCCAGAGGAATAAGCCAGTGAAACAAAGGAGATACTAGATGCTTTGAATAGCCTTAGTAAGGGGCGCTTAAGATAAAAAGCACTAGCATTTTGTTGTCAGAGCTGGGGGAAAAAAAAAAAAAAAAGCAAAAACATTTGACCAAATATGATGACACAACAATGTCAGTAACCTTTTTGTTTACACAAATGCATCAGCTTCAAATCTTAGCTCATTGCCAAATAAGTCTTTAAAAATACAGAGAGAAAAATCTGATATACAAAGAACTTTTGTAACAAGGTTTAGTTGATAAAGGCAAGTAAAGCACAGCTTCATTATTGGTCCGGTCCACTGTGTTTGGTTAGAGAGTTCTGACTGCTAGAGGTATTGCAGGCTATTAAGGACTCTCCCCTGATATGCTTTCATCAAGTTGCAGCTGTCTTCCATGGTAGGAGGAAAGAAAACTCAGTATATAAACTAGCCCTCGAACAAAACCAACTTCTGCTGCTTTTCACTATTCCACTTGCAAGAATCACTATATTTGGCAAATCCTTCATTTTCATTTATGCTTCCAAAAAAGGTAATTCCTTTAGGAAGCAATAATTTTCATCTTGGTATAGTTCTGCATCTTCTTTAGGCACAAAGCTACAGGAATCTTGTCATTATCAAAAAAGAAACCATCTTTTAAACTCATGTAGCTGTGACTTGCAGCCCATTCATGAAACACCTGACTGTTCCAGTGACTCTCAGGAAATTGCCACTATTACTTTGCCTGCCTGGAACCTATTATTAATGGAAGTATACTTTTGAAAGAGTGATAATGGAAGTTGGTTTTTTTGGGGTTCGGTTTTTTGGGGGGGGGGGTTGGGGTTTTTTTTTTGGGGGGGGGAGGGGGTAGGGTGTGTTTCTTTTTTTAATGCCAGCGTTAGTAAGTCTCCTGGGACAAAATTGCTTAAAATGCAGCACCCATTCAGAAGACCACCACCACCTCCCCTCCAAGTTACAAAACCAAAAAACCCCAAGTTTTTCTGAAGGCTGTTCTTCTACCTAAGTATTTAGATTTAGAAAGTAAACTAGTCCAAGATGAACTTAGGTTCCTATATTTGGATATAATTCAGTAATTTAGTACAGAAAATAAGCAGCCTAGCATATTCAGTATTAAGAGATTGAGAACAAGTCAAGATGACAAATAATCTACCCATGAGTGCTAATTTTTTTCCAGCAATTTAATTGGTATTGCTTATATGATGTCTGCATTTGTCAAGTGCCACAACACATCAATAGGAAAGTGTGTACCCATATTAGCTATGTTAGCATACTCTGAATTTTCAGCCAAAAAAGTGCAATACCTATGCACACTGAGAGGGTCTATAGTACTATGGAAAACAAAATGTACTTTGTTCAATTTGAAAGTAAGTCAGGAAACATTTAAATTATCATAGCCTTAAGTTAAAAAAGAAAACCCGCACTTTAAGAAATATCATTAAAAATGTATTAAGCCTAAGACAGTCAAAGCAGTCACATAAGTTTTTCAGACTCTCTTGAAACTTAAACAGACATAAAGTGAAGGAACAAACAAAAAGAAAAGAATTTTTATTTTTTAAAAAATGGAGAAGTGAAATTGCTTTGGCTTTTCTTTTAAGACAAATTGTAATAAATACAGTTTCAAGCTGTCACTTAGGATTCCTCATACATGTTTCCTAGCTAAAGGCCAGTTCAACAGTACCCAGAGTTGAGCAAGTTTTAGGTCATGATTGCATCATTTACACAAGGGAATTAAGTGGATGTTTTAGCATGCAAAAGGCTCAAAGGAACATGCCCTTTTTCTTTTAACTAATCAGTTTAGAGAAACATTGCACATGGAAATTTCATGAGAGTGTGAATCATCATGTCCTCCAGTTGGCCCTAGGCTGGAACACACAGAGGCTTTCTGTATGTTGAGCCCTCTCTCACAAACTCAGACTTTTTTTTTTCCTTCCCTAATGACATAATTTGCATTCATGGCTTCTATCATAACTTGCAGCATTATCTACATGTCATCTAAAACAAAGTGGCAGCTATTTTTGGAGACAATACATCAATATCTTGTGTACAAATAACTGATGCTCATTTTCTGGGGTCAACAGTCCCCTGTAGTGTCCCGTCCCCCACCCCCTTTTATTTAAAAGAATTTTGTAAATGACAATTCCAACCCTACAGCTGTATTTTTGTTCAATATACTATCTATGAAAGGCCCAGCCGAGACTGTAATCCTAATGTCGGTAAGTGTTCAGTGTAGCCTTAAGTTTCACATGAAGCAGAAACATCTCGGGGAGAGCAGTGGGGAGAAGGAAAAAAAAAAGAGGAAAAGAAGATTGATCACCACCTACCATTAACACTGTATCTGCTCATAAATATTGAAAAAAGCTCTAGATTTTTTCTTTTTTTCAAAGCAGTAGTATTTTAACATTAGTTCTTCAACAAATTTTGATATCACTAGCAAGAACACCTTGTAATTACAGACTGAACATAACACTAACTCAGCATTACTCATTATCCAGCACTCTTGCTGTATGAACTTCTTCAGTAATTTACCATTTTTTATTTTGGTTATGAATATTTTGGGCAGGGGACAAAATTTAAAGAAGAGAGTGGATTATTGGAGAGTAAATAAAAATTATTCATCATTTGTCAATATAATGCTTATGGTAATACAGTTCTCCCACATAACTAACAGCACATATCTTAATAAAGAGACATGGGATTTTGAACTCTACTTACCAATGTATTCTCTAAATGCGGTATTAGAGTGCCTTACCATAGCACATGCCTTAATTTCAAACTGCAACATCTTTGGTTGTTTGTTTGTTGTGTACGCCTATATTGTAACAGGCAATACAGGTTTAACAACTGACTACTAAATTATCTGCATTCCAAATTCTAACCAGCTTAGCCAAGCTTTTGGCCACACTACTAGGAATTTGTATTTCATACATTTTTCTGAAGAGACCGGACCTCTGGAATATGGTCATCTGAGGCAGGGTGGTGGTGTGGAAAGAAATCTCACTTGTGGTCATGGTCATGTTCATGGATTTGCATACGAAATAGTTTTAATGTGTCTCTTCTATAAGTTATATACAGACACGTAAGCATTTCTTACAAATTCTTAAAAGTAACAAAAATATGAATTCATGCTCCATGTTTAGTCGCTTTTATTTTTCTGTGACTGACTTACTCTTAATGATTCCAGAGCATCTTCAATTTAAATAGTCTTTCATACCACTAACTACAACACGAAGCTCATAAAAGTAGAAGGAAATATATACCCCCAGAGCTCCAAAAATCACCTTTGAAACCCTAACTTTCAAAGACTCAGCCTTAAAAATAGTCCAATCTCACATTCTTTTCAAAGTAAGATTAAACTCAGAGGCCTGTCTTGTCTTTCCACTTAAAAGTCCTTTCTCATCTCTTCACATTCAACTCCCCCCCCCCTTCAATTTGTCTAAAAGCTTAAGCACAGGAAATAATAATAATAATAATAATAATAATAATAATAATAATAATAATAATAATAATAATAATAATAATAATAATAATAATAAAGAAACCCACCCAATTAACTGCCCAATACATTCTGAAGTTCTTTGTCTACATGCAGTAGTGGAGGTAGAAGAACGACACAAGAGGAACAAGGAACTATGGCAAGAAATTATAGCCGAGAAAGACTACTTAAAATAGTAGCATCTTTCCTGACTGCGAATAACAAAGTTGAGAATAAAAAACCCAAGTTACAATAGTCAAGACCAAAGCTTATTCCTCTTAACAGAAACGAAGAACCACTTTTTTGGCTAGTTAAATTTGGTAGAGGAGAAAGGAGTAAGATTTGTCACATCACAGGTATGAAGAAAAAAAATCTTGTGGAAGACAAAAATCTTAAAATTATGGTCCTTCACCACAAGGAAAATCGTTACAGTAGCAATTCAAACACAGTCATAGAGTTTGAATACAATGATTATGAACAAAATAGAGAAATGCCCCCTGGAATACATCCCCATTCATAAAGGTGGCAGAGTATTCACAAAAGGCTGATCATGTGAAGAATTTTTCTAAGGAGGAGTACAACAGCACATGGAATTATAGATGAACAAGTCTGAGGGACTCTGCTGCCTTGTCCTGTTAAGGTATAACCTTGTAATGTTAAGGTAACGAGACAGGAGCTGAAAGAACTTTGAAAGGTGAACAATATATAGGCACAAGAATGTGCTACATCACTCTGATTAACCACAACAAAATGCCTGCACATATTCAGTTACCAAAAAAAAAAAAACCAAACCCAAACTAAAAAAGCAGTGGATAAAATGTGAGGGACAGTTTTAAACCACAAAGTAGGATCAAAAATATGGAGTTCAAGATAATAATTGCACAGAGATAAAACAAAGGAAGGTTTACTTAAATCAGTATTTTTTATTTTCTAATGATTTATACATGTAAAATAGTTGTACAGCAAGACCTCTGAAAAAATTCAGAGGCAGAAATAAACTTTTTTTAGAATATTGCTCCTCCTCCCAGGAGGCCTTCAAGAGCAGAGATGGAAACCTGTTTTGAGCTATTCCCATTTCCACACCAGAAAGAGCTCCTCCTAACAGCTCTGTCAAGCAATTCCTTGTTGCGTACTCTTTCCCATAACTTTGCTAGCCCTACCTGTCATTGAAAGCAGCAATCTGGATCTCTTCAAAGTTTCTCAGAGACAGAGGCAAAACAGAAGTTCACATCAGCAGCACTAGTGTTTCAAACATGGCGGGGGGGGGGGAGAAAACCCAAAAGCAAGCCCCACACCCATGAAGGGGCAGGATGACCACCTGCAGCTGCAACTGCAGGCCACTGCCCTCAGCGACAGCCATTTTCAGCTCACACCCCTGAGCCCTGCTCCCACCTGTAGGGGTGACAGTAAATGGTACACATGGCTGATCATTAGTTTGCTGCGCCATGGTTTTCTTCCAGCATCAACCAAGTAAGCTGGAGTACTTTATACAACAGTTTACTCTGCCTGTAATCAATTTTTGACTGCATCTTGTACTGTCCTCTCGTCTGTCCTTCCCTGCCTGACCCCTTCCCCCCAAACTCACACACAAAAAAAAGCCCCCCCTTTGCAGGGGGTCTGGAAGTACTGTAAGGATTGGCACCTGCTTAGAATTTGATTGAAATCTCCTGGTGTGCTCAACACTTTTGAGTGAGGTCTAACAGAATAGACACAGGCATCATGACTGCACATGCCTTTTTTTACTGTAAAAGTCAGGCTAAATACACTTAGGAGAATGCTTATCTTGTGTATTCAAATAAAATTACTTTCTTATTCTCCTGTAAAGGTAAATTAGGAACAAAATAGGAGAAAGTGCCACACTTCTAAAGGAATAAATACTCAAAACTACCTAAGTAAAAGGAGAAGAAAAACCCTGTAATGCCAAGATGATTTGTAAGTGTTGCATACCCAGCTGTTAACCTAGAAGTACTGAAAGCTCCCCAAAGAGTCTATCTGTTGGTCCGAAACAGTGAGTTTAGCAACTTTGCCCACGTGGATCCCTTTCTCTTACCAGCACTTTGCAGCTACCTTGAGCAAACTTCACAGAATTTAGCTCCCTCAGAAAAGAAAAAAAAAAAATCAAATTCTACCTCCACAGCTTGCATTAAATTCAAGACAAGGACCAAAACACCACATAAGAAAAAGAGAAGAAATGAAAACACAACCACAGCTAGCACTACATAAAAACATCTGCTTATCAGGCAGAAACTTTCCTCACCTTCCAGAGCCTTCACCTGCTCCTCCCCCTTCCTGGTAGCCACCCTTTAGGGGCCTTCTCCTTCTCCCTCTCCCGCCACCCCGGGGCTGCCTCCCCTCTTGCGCTGCCTCCCGCGGGGCAGCCGCGGCGGTTCCCCGCCCCGCAGCAGGAGGGTCAGCAGCCGCCCAGCCCTCTCTTCCTACCATGAAGGCGACTTTCTGTGGATTCCTGCCTCTATAAGCTTCCTCGCTCGCTCGCAGACCTGTTAAGCATCTGCTTTGATATCAGAGCGTAACAAATGACTGTGACAACTCCACTGCACAGCCTTCCCTCCAGAGCAACAGCACCCTGTTCAGAGTTCTGCCGGAACCAAAATCAGTTTTGCGACCAAGGTGCTGTGGGGCAATGCTCCGGCCCAGGGCCCAGACGGCAGGGTCCTGTGTTCGACCTCATGGCCCAGGGGTCTGCGGGTTCCCTCAGGTGAAATTACTGTCCTGGCGAGGACTGTTCATGTGCTCGTGGGAGCCAAGAAAGTGTTGCCAAAGTCTCTTTCACTCCTAGGAGGCAATCTTCTGGCACTATACTAAGCCTTGTAAAAATCCCCTTCATTGATCATCCTCTTTACATTTGACCAGTGACCATTAAATTGGTAAAACTATCTGTGGGCTCGACACACTACTTGCATTATACCGAAGAATGGAAAATCCATCCATGTCTGAAACAAAAAGCTGAAGACATTTGGAGTAAGAGCACTGCTGGGTCTACATGTAAACATAGACTGATGTCCTTCGAGCAGTTTCAAGCCAGCAATCCATTACTTTCAATTAAATCCTTAGTTGCACCTAGCACTTACCGTGGTTTTTCTTTCTCACATATTGTCCTTGTCTTTTGGAAAATGTTTATTATTCGCTTAACGTCAAACCAGTGGCAAACAGCGTATCCTCTAAAACAAAGTGGGAAATGACACGTTTGCCTCATCACAGAAACACGGACCTTTATTCAAATGGTTGATTTCTTTTCAATTGCAGCGCAGCAGGCAATCCTCTATTCTGCCAAATATGTTACCCAGTGTCACCAAGAGCAGGAAACGTGCATCACAGCGACAGCAGTTTTGAAAAGGTCACAGTTTGAACCACCTTTCACACATTTTTGAAATATAGCTTGCTGAAAATCACAAAGGGCTAGCTTAGTTCTCAGTCAGACAAAACAACCTGAGTATTGCTCACTTGGTATCTAAAAACCAAACTGATTACTTTTAGCAATAATGATCAAAATGAGCAAAACTCTCAGTGAAATCATTGACTGGAATTTCCCTTTTACTTAGTTAAAAATTAGAAAGGCTGTTAGGATTTCGTCTCAAGAACCAAGGTAGTAACTACTGTATCACACAATAATATTAACTGTTCCTCTATGGTAACTTTTCACATGAAGAACAGATTTGTCAATTTTGAGTTAATAGTATAGTAAAAGACTTGTTTCCTCCATAGGCCTATGTAGCTTTCCCTGGGACTAAATATGCTCCTATATGAAACAATGTTATAAACAGAAAATTCAACTTATCCCCTGATCAAGTAGCTGGCACCAAAAAGGTCCTTCAATTATCCACGGTACAAACTAGCATACCATAATCCAGATACTATACAATTCCTGTGTTAGACATTGAAACAACACTGTTTGGTTGGAGTTTTTTTACTTCAAACCCCTCTCTGCAGAAGAGAGCTGTGATGGCTTTCTGTTACCCTCCTCAGGGATCTCTGCTAGAAAAAGTAGCATAGACATTGAGCAGCATTTAAACCATATAGTTAAAGTGCAGCATCATTACTGTTCAAGGAAAGCTAAAAGAAATGTCAAGCATTTTCAGTTTTACTGATTAGAAACATTTGCTCCTAGTAAATCTGACATTATCCATTTTTTTCGAGTTGTTAGTAAGGAACTGCGGGGGGTTGACCCTGGAGAGCAGGTAAGCACCCACCTGGTCACTTGCTCACCCCCTCAGGAATTCAGAAGGAATTCAATAAGGAATTCATTCACTAATTCCCATCGGCAGGCAGATAGATGCCCAGCCACCTCCTGGAAACTAGCACACGTAATGGCTGTGCCTTAAGGACCAATGTCCACCCTTCCTCCTCCTTTCCCCCAGCTGTTACTGCTGAGCACAAGGTCATATGGTGCGGTATATCCCTTTGGTCAGTTCTGCCATTTTAAGTTAGCTATAAAGTGATGCATAGCAAAATGCATTGTGTATACACCCCTTTTTTCAGAGCAGGACTGATCCCATCTGCTCCATATATTAAGCAAAGTTGTGGGTTTTTTCTGAAGGAGTTAGACTTAATCCAAAATATCTACAGTTATCAAAAACTACCCTAAAAGCCAGATTGTATTAAACTGAAAAGGCAAAATCTTTTTCCAGATCTCTGTTAGGAGAGGGTATTGCTCCATTAAAAGAAAAAATACATGGAAAAGTTAAGTATCAAAAATCTTCATCTTGACATATGATATGAGAATATTCCTTTTTGAAAAATTTATAAAAGCAATAGTCCACATTAACAATCTATTTAAAATTATTTCTACATCTATGTATGTCTTTATACTCATTAAATATTAAAAATTACCTGTTAAACCACAGACATCCATTCAAATAAATATAAAAGTAATTTCTTTCACAGAATATAATGCACTAGTGAGATGACTCAGTCAAGCAATGTGACTACTGAAAAATTTTTCTACTTCTCTGCTTAAACTAAAGATACTTTCTGTGAAATATAACACCTAAAAAAAAAAAAAAAGATTAAAGAATAGTTCTGCTGCTAAACCACAGTAAGACAGTTTCAATTTTATAAGTCTGGTACTCTTTGTATAAAAAGTTCACTATAGAATCGATTATTTTTATTCTTTTGGTTCTTCTAATAAATATGTAAAAGCAAGCTAAAGTAAAAATACAAACAGTCCTATCTCCACATCGTGGAAAATCAATCTTATAAGAAAATGCATATATATCTTTATGAATAAGAAAGCATTTAGCTTTCAACAGAAAGAAAAATTCCAGTCAGATATTCCAACTGTCATGCTTTTTGTATTAGTTGATGTAACTTCTGTCTAGTGACAAATTGCCCTTATTATAAACATGGCAAAAATACTGTTTTTTTTTTCTTGGTAATATTAGAAATTGATAAAAACCACTAGCATTGCTAGTGAATTAATTACATTAGTGAATTACATGTGAATTAACCTAGAGCTATAGTAATAGATAATCATTAAGCATTTCGGAAATATAAGCTACAGAATTAATTGTACAAAAACATAAAGATCATCTTAAACTACTATTCCCGGGAGTACTGTCTATAAGAACGTCTATAATGATTCATAACTACCACACCTCTGGTTCAGCTGTTGCATTTCTTCCCGTCGGAAAATGGCAGAAAGGTAATCTGCAAACTACGGTCAGCACAGCTACCAAGTCACTGTCAATTGTTTCAATGTTTTAGCTACTGAAGTGCAGAAACTTTTCAAATGAATGAAAATTCCTGTTATAATACTCATTGTATATGTAATTTCCAAAAGGAAGGCTGATTTTCATACACATTAATAAAGCTAAATAGCTTGGTACATATCGTACTTTCTTACGTGATTTCAAGTAATTTATGAAATGAGATACACAGACGTACATTTACTTTTTATAACTAGAGAAATAAACATTGCTGTGAGAATAAGTATGTTGGGCTACTAATTTTTTTTTTGTATTATACTCAATTGAAAGATATTGCAGGTCAAGAAATCCTGTTTATGCTTGGCAACTCCAAGTTATTAATTGCAACAGAAATAAACATTTCATCACAAATCCTTTTTAAATTGCAATGCCTTTGTAAGTAAATTTTTACATTTGTTTTTATCATAAACCATTTAGTTAAATGACTGAAATTGTAACACAGAATATTTTTTCTTTGTGCTTATGGGCCACTACCTGATCTTCCAAGTTACAACAGTTTGAAAACTGGCGAAGAAATCTGAGATCTGTGTGACTTGACTCATTAGTTTAAAGTTACTGGGATGACCCACGTAACTTGCTTCGTTTTCCATAAACCAGTTATATCTTTACACTATACATTTATCCTTACACACATGCATAACTAAATTATAACCGTATTATTTTCTTTTTATTACTGCACTGTAAGGCAACATTCATATAATGCTTACATACATTTTAAGTCATGGCAGAGCTTATTTTACTGTCTTAATTTCATCTTGTGTGCAGATGAAGAAGCACAGTACTACAGTCTAGGAAAAAAACAAGGAAAGTACAAACAGGAATAGGAATGGGTATGCACTTGTTCTAAGCAGTTTAATCCGTAAATTGACATAGCTATTTCTGAAGAATTTGGTTGTCAGCATACTTCCAGTCATGCTGGTTAGCACAAACTTGCTGTTAATTGTGTCTTTAAACCTATCCATTATTTTATACAGAATTTAATCTGCATCATTTTTTGAATGTCCAACTAAAGCTACATGGCTAACAGTATTGCTACACATGTATTCGTATAGGAATTTCACAGAATTCTGTTACTGCTACAGTTTCTAGAAAACAGCAAAATGATGGATAATGTATCTGTGTATAAAGCTCTCTGGAGCTCACATATACCTATCTTGAAAAATAGTTGGAAAGCCCATCACCTAGAAAGAATGCCTCTTCTTTCCTTTATAGTTATTCTTAATTTTCCACCTGAATTTAATAGTCAGTATAAAGAATATTCATAAATATATATGGCCTAATTTTTTTCAACATAACTTTACTGGAGTGGAGTGATTTTGTCTTGAGTATGTATACTATGACAACATGCAAGTATTTAACTCAGCTTATTTCTTCCTCTCTCTTCCTCACCCGCATTAAGAATTATATGCCTTTCCATCCCACGTTTCCCATCTTAAAGGAACATTTTTGAGTGGACAATGGTCTTGACAGTAATATTCCACTGACAGGAGCACCATGGATTAGCTCGGCAAGAAAAAAATCATCAAAGTTCTGTGGATTCTACAACACAGTCGAGTCAAACTGATTTTTTCAGAGAGAGTGAGGGAGGCACGCCCTCCCGTAACCTGTTACCTGCATGCTATGGCAAAACAGGCGCTGAAGATTTTCAAGGCAGTGATGCCAGCTGAAACAGGTAAGAATGTGCTTGCCTCGTGTCTGGAACTCACTCGCTCATATTTGATCAGTTTAAATTGATCAGTTTAAGTATAACTCTAAATTGCACAAGTTTCTATCTGCAGTGCTTGCAGAACTCTTAATATTGTTGATGTAAAATGTGATAGGTAGTAAGCAGGTATAGTCTGACAGACATATTTAGTCTCAAATGGCAGCTATATTCTGAAAATGTGCAAAATTGCTGAACATGTGTACAATAACATAAAGAATACATGTAAACATAAATATTGTTCTCCAAAATAATATCATGGTTAATGCATATAACATAGGACAGTTTAAACATTATTTTTATCAAATCCATGTTGTAAGAAAAGTATTGGGAAATTAAAATATGACTAAAATAACTTCAGTCTTTTGAAAGCTAGATTTGGGGAATAATCTCATGATTTTCATCTGTTGAAGCTGTCAGTCCTGTAATACTCTGCCGGTGAGTATGTAAGACGCAGAAATCTTTCATCAATAATTATTCTGACTCTGGGTTTCCTGCATTTTCAACTGCTGTAAGCAAGTTATTGTGAAACGCCTAGTTTTCTCCCTATTGACCAAAAGTTTCATTTTGGAGGCAATAATTCTATCCCAGTAAATATTTTGGCACATTTCCCCAATATATCCTGTTTTCCTAAGCTTGTATTTTTCCATGAAAACAAGAAATGGAAAGCTTTCTTCTTTGAGAAATAGTCTACTCCAATGCTCCATACATCATACACCTAAGGTAGGACTGCCGAGGAAGTGATTCAAACCTTGCTCCTATGCCAGCCTTTGTGGTGATCTGTGGTCTCAAAATCTAAACTCAAAGAATGTGCTTGTATTCTACATAAACTGTGAAATAGTATTCAGACTAGATCTACACCACTTACCACATTTACGTAAAGAGCTTAGATTGAACAAATGAATGCTTGGGTGTTGGGACCATCCATGGCCATGGAGAATATTAATTCCTAAATCTGCATCACGAGTCACTGCCCAACTCAGGAAGCCCTGTTGAGGAGGGTAGTTTTCATTTAACCGATGTATGAGCATCAAATAATTATTGATGAAAGGTGAAAGTGAGGACCAGGAGAAGGTGACCTGTTATAAGGTCTTTTTGCCTAGGGTTTTGTTTTGCTTTGTTTTAATCTGATGAACTAATTAGTAGTTTATACTCTTGAAATCAACACTACAATGATTTTGTTCTGACTTGGTTTTTCACTTCACTTTGAAGATAATCTCTTACCATCATCTAGGAAGAGACTGGTTGGTCTGCCTTGGACAACTGTACCTGCTATGAGCACTGCTATGCCTTCTTGACCTCAAGCTTTATCCTAAACAACCCCCAAGAACTGTAGGAGTTTGCCAGGTATGATAACAGCTCGGAAGTTCATATTCTTGTTTCCTGTTTCTGTAGCAACTAGGTACAAATGAAACCTCCCCAGAGGCACAAGCTGCATTTTCTGTCCTGTTTTTCTGTGCTGATCTTGTTTTGATCTTAAAGAAAAATAATCAGACATTCAATAACATCAACAGCTTGAGACCTTGTAAAATTAACATTCTCTCTTTTCTCTCATTACTACCAACTCATTAATAACCATCATACAAAACCAAAATAAAACAAGGGGGAAAACAACTTCCGGGGAAAAAAATATTTTTCCTGGGTAAAAATATTTGATAAAGCTAAAAAAGAATTACATATGAAATTCTTTGACTTATACTAATTTTTAAAGTCTTAAATGCTTTATGTGTTTTCCTGATTAAAATTCACAAAGTTTAACATATTCATGTTGGTTTTCATTAGTGAGCTAGCCACTAATGGCTGGACACAAACACAATTGCTTTTAACTGTTTGATGATGTAATATTAAACAAGATCGCTGTTAACAAATACAGTGGTGCTCTCTACTCAACACAGGCTGTCTTTTTATTTGTTGCATGCACAGTCTCAACATTTATGTGCCCATTTACGGAAAAATATTTGTGCTTAGGCTTTTATAGAACAATTGCAACTAGAAGAAAATAATTGTATATGTAGTGTTATGCAGAACATTCGAAGTGCATGCAAAGAACAAAGACATGAAATCGGAATATTCGAAATAATTGAGCAAAGTGTTAAGTGCACCATCTGAAGTTGTGCTGGTACCATCTGATTCCTGCAGCTAACACAGAAAGCATACCAAGTGCTAATGACTAAACTTGGCAGACTTTCAAGGTCTGTTTGGTTTGTTTGTTTTTTTTTTCCCTATAAATGGACTATTTATCATTTTAGTTAAGCATTTGCTTAACTTCAGGGCTGTAAAAATGAGAAGACTTGTTGTGTGTTTTGTGTGCCTCTGTCAATTTCTGTTTACTGAAATCAAGGACATACCATTTTACAGTACAAACATTAACAGAGGGCTCATGAGTGACCCTTCCTAGATTACTGGATATACACTGATCTGAAAGTAGACTGAGCGAGGTGTGTTCTTTATTGAATTCATGCACGGTGAACAGCAGATTTTTAAAAACAGTACTGAGAGCTAGCTGATATTATATTGAACAAATATATAAATACATAAACAAATAACAAAACAACTGACAAAAAGTGTTTAGTAGATAGTGATTTTTCTAACCCTATTCTTATTTTTTGATGTTGTATTTTAATAAAAAGGAAAAATCTATCTTGACAGTTTCTCAGATAATATTTCATGCTTCCGATTGTAAAATAATGTGCAATCTCATAATGATATCTAACAGGCCCCTTTTTAAGACAAAACACCCCACAAGAAACAGCAGATGAACAAAGTATTACTTTTTTTCCCAATTTGCAATTCAATCCCTAAAATCGAATGATCAACAGCAAGGGCACATACTCCTATTTCTCACTTCTGAACTCAGCCTCAAGATCATTCTGGCTACCTTAAGTTTATTTTCTTTATTCCAATTTGTGGGAGGGAGGAAGACGCTTCAGTGCAGTTCAGGCTTCTTCAGGGATAGCCATCAGCTTGAAAAAAACATTCAGTGCAATGCTTTGAAAATCAATTTGTCATGACTGAGCTTGAGTTTGATGGAAGATACAAAGACAGGAAAAAAATTAAAGTGAAACATCTTAAGCATGTGATTTTGGTTCCTAAGTTCACATCTAAGGACATACACAAAACACAGCTAAAGAAATAGCAAAACATCTGGTTCCTTTTATTTGGTTCAGCCAAAGCATTTAGAAAAAAGACATGTCTGTTTTATGATCTCAAATGTGTTAATAATCTACACATCCACCACGACTTGCTTTCAATACCAAGTTATTTGAGATGTTTCCCAGTGGTAAGAATATCCTCCTATTCATATGATGTACCATTCCATTGCTAATAACTTCTACAAAAAAAGGGGAAAAAAATTGAAGACCAAAATGACAACCATACATATTTTAACCTGCTGTAATTTGAAACATTTATCAGTTAGAGTTCTATTGAACTCTCCACTTTGGTTTGTGATGTTAAAAGTTTCTGAGTGGACTTGAATTAAGCATTCAGTGATCATGCGGAAAACAATTCAGCTTCAGATTACTCTAAAAAAAATGAGGGAACTAAATAAGGCAACTGTTTTGCAAAACAAAATAAAACACAGAAGCCTTGTATTGAACTACAGGCTTTATCTTCTTCAGTACCAAAAAACAATTCAATTTTGCAATGTGAAGTAATGCAAGGATATGCATGTTGCTTTATCGCTTCTCCACAAGAGCCTTATTTTGCATAGTTATATTTCTTACCTGTCCTAACTTTCTTAATATGTTCCAAGATAATCCAATTTTGCATTAATTCAGTCAGGTGTAAATTCTGGGCCTTGAATAGCCTGAGTTTTTACTCCGGGTAGAAAAAAGTAATCATAGAAGACTTGGAGATAGCAGTAGAAATTGGTTCTTGAGATTATGAAATTTTGTGAGCAAGATGAATTCCCTCAAGCGTGGCAGTTGTTAAAAAAAATCTAGTAACAAGGACTGGAATGTGAGGAAAGACTATCATTTCTATGTTCCCCTCGACAATAGGAACATTAGAAAATAAGGAGTTATCTAAAGAAACTGAGTGTTTGTTTTTCTGTTATTGTTGTTGAACCATTCTGAAACAATCTAATTGAAAATGTAGGTTTCCTGAAGAACAGTCAATGCAAAAACAAAGAAGAAAAGCTAAATGTTACAGGCATGTGAAGAAATGGGAGGAAAATAGAAGGTCTATAAACCCTAAGCTGATGTAGAAAACAGCAGAATACCCACAACCCATAGGCCAGGATGATTCAAGTGTTAAATAAAACTAAGAAATTAAATTAAATGAAATCTACTCTAAAGTGATATCTACTTTTAAAAAGACAGCATTGCAAGCATGCATGAAATAATGCATAATTCATCTTCTATAACGTGTCATAAAATCAACTCAAATAGCATTAAAAACTAGATTTATTTTAATTCTAGTGCTGACACAGTCTTTCAGAAATAAACATCAACAAAATCTGAGGCTAAACTGAACAATGCATTTTATGAATAAGTCCGATAACATCTATCACCAGGCAAATAACTCTGTAGCCATATATTAGTATACATATCCAGCTGTTTTATAAACTGTGAGTTCCAAGCTATTACACAACTGAATTTATGGAATATTGACATGCACTACTGTGTTCTGAGTACAAAAATACAGTAATGCATGTAATTCTGAAGAAGGGAAAATAACAAAGGAAAGTAAAATGTGAGGTGAGAAGAGCTGTTATTGACAGCTATTTGTCAAGGATTCTGTAACATAATTCACATAGCTTGTGTGTAAACAGGGATTCATGAAGAGCAAAGGACACTTGCATTCTCTGTGTTTCAGAGAGAGAGAGAGAGAGGTGTTATCCTGGAACCCTTTGATTGCTTTTCCTAACACTACTATCTTTTCTGGAAAGTAAAATGGAAGTATAGCAGGGTAAAAAAAAAAAATATTTCCTTCCCGCTCCTCAAGAAAAAGCTGGTTTATTGCTGTGACTCTCAGCCATCCTTATAGTTGAAGAAATAGCTAGTGGCTCTTTTGGGGGAAATAAGGTGTTCCAGTCAAGCATTTCCTGTTCCTTCCCTCCAAAAAGCTTCTTGCCTTTCTATTGTCTTCTCCTTTGTTCCAATGAGAGAGAAAGGAAACGTCCCTCTTTCTGAGATTCACAATTCACAAACACCTACACCTTTTTGCTTAGTCAATCAAAACTTGCTTAATGTGAAAATCTTTGGCAGGCAGCTTCGTTATTCTGTATTTATTTCTTCTTGCATTTCTGGTAGCACAGTAATGAAATCCACCATTATGTCATGCTGGAAGTTGCGACAGAAAGTCATCCTTCTATTTTGGTCTACCAAGGCCAATCTTTCTGACTTACACTCTTACAAACAAGGCACGATCTGTTGACTTTTGGAATACGCTTTGTATTGCCGCTATGCGACAAATGCATAGTTTGTAAACATCATACACATAAGAATTATATAAAAAGGAGAAACAGACTATATCACAACTCTACAAATTAACAAGTGATGCGTATACAAAGTAGGATGCTTATGGATTTGTTTCAAAGAAGACTAGCTTCAGAATGAGCTTCCAATGATCTGTAGACAAGTCAAACAACATCTGTCCATGGAGAACAGGAAACAGATTCAAGCTTAATAGGAATTACTATTTCTCTTTACAAAACTCCATTGTAAAACTGTGCATGAATATGGTCAAGTTGCAATCTATGATTCGGTTTCTTTCTTTTTTAAGTAGAATATTTCTGAGGGATCAAAAGTTAAACTACAAAACAGCATCCAGACCACACTGATGTCAACAGTTAACACAGGTGAAGAAGAAAATATCGATCATTAAATAGTGAGCTGCCTTTCTTCCTAAGAACTTAAGCGATTGTAAAGACACAGAACACAAACAGCACTTCAAGAAGCTAGTGAGCAGAGTTCACATAAACAGGGATCCTTATTATTGACAAATGGGCACAACTATGGGTGGAAGGTGTCATTGCTCATATATTCCAGTTCAAGAAGAAAGGTCAGTCAGTTGCCAAAATTGCTCCAGAAAAACCTCTTCTCTGAGAAACCAGGACTGTGCAAAGGAGGATGCATCAACCACTACACATCTTCCTGCCACAGACCCAGCCCACTGTCTTTTCACCCATAACGTTCACATTTTAATCAAAAGATCATCCTAATTAAATCATCATTCTGAAATCAAAATATTAGAGTAAATTGACACAAATGGACTCCTGGGCATATCAAAGGCACTTCGAATAAATCTAGTACACCTGTCGTTAAATAGATGATCTAAAAGCTTTTCAAATTTTGGATTAATCAGTCATGAAGTCCAGCACTTTGTGCTTGGATATAAAATGTTGCTGTATATATGTAATGTAACAAAGCTAGAAAAAAAAGTTAATTGGTATTTTAGCATTAAAAAAAACCCAAACAAACCTAGTAATATCTAAATTCTTCCTGAAAATGGTAGGGTCCACTCCTCATTATGAAGTCAAGGGTTTTTTGTCGGTATTTGACATTTTCATAGATTCTTCTTTAAAGCCAAAGGGAGGAAACACCACATTTCACCAACTTTTATTAGTTGGCATATTCATCAGGCAAATCCAGTCTCTAAATAATAGTGTCTTTTACATTGCTTTCAAGAGAGTAACATGTCAAAAGCTACTAATATTTAAAGATTAAAACCAAAGTAAAATCATCATAAATTATCTACCAGGTATTGCTATGGGCCTAGATTCTTTTGCCATGCTCCATCATAGATGGTAGCTAGCCCTGTGAATAACACTATGCATGAGGTAAATTTTAGAGTAATTGCTAATAAAATAAGCAACTGCTCAACATGAAAAAAAGAGTAGAAGAAGCTGATCTAAAGAGAAAAGTAACTCAAAAGGTGAGGAAAAATTCAGTATGTTATTTTAAAAGGCTCAAGTACATCTTTAATTTTAAAAGCTAAATATTTCATTGGAGAAAGTAGACCTGTCAGATAAATAATATGTTACTCTACTACTGTTGTTCTCATGCTGTGTTTGTTACGATTCTTCTCAATCTAGTCTATATAATACATGGAGAATGATTCCACAAAATCAAAATTGAACTGGTACTGAAGAAATATGATGCACTGAGGAACCTGAAGGAATAACAAAAACTGTGTTCAAAAATAAATTCTTCCTTTTCATAGGGATTCTGATAAAGGACACTGGAAAAAATCATTATGATTTTTTATGCTTTTGTTAAGTACTTTTTAAAATCAAAAGGAAATTAGCTAAAATATTAAAGAATAAAAAAAATGGTCAACAAATAAGTGTAAATACAGTTTTCTGCTAGAGAGGATTTTAACTTCAGATTTTCAGCTCTCATCACATGTTTTCCAGCATGTGATAAAATCACGAAATACAGTGAAAGTCATCTCAGTTGCTTTATTTACTATTCAACATACTTCAGGTTCACAGAAGAGTTTAAAATGCACTAGTAAGCATTTTGATGATACTTGATACTAAGAGAATAGCGATCATATTGAATGAAGCTGACTGGAAAACACTGTTGTTGCCAGAATTGGTTAATGTTTTTCAGTTACCTAGGTTTTTATTAGAAAATGTAATTTATTGAAAAAGAATCTCCATGGGAAGACATTCATGTGAAAAAACTGACCAGCTACAGCGGTTGAGACTGTAATAGACAGTAGTCTGAGTTTTGCTGAGGGCACAGGATACTAAAGCAGCTCATATTTAAAATACCTGAAGGCAAAAGGATTTACTGAGGGTAAAAAGCCGCTCAGCCCTGAACATATTACAATAAATTCTGAGAAATCTCAATTCACTCTCATCACGGAATTTTGATTTATTTCTGAAACAGAAGAGGACCAGCAGCTTCAGTTGAAAATTTGTCCAAGCTTGAGTATACCTTCGGTTTTCCCCATATTAAGAATATTTTCTCCATATACCTCTGAAATAGTGCAGTCAGTTTCTTAACTGGAACACAATTCCTGTTCACAGCTTGCTTTCCATTAATACTATTCACATTAGTGGTACTCAGTAGTATAAAGCTTCTTTATAGAGGGTACACCTAGGGTTAAGCTTTAACTATATAAAAATCTGACAGCAGATGACACAGTACAGGAGTCTTATAATCTGTTCAGAGCCCTCATCTCTTCCATCCTCTTGCAGTGAAATGAGTATTCTTTCTAGTGTCACTTCAGAAAAGAAAAATTATGAATACTGCTCATTCTGCACTAATACACATGCACATCTCACTTCTCTGCTGTCATTTGCAATACTTTAGAACAGAATTTTTTCTCATTACTCCTAAAGTACGGAACCTAGCACTTGTTTCATTTTTTCCCATTTCTACTACTCCACCTTTAAATAATCACATCTTCTGAATGCCTCCTACTATTCCTTCTAAGTTAAACTTTTAAAAACGTGCAAAAAACATCCTCACCCACCCCAAGATAATTTTCATATTCATTTGTTGAATTCTAGTAAAGGTAAGAAGAAGGAATCTTAATAATTTAGTTCTCCCACAGGATACCGTACCACCGTAGCTGTTATTACACAGCAATGCTCCCATTAACAACATATTGACACCACAGAATAATACCGATGCTTCATGAACAATGTAGTGTTATTACAATAGCATCGTATGCTTAGTTCTCTAAACACTAGGCACTCTCTTGGTCATTACAGTAAAACAAAGCAGTTCACACCACTTTGTGCGTCAACAGCAAACCGTCCATGTAGGTCATCCATTTCTCTCCGAAAGATGTGGAAGTCGGAGAGGGAAGGCAGGCATGTTACCCCTGTTGGCTAATAAGTAATTTGAATCTGGTGTTCAAAGCCCACATGATTCAGCCCTGAGATATATGGACAAAAAAGAATATGAAGGTCCACATATCTACTTGTATAAGGATTAAGTTTCAATGTTTCAGACACTTTTCTGTTTAAATCCTGAGTACTACCTACACCACATCTGAGGTGTACTCTGTGGAAGGTACTCAGTCGTCCCCTTGCAGAAAAATGAAGTTTATGATCCAGATTGCCTATTCCATCCCTTTCATGAACTTACATTAGTTCCTTACTGAGAAAATGACAATGATATGGCAATATCCAGTAAAATTAAAAATAAAGGATATAGATTGCCTAATAAAACTTTGTTTCTCATGGATTTTTGTCTTCTCTCAGATCTGCCTTTTCTCTTTACTTTCCCCTGCCCCAAAATTTTCTCCTCTTTCACAGTAAACCCATGTCTCCTATAACACGCTACCAGATAATAGGCAGAGCACATGGTGACTAGCCCAAATATATAAGCCAAATGACATGCCGGCATGTATATGGTGGTTGGCCTACCGTTACTCATGTGCAGTACGTATTGTGAACATGTCCTTTCCTCTCTGCAAGATACTAATTAAGTAGTTCATTCTGTAAAGTTGCTGATTAGGACAAAACTGGTAGAATGTATTTCTGAGACTCCAATTTCTCATTCAAAATTGACTCAATCTGATCAATGGGCTTAAAAAGTTATTATGAGGGGACTGACAGGAAAAAAAAAATGACGACTCCATAAGCTTCATTTTCTAAAGAAGCCAGACTATAAAAGAA
This sequence comes from Nipponia nippon, assembly GCF_047370975.1. NCBI lineage: Eukaryota > Metazoa > Chordata > Aves > Pelecaniformes > Threskiornithidae > Nipponia > Nipponia nippon. The sequence goes on along the minus strand of NW_028262380.1, from coordinate 45,241,093 downwards.
GAAAAAGAAAAATATAAGGAACCCTCAGGTAGCTAATAAGTAGTTAACAATGTAGTGACTATGAAGCAGCTAATTTACTTTTGGACAGAGCTGATTATTAAGGCAAAACACCAACCTATATGAGGTAGAATAACCACCAGGAGCTTTATTAAAGAGAGAATCATAGAATCATAGAATCGTTTAGGTAGGAAAAGACCTTTAAGATCATCGAGTCCAACCAAAAAGGTTTCACAAAATTTTGAATGCTACCTAAAATTGATCCAGCAGTTAAACTCCTTGTGCAAGGTCTATAAGACCTCTCGTAAGCAAACGCATTCCTAACACTATTAAATAGTTTCACTATACTCATCAAGGGCAGTCATCATCTTATGAATGCAAGATGAGTTCACTTTAGCATTGTCACTGGATTTGTTTGCCTATTTCATTGCTAGCTATATTCACTAGTCCGTAATTTTGCTTGTAATTTCCCTTAAAGGTTAATCACCTGCAGCATGTTTTAAATAATTCCATATTAAAAACAAACTCTTAAATTTTCTAAAAATTTGTACAGGACTTTTACCTGTGGCTCACTGAAAGTGTGGGAAGGTCAGAGCTACAATCATATGCAATGCTCTTAAACTTCATTTCTCTCTATAACTTGTACTTGAATCATAGATGGCTTCTATGAGAATGTTCATGTCATATGTGTTAATATGGAGAAATATGTAGCCCTTTTCCACTATTTTTTTTCAGCAGGCATGATGTAAAACTTAAATCTTATCTGCAATGGAAATAAAACTTCATAAGCCTGCTGCTATTTAAAATCAATGCATTTTAAGTATGACTCCTGATCACTTCAAAATATACAAAAAACATCTTGTTCTTTTGAAGGGGTTGGTGGGGAGGGACCCAAGTGCTTTGGAGTAACCTGTGGGCAATGCAGGAGAAGAACACGAACAGTTCCTGTTCTAAACACTGACATCGAACTTTTGAAGCCTGAAGCTGCAGATAGGACAAATTTGTCCTTCGATATTCAAGGCAGATTACATTTTTTAAAGTATCAGTTGTGAAATCAATCACTGAAAAACTGATTATTGCTGAAAGCTGTACTAAAAGTCATGTGTCAGCCTGAAATCTCCTCCATCTGATCTTCAGTTTTCTCAGCACACCAACATAAAACCCTCCCAATCTTTGTAGTTTCTCCTCAGAGTTAGAAGCTTTCTTTTTTCTCTGTGATCCCCTCATAACCAGGCTTAGGGGTGTATCTCTGCTCTATAATCACAATGGAATTGACACCCTGCTTACTTACAGACCACAGAAGGAAGTCCAGAGTTATCAGGGTCAAAGACAGAACACAGGAAGGTTACAAGTAAAATACTGTTTCAGAGAGGTGAAAGAATGCAAGTCCCTCTGTGTTTCCTCATTTGTCTTTTTTAATTTTCTTTGTCGTAGAGCCTAGAAAATTCGGTAGCAGCCAGACTTTTCAGACTGCTGCCTATAGTTGTGGGATGCATAAGAGTGCATTGCATACTTTGAGTACATCATCATCATCAATGCTAGAATAGTGGTATTGCTGAGGAATGTTAGCTCTTTTTGTTCGTAATAATCATACATTCTTGCTGCATGGTACCTTGGAACTACTACTGCAGAGGCTCAGTGGATTTCAGAAATTAGAACATTTCCTGTGTGAGGTCACAGTTTCCAATTAAAAATGCCTTAACTAGGAATACTGAACTCACTCTATATGTTGAAGACTCACCTAAAAATCCCAGTATGTATTAGGCAAGCTCCAGTTCTCAAGCTTTGGGGACTTTTACATAAACCTAAAATTATTCTGCAGTAAGGAGATAACGTGAAAATGTAATTTGTCTGCTACTGTGGCTTTATCTCATTTAGTTTTAAACATGTGTACTTTTCATGATACAGTTTACTTGCATTTTCACCATGTTTCACTCAGAAAAAAAAATCCAAAGAGAAACCTTTTATAAAGAAAGAACAGCATCAATACTCAAAGAATATACCTATCACAGAATTTTGGTTTTTTTATGGACAGTACAGGTAGATGGGGGATGGAAGGAAAGTGACTGCTAGCATGGCAGATATAGCATAAAATTCCTATTAACTACAAAATGTGGCACAGAAAATTTATTTCCCATTGTGGTGGGTAATGTGACCAGCTCCCAGAAAAAAGGGAATTAGTACCATAAAAACACACATTAACTAGTGAAATTAAAGCTGTTCTTATTTGCGTAATATCCAATCCAATTCTAGCTTCAAGAAATAATATAAAATGAGATTTGGAAAGAAAAGGGAAACATTGTTTTCAGATCTTTACCTTTTCCCACTGTTTTTCATACTACTAAGAATTCTCATACCTATAGGTATTGCTATGTTTCAGAAACCATATTGTCTAAGATATGATACACCGGGCTTGAGGTCCGGTGACTTCTGTTGCATTTCCACCATTGTATCTAAACCTTGGAGACATAGTTAAATCAAACTGTGGTGGTGTTCTGGTTTTGCTTGCAATTTTTTTTAAAAATGTGTAGAAATACACTCAAGGTGTACAGATAACGTTGATCAGAATTAAGCCAATGTGAGCATATGCTCCATTGTACTAATATGCTCTGTATTCACTAATTCAATATATGCTACAAACATCTTCTGAAAATCACTGTTTTTCAGTTCTTATAGCTGTCTCCCTACAGCCAAGAACATAATGATAAATGGTTTAGGAATGTAGTAACATTCTGCAACCCCTGAGAAGCAAAACAAACATTCAAAATATAAGTGGCTTATTATTAATTTCTTGACACTGCTTTGTGTCTATGTCATAACTGTTGCTAGGAGCATTCTTTTCATCTTCTCACTCTTTCCTCCCCTACGTGTGTTCTGTGTTGCAATTGCCAGTTGTGTCTTTTTGTTGGTTTTGGTATATAAATGCACTTTATACACAGAACTAAACTCTGAAAGAGAGAGGCTGATACAGAGTGTTGTTGCCCGATTGTTACTAGAGAAGTTCACATCAGAAACCGAACTGTGATCTGAGTGAGTTCCATTAACTTGCAGGTAGAATTCCAATTTTAACCTTAGATGGTTTGGGGAGACATAAAAATTGCCTCTCTTCTCTATGATAGAGTGCCACATCCCAGAACAATAGAAATATTGAAGTAGTTTCCTGCTACTGAAATGAAAAATAAACAAATATGAGATTCATTTCTTCAATTCAAGTTGAAGGTTGTTTGTCATGTTAGGCAACCTCAGTATGAATACAATCCTCTTCCTGCACACTGACATAAATCTAGTTTTTCTTTTGCAAATTCTCCTGTAGATTACACACTTGATTCAGTGAAAACATAATACTTTAAGCATGTAGTCTTGATTACCTAAGTTTTTCAATGTCTGTTGTCCATCCATTGTCGGACAATTTCCAACAATTTTCTCAAGTGAAAACTAGTGATTCCCAAGCAAACTTATAAATAATGTCACAAAATAATATAACCTTTTTTCATTCACAGCCGTCTTACACTGTAATATGAACAATAGCACAGCCATTTTCTATTGTAATTAGACATTTCGACCATGGCCAGCTGAGTAAAGTAAGAAAATTTTAAGAAACTAGAGATGTCTTCTCCAAGATCAAAGTTAGATTTTTTTTCAATTGCTTTTCAGTATTTGTTTTACTTTTGAATGATAAACATGTGACCACACCAACTTTAGACTCTATATGGGTTCAGTCATGATGTTTTGATTTTTTTTATGATTAATTTCTATCTTGTATACTATTTTTGTCCTGCTTATCTTAAGAGTGTTTCCTCCAAATAAGGAAATATTAAAGAGAATCACTAGCCAGTAGACTTGCCCTAGATAAACAACAGAAAATCCCTCAACAGATTAGTGGTTTGCAAATATTTTAATGGTTTCCTCTGAGACAAAATTCTGGACTCCTTTAATGCAAGCAAGGATTACAAACGTAATCTCATACTGGGGCTAGCTCTGCAGTTCAAAATTCTGCTGCCAAATCAGCAAAATATCTGCTAGGCACAGAAGAATATGACTTGTGATCCACCTAGAGTTTAAAAGTCAGGAGGGTGTTTTCGTATATTCTAGGATAAGGAGGTAGCATGAGAAAAGCTGACAGAAAAAAGTACAGAAGAAACTCTGAGATTAAAACTCTCGAGGACATTAAAGAAGGACAAGCAAGGTCTGCTCAGGTGTGTAATTTTCCCAGAGATATATGATTTCTCTGTGAAAATCTGACCAGGGTTGATGCAGTACACAATATGTACTGTCCTTCAGTGCCAAAAATAAAGACACAGAAAGCCTGTAACTTTAGTAGAACTCTTGGCGTATGAACTAGCTACACAAGAGTACTGCATGGGCTAACACTGATTTCTGCATTTTAGACTACTGGACTCTAATATCTATGGTTAGACAACCCATACACACAGGAATCTTCAATACAGAGGTGTATGTGGAATCCTATAGCCGCAGATAGCACCTACATCAGCCAGATGAGCACTCAAGAGCATATTGGACCAGAGAAATTACATAAATTACAGTAGTTCATATTTTCTTATATGCTCATTTTTCCTTCTATTTTAGTTTAGTACAATTATTACTTTTTATAGGGAAAATATACAAATCTGTCAAAAAGACAGAAGCGTTACAGTTTTTAGCTCATAGGTACATCCAGAATTTTTTTCTGTCATTTGGATTAAGCTTTAAACCATTCTGGCAAAAAACTTACTTTTTAAAAAAAATATATGAAATTTTAACAACAGAAGTACATAATACAGCTTTGATGTGCTGCATATTTTATAAAAAAATCTGTTCAGTATGATAACGCACTGCAAAAGCTCAGTCAAAATTCCAGCACATCTTGAAATTTGCAACTAAAGCACACGTAGCAAACACATTATCTTAAACACAATTACTATAAAAGAGAAGGTCTAGCATTTGACATCCCCTTAAAACATTTCTGGGTAAATTTGCACGTCAAGCACATGGCTCTCTGTTGGCGATATGTGCAAACTAGAATCAAGGTAATACTGATTTTTGTAGACATTAATTATTACTGAAAAAGTAGGCAATGTTAAACCACCTATTAACTGCAGCTCTCTTATTAAAATACAAACAGCAAATATAGTTGTAGTACCAAGCAATTAGCTAATACATTTGTATCTTTGAAGAAATTCCAGCGACTATTCAGATTATCATTTAGGCTATAATCAAAGACTGTTACTCCACTGAAGGCCAAAAAACATATACTTTGATTTTTCAAATACCTATTTTGTAACATAAATATTTCTGGGTTTAGAAATGAGTAGATAATACATATTCTGCTAAGCCTCGTAGTTGTATCACTGAAGGGAAGAAGAGGATCAAATCCAAAGGTATTGCACATTTTCTGTTATCTGAATAATGTAAAAACCACAAACTAGTTATCAATTTTTCAGATAACATAAAATGGAATGGTTTATTTTTTCATTATATGAATTTCATTATTTAGTAGAATAAAATGACTACTCCATTATTTATCATTTGCTGCTTATTTATTTAGTATAGGGCTAGCCAAATATTTGGGCCCAACAGCCAAAAAGTCAGTCTGATATTCTTCAAGATGACATTCTTTCTAGCTCCGGAAAAACATGCCAAAACATAAAAGGTGAACAGAAAAGGAGCAAGACATACCCCCTTCTTGTTCTCTCAGGAAAACAAAACAAAACCAACCAACCAACAACCCACACAGAAACAAAAAAGATGAAACTATGGAATATTTAGCAGTGAGAAAATAATAATGAAAAGGAAGATACCAAAAGTAAGACATTTCTATGTGCCTTTAAAAGCTGAGTAGAAAAATTCTACATATCTAAAATATTTCTGATTTTTCCATTCTGAAACTGGCTTTCAGTTTCTGTTTTACACATGACATGACCAAGTTTCAGAAATCCATACATAAGCATTGGCATTTAAATGAATACAATGTACATTTCAAGCTCTTGATTATATGTCTGTGTGGAAAGACTTGGCAGACTCACAGACTCAATAGGCAGGGGTCTGCCTCTCAGTCATTTCACTACAAGCTCCACGTGGCTCTAACAAATCCACTTGATGTAATGTGGATTTCAGTTCCCACTTCTGAAAGAACTACCCAATCTCACAGAGCCCTTGGGAGAAAAAGCACCACTAATAACTGAGAGCATGCAGATACTGCAAATAAAGGTCATTTTCAGTAGCTGGCTGGATTACATATATGCTCCATAACTTCGACAATACCGGATATTAACATGAGATGAGCACTCCTTCAAATTAGAGGACATACATCCTATAGACAGTTTTGAATTTAATGTTATCCTTGCAGCTTCTGCTGTTGTATTTCATGGCTGATAAACTGCTACTGTTTATTTTTTATTTAGAAAATAACATATTTAGCCCCTGGAATCTCCTGTTCACTGACTTCTAGAAAAGCTTTCCCCTCTGTCTATTTCTTTAGTGGAAAATCTTCTAATATTTCTCAAAGCAGTGTCACCATCTCAAGTTACAAAACATTCACGACAGAGTAAAAAGTTACGAGTCTGTTAGCTTTCTTTGTATGCATGACATGATTCACATAGTCAATGTAGTCAGCTTACTAGAGCTCACAAGTCCCGAGCCAAACACCAAGGAAGAATTAAGGCACAAATAACTAAATTGGTTCAGTGGTGTCCAGATTTTCTCTCTTATTTTGAGAATGGTGCTGGAAGAAGTGCCCAGGTCTCCTTAGTATCTTAAAGCACTCCCCTGGTTGCTCTGATGTTCAGCTCCATCTTCTACAGATGCTATTTTGGATGACAAGAGGCATGATTAAATTGGCTGGTCAAAATTATGTTTAACAGACAGGTATTCATTTCAAAAGAAAACTTTAAAATTCATTGTTTCCATCTGTTGTTGGAAGATGGCAGGATTTTGCTGGCCTCTATTTTTCTGCTAATCACAGCACACCTTTTCTACCTCAACTTAGTCAATGAATGGAGAACTCTTCTATGCAAAGTCACACTACTGGCAACTGACTTCATAATGTCTTATGATAGCCTGTATCACTGGTATTTGGAAAGCAACAGCATTTTTGTGAATTGAATCAGTCTGGAAAGAGCTACAAATTTTTAAATGACTGATCTTTACCCAATATTTTCCAAAGCATAAGGGAGCAATTTTGTAAACTTATTGCTAAGATACTTTCATGGATCTTTGAAAAGGATTTTTTTCTGTGTTACAAAAGCTTTCAGAATGATGTGCTCTCATTTAAGTCTCTGCCTGAAGTCAAAACCCAGCACAAGTGCAGAATTCCACTGAAGCCAATCAGGCTCAATGTATGTATGTAAGATTCTGTCCATACAGAACACCTTTTGACTCTTTTGACTCTATGGCCTGCAAAACACGATTGCACACCCATTAAAAAAAATCCTCATATTCAAATTAGTTTTCATTAAAATTCTGTTGATTAGATAATTTTTAGACCATTTAAAAAAATCAGTAATCTATTTTGCACTGCTGTTTGCAAGTAAACTGCTTCTCAGTAACCAGTGTGATTCAGGAGTTCTTAAAAAAGTGATACACAAACATACCATGAACTAAAATAGCTTCTCTGCGTACACTTAACATTCTATGAATGAAAGCATTTTTTGATATTTTTCTTCAAGCTGTCCTTCCAGTGCCCTAGCTGAAATTAAAGAACATCAAATTCTAAGCCTGTTTAATTTAGAATAGCAAAGAATTAATCCTAATAATGAAATAACTCCATACGGCATTGTCTTTGAATCATTAGAGGATTTGCAGATAGTATCTTGTGAATGCAAACAAGATAATCATACAAGCACAGATACCAAATAGCCCTTTTTCCAAACACTGGTGGGCATGCATATTCAACAAAATGCAAATATTGACTTTTCTGATAGCAACTAGATCAGATTGCTAAGGTGTCTGATGGGACACTGTAATCCCAGCGTGGTAAACAGTACTGACCTTCATGCTCTGTATGGCTAGCATGTAGCTTGCTTGCATTTATGATTCCCCTAACCTCTAAACATTTGCCACAATTGGAAGAATAAAGCAGACATGTGGAAAAGGGCAGTCTCAGTCAGTACAGGAAAGCTTGAAAGAAAGTAAACAGGCTTCATGTCTCATAATATCTCTCTGGAGAGGCAAGGAAAGGAAGAAATGTCATTTGCAATTGACCACTTATAAAGGTAAGTGGGCACATCAAAAGACTCTTTTTCATTAATGAGCAAGGAAAGAGGATCATAACAGGTCACACACCTGCACATTCAGCAATCAGTATGCCCAGCAAGTATGTTAGAATATAGACATAGGAAAAATGTTCATGTTTTAAAGAGCATTGAGCCAGACTGACTGTATACAGTCATGCAAAGAGTCACATTATGGTGACATGCTTTACCAAAAAACCTTCCAACCCCCCCCCAAAAACAAACTTAAACTGAGAAACATCTATACTACTGGATACTTCAGCTGATATGTTTTAATCTTGAACTACATTACACTTCCAAATCCTGCCTAATCCAACACTTCAAATTAGAGTGGAAATAAAGTGGATGGGAAAAGGCTCAGGATTTCCTGCTATTTTTGTTACACTTGCAGTAGATGACTTGGTACCTTTCAAATGGCTGTTTATAATATGTATTTAAAGCCTATTAAAGGTTCATTTCTGTTCTGGGTAGATATTCTGTTTCTGCACATTTTTTACTGTCCACAAGCAGCAACTAAAGAGATGCTACAAGACAAACTTGAAGTCACAGTTTGAAACATATTCCAAATAAGTTTTTTTATCATCAAAAACTAGCACATTTTTTTAATTCATCACAGCAACAACATCTGCCATCAGAAATCTGAAATTCATGTGACGCTATTTGCACCAAAAACCATCTTACTGTTCCAGTCCTCACTACTGATTCTGTATGTATTTTGGAGTTTGCCACATCCTTTTACTTCAATAGTAAGGAGAAAACACAGACAGAAATATATTTTAAACAAACAACAATCCCTACACTATTGAAATACCTATGAGTGAAGCCTTTGAGAAACAAATGGTTCCATTGCTGTGCCTCCGAAAAATTTTACTCCTGTCTACTCTAAGTTACTGTATAGGTCCAATGGAAAATCCGTAACTCCATCTTCCACGAACACACTTATTTTACCTGACAATGCTTTTATGCAGGCACATAAGGGAAAATCATTTGCACCAGATATGGAGATGATGAGGTGGGGTTTTTTTGCTCCTTTGTTTGGGTTTTTTTATTTATTTAACATTACCTTCATATAAAGGCAAAGCACAGAAGGATCAGAAAATAAGGGAAACAAACTAATTCCTGGTCTTCTGCAGCAGAAAAGAGCCCGTACTCAAGGCTTGTATTAAAGACATTACATAAAAGCTAAAAAGCCTCTTAGTTGATAGAGCTCATCTTTGTGACATGTCATGACATTGCTTTTACTGTTACTTAAGGCCAACCTGACCACTTCCCTCAATAGAATGAAATGCCGCATTTCAACAATAGTTTTTCTTTTACACTGAATTATTTTTAAAAGCAAATATTTAAACTTCTATTGCAAAGATCTGAAATGGGTTCTAATAATACAGCCATTCAACATGTGATATCAGTCACTTTTAAAAATTGCACTTGGTATGGTCAAACAGATTTGCTGTTCACTTAAAAATTGTTGATATGTTTTTCCAACCAGCAAAGCTTATGAGCCTGTGAAAACAATTTATTATTGAGTAACTTTGTAAGATTTTCTTTGCATCATTAATGTTTAGAGTGGTCTCTGGCGAGCTAATCATGTTTTCAAGCAAAGTTGGAAATGCACAGAACAAAGAATCAGGAGTCATAACTAATTCAGGTTGGAAGGGACCTTGTGAGGTCTCTAGGCCATGCTCCTGCTCAATGCAGGCTCAGGTATGAGGTCAGACCAGGTTGCTCAGGGCTTTATCCAGCCAGGTCTATTTCAAATTTCTGAACCGCCTAAATAATGACCAGCCACATGCAAAATTATCTGTATTATTACCAGCATCCATCCCAATATACAATTTAAAGCAATCTTTACCACATAGACAAATTTCTGCGTTCAGCATCGTTATCAAGCTTTCTACAGAAAAAAAGTGTCATACTTGTTTCAGCATGTTTTCTGTCTGCCCTTCCACTAACGCAAGGTACAGAAAATACTTGCACTGACTGCCTTAAGCATCTAACTTAAGCTTCTGATTTTTTTTTTTCCTACATTGAAATTAAGGTTTTAAACTTAAGTGGAAAACAACAAGTACCTGCACAAGGGTTACAATTTCATCAGATAAACATCTAAAGTGTAGATCATGTGAAATCCCCCTTTGTTTTACAGGGTTTTTTATCTCCAGATGCAAAGATAACAAACGTTTCAGTTATGTACAAGAGAGAAAAAAAAATCTAAATTGGTCAATCAGTGTCGATATATACTATTAAATTGTATCTACCAAGTTATAATAAAAGCAGTTTAAAGCTAATCTGCATTTTGACTATTTTGCATTTTGCATATTGAAGGGCTTAGTAACTGTGACACTCGTCATTGTGAATAGGTGGGAGCCTAGATTCACTCTTCACACAACTAATTCCCTGCTAAATTTGAAAAAAAAACAGCAAAAGTAAAACCACATCTATTTATGGCTCAGTCCTTACATTTTATGTGTGTGTATGTCTGTAAACATATATATATATGTATTTCTATGTCTATTCATATATATATTTACATAGGAGCATGTTGAACCACCCTAGAAAGACTCTGTTTGAGCAATATAAATACATTTTACTTAGATTTTATGATGCTGTATGACTTCTGCCAATTTTATTTCATTAATCATACTCGTTACGTCTATATATCGCTTTTATTTTGAGATGTCAGTAAGAATTATAAAGAGTAACAAGATTTTTCAGTGTTTCTGGGGAAAGAAGGTCAGATTACTGCTAATCAGAGCAGAGTGCAAGCTAGACAAAAGACCCTTTGAGCACAGAAATTATGATACCAGAATATTATTTTATTGAGGTTTTTTTCCCCCATTTATAGTGCATTTTTAGTGGGCAATTATCTTTAAAGCTACAAAATCACAGCTTTTACATTTTATAAGGAAGAATCAACGTGTGCTAATTAGAACCTTGGCAGCACTTATAATACAAATGGGATTTTTGTATGCCTTTCTATTTGCTAAAATTCTTTATTCTTACCTTCCTCCTGAGAGCCTTCATTTAATCAGCTCTATGCAGGATTTTATAAAGCTAAGAAAAATGCTTGCTTTAATATTCTCAGATTTATTTATTTTTGAACCATAATAAAACTTTTTCTTAAATTTCTATTCAAGCAATGCCATCATTGATTTTTATGGTGTTTTAAAAGAAGAAAAACATCAAGATTTGACTGGTTATTGCTAGTGGGCCAGCATTCACAATTGTATCTGTGTTCTTTGTGCATAATTTAAATAGAGAGTAATTTGAACCTTATTATCGAGAACTTTTGTATTGAGACCCTGCCAGCATAGTGATCTAAGCCTATGCTTAGACTAAGTCTAGACAGCAAGCCAAATGCTAGAAAAACAATAATTTATAGCCAGTGCACCATATGTGCAAATAGATTCTATATACTACAAAGTCCAGCAAGCATGAAGAGGAGAAAGCATCCTCCTATATCACTTTGCTTTTGGATACAAAGACACTTGCTTACAGAATGGTATTTAGATGTGTAATCATTTCTGTCAAATCTCTTAGATTATTTAACTAAGGATCAGCCAGGACTTTATAAACCATGGATTTACCTTTTAACCAATCCTTGTGCAAGAAAATTCTGATAGATGCATGGGCAAACATCTGTCCTATTGTATTTCCTTCCCAGGCTGGAAAAGCTGGTAAACAGCTTTTTAATTAATAACTGTTGCCTAAACAGCCAAATGCCTCCACTTGTAGTTATGCAGGGCCAGACAGAATGACGGTTTCTTACTACCATTGCCATGATACCATGTGGCTACCCTTTCAGTATCTGGGAAAAACAAAATTTGGCAAACCTAATTGTCAACTATTACAATTTTGTAAGAGAAACTTTTTCTGACAATTATCCATACATCATATACATCAAAAAATCTTTAAGAATCAGTAGGAGTTTATTCTATTAGGATTTCAGATAACATCTTAAAGACTAGAAAATATTGGAATGAATATTAATAAATAAAATACAATTTGTGTTTGAAGATTCATCAGGCTCTCCAAGGTGATGGAAGCCGAGGTCAAATGACAAACAATATGGAGGTGAAGACATGATCCAGATTGAGTGTTCACCTGAACTGTTTTCACTCAGACTATCCCATAAAGTCCACTCCTCTTTGGACTCTGAAACTGAAAGCTATGTGTCCCGTGACTATGAAAAAAGCGACAAGTGACTTCCAATACTTGATGTCTAAAAAGCTTTGGAAGTTCAAAGGCATTTCCTTCTCTTGGATATTCACAGGAGGTTGCATTTTAAAGCCTTACACATGTTCTCTCCTGAGAACACGGATTACTTTCTGCTGTGTCAAATCATCAAAGATATGAATGGCTGGTATGAAAAATGGAGACAGCTTACACAAAATGGGGCACAGGTGGGAAAGAACACTGAAAAAGAAGGCTTTAGAGAAAATGATCCAGGCCATGGCTACACAAATAGAGTTATCTTTAGACAGGAAGCAGAAGGCAACAAAAAAGAGGTTTTATCATATCCCGAATGAAGCATATTACCTTGCCCTGTAAACAGATTACCTTAGATTAGTCTTCCACATAAAGGAAGTCTTGCTTCAATTTAAAGGGGAGGCTGTGGGTCCTTCTACCATCTCCTTCAGGCAATTTCCTGAAGATTTTTTTTCATTAATGTATCACTTCGCATGAACTCAAACAAATCTGTCTACTGACGAAGTACCAAATCTCCTCCTTAGTTCCACAGAACCAGGGAAATTCCTCCTGAAATCATTTGCACACAATCACACATGGTGTATTTAAACCTGCTGCTATCACATTAATTCATGCAAAGAGGAATAATCTGCACTTAAAGAAATGTCTTGCTGCATGGAAGGAGAACTGCGTCTTGTTTAAAATAATGCTAATCCAGCTAACTTTTCATTTCAGGAGCTCCATCCTCTTTTCAAGCATTTTTACCAAAAACGCTTTCAAGTCTTGCATTCTGCTAGGCAAAACAAGCCGAGTTCTTGAGTTTTCACTTATAAAATACTGTCTCATCACGGCAGTAGCGCTTCTCTGTACCTGTCCAAGATTAAATTCAATGCAATCTGAAACATGAACATTCAGACACAGATACAGCATGTCAGATGAGGTTTAAGTAGTGTCATATATAATACTTTTTATTATTTCTCTATCTCTGCTAGGAAAACCTTCCTTCATATCTTATGAACATACCTGTTTCTTTATGATATGTTTGTTACTCAAGTCATCATACAGTTAATTAACTTTTTTTTTACTTTTTCTTTTGTTGTTTCAAAATTATAACCTTGATTACAACAAAAAGGTTATTCCAGTTCCTTGAAATCTGACCATCATATTTAATCTCATTTTCAATATAAACCTGAAAATCATTCAATTCCTTCAGCAATATATACAGATCTATATCTTAGTAACTCTACCGGCAACAAAACTTATTGCCAATTCAGTAGTTTCCTTTTTCTTCACAGGGTGCTGTGATTTTTGTTAATTTATGTGGCTTTAAAGAAAAAAAAAAAACACAATTATTTTTCTTCTTTTTTTTTTTTACAATATCTAATTCATTTTTACATTTTAACAAACCTTTAAAAAGCTATTTTCAAAAATGCCCAGAATTTTTATTATTAGGAAGAAAGGGCAGAAAGTTGCATTCATTTACTAAAGACGTATGACATTGCATAATCAAAAAAGTGTTGTATCTTTTTGTACTAATCACTTTCAATAGCTGCAACGTAAACTTAGTTTTTAATTTGACTCGAGAGTTAAATTTTAAGCTATAAACTATCTATCCACTGTTTTAAATTAATTAAAATCTTTAATTTAAATAGTGAAACTGCTTGTAGTTCTTATCTGTGGAATATCTTTGGCTAGCCAACATGTATATGGTCAAAAAAGTACACTTCCAGAAGATAAAATTTCCCTCATTTAAAGCCCATTAGTGTCCCTTTGTGCTGAAATTACTTTCTGAAGAAGTTGTGCATAAATGGGGATCAGTTCCAGTGTAAATTTTCTGGGGAAAAGAACTGCTCTCTACCTGGCAACAAACCTGGAGTTTGTTTTCCAAAAAATTTAACACACTAGAGCTCTTTTAAGTACCAAATGGGGAATATACCTGTAATATTAAGTTATGTTCATTTGTGTAACACCCGTGGGATTTTGCTTATTCATGTATCAGGGTACTAGATTATTAGTACAGTATTAGATAGATAGATAGATAGATATCTGTACTAGATACCCATACAATTAACATTTTTCCTAAAGATCCCTATGTTCTTCACAGTAGGAGTAATGACAGAGAATATTTTTTCGTATTTCTGTCATGTAGACAAAATAGCAGGAAACTCTTGGTGTTCCTCTCCTGGGAAAAAAACCCCACTATTTCTTTTAATAAGATTCTTGAAAATACTTCTGAATCAAGAAAAAGGGAAAGAGGGGAAAAAACAAACCACAAAGTTTCATTAAGTCGTGTTGGAATAGATATGGATAGGTCTATCTTTAATATTTGATGCAGTTTAGTTTACAGCTGGTTCACCTAAGGAATTAGCTTTTCAGGTACTTGGGGACCTATTTAAAATTCAAGGATTAAAAACTGAAAGGCATTTATAAAAGAAACCTACTTTTTATATTTGTAAATTGAAAAGCAGAAAGACATTTGATTGACAGCAACCTCTGGTTTGGATCTCTTCAGAAAAGGGTCTAATAATTACCCACATTTAACTGCTAGTTAAAATGGATGCATTCATTCCTTGCAAAGTCTCCTTAGAAACACTAGACTTTAAAGCATAATCAAAACAGACAGCTGGGTCCACCCTTTATGATAATGTGCCATGCAGCTTTATTAATCTGACCTTTGGAAACAAATGAGAAATTTAATACTGCCCCACCATAATTGTTAGTGGCAGGCATTTTAGTAGTCTTTAATTTGCACTTCACTTTAATATCTGCTTCCAGTTATGATGTAAACATTAACAGGATCTGACACTGTTAATCACGTTCTGGTGTCTGAAGCAGTGGCAAAAGAGTGTGCTTGGGGTAAACTAGAACACGACCTTAATGGATAACGAAATGCATCAACCCTTGCTACGCTGAGAGTAAGGCAAAAATGAATACTCTAATTGTTTCAACTGGCTTCTGAGTGCTATGCAGTGCTGCAATAATTGGGAGCGAGGCTGGGGGTGGAAGGCATGTGCATCAGGCTCACCTTTCAACGTTAGCTAAGTCCTGACTGTCCTTTAAGTTGCTTGCAAGAGATATCCGATATGAGAAAACATGTTCCCAGTATACAATCAATAGCATTCTAAAGAATTCACAATGAATACAAAAAGTAATTCTGTTTTAGGTGCCATGAGTAAGGAAATTTCTCCTGTGTAACACAAATGTGTCATTTTTTTCTGCATAAGTGTTCTTAAAAGAAATGTTTTATAGCCTATAAACAGCACAGAAAACCGATCTGCAGGTTATGTTGAGAGCTATTAAACTTCAGTGTTATAAATGTACAATAAAAAACAGTGGCACAGTACCTGAATTAGAGAGACGTCTATTTACAGGTATTTCTTTTAAAACAATGTAAGTTAAATAGAATTTATTTCTGAAATACCAGTACGTGTTATCCGTTGCTTCTGAATATTATGTACTCGTCCTGGACTTCACTTTTTTTTTTTTTTCCCCAGGAAACTACTCCTCTCCTTTAAAGACTCCTTTATGAACAGTCTAATTGAACTATTGTTTTTTAAGTTCATATCTAAAGAAGCATGCTTGTAGAGCTTGTAAAGATCCCTGTGGATTTTTAAAAGGATCTCTATGTATATCTTTTTCAGTGATATAAATACCATAGCCTTCTGTTTGTTCAGTAACAAAGTATCACAGAAAACTATTTTAGATAAGCTTATATGGAAATCATACTGAGATCTTCTGATAAATCAAGGGTTATGTTATAGAATAAAAACAAATACTGAAAGTTGCTTTCCCCAAAATTCTAACATTGATTCTTTAGCTATTACAGTATATACTTATTGCTAGTGTAACAGCATTATAATAGTTTCTAGCATACGCTATTCTTTTTGAAAATCTATTCTAAAAGGAAAACTTTAAAGTGTTAAGATATGGAGATTATCTTGCTTCAACAGTCTGCAACACAAAACACAAGTTGCTCTTTCTATCATTCTGATTTGATTGTTTTTAGTCATAGCAATTGCCTTCTACATCACAAGTACTGTGAAATAACCTGCCCCCACTGGCAGTGGCCAGTGTATGCCAAACTTAACTTAAGATACCTGCGGTGCTGATGCAAATCACATTTTGCCACTCATTACAAGACTGGTAAGGTTCTGCAAAGGAGCAGGGTATGCAGAAGAGGTGGGTAACATTTTAAACCAGTGGCCCTAAATGCACCAAAGCCATGAGAGCTCTAAGCTTCACAGGGAATGACCCATTTTACATTCTTAGATTTCTATTGTTAGCATAATCGAATGAATATTCACTACATATGAGAAACATAACACGCATAGCCTACAGACACTGCACTAATGTTTATATTATGTATATTAAAGGAATCAAGTATACTTTCTCATTGCATTGCAGTCGCTCTATGAATTTAGTGCAAGTCTTCAGCGCTCAAGAGCTAATTCAAATTACTTCATAAAGCCATCTGTGGTTTGTGTACCTCTTAAGAAGAAAGAAAGAAGTAAACCAAAGCTAGTATTATTGAAAATACACATATTTCAGAATATTTCTTCTTTAAAGTGAAGTCTAGTCTAGTCTTGTCTTAAGCACAGAGGAGAATCTTAATATATGAAATTACAAAGCTTTCAGCATGATTTTTTAACTTACAAAACTCAATATTATTAATAATAAAAGAATAGACTAACTTAAAGAAAGTCATGTTCATTAACTGTCCTCAGCCTACACCAGAAACAACACAAGAAACTCTCCAAAACATTTTCAATAGAGTGTTCATGTTAAACTGTAGCTACTTTTACATGGTAGCTTTTAAACAAAATTTACATGGAAAAAAAAAAACAAAACAAAACCAAAAAATTGAGAGTGCTAGTCTGTCCTAGTTTCAGCTGGGACAGAGTTGATTTTTGTTTCCTAGTAGCTGGTATAGTGCTGTATTTTGGATTTAGTAAGAGAATAATGTTGATAACACACTGATGTTGTTAGTTGTTGCTAAGCAGTGCTTACACCAGTCAAGGACTTTTCAGCTTCCCATGCCCTGCCCGGTGCACAGGGAGCTGGCACAGCCAGGACAGCTGACCCAGACTGGCCAAAGGGCTATGCCATACCGTATGACGTCATGCTCAGTATATAAACTGGGGGGAGTTGGCCAAGGGGCAGCAATCACTGCTCGGGAACAGGCTGGGCATTGGTCAGCGGGTGATGAGCAATTGTATCATGTATCACTTGCTTTGTATATTATTATTGTATTAATATATTATTATTACTATTATTATTACTACTACTACTATTCTATTTCATTTTACTTCAATTAGTAAACTGTTTTTATCTCAACCCATGAGTTTTCTGACTTTCACCCTTCCAGTTCTCTCCCCCATCCCACTGGGGTGGGGGGAGTGAGCGAGCGGCTGTGTGGTGCTTAGTTGCCAGCTGGGGTTAAACCATGACACAGTCAAACTGTACTACTATTCAAAATCATTTGTGGGTCACACATCATTAAAATTCAGACTACTAATACATTTAAATTTAAATAGCAAAAGTGCTACATTCATCCTTTGGGTGACTTCTTTAATGCTAGTAGAGTCTTAACGGGAATGAATATGTATTCCAATAAGTATTCAGGAATCCCCTACCCCCCATCCCACTGGTGCTGAATCTCTTCTCTGCTCTATCTGTTCAAAGGAAGCATTTGTGCACTACAGAGAGAAATGTCGTGAATACTGCTGAACATATTCTCTCTAGTCAAGTTCCAAATGCCTACTTTGAAATAGATGTAACAATTTAACAGAATGTAACCTAAATTTTAGAACGACATGGATGAATTTTAAAAAAACTAGATAGGGATACTAATCTCTTGTGTGAGCTCTACAATGCTACCACGTACAGAAATAACCATTATATCCCTTGCTAGTATAGATATATCATTTTGCAGTAGAAGAGTTCTTGCCTGGAATTTTGACACAGGCCATTTTTTCCCCCTCCAAGTTTCTGAATGGCATGAATATTACACGTGAGAAGAAGAATGAAGTCAAATGTCCATTTCTCTGCCAAAAAGAAAACCAAAAGAAGAAAGAAATTCTTTGTGTGTATAATTCCTAAAGCTGCTAACAAATAACTCCTATGCTGAAATATGGACATCATTTCTAACATAACACTCAAGAAATTCTATGTGATGCTGTTCATCCCCTGACACCACCATACTAAAACTGCAGACAATTTTTCACTGGTATGGAATGTATGTCTGTATTTTAAAATATGGTAAATGCTGCAACTCTTAGATTTGAACCATGCTTTATTCACTCGTTATTACTTGAGTACTTTTACTTACTTTCTTGACTAACATAAAGAACATTTACCTCAAGACAACAACTGGTGAGTCAAACATATTCTTGCAGTTTACTCTATTTATCTCCATGGCATTACACTGGTAGCAAGTCTGACTAGGTTACTGTACAAATACTGTGCTGTGTTGACAGACAGATCTCAAAACTGGAATTCAACTTCATCAATTAATGCTTTGTTTAAAATAAATAAGAAAGCCTTCTCACAAAGCTGTGTAGTACAGCACAGACCTTCCTCTTAATGTATACGTTAAAAGTCTGGGTAATTGCATTGTTACCAAAGAAATCACCTAGAACTGATATCTGACCCACACGCTTCATTTTCTCACAACGAGTCTCAGGTCTGTTAAAAAAATAAGATTGTAAGATTAACTATTATATTAAAATTATTTTCACAGATAAAGAGTTTTGCTTCTTTTCAATGCATTTCAAAACCTGACTCTGAACTGATTCAGAACCTGGGGGTGGGGGGGAGGCATTTTTACAAATGTTAATCATGCTAAAGCCATTCCAAGATAACAACAAATAAATAAAACCCCACAACATTCAATTAATAACACTGTGTCTGGGGGTCTCTTGTAAGAGCATGGAAATGAGAAGGGACAGAGAATTGTTCGAGTGGAAGACAGCAGCAATTCTTAAATGGCAGAAGAGATTTGAGTTGCAGTTGACTAGGCTTTGGAGGAGAATGGAATAGGATAAAGGGGATAGTATTCGGCACACTTAGTTCAAACAATCCGCATACCACCTCTTAAAAGTTTATTCACTCGGGTAAGTTGGAACATAACGACAAAGAAAAGAACATCGGAACAAAGAACGCTGTAGGTCAGATTATTTAGCAGCTGCATTCCAATGAAAACAAGCCTCTCGGACAAACATTTACTAACCTACCTGCTGTTACGTACATTCTCTAAAACACTACATTTTTTTTTCTGATGTGTACTTTCTCTACCAGAGAAGGATTACTACAGTGTAGCAAACTAAAACATTAATCAGTTCAGTCCAGGAGGATTGCAGTTCAGATTCTAACCATACCCAGATAATACAACTCTGTTGAAATACAAATTTAGGCAGACATAATGAGCCACTGGATACATTACCGAAAGTAATGATGTGCATTTTTTGCCATAGTTAATTGGTTTAACATGATATAAGATGCTGATGCCATGTACTCTGCATCAGAACATACACAGCTTTGTCCATTATCAAAAGCGGTAACAGCCAGCCATATTGCAGGAGAGACTTCACAGTTTGCTCACCCACTGGCATTTGAGAGTATCTCAAGGTAGGTTGTCACATTTAAAGGTTATTCATTTAATTAAGGCCCTACTGGTTTTGTCCTTAAATTCTTTCAATTTTGAACGATCTTAAGCTTTTCTCACTCCTTCTTCTCTTACATTTATCATTGTACAGAAAAAGACTACAACACCAATCTAGAACCCCAGACAAGGCCACAAGTGTTGTGCAAGTATGCCAACTTTTTAAGGCGTAAAAAGCAAGTAAGGTATGCAAGTGATGCCCATATGGTATCCTCTGTATTTTTGGTAGTTAAAAATCACAAAAGGAACAGATGTTTGTTAATGATATCAGAAGAGCTTGGCAATATGTTCATAATAATAGAAAATTATATTTTTGAAACTGATCTGTGAGTCAACAACGATTTCACATTCATATTATTAAGGTAAACAGAATGAAAAGGATTGAATACAGTTAGAAACTCAGGTTGTAATTAAAGTACTGTCAGTCAATATTCTCCTGTTTAGTTTTTGGTGTTAATGACGATCAAAGCCCAGATCAATAGTAGCTAGCAAAAATTTTAACTGTATACTATACAGTCAGTCTCTAAAGTGTACTTAAGTAAAACGGTTCGAGTTAATATCATTCAAATTATTTACATGCACGTTTTGCAAATGCTATGAAAAATGTACGTTTTCCAAATTTTAGCTGGAGCAATTTTCATATCTTTCAGTAACTGTTCTTTAAGTTGCTTTAAGACAAATAGCCAAAGTTACACAAGTTGTGTACAATATCATCTCATCATTCAATATCAGCAAAACGACCACCTTACTTTCAGCCTAAATTCAAAACTGGTTTTTAGCTTTTTTGTTCTGGTAGATTTTCTCTGGTTTTGCTGTTGTTTTTTAGAAACATATGCTTTTCTATACCGAAATTAATTTTTAGTTCTTAAAAAAATAAAATTATTGTCCCATAATTCGGTGGGACAATAATTCATAATAATTCATAAACTGTGACTGAGTTTGAAAACTGATCATCTGAAACATTACCACTTAACTGAAATATTTTGTAACTAATTATTTCCATTGCACCCATGCTTTTCTGAGCAAAGGAATTGAGATGACACTGAAGTTTGGCAAAAAGTTGATATGTGTCACTAGTCAACATTCTGGTTCTTCAGAAATAAAAGTTTTCCAGAATAATATTGTCAGAAACAATTTCCACTTTAAAGTTTATAATGTATTTTACTGAAAGCAGCTGAAAGTCTCCAAAGTTAAGCGTAAGCTGGAAAGAAAATTCTGCACACTGCCTAAATACAATACAATTTCTGATATTGCCAAACATATTTCCAATTAATCACAAAAATCTCTATTTTATTATCCACTATAGGTTTGGAATAAATGTTCATTTGTCTGAAGGAGTTAACACTGGAAAAGAGAGGTAAAGAAGGTCAAATTGTGACTCCAAACCAGCAAATAAAATTTAGCAAGGTTTTAGTTGGTGATTGTTTTCTTTGTTATTTCTTTCATGCTAAAGATGTGCTATGAAACTAATTTCATTTGTATTTTGCACTGGTGATAATGATTTTCATGCAGAAAAAATTCTCAGAAGTATAAGGAAGTTTGCCAGTGTACACCAAAATTGTAAAATGTTAACATATTATTTTACATAAAAGCAGTGTTTCTTTTTTCTCAAGCAGTGTACGCAAATTTCTGTTATCCACTAAATGAAACAAGAAAAAGAATATCACAGATCAGAGAGAGATGGGATTAGTGTCAGAACAGGGCATGTTTGAGTATTGGCTTCTATTTTGGTGTGATTGACTTAGCGGCTGACAGCAAAAGTAACAGATGGGAAAAACAAGTGGGTCAGAAAAATGTCAGGAGAAAACACTACAAAACAATAACAGCATTACTAAAATATGAATAGGAATCAGATTTGTTTTATAGCAATAAATGAAATAAAATGAAAAATGTACTAGGCATTTATAATATAAGATACAGAATGGTGCTTATTACCAACGTCTTGAACCTGCTGGAGACAAAAGGCATTTAACTTTAATTCTGCTGCAATATCTTCCTCTTATAAAAATACAATCTTAAAGAAATACTGGATAAAAATTAGATACTGAAATACTGATAGCAGTGGAAGTTACGAGGCACACCAGAGACTCCTGAGTTTCATTTGGTAGGGATGTTTAACATGGGCTGTAACTGTCCTCTGAATTAAGAAGACAACATTGGTTCTGCAAGTTTCAGAACATTTAAGGAACCACAGAAAATGTTTTTGTCCTTTTACTGTATGCAATAACTTTCATATGCAGAGAGTGTAAGGAATACTGTTAGAACCCTGCCCTGAGAACCTAGGGATAACCTACCTATCTCACAAGAACACCTGCAGAGCACAGTGCATTTAGATACTGCATGAGAAGGGTAGATGCTCACTGACAACATAGGAACGTTTATGCTGAAACATTAGCTTAGCCTTCTTTCATCCAAACCAACCAGTATTTTAAGCAGAAAAACTTTTAACATCTTATATGCTGTAAGCTACAAGTCAAATAAAAATAACTTTCTGAAAGTTTGCAATGACATGGAAAAAGAACACATGAAAACGAATAAGAAACTTAAAGAATATGAAAAGGCCAAAAAAAGCCAACCACAAAACAACGCAAAAAAAACCATTAAGCAATGAAGCACATCTGTATATATATAAAAGCGGAATAATTTTTTTGAAAGCCTACCCTGTGCGTGAGTAGTCTTTCAGACCACTGAAATCTTCCAAGTTGAATTGTCAGTTTAGGCAGAGACATGCACAGCATGCAGGAAATTTAGTAGATTAAAAATTTCCTCAAGAGACGTTACCGATATAATCACAACAAATTTTGTGCAGCTGAGCACCAATTTCGGTGCCTGTTTGCAGGTAATGGATACCGCCTTTCAAATAGAGTTTAATGCTTTGCTTTGGCTGGGGTTGTGGGCAATATAAGCCTTTGAAAATTGCTTCTGGGGTTAGTTAACTAAACTAACAGTTAATGAATATGATGGGAAGTCACTCCCAACTAGCTCATTATTTTGTTTCTACTTTTACTTGTTCCTGACATATATACCATAATGACCATACACCTGGCAACTTGGGGGGGGGGGGGGGGGGGAGGTAGCGTCAAACAGCATAACTGAAACAAATCATAAAAATCCACAAGAATGGCCTATTTCAGTATCCTTCTTTGTAGATAGAGGCTTAAAGTTTGTAATTTCTCTAAAATTAAGTATTCACCAATATCTTATTTCTGTAATCTAATCTGAGCTTTCACAATCTTTTATAGAATTTGCATTAAGTCATAAGACAAGAAAGGTTTTTGAACAATACATCATGGATACACTCACTACATCTACAGAGGATTCAACTTTATATTTTATTACCTCAGAAAAGAAAATTATAAATCACAAACTGGTTGAAACTGAAGGGGTTTTTTTGGTTTATTTTACCATTCACACTCTTCAAATGAAGAGGTCCTTCAGATTATGTAAATTATCATATCATCATGCAAAACATAATTGTCCTGACACAACTCCAAACAACCATCAAATTTAGTTTGTCTTCAGATACCCGTGTATAGCCTTAGTGTGAGGGAAAGCAAGGAAATTGAGATTAATGAGTACTGTGATACATAAATAACTGAACTAAGAACAGCTCACTCAGGTGATATGATTAAGCATTGCTTCCTAAGGCAATAAAAGAGAGAGGTCAGTTTGTCACTTAATTCCCTCCTCTCTTTGCAACCTTTAACTGGTATTCTTTCTTCTTTTACCTTCCCCCTGTTTTCCTTTTTAAAGTACCTCATAGCCTACCTCTGTAAGCAACCACAATACCGAGACAACAATCTTTGCCTTTATTGGCAGTTTTACCTTACATTGATTGCTTATCAAATTTTTAACCAAGATATTTGGGTGTTCTGTTTCTTAACAGACCTTATATTAGACAGAAGCATGAAATCCACAATTTGGGTTTCTGAACTCTTTTAATTTTCTTGATACAAGGCTGTTTCTTTAACCTGGATATTCTATTTCATGTAGTGCTTAGCCATGGGCACAGAGTAAGGTGCAGTGAAAGTATAAAAAACAAAAATTGTATGCAAAACCCCACAGATGACAGTAGTTTTGCAAGGAAGCCTACTAAGGACGTGATTAATTTGTGCATAAATTGGAATCACATCCAATTACAGATTTACTAAACGGAAAGGGACAAGCTCAACTGACAGGACTGATGTTTCACTGAAGTACAATAAGCATCCATAGTCGAGGTCACAAACTTAGCAAGAAGCTGTGCAGCCCACCCCATCCAGAGCACAGCAGCCAGCCTTGTTCATCTCCAGCAGAGTTCCAAAAATAGTAGCTCATGCATTTACTTTCTACATTTCAGCCCCCTGTCCTGGATATATTTTTGTCATTTCAAATACCAAAACGCTCAGCAAACAATCTGTCTGGATAATTTTTTACCAACAATGGATGATAGATTTGTGATAATTATAAGAATCTCCACATTTTGAAAATAATTAGCACTTACCTTTATTTCTTGAGCTTTCCTGATTCTTTTCCTGCTGCAATTAAAAGTAGAAAAATATATTATTTACAGAATTAGTTACCACAAAATTCATAGACATACAGATCCAAAAAAGACTTAGTCTCATTCATCCTCCTTCCTGCTCCAAGATAAAATCAGCTGCGCTTTGCCTGCTGCAGAAAGATTCCTGTATAACCTGTTTTTAAACTGCCCTAGTATTTTTCACGTTTTTTTCCACAATGACTGTGGTTAAGTGCTGAAACACATTGTCCAGAGAGGCCATCCAGTTTCTGTCACTTCACCTCTACCTTGGGAGATGCTCATAATCGAACTGAACAAGACCCTGTGCAACCTGATGTAATTTTGAAGTTAGATCTGCTTTAAGCAACTGGTTCAACTAGGTAACCATAGGGGCCGCTGCCAGCCTAAATTATTCCATGATACGGGGAGAGTGTTCCAGAACCTTGTAAGCCCTGGAGCAGTGCTTAACTGTCCTCAGTTTCACCCTGAATGAAACTTTGCCAAAATCCCCTCAACTACTATTCTTTTTCATGTTTTTCCTGACTTGCTTGCATCACAGTGAACATAGAAAACATTTAATCTTTAAAGCAAAACAAAGTCCTCTTTTCTTGGTTCAGTTATCTTCCAGTCTTCTCTTTCTGTTTTTAACAATCTTTTAACGTGTTGCCTAAAGTATTCCAATATTCCAATTCAGAATTGTCTAGAACTAAGGATTTTTTTAAATACATCAGCTCTATAACTGCTTCAGCAACACATAACATATATTTACATATTTCAAAATAACATTTCCCTTCCAAAAAAACAGTATGACACAGCTGATCCACAGTCAACAAGTTTTTGGCTATGATCCCCTTATGATCCTTCACTCTAACCAACCAATCTTTTCCCATAGCACTGTTACCTAGTTATTTCTCATCTGGGATTTTCTTTGAAATACCACTGCATTATTTTTCTGCAAAAGTGTCTTTGAAAATAACACAAAAATATGTTAGCAGATAACAGGAAAAGATTCCTTCTACTGAGGCAATGCCACACAAAAATGGATGCAAACTTCCACGTTTAGAAAACACTCAGCTGATAAAGCATCTGAGTCTCTTTTCTGAATAAGCAGAGCAAGGAATTCTCACACCTACATCCACAAGACTAAACCTCAGCAAGTTGTTCATGGAGTAAAAGATTTTATATTTTATTATGCAAAAATAGCTGTCTTTTACATCTTGAAGACTAAATTTGTATTTCTATTATACCTTTAAAAGTCTACATTTGAGACATTGGTCATATAAGTCTTTTAGTTATTATTTTTTATGATAAGGAACAGGAAAGGGGGGCGAAGAGCAGGACAGAAAATTAAGACGGGAGTTAGCACCGGGGTACCTTGCAACCCAAACCATTCTATGATTTTGTGATTGACCAGTATCACATCATCTGCACATGGTATGAAACAACTCACGGGCAATTTAAAACCTCACAGTGGTGGGTATTTCTTTCATATTCTAGTTAAAACAATAACCGCTTTATAATCCTTATACATATTTATTAATATAGTATTAATTCTTGATACTAATACCCCAAGAACTGAAATTGTGTCAACCAGTGGGTAAGCGTGAACATATTGCACATATGAAATGGGTCACGGGTAGCTTAAGCAGGCATTTAACAGTTTATGAAGTAATAGGGAAATGTTGCGAGGCTGATTACTAGGAATCCACCAAATGTAAGTAAGTAGCAGAGAAAAAGGAGAATAGGCAGAGTAAAAGTGCCTGTAGAAGCACAACAATACCCGAGGCCTTTGGATGAGACACAAGGCCTTTGGATGGCACATGATAACTCCATTATGAGCTGCATATAAGGTGGCCGAACAGAGCAACCTGATACAGTGCTCGCTATAGGACAGCAGTAGGGCTTGAAAACCGTACGCAGAAGGGCCAGGCTAAAACGATGAATCAATTAATTAGATCCTGAGAGAATTATCACATTTAATACAGGACAAGTTAACTGGTTGTTACCAGGAATGGGGACAACTATTATATCTATGTGGAGGATGCTGTTTTATCTTAAAGGTACCAGTACAACCCCTTAGGCTGACCCACTTATTTCTAGTTCAGGTCAGAGTATTGGGCTTACTTATGCTTCATTCTAGCTCTGCTTTCTTCCCCTGCAAATCTCTGAATCGCTTCCATAAGAGTCTAAGAAAATACTTTTTCCATCAGCCATATACTATGCTATCACGGTGTTAGTCTCAAATTTTGCAAATATTTATAGAACAAACTTGTTAATTGGAAATTGTTGAAAAGGTACTTGCTTTAATCATGTTAAATGTGTTGCCTAATTGCCATCAAGCTAACAAAGCAGCACTGCATCAAAAATTACTTATGAAAAGTTTATCATTTTACTATTTTGAACTAAAAATTAAGTCAATGCAATACTTTATTGAAAACACACAAGCATTTCCAGCCTCAAGCCTCCTATAAATATATATTCTGATAATTGTTCAGAAAACTTTTTACTTTTTATAATTTTACTTGCACAATAACTCTTCTTCAACGGTTTCTGAAAAATGTAGTATAAGTGCTGCTGAAGTTATTTCTTTTTTATTTGAGCAAGTATTTATTATGCCTTATTTTCGAGTTATATTACTTGTCTCACATGCTAAAATATTGAATGAAAATCCATTTGAAAATTAATGGTATATTTACATAGTAACTTATTTTGTAAGCAGCATACTTGTTAAATGCTCTAATTTCCATATCTAAAATATTATGATGTCCTACTAAAGAGCCTGATTTCCCCTTCTTAGTATTAGTAGTAAAAACTCATTCATAAGAAACAAGTAAAATACACACTGAAACTGGAAAAAAAAAAAAAGAAATAATGCAGCAAGTTCATTAAGTTCATTTACCAAAGGACTCACTCTGAATACTCTGAAACTACAACGAAAGTTGACAACTCTTCTGTTTATTCACACATCCTGTTGTTTGCTTGGCAAACATTGAAGAATTACTTCCCACTCAAGCAATAACTGCTACCACAGCACGTTCTCCTAATCGAATTTTTAGGTTTATTTTATTTTCTGACTGACAAGTTATTTCTTCAGAAATGCCGAAGTCCATGTAACATGAAAGTTTGAAAGTATGTAACTCAAGAAGTTTTCCTTAGTAGCGCACTTGTACATGACTGCATCTATTCGCTAAACACCTTCATATCACCTACATGAGAATGAACACAGTAAACAATTTGCTGCATAACCTGATATTTAGCGTTAAGGATATGTGGAGCTAGTTGTCTTCAATGACATGAGAAAAACCTATGAGAATTTACTCAAGGCAGTAATCTGTCCCCAGAATTTCAAACTTTGTTTCTACACACTAGTTGCTCAAAGAGATGCTCTTTGTGTACTGCAATTCTTTAAATATTTGCTGCTTTATAAGTTTATGCCAGTACAAATGGCACTGGGAATAGGCTAAATACAAAACACTTCTAAATTTCTTTTGCTATTACAGTATACCTTCCTTTTAATTTGAACAAAAAGAGGAAATCAGATTTTTTTTTGTTACACTTCAGTACTAATCGCACTGTTTTATTCTATCTATGTACACCAAGCATTGGTTATTATGGTGCTCATATGATGTTAATTTAGTCTTAAATATGTCCAGATTGTACATATAAATCTATGGAAAGAAGTTTATGTCTACATCAATACATACGTCTTTTAATAGTATACCTTTTGATAGCATTTTTCCCAGTTACCATGCAAATAATTTCAAAATAAGACTTATTGCATATCTTTGTCTGAGTAATGTAGAAACATGTCACCTGAAACTAATTCTGTGCACTCACAAAGCTGTTTAAACTCTACCAAGGAGATTTGAAACTCATGAAAAGAACAAAGCTATAATCAATAATAGAAAAGTATTTTATAATTCACAGGGACATACAAATATTTATCTACCATTAACTTAAACAATAAGGCCATCTAATCCACAAACAACTAAAATGTATTGTTTCAACTTTTCTCATTTAGTAAAATAATACTGGTAGGGATGCAGTATTTGTGGTGTTCCCTGCAACCTGATCTTACAAATGTAAGTCAAGGACTTTTTTTCTTGTTGTTTCAAAGCAAAGAAGTGTGTCAAAACCTGTACCTATCTGGAAAGTATGTTTTCAAATTTCTCCATGACTACATTAAATGTACTGGTCAGATATTAAAAAGAAAGAAAGAAAAGAAAGAAAAGAAAGAAAGAAAAGAAAGAAAAGAAAGAAAAGAAAGAAAAGAAAGAAAAGAAAGAAAAGAAAGAAAAGAAAGAAAAGAAAGAAAAGAAAGAAAACAAAGCAAAGAAGGGAAACAAAGGAAAGAAAGGAAAGAAAGGAAAGAAAGTAAAGAGTGAAAAGAAAGGCAAGAAAGGAAAGAAAGGAAAGAAAGGAAAGAAAGGAAAGAAAGGAAAGAAAGAAAAGAAAGAAAAGAAAGAAAAGAAAGAAAAGAAAGAAAAAGTACTTCTGCCTTTATTGATCATAAAATACGGTGTCCTATACTGTAAAGCATTTTCACGTACATGCTTAATTTTTCCTAAATACAATGAATGGTATTTCCTGAAATACAGGATATGATACGCCAGGCTGAAGTTACAAGTAACTCTAAAGCTCTGATTTTCATGCTGTTCTGATTTTCATGCTGTACTAAAACTAAAGCTATGGTTTTAGTATTGCTTAACTCCTTTGATGTTTCTTTTTAAACTACAGTCAGCATTTGGTTTAGAAGATCTATTTAGTACTTTCTTCTAGTCTTCACAAAGGAGAATTTGTTTTATATCTCCTTAGAGGTCAGAGAGTGAAACTTAGACTTTAACAGGCCAGTGTACACTCAGTGGAATCTTATTCATGAAAAGCAGTCTATGCTTATTTAAAAAAAAAAAAAAGGGGGGGGGGGATTTAGAGCCAAGATGTAGCCAAGTTGTGTTAGCATTCAGATACTGCAATTTATAGGCTCCATGAACACTGTTTAGTCCCACAAAGCTCACTTGTCTTTTTTTCCCCTTCCTTTAGTTTGCAATTAGAAGAATGGAATTTTTTTCCAACAAAGCTGCAAAGCCTATAATGTCTACTGCTTACACTACAATAAGCAGATTCTGAAGACTTAATCCAAGCATTGATTACTAGATCAGAGTAGCCTTGCAGGAAAGCAATCTTAAAAATCAAATCTTGGTATCAAAGGAGAAGAGAAACAATAAAAAGGATGAGAAAGACTTCTTAGGGAGAACAGAGTGCAACAAGCTCGGCAAAGTTAGGACAGGAAAGAAAATGACTCAGATGAAATTTTAAAATAAAAAAACACCACACAGGATTTTTTTTTTAATAGAATGTAATAAGATTTCAGTGACTCAAAAAAACCCCCCAAATTTCAAGGATAGAAGGCATTAGCTGAAAATGTCTTTTATTTTCTTTGAAGACCTTATTTTTAATATCTTTATTTTCTTTAATTTCAGCTGAAGATTTTTGAGCAGCTTTGCATGGCTTAGTTTTCTCAAAAGACTCAAATTTTAATTTTAAGCTGCCATTCAATCTACTAAGAAAAAACTTTGCTAGCAGATCATAGACCAGGCTCAGTGTGATAAGCCTTGTGCCAGCA
Source organism: Nipponia nippon (assembly GCF_047370975.1). Classification (NCBI taxonomy): domain Eukaryota; kingdom Metazoa; phylum Chordata; class Aves; order Pelecaniformes; family Threskiornithidae; genus Nipponia; species Nipponia nippon. Next base: position 45,210,899 of record NW_028262380.1, on the reverse strand, counting down.
AGACACTTGGTAGCAGCAAAATGCATCCAGATAGAAAGAAAAGTCTGTAAGCCTCAAGTTATTTCAAGATTAACCAGTGATTAGACTGGGTGTAGCATCTCTGAACTGTGAAATTAACCTTCTGCCTAGGGAAAGCCTGCTATAATAAATATTAGACTTTTCAACTGAAAACACAGAGTTAAAAAAATATAGAAAAATTTATACTGAAGGTGCATTACAGATTCTTCCTTATTATTAGAAGATAAAGTATGTGAATCAGTTTATGTAGAAAACCACTAAGAAGCAATGACTTATGTTAGCTAGTAAATGTTATAAGCACATATAACTTAATTTTATTAAGTTCAGATGCTCAGGGAAATAGGAACTGCTCTTCCCAATGGGAAACAAACTAACAAATAAACAAATGTCTCGGAGTCCTGAAATGCGAGGGAGGTAAACAAAAAATTGTTCATCATGACAGATACTTCCACTTGCATTTATGCAGCATGGTAGGGTTTTGATGTTAGTTGGCTTGAAAATAAATAATTTCTACCCATATGCTATTAGAAAGCATGTAAATGCGCAAACATCACTGTATTAAGTAAAACATACTAATTCTGTATAAACACTGCGGTGCAGAGGAGCTAATAGACCTGCTTTTACACACATTTCTGTTATTTTTCTCCTGTATTGCATTATGATATATAAACAAAATATTTTCACCTCACTTGTTAACAATCGAAGAAATTATATATATTTACTGTCTAAATAACACCAGAATGATTACATGAACCACAATATTATATTGTTATCTATTGCTACAAGTAATCTGTAAGCAGAAGAAATCATCTTGCATCCCAGGATTTTTTATCTGCTTCAATACAGCAAAGTAGTTTTGAATTTAACAGTCTCCAACCAAATTAATCAGACAAGTTGCATGGCTTTGCATGGTTTTGTGTTGTCTCATATTGTATCAGTCTGATGAAATGTATCGATGCAGAACATATTAGAACTGTAAAGAAACCATTCTTGTGTGTCCAACAGACTGAATTCAATGTAAACTTTTCAAAGCACAGTGGATGAAAGTGGAGAAAATGTCAAATTTTCTGCTGTGTTTGTGAACTAAAAAAGATCATGGATGGCTGACCACACAAATTGCTATTCTGGCAAATCATAAGTTATAAACTATTTGCAATATATATCAAACTAAGCTCTGTAAAGAAACTGATTTAAATATACACACAAATGCTCTTGCAAGATAAAAAAACCTCTCCTTTGCTAGTGCCATTTTCTCTTCGCCTTAACACACAAATAGTATCAATACTCTTAAAACATCCTAAGATTTTGACATCCTCATTGTTCAGAAATGACATGTTTGGTAAATAACGTTGGCATAGTATCAAATTTTATTTAGAAAAAGGGCTTCATATTAGCAACAAGGGGAGTAGAGCAGGATGGTCAAAGGGATGCTTAATGTACAGTGATTCAAAAGAAGGTACACAACTATTTATGAAAAAGACCAGAGCTGATCTGTAAAGGTAGATAATACTCTAGGACTAACAAAAACAGTAAAGCTAGTTTCTTGGCCCCATTTAAATATGTATCATGTGCATTGTTTGGTTTTCTCTTTTTGAAAGGAGAAGAGTTGGTATTTATAAACCATGGATGTTGCACATAGAAGCATATTGACTTCCATTTAATTCTGTGCTTTTACAAACTACATACTTGTATTGCAACTAGAACCTCACTCATCTCTGTGCCTGAATCATCTGCTGAGGATCTGGGTATGTGTCTGCCAGAGTGGGCTAATGATAAAGAAGAGGAGCCTTATTTCTTTCTTGCAAAACTCAGGCAAAGTCTCCTTTTCCATGCTGGCTGTATTTAAAAAGTAGGTGCTGAATTAATGGAATTCTTAAAATAAACAAAGTGCTAATTAGTCTAAAACATACGGTAGATTGTCCTTGATATGTGACAAAAATTAAAATAATTTAATAAACATAAACCACTAATTACAGAAACTCTGATGAAAGAGGGAGCGCAAACTTATTTGCTTGATTAACATTTTATAATGAAAATTTATCATTAGTCATATCATAAAATGTAGTTGAAATGCAGAAAATTAATTTTGTGTTCATTACCTTTAGTGTTCATTCTGCAGTGGGGGTACTTTGTTACTATATAGTAACTTTAAAAAATAATTAAAGGAATAATTGTTTTTAAAGATAATTTTTCATTGAGAGAGGTACCAAGATAATTATTTCTACCATGTTGTTAAAACATATACAAGCTGTGGTAGTTGAACAGCAGCATATTAGTTTATATTAATACAACAGCTTTAATTACAAGAAACCTGAATTATATGGGTACAGAAACTTTTTATTCATGGATGAAATAGTAGCATGGTCACAGCCATAGAGAGCAAGTGCACATACAGCACAGGACAATTTGGTAAACTATTCTCCGAACCAATTTGATAAATGACATTGTGCTGAACATTTGTGTTTCAAAAAAGTTTCACAGAATCAGACTTCATCAGACTCTTGGCAACTGCAGTACAATTGCAATTTACACTAAAAATGCACGCAAAGCAGAAGCAACAACATTTACTTTTGTAAAGCTGTTCTGTTAAGTAGCAGTAAGCAAGGCCTTGCTTACTACAGTAAGGAAGAATGAGCAAAAAGTGACCCATCTTCCTGTTGCTCTTGTCAGAAGACTGCTTCCTACAGAGCGCTCTGTAATTTAATGTTTGCAGCAGGATTCTTGCACTGGTATTCTGCATACACAGCTCAGTCTTGTTAGACATTGCCACCATTTATGGCAACAAGTTCTGGGAAAATAATTTGCCACAGGTTGTTCTTGTATCAGTTACCGCATCATGTGAATGTAAGATTGTGTGAAGGAAACAAGATGCAGAGCCAGGTGGCTAGGCAGAAATAAGGAAAAATATAAAGCTGTTGAAATTTTCAGAATTAGTGACATTCCCAAGATTTGATATTACTAGATATTACAGTCTTAGAGTAAGCCTTAGAGGCCTCTGGAGAAAATGTGATGAAGTCTTGAATTCATGAACAGTATTTGGGTCAAAACAACAATAAAAAGCCCAACCACACAGGTGGGGGGAACTGTGAAATCTTCTGATTTGGTTCTTGGTTTGCTGATTTAGATCCCTGAGGAATATGCAGAAAAATCATGGCAGACCCAGGAAGGGGAGTACGAAGCAGTTGTACCTCTTTGCACGCAGCAAATTACAACCCCTCAAAGCAAAGGGGAAGCACAGAAGAAATAAAGATATGCAAAAGTTCCACATCATCTTTTCCATGCCTATATACTTTCAAGGAAAACTATCTCCAGACCAGGCTTCAACAAAGCATGCACTTTCTTCTGTCCACTTTCCCTCCATAGAAGTTCTGCACAAAGGCTAATCCACAGTTTTCCTATTTAGGTAGGTCTGACGGTGCATTAAAGCAAATCACCTAGATGGCAGGGCACATACCAGTCTTAAAGAAAGCTTTGGACCGTGTGAAGCAGAGCAGACAAAGCCTTCGTCCTCAAGGTGAAACAATTGCCCTGGGCTAAAAAGTTACAGTCTAACTCCTAATGTTCTTCAGTACCAACTGCATCGAAGTAGCTTCATGCTAATGTCACAGTAACATGTAGCTTCATGCTAATGTCACAGTAACATACACCACATAGATTTCTGGAAACCCAATTACATTCTACAAAATAATATTTCTTTTCCAAAATAGGCAATGACAGAAAGATTAATGCATTTTAAAAGCAACGATTCTTCTGGTAGAATTGTTCATGATACATGTGGATACATTTCCTAAAACTGCTGCCGACTGTAAAAAGACCTGCGCGCAGCAGGCTGCAGATAGCTCCCAAGGGAAATAAGCACCCTCGAGTTAGGCCTATATGCCCTGATTACTATCGCAGTTGAAAAGAAGCTGAGAAGTAGTTTTGATTTTTATCTTGTCTTTAAATTCAAGGATTCTCATTTCACTAAATCATTGCTTTTTAGTAGGACTGTAAAGTTTTCTATTGTCTTTTTATTTCCGATGCAAGATCTCATCCAAGAGGAATCCTAAAGATTCTACGAGCCCCATAAAACAGTAGGCAAAGGCCAAATATGGTCTTTCCTTCATTTTACTGAAGCCTGTTGTCCAAATTTTGTCTATTTTAAAATGGAAAAATCAAAGAAAATCTTCATGCTGACTTCAAGGATCAGTTCTTCCACGGGCTGTTACCCTTCTATACTTACACTGCTTTCATCCGGACAATTGTCCTAAAACAACTGGCCACAGTTCTGAACTGAAGGGAGGGGGGTCAACAGAACAGACACAGAAGCTTACTCTGAGTAAAGTTCTTAGGCAGCTCACTCTTACAGAAATACAATGTAACTATAGCTTCTTTAATATGATGACTTCATACTTTGTTCTTTGATGACAGACCAAATACATGTCAAATTTATAAGCAGTTTCATAGCACATGACAGAAAAAAGTTCTACCAATTTCATATGGCTGTGCAGCATTGCTGTTTTTATAATGCTTTAATCGTTAAAACACTTAATGCACGGTGTAAGTAGTGGAACAATTATATACTTTTGCATTGAAACGTGTGCCACTATGACCAAAACAGCTTATATACTGAAGAGTGTATAAGCCAATTTATGTAGTCAAATCCAGGCTACAACTCTCCTTAGCTAAGTTAGAGGAGCTATGAATGCTACATAAATGATAGCTATACAGAAGTAGATTACTGCTAATTGTGCATATTTTGCATTAAACTTCAAATGCTCAGACATTCAGTGTAGAATTACTTTCCCATGCACTGACAGAATAAGACATACTTTCTTCTAGCCTACCAAGAAAGAAATGAGATAACATAGGACAGTTGATAAGGTGCTGTAGATGAATATACTTACCTCATATAGCTCAGAAGCTAATCATACTCAGCCTATACATTTATTTTGAAATTGCCTGAGGACACTCCAGATTTGAGTAGACAAAGAAGGGAGAGATCTCCAAGAGGCAATATTTTAGCATACTGAATTATCACTGGAAATTCTAAGGGACAGTATTTAATAGGTATTCTATTATCTTCCCCCTCATGTGAGCTCCTAAAACTCCAGGTACCTTCACAATTACTGAAAAGTATTATATTTCCTGACAATATAGTCTTATTTTTTCCCCCAAAAACCCCAGTACAGATGGATCTTAGCTGCTCAATTCCCACTGACATTAATGTGAGTAATTTGCCTAAAACCCCTATTCTTTTTTTTTTTTTTAATATCAGAGACAGTTTTTAAGTGTAATTTTCTAAAGCATAATTTTCTGAAAACCACATAATGTGCATTGCATTTTATTGTTCAGCCTGTCTGAGGCTCATTCAGATCTTATCTTTCCTCTTTACAAATTTTTGTCTAGATAAAAGAAAAACTGCAGGAAGAATGACAGCTAGAGAGTATAGACACGAGAGCATCAACATCAATTACCTTCTTACAATCCAGGAATCCAAGTAATATTTAGTCTGTGTTAGGACATAATTGTGGGTAAAATTGTAGTATATCTACCAGAATTGATTAAAACCTACATGCTGAGAAATTTCTAGGAATAATATTTTGTTTCTACCATTCATCTTACAAAGGCAGATAAGGTAGCATTGCAAAGGAAGAGAGAAGTTCATTATATGAATATTAATCATATTGAACCTGCCCTTTTGTAAAGTGTTTAACTATATATTTGAGGAATACATTCATTTTAACCAGAGATTTGATGAAAGGTTATACCATATTACCCACCGTGTGACCCTTAGGAAACTAGAAAGTAAAATTGAGATGACTTTTTTTTCTATTATATTTTAAAAAATTCAAGATTAGCTCAGTATTTTCTTATTTGAAATTAATATTTTGTTACAATTCATTGAGTAGGAGAATTCAGTTGCAAAAAGTTATTTGATAGAATTAACAATGAACGTTAAGCAGATGTTATTCATTTCATGCAATGTTAAAAGAAATATTTATTGCTATTATACTTGGGTCATATAAATCTACTGTTCATACATTGCATTGTTCATACGTTACATGCTCATTTATATGACCAGTATAATTGTAGCATACATGGTTAACAAGCTAAATGAAACGAAAACATAAAAATGCCAAAGAGCTAAAAAGACGTCAAGTGAAACAATAATACATTGCTCATCTCTTGGATCACTTTCACAAGGTCAAATAGTAACATTTTTTTTACTATTAAAGTTTGGGAGATCTTTGTTTTAACTTTTATGTTTTAGGCTTTATCCTTCCATGTTCTGAAAAGCATTTAAGCGTAGTCATATCAATGCATAACAATCAAAACAGACATAATTAAGACATCTTAGACTTTCCATTTTCTTTGTGTGTCAGGCCTGAGCAGAGCTGCCAAAACCTTTAAGGTTTTCAATGGGCATCTTAACTTTTAGCCCCATTATTTGAAAGGCAAATAAAACCAGTGTTTTGGAGGGGTGGGGTTGCAGGTTGGTTTGCTTGGCTGGGGTTATTTTTGTTGTTGTTGCTGCTGCTGCGGTTTGGTTTTATTTATTTATTTATGAAAAATAAATCTGAAACTGAAAGACAAAACATTCCATTAGCTTTTGGTTGAGGGGATTTGAGCACACTGATGGATGTAGTGTTCTTGTCTGGTAAGATTTACCATGGAATCAGTTACCAGAAACAAACGGAACGCTCTGAGCTGGACTACTTACATGATCCCACCAGCAAATATAAAAGAGGAACAGTAAAAATAAGATGTCGTGACAACTATTCTAATCTATGCAGAGTCACCCTACCCCAAACTGGAGGCATTTTAAGGTAAGCAAGCATAAGACTACTTCAGTAACAAAGGCCCATGAGGGCCTGGCAGCCAGGAGGGCCAACTGTGTCCTGGGTGCATCAGGCACTGTATGGCTAGCCGGTCAAGGGAGGCGGTTGTCCCACTCTACTCTGCACTGGTGCAGCCTCATCTCGAGCACTGCGCAGTTTTGGGTGCCACAGTATGAAAAGGATACAAAGCTACTAGAGAGCGTCCAGAGGAGAGCCACAAAGATGGTGAAGGGTTTAGAGGGAAGCTGTATGAGGAGCGGCTGAAGTCACTTGGTCTGTTCAGCCTGGAGAAGAGGAGACTGAGGGGAGACCTCATTGCAGTCTACAAATTCCTCACAAGGGGAAGAGGAGGGGCAGGCGCTGATCTCTTCTCCCTGGAGACCGATGCTAGCACCCAAGGGAACGGCAGGAAGATATGCCAGGGGAGGTTTAGGTTGGACATCAGGAAAAGGTTCTTCACCCAGAGGGTGGTGGAGCACTGGAACAGGCTCCTCAGGGAGGTAGTCACGGCGCCAAGCCTGACAATATTCAAGAAGCATTTGGACAATGCCCTCAGACATATGGTGTGAATTTTGGGGTTTTCCTCTGCAGGGACAGGAGTTGGACTCAATGATCCTTGTGGGTCCCTTCCAACTCAGAACATGCTATGATTATATGAAAACTAAATAAAATATACGTAAACCTAATATACATAAACATAGATCTATGTTTCTTACCATGGCTCCTCTGCAAAGCTTTCAAATGAAAAACTTTAAGCTGATCAGGAAAATAAATGCTAGAGAAATAGCTTACATATTGTAATAGCAAATACTTTTACTGCAAGATAACAAAAGCCATGGTTCACATGAAGTACAGATATTTAACCTGACATCTTGGTAATCTGAGATCAGGACAGTTGATATTGTAAAAGAAAAAAAAAAAGGTATAGTAGCATTTCATCAAATATGGTTTTATCCAAAACATATCAGATTTGCCCTCCCACGGCACATCACATTCTTAGTAAGATTATCACAGTTCAAAATCACTACTGAATAAATAACTAGGACAAATTAATTAAAGAAGAAGAAAGAGTTAAAACTAGTGAGATATTTTCCTGGTGTTAAAAAGAGAACTTGTTTTTCTACTACACAAAGTATAGGACTGAAAGTCTTAAGGATGTTTTAAAATATAGATATTGAAAAAAGACATGGATATAAGACCTAATATTTAGTCAATCTAATTGCAGCCAATTTGAAAGGAGTCTAATTGTATACAAATATTGTACTTTAATTTTATACTCAAGCCGAATGTAATTAAGTTTCTTACAAAGCATTATTGCTATATGTCAATGCTGCATTTACTCAGTTGGGAATATCACTGTAAAGATGCACAGGATACTGGTGTTTAAAACAGATGTTTAAAGTACATGATTATTTTCATTTAAATAGCCAATTAGAATCACAAAGGTGAAAAATGAACCGAAAACTAAGTGGATCGTTATTTAGTTAAAAAAAATGAGGCTGGGGTACGTCCCAGTTTGTCTGCACACCAATAAAGCTATTATACACCATGTTCATTATTTAATAATACTTGTATATTGATTTTTGCATATTATTTTTCACATTATAAGCACCGTGTGTGCTACAGGACATGACTTTCATTTCAGCGAACCAAGAAAATAAAGGTTAATAAAGATAATAAATGTCTTCATCTTCTAGGTAATGAAAATAAGTATTAAAACCTTGGGAAGAATGACTGGAAAAAAAAACAACAGTGGAAAAGAATAAAATAGAACATTTGGCTGACAAAAAAAAATTAAAAGAGATGGAATTATATACAGAATAGTCTTGAGGACCTGAAGAATAAAAGACAGCAAGGAAGGCATGGAAAAGAGCCAGATCTCATAAACTTATGTAGCAACACACACTTCAATTATCTGGCCTCTTTCATCATCTTAGATATCCAAACCGCACAAATCTGAGCAGGAGCAAAGCATCCCAAGTAATATATAAAACAAATTTCTGGCTTTGTTTTGCTATTACTATGATTGCAATTTGTGATAATGATTTGCCAATGTAAAAGAATACGAAAAAATATATTCATCAAGAATCTGAAATAATAGCGGATACAGACTGTGTTTGCATCAACTCCCAAACACGAGAACGGCCCAAAAATCATAGTCTTATCTATTCAGAGGCTAACTGGAAATCCTCTTCCTAGAAGGCAATGTGAGAAGGCCAAGCTGAGTACTGTAGAAGATAATTACACTACCTCCATATACCATTACTGTATATTTTATTCTTTGTTGCCAAGCTGACACATGAAATTAAAAAGGCAATGTTAATCAAAAGCTACGCAATACATGGGGATCTCATCATCCCTTAAAATAACTGGGTGAGATTAATCTTTTCCACAGCAGTGATTTTCAGTAACAGGAACACAACAGACGGGTACAGGAAGAGGTTCAGTGCAATGGTAAAGACGCACCTTTTCTCCCTCGCTAGCCCCATAGACTTCATGACTAAAAGTTTATAGCTAGATGTTGCTAATGAGTTAGCAATGGAAGCATCTGCAAGCAGCTTGAAAGAAAAACTTCGTACTTGCCTTAATTCCAGACTTTGACATCCCTTTTTAACCCCCCCATAATGAATTACTAGTTGGAAGAAGGACTATAGAAGAAATTTTACAGAGAGATTTTACAGGCAACTTTCCTACAACTTTTCAAAAAACGCTCTGAGCGTGTAGTGAGATAGAGCAAAAATACCATGTTTAATTGATATCAGCTTATACAATGATTGTAATGGGACTTAAAAAAATTAGCCATGTCTTTTGAATGTTATTGCCCACAGGAAAAAGCAGATTAGAATGTAGAACATACTCCCTCTCCCTGAGAAAACCAAAATAAAGAAGTTTCATAAGACTTCTTGACTACAGTTAGACAAATGATTAAGCGGGAAAAAAAGAAAAAGCAAGTCTTGTTACTCAAATGAAATCCTGGAGTTTGCATAGGACACAGATACTGTGTTCAGGGAGCCTCAGAAGGAAGAAAATTCTCTTGTTACCTTAGAGCTGAGAGCAGCATTGACATGCTCAGGAAAAGCTCTGTTCTTAGTCCTCAGAATTCACTGCTGCATCGTACTGGAATGGATTTTTTTTTTTTATCCTGTCTCTCTCTAGGATAGAGGATTTTAGAGGATCAAATTTTATGACTTCTCAGATCCTGCAGGCAAACAGACTTTCCAGATAAACACTGTGAACTATAAACCTCAGGTTGTTTGGAGACCAGACCACACAAGGAAAGCTCAGGCTATTTTTGAATCCTGAAGTACTACTTTCTGTGCATTTCTTTCTTGGCTATGATATCCTAAATGAATATAAAATCATTGAACACTGAGCCTATCTGTATTTTGCAGGTGTTTCATTATAACACAGAATGTGCTATTAGTCGAGGGAGAACATTTTATAACCTTTGGGCAAAAACCTAACTGCAGAACATGTGTTCTGTGATTTGTGCTTATACATTCAAATTTGGTTTTAATAAACTGGGAGAACATGCTTATGCCACTATACGTTTTCCTCTTGCTTTGTTTCATTCAGCCAAAGTCATTATTGCCTAAACACCTCTAAACTGGACCTAATTCTAATCTAACCTAAACACCTCTTAACTGACTTAGTACTGAGGCCTAAATTAATGAGAGCCAGAGTTGAACTGTGTAACTTAACAGCAAACAGCAACAGTAAGAAGGGAGGGAGAAAGAAAAAGGGAAAGAGGCAGGTTTTCCAAAGGAAGTTAAAAGAAACATTTTAGCCTGGAGAAATAACACAGACAAGAGTGACTGCCGCACATCTGATTCAGATCCCATTAGCCCTTTGGTAAAACGACCAAATAAGGGCAAGGCTGGAAACAGTTTGAATCAATATGGCAAAATCAGTTGTTAGAAGAAGTTCATGAAAGCTGTCACAAACAAAGCATGTCCCCTTTGCTGTACCCTCTGTACCCAGCTGCTGAGTTGGACAAAAAGCTCTTTCCTGACTGAAGCTCCTGCCCAGGCCCAGGCCAAATTCCAAATTTCCTCAATTTTTCCCTCTCTTCTTTACCCAGATTCCCCTGACTGTTGCTCCTCCTACTCCTGCCCACTCTCCCCAGCTTGCTCTTAGTCAGGCATTACAACCCTAACTATAATGAATGTAATGGTCTTAACTCCATGTCCTGGTTTTGGCTGGGATAGAGCTAATTTTCTTCCTAGTAGCTGCTATAGTGCTGTGTTTTGGGTTTAGCATGAGAATACTGTTGATAACACAGGGACGTTTTAGTTACTGCTGAGCAGCGCTTACACAGAGTCAAGGCCTCTTCTGCTTCTCACCCCACCCCACCAGCGAGCAGGCTGGGGGTGCACAAGCAGCTGGGAGGGGACACGGCTGGGACAGCTGACCTCAACTGACCAAAGGGCTATTCCTCACCATGTGACGTCATGGTCAGCATATAAACTAGGGGAAAAGCTGGCCAGGGGTCCACTGCTTAGGACCTGGCTGGGCATCGGTCAGTGGGTGGAGAGCAACTGCATTGTGCATCACTTGGTTTGTATATTATTATTATTTTCTTTTTCTTTTCTGTCCTATTAAATTGTCTTTATCTCAACCCATGAGTTTTACTTTTTTTTTTTTTTTATTCTCTCCCCCATCCCACTGGGGGAGAGTAAGCGAACGGCTGTGTCGTGTTCAGCTGCCTGCCAGGTTAAACCACAACACTCCATAAGATCAGAATTGGGCCTAAGCAAAAGGTATCCAGGTGACGATGACTAATTTAGCAGTCTTCACTGATTGTCCCTTAAGACTAAAACCAAACAACTCCCTACCCATAATGACATCATTCACAATGAGGCACTGTTAATATTATTCCCTGCTAAACCATGTTAATCACCTGGCTTGCAGAGGAGGGTTGTGCATTCATCTGTTAGATATGCAGACTTGGCATGCTCTGGAATATAAATATGAATGTATAGACTATATTCCGTATTTCTTAGTTTCTGACAGAGAATCAGAAACCTACAGCCAGTGTTCCTTTGGCTGCTGCCTTCCTGTTTATACCTGGAAATCTCAAGGCATACACTTTTTCACTGAAGACATTGCATAAACATTGCTCTCTGTCAGAGCCATGCAAATTACAAGAAGCAAATTCATTAGGATGCTAGAAATACTTCCTAATGATTTCAGGTGGGAACCTAGGTATTAACAAATTGCTTACAGTACTTCAGCAGCAATGAAAGAAGAGTCCCAAATGGAAAGTCCCTTACAAACTTTCCCAGTGTTTTGACAAATGAAGAACGAAGGCTTAACTGGCATAACAAGAAATTCACAGTCAGATATAGCCTAATATTTTCAGCATAACCATGTAAGTGTAAGCCATGGCAGTTCAACAAGGGAAGAGGACTGAAAATAAAATTTTCAGGAGTGCTTTGCAATATTCTTTCTCCATTCTACTTCAAGCCAAGTCATCTCTTCCTGGTTTTGACTATTTCAAATCTAAACAATGCAGCCAAACATATGATCTTTATAATGGCCATGATAATGAGCATTATTATAATTATAGTTTGGGACATAATTATAGTTTAGGCGTGAACTGCTGCAAGTTCTTAGACCTATAAAATATTATAAATTATTGCAGATTTTCTGTTAGAAAATTTCCAGAAAAATTAAGCTAATACTTGAAAGTCAGCAGCTCATCTTAGGTACTGGATATTAAAAATTCCACTGTAATACTAGAGCAGTTCCAACCAATGTATAATAAAATTAGAAAACCGCTCAAAGTGGAAACTTATCATTAATACAGCATATGATAAAATGGGAAGTCTGCTGAAGAACAGCCTGTTAATTCCTACAGATCAAGTTAAACACACAAAAATACATTTCTACGCAGTAAGAAATTTCTGCGTATTTAAAGGATATAAAGAACAAAGTTGGGAAATTGACAATATCCACAGCACTAGATCTAACTTTTGGTTAGTGTCAGAACATGGCAACTTCACATACTGTGAGACTGCTCTGACATTAGCCAAGGAAACATTGCAGTCCAGACTCAGAAGTTAGTTATCTATATACTTAAAGCATATTTTACTATGATATCCTGCACAGTTTTAACAAAAAAAAAAAAATGTAATATTGGAGACTGAAAAATAGTGGTTTCAATTGCCATTGAAAATGCTGATTTCTTAAAGGCAGCACAACTGTCTTCTAAGGAAAAACTGGATGCAGGCACTCACACATTGCAGCACTGAAAATTTCTATCAATAATACTAATTCTCCTAGTTATTTCTGCCACTGAAGAAGGATATGAGTTCCATACAACTGTGGCATAAGAATTAAATCAGCTACACATTCTGTTGTATCTAAAGTAATTAATTAATTAATTAAAATTAATCTATTATAATCTTAAAAAAAAAAAAAAACCAAAAATCTACGGAAACCAAGAACACAGACAATGCCATCAGTGGAGGAGGATAATGATATATTTGAATATTGGAATACTGGAAAAATGTATGTTCATAGTCCTTTTCTGAATGCAACATAGGTACACACAGAAACCCAAAAACTCATGAAGGCAATCTCTTAACTGGAAGGTTCTCTAATCTGGACCTTTAGGACACTTTTTGCAGCTCCCAAAAGAGCCAGGTGACTTACCTGGCAAAATGTGCTGGGACTTCCTAGTGATCTACCTGCATGGCTTGCTTTCCTCTGCAAACCAGGATGTGAGGAATCGCATCCCAACACAGAGTTACCAGACAACCCAACTACATACCTCTTGGGCCTGAAAACTAATAAAAAGCTACAGACTAAATAGCCTTGTATGAGAACAGTGGGGTAAAGATGTGGATAAATGATGTATAAAACAGTTAGTAAAACCTCATATGTACCATTAGTCCTTTGAAACAGATTGAACATTTCAGCTCTCTCAATTAAGTTATGCAAGTTGGATTATTTGTTGCCGGTAAATGATAAATATCATTCAAGAGAGGTGGCTTCATTAACTATTGAAGACGCAGAGGGTTTTTGAAAGCCAGGGGTGAAGCTAAGGGACAGTACAAAGATAGATAATATCAATGTTTTCCTAAGTGAAATGATTTCAAAAGGTTTTGAACAACCTATTAACCAAATTTGTGCTACAAATATTTGTTATTAAAACATGAAGAACTCCTCAATTTAGTTCATCATACATTTTACTATCAACCTATTAAAGCAGTGGGTTAAGGAATATTGTCTTTTTTGCTGTCATGACATTTAAATTTTCTAAAAACACTTTGTACATGTTTTTTAAAAGATTTTGTAAAAACTTTTCTTTAAATCTTTTGTGAAAGATTTTCTAACATGCTTTTCTAAAAAGTTTTTTCTAAAAATCTCTTTAAACCTTTTTAATTTTCATCAGTAAAATCCCACAACTATTAGGTTGACTATATAAATTGAAAAAACATATAAAATGATTATATTTTATTATATATAATTATTAATTATGTACTACGATGAATCACAGAACGGTTGAGGTTGGAAGGGACTCCTGGAGGTCACCTTGTCCAACCTCCCTGCTCAACCATGGTCACCTACAGCAGGTTGCCGAGGACCATGTCCAGATGGCTTTTGAATATCTCCAAGGATGGAGAATGCACAAGCTCTCTGGGCAATCTGTTCCCATGCTCAGTCGCCCTCACAGCAAAGAAGTGTTTTCTGATGCATAAAATTTTTCCCTATTTATAAAGTTTTTTCCTTACGCATGTTTTTCTTGTGCGTTCAGACTATCATGCATTCAGACTAAATGCCTACTTGTCATTTCTGTGCATGAGGAGCTGAATTTGTTCATAACCCCTTTTAAAACAACAAAGCCTTTACGATATGAATGCCTGTTCTCAACATGAACACAATTACTTTTTTCAAGAAAATACATAAGTACCAACGAGATTGTTTTTCCCTGCAGTCTGACATTTGCATTTGCTCTGGTTGGACGACTGTCCAAGTCAGATAAATTCCCCTTTATTTGAGCAAGAGTGATTACTCTTTTTTTTTTTTTTCCCAATCTTCACACTCATAAACTTGCATACATATTGCTTGATCAAAGCAAATATGACTCTGCTGATACTCATTATCATATTCTGTTTGTAGTAAGTATTCTACTCACGTAACTTAATCTAAACACTTGATATATTAAGTGTTAGATTAAAGCAGAAAGTCTCCTTTACTATATTATTTACATGTTTTGAATGTGTATCTGTGCCAGAACTGGTTTTAAAAATTGACTTTAAAAAAGTTTTGTGTTCCTAGGTTTTTTCTACTAACATTTATCCATAATACCAAAAGCTGAACTATACTAAACCATTTCTTTTCATCTAGACATATTGCCTAAGAAAAAACCCCACCACATATTCTTCACTTTTCAGAATAAATTTTTGTCATGTTTTCCTTATTCTTTTTTCTGTATTTGTTTTTCTAGCATTCATTTTCTTTCCCTTTAAGCTTTATCTTCTTTTAAAAATACAAAATATGTTTACAAGATATGCCACTTGCTTCTGTTCTGTATGTATGCATATTTTTATATATGTTTTTCAAAAATATATAAGGAATGAAAAATAGAGGAAAAGTCTCTCTACCTTTCATGTGTATATATACGTGTATACGTGGACACAGGCATATGTGTGTGTGTGATGCCCCCAACATCAAACTTGAAATCTTTATGACAGCCTATTCCAAGTATTATACGAGAGTTATCAGAGGATTCGAAGTATTATTAAGGAACAGCCACATACTATTAGTTCCACATACAATCTGATATTAATGTCAGAGACCATCTAAAATTTCACTATACCTCATGTCCTGCCCTTGATTCATTCTAGCATTCTTCATGATTTTGTTTTGGGTTTTTTTTTTTGGTACATGTGATCTTTCTCTCACATGGTTCATTCCATGGATACACGACTAGTTTATCATTCCTCCTAGATTTCGAATTATTTTTCTTGTGCTGTTTTATTGTATTTTGTTTAAAGCTGACAAATGGAAGTAAACTGATGAGACTAAGTTTCTGATTTTGCAAAATACTCAGTGTGAACACCTGCATGCTTATACAGTTATGTAGTTACTTGACTGGGGCCTGATGCACTCTTTATTCTGATTGAGCAACATTCCCTAGAAGATGTACATTTTTATAATGAAATTTAAATTTTAATATTTTATTTTCCATCTGTTAGAAACTTCCTATATTTAACATACATAGTATACAATAGTCAGCTAATCTGCAAATATTCTACTCGTTTGAGCAGAACTCAGTTATCAGTTCCTCCTCCTTATATGCTGAGATAGAATCACATGATATGGGATCATTTTTTTCAAACTGAGGACCAAGAGGAAATAGCTTTCATATTTTATAAAAACTATTGAGAAATTAAACTAGCCAGATCTTGAAATATTAATAGAAACTAACATCAGAGTTTCTGGCTATAATTCAGACTTTCTAGTTGAAGCACCCAGATTCAGAAGAAGGGGGAAAGGAAGTTTTTTTAACATCTTTGTTGGCCTAACTGTAGGCCTTATGGCTTCTCAGATGTTGATCCCATGACTAGCATGCCAAGAAGAAAGTAAGAAGTTGATCAGATCTCTGCTAGCTTCAGAGAGCCCATGGAAATATTAGAGCTTTGTTCCTTGTTTTACAGAACCACAGCTGTTTCCCTTCTAGCTACCAGAAGAAGAGCAGGATTTGTTAACTGAGAACTGTTTTGGAAGTCCTGGATTTATGACAAAGGTGTCGCAGGTGGGCAAAATTTGAATGGCATATAGTACTCGAAGCTGGGAAACCCAGTATCTCAAGAAACATCTGCATTATGCCATGGTTCAAAACTCCTAAATTCAGCGAGCACTGTGAACATCTACCTCGTGCAGACAAATTTTTATTAATCAGTTAACTTCAACACTATGCTGCTTTGACAGGGAGTTCACCTGGTTGCTGCTTGGTCTAAAATCCAGTGAGCACTGGGACAAGTTGTTGCCTTAAGCAGATGCTGACAGTTGCTTTAAGAGACAGCCTCTCCTGGCTCTCTCTCTGAGTTTCTGTTAATATACATAATCTCTAGTTTGAGAAACTAGAACCGAGCTTAGCTCACTGTCTTTGAAAGATTTCTATGTTTTCAAATCAAAATAGCTCCTGTTTCCTTGTCAAATCAAGTCTACACTTTTGCAGGTGTTGTTACTGAAAAAGTTAATTTCTGAACATTACTCGAATAAACACAAACAAGACAAAGCTGGCATGTAATTTATCCCTTGATAGTGGAAGAAAAGCCAGAAGTGCTAGAGAATAATCTGTACCTTGTGGCGTAATCTTACTAGGGGCTGATAGGGCCTAAAGTCGTATCCTTCCTTGGCTGGCCACCCGTCTGCTCCCAGCAAAATGCATCCAAGAAGTAAAACAGCTGACCACCACATAAACATCTTTACAGGTCTGTTCCTGTCAAAATAAAATGTGAAAGTTCAGTGACAGACTGCAATATTACTTCGGCACAAGTCATATAATAAAAGTTTACAATACTGACATTCCATTTGTGGACTTGAATAAATAAATATAGTAGAAATAGGGTAATCTATCTGGCACAACAGCAAAAAGGAAAAGAATAAAAAAGTAGTAGTATTTAGGACCACAGTCTCAATTCAGTTGTGCTGAACTGAACATTTTCTTATCACTATTCAATACTCACAGGAGAGGTTCACTGAGGAAACAACCAGGAAAAGCCTCAGAAAAGACAGGACATAATAGAAAAGCAGCGGTGAAAAATTCATCACTGTTTTTCTCAAATGAAGGAAAAAAGATGATCATCAATGACACATTCATCAACTTTTTCATTTCAATAGTCCCCTGTGATGCACTGTTCACAACCTAAAAGTGTAAAATATCTAGCATACGTCTATCTTTATCTTACCAGCACCAAGATCTAAAATGTAAGCAAAGCACTGTATTTTCTGCCAATATTCTGGAGAAATTTTTAAATTGCATTATTAAAATTATGTATAGTCTATAAGCTTTATTGCATATGTCAGCATTATAAGAATATGGAAATAAGTCTATTAAGACCCCACATCCTGCCCCAGAATTCACTGCAATCAAGTGCAAAATTCAGGGTAGATTATTTGAAAAAACTTTTCTTTGATTGGTTTGGGTTTTTGGTTGTTTCTCTTTCGGAATCCCACAACACATGTTGCAGATGACCTGAACTGGCAAAGCACTACCATGGTAAAAGCACCAGCATTCTACTACTTGTTAGAAACAAATCCAAAATAGCAAATGACATCTTTAAGAACTCTTAGGTCACAAGACACTTCAGGAAACTATGTAAATACTTTTGTATGAGTACTAATGACATTTAGTGAAAGTTGTTTCTCTTCAAAAATAGTTGTTTCAAATGTTGTTGTTGGTAGTTTTGTATATATGTATTGCTTCATACTTGTCTAATGCTATTTTGTGATTAGCAAGAAAAATATTGCCATCCCAGAGGAGACTTTGCAATAATTCTTAACAGATATTTCATAACATTGCAACATAGTGTCTTTTACTTTGAGTACAAAAGGGGTTCAATAACTGTTCTTTGCATAAACAATGGCACCTTGTTGAAATTTGTGTAAGAATGCTAAAAATCACAGATTTCAAATAAACTTATGAAACTTTATTATGATGCACTAAAACCTGAAAGAAACACTATTACATCCAATTTTTCTTCTTATGCAACTCTTAAAATTGCAGACCGCTTACACATTTCACCTTCATAAACTGAAATGTTATATAAAGAAATGAAGAAGGAGGACAAGGCTGTTCTTAATAGTTGATGCAACCTTTTGTTTCATGGAAAGAGAAATTAGCAGAAGGATAGTCACTTCTTTGCAATTTTAATATTAAACCAGAATGTTAAATTAACAATTTCAGACTTTGTATTTTAAAGTATGTCTTAACAGTAATACCAATACCTATCTAGTAGATTGCATACAATATTGTATGCATACAATTATGCACAGTTATAGATCTTGGCCACTTCATCGGCGCTCTGTCCATAAATTTGTCATCCTGCAGTCATCGTAACAACTTAGTTAGTGCTGACTGCAATGTTCCAGTGTATTTTAAATTAGGTTATCAAAAGATTACTTTCTATTCAAATGAACAAAAAAATCTGATTTTTCCAGACAAAACTGGACTGGTTTGATGAGCTAGTCCTACATTATCGATCTACCATGACATGTTAAGATGTGACGCATTAGAACTAAAATTAGGATATTAGATACTGATACTAGAAAGGGAGATACACAACAATCTGGAAGAATACACAGAACTGTTGCTAATGTTAAAGGCCTTGACAAACTTATGTTCTGAAATTTATGAGAAAATCCTTGCAGGAGATGCTGAAAAAATCATAGAGAATTTGTGTCAGAGCTGTCTTTGACTGGAGAAAGACATTATAACTTCATAAAGATAAGATCAGAACTATGGAAGACCTAAAACAACCATACTCACAGATTTTATAGATACATATGGCATAAGAGTTTCCTTATATGGTTCCTAATGGACCTACAAATGTGCATTTCATAAGTCGTTTCAGTACCTATTAGAGATACTCGATATTTATGATTGATATTCAGCACCTGTGTTGAAAGTATCATGCTAAACAGACAACACAGCAAACTGATCCTCATCACTGTCCTGTAATATGGGACAGAGATGACCAACTTCTATGCAGGCTAACTTATACGTAAGTGTTTATTATTTTTTTTCCCTTGTACCTTGCTTCTAATGCACTTATCCTGCTAATGTAGAAATCTCTGATAAGAATAAAGATATACATGAATAAGTACAAAACGTCGTAAGTGTGCCCTAAGAGCCCAGAGTGCGTACAGAATATTGAAGTCTTGCCTAACATTTCCCTTTTTATAGGAAATCAGCTGAGCATAAAATGTGAACAAATTGGGGATCACTTATTATCCTGTATCATTTACACTCATGCTCCTGGCAATACTGTTACACAAACTGTGGTTTTGACTCCTATCATTCTTCATATAGCAGCAGTCCTTGCAGTCACCCGAAGGCAGGGACTACATGGAATTAATTCATGTGGAGATATCAAAGGTATTAAACGGACTTTAGCCTTATTTCTATTCACAGTCTTAGGATTGGGATCCTGCATACGTCTGCTACCCTTCTTTGGGGACTAGTCTACCAAACTTGGTAAAACCACTTAACAGTTGCTGTCTGTTTCATTCTCATTCCAGCTGAATTCTACCAGCCTGCCTAGCTTTCATATTTTTAATTCAAACTCAAGCTTGAGATTAATATACCACACTACTCTGACACCACTCATCTTTTGTTCCACAAAAAACAATCTCATTCTGGGTCTCCCTGTTAATAAAATTTAAGATCTCTTCTCATTTATCATTGCTTACTCCAACAGTTCCCACTTCAAGTACCATTTTTTGGTACTCTGGCTTTTCTAATATACACAGTAGAGGTGTCTCTCCTAGGACATCTCTTGCAGAATAAATTAAGCAGTGAATGATTTGAAACAAAGACAACAAGCTCTATTACAGAGAGGTATTTTACATAAATAACTTAAGGCTGGTTCTTTTATACCCATTCAGTAAATGGATATTGAAGTGATGATAGAAAGTGACACAGTGAATAAGTTTTCTTGGGTTCCCCTCGTAATTCCATCAAAACAGAACTGCTGATTCGATGTTCTGGTGGACCTTTACTATGGGGTTATTACAACAAATCTAGCTCACTGACTTGAAACGCTGGAAAATATTATTTCACAACTCTGAGAATTCAAGTATGTCATGGAATGGCATTTTCTTTCACTGCCTCTGTGTTAGTTCTCAGTATCAGTGTTATTGGAACAATAAGTCCATTACAAGAGAAAAAAAATAAGAAAAAAGAAAAAAAAAAGAAAAAAACCAGAATCTTGACTTTTCATCTTGAAGAAAACACCCCTTTATTTGTGTTTCTTGAGAAAAAGTCTTTGAAAATAGTTTATTGTTAACTTTCAAGGTCAGAATCAGATTAGTTTAGCAGTTATACATGCTAAAACGAGCTATGCACAGTTGAACATTTGTCCCCTTTGTGCACTTGTGGAGTATCTCTCCACACAATGAAAATTAGATTGGAGAACAGTCATTTCACAGAAGACGGTAAGGGCAGCCACATTCCACCACCCTCCCATCTAAACTGCATATATTTTAGCCTCGTGTGGCGTAAAAGAATGGAGTCCTTATAGTTTTGAAAATTGTTTGACCCCGAAAGGCTTCTCCTTTGTACTTGTCCACAAGAAGAGAAAATTATTACATGCTCAGTTTCTGACTTCATCGCCTGTTACTTGGATGAACACTTAAAATGTAAATTAAAGAAGCCAGCTTTTTGGACAGATGCCACCTAAAATCCCAAAAGTATGCAGGGTGTCTGCAGTTCTTCTTTGCCTTTCAGAAATTAAAAAACAAAAAACAAAACCCAAAAATCTATTTTTTTCAAAGTATCATAAATTTTCAATTGAATTTATTACACAACTTCAGTAGTTATTTATTTAAAAACTACTACCAAAAACCACAGTTCTCCTTAAAACAATGTTATTACTGTTTATTTATGATCTGTCCTTAAAGACTTACATTGCTAAAGAGTTGAATTAAAGAGATGGAATAAAAATGAGTTTTCAAAGCTTCATTACAACTCTAGATTTTGTTGCTGCGTATAGTGGAACAGAAGGACATACTGTATCAATTCTATATATTTATGACACCTAAAATAACTTGCTTCTAATTTCTATTTGGAGGTACCGCACAAATGGTAAGTTAAGGATTTTTGTGCATTTCTTTTAACTTTTTTATATTATCAAACAATCAGAAATTGTGTTTTTAAAGGATGCTTATATCATGCACTCTGGGGCAAAGTGACATCTTCCTGAACTCAAATTTCCATTATTGATCTAGATCTTGTTTACTCGTTGATTATAATCTGTTTGGATAACATTTTCCTGTATTTTTAACTTAATGAATTACATATTTGTATAGCAGTTGCTTTCAGTTTTTTATTACAGGACTACTTTTATTTTCACTTCTATTTTTTTGTTTGTTTCAAGTCATGGTGGACAATACTGAGTTTTAAATTGTCAGAAACTTTTTCATAGATTGTTAAATCTGAATATATGAATGACTACAGTTACTTAGCATGCTTTTATTAAGTGCACAGGATATTATATAAAATAATATATCTTTCACAAGAACTGGAGATAAGTAGGCTTAAGGAATTTCAGGGTCAAACAAATGGTTAATGCAGTTAAATGTTATAATCAAAACTATGTTTCATAGGAAAATACTGAAAATCAAAGATTTTAAGCATTATTAATACAGATGTCAATAAACACTTTGAAATATGAGAGTTCACAAAATATAGAGCTCCTGAGTACAAGCAACTTAGTCTTTTGTATTTTTCTGCTATCACCGTTCGGAAAAGTGGAAAAAAAAAGTTCTACTTTGATCTCCCAGACAGTATATATATTTCTGAGAACTTTGGAAGGGGCAGGGGCGATGGTGTGTGCGCCTCAATCAAAGATGAATAAGGCATTAATCTCACTTTCTGTTTCTCAGGGGACTTAATACAAACTGAAACTTAGGATCTGAATTAAGCAGCTGCACAGCCAGAGCAGACAGGGGAGAGGCCAGCTTTGAAAGAAACATTCCAAGAAATAAGCAAGTGTTATTCAATTATATTTGACCATTTCAGTGAAACACTATTGAACAGATATTTTTCTTCTTGGGATTGTCACATCACTGAGGCATCACCCAGAAAGTAGTATAGTGAATTTGCTCGTGCTGTGAAAGTTGTGAAGTCGGATTGTCAGGCAGATACCTTCCTGACCTTTACCATTTTTTCCAATGATGTGTTTCTTCACACAACATACTTAAGTAAATATAAGCTCCACATATCTTACATAGGTCTTACATACCTGTAATGATTTCAAGATAAGACAAGATAACAACTTACGTGTTGATTAATATCATTATGAATAGTCTGCCATTTTCTAGACATCTTGATTGAGTATCATCTGACATCTTTTGGTCTTCTGAAATTATTTAAGTTATTTCTAAAGCCTTGCAGAAATAACTAGTTCCACCCCATATTTTCACCACTCTAATGTTTGAAAGTTCTTTATCCTACATGTTTATTTTACTTTTCACCCACTTCACCAGGGGCTGTCATTAAGCAGCTATTAATCAAAATGTACCCTGTATTTCCACAAACCTTGCTCCAATTCTTTATTTGCACCAAGCACTGATGTGATACTGTAAAGAGAGGCAAATACTGTTTAATAACTACTTATTATTAAATTGGTGGCCAATGGTAGATGCTTAAAGGATAAGTAAAGAAATGAGAAGAGAATGAACAAGTTAGTATATTCCCCCGAGCCCATTTAGTGCCTGAGCTAGAAACTGCAGCTAGCCAATTTGTCTATTATCCACTGATGGACTATAGCTCCGTAAGTTTATCTGCTTCCTTTTTTAATTTATGTACGTTTTTATTTCCATAACTTTATGTGGGTGTGAAGAGTGTTGCTTCTTTATATTCATAGAACTATGTTTGGAAATCTGATGAGTTTATTTGATTTATTTTGTTTATTCTCTCTTCAAACAGAGACCAATCTGTACCTCTGGGTTCTCTTGTTTCTTTCTCTGTACATTCCTCATTGTATTACATTTTAAGGAATTTAACCAGAGACTAATACAGTACTTAAGACAGGGGTGCACCAAGCACTT
This sequence comes from Nipponia nippon, assembly GCF_047370975.1. Lineage (NCBI taxonomy): Eukaryota > Metazoa > Chordata > Aves > Pelecaniformes > Threskiornithidae > Nipponia > Nipponia nippon. Next base: position 45,187,272 of record NW_028262380.1, on the reverse strand, counting down.
AGATATCACGGTATTTTCCTTGTCATTCAATATTCCTTTCCCAATAATTGTCATAATCTAAAACATTTTAATATACATATGATTTATAATACCAATTATAATAATATATTTTATAATTTGTTATATACATTTATATTTATGTAATAAAGTATATAATTTATAATATAATTTATAGGTTAAAATATAGAGAGAAATAAAAAATATTTCAGCATGTATTTTAGTATAGATATGATTTGTCTGCCACTAAACACTGACCTGAAATTCTCAGAAAACTATTAACAATAACTCCCACATCTTATGTCCTACGAATGCAAACAGCTAATTTGCAGCTATCCATTGCATGTAAATAATTAGAGTGGGGTGGTGGGTTTTCCTCATTTTATGTAAATAATTAGGGTGCTGTTTTTTTTTTTTTCTCATGTGCATTAATTCTCTTATTAACAATGAGTTTCACCTGCTGTTTCATCATGAAATTGATGTATATTGTGGGATTCTTCTGGGTTGTTCTCTGTCAGCCTTAGAGTTGCCTTAAAAGCTGAGGAGGGATAAAGTGAAGGATATGGAACAGATAATGGTTACTCCGTATTTCTCACTGTAAGTAACTTCTTCAGTATCAAATTTAGACTTTCCTTTCTGATTCTCAGAAAGCTCTGTCATCTTACTTTTTAGCCTGTTTCCAGAGCACTCATGAATCTGATGCACACTGCAGTTTTCTCACTATCGACTTCTCTCCGTTTCAGTTGCTTCTGGAACTTTTTGATAAATTATTATCCATAAGAGGATCCTTTTATTCCGTGACAAATTTGTTCCTTAAAACCCTTGCATGAGGAACACTGCTGGGAGAGCTGTATCTTCTGAACTGGCAGCTAGAAGACCTTAGGGCATCTCACTTACCTTATGGTCTCAATTCCCTTACCTACATGAGGCAATTCCTCAAGCAAGTAACCTGTTCTGCCCCATAGAATTTGTAGCTTGTGTTACTGTTCTGTCATCTTCTTTTCATAAAATTTCCAAAATCATTATTATATTGAAAACCTCTTTATAACAATATTTACACATGTATTCAGTTTGCAGCCATTCATACAGAAACACTTGCTTATGATTTAGTTGTCTTATGAAGGTATATATATTCTTCAAGCTGACCCTTATCACTGGGATGGGGGAAAAATGCACTGTTCAAACCAGAATTGCAAAGAAGAAAGATTTAATCAACCTTTTTCTACTGAAACTTATGAAGTGCAAGTATGAAATATTTTATTTCATTAAAGAAAATTCTATTTGGTAAAATTCTCCTTGGTATACACTCTTTATTAAAAATGCAGTCATTGAATAAGTTTGATACAATGCAATCAAACACAATTTAGTCTGCTCAGCAGAGCAACTGGGGCTAATCTTCTAGCCTTGAAACTTTTGGACTGTCTTAGAAGTGGTTTATGCTGCCAGACGCTCAATTATACTTAAATCACTATTTTACTTATCAAAAAAAGGGCAAAATACCATAAAATTATATATGACCTCTACTTAGCTTAGGCTGTTGATTTTACAGCATTAGGGTCTTTATGTTTCCAAATCTGGTAGCTGATGCTGGATAATCTTCAATATTTCTATTGCCCTCAAACCTTCAAATAGTGTTAATAACGGGCATCGGATTCAAATACACATCCAAACTCTGAGGCAGTCTTACATAAACTGACTATCCAACCTCTTTGAACTTTAGCTATCACTAGTAAATTCAATATACATTCTTTGGTAAGCAAAGGCACCTTAAACCGATACATATCAGGACTTGGACACTATACTTCAATATGCATATGCAGAAAAAACAGATACTTACAGTATTTGTGTGTGATGCACATTGCCTGCTTTATCTTAAAGCTAATGACAATATTACAGTCAGTAAGAAAGGAATAACTGCTTTGAAAATAATTGGTTCATTTATTCAGCTCCTAAGCCACCAGCAACAACAAATTTTGGGGGTGGGGGAAAATACTGCTTATCTATTTTTATTTCCATAAAAGGGTGTGTAAAAAGTAGTATACCAATTAATTCAAATATTTTTCAGTGTTTTTTTTTTTTAAGCAAAGAATACAAGATGAAAAGTTCACAGCATTGCCACAGTTATCCCTGTTGATGAGCTAATCACCCCTGAGTTTGAGAGAATTTCTTTCAGTTCTTGAGAAAATGCAATGCGAAACTATCTCCCTTTTCTCTCCTAAGGCTTTTCACCCTTGCAAGTTCAATATCTTGTGGAAAACAAAGTAAATCCCAGTTCTGACACCTTCCTTATGAATATCTAATCATGATTAATATATTCTAGAATACCATGGTGAGTGCTTCCTCTCAAAGTTTATTATGCTTTCTAAATCTTCTTAGCAGTTCATTGGTAAAGTAAATCCTGTTCTCTGCCTGACTCTTCCTTTGGAATTGTTGGACCAGGAGAGATGTTGCTATTTTGAGAGTTTAGCAAATATATACTAAGCACTATTTTACCTCTCCCCATGCTGTAATCTTCACAAAGACTGAAAAAATATCACACTATACACAACCAGTTCCAAATGTGATAGTTATATATACATACAGTATATTAAAAAAAAAATCTAATTAATGAAAGCTGGCTTAGCCAGAGTTTATATGAAGAGTGAAAATATGTATCTAAATATGAGAATGCCCTATTTTAAAATTTATATATATTTAAAATTCAGGAATTTTTAACTTTCAAATAAATTCTTTCCAAAACTCCCCAGCTATTGTGCTCTTGTTCTGTGTTACTAAGTGGTGACTAGCCAGGATATTTGTTATTAAGAACAGAGACATAATTCATTTGAAAATACAACCGTTCCACTTCAATAAACTGATTTAATCAACTTAATGCACCTACAAAGTATAATAAATGAAATTTTAAATACTGGCTAGATCACCACATTCCTCCTACCTTTAAGAGAAAAGACACATCAGATATTAACCTGACATTATTTAAAAGGTCATTTTCAACATATCAAGGAGTAGTACTGTATACCCTCGGGACACGTCAGTCTTTGTCTTTTACATACTATTAAACTGAAAAAAAAAAATAGAATAAAATTCATTGTCGATTTTGTGTGGATCAGAGAAAGAGTGTAAGCTCAGACACCATATTCAGTGTTATTAATAGGTTTATAACACAGCTACAGTAACAAATATAAACCGTGCTTCATTGCCCATGACTTTGAACGCTTCATTGTATATACTGATAGATGCAAATACCTGTCAGGAAAGAATACGCTGCTACCTTCCTTAAAAAGCTTTTATCTACCATTATGGTTTCGTGGCAGAAAGGCATCTACCAACGAGATATTTTTTGTATAAACAGAGATTATTATATTGCATGAACTTTGAACAAGTAGCAGAAGTTTTAGCCAAAAGTGCGTCTTCTCCCATTAGCCTGCCTCCACTATACCACACACGAGTGCTTCCACATCTTTACGCGCAGTCTGCGTCCTCAAAAACCTCACAACAAACACCTCCAAGCTATCACAACAAAAATGGGGCTCTTACAAAGTAATCACAGTATCAGATTCTCTCTACAAATGCAGCCATAATCCATATCTAGCAAAGTTCGTCCTCGTTAAAATGCTACGTGGAAAGCAGATCACAGCGTCGTGACAGCAGCTCTCTCCCCCAGGACCTGCTGCCAGCTTTCACGCACACCACACCTCATGCTGTCACCCTCCAGTTCTCCTCCAGAAGTGGCAGCCACACTCTGAACCGGAGTTGTTAGGTCACCTCAACTATGTACAGCAGGCTTGGGGCTTGCAACAGCGAAACGCAGCGCTACCACGGCAGCCAACAGCTCGTGCATCTGTGTACCAATCTGTTCTGTCTCTCAGCAGCTACTTTATGCGGCTTGCAGCCACCGACTACACAGGCACATGCTCTTCATCCTTCACCCACTGAAAGAGGCTGGCACAGTCATTTCAGAACAGCCAGCGATGCCGCTGACAGCTCATGTGCTGGAACACACAAGCAGAGAAGTACGTTTTTTTTAAATCTCACAAAAAGCACTCACCATGCCAGATGAATCCTGCCTTCTGCTGACTTCTGTCCATCTCTCCCTCACTCCTTCCCTGATTTAAATTGCAAAACTATCATGCTGCACAAGTAGAAGGTGGAGTGCAGACCCTTGCGCTCCTGGTCCCGTACTACCACACTTGGTCTTTGTGTAGATACTACAAATTATGTTAGGTGGCTCTGAGACGTATCCCCGGGGCACCTCCACGGTGATCAGCCAGCACAAGGGCCAGGTTTTCCTTGCCTTTCGCTGTTACTCCCTCCCTGCCTTCACACTGCTCGCACTGCCGGGTGCCAGCACGTAACAACAGGAGCCCAGGCAGCGAGCACCTGCGGGGGGACGCGAGCGAGATGCATCTGCCCGGGGCTTTTCTCAAAGAGCTTCTTTGGATCTGGGCCTAAAGGCTTACAGGTGGCTCTCGGCAGCCCAGATGCAAGCAGCCTGAGTGCGGCAGGGGCATTTCTGAAAGGCCAAAGCACCTGGAACATGGATGCAGCAGGGACACTTATTAGGTGAAGTCTTTGTTGCTAAACTTCATGCTCTGATTTAATCTTACCATTTTAAGTATCTTTATTTATTTAAAGGATAACAACAGATGTCTTGGTGTCAGTGACCCAGGTTTCAATGAATTACAATGAAATGAGAAATAGCAATTTTAAACCTTTTTTATCATGTTCCTCACACAACCTCACAACGGCAATCTCACAATTTCTTTAATATTAGAGAAAGCAGAAGAAAATGAGGGTACTATATTTCAACATATCCCAGAGGAGCTTGTTTTAAAAGAACTGAGTTGTGCGTATTGATCTAAGTTTTTCCTAAGGCTTCAGTATCAACCTCAGGAAACTGGTGTATTCACCATCACCGATATAGGCAAGTGCTAGTTCATGGGAGTTACACTGTCAGCAAGGCAGTCTCTTTCTTCCCTCATTAAGGAAGCTTGTTACAGCTGGTTCTTCAATAGCCTAGAGAATTTATGTTTATCATCATGGCAGTGTCTGAACCGATGGGAATTCAACTGGTTTATGTTATGAAATCAGAAATAAAAAATCTGCCAGCTTAGAACTCAGGCAAATATTTTGGTACTGTTAACATTTTACAAAATTTGCAAATTAACACTTAACATAACATTGTGTAACTGTGTGCTCTGTGCATGCTAGAAAAGATAAATACTTTGTTTTTCAGGTTTTTGATTTAGTCTTCTTACATAAAATACTGCAAACATGAATTAAATGTAAGAAACAACAGCTGCTGACACTCCCATATTAAATTAAGCATATTTTTGAGCACATATGCTATCCTATAGAAGGCAAAATAGCCACTCAAGATATAACTTTTTTTTTTAAGAGGTAACCTGCTAAATTAAAGACTGAAATTCCTCCATATTTGCTATGATATGCTAATCTACCACCCCTACTTCTCTGTTTTGTTATTCAAGGAAATTTTGGGGTTTGGCAAAACATTACTTACCAACAAAAACATTGAAGCCTTAGTGTTATTAAGCTCCTTGAATGAAGGCTAAACCAGGATATGCCTACCATTAATTCAAACTACCATGATAATTTAGAGAACCTCTTTCTATTAAGTAAGTATTCTGGTTAATATTACGATTTTATCCCACTACTTCTATGAAACTTGCTCTGTTGAAGTGCTCTAGCCAACAGAGATGGGTCCCCTCTTTCTTACCCAGTGAAAGAGATTTTTCAATAACTCAGCTGGTTTCAAGTCAACCCACCTGGAGGCTGTGGCTCAAAACCACCATGAAAGTGGCAAAGAGGGGAACTGACAGGTTTGGGTTTTTTACCTCTAATGGAGTTTGAAGTAATAAAAAAAATTATAAAGGACTAAAGAAGGAAAACAGGTGCTAAAAAACAAACATGTAAAGAGAGAGGTAGTTTGGGGCAGGGGAAATAGTGTTTCAGCAGCCTTTGTAGCATGGGAAGACAGCCAGAGGACATATCAGAGAGAAATGCGGTACGGGGAAGTCTATGGCATGCAAGGAACCAGGAGCTCCCTGCCTCCTTAAACACAGATGAACAGTTCGCAGAAGGACATGGATGCACCCTGGTGTGATGGAGAGGAGTATACACAACAGCACAAACCCTGATAGGAAATATCAAATCGTCAAACTGCAGAGAATAAAGATGCACGTGGATTTTGGTATCACTGGATCGAACCACAATTTAATCAGTAACCAACAGGACTGATGAGTGTTGCAGCTATTTAAATAAACAAGGACTTTCTGTAGCTGAGGGCAGTCTGTCCCTATCAGGATTGAACCAAAAATAGATTTGCCCTCCAGTGCTCTCCCCCAGTGCCCGCATTAAGTCAACTACAGATGAAATCCTGACCTAACTGAAAACATGGAAACAACTCTGAAATCCATATTTAGTATGTTGGGTCCAGAACTTTACCCTATTTATAGGACTTAGTGACAATGAAGATTCAAAAGGATGGAAAAAAAACCCTAAAATAAGTCCATTAACTAAAATGAATGAAATCCAAAGTTGCTTGTGGCTGTATTTAAGAAACGTCTGTAACTAATCACACAGATCCACAGAAATCGACAAATAGATGAAACTGGTCTGTACTTGAATAGCTAAAATAGTTATAGGCATTTTCTCTTTTTTAATTTAACTGCTGCGGAGTTTTTTTGCCTCTCCTCCTTCCTGCTTTGCAGTGACTTGTCTCCTTTTCTGCTTTACTGCCACAAAGGTCAACCTTCTTCAGGAGCCTGAATTCAGCATCATCAGAAAGAAATACAGAAAATTGCACTTGTTCTGTCAGCCATAAAGCTGGCTTGGGTTGCTAGCACAATGTGTGGTATTCAAGAGCTTTCTTAGAACCATCAGCTGGGGAAGTGTCTAGAACCTGTCAGTTTAGCCGCACTCTTTGGGAATACTATGGGAGCAAGTTTGAAGATATGTCTTTGACCCCAATTTGAATTGAAACTCTGATGTCTGCTAAACTTGCTGCTTCACTTGGACACTGAAGTCCAAGTGAATAAAAGAAGGATCTTCTCTTCTTATGTAAAATGAAATGAATAGACTGAATAGAGTATGAAGCAAACACATACAGTTCTGAGATTTTACAGAACAAAAAAACCAACCCTGCACTGTGATACCTAATGAAAAAAAAAATTTCTTGACGGTGACAGCTGACTTGGTCTTTTACATTCTACTATTTGTAGTAAATTTAGTGCATCATTATAGATCCTATTCATTTTTCATTGAACAGCTGCAGCCTTCTTTAAATCTTGCATAGATATTTCTAATAAAATAATGCATTTCTCTTATTGTATGCTCTCAATCCCATTCATTAGGATCAGAACCTTCATTTCCTGCTATGTTTTAACTGCCTTATACTATTTTAAAGGGTTTTATTGAGTATGGTTTTATAGTGCTCTAACATATCTACTAGACAAAAGCCTTCCAAATGGATGATCGAAAGCTGACAGTATGTAAAACAGAAAACCTATAATACCCTGATGAGCTTGTAGCTAAAATGGATTGTAAAATAAGATTTTCAATAATTCATTAGGTAAAAAAATTGTCATTTCTAAGAAGAATGGAATGGGGATAATATAAAATCAAGCAAGAAGCAGCCAATATGTGGTGATGAAACAGTCAATATGTGAAAGGAATGAATTTTCTCTCCCCCCCAACCACCATGTAATTTATTAACAAGAAATTGTTGTGTTCATTTGTTGAACAAAAAAAAAATGTTTTAAATATTTTATATATGTATTTGTTTTGGAAAGGCAAAAAACAAGGTAAACAACTTCAGTTTTATTTCTACAACAGAAATACGGAGAAAAGTTAACATAAAATTCACTGGAACTAAGTTTTGACCATATATGGTACCAGGAAACACTAAGAAAAGCCTCTTAAGAGAAAAAAAAAATACATTTCAACAAGAAATTAAAGCTCAGGTGGCTTCGGTATGATCATCACCAGACAATCCATATCACATCTGGTATGAACTGTGTGTATAGGCAAGAGCATCCCATCTCTCCTAGATGAAGTTATTACTCTGAAACTACAGCCTCAAGAGTAATCACCCCACCTCCCTGAGACGTAAGTTTGTGCTCCCTTTTTCATCTCACCCTGACACTGTTCCCAGTTTCTGAGTCAACCACATAGACTCTGGGATTGTCTAGGACACCTCTGTGAAGCGCAACACTCCGTGACAAGGAGCCAGGAGACATTGCTGAACATCGCATCACGTTCCTACTGCTCAGCCACAAATGCTGACCAGATAATTGGTGGCAAATGGCCAAGTGCCACAGCTACACACAGGCCCTTGGTTGATACATCCACAATAACACACTAGTTCAAATCAATTTTACATAATTTTGAAGAAAGCTGGTTTGTTCCATGAGAGCTGAAGCTGACCCGAGACCATGATATTCCAACTGATAACCAGTTGAGGTGGAGGGCATTGGAGGAAAAGGTTAACTTCTGGCCAGATCAGCTCCCATCATCCTCAGTGATGACTCAGGTAAGCGTCCCTACACAATTAGAATTGAAAGCTTCTCTTGCCTCTATCTGCATTTTGAAGGTAGGGAAAGGCCTACCCTTCAGCAATTTCAAATTTATCTTGTTATCCAGATGAGACTTTCTGCAAACCACCACTGATTAATCAAAACAGAAAAAGAGTTTTTTAAAGTTATTTTGCAGGAGACTATATATGCAGAAAAAAAGGTTTTCATCTTGTTCAACCACATGCAATGCAATCTGAGAACTATTACATTCATGCTCTTGCAGCTCTTATGTGACTACTAAGCAGAGAAAAGAGCCTCAATGGAGGCTATTCAGATGAAAGCAAGCCTCTTTTTTGTCTTTAATTAATAACTTTCATATTAATCAGTTTCACAAAGTCATTCTCATATTCTCAAAATCTCTCATTTTGGCCCATGGTGGAAAAGCAGGATTACCCTGCCTACAGATAGAGGAAAAAAAATCCACCTTTCTTTCTCATCTTCAACATCTGAAGCATACAATTGCATAAATGAAGCAATCTGTATATTCAATGATGAGAGGGGATAACAATTTCTATCCTCCAGAGCAAGGCAGCACACAGGTCATCTCGAATCACAGCTGATGGCAAACCCAGGTCAAGATTTCTCTCTTTGCCTCCTCCAAAAATAAGGCCTGGGGCTGAGTTACTCCTGTACCAATAGAAAGTTCCAGCAGGAAGAAAAGGAGAGTATCAAAGAAGGATAAAGGCAGTAAACGCAGGGGACCATACTGAAGAATCAGGTTCACTGTTCCTCTTATTGGCAAGGAGCAGCAGATGAGGGGAAAGGGGGTGATGCTAAGGGAGGAGAGGGGATATCCCTTGTAGCAGCGCATACTGCTCTTATTCCCTAACTTCTCACTCAATACAGGACTGCCAACACTCACTGCTGGCACTGGCAGTTCCAGGTTGAACTCTTGGAAACAAAACAAGAGCAGAGCCATTGCTGCTCTCTCCCAATAGTTGGCTGCTTTGGGCAACCTCCTATGTGTAAAGCCAGCCCCAACTGACAACTTAAGCTCTAATTTGAGAGGTGCTGCTAAGTACTGCCCCCTATTCATGGCCTGTAATAGTACTACAGTCTCCGAGTTCCCCACAGTCCTAAGTGCACAATACGATATCACATGATATACGTTAGAAAAAAGAGCGTAGTGCCATTAAAAGAAGCCAAAATTATCCCTTATTTCCAAAGATCCTTGACTTCTTTGAACATCACCCATGAAAGATAGCTTGGATTCAGGTCTACATTTTGCCCCAGTTCTGTCTACTCTAAAAGCCCAAGGGAGATGCAGATCTAGAAAGAGGATATTTAAAAACTACTCCAGGAGAACCTTTTTGTAGAAAGCTAGGCAAGCCAGCCCTTTCCAGCTCTTTTTTTCTTTTTTTTTTTTTTCTTTTTTTACCATAATCGGATATCAGAAACATGCCTGGGAGGATAAATGTAGCTGTAACACTGTTTGCTTTCCAGCAATCTCTTTCTAGAATAACATTCCCATAAGGCTATCATCACCCAGTTGAATTTATACCATAGGGACAAATTATCCCACCAGAAGCCCTAACAGAAAAGCTTAAAACTATGTCTTGGGGCAGGGGGAGCGGGATGGAGTAGTTACCTGCAGCTCAGTGACTTAAGTCATAGGACTGCGCTGTTCTGTTCGATTTCTATTTTGGACAATTATTTTTACAGCCTACTATACATCCACAATAACACACTAGTTCAAATCAATTTTACATAATTTTGAAGAAAGCTGGTTTGTTCCATGAACACTGAAGCTGATCCGAGACCATGATATTCCAGCTGATAACCAGTTGAGGTGGAGGGCACTGGAGAAAAAGCTTAACTTCTGGCCAGATCAGCTCCCTAGTCCAGCTCACCACCCGCTCATACGAACACCATCGGTCAATGGAAGAAAAGGAAAGACTGATCAACAGGTGTAACAGGATGGGATGGATAGCAGTGGTCCCAACACAGAACAATTAATAGTCCTCTAGAAATTTACTTTTTGTTTTATAGTATAATATTTTCTCTTTCTAAGTCTTATAATCACAGAATTTTTTTAATAACAGCTTTGCTAATATTTTCTAAGCTTAATTGCAGTAGATGCTGCTTGATATTTCTTAGCATTTTAATGAAGCTTTATTTTCATTTTTAGGTCTGGACAAAGTAAATGATGTCTAAACTGGCCTTTAAGTAGAACAGTTAAGTAATTAGACTATTTGCATGGTTTGTGCATGACACCTACTTTCTCAATATCTTCACACAACACGGGAAAAACATCTTCACTTCAACTAGACAGAGAATGTTTTTAAATCATTCCACCAATTCCATTTAGTGACTGTCTGCAAACTGATGGATTAATATAGCTTAATACTTTTACCTTTCGTTCTCCTGATAGATATCAAAGTCCAGTAAGGACCTATCTATTTAGCTACAATGTGAAAACACATAGCTTATTCTCTGATTCATGGCTTTACTTGCCCTATTATGTCAAAGTGAGCACAATAAACTTTAAATCACTCAAAATATAATTGAAATGCTGTTTAAGGAAGCTTAGTACATGGGTATCTGTCTTATATCATCGTGACTGTAAACTCAACCCTGAACCCCACAGCAACACGGAAGACTTCTCTGCTGTTGGGACTCTCTGAGTTATCTAAACAGAAGTAATAGATTTTCATCCTGCAGATGACATCTGCAAAGTTTTCACTATGTGACATTAACTTAGCTTGACATTGTAAACATCCATTCTAAAGCAGCATTCTAGGTTTGGGGATTTTGTTGTTTAATTTCATTACGTAACAGAAAAAAAAGTTAGATGGACATTGTGGGTCATAACAGCCCTTGGTGAGCATCCAGTAATTTAGCAGTCATCTTTAGTAATACAGACTTTTAGCATTAATATTCTTCTGTTGTTAGAGTTGCCCACTGACTCTGATTTCATAGTATTTCCTGCAGATGGCCAGAAATAACATGCATGCAAGGATAAAGAGGAGGAAGCAAATTTCAAAACAATGCCATAGTCTTCATTACAGAAGTGTTCTATTAGTAATTAAGTGCGGAGCTGCACATATGGTGTCTGATTTATCCTCATAATTTCAGTGATGCAAACCTGCTATGATAATATTAATGTAAATGTAACCATACCAGTTTTCAGTCAGTCTGGGAACACAGAAAAGCTTTTTTTTTTTTTTTTTTTTTCTCTTCCTTTTTTCCACAAGTAATTCCACAATTTTTTTCCACTAGAAACTAGGAGAAAGAAAAGTAGCCACAATGTCACAAGCTTAGCTACTGTGGACTTCCCTCCTTTGTGTCTTTAAAGGAAACAGGTACCTCGCTATTTCATTCTCTTTTTGGTGGGTCATGAGTTGTGTTCTTCTGGTTTAGGACTATTTCATCAATGTTTTTACTTGTAGCAGATGCTATGATATCCAGCAAACAAGAACAGTTTTTCTAGTGAGGTATGTCAAAGGCTTCTGCCCTCTACCTAAATATTTTACACTAAAATTTAATTCCTGCTGAAGAGAAAAATGGCACTGTCTTTTAACATGGAGCAAGAGAAATATTCTGTATTCCATGAAAGGCTACAAGATGAACATGTTAGAAATTATTAGAAATAATTAAACACACAATCTTTAACACCAAAAAAATCTGATTTGGTTTATTCAGAAAGAGGCCATTTGTGAACTAAGTGACTATCAAAAGGGGGGGGGGGCCGGGACATGGGACGTAAAAGATAACACAGGAAAACCAAAGTGCATAATTACTGCTGGACATAAATACCAGAAATAGATGAAAGTTAGTTATGCATTACATCTATCCCACAGCAATAATTCTGATGCACTTATTACAGGATTGTAACAGAACTGATCTCTCAGACACTAGTCAAAAGCAATGAAAACTTCATGATTATTGGCTTACAAAATTAAGTCTATACTCAGAACAAACAGTATGCTGAGAAGCTACGTGTCCCTAAATATTCACTGACAAGAGCGACACCAACAACTCTTTTCAGCAAATGGTATTCCTTCTTGCCCTCCCTAATAAGCCATGGCTCGTAGATCGGTGGACCTTACCAAAGGTCACCTCAAAAATCCAGTTCCAGTGAGAAACGGCTAACCAGTGCCAAAGAACCCCAAAATTATCAAATCTCTTCCCTTCTTAAAAACACCCAACTGTGTCTTACAGGGATGTTAATGGACATAAATCAATGTGCCACAGCATCCTTCTGCTGCATGCTGGGATAAGAAAATTGATGTTGAAAATCAAAATGATAATCTGAGGCCTTAAGAATCTCAGAGGTATGGGAAGTTTAAAGTGCATCTTCACTTTGAGTCTTATAAAAAAAAAAACCACCTATCAATGATTTTTGCAATATTTTATATATAGCATTGTAACTCTTTTTGGAAGACCCTCAATTTAATACTTACATGACACAGATTTTTAGAATTCAGAATTTCTATGCACGCATACAATCTACTGTTCACTTTCTTTATTAGAAAAAAGAACAAAGATACAAGACTCTCTGCTTCTGTTTTAACCATTAGGAATTTCATGATCAGATCTTTAAGCTTTCTTTCAGAATTTACGCACCTAACAACTCCAGGAACAAAAACGCAGTTTATCAAAAATACAAGACTAACTCACTAAATTTGGACCTTTTTTCTCTCACAAGAAGGAAGAGAATGATAAAACCAGATTATTAGCCATATTACTTCACACAGTGCATGGAGGAGTCAGATGTAGCACATAAATAAATAAAAACACTCTAACTCATGGCAGTCAGCAAATTATATCACAAACTTTCACTTATATCTCTTTATTAATATGAGAGCTGTTCTATCTCAGAAATTATGATAACATGGGGGTGAGGGAGTGTTATTTTTAATATTGATTTCTGAGGTTTTGGAAATATACATCAAATTTTCAGTATAGCTTTATTAACTTTTTATGTATATTCCACATACATTTTTACAAAGACAAGCATGGAAGCCCTTTTAAAAGTTTATTTATGCATGGAAGAAATTACTGAGAGCCTAGAGCAGTAGATGAATGTGACTATCACACTGAAAAGATACAAAGGACACAAATATATTAAAATATTAGATTTTTAGTCCATAGGGGACACCAGGTTTAAGATCTGATGCCTGAAGCACTCTACTAATGCTTCAAATGAAAGCCCCAAGGTGCAGCTAACCTCCTCCTCCCACCCTGCTGACTGCAACAAGAACATACAAATGTAGACTGTTCAAATATTTTTGTGACAATAATTCTCTAAGCATAAAAGAAGAGAATCAGTCTATTATTAGACAGTAGACTAAAATGTAATTATAGCTAAGCAACACAGTATAAATTCACTTGAAAAACTGTTTCCAGTTCAAAGAATAATTAGCATAATACAAAAGTTAAATCTCAGGAGTGATGTTAGTTATGTTTTTTCTTTAAGTGTCCCAAGGAAAGAACTAAATCAGCCCATGCATCAATGTGGACAACATTTTTTACAGACTATTACTGTTTATCAAAAACAGCCTGAAGCAAAAACAAAATCTAAAATAGAATTACAATTTTCATGTTAAAATACTGCCATAGTACTAATTATTGCTGGGTTTCTGAATTACGTAAGTATACCAAGGTAGTATAAATAGAAGACAGTAGCACAGCATGTATGTTAGAGGACCAACAAATTTAAAATTAATATGTTAACACCCCACTATACTAGCTGAGATTCATTTGCCTTAAAAGGCAAAAGAAATAAATGCAAAATATGAACAGTCTTCAAACTATCATAACCTGGTGCTGTGTCCTGTGGTTTATTCTAAATAAGACCTATCTCTGTCAAAGGACTTGATAATGTGGAAGAACAGCAATGTGATGAACTGTATTTCAATTTGAAAATTAGCACTTAATCTTAAAAATGTTGATTTCTCACTGAAGGCGAGGTTATGGCTACCCTTGGCTGCTGCAAGGAGAGAGAGGACCCATGCAGCTTAATTCCATTTCACAAGGACAAGCAAAAACTACTGTCAGGAAGAGCCTCTCTTCCTTCTCTGTGGCCTTTCTGCTGCTAAAACAGGTGATGAACCGAACTCATGTTTCCATCTTGAAATAGAATGAAGAAGAAAAGAAGGACTCACTGTTAAAATAAGATGTTTCATTTTAACATCAGGTTTTGCACTCCTATGAATACAGTAGGGCTAACTGAGCAAATGTTTGGAAATGCTGCTGTCTTTCTGACCATTTTCTGAGCCTTCACCTCTCAGACCTGAGGAATACCTGGACAACAATGAGAAAATCTGCCTTTACCAAAGGTACTTGATCTCAGATTTTATTCTACAGGTTCAACAATCTCAAATCTTTCATAAAAAGCTTATAGTCACCAAGATGATGTACAAACTTTATGTCTCATGAAGGCATCTGCTTTTTGCTGACTTAAGACTCAAACCAGAACCTTAGAAGGGAAAAACTAGATACTGCTAGAAGTGGTGATGCAGAAGTGACAAAGAACGCTCTAAAATACGCCAAAATAATTCTCCTTCTCCTGAAAGCAAAATGTAAATGCAAAAGGCGTTTTCAAAATCAACATGGTGCATCTCTTCTTTTTACTTAAGTACAATAGGTTATTTTCTACTGTATTAATAGAAAGTTGGACTGCTGTAACTCTAAAGGATAGTTATTTGTGAGTTGGTCATTTGTTCGTGTGCATTTAGCTTTCCATTACATGAGTGTTTGTTCTCAGAAAGCAGATACTAGTCTTTTCTGTTTACATACTAAATGTGTTTGAATCTTGCATTAAAAAAAAAAAAAATCTGATAGTGCCAAGCATGATTTCTTAAAAGAAAACTTACATTTTAGTAACTTTTCCACATAGACAATACAATCTTAAAAATTATATATAGTTTTACTTGGTGCACTCTCATCTAGAGTTCACACAGGGAATAAATATGTCCTAGGAATGATAGCCAGCACAGGAATATTTTTTGCTGGTCTTGACTAGAGGCCATATTGCTATGCTTTCCTGGAAAAACAGAAATCCTTTTGCGGCAAATTATGAAACATATAATTCATAAGAGAAGTTTCTCCCTAATCTGTTTTACTTCTCTTCTTCAATTATTTATATGTATTTTATATTTAGATGTAGCTACATATTGCAATTTTTTTCAACACTGGTCATCAACACCTTGAGTTAGATTGCATGTAGAGAAGTGTGTCTTGTCTTGGGCCCCCCAGCGCAAGAAAACTATGGATAAACTGAAAGGGTTAGAGCCAAGATAGACAAAGCCACTGCATCAAAATGTCTCCTGAAAGAATTAAAGCCTAGGGGCAAGGAGGATATTGTAAATATCTTAGTCGCTTAACTCAACAAAAGAAAGACCTTTGTGATTTAGAGAGTAGTTACAATGACTGTAAAATAAGGGGGCTCGGGATAAACCTGTCTCAGACAACTCGGCCTTGGGAGAACAAAGGCACAGAAGATAAGAAAGTTGCAAGGGGATGACAACAACAGCCTTGGAGGACACAGTCCCAGAACTGAAGCAAAGGTCAGTCAGCGAACACAGTGAAGACCACTACGACTACGAGCCTTCATCTGAAGACCCCCCGACGACCACCAAAGACCACCAAGGAAGACGACTGCGCATGCGGATCGGACATTTGCATATGTTAATAAGTTCCAGGAAACCTCATGTTTATGTAAATGAATTCTCGGAAATTCTGTGAATATGTATGACTTTATAGTATATAATCTCTGAAAGTCTACCAAATCGGTGGAGCACTCATGGTGGAGAATCCCCAGTGCTGCAATAAAATGCCTGTTTAATAACACTCTGTTGTTACTGAGTGTAATGACATCGGTTTCCTTAGCCAGCCGCACCTAGCTTCCCACCTCGGAGACGAAAGGTAGAGAGCAAGGGGGTTCGGAGAACACCAATCACTGTATCAAAACTGGAGCGAGTTCAGCAAAAAGACAATGGGCATAAACTGAAATAGGGAAGGTTCAGACTAGATATCAGGACTAACTTTTTCACAGTTATTTTGCCCACTTCTCTGCAGTTTATTTACCTTTTTTCCTAAAGAAACCTTCTTAGATATCATGGCATTTTCATGCATCCAGTACTTTTGTTGCTCTTGTTTCTTGTTATCACTGGAAGGGCATAACTGTCACCAAATACAGTCCTCATGCTAAAGGATTATTTATAAGATTGTAATATCGATGGTACTATATTCAGTCTCTAACAGAAACAAAAGTTGTATTTAGTTTTTTGACTGCTCTTATATACGAATTAGGATTTCCATTCATCTGCCACAATGATGTGAAAGTGCTTTTTTTCTTTCTTTCCTAGTAATTGTGGTTGACAAAGTTTAACAAAATCCATAATTAACCTATATTATCAGTTATAGTGGTGTTTTAAATAAAATTTATGAAAGAAAATATAAAAAAATATACAACTTGAAATGTTCAACTTTGAAGCTTGTCATAATCTGCAAGCTATTTGAAAAAGAAGTTTCTTCTTTCATGACGGGAAGTGGAAATAAAATTTTCCACCTGTTTTTCTTCCATCACTTATCGATTTGTTTAAATGTGATTAAATGTATAATGATTTACATATTCTTTAGGAAGACAAAGTTCTGTTATAATAATGAAAATATGTACAGTTCAGAGTTATAATGCAGAAAGCATCTAAAATATTTTGTTTCCTAATGGAAGCAAAAGTATGAAAAACAATAATCTAGAAGTTCCTATCATTTAATAAAAGCATTTTTAGTTAGGAATAACATTTTATCTGATTAATGTTATGAGCTGGTTTAAGATTATTTTATTTCTTTTTGTAGGTATCAAGAACTTCTTTGTGAAGAAACTAAAAATTATTTCAGAAAGTTTTTAATATGCTGATTTAAAAATGATAGCGGCTTTTAACACAAGAACGCCCATTCAGTGGGAAAAATATTTCAGAATTACAATAAGCCTTACTTAGAGGAAAATGAGAAAAAAGCTCACTCTGTCAGGAAAAGAAAGAAGTATTTTAAATATCCTTCATCTTCCAACTAACATTTTCAAGTACTATATTATACAAAAAAGTCTTTCTGAAGCCTGCTCTGAAAAGCACTGCTGGACACCAATCTCAATTAATTCAAATGCAAATAAACTGTGAACTTCAACCTACTTCAAGCAATCAGTGCAAGCATTGCCCACTCTCCCCTAATTTAACTCTTTAGAACTTCTTATTTTCTTAAGATTAGCACAACTCAGCAATGCAGCCAAATAATTCACCACTAATTTCAATTAATGTATGGTAAAAAGAGGGATTAATTGAATAGACTTCCTATGATCATTTCTAGGGTAGTAAGGGTAAATACCTGCATAAGCACTGCTATCAAATAAAGCTAAAAATAGATACCAAATACATATTTTAAAGTTGTTGCCATACCTGCTTGGTAAGGAATCATGCCTGGCTAGACCACAATAGTTTGTCTGATTTGAACTTATTTCATTACATCTCTTGGCCAATAAACTCAGCCAATACAACCAGAAAAATGGGAGATACTGGCAAATGGGGAGCATTTTCACAGCGCGGCCACACTAACTGTGCAGAAGTTTCTTTATCTGCACTGGCCCATCCCAATGAAGACACATCTGTTAATTAATGTAAGTGCCAGAAAGGAACACAACTTACCTACTAGGAGACAAGACTTTGTAATTAGTGGTTTCTCAATTTACCCAAAACCTGAAGAAAGATTTTGTAAAATAGAACAAAAGAGAGTTAGCCTGTGGGTTTGATTTCTCTTTACTACATTCCCTGGGCATTAGTTATCTTTGATATTGGGGGTGTTACAGGGAGTTTCATCCAGCACTGTTTTCAAAGGTGCTGGTCAACCACAACTCTTATTCAACTCACAGCTTTCTCAATATCTCTTTGAGAGACAAAGTTTCAACTTATTGTTCTTCTAATAATATAAGAGAGTAGTCTTTGTCTTTTCTGTCTACCAAGAGGCAAGAAAAAGTGTGCTATATTAAATATGTATAATATCTTATGCAAACAAGTTCCCAGCTTTTTCATTTGTTGACAGCTATTCCCTATGCTTAAGGAAAAAAAAAAAAAAAGGCTTCAACTATAAAACAGGATTAAACAGATTTGCAAATAAACTTGCTAATCTATTTACTTTGCTTCAAAATTATGTAGCGTAATAGGCCAAGCTACACTGAATAATTAACAATTATTTTGCTGCTTTTGCTTAGAAAAACTGAAGAACAAAGTTGAGAGTGGCATTTGATTCATTACTCCCCCTTGAGCCTGTGATTCACTCCTGCGATATTTAATGTCCTGAATTATCCCACAGTATTTGCCAGTCTGGAGAAAAATATTCTGAACTGGTTTCATTTGACCTCTTACCTTTGAAATTTCTAAGCCAAGTTCAGAATTGTTGAAAGGCAGAACTATTCTTATTGGAGTGCCACCTTTTTATTTAGGTTTGAGACCAACAAAACCAAGCAGAGCCTTGCTTTCATTAGTATTTTATAGTCTCTAAAAGTCAGAGAAGAGTGACACAAAATCTACGTTTTCTAAAATGTAAATGTAAGTGTAAAACAACAGTTTAGAACTGCATGCATTTATCCCAAGGAAAAAAAGAAAAAGTTGCTATTTCTTAGAGACATAATTTACACGATTGTAACAGTTCTTTTTTTCTAGGATTGAATATCTTTCCTTTTTTAAACAAATACAGAGGATTATTAGACAAACTCACACAAAAAAATATCAGAATGACAAACTGGCATGATTAGATAAATCTAGAACACACCTAGAACTGAGCAACCATAGCATTTGGGTTTTTACTGAGTATCATTTACTGTCAAAGGCAATAGCCCAGCAAACAGCCAAGTGATCCACTACCAAATGTAAGCTTAGGACACCTGACAGGTTGTACGTATGTTGACATCATCATTAATAGTAAGTGTATGCCTTCACATGCACATCCTTGTGTGTTGGTCAGTGTAAGCAGGGTCTATAAAGCACCACTTTAAACAGAGGGGTTCCCCAAATACTGATTTTACGACAAAACTCCTCCCTGAGTTTGCATTAGTTCTTCAGTCAGCTGTTTGGTCAAGCCATTAGCACCCAGGTTTTTTCAACTTTTGAACGGTGCAGTTAAAGGTCTTGGAACTGAACACTATACAAAATCCCATCCTTACAAGTATACAAATATGCTTGAAGAAGGATTACTACTGAAGACAGACTTTTTCTAATTAGGACAGATGACCAAAATGGCTATGGACCACACTTGATGTATATATGTATATTTCGAACACCATTTTGTTGAAAAATAGCAATGCCATTTCACTTCCTTGAGAGTCTGCATATCATTTCAAATCTTCATTTTTTAAACATGATTTATAAAATAAAGCAGCCCAATACAAATGAAGGCACAACATTACATAGAAAATACAATCAGATGTAAGACATAAATTTAAAAGTGCAGAATTAGTGTCTTAGCGCCAAAGTTTATCGTCTGAGTGATGGTGGTAAAATGACTTATCTCAGCAAGATCAATGACTTTTACTCATGTAACGATGGATATAGTCCCTTTGCAGTTAACAGGACTATGTATATGAATAAAGAGCACTCAAGTGAACAAGGATTTGCAGATTCAGGCCCCCTATATTTACAGATAAACATGGAAAGCTCGGCTATATACTTAGTGGATTGAGGTTGGTTTGCTGGTTTTTTTTTTCCTCAGTTCATGCACTTTTTGCACCACACGCTTCAAAATTAACTTTTCCAAAATATTTTTGTAATGTCTGCTTTAGAAAGCAAGCATCCTGAATCTTCATACTTTAAAAAGTATCATTATTTAAAATTATATCACAACATTTCACAGCAAATTAATATTCATGTCGATGACAGATGATAAGAGCTGTCCTAGCTGATGGGTAGACTATTAATGAAGGTTTGCAATCAGTGCAAGTGCTGTGTAATAAACTTTCTTTCCCTACCATTTGAGGGAGGAAAGCAATAGCTGCTTTATAACTAGGGGGGAGAGGGGGAATAGTAAAACATATGTATTTCCTAATTCTACCTAAATTTAATGAAAGCTTTGGAAACCTAAAGTACTTTCTCCTGAATTTGCCTGCTTTCAACTTTATTCCTCAGTAGTTCTGTGCTGCTGCCCGATGGTTATCTTTGTATTCTAGCTGATAAAAATACTCAGTAAAAACAACCCACCTTAACATTAAATAAATGATGGAGTAAAAAAATGCTACAATAACATGAAACAGTCTCATCAGATTCATCTCGTCAGCAAAAGTTACCTCACACTCACAGTTACTACAACTGCTAGCACTTGTGCAGGGCAACTATGTAAAGAAACAATTGTGGTTTAGGTCCCAGTTCCAAAGAAAATTCATCACAATCACGAGAGTATGAAGTGCTACATAATGTTAAAAAATACAGGGTGGGGACCTCATTTGCCTGCTTGCTCTGTTCAGCCATCTCAGTAGCACTGGCTACAAGCAGCAGCAGCCCATTCCTTCTAGAATCAGCCTTAATCTCCGACAAAAGTCCCTTCGTGTTGCTCTGCCCTGTACGTGCAGAAATCCCTGCGTGGCACTCTGCGTGTGCCCAAAGCCCTGCGTGCCACTCTGCTCTGCGTGTGCCCTCTGACAACTCGCTGAAGCAGTAGAAAACCCCTCTGTGAAGCAGAGCGCCCTACCAAGCTTGTGAAAGGTTAAACATTGACAAAATAGGCAAGACATTTCATCTGCCCACACTTCCCAGTTCCGTTCAATCACCACCAACAGCAGTCCTATAATGCAACATAATACGGTATTATTAAATCAGAGATTTGCATTTACACCTTGTTGTAGCCTGGAAGAAGGCCTGACATTCATCAGTCAGTATCAAAGGAAACAATCCACAACTTTCACAGGCACACACACACCACATTGACCTTGGAGGCGGAGGTGGGGCTGATCCCTTTCAGAAAGGTGCTATTTCACAAGTTCACAGTGTTACAGCATTAGCTTGTTCATCGAGTAACCAGGAATCACCGTCCTTCCTTACACTCACACACAGGCACCACAAGAACACAGAGCAACATGAGGCTATGCTTTTAAATCCTCTTTTAATTCCTACTTTGCTCTCTACTTCCCAGGATGACCTTACATATCCCTTCTTCCCCCAGACAGAATCAATTAGAGCTTTTCTTGTCCCCCAAAACTGGTGTTTATAGAAAGCAGCTTCTGTAATGTCTTCTGATCTCTTTTTACGACACTCAAGATTTCTATAATAAAATATTTTCAAACATTTAAACATTACCCTGACAGCAAGTTTTTAAGTAAAACAAGCTTCTAACTTCGCGTTCTACATTCATCTTTTGTTTACAGAGCCCTTTTCACTGAAAACTGCACACCTCTTTCCAAAGTGTTGCCCCTACACTGACCTAAGCTCCCAACTTTGCTCCGCTTTTAATTGCCAGCTCCTCCACCCCATTCGCCACCCCGCCACCACTTCTACGCAGATGCCAGCCGAACAAAAAATATTCATATTCCTGCTTACCTTATCCAAGAGTCACTAAAGTCCGCAAGGGAAAAAACACAAACGCCGGGTCCCCGCTCGAGAACGGCAAACGGAGGAACACTTCTTCGTTTAACAAAGCCAACAGCGGACGCGCCGCGATCCGGCGAGGGAGCCAGCCAGTCCGGAGAAAACTCGAAGCGATGCCGGCCCCGCGCTTCCCGCCGAGCCCCGGCGAGGAGCGAGCGAGTCCCCCGGCGCAGAGAGCGAGGAGCGAGCGAGTTCCCCGGCCCCGAGGCGCCGCGGGAGGCGGCGCCGGGCGCCCGCCCTTCAGCACCCGCAGGGCCGCGGACAGCACCGGCCCCGCTCGCCGCCGCCGAGCCCGACTGCCGCCCCCGCCGCCGCTCGCCTCCGCTCCGCTCGGCCCGGCCCGGCCCGGCCCGGCCCACCACGCCCCCGGCCCGCCCCCGGCCCGCCCCCCGAGCTGCCGGCATCACCCGACGCCTACCAAAACTTGCTCCCAACTCCCCCCTCTCTGTTTTTAAATTATTACTGTATTTTTTTAATGGGGCTGAGGAAACTAACGTCTCGTATCTCGCCTCCCCTTCTCGCCGGAGGGCTCCCCGCCCAGGCGGAGGGCTGTTGCCCTGATAGAGTTCACCCTTTTCCCTCTCCGGGCTCCCCTCCGCAGGGGCACCGCCCCGCTCCCCGTCCCCCGGCCGCCCCCGCTTCGCCCGGTCCCCACCTAACCTGGGGAACCCCAGTGCCCCCCCGAGCGCTGCGCCCAGAGCACCTGGAAAGAAAAGCAACCGCTGTGGAACAGCGAGTAGTTCCCATCCGGAGCGCAGAGGTTCACCGCGCTTCCATTTTTAACGCAGGGTGGATGTTACACAATGTTTATTAGCTTTAACGTACCGACGGGCTACCTGAAAGCGCAGGTGTGCTGGAGGCTTTGCACAGCCTGTGTCGGTGATCCCTACCATCCGCACCAAGTTTTAGTGCCCGAGTGCTGAGGCAGAGCTCCCCACTAGTAACCCACGCTAAGAACATTGACATGTTGCTGTGAATCATCTCTAGTTAGGAAAAACAAGGAAAAAAAGTCACCCTGAGATAAGACTATTAATTACATCCTCTGTTTTTAAGAAGGATAACAGGTACCTTTGCACGAACAGGAGCAAACAAAACAAAAAAGCCACAAGCTAACGGCCTAAAAATTAGAAATATATTTATGTGAAGTCAAGCAAAGAAACCATAGTTTGACGTCTCACTCGACCCTGCTTTATTGTGAGGGAACAGATTTAGTTATCTGATTTATTACTTTTGAATCAATTTACCATCCATTCCACCACTTTTGAAGAGTAGCTACTTAATCTTCAATGTGAAATCATTATGAAAATTATCTACTCTTTTATAGGTTACCTACTTCAGGCCTTTTGGGAAAACATGTTACGGGTTAAAAGTACTAAACTGTCTTTAAATCATCCACGACTAGGCTAAGACAGACAGAGGTCAGCTGTTCTGCCGTACACTAGCATGCCAGGCTAATTATACTTGTGTCTACGTGTGGAATAAACTTGTGGTGACAAACAAAACTGGGTAAATCCAGTACTTAAAGAACCGAACTAGTTAGCACAGGAAATAATAAAATGGGATAGGTTAGACTGCATGAGCTTATTGCTGTCTTGTAAGGGAGTCCTTACTGGACTGCTGATTAGGTCATGGCACTGCAAGAAGAAACACGATTAACTTTTACACACAAAATGTAGAACATAAGGCCAAATGAACCCGACTTTCATTGATCCAACCCTTTATAATTGCCACTTATCATAAAGGCAGCTTGGCTGGCATCCGGATAACATTCCTGAACCACTATGATTCTATTTCTCCCCTCTTTTTTCTCTTAAGCCCCCTCAGGTTTTCTGCAAAGTACAAACAGAATAAAATTGCACTACTTAATGACAATTTTTGGGGTGCAAAACTCATGTTGAGTCAACTTTGCTTCCCGCTAGCTCAGCTGCACTAGAAACTCTCCTGGGACAGAGGTAAACGCAAGAATGACTTGGTCCAAACTAAGTGGAAATTGAAATCTTGTGAGGGCAAACAGGGACCTTGCTCATCCATTCTCCTTTGCCATTATGAAAGTACATGAAACAAACAACAATTACATAAATGTTTTATATAACCCAGTTAATGAAGTAGTCAGGATGACTATCAGATTATGCAAGGCCTGACATACTGTGGCTTACTGCTTGGCTTTGCAAATGCCTTTGCAAACTTTTGGTCCTTTACTAAGAACCCCAAAAATAGCACATGGAAGGCTCCTGAAAAAAATTCTGAAAATATCTAAACCTTGTGCGGGACTTGCACTCTTGAGTGTAAATAATGACACAACAGTGTAATACATTAAGGTATCTTGGCATTCTTGCATTTTTGAATGTGTGTATCTGATCCTGCTCATCTTTCTTCTTTGGACACTCACTGGGACATCCAGTCTACAAAGCTCATATTTAATTAAAATTACTTTGATGTATTTGTAGCACACACATGTTCTATTTTTTCCTCTAATTTAGCTCTATATCAGCTATCACAGATAGTAGTTAGAAAATAAATTTTGCTTATTCTTATCCTGACAGCTTTCTGTCTTCCACTCAATGGATATTGTTTATGAGCTCTATTTTGTGTACTGTTTTTTCTGGTATTCCACAAAAAAACAATTACGTGAATGAACTAAAATTTTTTCATTATTGTGTGACCCATACATGTTTTTGTGACCTATGATGTAATCATCATCACTGTTTGCAGTTGCAACATTTGGAACATTTTCACCCACGGAGTATTACAACTGGGATATTACTTTACTTGATGTAATGCGGACCAATGTACACTACTTCAGTGGAGAATTTATTCTGTGTTTAACAACTAATTGTTAGTCAAGAGAGACCGCGGATACTTAGTAGTATGTTTCTGGTTTTCATAACCTTAACTGGGATCGTTTAGCATAGTATCTTACCAGATCCCATGTAGTATGCCACATAATTTTCAGAGTTTGGTACACTTAAGAGTCCCATGTGCTTGGCAGTCAGTTAAGCTTGGTTTTCATTTTTCTACCTGAATTACTGTATTTGAAGCATTTGCCATTCTTATATTGGGCAGAGGAGGAGCTGTGCAGTAAGTACTAATGTTTTCTTGTAAAGGTGAGAAACACAGAGAACTTCAAAGTCATTTTATGCTTGTTAAGACTGTAGGTATTAATAATGAAGCTTCTCTATTTTGTATTTATGAGGTGCTGTTTAATATAGGATCCAATACAGTAGAAAACTTCATGTAAGACAAAGAGAAGAACAAAGTCTCAATATATTAAGGGGAAGTCAATGCAAGTAACACATGATGAAAGCTGTTTAGCAACCCATTCCGTACTTGTCCAAAATATTTGCTCTAATACTTTACAGCCTGTCTCTTACTGAATTTAGAACACTAGTCACTTTCTTTGACTAATTTGCATCTCCTTTTCTACCACAAATAACCCTTTCTCCAGAACTATTTACCTGTGAAATGAATGCAGAATTAGAGAGTAAGCATAGTATTTCAGAAGTGGCTATTTTTCTTCTCTTGGCTTTTCTACTGCTAGCACTTCTAAAGCTATTTAAAATAATTTTTTGTGCGTAGGTTTTTGTAGTAGCAATCAGTAAGGAAAAAAACAGGAAATTTCAGAGACTTGCACTGTTACTCACTCTTCAGATTATTCCAGTGACTTCTGTATGGCTTGGTACCACTCACCACCTGTAAGTACAACAACAACATTTTATTTTTCTGTGGTATATATTTAAACATTCAAAATGAGAAAAGTGTTCCCATGAATAACATTACCAAGTTACCACAGAATTAAGGATATTAAAATCTGATACTACTAAGTATCAATTAATTTGTTGTCCCAGCTAACCTGAGACTTACAAAGTAATAAGAAAAAAAAAAATTGTTTTTTTTTTTTTTTTATTTTGAATCAAAAATATGCAACACTTTAAACACACTTCTATTTGTAGCTTAATAACAGAAATGGTTTTAGGCAATCTGATAGATTCAAGCAATAAAGAAATCTTATTTCAAAATATGCAGTCCAAAGTACTGCCCTTTGTAGGGTTTAATTTCCACTTTCTTTTTTTTTTTTTTTAATTGGCAGAAGACAGCTGCCCCTTCAGTGCAGCTGTTACTGGTGAAGATCATTGATTAGCTTGAAGTCAATGACAGCAAAAGAACTCTCAGCCTGCTCTGACATGAGATGACATGAATAATCCTCCAGATATCCCTCTCTCGCACACACACAGCATTAAGTTTGGACACATACATCTTTCTCTCATCTTCCACTGGTCAAATTCACTCAATGTCTGTTTAATGTTTTAATGAAAGATGATAATGTATCCACTATAAACTCTGTGCTGATCAAAAGGCACAATAAAGTGTACTGAGACCTGGACCAGTGCTTTTATAACAGCAGGGCATCATAAGCACCAGAATGGCAGACATTGGCAAACGGTATACAAGAAAATTAGCTTGCTTGTGGCTTGGAGAAAGGTTGTGCCAACCATCTGGCACAGGAGATCTCCCAAATGACAAAAGGATCATAAAGGCACATTAAGGTTTACCCCGTATCTCCTCAGAGCCAGTTCTCACAAAGGGACCCAATTCCTTAAACAAAAGCAATATGCAATAGTGTTCATACTATTATAGATAGAAACCTATCTTTGAAATGCATCAAAATAATTCAAATGTATACCACAGAACAACAGACATAAACGCAGGGGAAAAAAACCAAAACAAAACAAAACTAGATTCTGAGGTTCGATCTGTAGATTTCTCCATTATTTCTAATCAAATAAATGCTATAGGTTCATTTCAGTGTGTAGCAACTTTGCAATGATAATGACTCCAACAAGACGACGTTGCCCCCTTTCTCACCTTGTGAATATGAAGTAACAACTGATTAAACAGTAAAAAGATAATACACTACAGAATTAAGAAGCACATTAAAAATTACTATTGAAAAATAATTGAGAAATGAGGATAAATGTTTAATTCCTTATCATCCACCCTTTTTTGACTTCATTTGGGATCAAATTTCATTATTCATTATCACTGAAATCTGAAAACATAATACCACTCGATAGCAGATAACACAGATTCTATTAAAAAAACACACACACACAAAGAGAAAGCTGAAGATACTTAATTTCAGTATTTACTCGTGATGTTTATAAGAGATCTCTTAGGGCATCTATTGGAGAATCTTAGTATTGCACTCTAAAGAGAGGAGCCTGTAGAAACAGTAAGAAAGAAGGAACAAGGTCTTTTTTGGCTAACAGATTTAAACAAGAACATTAATTCTAACTTTTTTGTCTTCTGGCAGTCCTCGTTCAATTGACTAGAGCATTTAAAATAAACATCCAAATAAGAAAAGCGTTTTAGCGCTGATCCTGAAAACTTCATAGCTGAAGTATTCACTGATGGAAGTGAAAGAACTAATACTCCACATTTCATAATTTGGTATCTCATTCAATCTTGAGTGTTTAAATATGTATTAAGCTGAACATATCATGCTGTGTTTACTAGAAAGCTGAAAATTTATTTTGCATGAAAAAGTTTACTAAAAACATAATGAGAAATTGAGAAATTTAATTCATAAGGATTAGGTATTAACAAGAATGGCAAAGTTTTTGCATTAGGCTTGTTTAGTCTTTAAGTTGGTTTTCCAATGTCTTTAGATACTTTTAATTTTGAATTTTTACCTATGAAGCCCTATCGTAGTAACCCTAACATCTTTACAGGTTTGCCATGATTTATTTCTGTCCACTAGCATGGAATAGTCTCTATTTTGTACCTCATTTCCTTAAAGTTACATGCAGAGGCGATTTGTGGAGACAGATGCTGTGTAGCTAGGAGTTTCAGCTAGTTTGTGATAGAATAGAAAATAATTGTTTAATTTATTTTACAGAAAGGATAGCAATAAAGTAGCAAGCACCCTAATCAGCTTCGTTAGGCTGGATTTATTTTTAAGCAGAAGTTCTGTCAGAGCCTCTATCTTCCCTTACATATTTTTGTGCTCTCCAAGAGAAAGCGACCCGTAAGAGTCACCTGCAAGTTCTAGGTAGATCTGTCTGATATCTTATTAGAAAAACACCACCGACAACAACAAACCCACACCACCCCCACCCCTAACCTGAGGCTGAGGCACACTGGCAAGTTGTTAATATCCACTACCACTGCAGTTTAGGTAACCTTTCCCCCACCAATAAAAATCCCCTTGAGCAGCAATGCATAAGTTGGCTCAACAAGATCTAAAAACATTCTTTTGTACAGTCACAGCAAACTGCAACCTAAAATATCATCCTTTTGTTTGTTATGCATTATTATAGGAATGAATCTTCACAGAAATTTTAAAAAGCCATGCAGACTTCTGAGGCAGTGTCCAAACATCAGGTGTGCTCAAATGCCCTGGGCAGTCTGTAAGCATCCATGAATTGTCTGATCATTACAGCACTAGAGAATAATTTCTCCTATAGTTTGAGAGTTCCTGCATTGTCCTTATTCTGCATCATGCAGATGAAGCGTGAACACCTGTTTTCAAGTGGGTTTTGCTAGGGAGTAAGCCAATCTAAATAGTGATTGAATGTCTGGAACATGAGTCTAAGTTAATATACACTGGTGCGTAGCCTAATTCACTCCTAGCCATATATCTCATCATATATCTGATTCCATCCCAAGTTGTACTAAGAATATAAAGGAACCTGTTCTTCAAAGAATGCACTTACTGACTTGGAAGGAAGCAGGCCTGTGAACTCCAGTATCTGTACAGGGCAAGAGACATTTCCTGCAGTTCTAGAGAGTAAGAGGAGAATATAATAAGGTTCATAAGCACATCTTACCCTGTCTCTCCTTGAGAGCGATCCGCCTGTCCCAGAAGAGCACAAGGAATATTAAATGGGGCAAATATTCTGGCTTATTGTCTTTGTGACTTTGATATTGCAGAATTTTCCACTTCTTTAGGAGATAAATTTCAACAAAGGTTCATACTGATACTACAAGAACTAGATATGGTAAAGAATGCAGTGCACTTGTCAGCTGGGAGACAATGTCATTGTCTTACGTATCAGTTAGTCTACAGTTCTGCTCAGCCACAACCCTTCTTTGTCTTTCCAGACAACATTATAACAGTCTGAGTGAACCATAAAATGGAAAAATAAATAAATAAAAGCTAAGAAGTTCAAGGAATATGGAAATTTCATCCCAATCTCTCCTTTTCCCCTTGCAACTAATTTTTAACCATTTTGCCACTGGTCCTGCACAGAGGAATGAGATGATGCTAAAGGGCTAGTGTGCCAGTGTCATGTTGGCAAATCCTCATGCAAAAAAGGATATCTTCATTCTTACCTATAATGTACTTCCTGGGACAAAAGTAAGTCTTACATTCTGCATCCATTTTATTTCATTTTCCTTCCTTTTTCATAGGTCACTCTATAAACTCTGACATTCACAAGAAATTCACCTTACTCTTACCAGTAATATGGTGTGAAGTGTTAATAGGCACACATTTCTTAAATAATATCAGGGATGTGAAAGGGTTACTTGAAACTCTTCAGTTCTTGTACATCTCAATGAACCCGTTTCAGGATTCAGCTAATTCTCCTCCAAAACTTAGCTCATTTAAAATGACAGACTTTTAATTACATATGACATACTATCCGATTAAGTGTAAAAATCTATTTTCACCAGTACAGTAATATTTGAAAAGTTGAGATTTCTCAAAAAAAAATCAGATATTCTTCACATGCTTTACTCAAAAAGGAAAAAAGAGAGTGCGTTACAGCTTGTTAAATATTCAGTTAAAAGATCTCTTTTTTTTTTTTTGCAGTATGTCCTACCCTTCATGTAGTTTTTATTGGAGTCAGAAACAGGCCAAGTAGGTCCTTGTTCTTCATTCTTTCTGAATTTATAGCAATTTGTTTAAAAAGGATTACCCAGTCTCATAGGATTATTTCCAAATGAAATTTGGAAGAAAAATGCCCCCTCCATCTTATTTTGTTTCTAAAAGCAATTACAAATCAGTAGTTGAAATTCACTATAAATGAAATTTATGTGTTTATCCTTAACAAGTCTGATTAGCTTGCTAGTAATTCACAAATACAGGAGCCATTACTCCTGTATACTTCCACAAGGAAAGAAAACGTTGATGCCCTCTTTTTGCTTAAATGGGAAAAAGAATACCAAGAGGCTAAGCTGTTTAAGCAGTCACAAAAGAAATCTAGGGCACTGCTGGGAACAGAAGTTTCCCATTTCTTATTCATTCTTAATCACATGATAATCCTGCCTTATCAATCAACATGTAAATTTAAAAGCAGTGATTACAAGTCATCAGTAAAGATGATCTAATATTTTAGTACAATAGAAAAAGACACAAAACTGAACTTCAAAGAGATTTCAGAAAAACCACAGCATGCACTTCTTTTAACATAAATGGTACTGCTTGCCTGATATAATCCAATAGTATCGATTCAGTAAAACTATTTATATTCACTGTAAAATATGCCTGCTATGCTCACTTACTCAATGTGTGCTACAGAATATACATACACTGTATTTTTTCACTAAAAAAGTCCAAAGATACATATAGTACAGTTATACTGTCAACATTTTGGAACAGGATCAAAATACATACCACGCTTCTACATTTGCATCTCTGCTAAATCATTTACTTGGTTTCAGTCAGGAAGTCAACATCACTCTGAAGTTTCAGAATTCATAGATTTACACAGTTCATAGCACACATTATAAAAATTTATTAGGCACTACTTGCAAGTATAGATGTTTAAGGTATCAAGTGACATTCATCTAAAATTATATTAGAAAGCTTTAATGAAAGACTATTAAGTTGCTAAGTAAGTCAAAAGGTTTGAAATGCAGGTGCAATACGCATACTCAATTTGCACTTTTCTGTGAGCATACATATTCTAGCACAATCTCTGTTCAGACAGACCACAACTAGTTTTCCCCAGCAGCTCTCTATTCGGTGAACAGGTACGGGTGAGACAATGTTTACTTTCAGAAACTATTTTCTTCAGGCACATGCAATTGCTAATCACCTATGAGGTGTTTGTTCTTAGTGACTTACCAAGCACCAAAGAGGTAGAAGACAAGTTTCAAGGCAGCAACCAAGCAGATAAACCCAGAAACCCTCTCCTTATTCCACCTGCAATCATGCTGTCCCACTCACAACACAAATTCAGTCTTTTGCAACTGGCAACACATTTCCTATAAGAAGTATTTTACTCAGAATGTAATGGTGTCTTTCACAATCTTGAGGGGTGTTTGAGAAAAATCTAAAGTTGCTGTTTAGACAGAGCAGTGTCAACTGCTGTTACTGTCAGGTAAACTGACTTAAAACCAATATTGAATTGGCAGTATTAAAAACGGGGGGGGGAAGACAGGGGGTTGAAGGACAGAAACATAGGACTCAGAGTTATATTTTCAGGAAAGGGTATTTCCTGAGAGAAACACAAGTGGAACAGCCAAAGAGGCTAAATGGCAAGACAAGATCACAGACAAAAAGATTCTCCGGACAGCGGAGTACAGGAAGTAGAGATAACACGAAGTGACAGAGAGACCAAAGAAAGAGTTGAGGAATAGAAAAAGGCGGGTGAGGAGGAGGAAGGGTAAAACAGAATTAAATTCCTGGAACAAGTGGAAGAGCTAGAGAGGGAGAAAGGAGAAGAAAACTCAGTACATATGGTAGAGGAAAGGGAAGAGAGATATGGAAATGCCACCTCAAGTTTCACCTGCTTTTTTCTGGAAAGCACTTAGCAAGATTTTGTTCAAAAGGAAAGAAGCAGAGAAGAAAGTTTGAGGGATGAATCATTAATGGTTCCATTAATGGTTCCATCCAAAGACTGGGAAGCTAAACAAAAACTATTACTCTGAATTGCAGGACTAAGGAAACTCAGTTCAGCATCTACTTGAAAATAACAACAATTTGCAAGTCATGTTGGAATGTCTACATCTCCTGTTATGGAACAGAATAAACCCAGTGTAAATTGGTAATCTTCATAATCATCTATTAAAAATTGCCTAGAGATGAAGATTTATTCACCTAATAAATTCCCACATAAGTTTAAGTAGTTAATATATTTGAGAACCAGTGATTTGGCAAATACAGGAATGGCAAAATTAATGAGTTATTCATGTGATGTATTTGCTCAGCTCTATTACATAGTGCTCCAAAAATAAAGGGGGGGCAGGGGGGATCAAGAGGACAATATTTGTTCAAGTGCATTCCAATACTACACACTACTTACAGGCGTTACCGAATATAATGGAGCTTACAGTGGAATCAGCAACAATATGACTGGATAGAGGATAATTACCCAAAGCCCTTCAAAATAAAATCATGTTACACTCAAACCTGTGTTAGGTGCCAAGCAATACAAAGGCGTACTAGGAGAATTGCTTAGACCAGCCATAAAAGCATAGCAACATTATATTCTCTCACTTAAAACTGCTGTTCACACAGGACCACATTGTATTCTAAGCCTCTGTGGATCTAAGACAAAATTATTGTGTGACGTTCTTATCTGTTCCAGCTGTGGCTGCTAACCCCATCCATGCAACATGGAGATACCTCAGTAGCGAGTTTAACACTAGGTCAGGTACAGGTGTCAGTCTGGTTGTAATAGGAAAGCAGACTAAGATACTATTCAACCTGTTGGTAGTGCAGCTTTATTTAGCATAAGCATTCTTTGAAAAACCTTTTCAAAATAAAACACAGTATTAAACTGCGATATGGGCTTTTGTGGAGATTATGCTCTCACTCTTTTCTAAATTTGGTGGTACAATTATAGTCAGTGGAGTAGCCTCACTTTAAACCAAAATATGCAAAAGCAAAGCCAAGTTCATCATGCTGTGAATATACTAAAGCATTCCAACAGCAACTTAAGAAAAAGCAGAGTTAAACAAACAGTTCAGGAAAATGAAACTGGTATAACATATCTATTTTCAAACATTAAAAGCAGTATTATAGCAAGAGCTTTGATTTGCTGCCTGTGGATCCATTTAACTAAGTATGCAGCTGGTCCAGTGGATCTATTTGACTATGTATGAAACAGTGCGTGACTACATATGAAACAGTGTGATGGCTGCAAAATTAAATCCTAGCTGGAAAAGGATGAAAAAGTGCATTGTCATATAAACAAAGCAGCAAAATAATTTAGATTACTTAGACATATTCTGATGCGTGGATCTTATTTCTATCCAATTCTGTGAAGAATTTGCCAAGTTCACTTTCATCAAAGACTACCCCTTCATGTTAGGATGTAGAAGTGCCATTCAAACCTCTACAAAATGACTGTTCGAGTAAACCTCACCTGAGCGTATGGCCAACATACTTAAAATTCTATCCTAGCTTTCAAGTCTTGCTTTGAAATCCCTTATTCATTACCCATCTGAAATAATTAATTGATTGTAATTAAACCCAAAATAAGGTCACCACGCAACTTGCCCTTATTCATTATACATATATATACCCAACATACTAATAACCACTCTGCAGAGAGTATACTGTGTACAGGTCAATTCATACAGCCTATTTCGGATAAACAAGTTTTTGTGTAGTATTAGGAAAACCATCATAAGACATTCTTCAGTTTATACTGATTCTTTCCATATGTTGACTTTAAAGGAATTAAGTAAAATTCCTACTTATCCAAGCTGTAACTCATTTTTCCAACTGATTCCACCTTGCAGCTTTTGGAACTGTTGTCTGTTTTGGAACTCAAGTGCAAACAATCTATAGACATTTCTGCATCAACCAAACATTTCTCCTTTTATGAGTAGTCATTATTTGATATTCCTGATGCACTCTGATACAGCCTTCCAAATCTCCCAGAAAGGACAATTCTAGTGATTTTAAGTGTAGGGCAAAGGTTTTTACTTAGCATATAACTGAAACTATTCTTATGTTGTTTCCTTCAATGGACTCTAAAGCAAGGAGACAATTATTTTGATATACAAGCATCCAACTCTTCACATTTCGATTTGTATTTCAGCATTATTAGCTTCCAGACTCCCTTAGAGTCTAACTGAAGATTTAGATACCTAATTTTAAGCATCAAGACTTGAAGAATAATCATCCCTGTTCTACTTGAGCTCTTCCAGCAGTGTTTGTTTTGATTAGATAAATGTAAAATAATTAGAAAACTCTCAATATGAATGTTTTGTTGTATTTTGGCACACCTTATCATACTCCATTTTGTCTTGCTCCATATAGCTCAAAATTTCATGCTGGCATTAACAGCTGCGCTTTTTGTTTCAAAACTGAGTTTTCCATTATCTTTTATACCTTTTTCATCAAACATGAAACAGGGCAGAAACTGTTTGGTGTGCTATAATATATCTGTCATATACAGTGTTCTGCAGAGTAAATGTAGAAGTGTAATCTGTGTTATTGAAAAAATTAACAGGTGGAGCAATCTGTAGAACATTAAACATTCACTCTACGTTGTTTTCCTCCTTTCCTTGCAAGTTTACATGAGTCAGAATGTGAACAGCACAGATAAAAACATCTTATGTAGAGCTGTAGGACTCCACTGAGCAATTCAGATCAGAATTTTTAGAAGAGCAAGTACTCTCCTGAGAGATGTGGGCATTTCAAATTTCATCCTTCATCTCAACTAAGATGAAAAAATGAAGTTGTTTCTTTTTTAGAACTTAACATGTACTTAAAATGAATCATCTAATCACGTATTCTTTCCTTACAGAAGATGATTAATTCTTCTGATTTTGTGGGCTGCAGCTAACTGAAGAATTAAGGAAGTTTTCAATCTATTTATCTCCCAGCTATGTTAAAACAAACAGTGCTATAAAAAACTTTATTGACTTTGATGGTTTCTTGGTAATAATCATTAAATATTTAAACTTTTAATAAACTCATAAATATTGAAAGCAACACATTTTCAGAATACTGGAAAACAACTGTTATAGTTATCTTAGTTATATAGTCTTTATTCTGCTTCATAGCCATATGATTTTTTTTTTCCCCCAAATTCAATATAAACCTCAAAATTACACCTGTACTGCTTTCACCTCCTTAATTTCCAAGTTCTTGAGCCCTTTTATAAGGGCCTCATTTCCGTGTTCTTTTGAGTTTCGTCAAGTAACGAGTATCTTGTGTTTCTCCAGGTGTTTTAAAGCTGCTATCCTGGCATCATCCCCCTCATACAGCTACAGTACTGTTATCCCTTTAAGTTTCATCAGCATCACTGAGGTTTCATTCACTTTTTCTTCTAGGGAACAAGTTTACATGAATGCTCCTTGAAACACCTATTCCAAAGGATTTTTTTTAGTGGAACGTCAACATGTGGAGTATTCGAGGTAGAACTCCTGATTTCTTGAAAACAATTAGAGGATTTCCATTATGTTCAGTAAACCAGACTGAAGAAACCATGTCCAAATGGATATTTACTTCTCCAACAAAAATTCAGCTCAAGTGAGTGTTACCAAAACTACGAAAAACCAAGAATCTGCGTAGCCCCAAATTAAGTTCTTGTTACATATTTTAAATTGTTCTTGATTCATTTATTCTCTGTGGAGGTTTACTCAAGCTATACCCACCAAAAAGGAGGTATAAAAATTGTGAACATCAAAGACTTGCTCTACAGTCAGTGTCAAAAACTGTAGGAGAGAAACGCAAGGCAGCCTCAAACTAACCTACAGTGACTACGATTTTGGCTAAAATGCCCATGATGACATCATTAGTTTTGGTAGTGATGGTATTGCACACTGTTCTATTTCATCAATTGCACTGCTTATACAGAGATATCCAGAAAATTTTAAGGAAGTTTGAATCCGAATTGAGAACAAAGTACTTGTGGAAATTCTTCAACACTTTTACAGAAATGTGTGTGACAACAATTTTACACCCCATCCAATTCATATTCTCCAACAACAGCTGATGTTTATGAAGTGTCAGTGGCTTAACAATTAAGCATGTCCAGCAACTATCAAAAGACGACCCAAAGATATAAATATGAATATTATTGTTTGAAACCTATTTTAGAAGAAAAAATACATTCTGTGGTGTATAAGTTCCTGTATCCTGCCACAGAAACTGGAATAATTACATGTTATCACTAAATCATAGTTCTAACTATTTAGAGTTGTGCACTTTTTTTTGTTTGCTAGTCTTTTGTTTTCTAGTTAAGCTAGCTGAGGTATTGTTACGATGATCTGTTTGTTACTTTGTTATTGTATTACCCAGAGACCATATTAAAGGAAAACGGTTTCTTTCTTTCCTCACATTAGTCCCTGTGGTAGCAACACTGAAAAAGCAAAGGCCTCAGAAAGACAGCAGAAGACTATATCAAAGAATCAGAGCATTAAGGAGGTCACTACAACTTGTTCAATAAGTAGACTAACTAATGTAATACTTCCAAATATGATAATGCAATTTACTGAACTTGTCCATCTTGCTCATGTGAGAAAATAGTTCCTTTCTAACCCCAAACTTGCCTGTGATATCATAACTCCATGGTGGAAAACCAGCTTCCAGCTACAGGCAGCCTGAGTCTTTGATTATCAATTCTTCTTTATGAAATATGAGCTTTCTCTGGTGTCAAGTTGATTTAAGAGTGATACTTTCTGTATCCTTCTGGTTTCTAGTGCAGCTACCTGGGGAACTAATTTGAGAAAGAAACGGAACAGTTTAATTTTGTATGAGAACACTTTCAGTCTGTAGATTATGTAACTTGCTCTAAATTTGCTAATGTTTAAATGACCTTAAGCAAATTCATTTTAGAGTTAATACATGCAAACTTTCATCAGATAAGATGAAGAGTGTTATACAAGACCAGGTCTGCAGTCCCCCAGCTTCACTAATGCCATTCACTTTCCTGATCCTGCTCAGAGTATTTGATGTCTCATACTAGGGAAATCACTAAATCAACAAGAATGTGGAAAAAGACTTTTTCCAAATCTATAGCTGGGAGAATCCAGAATTGCACTTTGGCACTTGGAGGTTTTGTTTGGTTGGTTTTTACTATTTTCCTTAGATAAATGCTTAATCGTGTTTTAATCTGATAAACTATTAGATGTAGAATTATCATACTGCAGACATTCAAATTATACAATTGGAAGCATTGCATAAACACCATTTATTTTTACTAGGTTTAATTTTTTATCTTTCATTTGAATCAATCATCTCTTGTTTTATGCGAATGCTTACCAGTAGCTGTTTTGAGTGCCTCTGTCAACCTCCCCTCTCTTTAAGCTCTTTTCCACAAAATAGTTACGTGTCTCATATTTTTATCCCATATTTTTTAACTCTTTTCCATCTTATTAAATCCTGTGCAAGAGAGTATAATGGCCAGATGATTCAGTGGTTCCCATCTGTACAGGAAAAGCTCTGGTAGCATCAGTGAGGATTTTTATCTAAAATCCTGTCATCTGGGCAAGATTATTGTGCAGTCTATCTGGGAGACTTTATGAAATCATAATTCTTTCAAATTCAGAGGAAAGAAAATCGCACATATTCAAGAGAGCAGGATTTCAACCATAGGGCTTGCCTTGCCCTTCTTGTGAAATAAGGGCATTCTGATTCAAAAGATGTAATTTAGACGTTTTTTTTAAATAGAAAATTATCTTTTTTTCATTTTCTAATCTTGCATCTGTAAAGAAGCAGGGTAAATTGAGATTCTATGTATTTGTACCAAAGGGGCTTATCCTGACAGTTTTCTATCTTTTCTTTCTGTTATTTTTCTGAAACACGCATTTGATGTACCTTGAATACTATATATGCTGAGTGAGATTGCTCCTTCATTTCCCTTTATTTTGTTGAAGACTTTTGGCCACAAAACAACACAGCTGCTACAGAATGCTCAGACTTTTCAACACTTTGCTATTCATCAGATTAAAATTTACTACTTCAGAGCATCATGTTTTCTCTTTCCATCATGACTTAGGTCTCCAAGGACCTATCTTTGTTTTGCTTTTGTTTGCTTCCTGTGGTATTATTTGTGCTCACAAATGATCTCTGCTATAAGAACTATAATTAGGCTAGTGTTTTTCAGCCTTCAAGCAGTTCTGAATAAATATGAGAACTGTGCTATTTGGACACCTGAAAATGAGTACTGCTTCTTTCATTTGGTCTTATGTATCACCTAGGGTCTGGAAAAGGAAAAAGTAAACATTGGGCTTCCTGCTATCAGTCCCCTGTCCCTGCAACACAGTAAGAACTTAGACACTAAACGTGAAATACAGTACAGTTTAACTGACGTTTTAACTTGATGACACCCACATGATCAATATGACTTATCCAATATTCACGATTGATTCAATGCTCAGGGACACGAGGCCCAGCAGAAGAACCTTCTCACCTGGCTGTGCTTCCCCCTGCTCACCCCCAACCACTCACAAACTGTAGCCTTCTACCACAGTCTCCTCCCCCCAAAGCAACAGCAGTCAATTATAGATAGGTAGAGATACACTGGTTTCAAATTTTTCACCATTTAAAATTTTATTTCTCCTCTAACTTTTTTTTTTTTTTCCTGAGCTATGGATTGTTGTTGAAGCAGGGACACTTAAAACAATTATGATGTCAAAAAAAAAGAAAAACTCTTACTGAGAGAAAATTAGAAAACAGAAAGCCGCATTTAAACAGGGGAGATAAAATAAAAAATTGAGATCCTACCTAAAGAGAAAGATGAATACATATGTGATTATATGACACAAAGAGAGAAAATACCAGTATGGCTTCTACAATGTAAAAGGACACAAAAATAAACTTAGAAGAAGAGTACAGCTTCAATAATAAATACTTAGAAATGTTTATTAAATATAAGAATAGTCTCAGTTTATTCAACAAACAAAACAGCTAAAGGGGTACAGTTTACACAGTAGCTACTTACTTGACACATTGAAACTCATGGAGGATTAAAATTCAACAGTTTAAAAAAAAAAAAAAATAGAAAAATGTTGACTACAAATATATTGTCCTGGTCTATGCCTATGTTCATCAGCCACACTGACATGTTCTGACTAGTCTTTAAAATTGGGCTTTTTCCCACAAATTGGGAGCTACTACACTAATCTCTTACAATATCAGACCGTAAAAATAATGTTTATTTAGTGTCATAACCTCTGCTTATCTCTCCTTGATTTATAGCGAACGCTTAAGATTTTTTTGTACCAACAAGTTACTGATTAAATTGAGTCAAATCTAGTTAAATGAGTTAGCTAATTTTACACATGTATATCTGGATCATCAATGTCTACACCAGTGTTACTTTCACATCCAAGACCGCAGTGTAAATGTGATGAGTGCAGCTAATTACTAGCAGCACCGGCTTTAATAGCACTCTTAGCATCACAGCTGAGAGTCTTGTCTGTGACAGAGTAACATCCACGGCCCTCGGCTTGCCATCTCACACACACACAGACACATCCACAACACAAGGACAAAGGGCTCATTGCCACACAGCTATTCTTGTCACTTTAGCATTGTTTTACCATAACACAAGAGCAAGAGAGTACTATATTCCACTGAATATAGAATACCACAAAATAACACAGAGAAAGAAAAGGGCAGCTGGGTAGCATAGCCAACATCTATTGGTTTTATAACAGATTTTACAACACTTAAAATTCTCATCGATATTTGAGCTTTCGAGTCCTGCAAGAATTTCAGCATTCAATTAAGACAGACAAAGAAACCCAAGATAAAAACACAGGTTGCCACGGTTCAGAGCAGTTCTTGTTTTCAAGTTTTTGTGGGCAATAAAGATTATGCATTTACATGGCGTAAATAATAATGACCAGTTTGTTTCGTGTTAAAAAAAAAAAAAAAAAAATCATTGTTAAGCCAAGCAGAAGCATTTTTAGGACCCTCAAAAGCTGATGTTAAAGGTTCCTAAGCATACTCTTGATTCATTACTGTTGCTGCTTTAAAGATGAATGCCAAAAACATGGCTGGGAATGATTAAAAAAAGACATAGGATTGTAGAATAACAAATTCCCACATAAAGCAGCATCAAGATCAAAAGCTTTTTTGCACGAATGCTGGCCCTTACTGTATTTTTTGTGTATATGTGTATAGTAGATATATAAATACATGCACACACTGCATACATGTATCTTTATACACAAGTCTGTATCAACGTTTATACAAGGTACAAACTATAAGAGTGAAACCTCAATTGGACATAAGATTTTTCATATCAGAATGTTCTAATATTCATTTGATATTTTTATTTCTTTCTTGATGGCAAATTTATTTTTGTTTTTCAGATCATATTAATAATCCTTTAAAAAAAAAAGATAACTTTACTTTTGTATTTGGTGACAAATATTAGGATGTATTGTATGCTTGATTCTAATTTCTACATTTGTGGAAGTTAGAGTTTGTTGACAATTCTAGAAATCCCAGTCAAATTAAATCTTCTTTTGACCCTTTTTTAACTGCCAAGAGTAGAGATCACACTAGAATGTGACCTTACTTAAAATGATGGCGTTTAACTTGTGAGTACATCAGAAATACAAATATTTTCCCAAAATTAAATAACTATGTGATACACAGTATAATTACGAAAACCATCCCCCAGAAGTACTTGCGCTCTTTTTAATCTGGCTGCTATGCCCACGTTGTGCAAGAAGACTTTGCAAACCTCTGACTTCTCTTAGCTGCCAGCACGGTTGCTGGGAGTTAGTGGGGTGATAGTGGGGCTGTCTTGCTTTGAGATTACACAAGCAAAACGGACTAACCTAGAACCTGCTTCTGTGGCACCAGAGGGCTTCTCAAGTGTTGGCTGACTCTCCCCTACTGCTGTGTACAGAAGCTTTGGCTATGATGCACATAAATACCCATAACTCAGGCTGCCATTCCATTACGGCCCAACGACCTTTAATAAATTCTAGAGCACTTCACTTTACCTTCTGCACTTCTTATTCCTTGTCATCATATTTTTCTTCCTAACTCCATGCACAATAATAATGAATGGTACCAGTACTGGCTTGACAGGAGAATTGGCTATCACAGCACTGACTTAACAAAAAACAAGACTCAAGTATGTCAGAGCACTTGAACTTGGTAGAATTTCCTTTGTCACTAGTGTGTTTTAGTCTGTTGGGTTTGGTTTTTTTTAACAAGATGACACTTTATACTCCATGCTCATCACAATTTTTGTCAAGAGACTAAAGTTAATTTGAATCAATGCCCAAGACCTTAGTCTTGGTCCTATTACAATTACCCAGTGTTTTTCCTTTGACTTGAACAACAATGTTGACTAAACAATGTGTAAATAATGATATACAAGCCAAATGAGGGTGAAGTCTGTTTACTTATTCTATTGGTAACTGGGAAGAAACACAAACCAAAAAGTTATGTGTGCTTTTCTTATTGGTAAGAAAAAGTCAAGTTTGTGGCTCAGCACCATTCCTCATTTGTATACCACTATCCTTTTAGCATATGGGTGAGAGGGTCAGAGCAGTTGAGCATGAAGAGGAAGCACGAGAACAGAAGAGAAATTAAGAAAACGGGAAGCAGAAGAGACACTAGTGTTTCCTGTTTCACACCAGCTCCCTTATCCCGTGGTTGTCCAACCCAATATCTACTTTTGTAATATAATGTTTTTGTACTGGCTTTCATAATGTATTTCTCAATTGAACAAACTCATTTCTTCCGAAGAGAAGCCTGACACAATTGATAAGGCAGTTTATTAAAGCCAATGCCTACTTAGATTCCTATCATCCAGGATAGCTCTCCAGTTTCATCTCAGCATCCTTTCTCCTTTTAACACCTTCACATATTCATGCCATCCTATACCCTAAGAACATCATATTAAAAAGTGAAATAATCCCACATTCAGTGAGAGGACTAAAGACGTTTAGAAATGATTAAAAAAGAAACCAAACCTGTTAAATGACAAACCACAAAAAAATGAGAATGTCATGAGTCGATACTACACTGACCAGTTCAAATATAGTACTTCACTTGGCTCTAAAGAGTTTTCCACTTTCACCTGAGTCATTACAACAAAAGGAAGCTGATCCTTATGAACTTAAAGTATGACTACCTTATAATGAGAAATAAAAGTAATTCATCCATAGGCTTACGTATACAAAAAGGTGATAATGGAAAGTGCATCCTTTGCTATAGAAACTTTCACTTGCACTACCTACTTCTGTACACAGATGCCCAGATTTATGTGTGTATATATACGTACATGCATATGTATGTACATGCATATGTATTTTACTCCACAGAGTGGTAAACGTGTGTTTATTCCCCACTCTAAGTATGGAGGTTAACAATTGCAAAGATGTGTGCCATAACCTTTTAGTCCCAATATTTCACAGTATATCTTTCATAAAGAAATAAACAATTTTTTATTTTAAAAATAATAATAAAAAAAGCTCAAGAAAGGACAGAAAATTACCTCAGGAAAATAATCAGTGATAGTTATTCATAGTAAAAACATTTTCTAAAAATAAAATTCATGTAAGACTACTATAGAAAAACATCATTTAAGATATGTTATTGTTTTTTAATATGACCTCAGAGGCATTTCTGTTGCAGGGTAATTCATTTCAAAATAAATTGTTCTAATTTTCACTTGGTAAACCTGTTATTCCTTAACTCACTGCCTACTCATTTGTGCACATGCTTGATGGTTTCTAATCAAATATAGCAAGCCACATCAATTTTGTTTTGCTTTCAAAAGTGATGGATGACTTAGCTCTGTTCAGAGAACGTGGAGATCTACAAGTTTTCTTTGAAAGAAACTTAGATGCAAGGCCGCTTCACTTTTATTTTTCATTTAGTATGTAACTCCTAGGCAGTGACAAATTTCCCATCTTTTCATTCTCACACCAATTTGATTGCTCAGCAAGCTTCTACATAATTTCTTAAAATGCTCAGTTTCCAACTTTGGATCTCTTAAGTTTCCTTTATTATCATGTGAAAATTCTACCCTATGCTTTTTTTACTACATTGACAAGAGTCATATTTTACATAAAATCATCATTAGTATAAGTAAAGGA
This sequence comes from Nipponia nippon, assembly GCF_047370975.1. Classification (NCBI taxonomy): domain Eukaryota; kingdom Metazoa; phylum Chordata; class Aves; order Pelecaniformes; family Threskiornithidae; genus Nipponia; species Nipponia nippon. The sequence continues at coordinate 45,144,134 of NW_028262380.1, read as the reverse complement.
AGACTTTAGTAAAGCCAGACTATGAAATACAGGACTGGAAGTAAAATATAAATAAAAAGGTCATCACAAACAAATTAAATATTTCTGTCACTTGATTAAGAGAAAAATAGCTGTGCAAAAAATTAATGGTTTCTTGTTCCTTTCAGTTGATCAAATACATGCTTATAAAATATTTTTAAGTATCATATTTGTAAAATCAATCAAGCTATACTATTTTTTCCTCCAAAGGTGTGTAATGAACATTACAATATTAATATTTGAGTCAATTGTAACTGATCTTGCAAGCAAAGTTTCATGAGGTAACATATCAAATGCCTTATTAAAATATCTGTCACACCCATTGTTCACTCTTCATCTGTTAGTAGCATTATAACTAAAAATAAACCCCAAATATTGTCTTCCAAAACTAGATATATAAAAATAGGCTCCCCTATGATTTATGACTCTGCCTAAATCGTAGATATTCTTCGATTAGAGTTAAATGGAATTTACATGTATTGCAAATAATTGTTACAATTTGTTTTTATCTTTTTATTGGCAGTCAAAACCTTGTTTTGAGTTGCGTGAATATCTATTTTAGCAACATTTTAAGCATTCTGAATAGAAACAACCCTACACCCACCATGTTTAGTTGGTGTTGCGCTTAGACATATCACTGTTCTATGACTGTCGAGGTGTGTTTGAATTAACTTTTTTTTTTAAAGTGCTTTAAAGCACAGTTTTAGTGACTGTTTTATATGTTTCTTCTCACTATACTTGTTGTGTTAGTTTGAAAGCCTTTGTTTGGAGAACACTGACCTTAGTAACGGGAATCTCTAGGGAAGACTGCCTCTCCCATAGGGGAGTAAGAGAGTCCAAGGTGGGATCAGCAGAAGCAGCAGCAAGGACCTGGGAATCCGAAGCTTATGCAAGAGTCCAAGAAATGGTTAAAAGGACTGGGCTGATAGAGAGCCCTCCCCAGGACAGAAAGAGCACACTCCTACAGACCAAACTCTGCAGACGGGACTGAAAGAAAGCCACAGAGCTGACTGAAACCAAGCCTGGAAGTGGGGAGCTGTTCTTTAGGAAAGAGTCTACAAGGCTTTCAGTCCTATTCTTCTCTTACTAAATCACATCAATTTTAATGTAAAAAATTTGAAATTGTCTATTTTATAAATACAGACAGTCATTTGACTTTAGCCTCCTTTTTGAGAAGCTCAGAATCAGGAAAAATAAGTACAGAGCTATGCTCCGGCCATCTCAGGGCCAACCTAAAGAGCAATATTAGTAGAATATTAAAAGCAAGTAGAAAAATAAAGTGTTGTGGTGTTAAATAGAAAAATTGCAGGCAACGACTTTTGCAGGACATTTTGTAGGAAGAGGTGAGAGGAATGTGAGGAGTTATGTATATGGAAAGTAAATGTAAATACGGGAAAGATAGAGAGAGGCCTGAAGAAAGTACCAGCACATGACATTCTTGTACCATAAGCTCCCAGAAAAAAGAGGGAAACTACAGCTCCTGTGTGAAAATCAGTTTAGTTCTACACACAAAAACGCACATACACAGACTCACAGGAATATGGCATAATCACCTGTTTTCAAGGAAAAGTAATTCAGACTACAACTGAAGCAAATAAATGAATCTTCGGATGGGGAATAGACAGGCTGCAGGGTTAAAGGAGAGGATCTTGGCTTGTTTACCTTAGCCAAAAAGCAGACCAACAGGGAAAATAACTCATGTATATTAAAAAGCCTTATGTGAAAAACAAAGTAAACAAAATTATCTTCCCATGTAAAAGGAAGGATAATACTGGCATAAACAAAAAAGTTATACCCTTGGTTGTAGATTCAGGCCAAAGAAAACCTCAACCCAACAATCCCAGGAGTAATACTGAAGATATATTTAGGCTGAGAAGGCCTCCCAACCCCACCTACTTTAAAATGGTATTTGGTCACCCTATGAAAGGAATAATTAAATGGCTTTCACTAGTTTCTGACGGGATTGACTTCTTTGATTCCCATGGTCCTACTTCCTATTGTTCTGTGCCAGTTTTTAGGTCAATTCAATAAAATCAAATAAGATTCACTTTTAAGAACCTGGTAACATTTCTTTGAAAACAATGAAATATAATGCTTAATACCACTTCTGTTTCATGGGATGAAAACCTTAAATTAATAAACATTTCAGCTTTAGAGATGTCTGCTGAAAAACACTGGTATAAGAAGCATCATGTCATACTATATGGGGAGGAGAAAGTCCCATATTTTAGGCAACATAAGAAAGAGAAATTCTGCAACGCTGAGCTACATTCTGTAACCAACTTAAAGTCAGCTATTTTTTCCCTTTGTTTTTACTTCACCTATTTCTACCATTGAAAAGCAGCATCAGAAGAGTAACATTTAATAACCAGACAGACTGGATTCAAGCAGGTCACCATTCTCGGTCAAAAGGAACAGGTGAAGCACGCGGCGGCAGCAACGGTAAGTCCTGCGACTGGGTGCTAGATTGGGGTGGAAAAGGGGGTTTCCTGCACCGGGGAACCCGATAACGAGCCTGGTGGGGCCCTCGCGCCAAAGGGAAACCGGCTGCTCTCGCGAGCGAGGCAGACGGGGCTGGGGCGTTGCTGGGGCAACCACACGAGATTTAAGCGGGCCCCTAGGGAGCGCGGGGACCAGGACGGGCAAACCGGGCGTGGCGCGGCGCAGCAGAAAGGGCGTGGCGCGGCAGTTGGCGGGGCAGCTGGAGCAGGCAGCTGGCGAGCTCTCCTTGCAGTCTACGCCCTCCCGGAAGAGACGTAGCCACGGTTTCCACTCGGACAAGAGCCATCGCCAGAAGGGGACGGAGCTCCCACTCAAACATGCAGCCACCCAGGTCTCTGGCTGCAGGGAGTGCCAGAGCCCTGCTCTGGTGATGGGGGGCTGCCGAGACACCACCTGCGTGAGGTGCGAGCAGGTGGAGGATCTGCTCAGCATGGCGGCAGAGCTGAAAGAAGAAGTAGCAAGACTGAGGAGTATCAGGGAGTGCAAGAGGGAGATAGACTGGCAGAGCCACTCCCTACCATCCCTGAGACGAGCACGCCAGATGGAAGCATCAAGAGAAGGAGAGGCTCCCCTGCCCTCTTGCCACCAGGCAGAAGGAGGGGACCCAAGAGACGGAGGAGGATGGATGCAGATCCCTGCTCGGCGCAGCAGGCAAATCCTCTCCCGGCCGACCTCGCTCCCCCAGGTGCCCTTACACAACAAGTATGAGGCTCTGGAACTCGAGGGCCAGGAGGATGAAGATACGGACAGTGACCCATCCAAGGGGTTGACTAGGGGGAACCAGTCAGCCCCACGCATTACAACGGCCACTGGCAAGAAAAAAGAAGGGTAATTGTCATAGGCAACTCCCTTCTGAGGGGAACAGGGGGCCCGATATGCCGACCGGACCCATCCCATAGGACAGTCTGCTGCCTCCCTGGGGCAAGGATAAGAGACATTCCTAGGAAGCTCCCTAGGCTGGTAAAAGCGTCCGATTATTATCCACTATTGGTCGTTCAGGTTGGAGTGATGAGGTAGCTGATAGAAGCACAAAGATGATCAAAAGGGATTTTAGAGAACTGGGGCGATTACTTGAAGGATCAGGAGTGCAGGTAGTGTTTCCTCCATCCCGTCAGTAGCCGGGAGGCACACAGAAAGGAACAGGAAGACCCACTTCATCAACACGTGGCTCAGAGGCTGGTGCCAGAGGTGGAACTTTGGGTTTTTCAGTCATGGGGCAGTTTACCTGGCACCAGGCCTGCTGGAGTCAGATGGCGTTCACCTGTCGCAAAGGGGGAAAAGGATTCTGGCTCAGGAGTTAGCAGGCCTCACTGAGAGAGCTTTAAACTAGATTTGAAGGGGGAAGGGGTTAAAATCAAGCTTGCTAGGGATGAGCCTAGGGGTGGCATGCCTGTGCTGGAGAAGAGATCTATAGCCCAGCTGAAGTGCATTTACACCAATGCACGCAGCATGGGCAATAAGCAGGAGGAGCTGGACGCCATTGCGCGGCAGGAAAACTATGATGTGGTCGCCATCATGGAAACATGGTGGGATGACTCACACAACTGGAGTGCTGCAATGGATGGCTACAAGCTCTTTAGAAGGGACAGGCAAGGACAGAGAGGCGGTGGGGTAGCCTTGTACGTTAGAGAGCGTTTTGACTGTCTAGAGCTCAACGACGGTAATGATAAGGTTAAGTGCTTATGGGTAAAGGTCAGGGGGAAGGCTAATAAAGCAGATATCCTGGTGGGAGTCTGTTAGAGACCACCTAACCAGGATGAGGAAACAGACAAAGTTTTCTGCAAGCGGTTGGCTGAAGTCTCACGATCTCTAGCCCTCGTTCTCGTGGGAGACTTCAACTTACCAGATATCTGCTGGCAATACAACACAGCAGAGAGAAAGCAGTCTCGGAGGTTCCTGGAGCGTGTGGAAGATAATGTCCTGACGCAGCTGGTAAGTGAGCCAACCAGAGGAGGTGCCCCGCTGGACCGCTGCTTATGAACAGAGAGGGCCTGGTGGGAGATGTGGTGGTCAGAGGCTGTCTTGGGCTCAGCGACCACGACATGATAGAGTTTTCAATTCTTGGAGAAGTAAGGAAGGGGGTCAGCAAAACTGCTACCCTGAACTTCAGAAGGGCAGACTTTGGATTGTTTAGGAGTCTGGTTAACAGAGTCCCTTGGGAGGCAGGTGGCTGCTCATGGCTTGGATAAGTGCACTCTGCGCTGGGTAAAAAACTGGCTGGATGGCTGAGCCCAGAGAGCAGTGGTGAATGGAGTCAAATCCAGTTGGCGGCCAGTGACGAGTGGTGTTCCCCAGGGCTCAGTGTTGGGGCCGGTCCTGTTTAATATCTTGATCAATGATCTGGATGAGGGGATTGAGTGCACCCTCAGTAAGTTTGCAGATGACACCAAGTTGGGTGGAAGTGTCAATCTGCTGGAGGATAGGAAGGCCCCACAGAGGGACCTGGACAGGCTGGATCATTGGGCCGGGGCCAACTGCATGAGATTCAGTAAGGCTCAGTGCTGGGTCCTGCACTTTGGTCATAACAACCCCATGCAATACTACAGGCTTGGGGAGGAGTGGCTGGAGAGCTGCCTGGCAGAAAGGGACCTGGGGGTGTTGGTTGACAGCCTCCTGAACATGAGCCAGCAGTGTGCCCAGGTGGCTAAGAAGGCCGGTGGTGTCCTGGCTTGTATCGGGAATGGTGTGGCCAGCAGGACCAGGGCGGTGATGGTGCCCCTGTACTCGGCACTGATGAGGCCGCACCTCGAGTACTGTGTTCAGTTTTGGGCCCCTCACTACAAGAGGGACATTGAGGTACTGGAGTGTGTCCAAAGAAGGGCAAGGAAGCTGGTGAAGGGTCTAGAGCACAAGTCTTATGAGGAGCAGCTGAGGGAGCTGGGGTTGTTTACTGTGGAGAAGAGGAGGCTGAGGGGAGACCTTATTGCTCTCTACAACTACCTGAAAGGAGGTTGTGGCGAGGTGGGGGTTGGTCTCTTCGCCCTAGTAACAAGTGATAGGATGAGAGGAAATGGCCTCAAGCTGCGCCAGGGAAGTTTAGGTTGGATATTAGGAAAAACTTCTTCACCAAAAGGATAGTCAGGCATTGGACCAGGCTGCCCAGGGAAGTGGTTGAGTCCCCATCCCTGGAGGTATTTAAAAGACGGGTAGACATGGTGCTTGAGGACATGGCTTAGTGGTGGACTTGGCAGCGCTAGGTTAACGGTTGGACTCGATGATCTTAAGGGTCTTTTCCAACCTTAATGATTCTATGATTCTAACAACTCACCACTGCCGTACCATCAGACCCCTGCGAGGAGAGGCTGAGAGATTTTGGTTTGAGATCAGAAATTCAGGGGACATCTAATTACTGCCTCTACGTGCCTAGCAGGGATCTAGACTGTAGACAGACCTGGTCTCTTCCAGAAGCGCTCAGTTGAAAGGAGAGGCAACAATCAGAAATTGCAGCGGGGGAAATTCCAACTACTTGCAAGAAAACATTCCTCACAAAGAGAGTTGTCAAACATTGAAACAGGTTGTCCAGAGAGTTCAGAGACTCCCATCCTTGGAGATACCAAAACATGGCTGGACAAGGGCCTCAGAAATCTGCTCTAATTTTGAGCAGGATGTTGGACATGGCAATCTCCCAAGATCCCTTCATGATTCTAAAAATGATGCATATTTCTACAGCTCTTGCTTGAACTGGAAGAAATGGCTGCATGCCTTTATGGAAATTATAACATACATAATTTAAGCTTATAACTTTCTGATTATATTTAAAGATCACGTCATAAACATATTAACAGTTTATAGCTTATTAATTAAGTGAAGAGTATTACTGAAAAAAATGAGTAAAACAATCTTATCTATGAACTCCAAACAAGTTGATAAACCAAAACAGGTCTGTGGGCTAATTTTACAGATACTTAGAAATCCAAACGTGTTGCAGGTATAAAAAACAATATGCTGGATCCTCAATGTAATGTTACCTCTTTATAATAGAGTTTTTGAACAGCTACAGTATTTTAATTGAAATGCTGTCAATCAACTTTTTTGTTTTGCGTTCATTAAAAAAACTAAGAAAACAAATTGCACATAGTCAAAATCTTGCTGAGAAAAATATTGGCTAAAATTCATAAAGTACGCTGTAAATATTGAAAAATGTTATCAATATACCTGCAGTCTGACACTACGCAAGTACATAGGTGAAAGTTATTTCCCCCAAACATTAGCTATTGCTGCTATGCATGCCAACAGCAAAATGATGTGGAAGAATTTTTTTTGCAATAAAAAGGACCATCTTGACATAAGTGTCTGGAAGTCTAATAATTTATTTTGTTTAAAAACATGCATATTTTAGTTGGTGTCAATATTTGCATTGACTACAAATAATGTAATCTAACTTCATGCAATTAAAATTAAATGTAAATATAATAAAAATATAGATTTACCTAGTAGCAACATTGTTCAGATTTGTCCCTTCAGAAGCAAATGAACAACGAACTATATGTGTAGCCCTGTGGTCCTATAAATACGGTATTGCCATCACTAGTAGTAGGTCACAGGCTTCCTATTGAGTTTGCAAGGCCTCAGGACTAAGGCTCATCAGGTTTGCTTGCTTTGAGCTTGTCTTGACCTGCCTCCAGCTTTCTTTTCACCTGGTTTAGCTATAACAGGCATGTGTTAACCACCAGATGAGTATGCTTAACTTGGTTCACATGTACTTGTCTTTGGATGGTACATGCATAGTTTTTATATACATGGTAGAGGCAAGTAGTTATTCTGTGTAGAGTGGGGCATTTATGGCTTTAGTAGAATAACATAGAGACCTGGCAAGAGAGCAGAGGCCTCAAGAAGTGGCAGCACTGGATGCAGCACAGAGGAGTACCTGGGATGTCCAGAGATGGGGCACAGGCTGGCAACGGAAGACGGGTTTCCTTTAAGTTGAAGAAACAATAATCCAACTCTGGAGAAAACTGGTTTTGGGAGTAACAGAACAAAGAAACATGTATCTAACATATACAAAATGCACCACAGCACATTTGCGGAACAGTGAAGGAACAGCAAGGTGCAAAGATGTCCTAGCAAACATAAAACTTGAGATGTTTTTATATATGTTCTAGGGCAAGGAAGAAGAAAACATCATGATCAGACTTCTTCAGTCAAAAGGATGCTGACAACTTGCCATATTTTCCTCCCTTCTTCCCCCTCACTACTTCTCACAGCAGTGAAAGATTAAGAACTACTAGGAGGTGTGCATTTAACTGTATTATTATTTATTGTACTAACTGCACTATTATTTAACTTTATTATGTTTTTTTCTGTACTATTATTTTCTTTATTATTGTTTCTCTTTCTGTAATAATTAAATCTGAACTGCTAAAAATAATTTTTAGATTAGTCTGTTAAGATTTCAATTAAGAAAATAACAAATTCTGACTTTACTTAAGAGGTGTGTTTCTGTTTTGCCTGTAACAAGATATTGAGCATAACATTTGCTTTAGTTTTGTCAAGTATCATGACAACAAGATCAGGGACAACAGTTGAATTATGCCTAGAACACTGTTTAATTACTATTTAAATATTAATCTAAATATTAGTCAAAATAATGGGAGTCAGTAAGCAGTCTTTCTATTCCACTTAAGTAAAAAAAAACAAACAAAAAAAACCCCAAAAAACAAAAAAAACAGACACCTGCATATTTTGATATGCATATTTTATATTTTAGCACTTCAGTTCTACGCGAACATTGCCATCTCCTACCCAGTTTTCATTGTTTTTCTTTTGTTTCACAATACTCTAGCAGACAACTTTATGATAAGAAAATTAGCCTTTTCACTTTTTTTCCTTCTTCTTTCATGCAAACTCATGAAAAAACAAGATTATTACTTGTTCTGGAAATCAGACTTTTAAATTTGCAGCCATCCATACCCATAAAAATTGCCTGAAAACAGAAATATACTCTATGGCTAAATTGATCTTTGAATCAAAAACACCAAATACTTTTTTCCCCTCAGAGAATATTTGATGAATACCTCATGGGGTTGTTCACTAAGTATATACAAAGAAAATAAACTGAACACCTAGAAAGACGTTCTTTTTGTCTAATATGCACACAAGAAAAAGAATTAATTTTTTTCTGATTGCCTTTGATTATTGTGTTCAATGAGTACATGGTTTAGTGATTCTGCAAATGGCATTTTCATAAAGTAATCTACGCTACAGGAGGTAAGAGCCACGGTCAGTTGCCTGTCTCATATACCTCAGCTCAACTCCTCTCACTCCCATGCCCTGCCGCCTTAACTGAATTTGACTATGCACTAATTAGCACAGAATGAAATATATATGAACAAATGGTAGGGAGTACTACAGATTTTGTCTGTAAAATTTAACAGCACAACTTAAGCATATCCAGAATTTTGGAAGATTTCATTTTGTCTTCAACATGCAGAAACTTATGCTTTCTATCAAACAAATTGCAGAGAGTTATCATGCTACACATTTCTAGGAGACTCTTTCACACCATCTCCAGAGGGGACTGGATAAAGTGTATTTTAGTGTGCATTGAGCTCGTTAAAGTATTTCTTCCCTAAAATCTTGTTCTAAACCCAGTTTCCAGAGCAGATGAGTTTGGGAGGAGGGAAGACTTTTGCCCCCATATAGAACTTTTAGAAATGTCAGAAGACTGCCAATTTATTCTTGAATGCTAATTGTGTAAGTGTGTGCAGGTGTGACTGGGAAGGAGACAGAGGGATTTGGGAAGATTGTAGTCACAACAGGTACAGTGTACAACTGCACCTCAGAGAGTCTGAGATTAGAAAACTTGTGTTATTTTGGATAGATTTTTTTGCTAAACTGTAACTTGACATCTTGCACATCCTTACTCTAAAAATACCATATTTGTGTCATTAATGTGTCTGTATGAAATATATGAAGATACTAAGAAACTAATACAGATGCTTCTTATAATGTTAAATCGAGATAGTAAGTGACTTTCATGCTGTTACAAACTTCTGAAGTTCAGTGACTGCTTGAGCAGCATTTGCCAAAGTTTGCACTATGCATATAGAGAATGGCACCTGCGTATTTAATCTCATATACAAGACACATGAGCCTATTCCTGTAAAATGCATGATGTGTTAAGGCTCAAATACAGCAAAGCACTTGGTGCACTCTTTGGCTTAAAGCAACGCTTGAATCCCACGGGGTTCAAAAAGGCTCGCTCAGGTACAAGCTTTCATGCATCTAATCTGACAGGTGCAAAGCTTCTAGCTACAAGCATTTAATGAAGACACCAGCATAAGCTCAGACAGCACAGATATGGTTTCAGACAGTAGTCATTTCAGATATATAACCTAGACATGTTCAACTGGCCTAATTAGTGGGTTTGATTTTACAGGTACATTGCAAGCTGCTAATACCTGGGCTGAGTCTACGCTAGGACGCTAGCTGAGACAAGCAGATCAATCAGGCAGCAGGAAGAGTCTAGCTGCAGCTCTGTGCAGACCAATTCTGAGATGATAAATTGTTCTGTACAGAATAATTCTTAATGAAGCTGATATACAGAGTGGACCCAAGAGGCTTCACCACACAAAATTGCGTACAGTCAAATGAAATAGCTGCAAACCAAATATTACCCTATGCACAATAATAATAATTTTTTTTTAAAAGGTAATTTCTCTTAGCCCTAATATGCTTTGAATGAGATCACGTTAACTATAACAGTGACTGGAAGTGGACAAGAAATCTTTAGTGTTAAAAACAAAGTGCCTACTGGTAAAATATAGTAAGCATTGTTTATTGTATGGTTTAATACATCAAGCATTTGCATGCTTGACAGCACTTTTATACTATAATGTAAATAATGATAATTTGGCCTGGCACTGGCAAATATCACTGTTGACATTTTCTCTTGGGAAAAAACAAAAACACACACACCCAAAATCCCAAAACAAAACAACTAGCCTCCAGTAAATTACAGTATATGTTTAGTTTGCATAAAATAATTCTAAATACAAAAATCAGGGGTTTAAATAAAGCTTCCTTAATTGCTTAGGAATTATTTTTCTACACAACCTAATCAGGTTCCTTCTGCTGCATTCACTGAAAACAATATTAAGCTGAAATATTATATTGAAGTTTTTCTAGAACTACACCATGAAAATAATTTATGAAATATTAATACAGTTTTGCGTATCAAAGATCAGTGCAAACTCCCACACCCTTGTAATAGCATACAATAAAAACATTTGGTTTTATTTATCATCTCTTTCACCTTCAAATATTAAAGGTGACACATTTGCCCCACCAAGCAAGACACAAACACATTCAAATGCTTGATCTAAGGTAATGAGAGGACTCAGTTGAAATACTGCAATAAATAAGACACATGTATTCCTGCATAGCTGAAGAATATTTTTGTCTTACTTTTGCTTTCTTTCTGTCCAAAGAAAGTGTCTCAGCTAACGACTAAAGGGTTTCACTATTCAAAAAGAACAATACAAATGTCTTAGAAAAAATAATGAAAAACAAGTTGTATAACACTGAGAATTTTAGGCTATTATAGTTAATGGAAATGAAGGAACACAAAAATCTGCTTTACTCAACAGAGTAAACTGGAAAAACTGCCACACATGCTTATACCCCCTATATTTGCCCTGAATGGATGGACTACTATGCTATTAATAGTCAAAGATTTTGAGGCCTCTGTATTTATAAACAGAAAATATGAAGGCTACAGCTCTGAAATACTGAGGAAAATTACAGCTCCCCTCTCTTTTCCCCAACTGCTCTCAAGGCGCTAGATAAGGACAAGATCCCTACTCCTGAGGATGGCAAGCACCACAGAAGGTGGCGCAGGGACCCCCTGTAAAGAGGTCAGGGACCTGGCAGACCCCAGCAAGCTAAACAGTGTCCAAGAGGAAGGGGATAGATGCAACATGACAAAAAGACAAGTCAGAATTTGCAACCAACGACACAGTAGCATCTAATAATAACCTATAAGATCAATCTCATGAGCTATGTAAAGCACTATCATCTTAGACACAGAGCCATTGCTTGTTAGAGATCTTTGTTTCCCACCCCAAGCTCTGTCACGTAGATCCGATCTTGTACACTGATGTGCCTTTTTTTTTTTTTTTTTGGTAAATATCTCCAGGGAAGGAGATTCCACAACCAACCTCTCCTTAATGGTGTAAAGCTTGCTTTAAACCAGAGAGTAACTAAAAGTTAAGCATCAGTCCAGCTACATAAAAAGATATCTACATTAGCCCATAATTTACAGGGTGTTCACATTAGACCTTGATAGGAAATTGCTTTTCAGTCAAAGTCTTTATTCTACTTCACTTAAAACACTTCATCTAAGCAGATTTTTTACATTCCATGAAATGGTAGTTCAAGAAAATCCTTCTCAAGGGAGGCTTTCTGTAATGAAACCTCAGACCAGGTCTGAGAGAGAGGAGAAGGTTATTTTGTTGTTACTCCTGAGGTTATAACAACGTTTTATGTCAAATATCAGGCTCCATGAAACACTTCTTTAAGTCAGCAGTATTTCAATTTCTTAAATGGGCATTACTTCCATCTTGGATATCCCTTCTTTCTTAGCTGCCGAGATTATAATTTTAGGTTTATGGAAAGGTTAGACAGTGAGAGCATTCCCTCCTTTCCTCCATACTCCAATCGCTCTTCCTCCTCCAGTGTTAGTTGCTCAATACTTCCTTTTTGGGTACGATAATTAATTACACGGAAAATTGCCCAGTCATTGCCCTGTCACCACAACAAGTGAACTCTGCAGAACGTCAGCATCACCACATTGTCTCAGAAGTCATGGGAAAAAAAATTATGTCAAAGGAAGAAGGATAATCTCCTGTTATTTTTGTATTATATAGGTAATTCTGTCATCGTCTTAATATCTGATAAGGTACCAAAAGATACCAGAATCTTTATGATACTCTCCTTCTATAGGAAGAATTATCTTAAGGGTCTTTTCCAACCTTAACGATTCTATGATTCTATGGTTTTACGTAGGCGGAAAAGTACGAATCACTTGCAAAAAGAACATAACATGCTTAAAATAAAAAGGAACACTATTCAAAACACTCAAGTATCTTTTGAATTACCCTCAGAAACATTTTACACTTCAGTCCCAGCATTCTCTTTGCAAATTAGAAGCAAATTCTGTAATCTTTCAGTAAGTAAAACTGAATGTTTTTCAGCAAAACCACATCTGCTTTTTTTGTGAAAGGAAGACTTTTTGCCTTTAAACTGCTGTTGAAGTTGCAATCTCCTGTGTAACATTCAGCTGCTGCCTTCTCACAAACATCCAAATAAGGTCTCGATTTGTAATGATTGTGTCCTGTGGCTCACTTTACTGATAGTATTATTATTCTGTCTAGAACTATAAATCATTTTCATATTCTTTAAATATCCAGTTTGTACCAATAGTTAAAAAACCCATACCTAATAATAATTAGACACCAGAATAAACTATTAAATTTTATCTGCCTCTTTTGAAAGCTACTTTGCATAGTCCTTAACCCATTAGTTAATTTTCCTCTATTTGCTGAAATGCTGTGTGAATAAGATACCAATCTGTTCTATTTTTTTATCATTCGTTTTCCCTATATCTGGTCAAAGTTATAAATATACTTTATTAAAAGACTGAAAAGTGAAAATTAATTAAACTGATATACGACCAGAAACACAGGTCAATAACCTTTGATCACATAGTTTTGCCCAACTGATGGAATTCCATGGAAACTGGTGAAATTATTATCCATTGCTGTAGGAAAGCTCATCATGTATCACAAGATTCATCCTTCTACACTCTCCAAAGCCTGGAGTGGAATTCAGAACTTTTTCTGACTGTAAACCCTGAGCAGCTCCGATCAAAGTAAATACAGCACATTTAAGAGTGAAATCAGAGCCAGCTATTAGTCACAAGGCCTCTCAAAACCCGTGTCAGATGTGAACGTCAAATAGCCATACGTTCTTTTGATATTTCAAAGAGCAATGTGCAAATGTATATACTTCAGTGTCTTCATGTCAATTTTAACTCTGCCAGTAATATTTAGTTTATAATTAGGATTGCAAAATTCATCTCAGATTTTTCTGCATTTTAAGTTCAGAAATAGCAATAGTTAAGCAAAGGCCTTATACAAAATAATGAAAAATTTAATCTTAGCCCTTCCAAGATAAATAAAATCCAACAAGTTTATAACTGTTGGATTGACCTGCAGCTCAATCTTTTCAAACTTACCCAGCAACAGAAATCAATGTTTGTTCCCACTGTCTGCCAAATCAGGTTATTTGTTTGGGTTCCACATATATATGGATTTGAAAATCCCCCACCAAATATGAAAACTAAAAGGACCGACTCAATTTCTGCTAGAAACAAAACAAACAAAAAAAAACCCTCTTATCTACTTAGCTTAGTATGTCCTTAGCAAAATTTCAAAGACTTCAAAAATAGGAACACTATATACAATATATTTTTAGCAGACATTTATCAACACAAACCAGACTGCTAGGTCACGGTACTCAGGAAACAAACATGCATGATTGCAGCTGGTGACTGCATCCAAAATCCCCTTTCACTCCTGCACTCATGGGGCTACCATTGCTCCTGGAAATGAGGTTCACCCAGTATTGCCTTGAAAGGGGTGTGCTTCCCTCAGACCAACCGCGCACACATACAAGCGTGCTCAATGCCCTACCCTGATGCAGCAGTCCCAGAAACTGAGCCTGCTTCTCCGCCCTCCTCTCCATCAGCCTCCCCCTCCCTGCTTGGGAACGCACTGAATAAGGCACCCAGACTTCCAACGGAGACATGCCAGTTCTTTAACACAAAATGATGCCTGTGCATTGACTTGCATAACTTCCAAATAACTCAGAGAGATGAACGTGGAATGTATAAAAAAGAGCTACTGTATAGCAATTTTGCAATTACAGCTTTACAGCTTCTTGCATACGAGCTTCTTATGCCAGTAATATTTATAATATACACTCAGACCTTCAAACACCATCAACTGTTCCTTTACCACATAGGTTTAACAATATACTGTGAATGTCCTGACAGGGATAAAATGTTATCAATTAAATAGAAAAATGTATCACGCTAGAGCTGTTTTTTTGTTAGCAAGAGATATGCACCTGGTAAGTACATTAACTTTTTTTTCACTGTTAGTATGCCAGCCTGTGGTTAAGATATTGTTGCTGAACCAGAGTATCTCCATTGATATCCATCTCTTAGTAATGTCAATTTGTTTGAAAGGGGAGAAGGAGGAGTGGAAAGGGTGCCAAGGGAGCACATACACTGAAAAGAATGCAGAAACCTGATCAGTCCTCTACACTTCAGACAGTAAAAAGATCACAGTAATAAATATGAACAACATTTAACAAATCCAAATATGCAGCACATTGTGACTATAAATAGTTAACATATAGCACCTGCATTAGTCAAATATAGATTCTGGTAGAAGCAGAAGGGTTGCTGGTTTCTCCCCCTCCCTCAAAATTTTTATTTGAATTTCTATATCGTTTGTTGTATTCAGTATTTGCTTTCCCTTCTCCTCTCTGGTTCCATGGGCTTGCCAGTATTACTTTACAAATTT
The DNA here is from genome assembly GCF_047370975.1 of Nipponia nippon. NCBI lineage: Eukaryota > Metazoa > Chordata > Aves > Pelecaniformes > Threskiornithidae > Nipponia > Nipponia nippon. The sequence goes on along the minus strand of NW_028262380.1, from coordinate 45,129,024 downwards.
TGAATTAATTTACAAATTAAAGAGGGCAGCAAGAGGTGACTAAATGCAGTAACAGTATGATTATGCTGCTCAGACAGTTCCAGCAGAGGTTCAAACCCAACATGGAGCAAAAGAAAGGAAAATCTAAGGAGATGGTAGGCTCATTACAGTTTCATGAGCACATATCAGGACTTCTTAAAACTGTTGTCCTCTATATCCCTACCAACTATATTCCTTTCGCTTTTACCAATACATTTAGCAGGTTTCAGTGATGCAAATAGAATGACTTCTCAAAATGTCAAGAAATTATTTTTCTAAACTAGTTACAATGCTAGTTTAAGTACTGGTACTTCTCTGCAATGCCACTTCAGTGTGACATCACATTCTCTGAAGAAGATATCCAGAACTAGCGTTTCATGAAACTGAAACTTTACACTTTTACTGTTACCACAGTTATTAACATAATGCTTTGGAGTACTACACACACACCCCATCCCCTTTGTAAGTGGACATTAAAGTCCTGCTCTCAGGCAGGGCGATATGGAGAAAAAAAAAAACAAAAAAAAACAAAACACCACATCAGCAGCATGACAGCACATGCGCGCTTAGGTCACTGAAATGTCGCTCAGCACCATAGCAGTGTTAGAGGGTAGGCAAGAGTCCATGAGCAAACAGAGCACAGGGCAGAGTTTTCATGCCCTTTTAACTAAAAACACATAGGTCTGGATTTACTTCTTCCAGTCACTGCAGTAACCAAGTGGCTTTAATAACGATTTTATTGCCAAGGTAATAATGGCAATCCTTAGACTAAGGAAAATCTGGAATTTAAATATCACTTTCTCATCTTTATTAAAAATGACCATGGGAACACTGCTTTACATAGCAAGTGTATAAATAAAATGCAACTATTTGCCAGATCTTTAGATTTTATTTCACTAGAACATTTCAATGATTTATTCAGACTATACATGGTTACATCTCTTTCTGCAATTTTAGAATTTTCCAGAGATCCAAAAGACCATAAAGTGACGGGGGGCGGGGGGGGAAGTATATTATTCAGGAAAAATATAGCTAAAAAGAAGCATTAAAAATAAAACGTAAATCACTGACTAACTGTAATTCTTATAAGAATACATATACAGCTAGTTCTCTGAATATTGTATGTCAATATACCCGCTGTGGTCAGATCAATGACTAAAATTTCATTGACTGTTAGGCTGACAGAGGTCAAGCAGACCTCAGTGTGTGAGGTGATCCCACAATTCTGGCTGCAACACATTATGGGAAAAACAGGGATGTGACTGAAGAGTGATTTGATAACCTACTTGGCAAATCAGCCCATGACTCAGACACTTGAAATAATGCGATGTGCACAGAAGCAAAAAAATTAAATGCAGATCCTTACTTTTCACCAAATTATTCCCCAGCCAAACGACACTGGCAGTCTTTGTAAGGCACAGGGTGTCAGGTTTTAGCGTTCCACTGAACAGGCACAAACCTTTTTTGAGGGATAGAAGAAAAAACAAGTATAAAATAATAAAAGTGAAACACAAAAAACATGCAAGCATTTAAAAATGTTACTTTGTTTCTTTGGGTTTAGAACAAGAATTTTCATCTAGAATTAAGTCTACTAGCTAAGACACAAAACCAAAACAAATACATGTCATGACCCACTAGCCAAGACACCCTAAAATGGAACAGCGTGAAGAGGGCAGTATTTTATACTCGGTTCAGAAATTTATTCTACTTATCAATCTGTTTTAAAGTTCTGGCACTAATATTCTTCTTAGTCATTCACCTCAACTACACGTTTAGAAGTAAGAGGTGTTCAAATACACAGTTAAATTCCTGTGACTTATATGCTCTTGTAAAAATTATAAATAAATAAGGCAGCTTGGGTAATGAAGAACCCTGCAGAAGCAATGTCAAGTTCAAACCCTCCTTTACAAAATTTAGTACAGAGCTAGAAATATGACAGCTGCTTCTTCCTTTACTTAAATTGGGTTTCCAAAAATAATTATCTCTTAAAATGTTCATGTAATTAGAACATAAAGGAATCAGCCAATTTTAGTCTTCGAGATACAGATAACTGTTAGCTTGAGTTAGGTGTTAGCAGAAACAAGTATGGTGCCTTACATAGAGCAAATACATACACCATTTATGTATCTCCTTACAAGAATGCTGTAAAAATAATGTAGTGCGATAGGAATTCTTTGTTAGATTCAATTGCTTGCTAGAAAGTGAAAAGGAAGGTGTTGATCACCCTAAAACAATGAGAAAAGAAACAGTAATTTTAAGATATTTGTGAAAGATATTCACAATAAAGAATGAGAAACTTTATTTAACAGATGATACGTAAGCTTGCTCTTGCTAGTCTTAAGGCTCTACGGTATTTTGACATTTAAACTGGAGACAGACTGTATTTAAAAATTAGGCCTCTCTATTGCAATAAATCTTACAACATTTTGTTTTAATTAGAGTTACACATTAGGGTTAAAACTGCTCATGAACAGTGCATGAAAGTTTAATTAAGAGACCACTAAATTATTCATATTTAATGAAACTGCCAGGAATTCTGCAGAAAAGTTCAACAACATTTATCATTATTACACTAATGAACTTGTTCTTTCTAGTTAATGAATAAAAGTTCATAAGAATTCATAGAAATTTCTTAAAGGTTGATGTATCTTCAGACGTATAAGAAAAAGTACACTTAAATATGTTCCCAGGTCTTAAAAAAAATTCTGAACTTAAAAAAATATTCATGAAAGCAAGATAATGAACAAATATTGCATGTTTTGATGGGAAACTGGTCAGATGTGGAACACTAATTAAGAATATTTTCAGAAGAGGACATGGAAAAATACAATATGTAAAACGATACTAATAGCGGGAGGTACTGATGAACTAGAAAGAACCATTAAAAAGGAGGATGATTAATAATGGAAAATTAAATTATCCCATAACTGATTAAAAAAAAGACAGAAATGTAGTTATGAATACACTAGGAAATATACAAGCTCTTCGCCTTTATCGTTACAAATAAACTAAGCAAAGTGAAAACAGTGAATATACTTCATCTTTTAAACAATTTCTATTGGATACAGTGACTGGCTTCCTAAAGGTGATGGAAGTAGTCAGAAAAACATAGTAGTAGTTCAAATAGGATTAGTATTTGTTTCTGTGAGAGGCCTATTACAGCATTAGCAGGATTTATCCCTTCTTTGCCTTAAATAAATCTAAACTCTGAGAAGATAAAAAGCAATTATGGAAACAGTGTTATACTCATAGTGCTTCTGAGCCCCTCCGTAAGTTCTGTTAAGCCCCACAGGAGTACTGTTCTCCTGTACTATACTCCCGCACAAGTGCTTCTGCTTGAGAAGCTCTCTTGTATATGGCCAGAATTACAGTTAAAAACAAACAAACTAAAAACCACACAAACACCCCCCCCCCCACACACACACACACACACCCACCCCCCGCCCTCATTAGTGCAATACAAGGCTTGCCAGTTATTGGAAACAAGCAAATAAGACATGGACAAAATCACAAGGAAAACTACTGGAGGAAGAGGGGACCTTGCTCATATTTTCCTCACGCGTAATTTTTTTATTACAACCTGTTGAGATGGTGAATGACCATACCTTCCTTTTTTCTCCCTAAAAGTGAAGCCCAAATGTTTAAATAAATGAAATCACCCAAATACCTCAGTATCATTTAGACACAAACCAGAAACAAATTCAGAAGTACTTTCATTTCCATAAAACAGAACTGGTATTTTACATTCTGCTATTTACTGAAACACATATCTTGTGCTGAGCTCAAGGTTAAACCGAAATCACCAATGTTAATACACAGCTACTCTCTGACTTACAGTCTTTCAAGAGACCTACTTTGTCTTAGTGTGAAAGTTTACAAAGACCTTATCTTTTCCTTAAATTTTCCATTAACCTCAAGGTGCTGGTGGGTGGAAAGCATTTTACTGAAGCACCACACCACATTCAGAACTTACATGCTTTCCTAGACAAAGGCTGTCTGCCACTGTCGAAGACAAGGTACCAGGTTCAGGGAAAATTTTGGTCGGACCCTGTATGGTCACTCTCATTTGAAAATACTCTTCGCTCCTTCTCAAACACAAAACATAAATGGGCATGCCAGAAGCCTCATTTTATTTCCAATACAACCACTAGCCAACATGGCTTTAGATAAAAAAAAGCTGTTAATCAGCTGTATCCAGAAACAACCTCTTTGTTAGAGGAATAGGGCCAGATGTGGTAGTCCAACACAGGCCCATGCCCCCAGGCCCAACCAGAAACAAGGCTAAGCACCTCTTCCCAGTAGGCACACGCACACGGAGAGCACGTATACACGTACACACACAGTCTGTAACCCAGAATGCTGACACACCTTTGTAAGCGTGAAGCAGTACCTTAGCAAGCCTGACCAATTGTCTTCGGTTTATACATCCAAGCCAATCCTTTTTGTCCACTGAGACAGGGTCAAGTAACCTTCATTCTTTTTTCCACCTCTCCATGCATTAAGTTAACCAATATTTATGTTACTTGCAAGAGTAGGGAAATAAAATTAAGGGTTCTTTTCCCCCGATCTTTTTGACAGGGCAGATTAATATTACATTTAACGTATCCACCTCCAGCCCTGAAAGTTCTCTTCCAACAAGTCAGTGGAAGCATAAGTTCTGAACTGAACGTTTTATCCTAAAACGTTGGTAAAATGTGCCAGAGTATGCTGCATTTTATCACCTCAGTTACAAATATATATTATTTGGGTTCAAGTCTCTGTAAGCAGGGATGCGCAACTCTGTTTCTGCAACTCTTGCCAAACTGTTTTATGGCTCAATACAAATAAATAAAAGCAACAGTTTTTACACAAGACATTAACCTGAATCTGAGCTACGACAGAACCTCATTTGATATTCCTTGTTTTGAAGGGACGGGTAGGATGGCATGAGCATGAGAGTCTCTTAAGCCTACCTCCCATTAACAATGTCAGTAGAGTTAAATCCTTTATTTTCCACATTAGAAACACCACAACTGATCATGTTTGCCCTGCCCATCACCACAGTTTTTGGTCTCTGACTCCTTACTCTTGCTAGCACTGAAGATATGGAAAGCAATTAACAAAAAAAAAGAAATTACAGTGCATGGTTGCATAGATCATATTTAGATGAAAAATTCGTTGAAATAAAAATCACTAGTCATAATTTTCTCTAAATGCTAGGGCTTCTGAATTTCTGTCACTGCTTTTCCACAATCTTCTTTGTTTCGAAGCCAAAATAACTGTCATTATAGAGAATGAGCTGTGCATAAATAAAATACTGTTGCCAAAAATGTGGGATTTTGAAAACACTCATCAAATGTGTGGCTGTTTAAGACAGCTATCATATGTGACTCCCCAGGATATTAGAGCAGCTTGATATCTGTGATCACCTAGTCTGACGTAAATATTTCTTAAGCTAACATTTGTTTGAATAATTTTTTAATCCTCAAGCTTGGCTAGGAGCAGATATAATTCTTATGAGAGTATGAAATAGGAGAAGCCAAGAAGATAGATGAGCATGAGCTTTTAGGCAAGGAAGGACAGAAAAAAATAATATTATCATTAGGCCACAACAAAACCTTGGTTTTTGTTGTTGGAGTTGGAGGACACATGAACCTATAGCCATGAGAAGGGGAAGGATCTCACACTCACTTCTGATTTGAGCATGTCTGCATTAAGTGCAGGCACAGTAACAGCTGAAAACCTTATCCTAAATTGTTTCCATTTCTTGCTAGCATCTGATAAGCAATTTCAGAATTTCAGACACATAGCAGAAAGAATAATATTCACATCTGAATAATTCCTCCAAACAATTTTAATAGGATATAAGGTCAGGCATTCCACTCACACCCCCCAAACTGTAAATAGCAGAAACCTGGGAAATATAAAAAAGTATTCTTTTGTCTTCTTAAGTCTTCTCCAGCAATTTTTTTTCCCTGAAGTTCGGTTTATAATTAATTTTGTCAAAAGTTATAGCATTTTAATTGACAGATTATACTCTTTCCTTAGTGAAAAACTCTTAAGAACAAAAAATACTAAACTAACAGCTACAGTTTATATGTCAAATCAAGTCTGTAGAGGAAGAGGCAACTTAGAACCAAGCAAAATTTTAAAACTTAGCACTTAAAAAATCATAACATTTTCATATTCATCTACAATTAATAGGAAAAAAAATAAAGAATTTAGCTAGGAAATCTCAAAACAATCTTTAATGACTAGCAATGAAAACAATACTAAAAAGCCATAAGTATTTCATCACAAGTTACTCTGGCATTGTGAAAACTTCTTCCAACAACAGCAATAACTGTGAAGTTCTGCTTTACATTTTTTTGAATGTTCAGATTGTATACTTGAAATTTCCCTGCGTGTCTCCCTTAGTAATAAAACTTTAAGCCTTTACACCTTGTCTAATTTCAGAAAGCAGACAGGTATTTCAACATTTATATTAGTTTCCTGAACTGCGTAGCTGAAATACTGAGAGAATTTTATTCATTAATAAACAGAAAAATAAAACATCGGCACTCACAGATGACTTTTAAAGTTGCAAGTCTATATATATTTACCAATGCTCCATGAAACAGCAAAATCCTGCTTCGTACTCACAAGTTGTACAGCTGTAAGAAACTCAAGGAAAAACACGTTTAAAATCTTGTTGATCTTTTGGAAAGACATCAGGGAGAGAAAGAAGTGCACGTTGTGCCCTGAGAGTAGAAACTTGATTTCTTGATTGGGTGAAGGCGATGGGGAGCAGCAGTAGCAGGTGCCTCTAACACTAATTAGCAGGTTTTGAGACCATCAGGGACTACTCCACCACCTGTGTGAAGCCTGCAGCCCCAGGCAGCCTACGCAGCTGCATCCAGCCCCTCCAGAAGAGAGCCAGGCGCTCGGGCAGTCCATCAGCTGCTGCTGGAGGGTCTCCTGTCGTCCTACCTATGTATCCCATATGCACACACCTCAGATGCCAGCACGCAGGGGCAGGCTGGCAGTGCATGTGGCAGAGAAGTTCGTAATGTTACTTGTTCATGTTTCTTCCTGGGGGACACCAAAAAGAAGTACTTCAAACTGCTTCATGTACTTAAATGCAGAAAAGAAATCAGAAGTTCGAGGGCAGCTGAATAAAATTGTCGTACATTGGCTTACATCTATGATGCCTTTCCCAGACTTTTTAAGCAAACAAAACAACAAAAGCAATTCATTATTTGTGTTGCAAAACAACTTTGATTATGTACTAGTGTTACTGACATAACTAATAGACATGAATAACAAGTAGTTCTGAAAGCATTATATGTATGTATCTATCTGTATATCTCCTAATGGCATCTAGCCTATCTTTGTAGAGTCAACTGCTCAATGACTCTGAGACAGAACACATGTGTGAACACGTTGTGCTAATAAAATACTTGTTACGTTATCAGGAAATTACAGCTTGACCACTGAAGAAAATAAAACGTGACCTTAGCAGGAGACCCCAACAGTACAAGCACAGGATCGTAACAAAGGCCCTGGGAATACAAACACAAATCTGTAAGGGTCAGTTAGCTGTTGCTGAAGGGATGCAACCTTGGTAGTGAGGAAAAACTGACTTTCAGGGTAACAGAGAGAGAACAAAGAGCAGGTATCCACTGTAAATGAAACATCCCATAGACTGTAAGACTCAGACATAGGATGGAATTTGCAGACCAATGCAGAAAGAGCAAGTAAACAGACTGTGTTGGAAAATACATACACATAAAAACCCATCTGCACCCAAGAGTGAGGTGGAAGAAATCTTCCACATCGTACACCTCTGGTCAGTAAGTCCCTGTAACCACCTTCCCCGTTAACTAATCAGACTAACAATCAATTTCTGGCTCTGTAGGTAAGTGCATTTCTTTAGCCCACACAGATGGCCTGTGATTTTTTGGTTTGACACCCCACCCTAGAGAGTGGGTTGCAACATTTGTCCATTTTTTGTCTATCTAACTCTGTTTAACTGTCTACCATAACATTTCTGCTTCTATTTTAAGAGAATGCTGCTTTCAGAATGGTTGTGTCTTATTTGGGATGTGATCCTCCAATGGCACTTCTCAGCAGCAAATGTTGAACAGCTGGAAACTACCTAATTAGAACAGGGAGGAAAAAAGAAAAAGGATGTTTGAGATGAATAATAATCACATTCATCACACTCATTTTTTCTTATTTGTGTAGCATACACCTGTGTCTCATTGGCAATGAAAATGATTGTAGGATGAAACACTAAGCTGGCCTTATATCATATTTCTCCTTCTGTGAGCTTTAAATAGATCTTGTGTGTTCCTTTAATTATATAGGTAGATTTGTTTACTGAAACATTCATGTTAAAAATCATTTCATGCAAAGGGGCAAATTACATTTTTAATTATGTTTCTTTGGGAGGACTACATAGCTAAGATGATTTGCTGTCTTCTATTCTCCACAGACCTTCTACAGATGATAATCATGGCAACTCACTGCAAAACACCTTCAGTGACATAAAGTTTTCATACAGTAAACATGCACACATTTTTCAAGGTATATCAGTGTACTTGGGTCTTCAAAAACACCTGCATTAGTGATTTATCTACACCTTTAGGTAACAAAATGCTCTTATAAATAGGGCCCTCAGAGCCTGAACGAAAGCACAGTAAAATTTCTATTGGAAGACTGCAATTGAAAGATTCCTATTAACTTGAGAGAAGAGAACTCAAGCGGAACTGCTCACATGGATAATATTAAACAGAGAAATAGAAATGCTACATCTCTTGGTGTTTTCTGTGTTTTTCTTAACATCTTAACAATTCCAGTTGTTTTTTTTTTTTTATTTTAATGTAAACTCTTATGATTACAGAATAAACCTTGGAATTGTCTCTCAGCACATGTTAATGGCTCAGATCTAAACTGCAAGAACAAAAAATCCAGAATAAACGGAAAACAACTCTATTTTTCGTTTTGAAAAATGCTATAGAATTTTTAAGCAAATCTCATTGTATTCTTACCATAGGAGACTTGTAATCAGATTTTCCAATTTTACAACTCCATTAAAAATGGCTGGGAGCAGTTATAACCTTGAAATTACCTAACTCAATGTTCTATCATTTCAAATTCAGATAATAACTTTCCAGGTAAATTTGAGAAGAGATTATCTCAAAACTGAAATGTATTCATACACATCCATTGCTAATAACTGTTTCAAATAAACTAGTTAGCTAGGAGCCAACTATTCTCTTAATAGATCTGAAAGCATAAGCTACTTTGAAAGTAGCAGAACAAAGCAGGCAGCAACTGACCTGTAGCAAACACACAGAGAAAGGAGATGCAATACAGTGTGGTAAAACAAAAGGATCTCTTCCAGGCTTGGATCCTAGTTTGAAGTATCAGGTGTGTCAGCAATTTTAAACCTCCACTTATCTGCTGATATTGTAATAATTTGGGGGCATGAACAGTGGCGTTCACTTTGTTCACTAATGCACACCACAATGTTGTGTAAATAAAAAAGCGAATTCAGTATTCGACCCTTTCTCAGAAATACAGTACATCGAACGTGTACTATACATCTTTGCACATGTACATCTCTGTAAATGTTAATTGAAACTTTCTGCCATATTGATATTCCATGCTGTAATGACTACTAAGTTTTCTAATGGCAACAAAAATCTGAACCCATTTCAGTTTGAGGAGGAGGGCTGCCTGTTGGGGTTTTTTGCCAGATTTTTTTGTCACCTCAAAAAGTATTTTGTGAAGCTTTGCTCTGCTTTTAGCACAAACACTTGTAATTAAATTGCCATGGTTATTCTGGTTGATACTGTTTGTTTCCTATGCACTTCAATTTTTTGACTAAACCCACAAGGATATAATCAGGTAATTGCTAATTCCCTTGCAGAGCTTTCTTGATATCCTACGATACCTACCATTCAAATCTCATTTTCACTTTTCTTAGGTGAAAATGCCTCTCCTCATCAAAGTTTATAATTTCTTTTAGTATTAGATCTTCATTCTGTATCTCTTACTATGCATAGTCAAGGAAAACATTGCATTTCGTTTAGGTTGTACAGCATAAATGCTATGGCTTGGAGGTGTTTGGGTTTTGTTGTTTGGTTTTTTTAAATGAATGTACGTCTCAAATCTAAATTGTACATCCTCTTAATCATTTCTCCTCTAAACAAGTGTAAAAATAAAATTTAAAGTAGCAACAAGTGCAGGAGTTGGGGTGATTTATCAGTTCAGCCACCTCTGCTTTACTTGTTTTACAGAGGCACAGGACACACCAAATTTTAAAAACAGTCAGTATGTTTGCCAATTATTATCAACCACTAATTTCAATAAAGCAAAACGGTAAGTAGGTCAAAGTTGCTTATGAAATGCTTGTGTTGCATATGACTTTGTGGGGCTCTTTCCATTTTGACTTTTTAACTCTCTAGGGAATGAAAACAGACATAGAGCAAATTCAGTCTGACATTACTCTCCTGTTCCTAGTCACAGAAGAAAATAATTTTAAAGAAACGTTAATGCTGACTATAATACTTTCACTTCCAGCTTAATCATACTCTGCAAAATACTGCTCAGCTTCATGCTGGAAGAAATGCAGCTGCCACTGTTTTAATTTGACAGAGTAGGCAGGTATATTTTTGCTTCTTACAAAAGTCTGCAGACACAGCTGTCTGCTACTTTTTTTTTTTTTTTTTTTTTTTACCAACTTGCTGCTTGCTTACTGTTCATAAGCTCCAAGCTGTTAACTGTTGAAAGGTCCCCTGCAGCACCTGCATCTTTAATAGTTTCATGTTAAGCATTACACAGAAAATTCAATAAAACTTTTTGTCCTAGGATCTTGGTGATGGTAACTGAAAGACTGCTGCCAAACTTCACTGGCATTGTGCCAGGGTACATAAACACTTAAATCCAAGTCAGGATTTAGGCTCTTAACATAAACCTTAGATAAACCCCAAACTGAATCCACAAAGCCCTGCTCAGCATTTGTCTCCCAATCTGGGGACACTTTAATTTGCAAGATGGTTCCTTATTCAACCAAAAATGTCTGTGTGTGTAATTTTGGTTTCTTTGCACAACCAGAACTTCTGTAGTCTGAACAGTTAGTAAAATTTGCCAAACTCTTTACAGTATAGAACGCAGGCACAGTGGCCAAATACTCCAAGGAGTCCCAATTCTTAACATGCACAAAAGCCCTAATCAGCAGCTTACATGCCAAATCAGACAGGGTTAGCCTCCAGCTTTCTTTTGAAGAGGAACCAAAGGAACAGAGAGCAAAAAGGAGAAGACCCAAAGTCCACTCACTTGAAACTGAGGACGCCTAGCTCTAATTCAGAGGATGATTTCATCTCTTTGATAAATGATCCTAAACCATATAATGCAAAAAAAAAATTCTGGGAGCAAGAACAAGGAGCAAGACCTTCCTGCCACTGCTTTCCTTTCTGTTTGGTTCTGTTTGATGAAATTTACACAGTTGCAGAGGCTAGCAGAGCTCCCTCATACACCTACCTCAGCTTTTAATTAGGCTACTAGGATACTTGCCTAGGAGACAAGGCATTAAACCAAAAACTGTACAAAACCCAAGTCTGCGATTTCCCAGATGAGTTCTGCATGAAGTCGAGATGTAAAAGATGGAGGTTACTACTTTTTAAATAAACAGTGCAGTTAATTTCAATAATAATTCTAAACATATGCACATTAGGGTAGATTCTAGATTCTCCAGAGCAGAGCGTATCTCATGTTTTCTGTTGTCAACTTCACAGTTAGTAAGCAGGTGTTTGGAATTGTCCTTGTGAGACACCTTGCTTGAACAGAAGTCTCTTTTACCATTTCTGGGCTCTAGTTCCTCTCACTGGGAGCAGATAACGAAAAATATCATAGAATAGAATAGAATATACATTATTGGGTCACAGTTTGCTCCTTTCCCCACACCTAGAGCTAGGTATAACAAACACCTGGAACTCCAGATTGCTTTAGCAGTCAAAAACTTCATTTTGAATTCCACAACACTAAGCTTATCACAAGAAGTGTTACACCATGTATATAAGTTTGATGCCAGTGTTTGGGAGTTTACACTACACAATATGTCAGTATGTAAGTAAATTTTAGAAGTCATAGCAGGAAAGACTAAAAGAGGAAAAGATAGTAGCAATAAAAACACTCTGCTACAAAGGAGCGTCCCTGTTCAAGTTGGTTATCCTGAACATTTGACTACTTTCTCCACCCCTGTGCAGAAATACAAAAACATTCTTTAAAAGCCAGAAATTTGAAGGTAGTTGTGTCACTGGGATTCACTTAGGTACCAAAAACTTTTCATAGGCACCTAAAATAGGAGATTCCTGTTGATTTCACTGGGAGTTCAGCACTTAGCTGGGTGTAAGTTTCCTTTATGCAGTGCAAAACTCGTAACAGTATAAGGGAATTTCTTTACAGACTTTATCCCAAGATGACAGAGATGATATTATACTCATCTGACCATAAGAAAGACTTCTGTAATGTAGAAAGGGAAAACAAGAACATAGCTTCTAACCTTTTATTGACATTTTAACATGTCTTCCCAACACCGTGAAAGATTCATTTAAAAATTTGAAAAATTCCACCTCCCACGGAATCCACAAAGAACAATAGACACAAGAACAACTTTTGGGTAATGGGAAATTGTCCACTTTATCTGAATTCCCCAGGTCAGATGCTTCAGGGTGAAAGAAGATCAGAGCCAATGATTTTTAGATGTAATGACGCAATCCTCACCTCTCTCCAGAAAAATCAGAAAGATTAAGGCAGGGAAGGAAGGGGAGGGGAAGAAAAATCATATTTCAGATGGCTAATTAGCAAGTACATCTTTAGGCTTGCAGCCTTATGACAACCAATTATGCTAATAAGCCACACAGCGACTGACTCCTTTTTTAGAAAGTCAAAGAACTTAGAATTCGCTCTACAGCTACCATTTAAGCAGACAGCTGTTGAGGGATACACTTTCAAAGCCGTGCATGGGAGTTACAACAAAGGTAAGGCTGGCCATGACAGCAGCTTTCACAACTGTTGATGTTGTAGCTATTTCTATTCAATATTAATAAATTCAGCATGCAATTATTTTGCCATCTGTCTCCTGTAGAACCATTTATTTCTGTCCTTCAAGTAAGTACACCAAGAAAATATATTGACTAATTTCCTCAAATATAATAACTAATAAATTACTATAATGAGGTTTTGTATACCGTATAAGAAAATAAGGCAATTATTAACATGACTCGTTATCTTTTTTCTACTATGCATAATTGTCAAGACAAATTACTTAACTGTAGAATAACATTATCATATCTTTCAGCACTTACTAAGAGATTTTTTTAAAAAATTGCGTATTAAAATTACTATCAGCCTAAATTCTGCAATTCAGGCTCAATTGGTTCAATGCTACTTTCCAGTTTTGTTACTCTCTGTTAATATTTCCACAAGAAACGTAGTACATGTTAACTGTTCTATTTGCATTAGCTAAAACCAAAAAAATTAGTTCTATGGGGACAGAGGCTTATTCAAACACAATCAAATGTGTCGGAAACCTCAAATTTCCATTTTGCAACTTTTAGCATTTTGCTGAAGTTCTCTTTAAGAAGGGAAACTATTACCAAGAGGGAACACATATGTAACCAAAATAAATGGTCCTTCCTGCTCTAATTATTTTCTTCCTAAAAGGACCACAGATACTTGGGAAATGCTGAGGAAATAGAAAAGTGGGAGAAAACATGAAGTAAGAATAAAATGTGGTGAATAAGTAAGTATTCATGCACAAAACAGTCAGACTTCTAGTACTTAGAAAAACTCAAATCACCATTATAATCAAAACTGGACCTTCAAAGTAATCTCTTTTTTATTCTATTTTTCATCTCTCTAACATGTCATATTGTTAAGGAAGAATGCGATATGAGATCCAAGAACAAACCTACCAGTTTGAGCAACAAAAGCAGCTAACCTAAACACAGAGAATTCTAAAACTGTATGGTCTACATACATCTAGTCAACTAAAGAGAATAAGAGGCAATGGCTCACAGGGAAACCTGGCCCCACTGTTGTACTATTATGATGATCGTGACATGAAAAAAAGGCAAGCTGGGGAAAAAACAAATTAAATAAAAATTAAAAAATTTTATAAGTAACTTCTTTCTACCACTTCTATGTTTTCTTATTGCATCTTACTTGTTATTTTTCCTATAAACTTTGATGTATCAATGACTGTGTATTATAATTAAGCAATAGGATTTCACACCCATTCATTAATTTGAACCACCATTTATTATCCTGGCTTGCAAACGGTGAGTTTGCATTAAAGTGTGCAAGAAATAAGATTTTGATAATTGTAAGCTGTTTCAGAAGAAGATTAAATATATACGTCATCAATACAAGTAGCCTTGAAGAGCTGTGTCATTGCTATAAATAGCTGGTAAAGCAACTTTTCTTTTTCAGCTACTGTTTTGTAAAGTCTTTCAGGTTTGGAGCAGCTTCACTTTCAAATATTTTTGGTTTTCACCTGAATGAATTAAACAATCATTAACTTTGTTCCACATAACTGTTAACAGTAAACTGATATTTATTCAAAATTACAGCTTTGATTGGGTGAGATATGTTTCAATTTGTTTACAGATGAGATTTAAGGTCATTTGCACATTATTTTGCCAACTTATTGTCACGTCCCACCTGTGGGGAGGGAGGAGCGACTCAGATTTGCAAATCCCCTCGATATGGATTAAGGCGAAATAACACTCAAGGTCCATACATAAACATCAGCTTTAATAGGAGATTTCTATAGGACAAATATTCTGTAAATGTTGTCCCTCTAACAATTATACCAACCTAAGCTATGCTGCTTTATGGGAAATTAAGGTAAGCCTTGTGTTACTTGACAATTTTAGGAGGAGAGAGAAAGAAAGGAAGGGGGGGGGGGGGGAGGAGAGAGAGAGAGAGAGGGAGATCACCAATCCTGGATCCAGCATTGGACCTGCCAACAGGGGTATTCAATATAGAGAGCCCCTATACACCCCCACGTGCCCCTATTTATTGGCCTCAGTTCCTGGACTTCTGGAACCTTCTTTTTTCCCAGTTCCAGGAGTGGTTGAGACACCCGTCAAACCAAGAGAAGTGACCAATCAAGAGAAGTGGCCCTAGGCCCCTCCGCATGACTTAACCCTCTCTCGACTCCTGGAACCTCCTTTCAGGGCATCCAGGCTCACAGCACAGGCATCTGGGGCTCGTCCCTTACACTTATGAAAAAAATAATTTTAGAGCAACAAAGAATATAAAGCTGCATTTTTCTTTTAAATTTGCTAGATAGGTTACCAGCCTTAGAAAGTCACATTCCTAACTCCTGTGCAGGTTTGTCATGATCACCTTCTCAAAGCAGAAGACATAGCAGATTAACACCTTCTACTTCTAGGTTTTATTAAGTTAAAACCAAAAATGGAATTTTACAACTAGTAATTCTCTCCAAACTGTTAAATCCTACGTAACATGTGTGTAGAAATTTTTCTGAGTCAGCTACGTAAAGCAGTATAACAAGACCATTTCTTATTCAGACTAGATTGTTTATGTTTCTTGTTTAAAGGCCATGCCATCCACTAAGAAATAGTTCTACCATCCTGGTCACTGATCAAAGCAAGATATGCCTCCACTTTAACTTGGATAAATATTCTTCTCTTGTATGTTTTTGCCAAAATATTGTCACTGAACGTTTTATCTGTTGCCTCACTCTGGCGTGCTTATTCTGGGCATTTTTTCCCCTTAAAATCTATCTTCATGCAAGAAAGACTAGTGTCATTATGTGGCAGTTAGCAAGTACTTTTAATTTGCAATTCAGTCCAAATTTTTACACTTACAGTTTCAAGACTGTAGATAAAACTCATGTCACTAACAAATAATTAAAGTTACAAAATTATCTCACTAAAGAAAAAGTGTCACATATGTAATTTAACCACTTGAAATATGCTTTTTATATAAAAACAGTAGAATATTTCAACATATTGTTTCTCCAAGTCAAAAGTATTTTTCTCTTAAATCTTTAAAACATATTTATAGCTAAAGAAAAGTTTCAGGCTGAGAACACTAATGAATATCACACTCCATTTATTTCAGGATTGAATTATTCAGCTGTAGTTGAAATTAAAAGACAGAAATCTGCCTCCCTCTGCTGTGTTCTTCACCCTTCAGTTTCAAGATGCTGATCAAGTACTTGTATACTACTGGTGATAGAAGGTAGGATCCCAGATCCCAAAAGGTACAGGATAATAAATGAAAGTGAATTACTCTGAAGATGCATGTCAGTTCTGACCTAGAAATAAATTTCCTGTCTTTATGACTGCTCACTCTTTGGTCTCTGGGCTGAAATTAATTCTGAATGAAAATAAAACCAACCGCTTCTCACGAATTGCTAAAGGCACTCAGCAGAAAAGCCACGTGACCTTGGTTCATTCTGAACAGAACTTGCAGAAGTTGGGTCTCCTGTACATGGGATCTCTTGAGCTGTAAAGAAGGTCTATATTACAGCTGAAGAAATGTTGCATGCAAAAGAAATGCTTCCATTCTAGATCCCAATAAGTGATTGATAAAGATCTAGGGGATCTAATGGGTCCCTGGATTTGGTACATCACTGCAGATACTATGTACGCCAGACTAAAGTGTCATATCACCTGACATAGAAATGAGAACTAAGTGGTGGTGTTTTGTTTGTTTTTTTTTAATAAAAATAATCTGAGACAAAACATACCACAGGCAAAAATGGCAGCCTACCTTTTGTGAAAATACTCCTTTAGCAGTTCCTATATAATTTATGGTTGTTTCTGCGGATGGCTGAGGTTTTATTCTGTTATTTTCTGGTGGTTAGTAAGATACTAAAGTTTTGATTGTCTATCAGCTGATAGTCCTGGAGAAGAAAGTTGTCTCCCTTTCACACAGCAACAGAAATGGGACAACTTTCTTTGATGCTGATAATCACTTTCTTTCCCACCCTTCACTGAGTCAGGTAGCCATCTGAACTACAACCACACCTTGGAAAAGGAGTCATATATTGGATCTTGACAAACTTTGCAGGACAACTAATCTGAAGTGTTGAGTGATACAATGTCAAAGCACCTGCAGAAATGGAAACTATATCCATTATGTTGCACAAAGCTGTGATGGAGGTGAATAAGGAAGAAGTATCTGAGGTTGAAGTGACTTTGCTGTATGGCATGATTTCAACGTGATTTCCCTTACTATTTTGTTAGTGTCTTGCCCTGCCTGATGGCAGCCTCCATTCCAGAGCTTCCAAGCCTGGGAAGCAGGGAAAGGAAGGCAAGGGGCTGTAGCTGTGAGAGCTGCGTAATACAGATTCGGTGCCAGCCCCAGTGACTGACAGGAAGAGTAAAGCAGGAGATAATGCAGATGAGATGGTTGTCAGTGGGAAAAGTAGATTAATGAGGTATGTTACAAAGAGATCTGAGGGAACAAAAAAGGAAAGAAAAAGGAAAGAAGACAACCACCCATGGTAATTTGACCCCAGCAACAACCCTACTATTTACATTGAGGGCATTGGTGGAAACTCCTATTGCAGAGATCTGAGTGCAGCTAGGTTTGTTTGGTAGGAGCCTGTTTCTTCTCATTATTCCAACCTGTTGCTAGTGCTTAACTCAAAGTAAACTGAGTCATTTACTTTCTTCCAGACAACCCATCAAAACTCCAGACATCACTGCTGTTGTGTCCACTCAGATCGCAGTAAAGAGGCACAGGACTCATTAACAACAACAGCCAGCAGCAAACAAGACAATTATCTGAGTGAATGCTCCTGCTCTGCTCTCATGATGGCTTAAAATAACCTCTTTATCATTGGATTGAAATAGAGAGGAAAAAAATGCTTCAGCTGTCAGGTGGAAGGCAGAGATTCAGCTAAGACTGAAGACTAACTTTAGGATCCTTTCATCACACAATTCCTGGGAAACAGTAGCTAGCCTCATTATTTCTAGTTGGAATCTTTTCAAGGCATAGTTTGTTTCCTAAGCCACTTTCACATTTCGACTTCTCATTTCTTTCATTTGAGAATCAAGACCAGTGTGTTTACTTGCTCTAACCCAAGGCATCCAAAAAGTTGTAAGACTCAGCTTGTAAAGTACGTTTTAGTGTGGATTTGAAGTGAATTGCAGTTCAAATTTGGGCTCCAACAGTACATAAAGTGCACATATATACCCTGGAATAAAAAGGCACCAGGGAATCTGAAGCATTAAGCAGTTTTTTTACAGAGCAAAAAAACTCTTGATTTCACCTTTGTTTAATTACCATTTATCCTTCTTTTTCTTCAACCACCACATACAATTAAACCATTCCATCGAAGTATAGGAACATTTCAAAGATAAAAAGAACAAAAAACACCAATGACAGGCCATTCACGGCAGTGGCAAAAGAGTCGCCCATATTTTTACAGTTTGAGCGCATTAGAGTTTTTAGCTTCCACTGTTGCTCCCAAAGCTCTTTACTAATAGAAGTAACTAATTTTGATATAGGTGGCCAAGTCACAAGGCCGACTCTCCTCATTCACAGGCACAACACGTACACTAGTTTGGGATAGACAAGCTCTCTCCAGATTTATAAGATTTTGGAACTTTAGCAGAAATCATTTCTATTCATTTGTATAGTGTCTGTTTTCCATGCCCAGTAACTGGGATTTTATTGCATCACTGTTATTTTGCAGACACTGAGGTAGCAGCTGTGCAGTCAGCATTGCACCTCTCCTATAAGCAAATCCAAGCAGATGTTGCTGTTCTAATGCATCTGATCCTGACTAGTCCATCTGGCTAAGAAACACGACCCCAGGGTTGAAGTAGCTTCTTATGTTTCTACAGTTTAGTGCTCATTTGATCTAGAAATATTCCTTCAGAATCAAAGAACCATGTACTCCGACCCCCAACAGATACAAGAACAATACGCATCTTCATCCCAAGTGTATTCATCCTACTATGTAATAACACATTGTAAAAGGATTCCTGCCTGCTGGGTTGTTTGGTCAGAGATTAATGCTGGAACACTCCTCAGCTGGTGCAGCATTTTGTACAAACAGCACTGGTTTTAGAAAGAGTCTGAAGCCACGTGCACCCAGGAAGCAGCTAATATAAAATTTCAGTAACTTAGCGATTTGGTTTTTAATCTTCAGTCAACAAGAGATTTAAAGATATTCTGTCAAGCTGTCTTCTCTGTAGCTAAGCAGAGTTGTCAGAGTAGAAATAAAGGCTAATTAGCAAAATAAAAAGCAATGCCACTCAAATATTACGCAGATTTTTCTTTTTCTATTTTTTTTTCTCCTTTGCATAATCACACACTTGGAGGGAACCTAGAGGGAACTTTTTGTTCATCAGTCATAATGCTCCCAAATTCAGTACACAACAAAATATATATGACAAAATTACAAATATTTTTTATAAATACTTTAAAGCATGAGGAAAAAAGAAATACACAGAGATGTATATATTCAACTTATTATACAAGAATTATCCATTACCACTTTTTGAGCTGAGCAACTTTGAATTAAAAAAAAAAAAAACAACAAAACAACACATATATAACCTGAATCATAACCTGGGAAACTAAATAATACCATGTTGTATGGAGTAAGATAGAAAGGCATCAGTTTTAATTCCTTTAATCTTTAAATAAGCAAGTTTAACTTCTGCTCAGATGTTATAGTAACAAATATAGTAGAAGTGGTAACAATACAGTTCATTTCAGCACATAGAAAAAACATATGGCTTCTGGACAGATTTAATATAATTCTTTGTTCTTGTTCAGTTTTCCTTCCCTTCCCCACATAATGAAAAAAATGAAAACAGTGTTTCCTTCCAGACGACCACAGAATTTGGAATAAATGCAGATAATTAGAAACATAAAACTGAGGTCAATTCTACAGCACTTAGGAAGATGCTTCAGATTTATTTGATTCCGGTCATGAGCCAAGCCTCTGATCATCAACCGGCCTAATCCCATCTGGGATGCTGAATGTTGCCCTGTGGTGAATCTGACAATACAGAAGTAGCAAAGTGTCCTCCTAGTAAGTTTTATTGCCTGCACATGATGGAAGAAGCATGGGAACCATTTTAAGTTTTCCTTTCATTGGTGATGCACATCTTATCATTCCAGAAGAAGGAAATCTGGGCAGGCTTTCAACAACAAAACATCTAATGACATCTCCTTCCCCATGGAACAGAAACAAAGTGTTTATGCATAATATGTACTTGCTAATGATTTTTAACACAATGGTCTGGATTAGACTTTCAGAAACATACACAGATTATCAGAGCCTTTTAATGTTAATCTCAAATTACCTGCTTCCTGGGGTTTGCCTCAATTGTTGCCTAGGTTTGGCTTGATTATAATGTTGCCTCTCACTGAAAGTGCCCCTTAGCACAAATTCCAATGTGCTGTGATCTCTACTGAGAAGATTTACTTGATACCGGTAAGTAGAAACACTTCCCATACAAACACTTAATGACCTGTCCTGCTATCCCTTAGCAGAATGGCCTGTATACTTCAGCTACTGGCACTCACAAACTAATTCTTAGAATAAATAAAAACATTCTTCCATTCTCAGCAACCAAGCGCTTCAAGCAGAAGAGCAAATTTAAGAAAAATTGCTGGTAGCCTAACTCTATATATAGAGAACCAGAGAAAAATCTTCGTGCTTCTGCCTGACCTTTCAGATATTTAACGAGGGAGCATCTAATATAAGAAATAAACTAGTGAACTGGTGAAGATAAAGAGCTACTATTTTACCACACAAAAATGTCTTCAAATGAGTAATCTGTTGAGCATGCCTAAATGGGCAGCACAGATGAATTTAAAACTCTCCTATACAGTTTACTTTTTAGAAAACTCTTTTTCTGTGCTACTCTGTCACAATAAAATAAGTGAGTCATATAAACATGTTTACTGAACAAACCACAAACACTAACGCTCAATTTAATATACATAATATTAAGGTTAGGATAAAATGATTATTCCACTCATGTCCATTTATGTCCAACTTCATAGACAAAAGTTTTACTGATAAGTTTGAAATTTTAGACCCTGAAATTTTTCTGTCTTGAGAAGCATACTCTAGAATTAAATAATAGATGCATATGCAAGAAATTGCTTAGTGTCACAATATAAATGTGGTTGGATACAGTTATCAAAAGCATTATTAAACACTTATATCTGTGTAACCCAGGGAATAATTCCAAGCACCATCTCTGAATTCCCTGCATATAAATATTTCTGATTCCTCTATCTGTAGTTGACAAAATAAATCAATATTTGATTGCTCTTTGGAATAAAATAAGCATTTAAATTAAAGGACTAGTAACAGGGCTTCCCATTCCTTTTGAAAAAACCCATGAACTTAGACTAGACATGGTCACCATGAAAGTATATCTGAGGCTAGTTGTTTTGCTCCTAGAACTAGATTCCAAAAGGATCTTGTACCCTGAACAAAAGTGCCTTGGAAAAAGACATAGGAAATTTTGGTATAAGAATTAACTTGAAAATACTTTAATATGTTTATCTATCAACACTAACTTTATCATCACATTCTTCAGAAGAGTTGCTACCACAGAAAGTTTCTTACTACATATACTCTAAGGTAGTATGTGGTTAAAAATAGACATGTAGTTATGACTGAATTAACACAACATTCTGTGTTATATTTAGGAACATAAAACTATAATTAGAGTTTATTGCATACTGCCATTTAATTAATCTATTTATGAGCACAGATCTTTCCAACCAGAAACACTATTTCTAGATAAACAGGCTGTTGAAAATAAATGCTAGTATAAGAAAATAATTCTTCTCTGTGCTCAATTTCCTCATTAACTCATTTAATAAGCATCACTGACTCCCTCAGAACCCAACAGAAGTTACATCTCTCGGTGATCCAGGCAGTGTCACTCAGGCTTTATTTTGAGGAACAGCTGGGCTCAAACCAAAGATTGCTTCTGTCTCCCATTACCTCAGTGTCTGACTTGCCTTGATCTTACATACTAGCAGCATCCTTTACTTTCTTTTATTTAAATGAAGGAACTGCATACCTCAGGACTAATCTATCAGAACAGGAAAATTGCTTCAACAAGGAGCAATTTTTGCTCCTATTACTGTTCCTATGAGGCAAGTACCAGAAAAAAAGCCAACACTAAGAGTTACCTTTGCCTCTAGTAATTTTTAATTGAAGGTTATCAAGATTCTTACAAGCAGTGGTAAATTGAACTACAAAAAGCATTACACTAGCTCATTCAAGTATTAGTCAAAAAACATTTGCATGTAATTTAGAAGACACTTTCAAAACATACATGAATTCAATGTCCTAAAGACATGAAATATCCTTAACTGTGAACATGTGACTTTAGTTGATGCATTATAACACACAGAAATTAAAACATATCATTCTCTCCATATAATGTTGCTGCAGAATTACCCATGAGCCCCAGCAAAGACTGTATTGTTTTGTTTTGTTTTTAAATATATTAGAAGAATGTGTCCATTACCAGTATGAGTGGATAAAAATCATCAGTGAAAGAACAGATTCAAAAGTCTTCAGGAATACAAGCCGGGTTACCATGATGCTCTGAAAATTTCCTACCAAGGTGAAATCAGCTTCCCCCCTCGCTCCCACATGTATATCATCATGACACAGAAAACACTCCCTCTGGAAAAAATCAATCTTACCAGAGGAAAATGAAATTCAAAGTGGCCTTCAGTGATAGTAGCCAAGCAACTCCCTTTTTTCTGTACTTCATTTTTCTCATCTATAAAATTGGAGAATGTTATTGCATTTGGTGGTAAAATATTTTAAGATCCACTAATGAAGTAACTGTAAATTTTTTTTGAGATATACTAATGAAATGACCATTAAAAACAAACAAACAAAAAAACCCCAAACCAAAACCAAACAAAAAAGGAAAAATCTGGTCAATACTACTACAGAGCTACCCGGAGCAAGTCATTACTGATTTTGAAAAAAACAGGGCAAGTCAATTTTGCTACCGGTCCTGTCTCTTGGTTTTTCAGACAACTCCAAGAAACCTCAGAAAGATCAGTAGCCAGCATAAGCCAAGCTGTCTAACACTCCCTCCTAATCATTTAAATCCTCTTGTTTCTGGAAGATGCATTACTTGAAGAAGGTACTTACTGAGCGGAGAAAGAATTTAAAAATAGAGTACTCTCAGTCCTACAAGAACCTTTTGTCCAAACCACTCTTAAAGAAAAAAAAAAAAAAAAAAGACAAGAAAAATGGGGCGGTGAGGGGGAAGGTGATGAATGAAAAGGTGTCACTGGAACTAGGAAGGAAAGAATAACCCAGAAAACTGGGTAGAAACCTTTGGAAAGGGGCCTATGGGGGCCTATTACAAGAAATTTCCTTCTGATTCACCAGAACAGTTTTGATGTTAGTGAAGGAGAATATAGTCACATGCAAATACATAGCAGATGCTAACATGCAGACAGTGGAGCTACGAAGTTGTTTGCTTGGCACCACAGGAGAGAACAGACAAAACAAATGTTAAAGACTGCACGCCAGAATGACAAGCATCTTAAACTAAAGATGTCTGTGGTACAGAGATAAAACCATACCTCAGCAAGAGCCACATCTGTAATTTATGTAGATACTTATTTGATAGGACATATATTGAAGCAGGCTTTCTGTTATACTCCCAAAGCAGCAGCAAAAAAGAAATACAGAAAAGGACTGTCATAGTCTAAGTACTCTCCAGCTGCTTCATGCTCCTTTCCTAACCCATCTGCCAAAAGAATTTTATTCTTTCCTTTTCTTCCCTCAGATTTTCATTTTTAATTCAGGCTACTGTGTAGCGTTCGTTACATATCAAGGTTATCCCCCCGGATCTCCAGCCGACCCGGGCTTTATCCCCCCAGCAGTAGGTGTGTCATGTTATAAGGGGCGGAGACAAGGGAGGGTCGACCCTTAACTCTTTCCGTACAGCGCGTGATCTTCCGGTCGCCAGCCCTTATCTTTACTACACTATTGAACTGTGGAAGTCCCAACAGAATAAGAACAAACTTTCTTTAAATATTCAGTGTCATAAACAAAGTTTTTTCTTCTGTAATAAATGCTCTAATTTAACTGTGACAAATGTATTCATTGGGTCTATCACATTAGGACATACCCAAATACTCATTTATAATACTAGAACAGTTCAACATTTGTTGGCCATCTGTAATTATATACTTACTGAATAGATGGCCCAAGGATATATTCTACTTTAAGTGACATTTTAAAATTATGTCAGAGAAGAATAAACACAAGCCAAGTGTTTTTCCATCCATCCAAATCTCTTCTCTTCTTACTTGTGTAAGTCAAACCTTAACCCAAGCTATAAATACAGTTTCTTACACTTTTTGGTGCCTGGCTAAGCCAGTTGCTGTTGCTTTCCTGTTCAAGTAACACATACACAGGCATGTGGCCATATTAATAACTCTCATTTTTGACCCAGGAATGCCACTGAAGGTTCACTCCTCCATACATCACTCTGAAGCAGAAAAAGTGCAAAAGGTTCAAATTCTAAGTGGATATCTAATAATCCAAGTGACTCCCAAATGTACTCAAAGAATATTGCTGCATTGTCTCAGTTCTGTCCTTTGTTTACACATACAGAAGCACTTTCCCCCATCTGAATCTCTCAGCACCTTTCATAAGGGTCTTTTTGGACAAAGGAACAGAAGAAAAATTAAAAGCAGGATGCACTCCTACTATAGTAACCATACCTCAACCTGCTACCAAATAACCTTCTTTAACTGAAAAAGAATAGCAGGATTTTTCTCAAACAGCTACACTTAGACATTTTACTTACTGTCAGCAGTCCCCAGTTGGACAAGAAGAGACTTATAGAAGCAGAAGAATGTTTCCATATAGCTTGTGCCTATTCAGGACAGTATTGCTACACTTCTGCATAAAGATTATGCTTATAATTATGTGACACATCAAATGATAGTTGACTTTCTTATACACCTGTATATTATACAGAATATTCAAAAAACTTAGCAAGATTATTGACATATCACAAAATCCTTTAGGGACACTCATTTCTCAAAAGCTCAGGTAATACAATGTGATTGACACAGTATGAGAAATTGATCTAGTGAAGTTCCTGATTTTTTTTTTCTGTTTTTACTATATTGCTGTTGACTGCACATTCTGTTCTTACTGCTGCTGAAGACCATTATTTCTGATTCAAGTAGTTTTATATGGCTTTTAAAAAGCTTTTAGACACAGTAGGTACATTTACATTGGAATATTTTTCAAGTGTGTTCTGCAGACGGAGAGGAAAGTCAGTGTCTAGCAAGACACACTGCTCATTTCCTTTTATAGAACTTTTAAATGGTGATTCATATGACTTTCCCTGAGTAACAACTGCCCAAACAAGATTTGTGTAATACATATTGTGAATTCCAACAGCTAACCATAAGGAAAATGTAAGGGTTATGAAACATATTTTCAACAGTAAAAAAAAAATTAAGAAAGTTTATAATGTTTAGGATTTTCTGGGTGACATCACCGACCTTCCAGTGACTCTGCATCAAAAGAGTAAAAGAAAAAGGAATGGTACCTTTTTTGCTACAAAGGAAAAGAAAATGTAGAGCTGGAAATAAGTTAACTGTAGCAGTTGTGGTCTTACGACAGTTAGGACTTGGGTTTGAACGGCTTGCTCCCTTAATCTGCTTTTAGTCCCTCAGTAATCACAGTTACCACAGCCAAGCACAGGCAAGACTGATCAAGCAAGTAAGAATATGACTGTAAATAACTAAGGGAGCTATCATAAAGAACAGGGGTTTTAAAGTACATGTGGAAAGGAATTTTACTGTCCTTAAAAAAATCAAAACAAAAATTAAAATTAAAACATTGATTTTATTTTAAAATATGCTCAGTCAGCAATCATTACTGCAAATGTGGAGAACAACTGATTTTCTAACTGTGTTTCTTCAACGGCCCTAATAAAACTCAGGCAAACTTTATATTCCAAAATGACAAAATAGTAATTTTGTCATCAGGGATTATTTCAGTGACTTCACAGAAGTGTAAATAACTATATAAACTTCAAGGTCGTAGAGAAGCAAAAACTTTTGCTTTAAAGCCTTATTGTGCACCTTTTGTAGCTATTTTAAGCTTTTATATTAACTGCAATTCATTTGTCTCCAGAAATAGTAACCAAGAGGTTATACTTGACAAAAACGACAGATTTGCAATATTTAGTTTTCTGATCTAAGACTTTAGGAGATGAAGATGTTTATTCTCCCTGGACTACAATATATTCACATACTACAGCTTAAAAAGTTCCTGATTCATTTAGGAAACAGGAAAATAAAATTTAAAGGAGCAACAAGAGAAGAGAGAGAAAAATAATCATCAAGAAACTGAAGGGGAAAAAAAAAAAAAAAGAGAGAAGGAAAGATACAAGTACCAGGGCACATAACTTAGGCATGATACTCCCTCTCAAAAAGCTATTATGCTTAAGCTTAATCTGCAGCCTCTTTGAATATCAAGACCACTAAAAATTTTGGAGATAAGAAAGTCAATAAAACAAGAATCTTAAACGGCACTGGGCTGCCATAATTCTGCCCCAAAGACAAACTGGTCAGCCATTTTCCTATCTGTACTAAAAACTCAAATTGTTTCCTATGAATAGGTGTTCAGTACAAGTGTGCTGACCTTCGTCAGCCAGGTGCTGTAACTGCCCTCTCTCACATGCATGTTTGGACAAACGTTAGCTCAGCATAATGACGCTTGTTCAATTGACTGCCACACGGAGTCTTAGGAATTAGACTTCCTTTGTGCAGGAAGCTTGAATGCCATCTTAGTGTCTCTGAAAAACAGTGCACTAAGATTTTATCCGTGTTTGACGCAGCATTGATTTATTCTTCAATGACATAGGAGCTGTAAAGTTGTATTTAAGATTTAGTATCGTGGAATTAAGACTATATTTCAGTAACAAAAAGCAAATACCTTTTATGGACCCACCTGACCAAGTGGCGCAAAAACATCTTTGCCAACAGGCTGACCAATTTGCTAAGGAGAACTTTAAACTAGGAATGACAGGGGAGGGAGATGATGACCAACAATGAACTGAGCAAGTGGTGGACCAGGCTGGCAAGAAAAGCACTATGGACAGAAGAAACCTTCTGATAACAAACAGGGCTGAAAGGAGTCCACTTCAAGCACATGCATATAAACACATGAATGTTTACAGGACAGTATAGTGGGAAAAGCTCTTGTGCCTTTTCTGGGAAATCAGCGTGACAGGGTGCCTCTCCAAAGAGCCTGCATGTATGCACACAGCACAGAGAACAAACAGGAGGAACTGGAGGTCTGCATGCGCTTGCAGAGTTATGACATCAATGGGATCACAGCTGCATGGTGGGACAACTTACATGCCTGGAGTGCTACCATGAAGGATACAGGCTTCTTAGGAAGGACAGGCCAGTTAGGTGAGGCGGGAGGGTCACCCTTTGCATGAGAGCTGCGAGAATGCATGGAACTAAGCTGGGGACAGAAAATGAGCCAGCTAAGAGCTGATGGGTCAGGATTGGTAGGCAAACATGTCATCTGAGTGTGCGAAGTTAGGAAAGCTGAAGTTCTTCTGGAGTTGAATCTGCAAGGGACGTGTAGGGCAACAAGAAGGGTTTTGATGTGTACACCAGCAACAAAAGAAAGACTAGGGAAAACATGGGCCTGCAGCTGAATAGGGCAGAGGGGCTGGTGAAGGGAAAGGAAAAGGCCAAGGTACAAAGCACTGCCTTCACCTCACTCTTCACTGGCAAGACTGGCCCTCAGCAATCCCAGTCCCCTGAGAACAGTAGGAAAGTCCAGGCAAGAAGGACTTAACCTCAATGGAGAAGGATGGGGTTAGGGAATATTTAAACAAATGGGATATTCACAAGTTCTGTTCACAGCTGGCAGAAGAGGTCCTGGGGGTCCTGGTGGACAAAAAGTTGATCCTGACGCAGCAATGTGCTTTTGTAGCAAAGGCAGCTAACAACCTCCCGGGCTGTATTAAGAGCAGTGTTGCAGGGACCAAGTTGAGGGAGGTGATCCTTCCCTTCTGCTCAGCTCTGGTAAGACATAGCTGGAACATTGTGTCCAGGTCTGCGCTCCCCAGTACAAGAGAGACATGGATATGCAAGAATATCAAATATGCAAAGAGCCACTAAGATGACTAAGGGATTGGAGCATCTCACATATAAAGAAATGCTGAGAGCTGGGACTGTTGACCCTGAAGAAGTCTCAGAGGTGATCTAATAGACCTGTAAAAATATTTAATAGATGGAACAAAGAAGATGAGGCAGAATCTTCTCAGAGGTGCCCTGTGACAGGACAAGAGGAAATGGACACAAATTGAAATACACTGAATTCAGTTTAAATGCAAGACAAAACTTTTTTACTGTGAGCATAGTCAAAAACTGAAACATGTTGCCCAGAGAGGTGGTAGAGTGTCCATCCTTGAAGATATTCAAACCAACTGGACATGGCCCTGAGCAACTAGTTCTAGCAGGAGGTTGGACTAGACATTCTCCAGAGGTCCCCTTTAAACCTCTTCCATTCTGCAAATCTGTGATTCTGTGAATAAGATGGTGTGCATTTTTGGGCTCTTAGATTTTCTTGAATTTTATAGTTTCTATAGAATTGCCATTGAAATATTTTATCTTCTTTTTGACCTCATAATGGTTAAAAGCCATTTTGAAGGCCACAGAAATGAAGAATATTCCCTCCCATTTCTGCTACTCCCCTTCTTTGACAGATGAACCACTTTTTCCCCACTGATCTCACCTGACCTTTGGTCCTCCCTAATTCCTCCTTGTTATCTCTTGTCCCATCTTTAAAAGCTACGTTATGCACTCCTGCTCTCATCACCTTTCATTCTGCTCAGTGATGGTTAGAGTTTAACTTTTAGCTTTACCTTTTCACAAATATAGCATCACCTTCTGCCTCTTAAACCAAGAGAATTCATGCAATGAACAGCCTACTTAACACCACTAAGATGCTTTGGGGAAGCAAGTAAAAGAATTCACCTGCCAATTACCGTATGAGACTGAGTAAGATCCCATAAATTTTTCCACTGAGTTTCTCCCTCCTTTTCTCAGTTCTACAGAATTAGAAAGCTCTTTTAACAACTTCATGCTCCAGTTCTGCATGAGGACTTATTTTCTAGAACTTACAGAATGAGATTAAACAAGGTTCCTTCAGCGGTTATTGAGATCACTAGGCCTGTTTCCTACTTGCACATACTACAGGTTTGGACCTGTGCCATACTTACACCCACTACATGTATGGCACCATCATATTTAGGAGATGACACATCTCCGATCAGTACTGCTTTGCAGTGTGCCCTTGATGCCTCTGCATTACAGATTACTATTGATACTCCATCCCTAATAACCCATGTGATTCCCACTACCTCCTGCTTACCAAAATATCAATTGCAGAGAACAACTGTATTAACTTCACTAAAATTCCAGCTTGGTCACATTTTGTAGCGATATCTACTCTCCTGAGCTATGCAAAGAGATTGAAGTAAGTGAGGGAACTCATGCTCGATGAACCTTAAACTTATATAAATTTCTGAAATGCACGTGGGGTGCACGCTTGTGCGGTGTTGGCAATGAGCAAGGCTGTACGTTATATGCAGCTAGTGTTGTCTCACTTGTTAAAAAAAGTACATCCCATATTCTTCTTCTCCTTTCATTGTTCATCCATCATCAATGTAGAAGTGTCTAGGTCACATGTCCAGCTACTTATGATGCTGATAGTAGAGAAACTACAACCATTTGCTGCTGGCTACTGCAATTCTTTGTGGTTTTCCACAAAGATTTAAAAAGATTTCTTTTATTTTTAGTATTTAATTTCTATTTAAATTTAATATTTATTATATTTATAATATTCATATTAATATTTATTTGATTTTTATTTTATTTTTAAGACTATTTCTTTTATTTTTCTGCATGCCACAGACAAGTTTTCATGATGCAAAGTGAGTATGTCTCTTTTCTACTAGGCTGTTTGTGGAGAGTTATCGTTCAATCTGTGAAGTGGGCCTGTCTGGGTCAAAATAACACAAAATAAGTTCTATTGCTCTAAATTTCACCCATTGCCTGATGAAGACTGATCACGCTACATTATAATCACACTCTTCTTTGCTTGTGCTCTATGAATAGAGTAGTTTTTCAAAATATGGCATCATAATTTGCAACATTCACTAGATAATCATTCTCTCTATTTCTCTGAGTCTGTGTAATCCATTATGTTACTTTTATATTTCCTCTTGCCTTTCAGTTATATCTCCTCACACAATATAAAATTCTTTGTGTACTGCATGTACATGAGGTGTAATCTTCCACCAGGCAGAAAGTCCTGAAAATGTTTTAAATGTCAGCCTGCAAAATTTTCTCTTGTGAGTAAAAGGTATTTTACAACTGGACCATATATTATGCAGCACAGTGTAAAATACGAAATGAAATGCTGTAGAACTCAACTTATTGGCAATATAGGCCATGAATGACAATCACAAAATAATTTACCAACATTAGCGTCAAATTTCCACATGTAAGCCACAAGGCTGGACTATTGGTATATCTTACATGTCAGTGTAACATGCCAGCATGTAAGAGCTTAATTAAGATTTTATTTGTCTGTCATCCTATTGAACTTCAAGATTGTTCTCTGCAACCACACCTTTGAGGTTTGGTATGTTTCTTATCAAGCACTTATTAAAGTTTATGGACCTTTCCTCCCTGTTTTTTGTCCCTGTGTTGAAATCCACTTGACTCATGTAATAACGTTTGAGTTATATTTAAGTTATAATCTTGGATTTTCAAGAACTTAGGTATTTCTCATGATTTTGGAGGAAAGTTTAACAATGTAAGTCTCATTGGCTAAAAAATCGCAAGTGCTAACCAGAGGAGGTTGATTTATTTTTTTTTCCTAAGCAACTGGAGCACGCAATACTTCAAATATAGTATACACAGATAACATTACTTCTCACTTATTCAGCATCATTCTGAATAATTCCTCTCTGTAATTCCTGCCATATGGTAATAGGATGCCAGTTCCTTTCTGCAGCATTAAGTCTCTTTCTTCCTTTAATCTCTTCTGAAAACATCTCTCTCCTCTCTCCTTATATCTCTTAAATAATAAATAGTAGATGTCAAGGGAGAAATAAACTCCAGAAGGCATGATAAATAAAGTTAACAGGAAAAGTTTTGGTTTCGCTGTTTGGTGTTTGGTTGTTTTTAAGTAAAAGAAGGCTGTCTTTGATTATTAATGGCTTCTATGATCACAAAGTTAGTACATTCTTCTCTTATTAAAACAAATAACTTCAGTTCTCAGACTTTATGGCTCCAGTAAAACATTTTTCTAACAGCAAGGGAAGTGCGTACAGTGCAAAACATCCATCAACACCGCCACTCGTGGCCATATAACCAGCTTTTCCAGCACTGTATAAAAGAAATGGCAATTGTCTTTCTGCATCAATAGGAACATACTGAGACACATTTTAGGGCAAAGGAGAGTCTACTATCTCTTTTGTCTCATCATCTGATAATCCAAAGTACTGACGTTTCTAGGAGTTCCTGTAGGCTTCCCTGCTGGAAACAGCCTGTTCAGCAGATACGCAGGTTAACTAAATGAGTGCTAACTTGCAAAGTCTTGAGCTGATTTACTACGAAAAATTTCAGTTCTGCATAAAGACAATAGTTGACTGAAAGTGAAGAGCAGAAATGAAATCTGATACACAAAAAAGACTTCAATTTATGTAAACACGTGCAGCATGACCATGATAGAACAGTGCAGAAATAACAAAACATCTAGAAGGTGGAAACCAAGTACGTATACTTGGTTGTTCAGATTTTTCAATGCAGATGTCTTTCAAGGAAGTAATTATAAGGTAGTTAAGTTCATGATGTTTTGCACAGTGAGCTTAAAAACTATAGAAATATTATATTAAAAATAGAAAGGTATTTGGAGAGCAGAATTTGGCCCATTCCCTGCTTCTCATTGTGAAATATTGAACTCCCACCACCTGTGCAGAGCCAGGCTTGAAAAACGAAGTAGGAACATGCCAGCATATTTATTGGCATAAATAATTTTCAGTATCATGAATTGTGAACAGTGTTCACACCAAATTATCTAAAGCTTGGACTGTAGTTTTGTTTCTATAACACATGCTGTTTTCTTGTGGGTCAATAATCTTGACAAACTAGTTAGCTGGAATGACTTTCTTACAAAGCAATCAACAACAAATAATACTTCCTCAGCCAAATCTAAGAAATAGCACTTACAAAAGAGGTAATTTTTGGCATGTTTATTGAAAACTTGTCGTCTTCCAAGCTGACTTCATTATTTTGAAGCCAGAAAAATTACTTCTTATAGTACCTACAGGAAAAATACTGGGAGCAAAATCAGCTCAGTGGGACATCTGGTCTTCTTTAATAGCATTCATAATTTAAAGATGTGACTTTATAGGTATAGAACCTAACCCTTCCCAATCCCCAGCTATACATTTGAATATGTGGCTTATTGGGCAACAGGAATATTTTTATTTAGCCATTGAGATTTTAATTGTGCCCCCACAGCTCCTATTGTTCTGCCTAGCAAATTTAAGGGATTTGGTGTTACTAGAAAAAAAAATCAGACTTTATAAATAGGCAAAAATTTTCGGATTTTGGTAGTACAAGACCATGTGTGTTTAGCCGTTAGCATAGACAAACAAGAGAAGATCAGCAAACCTGAATAATTGGGTTGAGAACTTACTGCCCACACTGTATGAATTTTATAGGTTATTTCAACTAACTCCACTCTGTCTCAATGGATCAAATGTCCACTGATGGCTGATGTGCATCAAGCACATCCCTGGAGAGCATCTGCAATTTAGAGCATCTCAGGAGGAATCCAGTTCAAGCACTCACAGACTTCTCCACAACATCAACAAAAGCACAGCAAGCAAAGACAATTGGGCTATTCACTGGAAAAACACACTTCTGTTCCAAACTAAAACACTAATGTTCATCACACTGACACATTGCCCTATGAAAAAGACTGATATATCTGGGAGAATTAAACATCGATGCTCATCTGATAACAAGCAGATTTGTTCAGGGATAATGATCATGCTAATAATTTTAAGAAACATAAAGCTACAGGGAATGACACCCTAGGGGAAGTAAACTTTCAATATATAATCAGAAAACAAAATGTTTTTACTCATAGTAGGAGGTAGCTATTCTTGAAAGTCATAGACATCTAGTCCTCTTTATCAGACAGATATTAATTAGCTGACTCTGAGTTTTAAATCTCTACAGATATCAGTTTGCAGTTGCAGATTGCTTTAGCACTCATACAAGTTTCACTTTTTCCCCGAAAGAAAATTCCCTCTACCCTGAATGCATTAACTGGAACATTTTATCCAAGGTTTCAGTTTTTAATTCTGATAGAAAACAGTCTCTCCAATCTGTTACATGGAAATATCTAGTGTACAGTGCTTATTGAAACCTTGGTTACAAGCCAGCTTCACTTCACTCTTCAGTGTGTAAGTAAACTGGAGCAGCCACTGAGCAAACCTGAGATGAGTTACATTTTGCTGTCAGTGATTTTGATGAGACTTTCACCTTGAATTCACCAAATCTTACATTTGCAATATAATTGCCTACTAGGCTGAAGAACATTAATGCATTTTTCTCAAGCTAAGGAAAGTAAGAGATGGAAGACTCAACGACATCAGTTAAGAGAGTAGCATATTAATACTTACGCATAGGTAAGTAAAGCTAAACAGGAACAGAGGCAACCCTAATGTAAACAGGGGCTTCAGAGCTCAGGTACATCATGGGGATGGGCATCCATAGGATTGCATGTCACTAACAGAGGGAATTGGAGAGCCTCTATTAAATCTATGAGTGGACCAGAAGCCTCATGGTTAGCATTAAACTCCAGGTCTTGGGAGAATTTTCCATGATGAATGGAGCTGTATATACACTGATTACCAAGAACAACTTATAGAAGACATCTAAAAAGCAAGAAAATGGAGCTAACATAAAATGCTCATTAGTTGCAGGTATTTAAATTACACAGATTTTAATAGGAATTGGAAAGATTTACTTGCAGCCTTAAAAGTCTGAGGGAAGAGAAGGGGACAGAAGGAGGAGAAAGAGCACGGAATATTTTGTCTGTCTTCTGAAAGATGCCAAATTAAATTCCAATTTCAAAGGACATATTGTTTTGGACACAAAGAATGTTTTAAGCTTCAGAGGTGAAATTCTATCCACTGCAAAATTAATAGAATTTGTTGTTGTTTTGATGAGATCACTGAAATCAGTAGAATACTTGTTTATAATTATGCTTGGAATTCAAAACTATTAAGTAGCCCTTATTCAGCAAAACATATCTGTGTACGCTTTGATATCTGGTTAGATGTTTTACTGAATAGAATTTCAACAGCGTAGCTCATATTACGTATGAAATGCGTTTTCATGAAGTTACATCCTCTTCTCAATGCCAAAAACTCCAGTTCTAATCTGCAAATTGGAATCTATTGCACCGTGCTGCTGAGATGGTAGGAAATACATAAATACATGTGCTTGAACAGAACATTTCCATAAATTTTTGTTCCAAAAACTGCTTTGCAGCTTCCTGAAATGTTCCAAACCATGACTAATATTGTCCTTTTTAATACTGAACCATAAAATGGTAGCTCCATGACATTTACATCCTCACTAATGTACACAACACAATCCATTTTGAAGAAGTAAAAGAGTAAGGTAGGATAGGATACGGTTGAATAATCTTTACTCAGAAATGGGTCTAAAAATTATTTTCAAATAAAAAACGGTTACAATTTTTTCCAGTTTTACATAGCTGGTGGATATTATTGCGGAAGACTATATATACCAGTCTGAAATGCAGCTTTCTGTACTGCTCGTCAATAGCAGGAAAAAGCTACCTAGCTGATCGAGTTCAGCCTGTTTAAACGTTCGTGTCACCATCTAGTGGCAGTTCGAAGGATTTTAGATAGCACCCTCTCCAATGCAGTATTTGGTTTGTTATGTAAAACCACCACATTCAGACGTTTCCTACTCGCACTCCACTCATTTAAGCACATCAGTTAAATATTTGGCTAGCATTTTAATGTAGACTCTAATTATCATTCATGCAAATGATAGCTTCATAATGTTTGTAAAAAGCTACAATTCATCTTTCCTGGCAGTTTGCTACCCTTATAGACCCTTTCACATACCTCTAGGAGCTAGACAGATGCCTACCTACAATATTTAATATAGATTAAGTATTCACATTCTTATATTTTTAATTCCCATATTTTGCAGAATAAATGAATTAATTACACACAATTATCACTGTACTATCATTTTTTTTTCAGTTTATGTCAGCCTTACAGTTTCACAGAGGACGCTGTGTAACACTGTTTAAAGTATAAACTCTCAAGGCGAAATACCTTTGTAACTCCGATTAAGAAACAAAATCTGTTCAATAGTATTGTTCCAGTGTTGTGTATACCACCTTTCCAACCCATCTATTTTTTCTCCTTCTTAACTTCTCTATTTACAATATATTAGCATAGGAAGAATAAAAGCTTTTATTACATAGTAAACTATAGCAATAACAAGTTCTAGTAAACAAACACGTCTCTTGTAAATGCCATTTCTCAAAGTTCTTGTGTAATAGTAAAATCACTGGACTTCATTAAACACTTATTATTCACAGAATCGGGATATTGGTATTTGTTCTGATATACCACTTTCCCTTTTCAATTATAATAAATAAACACTGATAGATTGACTTGACTTATTAACTTTTCATTTTCTTTGACACTGCAAGAAAGTTAGTTTTTATTATTTGTGGCGATGCATTTCCCCCCCCGCCTTTCTTCTTGTGCACCTGGCAGAGCATGGGAAGCAAAGCTGCTTTACAACCTCAGTAACTCCCGTCAAAACTTGGCCTTTGCGTAACGAGTTTGGCAGTTAAGCATCCCTTGACCGTATCAGAAACTTACATGGCTAAGGTGGGAGCAGCACTGTCTGTACCAGGGAGGCAGCCCTGACAGCCTTGGAACATATTTTCCATCTGTATCAATCGCCTCCTGATAGCCTTGGGGCCTGTCTTATTTGAGTTGTAACTCAGGAGGATGTGTATCAGCATCACTGGAATTTTTCAGAACTTTAGTAATTTCCAACATGGTTGAGAAAGTAGAATGGAAATTTACTGATGCCTAAAGTCAATCATCTCATGACCCTATAAACAGCAGTACCAAGTGAGACCCTTTGAGCTCTCCCGGACTGCAGCAGGCTGCACCAGAATCTCCCTCCGAGCAGGATGCCTCTCGGAGCTGTGAACTCTAAGTTTGCATACGGAGGCCTGAAAACAGGACCTGAGCTGATCTCCGGTTCTCTTTGCTCCTTGAGGTTCGACTTTCACCTGCTGAGACAGTCATTTAAAGTGAGTATTCCACTAAACCCGGGGGGAATTTTTATTGGTGCCTTTATCTGCACATATTTCAATAGATACCTTAATCTGCGCATAAAATGAGTATTTAGGCCTATTGTGTGATTGTGTGTGTGAATCGATTCAAATATTGTAGTAAACCACATTTAATCACTTTGTAGACGCTAGATTAATTAATGATTAGTTATTGCTAAATTCTTGCAATTCTTTCCTTGCTGCAAACAAACCATAAACTGCTGCTAAACATATATAATCCTTAGATATGAACAGCTGAGCAAGTCTGAGACTAGGATTGGATCCAGCCGTACCGAGGCTCCTCTCTGAGAAGGAGTTTAGAAAGCAACCCCAGGGGTCTGTTCTGAACCTCGTGACTCAACAGAAGGGCTCCCCTTTTCCTCCTTGTATTTTCTTCAAACTCAGTTTCCTCTTTCTTTCTCATTTTATGTATATATATATATATATTCCATTCATTTAATAAGTAATAGAATGAACCTTACCATCGAACTTTGTTAAATCACACTTTTATAGATTTCTATTAAAACCACTATTTGCAAATATCTTCGGCAGGGATTCTTTGAGCGACCTAACCACTCATCCGTGACGTTATCTGAGTGAGAACATAGGAGTTGTCATGCCAATCACCACCTTGAGCCATTAGAGTAGATAATGTAAAATCCAAAATCCATCCCATCTACCACAGTTGTCTAAAACTTCTGCTTCCCATGTAGTCCCATATATTCTCTTTTCTTCAGCTCATTCATGACATTTCTTACTATTTTGATGTCTTACTGATTCCAAACCAAAGCAAGAATCCTCTGCATTACTCTGAGGAAACGTGGTTCAGTTTTCCCTCTTGCCAAACAGCCCCTACCTCAATTCTTTGGAGCAATTTTAACATCCTACTCCATAAAATAATTCTCCCCTTTGCATAATTGCCATTTTTTCCAAACTCTGCTTTCTCCTTTTCCTCTGTTTTTTTGGTGTACATAAAAGATTCTGCCCAGACTTTATGTCTCCAGCAGGTACTATGCAACAGAGATTACTGCTGCCCTCACCAAACTATTAAACCGTTCCTTACCTCAGTGCACAGCATTTTGTATACTTTACAAACCATGACGTCCTATCATTGCTAACTTGGAATGCACAGAATAGCCACAAATGCTGTAGACTATGAAAAATTATCCCAGTAGGACTGCAAGTTTTATTATAGAGCCCCTGCCCACCTCCCCAGCATATAGACGTTGCAGTTTACAACCATAGGCCAGTCTGTGTTTTAAGAGCCAGAAACACAGGCAGCCCATGCTATTTATATGTGCAGTATCCCAACCACAAGAGACAGTGGAAAAAGAGAACCCCTGACTCTGAAATCCTGAGTATATTATATCAGAATGGCAAAAAGTCAAATTGCAAAAAATACATATAGGACTTCCAGGCAGGGAAAGAACATGGCAAGGAGTGGGAAGAAGCTGCACTCTTTCTCCATTTTCTTGGAAGGACGTGATATTCAGGGAAAACAGATAGCTGAAGTCTCCACTCTGTTACAGGCAACAAGCCTTGAGGCTTTTAGCATCTACAGTTCAGTCCACCGTGAACACAAAGGAGATGATTGTAAATTACTAGATATAGTCATTCAGCAATTACAATACTATGATCCACAAAAAAGTGTCAGCTGGCAAAGCTGTTGGAGTTCCTGGATTTTTTTATGCTTTGCTTTTGGAAATCCAGTAAATACACAAAAGCACACAAAAAATACATATACTCATTTGTATTCATGAAAAAAAAAAATAAACACACAATGACCACCTTATCTGCAAATGCCTGTCTATGGAAGACTAACATATATTCTTCAAAGGACATAATAAAACAGCTAATGGACTGAAAAACAATAAGGACATTTAGTATTGCACTAATACACGTCCTTGTGCATTGCCAAAAATACTGATATAATGCAAAATCCTGCTAGCAACCCATGATTAGGAAAAAGGTGATCACAACTAGACAGTGCAATTGGCTATTATTGACCAACATCACGGTATGTCGTTGTAATAAACAGTATCTTTTATCAACGCTTCAGTTATAGCAGCATTATGACA
Source organism: Nipponia nippon (assembly GCF_047370975.1). Taxonomy (NCBI): domain Eukaryota; kingdom Metazoa; phylum Chordata; class Aves; order Pelecaniformes; family Threskiornithidae; genus Nipponia; species Nipponia nippon. Next base: position 45,090,417 of record NW_028262380.1, on the reverse strand, counting down.
TACAGAGATGCTTATGAGACACATAAGCTTTCTTTAATTTCTGCAGACTCTGCCAGGAAGTGTCAGTACAGAACAACTGCAGGCTCATATTCTTTTTTTGAGAAGATGCTGGTCTGGGAGGAGGTACATTTGCAGCCATGTTTCCTCTGCCTGCTCTATGCATATTGTTGGATAAATACAGTTTAGTCTGCTGTTAGCTTTCTCTTAAGCCTATATAAATTATATTGTCTCCGAGAAGGAAATTTTTTGCAACACAACTTGCATGACTCTTCTTCAGAGACAGCGCAATGATTGAAGGCATGATTTGTAAACTGAAGGGTTTGGAACGCAAAGGGTAGAAAATGGGAGAAGAGGAAGTAGCAATGTTTTTTTGAAAGGTATTTAGAGAAATCGGAGGCAAGTAACCTTGCTGGATACATGAGGTTAAGTGCAGGACATAGGACATCGGCTGGTGTTGAAGGCAGTGGTGTGTGAGAGAACGGAAGTTTGCCGTGTTTGAAGGCACTGCATAACTATTATTCTCTTTTCTGTTTCTAACACTTTGCTTAGCAGGAACAAGTTAATAGGGGCAAAGGGTATACCGAGTGTTATGTCTTGCCAGGGCTCACTGGTTAAATTCAATTTTAACTTATTCTTTCAGTCTGCATATTAACTATTGGGTTTGTTTAGACATCTTCAGTACAACGTTTTGATCAGTTACCCCTTTCTGAGAAGATGACAAAAAAACACTTTCAAAAGCAGAGATGCTCTTCTATTTGCAGAACTCTCAGATAGCCTGTTTTAGAAACAGGCTCCCCTCTCGCACACCTCCAGACAGCTCTGCAAAATTGCAGCAAATTTCCTTTACTTACTAGACACAGACAGGGTCTCACAAGGTAAATTGATGATAAAAGTTTGATTTTAAATAAATCTTTTACCAAATCAGACCAGTTATGAGGCAGTTCAGATCAGAAGGTATCAAACAGGAATTATTAGTGGTTGAAGCTGAGGGCACAGTTTTCTCTTTTATATTTTATTGTTAGTTTCCCTTGTTGCCAATAAACTGAGCTTGTGTTCCTCTTATGGTACATTACCTTTTCACTACGTGAGGTGAGTAACGAGCAGCCAAGATACTGCCCTCACCTGGTACTTTCTTTTTTGGCACTTTCTCATTTCTTTCTAGAAAAATGGAAATTTCCTTTTATTTAGTTAGACAATGGGAGGGAGTTACATGTGGTACTGTTAAATAATTGAGTTTGTCAGTCCATTAAGTAACAGATTTTAAAACCAGAGAGACCATTGTGATCATCTAGTCTCACCTTCTCCACACGACAGGCCATGAAACCCAGGCCTGTAGTCCCTGCCGGTAGCCCAGCATGCCTGCAGGGCAGATCTGTTCACTCTCAGTGGTTCCCAAGCTGAAGTTAAGGCTCCCATGAAGAAACTGGCAATATTCTATGCTTCGCCAAAGCTTCTCTTCTCAGCTATTACATGTCTTTTTTATTGCTTAGCATTACAACCGTCCTCCTGGAATTTAAAACCGTTATTCATCACGATGCTGTGATTTTTCTAGGTTACTATGTTTGATTTTAAATATCCTATTAGGAACACCTCTGCTCCACGGTAATTTAGAAAGTTCTGAGATTGCTTGAATTGCCATATGTTAGGTTATGTGACTATCACTAACCAAAACGAAGGACAAACTGAAACAACTTTATTGCACAAAACAATCAAAACCACGCAACAGAAACCCATGAGAAACAGGGGTAAACCGAAATCAATCAACACTCCCATAACATTGAACACGTAACAGGTTCGAGGTGTCAGTCGGGCGGGCATCGTTACTACACGTCATAGCACACCCCAATGATGACCCATGCGCACACGCTCGCTCGCTCACAAAGGGGGGAAACTCCCTCCCTCCCGGGGGTACCCAGAGGCTGCAATCGCTCGCCCGGGGGGTGCGGGCTCACTCAAGGGTATCCAGAAGAAATCACTCACCCGGAGGAGGCCAGGGCGCTCCATCCCAGGAAGTCTCCTCAGGCAGCGTCCCAGCCCCAGGGGAGAGGCTTCGCACACAGACCCGCTGCTCTGAGGAGACCGCTGACAGGGGGCCTCCGGCAGCGCCCCATGTACATCTGGGGGCGGATCTGAGCTGCGGCCATCACCGGCCATGATCCAGAAGCTTCTCCGAGCCCAGGCGCCTCACTTGCTGCGGGCCCTGCCTGCCGACCGAGGGGCCCCGCTCCTCCTGACACACACACCACACCCCGCCCCAAGGGTGTACGCGCCTGGGGGCACGGCGGAGCACAAAAGGCGCGAAAAGCCGGTGACCGCCATGTTAAAAGCCCCGATCTTCAGGGTGGGGCGGAGTGTCCCTGTCACAGTGACAAAAAGCTCACCTCCACACACAAAAAGGAGCACAGCAGCACAACGGCAGGCAGGGGAACCCCAATAACCTAATCAGAGAAAGGGAGCCCGTATCCCGGCTCCTCCCGCGGCTGTTCCAGGAAAGTCTTAGCCCCACGGCCTGGGAGATGCCCGTCGCTGTGAGGTGACAGAAGGGGCTGTCCACAGCATGTTACAGACTGAAGGGGGTTACTGCCTATGGGAACATGGGATTCATTATGGGATGTACAGAAAGGAAGATCTGGGAATTGCACAAGACTTATTATAGGATGCTTAACTATTTTCCTGGGTGAGGGGACTCTATTTGGTGAGCGTATGGAGGTTTGAGTGCCAGCAATTGCAGACCACCGTAGATCGTAGGGACCCATGTGTCTGTGGTATCAGCAACAGGAGTGAGTAAGGGCACTTCAGTCAGCACCTAGTGATTATCAAGGTGGGCCAGCTGGCAAGGAGGCGAAGAGGCCCGGGAGCAGCTATGTGCGTGTGCGCCTCAGCGTGAGACAGCTGGAGGAGATGGCTACCGCGGGCCAGGCCAGCTGCTGCAGAGCGCATGGGTCTAGGGGTTAACCGAGAGACCCGGTTCCATGCGCGTGTCTGTGCAGGAGACAACTAGGGAAGGCAGGGTCCACAGCCAGCTACCGGACAGACTGAGTGTCTAGGTCCAGCAGCTGTATCTATTGTATACACGTTGCATGTGTATATATATATGTATATAAAATAATATCCCCCCACATTTACAGATCTTGCTCCCGATCAGCCAGCAAGGGGAACACGATGAGGCTGTTGGCGTTGTTTCTGTAAGTGCTGAATGTTTCTGCGTCATGTGTGTGACATACGTACGTCCATGTATATGCCTGTCAGGAATATAGGTAGACTTGGGGGCATGGAGCTGTGACAGCCTCTCCTCCCTAGGACTACTGGATTTGGCAGCCCCTAACACTATATAAATACATACATAAATCTATAAAACATATATGTGTTTGTGCACACAAGTATGTACATCTTTCACTTTTTTTTGTCATTCTAGTATTCTAGCTCAAAATCCAGCTTGCCTATTAGAAGGCTACAAAATCAGTGGTACAGATTTGCTACCTATCCAAAGCCAGATGATACAAAGGAAGAAGCACAAGAGTGTATTTGAACTCCAGCCCTACTGGAGCTTGGACAGCCAGGTCAGAACATCACATTAGGATCCTGAGATGACAGATATTCTTTGGAGGCTGAAGATCTAACTACATGAAGCCTACTTTTTTTCATAATGCTGGATTTATTGATAGTCACCTTTTGCACAATGCCTTAGGAGAGCAAGAAATCTGAATTGTACTTCCTCCTAATTTTGAAGCATTTAAACTCATACTATCAATATTGCATAGGATGCCTATTGCAGGGCTGAAATCTTTCCTGAGTTATCTATATTCAAGGTCTCTGTGATTATGGTAGAAATACTGAAGATAAAATGATATTTTATATTTTGGGGACTTCTGCAAATACAGTCCAGAAAGTTTTGTCCTCTTCTGTGTCTTCTCATTCTCTGTCGACAGAACATTATTGTTCAAGTCAAAAGTAAACATCTGTAAGAGAGACAGACTGTCCTGGTGACAGGCAAGGTGAAGCACTTTTCAGGAAAGATGTGGGTTTTTAGACTTCCTATTACCTGAAACAGTTCAGTAAACATTGCATAAAAGCAGGAGGATTTTTTTCCTTATTTTGGAAACTAACTGACAAAAAGGAAAAATTACATAATCAATTTGGTTCAACTTTGTGATTTCTTGAGACTACTGAAATAATTTTCACAGTGCATATAATGAAATTTTCTCAACCCTAGTTTGGAAGAAAGCAGAAAATAATAAGGTTGCCTTGTGTCACTTCAGTATAAACCAAAACAGAAAAAAAAAAATTCATCAACTCAGAAAAGGAACTTATTTCAAGAGGAAAACACTGAAGACCAACACCATAGTTTCAGTGACTTGAAATGTACAATATCTTCATTACCTAGAAAATATTTTGCAAGAGCAAAAAAATTCATAAAACATTTTTAGACCACAGATGGCTAAAATTTAATGGCAAATACATCTAGCAAGCCAGCAATAAATTATTTTCATTAGGAACCAAAAATATTTCTTGTCCTGCTACAGAGAAGCAGTTTCTAACACTTTTTAAATCCAAGAGAAATCTACTGGGAAGATAAAGAATATAAAATCTAAAGCAGTTTGTCAAAGAAAAATACTGTCATTTTCCAAAAACCATCACACAAAGCTTATATATTTATTCCCCACTTCTTTCCTATTGTGTTTGCACACATACACATTTATGAAAAAAAAAATCATCTGGAATAGTGCAAGGGACTTTTAGACACTGATTAGAAAAAGATGCCAAAAATATTGGTAGCTAACAGATTTTGCGTATACTATGCAGGGGCTTGCCCAATGTCTAGTAAAAGAGGAAATATATAATATAGTTATAAGGAGTGGCCTACTTAAAAAAAAAATAGAGCTATTGCTTCCACCTGTCCCTCTTACTGCCCTTAGCCCTGATGTAGCTGCTGCATTTGTCCATACTGGCTCTTGTAGCAGATTTCTGGCTAATAAGAAAAAGTCAAGGAAAACCGGCTTCTGGAAGAGTGTCTGCAATCTTCTGGAAATGATGCAGCTCTTTTGATCCAGGTCAATGGTTATCAATCTATATTTTAAAATGCCTTCCCCATATGTCTACTTACTGTCCTCTGGGATTACTTACCCTCAATCCACGAGGAAATGTCTGATGCTAGGAAGGAGTGAAGAAGGCAACAGCCTGGAGAGTACGGCAGAGAGTATTCTGCCAAGAGATACTGGGGCTGGAGTGGAGAGGCACTGAAGATGCCTCAGTCAAGGCTCAGAAGGGATACTGACTTTCAGAGCCTGCCAAAGCCCTCCACAGCCCAAAGGACTTCCATGCTCCTATACCAGCATCTTAACCTATACCACTCCTACACCACTACCTTAGCAATATTTCTGGCCACGTTCCCTTCGTCACTCCTATGCCCCCCCCCCCCCCGCTTTCCCAAAAGTGCACCCTTTAGCTTTTCTAAATCCCTAAAGGTCATTCAGCTATCATCAGAACCATTGATACAAGTAAATGTGGCTGAATTCCCTTTTTATTTTAAATACATTTTGTGTTTCTGAATTTTGCATTCAAAAGAATGTTGTTCTGTGCTTCATTTCATATAAGAGATTTCTTTAAGATCATTACATTCATACCCTAATATAAATCTTATCTCCCTTTGTTTATAGCATTATTGCTATAAGATACCATAACCAAGCATTTGCACATGAAAAACTCTCTCTGGAATGCTATTTAAGACAAGTAAGTTGTTCAGGTAAAGGAGTCTTTAAGTTAAATGGCAGTAAAGGGAGACCAAAAAAAAAAAAAAAATCAAGACCAAAGCCTTATAACTGTAACACTGGCTCAGCTAATTTTTAGAAGGGAGATATCTTGCTTTTGTACATGTGCAACTTGTTCAACATACTTGGAAATACAAGGAGGAAATACATCATTGCCAGTATCCTAGCAGAATAAGGGTAGAAAAAGTAAGTCCTTGGTGCTCTAGCTAACTGACCATTTGTAGCGGTGAGTTAAACAGGATTTTATGTCAGGTCAACAAACTCAGAGACAATTGTTTCTGCCGTCTAGGTGATGATCTTCATCAGATATGCCTCAGAGAATCTTCCCTTATGGGACACCTGCCCCTGAGCACATTCTGCTTTCAGGTAGGTGCTGTTCACTCAGATGTTGAACTGCCCCAGGAATGCCAATTATATGAACTGCTTGTATAGAAAATGGCACGTCCCACTGGGTATAACTAATAACATCGCGGTTCATCAAAGCAGGAAATATCAAACAGCCTAGAAATAGTTTTGTGGGAGAGCTTCAGAAAAATAACTCTGGGGAAAGCAAAAAGCAAAGAGACAACCCAATTTCTTTGTAAAGTCGATGAATTTTACTGCATCTAATGCAAAGGCTTGTTGTGTGGATGATGCAACCTGATGTGACAAATTCACTATTCGGAATACCCTTTCCTGCCACAACTACGAAGGAAATCTTTTTCAGACACTACAGTGTGATCCATGCCTGGATTCTGGGTTTATTGGACACCACCCACAAGAAGACTTTACTAGCTGAACCACCCTGTTAATAATATAACTCCTTTATATGTTACTTGAAAACAAGTTATCAACATTATTATAAAAATTATTCATATTTTTCATTTCAAAACATTACATATGAAGCCTCTCGTGCATCTTTTTTCATTTATATACATACATCTCCTGACTGTGTTATATCTTGGGTTTATGCTTTATAAATTTCCCAGGTATTTCTCAGTCATTGGACAGCTTATTCTTCTATAAATTTGACAAATATCTGTGCACACAAGAAAAAAAAAAAATCAAACATGTCATTTCTTTAACAGCTACTATTTATACATTGGCCGTCAGAGTTCTCTCATTCAATTTCCAACAGCTTGTTTTTATTGTTTGCATGACTTCCTTCCTCTGAGTACATTATAACATTGGCCTTTACTTTCTAAACCATTTCCAAGACTGATTTAAAGTGTGCTACGTCCAGTACCCCCCCTCCCCCGATAATTCATCATTCCTTGTGTTGACAACTTTTTTTTTTTTTTATAGGGCATTTTGGCATTTTAAAATGCATTTCTCATCCCCATCTAGACAGGGATGAGAGCCTGCTACAAGGAGTAGATGTCCCTATAGGTCTTCTTGCTCCAAACTGGAATGAGGAGAAGTGGGACCAAAGGTTACAGTGACCTGCTGGGACTTCCTGAGGGTTCGTGGCAGGGCTCCAGATAATTTCTCTGTGCCTAGCCCCCCGACCCAGCCCGTCTGAGGGAGTGCTGGTATTCTTCCTTCGGTGCACATGGAAGACTTGGGGCACTTTGGCCAACATTTCATGGGGGAAGAAGGGGAAAGCAAGAGTAATCATACAGACCCCAGGTCATCTAACTCATTGCAATAACAACATAAAGCTGGTTGCACATGCATAGCCATCTTTTTCCTGTATCAAGCAGGCCAAAAAAGTGACCAAAGTCAGTACAGTACCAATAAAAGCAATATCTGTTGCTCACATTCTTAGAACTAGCAGGTAAATGTTTGGAACCCAGCAGACTTCAGCAGAGACCTCTTACCTACAGCACCTAATGGATGTCCCCACTGCTTTAAGCAGCCCAAAGTGACTTACTAGGAAAGGGACAGTAGAACTGATATATAACACAGTGGGTTTACTGAAACAGGTAAAGAGTGTCATTATTATTTGAATATTTGGGTCTAAACTGTGCACATTCAGGAGACATTAATGACTTTAATAGACTAAGCTTACACACAGAAAGGAGAACAGATCTAAAAGTTTGTGACCTACCACTGCTATCAGTAAATATCATAACCATGCATTGGCTTAAAAAATAGCGAATTTAAGTACCAGTCATTGCTGAACAAAGCGGCTTTCTATTTATTCAGTACCTTATTAGAACTACAGGAGTTTTTGACGTATTGTGTACGTTAACCTTTATGCTAAAAGACTGAGTTAGTTTTACACAAGAATAATCCTGTTATAAGAACTGTTTGACTAAATTTAAACTTGGCTCATCTCTGTATGTGATTTGACCAATGACTTTAATACCTCTTTTCAAATAGTTGGTGATAAACATTTAGGAAAAGAAGGACGTGAACATTCACCACTAGTAAATCAGACTGTATTCTGCATTTCTGAAGCCACATGAGCTCTCATAATACATGCTGACTAGCCTTCATTAAAATAGCAAATTCCACAAAGGACTTGTGTGAAGCCAAAAAAGTACAGAACCAGTAGCATCACTGGAACTAGTTGTATCATGTGATTTTTTCTGGACAATTTTAACTAGTGTAGAAAAAAGAAATAATCAGAATTTTAATTTCTGCATTATTTATTATAAATTAAGAACCTGAAAGTATGTACCAAAAGCATGAAGCTCCATATGAAAGCTACTAGTCATCATTTATTTTTAGCGTCAATAAATCTTGCCTGGACTGAGCATCGGTGGGGGTGGGGGGAAGCTGATGGGGACACATTCAGTTTTTATTTCCTAACTTTTATGGAAAACGTCTTTACTACAAACCAGACTACAGATGTGTTAGAGGTACAAATATGAAGATGGAAGTAAATAATTATACTATACTTAATTTATAGATTTGTTTTCTTTCAGTCAGGGTTAAGACAATAATTTAAAATGGACTTTGGATGCACAAGAAAATTCTCAATGTTCATGCTAGAGACAGTATTTTCATCTGAGAGAAACTAATCCAATGTAATAAATGGTGGAAGAAGTCATATGGCTTACAGCAGTCATCTTTGATGTAGTAAATTCATTTAACAGTCTCATATAAACAGTCTCTCAACTTCAAAAAACTAAGCAGAAAGCAGAGGAAATTCAGAAAACAAAAAGCAGAAATTTGAGTTACATATTGAAGATACAGCAAATAAAGAGAAGAGAGGTAAATATTACATTGGTTTTGTTGGTTACTAAAGCTGAAGAGCTAGATACATGCTATGCACACCAAAGAGAAAAGAATGGAAAGCCCATGGTAGAAATGTCTGGGTGGGTAGAAGTGGAAGAAATCTGAAAAATGTTGGCATTTAATTTACCACAAAAGATGGTAACAAAGACTCAGAAAGAAAGAGAACTCTGCATTTGTTGCCTATTTCTGAATTATATCCTGCAAATCTGAATTTTTTGAGGAAAATATGTATATGATGTGAAAAAACTGATTCTGGAAACTTCCCTTTTCAACAGTAAAGTTTATGTCAGATCCTGTAACCATCTTAAATACAACTAAAGGCAATTGATAAGCCTCTACTTCCAGCAAAATTATTTCTTGTATCCATCCTGAACTTTGTTACAGTTTAGGTTTCTACTCCTCCTTTCCGTTTCCTATTTCAGACCCCTTGACTTAGATTTACCTTGGATGTTTATTCTAATTTTTAGGAAGATGTCAGCGTCACAGTCTTAGAATTCAAGAGAGAGATCTTAAATATGTTGGTGTGGAAGGGGGCGGGGGGGGAGAACCGCTTACACAGCAATTGCTGTGCAATTATTTCATTTGTTAAAAGTGAGAGGTATGAATTATATAAATAATTCATGCTGACATATACTCAATAATTTCCCATGCTAGTGCCTAGAGGGTCTTGTTCCTCTAAATGTTGTACCAGAAGTAGGTAGTTTTCAGAACTACATTTTCTATGCCAAGAAAGTCAGAGCAGTTTCTAGACTGAAACATATCTCAGTGGTGTTCATATTCCACTTGTACTTTAAAAGCAGAGGAGTACTTAAATGCAAGCTAAAGCTCAGTAGAGGCCTATGTGCAACTAAATCACCTGCCGTTTTTTGCTTTAAAGCATTCTCTAAACATTTTAACTAACCATAAGTAAAGTGTAGGAAAAAGGGGCACCGAATGATGTTTCTACCATACACCACAAGGTAGCAGTAAAGGATAAAAGGAAAGAAGATTAAAAGGTAACCACTAAAGGCCACAGGGGAGAGGGAAAGAGGGAAGGTGATCATACTTAATTTTAACAGAGGTATGATCTAAAGATCATGTTTCAGTGTTTCCAGTATTTCCAAGTGCCTTTAAAATTGCATTCACTAAGATTACATCTGTCTGTTACCGATATCAGCTATTCGGGGTAACCAAAATTAGATGAACTTTGCAGACCTGCTCCAAGCAGGGACTTTTTTGTCCCCACTTAATACCCCTTGCTTGCAGACAACGAAGGCAACCCTCGACATATAAACATCTCATTCTTCACCTTTACATTGCAGTGCACATTTAGCCACCAGATGGCAGATACTCCCCATCAGACTAACAGCAGATAGTAAGATTCAGAAATATTTGAAGTATTAAATAAGTTTCTAAGGTTTGTCAGCTCTATTATCTTAGGTAACTTTTGTTAAGTATGCTATTCTGTCTACATTAAATAATATCCTGTCTGATTGGACAGGGCAGAATAGTTTCTTATTCTTTTCAAATGAAACTTCTTAGTACTTTTGCTGTTGCTCTGAATAACTTCAGTCAAAATACTTTTTCCACATAAATGTGTGTCATAACATTGACTCATTAACACGAAGGTAGACAGGAGCAATAAGTGACAGGATTTCCTTAACTAAAACAAGAAAAAGTGCCAGTATCTGTATTTAAAAAAAAGGGGGGGAGTGGGGAGACAAAGATACTAATAGTGCTCAAAGTCTGCTAACTGCTCCAGAAGCCTATGCTCATGGATTTATTTGTTTCTTTTATGGCCTATGATTGCTCAGTAAATCACGATTTCTAATTTCTAATGCTGTGTGTGTCATCTAGCTAGCAGTACAAACGATCCTTTTCTGAGGCGATTACTCACTTATGACTACTTTGTTAAAGACAGGAATAGGAATTGGGTGAAAATTATGAAGTTATAGAGATGTAAAGATATATAATCTGCCATGGATTCTTATTACTAATATACAGGAGTATAACCATACAGTGTAATGTTGAGAAACTGAATATATGCTTAATTAGAAAACCTCTCTTCAGCAGGTAGGTCCTAAATCACAGTAATACATGAAGCTTCTCTCGGAAGCCTCTGCAGTTATATCAAGTATATATACAGACTTGCAGTATGAATTTCTGATAATGAGCTGTTATTTTCTTCACCATCTTCAGTTTTCCAAGTGATTTCACATATAGCTAGTATCAAAGCTATTATTATGACAGCGCAGTTGCCAGAGAGAAGCATCCTGGTCAAGCAGGCAAACAAATCTGAGCTTCCAAATGAAACCAATTCTGGGAAACGAATCACAACAGACCAGGGACAAACGAACAAAAAGATATTTTCCTTCTCATCCTGCTGTTGTACATTCTGCAACATATGGCTTCCAGGTAACTCTTCTCCAAGGTTTAAGCTCTAATCGGTACCAGGTAAAGAATGTTAAAGTAATGTATGTGTGAGAGAGAAAACAATGAGTGTCCAACACATGTTGAAGATGAAATGGGCCAGGATTCTCACTGTTCTTTTTCATTCCTGTTTTCCACAGCGTGCCAAGTAAAGCACTTCACTGCTACCCTGCACAGTGAAATAATCAGGATAAGAAGTCCATGAACTATCTTACGAGCATTTCTACAAATTGAGGAAATGTATACCTTTCTCTACGTTTTTCTTTTTCTTGAAAATTCAGAACAAATTGTGAACCTTAGACAACTATGTTTAATATAGTCACATAATGAGAAGTAGTAGTTCAGCATTTCTCAGTGCTCATAAAAGCATGAAAGAAGGTGGAAATCCTCTATTCACGTAATATGGACATAAAATATACAGGGATTCAATGTCAACTTATTTACCATTCAGTTATTTCTTGCTGCTGTGGCCAACTTTTTTCACTTAAAAAAAACATGAGGGAATAAAGACTTCTTACTGGGAGTCTTCCTAGAGCAACTTGAAAAGTTTTTAGCTGCAGTGTGTTATGCACGTTTTCACTGCAACTATTCAATATTTATTATTCATGGTAGGGGTGGCTGAAGGGTTTTAGAGTAATACATTATTGAAGATTTTTTTCACTGGTGTTAGCTGAATTATTTACTGAGAACTCTTTTTTTTTTTTTTTTTTGTAACATTTGTCTTGCTCTAAATTGTGGCATATATTTTAAATGGAAAGAATTGGTTGAAATAACCACCAGGGGACATAAACTTAGCAAGTTAGTTGTCCTTTACGTAACCAAACTATATTCATCTCTTGAGGTCTGTAAGGAACTGAAACCACATCACTCATTAAAGGAATGATGAATATTGCACTACTCTGTCTCTCAACAGCTCGATTCACCAACACCTGTCATCTCAAACATCTTGGGATCACAGAGCAGTAAATTACCTTCACAGTTAGTCTAAGGCATGAATCAGTATTGAGCTACATTCATGTATTTCGATGTTTGTATCTAGCATGTCTGATCATGTGCAATATTCTATACAACAGGAAGTTCACATAAGAAGACATTTCACAACGAATGACTCTTCACACTCAAAGTCAGGAAACAGTTTTACCCTTTGTCAAACCAAGAAATTGTTACATAGAGATGTCCCAAATTCTGTCAAAGTGTAATTCCAGGTGAGCGACACATTCCTCCATTTTTTTAAGAGAGTGCCAAGTTTTTGTCTGAAACACTTAGACGTAAATATATTTCAGAAAGGAATGTATTTTTCTGGATCTTTTGAAGGTTTCTGAGAAAGCTTTTGCTATAAAATTCAGCATGCATAAACCAGGATAAGAAATGGTTCTCCCTCAGAGCATAGCCTGAGGTAAGATAAAGTGAAGGACAGAATCTCCAAATAAGTGCATTAAGGAGTTATCCAGAATGTCAGTTAAATTCTAGAGCCAAAACCCTGCTTAATCAGAAGCATCTCTCTTTTCTTCACTGGTGTCTTTTATAAAGAAATATAAATGCGGTGTCAGTTTGAATGTTGCATTCAAATAGTTCATTTAAATTTTACTTAATCTGGCCCAAGTAAAGAGTGGTTTTGAAGGTAACTGGTTAATGCATCTCATTTCACATGTGAAATACAATAACTGGAACACTTACTGTAATAACAATTTGATTTCTTCGCAAGTGTCTAACTTCCCGGTATATTCTACAAAACTTTCAAAAGGCAGGAGTATGCATCCTTAAAGAAATTATGCAGGGCAGGTTGTGGAAACTAGTTAAGAAAAATCCAGCTACATGGCATCCATTTTGCCTCTCCCTCCAAACACACAGTTACCACGAAACACTGTGTTTCTAGCAGCTGTATTCCTATCATAGTTGTTGAAAATGGGAAGCCAGTTGCTCTTCTCATTCATTCTGTTCAGCTTCCTTTCATGAAATACTTAAATCCAAATGAGGTATTAGATTTTGAGGTCCCTTACATCACCAAAGGTGGTTAGATTAGGTCACTTCTCCATAAAAATAAAATATCCTAATTCCACTCACATTGGGCTTGGACAGAAATAAATCCAAAAGTTCCAGAAAGTCAGCAAATTTGAAAGTGGTGGGGTTTTTTTTGGTTGGTTTTTTTTTTTTTTTTTTTTAACTGAGCAGCTAGCAAATGGTCACAATTTTCAGCCATTACAGCTTGACCTGGCCTAGCCTTCCTTAAATAAAATTTCTAACAATCTTCTGAAGTATTTTGCAATGTCTGACTTTTAACATTCAGCTGGATGTTATTCACACCATCAATCCTCCTTAGTGCTGAGCCTGATCTTTGTGTATAACTATCCAGAGAATGAGCTACTTTAACAAAACTTACGCTTTATCTTTGTCTTACAGCCACTCCGTTACGGACAGATCACATAATGAGAACGTATCAATGAACTTGTTAAATTAAAACTGCAAAAACATACCTGATATTTTATACAGCAAAGATTAGAAGATTAAATCAGAGGGCAATTTTTAAAGCTAGAAGTCAGTCTAGTTCAACCTTCTGATCTCACTGGTGGTTTTTAAATGAAAGGGTCAGAATTTTAAGAGCACTTAGCACCTAGGGTATCCTTTTAAAAAGGATGAGAAGTGCTGAACATCTTGAAAAAAAAAAATCAAACCACATATATTCCACACATATTTAAGCATTAGTTTGCAAGCTTAAGTGCAAGCATCCAACATTTAAAATTCTGGTCAGCCTTCTTAAAATACATTGTTAAATAAAGTGTTATTTTTGTCCTTTTACCTAGAAAAAAATTCCATTCCTCTCCAAGATACATCCCTCCACAATGCTTAAAATGGATGGCAGAAAGCACCCCAATGCAGCATTATTTACATAGCCCAACAATCCCATTCTCTTACGAACACAAGCACAGAGCAGCAACGTTTCTCAAATGCTGACAAAGCAAATCCTTTCAGAGACGGCAGGCAGGCTTTTAAACATGTACCTGCGTATATCCCAAAACAGAGTCAGACCATTTCCAGTGGCTCCATCCAAGCGAAAAAGAGAGCATCTGCATCAGGCAAATCCTATTGAACTCAATTTATACCTACCGTCCATTCTTATAGGAAAAACCTATAATCATTAGGTCATTTTAAATTTGATATTAATACCAATGGCTGCTTTGCAGCCCTCACCATCTGTCATACCAGGCTGCATATATTTTTTCCACAATGTCATATTCTCAGTCTGCCAACTAAAAATGCTTTGTGTTTCCCTCATAGGAACTGCACTCTGCTTCAAAACATGAAAAATTTTAACAGCCTAACACTGACATTTAATGGGTTTTGAGACATGAACTACATACACAAGTTAACTCAGCTTCAGACACATGTTCATGTACTCCTGGTTTTGCTTTACAAATAATTAAGTTCTCTTTTTTGTCATTTACATATTTTTCTAGAAGATGGTTTCATTTCTTTATATTTGGTGCTATCAGCAAGTGCTGAAATTTTATCCTGGAGCGTAAATTGCTACAGTTTTTTTTTCTAACAAAATTCTATGTGTTGATTTATTTGTGACACATTAAAAAACATATTCTGAGAAATGTATCTCCCAAGAACTTGTAAAAAAGTAAAAAGTTGAATGTGGAAGTAGTCTGTCAGAAAATCCTGGAAGGGACTTGCTATCTTCTTCTCTCCTTTCAAGGTCTAAAAAGCAAACACTAGTCAAAACATTCTAATTTTTGTCATGATAGGAACATTGAAGAATGGCTCAGATAAAACAGAAAGTGACTTTCATTTCTTCAGTAAGTTGCTACAGAGAATTGGAAGTGAAAACAAAATGGTAATAAAATACATTGTGGGAGATCTATTGTCTTTTGCAGTTATTGGCATCCTTTCTCACCAAGCATGTCACTCGGCAACTCCACACCAACTACGAGCCTACAATTTCCACATAATACAGTTCACAGTACCTGCAGAATCTGGAAAGTGTCCAAGATGGTTTGTTTTTTTTTCCATTAGCACTATTTTCCCTGCGCTTTCTATTCCCTTAGCTTGTCTTAGGTAATACATCCAAAACAGACTGTCATTTCTTCAAAACACCAGGCCACCTCTCATATCCTCAAGAGCCAGCAGGCTCTGATTTGTAAAGGCACATTTTCTGCCTACTGTGGATCTGCCCAACCGGCATAAGAGCTGGGGAAGCTGGAAAGATCCTGTTATACAGGAGACTACTGGACTGCCAGAGAATGCCAAAGCTGCTTTTAAGTCTATGCCTCCCTGCGTACTTTCATTATATCATTAATGGAGTGCTGTAAAAACTGGCTGTAGTAACAGAAAGAACAAATTACTCTTTGATAAGGCATCAGCAGTAACAGATGTTGTCATAATATTCCATATTTAGAGTCTCGATATTTGCTCCCAGCCCTTAGAATCTCAGAGTTCACACCGATTTAAAACAAAACAAACAGAAACACCACACAAAAAACCAACCCCAACATATCACTGTTTCATTGTCCTACTTCTCCCCATCCTCTCTCGGTACAGACAACAGTTTTGTTCATAAGTCTCATTATTTAGCTATAATAATTTAAGCTTCCTATGACCCTGACCTTTATCATAATGTATACGGTCAGTGCTTTCAGGTTTACCAGCAAACCTGCAATAACTTATTTATTCACTTCTTCATAAACAGCTTCTGAAGTACTAAATGAACTCAAACCGTAAAGCTGTAAGTCAGGTCCGCTCAGCATTCCACTTCTTGGGCTAAGTCATCTGCGTCTTTAGAGTACATACAGGAATAGATATCTCCTGGTCTTTCAGTAAACAATCAACGTCTTGAGTCATTCTTTTGAAGTGAAAACATGGCTTTAGGACATTTCTATCATATTCTGTTGTTTCAGATAATAAATATTAATACTCCCATGTTTTGCTCCTTTTATGTTACCAGCACAACTGTTAGAAACTAATCACTTGAAAACTTACAGAAATTTTAATATTCCTGTCACTGTCAGGCAACGTCTCAGTATACCTATATCTATAAAAAGTATTAATTCATGGTGCTTCTATATTTATTGCTCTGCAGCAAAGTGCACTAAAAAAAATAACACACATTGAATATTAAATTGACTTTTAAAAACAGGTGGAATACTATCCCTTAAATTAGGCTGGTTGGAGGATATGTCAAAATGATTTTTAGTTAAAAAAGGGGACTTCTTAAAACTTAAACTTTTGTCAGGAACAAATAATTCTGGCCAAATAAAACAACAACAAAACCCACACACACCACAAAAAAACCCAAACAACAACAACAACAAAACCCAACAAAACCCCAATACTTTAAAAGGAAAGAGACACACTGAAGTTATAACCCAGTGAAAAGGCACTCCTCCTCTCTGAGAAAAAGACAGGAATTAAACCTATGCTTTCTGAATACGTGACATAATTATTCAGCTATTAGATACTTCAGATTGGTTTGCATGCCTCTATTTTCCCCTTTAAACAACACAGGAACACAAAGGATTTGATTTCTGTTGATAGTGATTGAAAAAAGCTGTCAAAATATCTCAAAAGCATTTGCAGCCTTCTGTTTGAGCTGCAGTGCTAGAAATACTGCTGGGCTTCCACGGCATGAGCAGCTTTTCACAGGCCTTCCTTAAAATAATGATGTGCGCCCACAGTGAAAAGCTACGTATTTTGTAATTCCCGTATATAAAGCCATTGAAAAAACGGAAAATGAGTGCTGCTTTCATACACACAGCTAGAATAAAAAAAAAGTAAACTCCTCACGTAATTTTGAGTATACATGCATGATTTATAAAGGGGTTAATAGGCAAAGAACTCCCCACGATTTCTGGTACTGCTTGATATAACTTTCAAGGTACAGGCCTCCGATGTGGATCTGCTTTATCAATTTAATATTTTTGTCTCAATTTGTCACAGTTCTGATGTGTATTTTTGCATTAGAGACTACTGCAGAGCTGAGCTGTGTGAATAATGGATTTTTCGTTGTGCTGGCTGAACCACAAAAAAAGTCTCAGATCAAATGGAATATTTCATTTTCAGTTTGGCTGGGGTTTTATTGCCAATTTTTCCCCTTTATTAAGCAAGTTTCCAAATAGATTTTTTTTTTTTTTTTAAGTTATCAAAGCATGAATACTTTGGCTTAAAAAATGTACAATGCTTTTCCTCCCCTAAAATATTCAACAGACCAGTTAGGGATTTATATTAATAAGAACTTTGCCTGGTTTTATTGCTGAGAAAGCTTCTCTTTTCTTCATGCCATTTGATCAAGCTCTGGGCACGAACAAAGACAACTACTATTCTTCTTCCAGTAATATCTGTTGCTATAAGATACAATTTTTTTAACAACTTCTTTGAGATATGTTTATTTTTGTTTCCTTCTTTATTATCCAGGCAAAGGCAAATAAGTTGTGCAGATTCAGCTTTCCGGTTGGTTTTGTTAAAACATTCTTCACTTTCAAATTTAGCAATCCATTCTTGGGCCAGTTTAGACCTAGGTAGAACAAGACAGTAGAATATATTGGCTTGACACAATGAAGTAAAACAATGACAAAAATCTGTCAAACACATTCTCCATAATTTCTGGAAGCAATTTAGAAAGAGCTATTATCCAAACTTAGGCCACTGCATACTAATTACATGGAGAATAACTGAATGTGTTATTTCATATATTGACTGAGCTGCAGATAAACAGTTTAAGCAGAGAGATTAGAAGATTGGATGCAATGTGCTCTTTCCCACCCCCCTTATTCTGAAATCTCAAAAGCTGGGAAAAGCAGAAGTGAGTGATATCAGGAATAAAGCATTGTTGTCAAACAATTCATATATTGTTCCCTCTTGTGGTTGCGTACAAACCTTCCTTTATTTTTTTTAAAGGCCTTAGTAAAATTAAGCTTTCAAAAATTCAGAATTTACAGAATTTTTCACAATCAAAAATTAAAAAGATCAGTGACACTGCTTGTCTTGGGGCAGGGGGGGGGGGAATCCATTCAAATCCCTGTTAGAGGGATCAGAAGGGAGAACAGATGTTAGCACTGCAGTTTGCCACATCCAAGGAAGCCTTGCAGCCACTGGAGGCTGACACTACATTTATGGACTCACAACCACTGTTAGCCAGACTGCAGCTGGTGAGCTGCCAGGCACCTCGCCCTCACTGAGCGGACAGCACGACATGCTCCCCGCATAAGCTCATTCCCTGAAGCGAGATGATGATTGGGACAGGATCATCTCAATGGCAAAGTCCCTCTGAGTTTTCAGACTCTTCATTTCTCTTACTCTCTCCTCCCTGTAATCCTCACTTTTGCCTCCTCTGCATTGATGGGAAAGCTTCTCCCTCCCAGCCTGCCTGCCTGTTTGTCCTCAGACACCCCGAGCAGGCCAGTGCAACAGCAATGCAGTTCTAGGCTGAAGCATACCCAGTACAGGTAGCATATTTGAAGACATACTTGCTGATATATATATGTACACACACACACACAACCCCAGGCACTCTTCTAAGCAATGACATTGCAGAAACTGTGATATCTCAAAATTCAAAGTTTGTCTGGATGAAGTGAATTTAAACAGAGCCACCCTCTACTAAATACAGTGTTTCTACATTTTTTTTTACAGAAGGATCACCAAATGCCTTAAGCAATGGAAGCTGACACCTAGCAATTTTCAGCAAAACATGTCAGTTCTAAGCATCTGAAAATATAGCCTTGTTTTTTTAAAACTAATCTGTTCGCAACGTAGATCTATAATCAACCCATGTGCTGCATCCCAAGATGTTAAAAATCCCCCTAGAAATGGAGAGACGTTCACATTTCTTGTGTACCATTTCGTGCTCGCTCCCCTTTCACATGTTCCTTTGAATACAGAATTGTTCAGGGGAGAGAAGACATTTAAAAGACTGGACCCTGACTCTGACCAGAACCTCTCGGCACTACTGCTGCACAGATTAGCCATTGCGCTAATGACTATTAAGCGACACTGATTCAGTTTCAGAGCAACGACCAATAGTTACTACAGACAGACTGGCTGGGAGCTCTGTAGAAAATAGGTTGGCGTATTTGTTCCAATCAAGTATATACAGCGTGTTGTACTCCTTCGTTGAAAAAGACTGACAGCTATATTTAAAGGCAAGAAGCAGATGGAGAGTCAGAAAAACAGATAAAGCAAGCCTCCTTCTGGAGCAAGATTAGTTTATGCCCTGTGTCGTTTTTCCGTATGGATAAATAAAATGCATATATGCCCTTACAACGGCGCTTTCTCACAGCTGTTGCTATGGCTGTGATCTGGCCAGATTATATAAGTAATACTATAACATTTAAACTTTTGTTTCCTCAGACTTCACCATCGTTCACTAAAAGTCTTTCATTCATAGCAAAATTCTTGAGATGGATTAGTATTTTACCTTGCTGTTGAAAATCATCTCCCTATTTACACTTCAAGAAACATAATGCAAAAATTCCAGTATGGGTAATATTTTATTCTCAGTGGAGAAGGATCAGGCTAAAGAACATTTAAACAAAAGGGACATTTGCAAGTCCAAGGGCCCTGGTCCAAAATTCTTGAATTCTCAACCTCATGTTAATATTTCAGACTTCTCATTCAACGCAGAAGAATAAGTTATCTGCCAAACCATGAAATCTTACAGGCTCAGAGATTCAACTGATCTAACTGGTAAAAAGGAAGGAAGAAAGAAGTCAAAGCTCTAGCTTTTGCTTCAGAAGAAAACTTTACAGTATCTCAGATACTCATCACAAGTACAAGGAAATTCCTTCACTTTTGCCTGATGTGAAGAAATCTGAGGGTTACACTCTTTGCACCTTGGCAAGAAAATATGTAAGTAATTACAACATTTTCAGTAGGCTGCTACAGATCCACATAGCAATAACTCTAGTATCAGACTCAATTGAGCAGAAGGAGGAGTTTAAACCTGATCTATTAAACCCAAGAACATTTGTTTAAAGGAAGCTTTCAAGGGAGTGAATGCTGATACTTTTGCAAGACTCAGCTTAGGTTTATGTCTAGAAAGCCACCTACAGAAATAACCTCCACTGAAGACTACAGGGATGCTGGGTGCATGATTTTATCTGGAAGTCAGCCTCCACCACAGCAGGACATGGGAGAATATCTGCACCTTCAGTCAAATATGTAGGATTTAAGGAATCTCTGGAGACTGAGAAGACATTTTTAGATTGTCTACTGATAGGGATAACACCACAAATAAGAAATTTTATGGACTTAGCCCTTCATGTTTGCTTTCTACATCAGAGAAAGACTGCTTATTGGTATACTGCTTTGTCAGTTTACTTTTAAGGTTTTAAGCAACTGAATTTGACCTTGTTTGTTTGGAGGCAATTCTGCAACACAATAGATTTAATTATCAGAATGCAACCCATTTAATATAGCTCTATATCACCCTAGGAGCAGTTGATTTTAGTACTTTGTCTCTCTGGTTAGTGCTTATAAACTTTGAATGCTTACGTAATAGTCTACTTAAGTCCGACAAAACAAATTTCATTTGCTGTGTTCAATCAATCCAGCCAGATTTTAAAACATGTTGCCATTTTGTTGGTTTGCTTCAGAGGGTTTGACTTTAATATTCAATGGTTCACAGGAAAAACATTCTTTACCCTCTACGAAGTATTTATTAATTTGTTATTTTTCCTCAAAAATCCTTAAAATCCTGAGATATTTCTTTGAGGGGTTCCTACTATTAAGACTTTGTCTTACTGAGTTCAGGAACAAGCGCATCCAGGGAATAAACGACCACATGCACGTGCACATACAAAACACCATATTAAATTCACCACTGTCACTAACAGAAGTTTCCCCTGCTTATCCCCATGACTCTGTTCATCGAAGGTAAAGATAAAAGTATTCAAGAAGCCTTCAAATACAAGATTTCAAACAAGAAACTTCATCACAGAAACTAAAAACCAAGCCTCAAAGAAGCAAAGTCAGACAGCTGCTCTTAGTTCTCGAACAGTTCCAAGTCCAGAAAAGGGCTAAGTATTTCTCAGCTGTCCTGATTTGACTAAAGGAAAGAGCACCATTTACAAAGTGATAAAATTGAACTCTGGAGAAGATATGGCAATATCTTTGGGATAAGGAAAGAAGTAACTAGATAAAAATAAAAAAGAATCCCCAAACAAATAACAAAATGAAGTCTGTACTTGTCTATTATCAATAAAAATGAAGCCTAAGTAATCAGTCTTTATACTGTTTCTGGAGAATTCTGTGGCATTTTTCCAAGTCCGAAAGAGACTTACTCAGCTCTACAGGACCATAAAGCACACTTGTCTTAGAGAGGTCCCACAACATCTCTAGAGTATAGATCATGGTATAGTCTTTATGCTTATCTATGCGGAATTCCATCAGCTATGAAGTGCTGTAGTAAATGAGGAAGAAGAATGCCCTCACTCCTCATTTAAACCCATGTAACAAAGGGTAGTGAGCTAAGTCAGACCATTCAGGACACGAGGCTATAGTTCATGATTCTGTGAGAACGTCCAGTCAAGGGTCAGCAGGAATCAGAAAAATCAAAACACAAAGCTGAGAACAAAATGAAGAACATGTCCATGCTGCACTGCTGCGTCAAAACTGTGTGAATGATATAACAGAGCTAGAAGAAATACAGGAAAAAACCAAGAAGGACAAAGGATACAAAACTGCTTTTATTTAAAGTAAGTCCAAATATAGTAGGGCACAGACTGTAAAAGACTTAACTGATGTAAATTTGGTAAAGGTCTACAAATCCAGAGCAGTTTACTGAAAGCAATCACTCATTTTATCTTCAAATATAAGAAGCAGATACCACTAAAATCAACCTAGGAGGTGACAGGCTCAAAAAAAAAAACCCAAAAAACTAAAGATGTCTCTTCACATAATATGCAACCAACCTCTAAATTCCTTGGCATGGGATGTAGTGGATGCTAATATTTTAAGAATTCAAGAAATTACTGCACACTTTCAGCATGGAGACAGCTCTGTAATGTAATAAAGAATTTTCCTCTGTCTAGGCAAGACTTGAGCCACAAATTGTTGAAGGTTGGGAGAATATAATGGAAAGGCATTCCTATATGTTTGAATGACTATACGTTTACTCTTCCCTGCACACTTCCTGATGGCCAGAGTCCTACGCATACCCGGCTAAATGAACTTTTGGGTTGATCCCCAGTTCTCACACAACTCCCTGCCTGCTTAGCAGCAAATCTGCTTTGGAGTCAAGGATGTAAAAGTGGGTGCCAGCAGGCTCAATTCTAAATCCCCCTTAGAGGTTAAACCTGAGAAAAGAAACCTGTGTGAGACCGGACTCCCCAAGAAGACCCTCCAGCAGCAGCACCCTTATGTACATCAAGATCGAAGCGCATGTAAGAAAACCAATACAGATTTAGCCTATATTGTATGTGGTCCACATGTTGCAGTTTACTACACATAGGAAACTATCTTTAGTTTCGGAGTTTGAGGGGCTTAAATAGCTGACAATAATACTTGTAGCATGTTATAACATTCTAATTAGTCATTCATAAACATGTCTTAATATAGCGTTTATTAATTATTTGGGAAGCAAGATATAGTTTATATTCCTTTCTGTTTCATTAAGATAGGTAATAGCATGAATAATTTTGTCTAGTTATCTACAAAAAGGAGTTGTTTCTGAAATCCAAAATCACTAAATTTTGTGGAAGTAAAATTAACATTTGACTGTAGGTGGGCAGGCAGGGAACAAGATTCAGAGGGATAGCAACATCATCAAGCTGAAGCCCTCTCAGGAAAGCAGCAGAAGCAGCCAACCAACCAACCAAGAAATTTAAATAGACTTTTCAAGCGCTAAGAAGCTAACCATTTCCTCCATAATTTGGTTTATTAATCTATATATACTTTTCTTTTGGTTTTGTCATTTGTTTTTTTTTTTTTTTTTTTTTTTCTTTCTTTCAACAGCATTCTGTGTTAAAAGGCGCTACTGATGGTAAAACACTCTACAAACCTTTCAAGTTCTGGTGATATCCCTTTGTTATGCAACTTTTTAAAATGCAAGTATAGCTGCTGGGAAAAAAAAAAAGGAAGGCTTTATTAAAGAGACTGTGTGTTGGCAGTAATTAAAGGTGGTAGTATTTTTCTTGTTTAGGCTGGGGAGTTCAAAGTCCTCATACAGAGTCTTTTTACAGTGTATGAACACAGGTTCTTCAAATTACATTTTTTTTAGCAACATGCTGGCATGTGATTGAAACATTAAAAAATCCCCACCACTCTACTTCCAGCAGAAAAAAAAAAACACATCCAAAAGTGGGTAGTGTAGAAACCTTCTTTATACAAGGATTTTTAAATTTTTTCTTTTAAATCTGAAAAATCTCTTCGTTTTTTATTGAAGTTCAAACTTCTCATGAACCAACGCACACATTTTGTGGCCACTCCTGAAAACATTTCAAGTTATATATGTAGGTGGAAGATACATATGTGTATTTTCCTATTCTGAGGAGACAGGATTGAGAAGGAACATTTAAATGACCGTAGTTGCAACAAACAACATAGCATTTCATGACTGCAGAGGTCCAGAATGTCTGCGTGAGCTACGTAACAGGCCACTTCAGTATTGTGGGCCTTCTGGGGGAGAACTGCCGCCTAAAGATACCATCACCCCCACACCTCCAACATTCATAATAAACCACATAAGACTGATTTTATAATGCAAATGAGTGAGGGGAAAAAAAGGAAGAAAAAAAAAAAAAGGCAAGTCTTGTGGTTAAATTACAGGACTAAGAATCCTGGAAGCACGTTCATGGTATTGCAGTTTTCTTGGATAAGCCATTTTAACTTTTGAAGATCTTACTTTTTATTCTTTCCTCCCAGCTTCATACTTATTGGCCATGGGAAAAGTAATTCTATCCATGAGTTGAAGGTTAAAAAAAAAAAAAAAAAAAAAAAAGATTAAAAAAATTACTTTGAAAACTGTTCTTTTAAAACTGGTGCTGAACGTTTCTGATTTCATGTGAAGCACGTTGCTTGTGTTGAATATCTTAGATATGAACTCTAAAACTACAAAAACACATCACACTACACCTATACTGGGCTGGCAGGTAACACGCAGTCTCCATACGATAACAAAACCATTTAACATTGCGTACACTACCACAACTATTTTAGGCAATGTTCAGATAAAATGAACAGGTCTAATTTGTTGTTAATGACTTACTATTGATATAATTTAGACTATTCGTGTAATATTTATGATGTATTGCTTATCCATTTACCAATCTTTGAACAGCCCACGACTGTTATACAACTGAGGAAAGACATCCCTATCAAATATTGCTATAGACTTTGTACTTCTGCAAGTAAATTAGGTATTTAAGAGCTTGAACATACTGAGATCACAGGAATTAATTTCATTTTAAAGCTAAAAGAAGGCCTTTTTCCTCTTTCAGAAAGGAAGACAAGATAGCCTCGTTCCCAGGCTATTTTGAAACCAAAAACTGTCAGCATGGTCTCTCTCTGACTCTGATTTCTGGAAAAAAAACAGGGACAAGAATCTGCTGTAAAGTCTCTTAATATGGTACCAGCCTTGCAAAGGGTGGAACAGTGCGTAACTGTAGACAAGTTTTATTCTCAATAAGGTAAGAAATTACTAACAAACATTAGAACAGCCCCCCCATTCAAGCCTCTGACTTCATACTCCAAGGATCAGAGCAGTCTGAGGCTGGGAGGGGTATGCATGTATCTCCTCATCTATTTTTGAAAGATTTCGGCATCTCGTGTTGGAACGTAGCCTGAATCTTACATGTTCACTGGCAAGTAACTAACTGGGTACATATACACTGCTTCTAGAAATGCTTAATAGGGAGGGAAACGCCAACTTCCCTTCACACCTTGCCTTGGATCAGAGAAAAACCACCCAGAACCCAACTAACTTTCCTTACAGAAATCTTGTCAAAACCCATGAAACACTTCCATCTGTGAAAATGTAGGTTTCCAAGGAAATAAGATCTCCTACAGCAAGAGCACTAAAAGGAATGCAGACTGTGTTTCTTGGATCTTTTTTTCCTTTATCAGTAACTCAGTTTCTAGGAAAAGCTTCTGTTTATGTGTTGAATATTGCACTATTTCAGTAAACAGCAACAACAACAAAAAACAAACAGAAAAAACCCAAACCCAACACCTGTCTTCACATGCATGAATAAGAATACTCTGTTCTTTGCTGCATGCACAGAAGGAGATAGCAGATTCAAATTTCCTCTGGAATTCACAATGCAATATTTATTTTGTATTATTTTCTGTTGTATATGGATACAGTTAGGTATCCATATACATCATTTTCAAGGCTGTTGCAACATTTTAAAGAGGGAGAAACAAGATTTTGTCTCTAGATTCTTGAGAATCAAGTAGAAATGAGAAGTGGCCTCAACTGCTGATATTACCTCCAAAATTCAAAAGAACCAAGTAAATTTGAGAAGGAATTTACAGCCGTGAAATTGTGAAGCTACAAGTTAGGGTATCAGCTGCTTGTTCAAACCTCGCTCAATTACAGAAAACTTGTCTAGCCTTGTGAAGGTTATTTAACTCATTATCCCTAACTAAATACGTGGATGACAATAACGCTATATAGATACTAGAGATGTATGCGAGAGGCGTCAGGGCAGGGAGGGCAGAACAACCTTTTGACTGAAATTTTCATTTCATGTACCTTTACTCTGAATCTTCTGTTCTTTACATCTCTTGTTTTCTAATTGCCACATGCAGTATAGTTAGCACTTAACGTGCCTGTCACCACGTCTGTCAAGGTAGATGCATAAAAACACCAGGCTTCTTTCTACCTCCCTGACACCACAGGGGTTATCCTGCGAGCAAATGCAGGCACTCCTTACCATCTAAAATGGAAGGGTATGCAAGACCTACAGAGGTGAAGGAGGGATTGCCATTGATGTATCTTTTTCCTCCCCTCCCTTCCACATCTCGAGGATGTATATGTATGTGTGTGTGCGTGTGCGTGTGTCTGAAGACAAAAGAGGGAAAAAAGCAGCAAAGAACACCATGGAAACAGACACAGCAGAAATAGTCATGGGCTCGGATCTGATTGCTTCCTTATTAACTTAACACAGATAAACCCAGAAATATGTTTTACATTGGGCACTGGCTGAAAGTTTCTCTACTAACAGCTTGAAGTTTCTATCTTTATCAATCCATACTGTGCTCAGAGCAACGTGATTTTGCACATAATTCTGTTGAAAAATGCTTTTTACAGAAACATGCAACTCTGTCAACTTCTCCTGATGATTTAAACAGGCCTCGGGACCATGTCAGAAAACTTCTGACTTTTGTCAGAGCGGCTTTTTTTGTTTGTTTTTTTGTCGCTGTTTTGTTTAAGAAGAATGGAAGAGAAGGAAGAATGGAAGCGAAGGAAATGACCACAGCCAGTGTAGTCTTTAGCTCCATTCACACTGAAGACTAGACACTTTTCAGCAGAAGGTAACCAAAGTGTCTCCTGGCTCCTGTTGCACCCAGGTTTCTTTCCAACCCCCAGTAGCATGTAGACCATGGAGTGTGTAGACCAGTGCACGGTCAGGTCGTACCCCGAGATGGCATTATAACAAAACTAAGCATACATTAAAATAAAACCAGGAGATCCAGAGAGGAAACACTCTCAAGTCCTGGTGTTTAAACCTTATAAGCCAATTAGTTTTAATAGTTTTGTGATTTGTTGTTATCATTATTAAAGAATTCATTGAAAACTGGAAACTGTAAAGATCCCCCAGTGAGTACACTATAAAAAGTAGTATCAGCTGCCTTTTCCTTTCCTAAAAGGAGAGAGAGAATATATCTTCAGAAACCCTATTTACTATGTGTGTTAGTAAACAAGGATGAGATTCAGGACCAAGGCTCGCTGTTGAGTCAGCAGTGACCTTATATGCCATTACAAGAGCAACAAGAAATCTGGTCAGCTATCTTTTCTCCATACATGTTAGAAAATACAGTATGACAATGTTGTACAACATCTGCTCATGTTAACAAAATTGAGAAACCTGTCAGACCTTGTGGTGCATTCTGCTCAAGAAGCGTACGCTGCAGCTCACAGGACAGGCAGAGGTGGACAACACGTCACCCAGAATCACAGTGGCTTTGGACCACGACACATGTCAATCAAAATGTAAAAGAGCAAAGCAAGGATTAAAGCACATACAAGTTTGGTAAAGTGATCCTTCAAAACATTTTAAAAGGCTACATGTACATTTTTTCTGCTAAACATTTTTTTTTCCTGCTAGAAGGACTCTGGTAAAATCCTAGTAAACCATAATCAGAAATCACTCTAACACCTGGTCTACTGAAGAATACATCCCATGGTGCAGCCACACAAGTTGGAAAAGAGAAGGAGAACACAAAATGGGTTTAAAAATATTACGCCAAATGAGTAATATAAATTTGCAAATGCTGTACAGATATACTAGAGAATCTCGGGGTGGGGGGAGGCAGGGAAAAATCCATCTCCTTTACTCAACTTTAAAGCCAGCAACACATACACAAAGAAATCAGCATATGGTCCAGCAAACAGTTGGAATGCAATCCTGAGACTTATGCAATAAATGTCAAGGTACAGCACTACCCAGCTCCATAATATTGCTCATCTCAACACTGCAGAACACTGAACCATGCCATTTCATAGACTTATCTAACATAAAGGAACAGAATTAGGAGGGCAAGTCTTTTTTTTTTAAAGCCATTTCCAACATTAACTATTCTCCCACTGTCATTACAAAACATATTGTTAACAATATTCCTCTCTGTAAAAACACGAAAAAGTCCAGATCGAAACCCACAAAGTGGAATCATACTGTTCTCACAGATGAAAATCAATCTTTGAAAAATTGTTTTGAAATCTTTACGGAGAGAAAAAAAAACCAAACACCAAACCACAACATAACAACCATTCTACTACAACTTTATCAGACCAGAAAGAGGGTTTAGATTGTAAAACTAAATCCTCCTCTGTATGCAGGAACATTATGGGAAGTTGTCATTTTCCAAACCTCATACAATTTACTGTCAGACTCTCCCATTCTGTGGTTACATGGGCACGATTACACAGGTTACACAGCTGTGGTCACACAGCTCTGTTTCTTGTCCATTTAACAAAACAGAAACAAAAGCTGTCACAAAGGGTTTATAAAATGACTGTCATCTGTCTCAATTAAAACTTCTAAGGAAATCCTGCTGCTCGAAATGGATCAGAAGGAGGATTCGTGCCCAGCTTCCTTAAGACACGGGTGCACAAGCACTGAGCTATGGGAGCACTGAGCTAGCGTTGCACTATTGCAGCACTGAAAACCAACACGTTACAGAGGACGCCCGAGAACGGCAGATCTGGACCAGACTTTCTGAGATGGAAGTTCAAAATGAAGAGTTTCAACTTCTTATTTTCCTCTTAATTTAGCTTCCCAACTTAGTTTAGTTAACATATTTCTGAAATTCAGTCTAAACTTGAATACACTGTCAGTCATCTCAACGTTATATTTCTCAGTATTAACTGACGAGATAATTTGCTACAAAAATACCTGACACTCAGACAAAAAAAAATGTTCTGTCTGACTTCAGTTTTAGCACACAACACTGCAAAGCATGTGTACACTACCATTTTATGTAAATCATTCTCTCAGTCCCCATGCTACAGAAAAGTTTTATGGTAGTATTTGCAGTTTAATAGTGGTCATTTTCAATAAGTTCTAGAAGTTAAGGAGTAGGAGGGGGAGTTTAAGGCTACCACGTTTTATTGAAGGTATTATATTTAGACTTATGTGACCCTTCTTTAAGTAGTGTGTGTCCTCTAAAATGCATTCATTGAATTTTTTTTTGTCAAATTAGAGTTATTATTCTTTATGTTGTGCTATAAGACATGGCAGAAGCTGCTCAAATATTGGAGTCTAAAACAAGGAAAACATCACAAAGTTCACAGTCTACTCAAAAAAAAAAAAACAAAAACAAAAACCAAACAAAAAAGCCAAACAGATACTTTAGAAAGAACAAAATAAGATGAAGTCCATCTGCAAATGTATCAGAATAAATTTTGATATGTGTTTTCATCCCAGCACATGGTATAAGTGAAAATATACACATACCATTTTATGCATATATAAAAAAATGCCCCTGCCTTTGAAATTACTTTAAACTATCCTGCAAGTTCCAATAATGTTCTGAAAATTGAAATGTTCTCAAATGTTATTTTATACTTGAAAATGACCAGAGATTTCATTTTCATACAGGTTTCCTCAAACCAAGAAAAGCATTCAGGTTTTCAGGATACAAGAAACTGAAAGCATTTTAAAGCCTAGAGTGCCACTGAAACCTCTAATCAACCTGAGCAGGCACAGATCACACAACCAAGACTTTATTCTCTTTCTTCTTTTTCAGTATCCTTCCTATATATCAGACATGGTTCTTTTTACCATGAAAATCTCATTTTTCCAACGTAATTCCCTTCTTTTTCACTGTTATTTAACTATGAACAAAATATATGTAGTGAATGACCTTTAATGTACCTTGCAATCTCTCTAGTCATACAGTCTCCAGACAAGTGAAATAATTGTGTCTTTATTTATAGCCTCCAATTTCACTCAATTTTGGTGTATTACATTCCCCATACACTCTTTTCGTCCCCCTGAACACAACATGAGTTGGTCTAAAGCCTCACTTGCAGCTGAGCTGCGAATAGTATCATCTTAAGGGTACTAATCACGTATTTGTTGCAATAGTACATGTATTTAATTTACTGCACAAGCATGTGATTAAAAAGGATTCTATTTTTGTGTGTAAAGTTTTCCTACTTTCTTTTTAAAGCAGGAGCATGCTTTTTTAGACACAGGATTAAGGTAAAGATACGGTGACTTTCTTCCACTGTTGTCACCTCAACCTACTAAAAGTTTCCTGGTCTGATTGCATAACTGGTTAGAAAAACAGATGGATCCAAGTTTAGAAATACTGATCAAAAGATGTATATTTAGACATGCCATTCATTGTGCAGAAGGCATACTTCCCCCCCCCCAAGTATATTCAGTAACATGTCTTCTCAGAAATACAAGAACATGAGAAACAGAATGAAGCATCGGTAGAAGCATTTTTGTCAAATGGAACAGACTGATTTGTGTTTAAGCTCCTTAAAATACCTTATATTACCAGGGGAAAAAAGACCAAGCCAGAGGAAAGACCTTGCCTACCCCTAACCATGGTAGCTCCCTTCGGCAGGAATTAGCAGCTGTAAATGTTTTTCTAGGATGAGATACTACTGACCTCATAGCTGTGAAGCACAGGAGAGGGATCCGCTACCCCAGGCAAGAGCCATCACCAGAAACGTGGGAGCCTGCTGCTTAAAGGGCTGATTCACAGAAGTTTAAGCCTCTCTGGTTTTTGCTTTCTGCTCAAGTGTCCTTATGGAGTCAGCCAACCATTTTACTCTAGCTCGTTGCATGAGGGAAAAGTCCTCCAAAAACTTCACTCAAGCTCTTTCCATGGAAGGCTGAGATTAAGATCCTCCAAGGAGCTGGGAAATTAAGACTATTTAGATCGATTGTTAGTGATCAGTGTGACAAGTAAACATGTTGATTTAAAATGTGCTTGATAGAGCTCAATAAGATAAGTAGTTGGATTTCAGAAATAAAAATTAAACTATCCAATTTTGAAGCTAATTTCTTTTGCTGGTGTTCTGCTAAAAGTAAGTAGAATTGCATGAGAGAAATTAAACATAAGAAAAGCATAATTAGATATAATTAAGATCTCATTTTCTTAGAAAGGCATTCTGAATTGTAACATAAAAAAAAATATTTTCAGAATGGTGTAACACAAAGGGTAGGAGCAACTGACACACCTGGAGTGTCTGTTAAAACACTCCTGGAGAAATATTTTTCAAGTATCACCAAAACACAAGCAATTGATATCAAACAGCTAAAACGAACACTTTCAGTAATGTTACCATTTTTCACTTGTTCTATTGCAGTTTCCACAAAAGCTTCTCAAAGTGTTTTACAAACACCTATTTAATTTTTGAAGCAGTACTTGTACCTTCACCATGTTGGTTCTTGCTTAGTGCTGCTGCCCAGTAGAGAACAAGTGTTAAAAAGACAAAAGACCTCTTGTACTCTAAGGCTTGCATTCAAAAGACAAGCACATGTGGATGATCACAAACTCATCTTGGCCTCATCCTTCTCTGCCACAACAGTTTTCTTCAGACCAAAAGTTTCCTCTTAGAATTAGAGTTAGAGCATCCAATTAATTTTTTTTATTTCCTAAAATCATGAAAAGTATAATTTCCAGAATCAATCAAGGCCTAATTCAGATCAGGGCTGACATCTTTCAGACATCTCTTCTGACACATAGTAAAACACCTTTATTAGGCTTAGATTCTAGTCTATTCTAATAGTTTAATTTTTTTCCATTTTTAAAAAAATAACAATTCATGGCAAACACATTTTTTATTAAATGTTTCAGTATTATCTAGCAGTATGTAATATTGAAGCAGGGACTCATAACCAATCTGTCCTTAGTCCCATCTAGTGAACAGCCTTTGAGAAAAACCTTGAACTTCCATGGGTAAAGACTTGCCTTCAATCCCATTTAAGGGCCAGCTCCCCCTCTGGAAACAGGCTTTAACTGTGAAGCGTTTTGATATTTGCATCTGACACCTGCAAGACTTCTGAGTCTCCTCCAAGGCTGGGTACACTGACTGTTTAAAAAAAAAAAAAAATAAATTCTGCATGAGTTGCCTTATGTGCAGTCAAAGGCCATTTTCAGATGAATGCCGAACCCCTTGCACACTCATAGGCCTGTCAGCTTTCTACGGGATTAGACAATTTAGCACACTTCCAAGTGACAACAGGTCCCTAACCTTTCTTGCAGGGTTTCTCCTACCCTGTCCGTTAACAGGCGGAGTGTAATCTGGCAGTGTGCTATGCTCCCCACTATTTCTCAGACCTCTCATGAAAATGAAGATCTGATACCTCGAAATGATTTTTTTTTTTTTTTGTAAAAAAGTTTTCACTGTCTCTGCTAAAGAGCACTCAACATTTCTCAGAAAGCTACAAAGCAGCTGCTGCATGCTAGCAGGAAATAACGACGGCAGCTGTAAGAATTTCACGGAAATACACAGCAAAAGCAAAGTCCCAATGGGGTGTGTGGCAGACTGACTTGGACAAGCATCTTCTGTAATATTCTGCTTCTACAAAAGAAATGTGCCAGCAAAATTTTATACAGTTGACCTCAAACTATTATTTATTCTGCTTGTGAAGTTGCTATACCTCTGTTTATCCTCTTCACAACGGAGAAAGAAGAAATTTGCTAGAAGGCAGCCCATGAATTAATATTTCTTTTCTGCTTCTCTGCACTGCTAGTTACACAATGAAATTGATAGCACTTCGGTGAAATCCACCACAACAAGTATATGTTGCATTAACATATCGGTCTGATATACTGGTATCACCAAAGACATCCTGTTCCTCATCTACATTCTGTTCCTCATTCATCTATAAATTAATATATTCTCACTAGTAATTAAATGGGACATCCACATATTGTCCTGTACAATATAATTAGACGTAATTTGATTTCATTTTTGCTTCCCCGCAAAGCTATAGCTAGCTGCACAAACTCATCATGAAATCTAATTTCAGCCATTCCCGTGGAAAATTACTTCTTTGGATTTATCTCATTCTTTCTCAATATACAGAGGGTTTTTTGACTATTTCAAACTGGATTTAGGAGAAAAGATATTAAGGACTGAGTTTAAAACAAAAACATTCAAAAGGAAAAATAAACACTCATATCATTACAGGAAAAAAAACATAAACTTGATTTACCTGGAGACCAGAATCTGTCAGAAATTTTCTGTTGACACCATTTACTTTAGCAAATACTGACTGAGTAGGAAAAAAACCTTGCCAAAATGTAATTGTTTTAATGAAACTCTCCTTATAAACAGTTTCTCTCCTCAGGGAGAACATTCTGGTCGAAATCTGGGAAGGAAATTCTTAAACACTTCCACATGGGAATGTGAGTTTCATCAAATCTCAGGTGAAGGTTATAATTACATGGCCAGTAGTATTCCTTCAAAGGGAATTTTTCAAGCATTACTAGTAGAATACATCTGCTATTTATTAAATAATTAATAGGTTAAGAAGTGAATCATCACAAAAACCAGTTGTAGTAATGACCAGCACAATGACAGCAGAATTCAGGAGACACTCAGATATTTCACTAGATTCTACTTTAGATGCAACTGACACAAGGGTCTGAGATCTGCAATGGATGTTCGTTAGAGAAAGATAATTTTGACAATAACTCATATTCAGTGCATAGGCATATGCAAAGTATCAGCTACTTTGATTTAAAATAGCAACGGTGCAATGTTTTGGGGGGGCGGGGAGAAGTGGTGTATGTCTTCTTTTTTCCTCTCTAAATGGGTGTCCCCATTCTGTCAAGTTTGGCTTACAAAATGCTACTGGATTCAAATTACATGTAGGTTACCAGTGAAATTAAATTTACTGCTGTTGTGAAAATTTGGGAGGGTAGAGAAAAATGGAGAGGAAGGGAGGGAGGAAACTTTCAGCTCATTACAGTGATAGAGCTAGAAATGTTTGCCCTTTTTAAAATTATGTCTTCACTTTTACTGATGGCATTGGTCGCTATTTATTTGCCCCTGCTAATATCAATCTAAGAACAATGGCATTTCAATAACACCTCTGCTTTTCACCAACAGCGTGAACTTACACAGCCTGGTAAAAAGATGGATGCTTTTCCTCATAGAATATGTTTAAATTTTAGATAAAGCAGCTGGCAGAGACATATAAGATTGATTTCTAATATTCACCTCCTAAATCAATATCTAGGAATCTAAGTATCCAACTATAATTCTCAAGGTATGGAAGTCAGGCACTTCTTACAAACTTAAGTTGTTGGCACTTTCAAAAATTGGGATTGTCTATATAAGAGAGCAATAGTGTGTACTCAAGTACTCAAAAACCCTAAACTAGTGTTTCTCTTACTGAGGTCCGTGACCATCTTTTCATCATTTTGGGAACTGAGCTGCCACTGATTCAGTTCACAAAATTTGAGAGAGAGATTGAACTTTCACAAAGGCTGGGAAAAATTTCACGTAGTTCTTTACATATCCTTAGCAAGAAGTATTTTAATCAAATCTGGCTGAACATTTATGTCAAACCCCATTTGCACTTTTTTTTTTTTTTTTTACACAATAAGAAAGGACATTCAGAAAAATCTTTTTCAACCTGTGAAGCACCATTCACTGGATTCAATCATGTTAAAAATAAACATGAGCGAAGACGACACTGGGTGATGTTTCTGTGTTTCCATAGTTACCTTATTTTTTTTGACCAATGATACAACCATGTAAAAAGACATAACGACTATCAGGGAAAGAAGTAGTTCATCTGATAGCATATTTTCCTGTTATTAGCCACACACTCATAGTTCTTTACAAGAACTTCCAAAATAGCCATTGACTGGGAGCAACTCACTCTTGACATGCAACCTCTGCCTCTTCCTGCGCTGTGACAAGTTATGGTGGGCAATGTGCAGGCCCCGAAAAGGAGCGTGAATCTTGCACGTTGTAATCTATGTGACATTCCTCATTTCTGCTGTTTCCTGGAACCATTCCTAGTTTGAGTTCAGGGTGGTTTGGGGAACTGATAAAATTCCCACCCTTTGCTCTGCTGTCCCCTCTAAAGATATCTTTCTTCTATCATTGCCTTGTGCACGAAGATTTTGCACCCCCTTCATGCCTGTTCAGGCACTGTTGCAAGCACACTGCCTCCTGGTTGGGTATATGAGGAGCTGGTAACCTAGAAGGGCAAAAAGATAGCTTTCTGAACTTTGTCTTTTTTTTTGCCTGCAGGGTTTTATCGTTTCTTCTACGTAGCAAATTCAGAGACTTTTGTTCAAACAGAGTAGCAAGGCAGGGGATCACTGACAAAGTCAGACAGAGTGCAGAAGCAGCTGAGCCTTACTACCGGTCACCAACTTTCACCCTGTATTTCAGATGTGGTAGCCAGGTGAGCAAGCAGTCTCTACTCCTTCTACTCCCTGGGTAGCCTTCACCCACTGGTGGTTTAAGACAGGCCATTCCACTTTGCCCAAGTAGAGGAGCACTCACCGACACCACAGCTCAGTAACTTTGTAAAGGATCTGTGTATGACTACGGGACCACTTCCCAGATATTTGGGAAGCAAGGTTCAAGAGTTTAGTTTTATTTGTTAGCCTGAAATGGTACTGATAATTTCTGGGTTATGGATAGCCTTAAAGAATTACCATCAAAGATATTTGCAAAAAATTATTTCAGAAATTTATAAAAGTGTGATTTAACAAAGTTCAATGGCAAGGTTCACTCTATTACTTATTAAACGAATGGAAAAGAAAAAAAAAAATCGAGGTAGAAGCAAATTAGAATGATTTATACAGAGACTGAAAATACAAGGGGGTAAAGGAGGCCCTCCCATTGGGTCACAAGGTTCAGAATGGACCCCTTGCTTTCTAAACTCCTTCTCAGAGAGGAGCTTAGATGTGGCTGGATCCAGACTTCGCCTTAGACACTACCAACAGTTTATGTCTAAGGATTAGATCTGTCTAGCAACAGTTTAAGGTTTATTCACAGTTAAAGAGAGAATCACAGGAATTTAGCAGCAATTACTCATTGGTTAATTTAGCATTTACGAAGTGATTAAATACGATTTACTACAATATTTGAATCGATTCACAGACACAATATGGATATAAAGATACCT
This sequence comes from Nipponia nippon, assembly GCF_047370975.1. NCBI lineage: Eukaryota > Metazoa > Chordata > Aves > Pelecaniformes > Threskiornithidae > Nipponia > Nipponia nippon. Next base: position 45,054,296 of record NW_028262380.1, on the reverse strand, counting down.
GTCAAAAATTCCCCTCAAGCTAAGTGAAATACTCACTTCAAATGATTGTCTCAACGGGTGAAGATCGAGCCTCAAGGAGTGAGGGCCCCCCCCAGAGTTCAGCCCAGGTCCTGTCGCCAGGCCTCTGAACTTTGCAAACTTAAGAGTTCACAGCTCTGAGAGGCATCCCACTCAGAGGGAGATACTGGGCGCAGCCTGCTGTGGTCCAGGAGAGCTCAAAGGGTCTCACTCAGTACCACTATTTATAAGGTTGCAAGATGATTGACTTTAGGCACCAGTAAATTTCCACCTTGGCCACAATCCAGGTCAGTAATTACTGGTGTTCTTAAAAATTCCAGTAATGGTGGTACCGATCCTCCCGTACCGATCCATTCAAGTTACAGTCCACAATGATATGTTCCAAGGCTGTCAGGGGACGACTGATTATTCCCCGCTCTCGTTCCCCACCTTGGCCAGGCAACTGGAGTGAGTTCCCAGTACGGTCAGTGCTGCTTCCAACCTTAGCCATGCAAGAGTTCCTGGTACGGTCAAGGGACACTTAACCGCCAAACTCATTGCACAAAGGCCGAGTCTTGACGGGAATTCCTGAGATCGTAAAGCAGTCCAGGAGGGGGGCGGGGAAATGCACCACAACACTGTAACAACAAACAACCCTGTTTATTTCCGCAGTAGAACAAAGCAGCCAAAGAGGGGCACCAAAAGAATGTCCTGTCTGGTGTGTCAGCTTGGAGTTGCCACCCTCCAGCTGAAACACGTCTGACAGTACAAAACTGGGCGTGACAAGGGCGGGGGTTCAAGAGATGCCGAATCACGGACCTCAACCCTGAGCATGCGAAATGATCATGCCCTTCATTACGCAATCATCTTTCACTTCTTTACATAATAATGCAATATGGTAGTCATGCATGCTTAATTCCTATCATAATTACTTCAAAATCAGGGATAGCTATATTTTAAAATTTTTAATTTATTTTTGACATTTTGAATCTGTGGAAATAAAATACCTTTAAGTATTATTTTAAAAGAAAAAAATCCATTTGTAATCTGCAGGTTATCTCCGCTCTTTGTTTTTCTCCCTTTCCAATCCAATGTGATGACCCAAGTGATGATAAAATTCAAGATTACAGTAGAGGACTTCTAGACCTTGGTGATCATGTAATCTAATGGATATCCCTACAGACAAAGACTTTGCTATTCTGTAGAGTTAAACCAGTATTTTTAGCGCTTACATTTTTGTCTTTAATTTTGAAAAATATTTTTCCCAAAGAAAAAGCAGCAAAGCAAGGGAGTAGAAGTTATGAATAAATCATTGCTGTATTTTGAAATTTTGAAGGAGAAAAATTTCAGGTTCTAAATGGAAGGAGAAGAGGAGTAATCCAGGAAAAAAAAAAACACAATAACAATAAAACCCAAAACACAAAAGGCTTTGGTACACACCTGAAGAACAGCAAGGAAAAGCTGAGGCATGGAAAGTACCTGTGCTCACTTCATCCTGTGCATACCCGTAAATATGGTGCTTTGTTTGGGCTCTTACAAAGCTCATGTGTACCTGCTAAGCTTTATCCCTGGCCCTGAAAATAGGGAGCCACTGAGCTCTGCTTCTGTGCTAATAGTTTAAACGGGGTGTCGGAGTGCTTCAGAAAACTGTAAATGCCAGAACCTGCTTAAACTCAGGGAAGCTTAAGGGTGCACAGCATAAGCTATTGTAATCAGCTGCAGCTGAGTGTCCCATTCAGGTGCCTTTATAGCACCGTAGTACAGAATAACAGTATCAGTTTATACTGCTTATACCCCTGTATTCCTGCAGTAGCTTGTACCCTTAGCTACCACTCAACACTGCGAACCCTACACTGCAAGGATACATTTAATGTGCAGATTTTTTCCAACAGATGCAGTGGGAGACAAAATAAAACAAGACACTTACAAAATTAGGACAGATAGTGGACAAAATATTTTTTGTAAATGGAGAAAAATGCTATAGAGAAATAATTTAGATGCAAGAGATAGGACTTCTATCGTCATTTTTTCAGAATGTAATGTGACAGCAAAAAGACAGAAAACCAAATTCAGAGATAATGCAAGTTCCACTGGAATGGAACACTAATTAACTAATTAGCTTACCATGAATTAGCACAATTTAGACAAATACTGTGAAGGGTCCTAAAAACTCTGCCTATATCACACAAGGATGTTTTACTGTGCCATTTCCTACTCTGTGCTTAGAAAAGGCAACAGGACACCATATTAGCATGGAATTATCTGACACAACAACTTTTGATTATTTTAGTTGCAGCTGCTTGCAAGCACTGCAAAGCAGGCAGATTCTTACAGAATTTTGCAACAGAGAAATTGCTATTCTAATTGTATGCTCATATATTTTAAAAATTTCCTTTCTGCTTTCCCATGCACCTCATTCCCAACTATATCCATATCACAGAATCAGGTGAAAGGGATAAGATGATGTCGTCAATCACTTGGTCTGCTAACAGGGTGACATCAGCTACAAATCTAAGCCACTTCTTAATGTTCCTTAACAGAAACAAAAGTTATGTGCATCAAGTCATATTAAAAGATTCTACCTCTGAAAAATCAATCAACATCGCTGGCCATTGCACAAAAGCTTCAAAGATTACTGATTACCTAGTACTATTACTATGCTTCTCAGCTAATTGAGATGCATGAGTTAACCTGGTGGGTAACAGTGTGCTATGAACAGAATCAAAAAATTACCCCCTAAAAAACATGACAGTTTCTTTTCTGAATTAGGCTGGTGATAGCCCAACAGTTCTGTCGTTAGTAAAGCTTTGGGAACACCCTCCTGTGCTGGCACACAACCCGTTTGATTCAATCAATAGTCCTCTACACAGTTCCTCTTTGTCACCCTCAGTATCAGAGGAAACTGTAATTTTGTGCTCCATTTGAAAAGTAGATTTATGGCCTGACCACATGCTGATTTTTGGATGAAACTCCCATTTCACATCTAGGCAAAAAAGCAATTCTTGGAAATCTTGGCCAATAAAGTTCCAAGTAAGATGCAAATGCTAAACATAATAAGGCATAGTATAACAAAAATCAAACAATACAGTATTTGAAAACAGATGGCAATGAGAAGAATTGCTGAAAACTGTCCATGTTACTTTTATTTTAATTTAAGCATATTGTGCTTGGCTCCATATATACATAGTTGCTAATGAAGCCTGGTGGGAGAGTTTATATCTACACACACTTCAAAGATTGTCATGTTTAAAAGAAAAACATGAGTTATAATACTCCATAACCAGCTGATAAAGTTCAGCAGTTCCATGTTCCAGATTTATCATTTATTCATGAAGATATATCTTGAAATCACATACACACACCACAACCTCCCTCTCAAATAAATGAAAACACAGGGCAAAATATGAAAATACAGCAGTGCTATCCCATGCTCTAGTGCATTTGTTGTAGAAGTGAGACTGTCGGTGACCATTTCTTTATGGTTATTGCTGATATGCACAGATGTATCAGCCAAGAAGGCATTTAGCCACATCAGCAGACAGCAGTGCTAGCAGTAATAAAGCCTGCCTTTGCACTGGACTTCCATAACACCAGCACAGTGCTGTATTAATTGTTTCCAAATGGGAAATGGTGCATGTCCTGGTGGAAAGCCAGCAAACGTGGCACATATCTGTGAGCCCGAGAAGGCAAACATCCCCTATTTATATTCTCCCTGTAGGGAAGAATATATTAAACTATTTTTCACTGATGTTTTCAACATAGAGGAGTTCTGATAATAGCTGAAATCAAAGGACTTTTTTTTTTTCTTTTACACTTAGGCAATTACAAAAGCTTTTAGAGTTCTTATCCTCAAAGTGCACATGTTATGCTGTAACTGCTAAACATCAAGTCTTAAAGGATATATAGTCCAATACTTACTAGCAAGATGAGGCAGCAGTGGAAGAGAAGGCAGGACAATCAAGATAATGATTAATGTCTTAATTATTTGGAGGCAAAGTCCATAAAGCGTGGAGTGCTTGAAATAGTCTGTAGTGGAAATGGGGAGCCTCCATTGAGGAAATTCCCACAATGTTCTTCTGTAGCATTGAAATAAAGCTGATCTCTCTTTGGAGGGCTCCAGCTCTAAGTATATATATCCAGATCATGTCTGCCTAAACAAAAATTGATTTTGTGCTGCACATTTAAAGTCACTCAGAGCAGAGACTCTGCAAAGAACGGTGCATTCATAGTCCCCAGCAAGCTGGAGTGTAGAATAATTACATCCTATTTCTTAGCCCCACATTATCTTTTTTTTCACCAAATGAGACTGCTTGGGAGCCTTTTTCAGCCTGTTATTGAATAAGTACTTCTAATCAAGGAATCACAAATGTGTTTGTGCAAACAGCTTTGCCATGCTGCTTTCTTGTAGGATGCAAAGAATGTATTTTGTAATCAAATTACCACATGGGCTTCCCTGGACAAGCAGAAGGAATGACATTTTACCCACCCCTTTGTAGAAGCAGCAAGGATTAGCACAACTGCATCAGCAAAGTAAGGGCCATGGCAAAGTTATAATGTGAAATGACTGGAGAGCTGGATAAGCAGTGTTACAACTGTGGGTGTTTTTCTTCTGTAGCTGAATTGGTTTTGGTCACAAGAAGTAGTGGGAAGCAGGGGAAGGAAAGGAAAGGTTAGGAAGCAAGAGTAAAATTAGGTCAGAAGGTTTGGTAGCATTCAGGTCTCCGTTAATTCTACCCTCATTAAATAAAGACATAACACCCAAACACATGAATCCTCTTTCCCATAGTGGATATAAACAAGAGAAAACACAGGCTCCTCTTCAACTAGCATAGCTAAGCAAACAGAAAATATGAGCACAGAGAGGATATAATTCTACTTTTTCAGATTTGCAAAACATTAACAACATCCTTACTGTTTTTTTTTGTTAGATCAGTCAGTATGTATCCAAAGGAATAATGAACATTCTGTGAACATCATGTTATTGTGTGTTATTTAGTCAGTATATTCCTTTACAAAAATGGAGAGCTATACTTCCACATGAATGCTATTGATGTGTCAATTAGTTCTACTTACATAACACTTGGATGATTAAAATTTTATTTGTCCCTCTGTTCTTTGAATAGTCCTTCCACAGCTTTTACCAGCATCTTTCTGGCTTCTTAAAGCAAAATTTAATGCACTTTACAAAGAAGTTGTCTGCAAGTGTAGAGAAAAAGAAAAAAAAATATTTACATCAAAAACGTTGATTTTCTTTACAATATTCACTGTTAAATATCATTCTATTCTATTGATAAGTAACTGTGGGATTCAGTGAAAGTGTCATATAATCCCCTTGTTTCTTTTGTTAAGAAAAGGATTTGAAATGTTTTGAGGTGTTAAAGTCACTGTTTCAATGGCTGAATTGACTAACCTTTTCATGTAATTTTGTGAAAGAAACACGAACCTCCTGGTGAGTTATACTAAATGAAAATGCCAACTGAAAAGTCACCAAAAACAAAATCTGCCTTGCTCTCTTTTTACTGAAGCTAATATGCTTACAGGCTGCACTGTACAGTTAAATAAAATAGGAAAGGAAGGGAAAGAAAAATAAAGGAAAACAAATACAATGTTTTTCAAATACGGCTGAAGGCAACCTATCTAGACATGAAATGCAAGACAAGAAAGCTTTTGTTGATTTACTGAATTTCCATAGCTGTCAGGTTTAAGCTTGCTAAAGCTCCCTAACTAAAATAGTGTCCAATTGTGCTACCTGGAAAGGCATGGCAGCTTTTAAAAATTAAACTGTCACTACGTTTCTGTTCAGTTTCTCCCTGAATGATTGAATAGTCAAATTCTAACCTCACTGTTGGGGCGGGGGGGGGGGGAATCTGTTTGTAGCAGCTGCTACATTTCATTTCAATATTTAGCCGAGCAGTTTTTCCAGGATAAGATGGGTATTTTTAGAAATTATACATAAAAATGGATGCTGTACATTCTGTGGATCAGTTCAAGCTTTATTTTGATAATTTATTAAAAAATTGTTATCTTTTACATGTATATTAAAAAAAGGTAATTTCAAATGGTGATAGTAAAAAATCACCAGCTTCTATTCACTCTCCACTGCATAAATTAAGGATTGAAATGTTAAAAAAAAAAAAAAAAATGTCTTTAGCCTGAATAGACTGTGATCTTCAGCGGAATGAACATTCACAGGGACAGCATTCAGCTCTGTCCCAAAGCCATCATGACTTCAAGATTCCCACCAGGACTACATGAAAGTGTAGTGGCAACAAAGGCTTAACAGGTGCAAGAAAGCGCCTGCACAATGGAAAGCACCAAAGCAAACCAGAGAAGATTAAGCAAAAAGTCAGTCCTCCAACAAACCAATCTTCGGAACAACACTGAGCAACATGAATTTTTCCCAAGAGGTTCAACAATGAATGATGGAAAACGTACCTGCTTAGCTTATATGAACACACTAAACTATCTAAATCAGAGTATAGCCTAGCTGACAGGGATTACTTTGGCTTTTCTCGTTAAACTCTTAATAGACTTTCAGAGCTCAAAACCCCTTGAGCATTTGAGAATTTCCACCATCAGTGAACACCACACGATTATCATGTCACAGATTTTTCACCAGATCAAGCAGACCTTCCCACTTTCAGTTCATACAGGTTAGGCAATGCTCAGCTGGCAGAGTCCCCTCCTCTAGTGCTGTGCTAACTTTTAATTCCTAGTTTTCTTCCTCGGGTGACTGCTATACTCAAAAGCCTTTCTTTCCTTTGGATTCCGTGGCTACTTGGCACATCACCAGGCTGTCCTAGCTGTCCCTGGATTTATTCATGAAAATGACAGTGTGATGTGATGTGACAAAGTTATACCTCCTACCCTGCCTTACAGTGTAATCAACCAGGCTAGGAAATGTGGTGCAGGTGCTCCTTCTTCCACCTACAGCAGCAGCGTTGGGAATCCTTCTCTACTTTATCATACATTAAACAGATGAAATTATGGATGGATACAAATCTCCTCAAATAGATTCAAGGAGACAGCATTTTCATTTCTCACGTGGCACTAGGAAGAACAGCAAGTTACTATATTGTTTCTTTTCTGACTTCTCAGGAAGATAAAAATGCCCGTTTCCATAACTACAACAACTCAAGGGGAAAAAAAAAGCAAACAAACACCAACATCCTCAGTCCCCTATATTTACAGTACAACCAAAATGGGTACAGCTGTTTCAAGAGGCATAATAAAATAGGATGGTTAGGTGAAGATCTGTGGCTGGCCAGTGAAAGTTTGAGAACGGCCCCAACAAATATTCAAAAACTTAAGTGGAATTGATGCTGTACTTTTTGTATACATCACTGTTTTACACTGGCAGCCACCTATTATGTGAAAAGGCAGGCCATAATTACCAAAAAATGTCTTTTCCATGCTTTTGGCCCCAGCTATATTCCACTAAAGACAGAAGAGGGGGAACCCCACAGAGTGGAACTTCTGGGTGAGGTGGTCCCTGGGTCTTTAAGACAAAAAAAAAGACACTGCCTTCCTTAAGGGTCACAGTACAATTGAAAAGTAGATATTCTTGAGAAATTGCACTGGGATAGATGCAAAAGAGGTTGGAAAGCAAAGGTGTACCAGGAAGACTGAGGAGGTAAGGAAAGATATGCTTTTCAATCTGTAGCAAGCCCTTCAATAAATTTCAAGGGCCTAGGCCATTCTTCACACGTATCCAAACCACACGTTCCCACACTCTTAGCTCTTGATTATAAATACAACTTTCACACTTTCTTAATGTCGAGTAGCTATTGCTTTAGGCAAAGAAGTACTTCACAGCCTTCTTGAGCATGTGAAATTTAGGGTAAGGGGAAAAAAATCATCTAATTTTTTTTTTTAATTTCCAGCCCTGTTTAGAGTAAACATCAGTTGTCTCATCAGTTGCTATTATGAGGACAAATGTATTCCAAGTGCACAGATGTGGATCGTGGAAACAAATTAGGCCTAAAGGATGGTTGTTTTTTTTTTTTTCTTTTTTTTATAAAAAGAACTAAAAGGAACAAGACTGAATTATGCACTGATTTTAATAACAAGCAATATTGGATCACATTTTTCACTTGACAAAGTGGAATTTCTTCCCAACTGTTATTATTTTAGCCTGTGTTTTTTAGAAAGCATTAACCCACTGGTTAACTCCTGTGTCTTCAGGCTAGATTAAAGTGCGAGAGAACGTAAAGATGACTTGATTGAATGTACAGTACTGCCATCCCCTCCTCTGTCTGAAGAATTTAAAAATACTGAAATTCTCAAAAGTATGTTCTGTAGCTAATTTGGTTTGCTGTCTGTGTTTTCATCTGAACTCTATGGAGGAAAAGAAAATGCTATAGATAGCCTTAAAAGCTTACATATTTTGGGCAGCTGGATACCACAGACTATCAGGAATGTCTTTCTAAGCTAATCATTCTTTTCTGAACAAGATCAAGATACTGCTTTTATTCTGAGATAATAACCATCACTATTTTCTGCATATAGGAAACTAAAATATTTATAGCAGTTATCACAGATGTAAAAGATTTACCTAAGTCAGAAACTCTCAATAAAATAGATCAAGAAGCAAAACAGCTTCCAGTGAGGGTTTCTGCCACAGGGGAAGGGCTCTGGAAGCAGAGGCACACGGCAAAAGACCCCGTGGAGTTTTTGGAAGCACACACCAGGGACAGAGAAGCACCACTCCTACCGAAACCACAAAGGCTGTCCATCCTTGCCAGCAAGGTGACCAATCCAAAAGGGTGCTTGCCCATTAGAAGACACCACTGTGTATAATGAACGATGACTCTTTGTATTAGGTTGTTTTCCTTTTTTGTCTAGGAAGATTTGGCCATCCTTTACTCCTTCCTCACCTGCAGTTAGCCGATTGCTCAACTGTATCAGCTGTCCCAAAAGTAACAGAAATCAAAGACTCTAGTTCATGAAAAACCCACAAGCTTGCCACTTCTTCTCCTCTACCTGGATTCTTTTATCTCTGGGGCTCAAACAGTGGTTTTGTTCATATCAAAGTGTATGGCATTTATCAGGGACAGCAAAACTTACAGATACCAGTATTCTCCGTGTGAAATCTGCATAAGAGGTTTATCTCTGAACAATGTTTGAAAAGGGGAGCAAACTGATCAAAAGTCTGATGAATATCAGAGCATAAAAGCAAAGCAATAATGAGGAGGGGAAAATAAATAGCATGAGGAGAAATTTAATGCAAGTACATCCCAACCTGAAGCCCCTAAATTTGCAAGTTTGCAATCTTATAATAACTGGAAATGCAATTAATATTTTATTAGTATTGTTATAAAATAACCATAAATATTGTCATTAACAATATTGTTCTAAAATACCAATAAAAATTAAAAATGAAAAAAGTATCTTCAATAAGATTGATATGATTAGCAGTAGATTCAACACTAATTGGATCTCTCCTTTCTTGTCCCAACACAGGTGAGAAGAGGAGAACAGTGCATTAGTGATTTCACAGCTTTAAATAATTATCTGACTTTTCCTCTCTCTGTTTTCCCTTCTAAGAAGTTGGTACTATAGTATTATCATTACAGCAATGAAAAAAGTCGTCTTACTTTATTTTACATGTTACTACTACTTCTTAATACTATAGAAGTCAGTTACCTTCTGAATTTTGTGACAGTTACTCATTTATAAAACAGTTGATTAAAAAACTTTTTTTTTTTTTGTTAGTTTTGGTGGGTTTTTTTGATTAGTTGTTTTTGGCAAGGGGGTGGTAGTTTGTTTGGGCTTTTGTTTTGTTTTCTCATTCATTTGGGGTTTTTTTTGGTGGTAGGGTAAAAGGAGAAGACAGTTAGAAGAAGAATTTTAAAGAAAATGTCTTTCCTCAACCCTGTTCTTTCCCCAGCGTTGAAAGTATGCTGAGATACACATGAAAGGGAATTTGTTTTTTCATGAAGGGTAGATAACCTAAGCAAATAGTCTACAAATAACAATAAAATGATATTCAATCATTCACTGACTCTAAGAAATACTGGAACCAAAAAACATTAAAAAAATCAACAACAAAGGTAAGTGTTGAAAACCATGTTATAAACAGCTGAAGGGAGACTGAAATCCTAGTTGTGCTAGTTGTCCCATTAAAAATAGGCTCAAAATACAAAGTGAGCTAACTGTCCCATCACAAATAGATTCTTCCATGTTATGTTCATCCTTAGTAGAACTCTTCCTTATAATTTTCAGTATTAGGAAGATTATTCTTCTTCATACTCAGCAGTTTTGGAAACAGAAATATGTAAATAACTTTGTCCAACTCTATGGATATTTACAGTGTTTTATTTACAAATAAACAGGCAAAAATAATAAAACTTCATCTGGTGTTCTGCTAATGAGGGAATAATCCACAGGATGCATCTCTACTGGCCCAAGAAAATTGCTTGGTAACCAGTGTTTCTACTAATCAATGTTGGTTGCAATTTTCAGTCTGCACATTTGCTGTATGCAAGTCCTGTACTCTCCTTCATCGCTGCATAGGGATTGTACTGCTATAAACATTTTACTCACTGCCCAAAGACCAGACATTTCATGCAGTTCATATGCCATTAAAAAGGAAACATCTGTATTTTTGGCTGAACTCTGGGCAAAAAGGATTTTTCTCTTGTTTGATCTTAATTTCTGACCAACCCACGGGAATGACCCAGTACTCCTGAAGCACTTAACCTAATTTCTTACAACTGCCTAAATTCGCTGGTAACATGAGCTATTATGCCTTTAGCTATGACAAACAGATTTGCATTCAAAAGACAGCTTCTTATTCAGGAAAAGCAGGAAATTTTTCTTTGTCCTCCTGTTTTCCCCACGTTTGCGCATAACTGATGAATGAATGCATTTCCTATGAATAGTTACCTACAGTTTGACTACAAGACATAACTATATTCATAATACTAAAGTGACAGATCATTAGGATTGCAGCCTACTCCGAGAAACCTTACTCCTGACTCAGTTGCTTAACAATATGAAAACAGGTATTCCTTCTAGTTGCCCTGCCCTTCTTAGCTGTGCTGATTGCAAGCTTCCAAAAAAGAAGCAGCAATTCTCTGGATTGTGTCATTAATTTCATTACTAAGTTAGGTATTTGTATCTAATTCAACAGGATTTGTGACTTTTTCACCACCCTTTGAAGACTCCAAGAGCTACTAATGGTAAAAGGAGACACACACACACCCCTTTTTCTTTTTTTTTTTAAACAGGGGGTGGATTTGATCTCTTAATTGTCTTATAAAACCATCATCTTGTTTTATCTTTTTCACAGTATTAGGTGTTTTTGTTCACAATCAAAAATTAACATTTCAGTATGGAAATATACCCTGTTCTATCACACAATTAGAAGCTAATTTTGTATGTGGGATTTATTGCTTAGTGGTCATTTTATTGGTACAAACCACTGCTGTATGCTGTGGCTGAGGATGTCATTACAAGTTCAAGCAGAAAAAGAATTTTCACACCCTAGCTGTTGCAGTCCCTGTTACTGTATCTCAATTCCCATAACAATGGGGGCAAGAAATCTTGTAAACGTGCTCATTCCAAAGTAGGATGCAACCACTGGTTTGGGGTTGGGTTTGGTTTGGGTTTTTTTGTTTTTTTTTTTTTTTCCTAAAATTGGGAAAACCTATTATTTGATATTTTTCCATATTTCTTAAGTACTTCTTTTTTCTGACATTCCTTTCCCGAGTAAAACAGAACTAAGCCAATTACTGTTGACAAAAGCATTGCTCTCAACAATGCTAGCCATTGCTTCTCTAAACAACAGGCTTCTATAACTTTGCTTCTCTAGGTTCCAGAATCTTCTGTCTAACCAGATGTTTACATTCAAAAATGAGCAACATAGTCATCTCTGTTTATCACCTCAGTTAGAATTTTGGGACCTTGGAGAAGTCATCGTAGCAATAATACTTGTAATGAAAACTCACTAAACATTTTGGAATATTTTTAGCGTCCTAGTGAGAACTAGCATAACCCTTACATGTTTTTTTTAGTCATTTGGTAGCAGTATTTGCCAAGCACAGTCAAAGTTTTTCTGTCATGTTAAAAAACTATCCTTAATTCAGGCTCCATCATTCACACTATAAAAAGCACTGTTGCTCTGTCTGGTAAAGCTGTGTTTTATACCAGCAAATTAAAAAAAAAAAAAATTGTGTCCAGTAATGCTAAGGATCAACAGTATTAACCACAATTACTTTGAGTTCTGACAGATTGTTTTAAAAAGGGTATATTGCAAAATCTTAGGTGAAGGCCTTATTTAAACATTTTTCCCCTCTGAATCTGTAAGATAAGAATGCTTTCTTGAGAGGCTGCAACTCCCAATATTATGCTGTTCCTGCTCTTGTTACATCTACAGATCCAGCACCAAGCTGTAGCTTGCCTTCCATTTCCCTGGGGGTCTCCGTCCTATCCCTGTTCTCCCCACCCACCACAGGCAAAACGCTGTGCTGCTGAGAGGTGCTTAATAACAGTTTTTACAATTTTTAGGAGCATTTCTGTTTTCCATTTCTTTTTTCTGCAAACCATTTCAGAAATTTGCAGTAAACAGGGAACAAAACCAGTGTTACTTTGAAATACAAAAATATTTATGCATTCTTGACCTTTCCCCATATCAGATAAACATACACACATTAGAATAATAAGCATATATAAGTAAATGTTTGTATATAAACTTTAGCAATGTTTTTTCTAGAGAAATAAGAAGTTTGCTAACAAAATAATTTATGAATTGCTATAATGAAAGCAGTATTTGGAAAACTCATCTAAAATAATTTAAACTAGATCTTGGATAGACTGAGGTTATTCAAACTCACAAAATTCAAATTTAAATTTGTCCCCGGGTTCTGCAAGTCTCAGTGAGAAAAGTAAAATCAGTGGAGCTCTTCCAAGTTCAAGTTCACAGCTTTCCTGATTCTTATGTAATGAAACATATCTAGAAATTTCCCTAAGCTATGAGAAAAATTCCAATATAATAAGTTTATGAAGTCCCTGTTAAACAAGCAAGAGCTGGAAAGGTAAAAAAATATAGCAGTTTAGCTTTACAAATAAGCACACAAATCTTTAAACATTCTTCCTAACAAAAACAAAGCCTTGTAAACCTTTGAGTCTGAAGCACGCTGGTAAGTCTACTGCAGAGCAATAACATTAATCTTTTTTCACAACAGGGTGCTTTTTAAATAAAGAATTAGTTTGGCAGTACAATTCAACTACAGCATTCTAAGCCCAGAATATTTTATATCATCTTGCTATTTTACTGCAAAAGAAGAGATTGAAAACTGAAATTTGCAATACTTTCACAACTTAAGTAGAATACTTCCAACTCCAGTTGAACTTGTTACCGCATGTAACTATTAGTCCAAACTTAAAAAAGAAAATAAAAATTGAAACAAAAGAAACATATTAGCTGCAAACAACTAATGTTTTGATGAACAATCTCTGTCCTTCCCTTACCTTATACAGATGCTGAGAATCTGTAAAAATTGTTAGTGATAATCATTCCCAATTCTTGATAAATCAGGCACTTGAACAGCTGCATTACCTTATGAAAATCTCCATCATCATCAGTACTCTACAATACCCACTGACGTCAAACTCCATTTTAATTTGTACCTGAGCCTAAAACTTTCCCCTCCCCCGCCCCCCTTTTAGGTTGAGGACATCTTGGCTATTATATGGACTTTAGGATACAGAAGTTAGAGGCTGGGACACTTCAAAACGAGGCAAGTGAGAAACTAGAGAGGTCCAGGGGAATGGAGCCAAGAACAGGTCATGCTAGAAACATTTCTTTGGTCTTGCTGCCCATGCAAAGCAGATCTGATGGTCTTCTGTCAGACCTAGGATGGGCTGTCTGCATCCTCTTTCTAATAGCACCTTCAGGTGGCACGAAGCACTTAAGGCAAGAAACTGATGTAGGAGCCAAGCCAGCCAGCCAAAAAACTTGAGAAGTCAGGAATTACATCACACCATGGGTACTATGTTATAGGCAAATGAAAAATAAGAACGTGATCACAAACCTGACCCAAGGAAGGCAGATTCTAGGTAAGGAGCTGACAAGTCTGGTGCAAGATTGGGCAGAAATCGGGGTTAAGCCAGCAGGAGGAAGAAGCACAAATGCAGCAACTAACAAGTGGCAAGCTGAGCAGCCCGCAGCAGCACCTGTTGGATAAGGACAGCACATCACTACCACTAAAAAGTACGTCTAAGTATGTTTAACATACACAGCTCTGCCAAACAACTTTTAAGGGAGACTCAGAACAAGTATAATATAAAATTGTTTGTACACAACCTCCCTTAATCACCATGTTCTTCCAGAATATTGTCCTTTCCCCAGGCTGGCCATCTATCCAGCCACTTTCTTTGTATTTGTGAACCCAGAAGACAAACTCTGTACTGTCTTCTCTAGATTTCTAGGGTTTTTCTGTCACCTGTGAAGCTGCTGTGACATTTGCTCAGATGCTCTCAGTGAAAAGTGAGCTGCTTCAAGAAAAACTAATATTTACCAAATCACAAAATACCTGTGGATGCCACAGACTGATGTCTTGATACTCTGTAGTGACTCACATATGCTTCAAATCCATTGTGAACAACTAAATAGCTGCTCCTCAGAGATACTTCTTTAGTATATCCCATTTACAGCTGTGTTATGGAAAGTGGCACTACTTAATGTAAAATCCACAGGATATTTCTATATTTAATTAGTTTTCTAAACCTTCTATGAGTGCACTTATGCAAATAACACTCCTTATATAACCTAATGTCCCAATTCAGCAAAATACAGAAGCATGTGTTAACTACTGAAATCACTAAGCTGAGCTAGAATCCAGAGGTGGGCAGGCTCTCACTGCGAGATGAGAACACTCAATTTGCAGTAAGCACTTTGAAAAATCAGTTTTCTTAGTTATGATAATTTTCTGGTTTTGTTGCTTTCCTTTATTGGAAAAGGAAGGGACATTGAATATTATTTCAGGGAAAAGCATAAAGGCAGTCGGTCTTTCCAAAGGGGTTTCTTCCTTTAAATCTATTTGTTTTTCCAAAGCTGCAATATCCTGTCTCAAAGGTTGATGATTATATCAACTTGGCCTAGCAAATATAGTATTACCATTACTTTGATTTTCAGGGGCAAATATCTTCTTTTCTTCCAATAAAAAATTGCTCTCAAACATGTTATAGGTTTGGTTTTATACACCTAAATTAAAACAGAAATAAACACAAAGTAACTTTTCATGAAGTGCATTAAAATTGCAATCAAAATATCAAAAAAGACCAAAATGAAGATGACTGATATAGTTGGAAGTTAACTTCTGTTTTGTAGTCTAAACATAGACCCTCATCAATTAAAATTTAAAATTTCTTGCTATGCTTAGCTGGTGTATATCTTTTTCCTTCAAATCCTCTTTTTCCCATTTCCTTCCTCTTTTCTTTGGAAAGCACCCATTTCTTATCTCTACAATTCCCTGTATGTCACAGTTAAGTTCAATGATCTACACCTGCTACGCTCATGCTTTAGGAAATTCAGCACCTTCTGGAAATTTCTAACATTGAGTATCTGAGTTTAGTAATAAGACAGGATGGTCACTTTTTAGCTGGTTCATGAAACAGAAAGATATCTTCCACTTTGAGATGTTCCAAAGGTTCATCACAACTAATAAGAATGACACACTACCAGGACAATCTTTCTTTCCCCTCCCAGCATATTAGAAAAAGAAAACAGTTATACTCAGGGCCTGATATTATTCTGTTACAAAAGAGAATTTACATTAACAGAGTGGATGCCTATGTTACCTTTATTGTTGTGGCTGTTCTATTTATCTAGATTATATGATTTATTTTTATGGCCAAGATAACACTGAAGAAAATCTAACTACAAAATACAACTACAAAAACCCTACCTGTTTTTCCCAGGCGTTTATGAAAAAATTAAAGGGTTAGCTTAATCAAAGCTATATCATCTTCTAGTAGAAAGATTATATAATTCAACCTCATTCAATATTATTTCCAATGGAAGGAAAATGAGTATTTGGAGAACTGGAATATATTAAAATGTAGAGCTTCTAAAGTTAGCAACAAACTCAAAAAAATTTAATCTACAGGTGCTTGGAAGTGCTAAAGAGCAGTACTTAAAGCATGCAAGTTAGGCATGATCCATTATCTTTGCAAATTAGCTGTCAGTCTTTACCACAAGCTGTAAGACGTAATTCGCTTGCACAATTGCTATTGAGTTAAAGTCTGTCTGCACCTTTAAAAAAAATTAAAACACATAAGTCATTATTCCCAGCATGCATAAATCAATATATACTTGATAAGTAGTCATTCATCTTACATTTTGGAAAGAGATTATTTTGAACTGATGGAATAGTCTACCACTTAGATTAAATAATAAATGTCAGGCTGCACTTTCTTTAGCAAAAAGTTCAATTTAAGTTTGGCTCTGGACCAGATGACCTCTGGAGATTTCGCCCAACTGAAATTATTCTGTGACTTAAATAATGTTCTTTATATTTCTTGCTTAAGTCAGCCTGAGGATGATTGATTGAAGAATTTCTTCTGAGATCAGTTTTGCCATCCATTCAGGCCACCTATTTAAAATGTTACATGTTGAAAAAATATTTAAACTTCAAGGCCTTTTTTTCTTTTTTTTTTTTTTTTTTTAAAACAGTCATGATGTTAAATGTTTCAGGCCATTAGTTAAAGATTACTCAAAGGTTTTAAACTGGCACAAAGAACTATGGAATATTTCACTTCAGCACTTAGAACAGTTTAGAAAGCCATTCTCAGACACTACCAAATACAACAAGAAAAGAAGTTAATGCGAAAGATAATAAAAACCTACTGAGACTGCTTTCAGATGCAGTAATGATATTCCGGTGTAATTTGAATTACACAAAAACCTTACAGACTTCCAGATGCTTGGAGAAAAAAAGGAAGTATGCTTTACTTCTGACATCTACATGAAGCCTTTTAATTGACATGAACTGATAAATAATCCCAATTTAAGTGTAGTTTCTCCTATATTAGACTAGTAAAATGTCTAAAGACAAAGTTTTTAACCTCTAGGCTGAAGCTCAGTGATATTGTAACTTCTCACAGCAAAAACAATACTGAATTTACAATCACATCTAGCCTCCTTTATGAATTAAAAATAAAACCAACCAAAACTTACATATTTTTATGCAATTTGGTGAAAAAAAACAAAGCTTGAAAAATAGGTTCTCTGACTAGAAAAACGTGAAATGTGTTGAGTGTTTTACTAAATATGGTTTTGTTTATTAGAAATCAAGAAATATTTTTAAGCTCTCCATAGGTTTTCAAGATGTTATGAAAAATGCAAAGCATATTTCACCAAGTATGAAAAATTCCTCCTCAGAAGCAACACTGATCAGATTACAGAATAATTGAGGTTGGAAGGACCTCGGGAGACCTCTAGTCCAACCTTATGCTCAAAATATGCTTAAAAAAACCTTTAACTAGCACATTACAGTACAGCTTCATGTAAGGATAACAGCAGTATGGAAAACTCAACTGCAGAAATAAGCTGAAAACCATTCATCTTACTTGCTCTGCAACTGCAGATCTATACCAAGAACAGCAATAGTTTCACTGATGCCACTCACAATATTTGGGTTGCGACATTGCTCTACAGAGGAGAGGAAGGCAGTGAAAGGAAAAAAAAAAAAAAAAATCCTGGACATTTTTAATAGAACTCTGTGGGCTTATCAGTAAAGCTTCAACGGAAGGAAATCAGTCCAGCTAAAACTGAAAACAATACATGTTTACATATGACTTAGGTATATATAAGGAAATGGCATGAAGTTCAAAGTACCTTAAAAGTATCTTATGTAGTCCCCCATATGAAGCTTAATTCTGACAATGTTGCTGTAATTGAACTGCACTTCATTCCCATCACTAAGCTGCAATTCTGAGGTATTTAGTGTAACAGCATCAAATTCTCCTCCACAAAAAAATCTCCATAGTACACTATGTAAATATAGATGTTTTAATATTTCATATTGAAAAGTTGCGTGCATATCACAGGAAAAAATGAAAAATTTCAAATGGTGAGTTTACTCAAGTCAGCAACTGCCCTTTGTGTGGGATTTTTCACTGTTCTTATATTGTGCACTTCTCTCAAGCAGAGTAATTATCTGAGTCCAGTTTTGTTAAAGGAACTGGACACCAGAGGAAACAGTAAAGACATGAAAGTGCCAGCATCATAAACACTTAGACCAAAAATGTGAAATTGATTCACAGTTCCCTTTTTCAATACTTGCTTAAGAAGTAATAGAACAAAATATCCTTTGAATAGAAGCGCAGCTCAAAGACTTCCAATTAATTTCTTTCTAGGAAATTAATATTTTTCTCAAATCTGTAGCATTATCATTGTTTGCTATTACCACAGAATTTAGGTATTATACATAGCAGTCTTTAATTCAATTTCCCCATTAAAAAGCCCTTTAAAATGTTTGCTCTTTCTTCCTGCTTTCCTATGTTGCATTTTTGCATCATAGACACACAAGGTTGGCATTTTCTGTCCACTTTAGTGGAAGAAAAAAAAAAAAAATGTCAATGGAATGACGTTGGCTTCCAGAAATATCACGTGCTCTGAGGGACATTTTTACGATGATATTTTAATTTTATTCTGAGCCTTATCTGCTGCAATGTTTCTGTCATCTCAATTTCCTGGAGACAGATATAAATGAGAAAGTAAAATGAAGATGAGGAAGTACCTCACCTGGAATGCCTTTTAGAAGTGATTGACTAAAAAGAATTGAAGAGAAGTGAAATTGAACAGAATGCTTTTCTTATTTTCATGGCCTAGCTAAGATTATTCACGCACACTGTTACAAACTATTTAAGTTATTGCATGACACTCCAAATGACTCTTAACTACAATTCCATGAATGTTTTGAACACCCACATACTGATTTACTTTAAAAAACACTAAGCAAAAATTCAATCTAGTTTGTAGAAGAAAATATTTTATTACTCTCAGGGTCAGGTTACCATCATTATTGAAAAGGAAACAGTTTTGTGGTTCCGCAGTAAAGATTACTATAATTCAAACCTTAGAGTGCGTGTTGGATATTAATATCCAATACATCAAATCACTAAAACTGTAGGAGACACCTGCAGAGACTACCTCCAGTAGCCTCAGTAGACTTATCTCACATGCACTGGTCTACCATTTACAAGGGGAGTCAGCTGTACTGAACATACACCATGAATATATATATTTCATGCCCACAATAACCACTATAGTAGGACTCAGGATCCTCTGGAAAAATAAAAATAGGAAATGAGATAGATTAATAGATTTGGTGGGACTGCAGGGAATGACCACATCATGAACTTTTCTGCCATTATGCTATTGCCTTAGCCCAACTGAGCTAGCTGCCATTCCACCCTGAAAGAAGCTTTACAGGGGAAGGAAAAACGAAGGGTGACATAATGAGATGATTTCCATAGTGGACTTGTGGTCCTATGGTCTTTATATGTTTGACTAAAGATCATAGGACCATAAAGCCACTATGTCTTATTTCTTATCAACATAAAGATTAGGGAGAGAGAGTATAAAAATGGTGTTTTGTGACAGAAAAAAGCCAAGTGAACTGAGGTCTCCTACCAGGAGCAGGGAAGGGTAAGGAAAAACAGACTAGAAGAAGGAAGGCTTGCAGTAGTCTGATATTGCTGCCAATTCCATTATTAGATCATGGACACCAGTAATAACCCACATTACAGAAAAAAAAAGCCTACCCTGCTTTGCATCACTGTAACTTTTCTCTTTACATTATTCCAATCTGTCACCTGTTTACAATAAACCTGACAGTAGTCTGGAATAGCTGAGTCACTATATTGTCTTTCTCAAGTGGCCAGCCAAAAATTCCACCAATAAAGCAAATTAAGATGCATTTTTTCCTAGGGGCCGGTGACCTCTTCACAACATCACAAGATATGCATTTGAGTGATGTCCTGTGTAACTCACTCTCACAAGGACTCTTGCTGATAAGGTGGTTTTGGCTGTATGACAGAAATTTCCAAGCCTGTGCATCTTTTCTCCCAGATTTAAAATAAAGCAAAACAATCTGCATTTTCTAAGCACAATAATTCTGACTTTTGTGTAAGAAGCTGAAATGTTAACATTTGAATTTTTTGCTCACCTCAGTGCTAAGGCATGTTCTAAAGATTCTGTATGTCTTTCATAGTGCTATCAAGCCCTATAACAGGAGAAGAATCTATCTCTAAATCCTTGACTAGAGTCACGAGTCATGAACAACTCTTCAGGTTGTCTCTGTTTACCAGCTAGGCAAAACAAAACTTTCAGGAATTGAGAGAAAATGCTCTGGAACAATCCTCTTCAGCCTTGAAAGGTAAATGGAGTGTTTGACTTTACATTGCAAATTATTTGTAATATCTTTACTACTTTGACAGCTACTGCAAATACAGTCATTAGCCTTATCCATTCTGTTATTTTGGGCTTAGTCCACATTTGTTCATCCTCCCACCTACTGCTTAAGGACCTTCACAGTCTTCAAAAGAATATAAACAGAATTTCTCCCCCTACACTACAACAACAAAAAAAAAAAAAGGTGGAGGAGGAAACAAAAACAATGACCCCTATTTTTAGGATATGCACTTAGTGTCTATGCCCTCTTCTTCCTGAGCAGATGAGGTCAGCTCCCGTGTCTCCCAACAGGCTGTTGTGGAAGGTGCTGCTCAACTGCATGCCTGGTGGATGGGATAGCCCACCTAGGCTTCCCAGTTACCCTGGGATAGCTGTGGATCTGGTCACTGGAGCAGCCTGTGAGATGCCTCCTTCACACCCTGGCAGACTTTTCACAACAGCAGCAAGAGGAGTGAGCTTATCTGTTTAACAATAACATCATCCATCTCCTTACAATCCTGGTGAATTGCCCTCCAGCAAGGCAAGCTATTTCTCCTAAACACAGCATTGCTCTACATATTTGTCCTTCAGAAGGTGTCCTCTATGGCTTAACCAAAGATGTCCTATGTTCCTTCTTCATCCAGGAAGCCTTGAGTTTGCAAAGACATTTTGCCTTCAGTTGTGCAGTCCTGCTAGAGGGTGAGTGTTTGTGGCAGGGTGCCCCTCAGCCCCATCACTGAGCATCAGTTGATTCTCTGGGAAAAACAACAAACCCCATGAGCAAGCATGTCCTCTTATGTCGGGACAGATAGCACTTACCTGGAGGAAAGGTGCTGTTAATGGTGACCTGATCACACAAGCATGATCTTTCTGTTGAGTACAGTTGATGAAGCACAACTGCTGGCCTTTTAATGGGAACTACACTGCTTCTCTCCCTGTATTCTCTGAGTAGCAAATGGCTTCAAGTTTCTGCTTTTAACCTTCTCTTCAAACCATTTCAGAAGAGCCTTAGCTGCCCTCCTTTCCAGGAGGATTAAATGAGACAGAATCTGAATCACTAGTGCACTGCACCTGCAGCCCAGCTGATTCAAGGAAATCTCCCTCAGACAGGAGATCTCCCTTATATGTAATTACCACCACAAGCACCTGGGGAGAGACTGTCATAAATACTGTCAGTTGTGTAAGTAGGAGGGCTTAGTATGGCTGTTGGAAGAGAAGAAGTGTGAAAGCCTGGCAGCTATTTGTCCCAAGGAAGGGCTAGTAGGCCAGGTAGAAGAAGCCAGGACAGAATCTAGCAGACTGACTCAGGTAGCTAATGATTTAATACTCATACCAGGAAGCCTGTCGGGATGGTTCTAAATGGGATTTTTTGGGTGCTCTTCTCATTTTTTTGGCAAAGTCCTTGTGTTACAATCATGGAGGTGTTCCTCCTCCTCATCTGTCTCTTACTGAGGGCCACCCACTGCATGGTGGCCTTGTGGCTTCTGTAGTGATGCAGGACCTCTTGGAACACATTGCATCTGAAGCAGTACTGCCTTCCTGATTTTTTTCCATGGGTGCCTGAACTAGGGCTGTCTCAGTGTGATGCCAGAGAACACTTCATCTTCTAAAGATTGTTGAAAGGCAGGAAACAGGTCTGAGCATGCTGCCAGCAGTATAATAGAAAATATAGTTGGAAACTTAGGACCATAAGAAACAAACTGGTAAATAGATATTGCTATTGTTCTAAAAGAGTGTGGTGGGTTGGCCCTGGCTGGATGCCAGATGCCTACCAAAGCCACTTTATCACTCCCCTCCTCAGCTGGACAGGGCAGAGAAAATACAATGAAAGGCTTGTGGGTTGAGATAAGGACAGGGAGAGATCACTCGCCAATTACCATCATGGGCAAAACAGACTCAACTTGGGGAAATTAGTTTAATTTATTACCAATCAAATCAGAGTAGAATAATGAGAAATAAAACTAAATCTTAAATACACCTTCCCCTAACTCCTCCCTTCTTCCTGGGCTTAACTTCACGCATGATTTTCTCTACCTCCTCCCCTGCAGCGGACTCAGGGGGACGGGGAATCGGGGTTGCGGTCAGTTCATCACACCTTGTCTCTGCCACTCCTTCCTCCACAGGGGGAGGACTCCTCACAGTCTTCCCCTGCTCCAGCATGGGGGTCCCTCCCACGGGAGACAGTCCTCCATGAACTTCTCCATTGTGAGTCCTTCACATGGGCTTCCGTTCTTCATGAACTGCTCCAGCGTGGGTCCCTTCCAAGGGATGCAGTCCTTCAGGAACAGACTGCTCCAGCGTGGGTCCCCCACAGGGTCACAAGTCCTGCCAGCAAACCTGCTCCAGCATGGGCTCCCCTCTCCGTGGGTCCACAGGTCCTGCCAGGAGCCTGTTCTAGCATGGGCTTCCCACAGGGTCACAGCCTCCTTCGGGCATCCGCCTGCTCCAGTGTGGGGTCCTCCATGGGCTCCAGCTGGGTATCTGCTCCACCGTTAACCTCCATGGGCTGCAGGGAGACAGCCTCCCTCACCATGGTCTTCACCAGGGGCTGCAGGGAAATCCCTGCTCCGGTGCCTGGAGCACCTCCTCCCCCTCCTTCTTCGCTGACCTTGGTGTCTGCAGGATTGTTTCTCTCACATATTCTCACTCATCTCTCTGGCTGCAATTGCGCAGGGGTTTTTTTGGCTCTTCTTAAACATGTTATCCCAGAGGTGCTACCACCTTTGCTGATGGGCTTGGCCTTGGCCAGCAGCTGGGATGTCTTGGAGCAGGAAGGCATTGGTTCCATCAGACAGAGGGGAAGCTTCTAGCAGCTTCTCAGAGGAGCCACCCCTATAGCCCCTTCCGCTACCAAAACCTTGCCACGCAAACCCAATACGAAGAGGTAACTATCTATACAGCAGATGGCAAGAAGATTGGGTGGAAGCAGATGTAATTTTAACAGTGACATACCTAAAAAATCCCAGGTTTGTTTATGGCACGCTAAGGGAAAAATGCACATTTAGAACTCAAAGAAACTATATGGGCTTTTGTTTGGGAAGAGGAATGAAATCTGCCATGTCGGCAGTGTAGCATGATAGATTTTGCTACAGTGCCTCTGGCAATGCACTCAAAGACTATTTTGGTTTAGAGCTAGATTACAGTGTTTTATGCATGAGTATAATAGTACAATTTAAAATCTTTCTGTTTAATTCCAGGAAAGCTTGATTTTATGACTGCACAGTTTGTTTCCTACATTGGAAGGGAGATACATTCCCTGAAAGAAGAGATGATTACACATAAAAGCCATTACAAGAAGAAAACGGGGTAAAAAATTGGTCTGAAAAATGGCAGAAGAGAAGCTGATGCCAGCATTGTCTAAGAATGACCCTCTCTCTGAAGAGGTGATCCTTGATGATCATCATTTGAAAAAATATTCCTTCATTAATAAAGTATGAAAGAATACAAGAATTGCAATTGCTTGAATTATTAAAGGGTATTTCCAACTTCAACATGTTAAGAGATTTAGAGCCCCATATTACATAGAGGATAGAACATGATTTTTTATTATGATAACAAAATACTCTCCACAGCTTGGTTAATGAGTAGGGCAATTTGGCAGTTCTCCTAAAGGAAAGAGTCAGCACACACAAACTAAAGACAAGCTGAAACATTTTACAAAACCTGATCATTATATTAAGTTCACAATGAATCCATAGCTGAGGAAAAGAACATTCAGCCAAGAAAAAGTGTTTAATTATAATAATGAGAAGATAGTCCTGAAACTTTTTAAAGCAGTTATCACAGACTTGTATTCTGGGAACAGCTACAAATCTGTGCTAGTAGCACACTGAGTGGCTAATTCTATTTTATACTGATTACCAGAAAAGGGTAGCTTTCTGCTCACCATATTCACAAGCGTATAGACTTCCAAAGAATAGCATTTCCATGCTTCAGATGATCAGAACAGTGTTGAACCTGTAACTGTTATTGATAAATCCACACTGAAGTGTCAGGAATGACTGAATCGCTTACTGATTCCCATTTCTCTTATTTAACAGCTATGCTGTAGCTTTTATTTCCACAACTTCTACTGCATATCTCTGTTTTTTTTTCCCTACAATGCTGATTAAAAAAAGGATATTTGAGGGGCTGAAAGGAAAGGGAAGAAAAGCAGATGTGTCAGAAAATGAAAGGGTAGCTTATAACAGACAGACAAGACAAGCAGAATTGGAAAAAAATATGACTGAGTTTAAAAGAGGAATTTCTAATTGAAAGGAATCTAGAAAAATGGCAGGGAATGATTACAAATAGGAAGAACATAAAGGAACAGCTGAAATGAACCTCATGGTCTGGATAATAGAATTTGCTATCACTTTAAGTGTCTCAGCCAAAAATTTAATTTCATTACAATTATTTTATTAAATTAAATTAAATTTTATTTAATTGTTCAGATTCAAAGTTTAATATACTTCAATGAGTGTTCTTTTTATAGTACCCTTGAATGCACATGTAATATAAAAAAACTAAAATGAATAATTTTGGTGGAACTAAAAATAAAGTCATATTACTCAAAATTTCCCTCTCTTTTTTTCCCCATCTTTAGCTACCTGTAGGATAAAAATTATCAACAATCACTGCCTAATATAGATTTTTGTCCTTCACATGCAGTGAAATTCCTCATTCTCCCAACAAAATGATCAATTTGCAATTTGTAGCTACAACTCTATGAGTATTTCCTGATTATCTTTCCTGACACATCACTGATTTATTCAACACCAAAGAACAAGAATACTCTATAATGAAAATAGAGTTTATGTTCGGATTCACCTTAAATCTTTTATTCCGTTGCAGGCATAACGTATTGGCATAACTATTAAAATAGACTATTGCAGAGTTTAGCTAACTTTTGTAAAGGCATGAAAGATCCTTTAACGTAAGTGTTCTGCACAGGCAGTATCTTTTTCAGACCTTTCTGGAGAAAACAGTTATTTTTTGTTTCCTAAGGTAAAGCAAACAAACATATAATGTTTTTAATAACTCAGATTAATGTTAAGCTTGTGTTAGAAAAAGAAAACTTCTAATTAACTTTCCGATTTAATTTACGTTACCTTTAGACTTTGAGTTTTGGAATTTTGGACTGTGGTTTTAGTACATGAAATTTGAAGGTATTAAGGAAAGATATGTACCATACCTTGTAGCAGTAAATGACAATTTATCATTTTCCTTTTAGTAGTACAATTTTCAAATAATTCTTCTTTAGTGTGTAGTGCTGATCAGAAGAAAAGTTTTTAAGTGCTTTGAGTATTTCTACTGTCTAACCATCTATACTTCTAGTATGTCTCAAAATCTGGATACTGTTGAGGCATTTGGTTTTGTGTCCTTCACCCAAATCATTCACTAGATGACACTCTTGTATAATAGTAAGTTCTCTTGGTATGCAAGACATCAGACTGGCTCCTTGAAATGAGAACACAAATTTTACTGAAATTAATTAAAGACAGTGTTTTATTTTTTTCATGAAGTGCTGTGTAGAGAACAGTTCATACTTATAAGCTAATATTAAACTACAGTTAAAAAAGATTCAATACAGCAACAACTGCTAGAAAGCTGTCTTAAGCATAATGTAACAGTCCAGCAACTGTACATTCATCTGAAGCTGAGCTGTCATGCTCAAGACAAGGTAAACGAACAAGAGTTTTACTTTCTTTCCCCCATTAAATTATTGCAAATATTGCTCATTGTAGACTCAAAGTACAGTAATAGATTCTGCAAGACTGAGTTACTATTTGCTATATGGCCTGAAGTAAAAAACAAAGAACAAATTACAAAATACAAGTAACTGCTTTCAACCATGGACATTTCTTTCACCTAATTAAATTGGGAGACTGAAGTAATGAATCCTGTTACTTTTTTTCTTAGGGCTTACCTGAGAGGTTAGGATTCAACGGATTTCTCCAGTAACTTATGAGAACTTCTTCTGTACTAATGGAAGTAATCACTAAATGCTGTTATCAATTCCAAGTTTATTTCTCCAGCCACTTTTCCAGTCCTGCTCCAGATAGGTAGACTTTACTGCACCGCATGTGAAGGCTGCAGAAGAACATTCAGTATACTTGATTTCTTCACATGAAGAAGGTCTATGAAAACAGGCACACCCAGTGTTCCTTGTGCAACATTAGAAGCAGAATACATGACAATATAGTGGCCCTCTAAATTTGTAGCATGTGTATAACCTGCAAAAACGTTTCACGTAAGTTATCTACTGTTCTAGATGTGGTCTAGCACAGATGGTGAAAGTGGTCTAACGTAGAATCCAGAGCACTGTGAAGAGTAAGTTACTGTTTCTCAGCAAGGGACATCAGCAATTATATAAATAGCAAGACTATCACGTCTGTATAGTCCTCTTAACCTTGGAA